>NC_045717.1:4536309-5906809 GCF_009834535.1 Camelus ferus | reverse complement strand
ACGCCTTGGGACAGGATACATTTCAAAGCAAAACTTAAGTTGAGGACGTGCTAAGGTTGAGATTTGAGATTAAGAGGGTTTGGCATTAGGCATGACTGCTTCCGAGGGCCACAGGCCCTAAAGAGGTGGGGTCAAGCTGTGTTTATGTCGCTGTTACTTCGTTTGGGCCTCCCCAGTGCAGATAGCTGGTTGTTGCTGTGTCATCTGTTGGAAAGACTTCCCTTTCTCCATTAAGTTGCTTTGGCGTCTTTGTTCAAATGCTTTGATGGGAGGGTGGGGGGTGGGTATAGCTCAGTGAGGCCTGCGAGCCTTCTAAGAGATACTAAATAGGACGTTGGCTAGAAGAAGAGATATTTGAGGCCATACGAATGTACCTAAGGCAGTGATTCTTCTCTGGGGCTGGCATCCAGTGGGTGGAGGCCAGGGATGCAGCTAAACATTCCACACTGTGCAGTACAGCCCGCCTTCCCCCTAGTGAAGAATGATGCGGCCCCGCACATCAATATGGTGCTGAGCTTGAGAAACCTGACCAGAGGGAAGGGGTGTGGTGAGAGAAGAGAAGAGATGTTAGGGCCAAGCCTAAGAGATGCCAGTGTTTAGGTACGGATAAGGAAGAGCCAGAAAAGGGCAAACTATGCCTCTTCTGTTGAATAAGGTGGAGTGACTGGAACATCGGAAGGAGGAAAGGGGAGTAAAATCAGTAGGCTTGCACACCCAAGCAGAAGGCAGTTTTTCACAAGAGTGGGAGAGACTTGTCTGGAGGCAGCCAAGGAGGAGCAAAGAAGTTACTGGTGCCATTGCCAACGCCTGAGCTACCTGCCATGAGAATCAGCGGCCTCCTCGGCTTGAGGGAGCCTGGGGAGGGAGCTGGAGGCAGCGGGAAGTGAGAGGTTAGGAGGTGTGTGTGAGGGGCAGATCACTGAGCAAGTTCCCTAGGACACAGTGCGAGGGTTCCGGAGAAAGGAAAGGGAGGGGGCACGTTGGATCAAGTGGTGAGATGAACAGAGCAGGCTGGGGATGGGATTGGGGTCATACCAGATGGTCCTGAGAGGTTTGGAGAAATTTTTCTGGCAAAAATTGAGGTAAACAAAGATACGAGACCTGTTGAACTTCTTGTAGTTTCTCTTCTTAAGCGAGGACTTGGACTAGAGCCTGACGGAGGGTTTGGCAGTTAGGCATGGCTGCTTCCCAGGGCCACAGGCACTCAAGAAGAGGGGGTCAAGCTTTGTTTTTGTTACTGTTAATTTTGTTTGGTTTTCCCAATGCAAGTATCTGGTTATCTGTCTGCATCATTTGTTGAAAAGACTTCCCTTTCTCCATTAAATTGCTTTGATATTTTTGTTCAAAATGGTTATACGTGTGAGTCTATTTCCAGACTCTCTCTTCTGTTCATTGATCTGTTTGTCCAGCCTTATGACAATACCACACTGTCTTTAATATTACACCTGTATATTGAAATCAGGAAGTGTGAGTCCTCTGTTTGTTCTTCAGGATTATTTTGGCTATACTAATGTAGCCATGCAAATTTTAGAATCAACAACGAACAATACATGGGTATTTTAGAATAGCCAAAATAATCTTTAAGAACAGAGGACTTACACACTAATGGCATTGAGTCCTCTGATCCTGAATATGGTGTATCTCTCCATTTATTTCACTTCTCTTTTATTTCTTTTTTTTTCGCCTACTCCTTACTTTGAGTTTAATTTGCTCTTTTTCTAGCTGCTCAAAGTGGAAACTTAGATCATTGATTTAAACTTTTCTTCTTTTTAAATGTAAGCCTTTAATACCATATAGTTCCCTTTACACATTGCTTTAGCTACACCCTATGAATTTTGATGATGCTATGTTTTCATTTTCTAATTGTAGTGTTTAATTTCCACATACCTGATGCTTTTCTAGTTATCTTGTCCAAAGATGTGTTATGTAAGAATTTCAGTCTTGAGATTGTGGCTTATTTTATGACCATTCCACGTGCATTTGAAAAGAATGTGTATTCACCAGTTGTTGTCTGTAGTGTTCCATAAATACCAAGTCAGGGTAATTCAAATCTTTTATGTCCTTATTGATTTTTGGGGGTCTGCTTTTATTAATTACTGAGAGAAGATGTTAAAATTCCTAGCTATGATTGTAGAGTTTTCTATTTTTCTTTTTAATTCTTTCCCTTTTTGCTTCATACGTTTTGAAGCTCTGTTATTAAGAGCATGCGTGTTTGTGATTATTATGTCTTCTTGATGAAATGACATTTTTATCATTATAAGATATCCCTCTTGATCTTTGGCACTGCTCCTTAACTCTATTTCACTTTGTCTGGTATCAGTAATCCTGCCACCTTTCCTGTGCTCATTGTATGTAGAATGTGCCTTTTTGGAGACAGTATGAACTTGGTCTTACTTTTTCATCCGTTCTGTCTTTGCCTTTTGGCATATGGATATTCTGTATACCGTTAATGCAACTATTGATACAGCTAGGTTTGAGTCCACTATTTTGTTAATGGTTTGTCTCAACTCTTTGTTCCTCTGTTCTTCCTTTTATGCCTTACTTTAGGTTAACTGAATATTCTGAGTTTTCTGTTTTAATTCCTCCAAGGTCATTTAGCTGTACTTCTATATTTTTCTTTTTTAATATTGCTCTAGAGATTAACTCTTCACAGTCTACTTAGAGTTAATATCAAGCTACTTCAGGTAAAATGTACCAATCTTGCCACACTATAATTCTGTCTACTCCCCATCCTTGTGCTCTTGTTACACCTTTATGTGTTGTAAAACCCTTGCTGCAGTGTTACAATTTTTAAAGAATCATATGCCTTATGAAGAAATTAAGAGAAAAAAGTCTTCTATTTTTGCCCACATATTTACAGTTTTAAGAGTTCCTTGTTTCTTTTTGGAGATTTGAGTTTCTATCTGGTATCCCTTCAGCCTGAAGAACATCCTTTAGTATTTGTTATAGGATAGTTGTACTGACAACAGATTCCTTCAGTTTCATTTATCTGAAAATGTCTTTATTTCACTCTCGTTTCTGAAGAATTTTTTTCTGGGTTGACAAGATTTTTTTTTTTCCTTCTTTCAGACAGTTTTAAAGGTGCTCTCCCATTATCTTCTGGCCTCTATTGTTTCTGCTAAGGACTCAGCTGTAATTTGAATAATTATTCTTTATGCATTCTTTTTCCTCTGGATGTTACCAAGATTTTCTTTTTATCTTTGCTTTTATAGGTTGACTGTGATGTGTGTAGATTGTTGTCTTTGAATTGATTCTCATTGGGTTTGCTATTGGATCTTTAAGTTAATGTTTTCCACCTAATTTGAGAAAAGTGCAGCCGGTGTTCTGTTTTTTTTTTTCTTTTTGCTCTATTCACTTTCTCCTTCTGAGACTCCAGTTGTACCTGTGTGGTGTTTGATTCTTTTCAGTATTTTTTCCCTTGTTTCTTCAGTCATCTCCAGTCTTCTGGTAAGCCCATCCAAATATTTTTCAGTCTGTATATTATGATTTTTAGTTCTGGAATTTCCATTTGGTTCTTTTTTAAAGTTTTAATTTATTTTCTGAGATTCCCAATCTGTTTATTCTTTATAGCCAATTTTTCTTTTACGTCCTTAATCATATTTAAATAATAATTGTTTTGTGGTTTGTCTTTTTGTTTGTTTTGTTTTTAGAACAGTAAACACCTTTAGTTCTTGAGCTAAGATGGGAAGCAGGAAGATTTATTTGCCTTTCTGGGCCTTGGTTTTCCTCAGACTGAACTCTGGCTCCTTCCCCCCAGCACATAGCCATCTGCTCGGCCACGGTGGCCTTATAATGGCTGCTTTAGAGATGTTACCTTTTAACTGCCCCTGTGTCATTTTGGTCTCATTTGGTTAATTCCTTTGTTCTTGATTGTTTGTTACATTAGTTGGCTTTTTGCACATGTATTTTTTACTAAATGCTAGATATTGTAGGTGATTGAGACGCTGGATTCTACTTTGTTCCTCTGAAAAAGGTTAAATTTTGTTCTAACAAACCATTTAATTATTAACTGATCACCTTAAACTCATGGAGGATTGACTTTACACTCTTTCAGGGCAGATCTATTTCAGTTTTGCCCTTAGAGGGCCTTCTCCGTTAAGGTCCAGCCCTCCTGGGGTGTCAGTGGAAAGTCTGAGGTGTTTACTAGGCCCCTCTAACTTCAGACTCCCAAGTTCTCCTTCTCCGTGGTACACAGCAGCTAAAATCTCTGCTCTGTCTTCTCAGCCTTCTGGGTGTTTCCCACCAGGCCTTGGCATTTGAATGCATGGATCAGGGATGAGCCAAGAAGTTAAGGGGAATTTATGCACGGGTTTTGGGGCCCCCCTACGTGGCACCCTCCTTTTTGAGATTTCCCCTCTTAATTTCCAACTGCTCTGGCAGCTCTGAACTTCATCTTTGGCTACCTCGAGCCAGGAAGGCTGCAGGGTTTTTGCTTGGGCTTCAGTTATCCTGCCCCATACGTGGTCTGGACAGTGTCCTCAGGGAGGATGCTCTTTAAAGTTTCCAGTGGAGCTTCCTTCTTTCAAGGATTGAATCCTTTCCGGTCTCTACCTGCTTTGGACACTCTCCTGTGCCATCTATGAGTTGTTTTTCATATTTTATTGGGAGTTTATAATTACTACCTAGAGAATGAGTCCGATGCAGGCTACTGTGCTATTACCGGAACCAGAACCTCATGTATAGACTTTTTTTATTTTCACATATTCTGTTTTTCATTTCTATAGAAGTTCTTTTTTGCTGATTTTACAGTTTTGTTTTCCCTCCTTTTCTCCTTCCCTCCCTCTCTCCCTTTCCTTCCTTCTTTCTTCCTGCACGTATTTTAAATGTATCTTATTTCTTAAAACGTAGCAGGCAGTTTATGTATAGTCCATATCTGATCTTTCCTTTTTCTGAAGCCCTTGCAGGTTTGTGTCTGCATTTTGCTGTCTTTCACTCTCGGCGCCCTGTTCTGTATGTGTTTGTTTATATCCGCCGTCTGTTCATTTTCCCTAGAGTTTTATATGTGTGAGTCCTCTGAGGCCCGGTATGAAGGTGGGCTCCTCCAGAGAGGATTTACATCGCTTCTGCCAGGTGTCTGTGGCCGTCACCAGTGTGGCATTCAATTAAGTAAAATCTTGGTATGCGCTTTTGTGAAACCAAGTAGTATGGATTTGAGTTGGCAAAGCTTCATGAAGACCAGTTCTCAGTGGTAGTGTTTTTCTCCTTGGTGTTTACATTTATGATAGTTGATTTTTCTAGCTTTCCGTCTGAAGGGGTTTTGTTTGATTTACCCTTACACTGAGACAGCACCCTTTGAGGTCTCAAATTTGGGGGGAGGGAGGTGAAACTTTGGTTAGACTCTCTACCTTGTATGGGCCCTGGGTTTTCTCTATCATTTTTCATGCGCTATGAGGTCTGAAAACAAAGCTTAGATCCCTCTGGTTTTGTGTATGCTCTCAGGGTGTGGAGAGCAACCTGGAGTCATTTTACTTCCCTCTCTGGGTTATTGCCTTCCCTTGGGCTTGTGGTCTGAGAATTACCTACATTTTTCTCACAGATACATGTGAAATGTTTGGATGTCCTGACTGTTGACAGTGGAAAGGAAATCTAGGGACCTGATCTAGCATACTATTACCTGCTGTATAAAAAAGTTTATTTTTCTTACTCTGACCATATCATCTTTTCATTTATAATTTGGCAGATAAGAGAATTTGAATTGAAAGGCCTAGTATAGAATTGAGAAAAGAAAGGAAAGATCAAGTTCAGAGCAGGCAGAAATGGGGCATATTTCTACAGTAGTGAAAGGGCTGTAGTAGAGATAGGGCTGGCATCAGGTTAGTGGAAAATAACCCTCATCTGGAACCTGGGGTCCTCTTCCAAGCTCCCATGGCTGTGACGGACTTCAGTTCCTCGTGCTTGTAGGGCTGAGGCCCCATTTCCTTGCTGGGTATCAGTTGAGGTTGCTCTCCCACATGTAGTGCCTGCATCTCCCAAGCTAGCAAGAGAGAATCTTCCTTTGTGTCAAGTCGTTCTCATCCTGTAGCAGTCTGGGTCCAGTGAGGAGATAAACACCACACAGTAGGTTGAATGTGGGAGGTGTAACATAATTATCCACTAGGACAAAAGAGTAACTGTAAGTTATAAGAAAACAGCAGATGGAACCCGAAGGCTGAGGGGGGGTACCCAAGCAAGGACCGACTTGGAAGGAACTCAAACCTTGTTGGAGAAGATGTGGTCCAGCCCACCGGAGAGCAGAGAAGTTCATGAGTTTGGCCAGGCCGGAGCTGGTCTGGGCTTGCCGGCAGTGGGCCACCATCTGCAGTACAGGCAGGAGAGTGGGCCGTAGTGGCCTGGGTGTGTAGCCGGAATCCCTGTGTACTGCGAGCAGGAGGACCCCACAGCATGTAGGCCAAGCAGGGGCTCTGGTTTCTGTATCGAGAGGGCTGCAGAAAGGTTGTCTCCAGGCCAAGCCTTCCAGATCCAAGAGAGGCTGTGTTCCGGGCCTGAGCCTGTGCGAGTTCTACCAGATTCCCTCACACCCGCTCCCCCAGCTTCCGACCCGTGCCTGCAGTGTCCCTCCAGCTCCCTCTACTGAAAAAGCTTAACATCATGCCCACTTTGAAGGAGAAAAAAAGAATTCTGTTGTTTGTTACGGAGCACATTTTAAAGGGTACTTTCCAAGCTGATTGGCAATAAAGTCATAAGTACATACACTCCAGATAGCTTTCATCAAGTAGAGTCCTGGCCCTTGTAGGCGCTCACCTGATCAGGTCAGGCCCACCCAGGATAATCTCACTATCTTAAAGCCAACTGTATCTTTTTTTTTTTTTGAGGTATAGTTGATGTACAGTATTATATAAGTTTCAGGTGTACAACATAGTGGTTCGCAATTTTTAAAGGTTATACACTATTTATGGTTATAAAATAGTGGCTGTATTCCCTGTGTTGTACAGTGTATCCTTGTAGCTTATTTGTTTTGTACATTATAGTTTGTATCTCCCTCTCTCCTCCCCCTCCCTTTCCCCTTCCCATTGGTAATGACTAGTTCTCTATATCTGTGAGTCTGTTTGTTTTGTTATATTCACTAGTTTGTTGCATTTTTTAGATTCCACGTATAACAAATATCAGAGAGTATTTGATTTTCTCTGTCAAGCCAGCTATATCCCATAATCTAATCATGGGAGTGACTATCTCATCATATCCACCATCCCTTGTTTATACAGGGTGTCTACGCAAGGGAATGGGAATTTGGGGGCAGCATCTTAGAATTCTGCCTTCTGTAGGTGTGGTGGCAGGAGAGGAGGTGGAAATGAGAATGATTCAGTGCTGCATTTACAAAATCCTTTGTAAAGTAAAATCAGTTGTATTTCATTCTGTGGCTTGAGTACATTTTTAGTGATCTCACAGAGAAGGAGAAGGAATAACTCGTATTTATGAAACATCCATTTGTCAACTACTACACAGAGCACTTTCATATATTATTCCTTTAATTCTTAACATCATGAGGCAGGAATTATTATCTTCATTTTACAAAAGGGGAAACTTAGACTCAGGGTTGTAAGCTCCCTTGCCTGGAGTCACTGTAATATTTGATGTAGCTGAAATCAAAATCCAACCCCGTCTAATACGGAATCCCACATTTTCTAATAGTGTCTAATAATGTTGCTGCATTGAAAGAATTTACGTCATTGAATTGGAGTGAGAGGTATTTGACAGGGGTCATCTTGGTAGAGACAGGGCAAGTCACTTCTCTGCTGTCTCTTAAGGAGCCCGCTGATAGAGGTCACTCCTGTCATGGCCCTTTAGAGGGACAGCAGATCAGAAGAGAAGTCCTACCCAGGCCTCCCTATTCCAACAGGGAAGCTAAGCAATTACCCCCTTGACCTGTGTATCACCAGGAAGTAACCATGCCTCTGTTCCCTGTTTTCATATCTGAATGCGGAACAAAAGAACAAAGCAAGATTTGAGAGAGCTGGGTGTCGCCTTTTCTGTGGGAAGGGCCTATTTTGTGCTTGAAGAATTCAGCTAACCAAGAGCTGAGCTCGTGAGAAGTGGTCGGGAGTGTCTGTGATGAAATCACCCTATGCCTCTCTCTCCCACAGCAAACTCCGCCACCATCCTTGGTTTGTCCCTCACAAGTCATGAGCCCCTAGGGGATGGCCCCTCAGCCGATTCCCCTTGGCATCCTTAGAGCCAGAGTTACGGAGCCTGGCATTGGGAAATGATTGTGGCGTGAAAGAGGAACTCCCAAACTGCCTGATTTGTTTCATCCTTAATACCCTGTGGGAGCAGCCTGGTACCATGAGGCTCACAAGTCCTGGGTTCCCTTTCCGGCTCTATCACTGATTCGCTGTGGGGTATTAAGCTCCCTAGGACATGGTTTCTTCATTGTGAAAATGTGGAACACGGACTTGACCTCTGGTCCACTCCAGCTCTGCAGATCTCCGAAAGGTGTTCCGGCGCCATAGCTGCCTCATTTGTCTGAATAATCTCAGAAGGCACTGGGGGTTCTGGAGGCAGATGTGGAGGGTACATTTAGTTCTCTCTTCTTGGATACATGAAGTAATAGATTCACTGGAATACGATCTCTTCCCCCACCCACTTCCATCAATTCAGGGTGTTTTTTTCCTCCTTCCACTATGTTTATCAGCTTTAAAGAAAAATCTGAAGTCAGGCAGTAGTCAGAAGGGCGGGTCCAGAGCTCCGCTGGTTGGAGGGGGGAAATTCCTCCCTGGAATTTCAAATGAACTGGCCTGGGCTGTTTCCCAAGGAATTTTCTTGTACTGTGGTTTGTTAGTTTTTTGTTTTTTTTTTAAGTGAGATGTTTTGCTTGATTTGAAATATTAAAAATAGTATGTGAAATAAAATTCAGAAAAGTTTCTGAATACTGATCTGAGCAAGCAGAGTGGACTTTGTTCTTGCTTCTGGATGTTCCTTCTTTACCTCTGGTACCAAAGGCTCATGATGGGCATAAGAGTGAACAGATGGAGTCTCTGTATCCCTGACTCCCAGACGGTTTAGATTGAGCTGAATTGATGCCTTCTGAAATATTGTCAGTTAACATATTTCAGAAGGTAACTTGTGAGGCAGGAATATTAGTCAGACGTGATTTCGGGTTCAGGAGCTGCTGCCGCCTGATTAGTGTTATGACCATAGGTAAATCATTTCACCTCTCTCTGCCTCAGTTTCCTTGACCAGATTGTGGGAGAATTAAAAGAAAGAGCATTTGTAAGATATAACATCATTTTTTTTTAAAGCTCCAAGCTCCCTGGGTGATTATATCTATGTACTGTCAGGATTGAGAAGCACCACAATCCAACATCATACGAAGTGCGGGGAGATAGGGTTTTTACTGGGTAGTATGCATTTTGGGTGAAGAAAAGAGACAGAGGCGAGGTTCTAACATGTTTTGTGTTTGGCATTTCTAAGCACCGGCCAGTGATTTCAGCCTGTCCTGAGAGGACGGACGACTGTTTGTACAGTCTGCTTCCACTGCCTGCTGGGATTGGGGAGGTCCTGGGTCTCTGGAATTTTCCATGACTCTCGCTCTGCACCATTAGCGTTCGCTGCAGTCACAGCGCTTCTCAGCGTGTCTGCCTGTGCTGCCCTCGGCGTTCCTTTTTTCAGGTAGATGTTAAACCTCGGTGACAAGTCTTGGTATTTTGTTTGTGTCGAATTCTCTAGTTCCAAGGACAGATCAGAGAATCTCATCTGAATTAACTTCTTGTTTATAAAAGTGAGTCAGCTAGAGGTAGCTGTGTTGGCCCAGTGTCCTCAGGTGTCATGTTTCCGGTCACAGAACCACCTTCCGTTGGGGTGGGGTGGGGAGGGGAGGGCCGGTGCTTTGTTTCTGCAGGTGAAGCGTCTGGTGCTGGTGCTGGTCGCTTCCCCGGCCGTCTGACCATTAGTGATCAGACTCAGCTTCTTGATCCTCTCATTGGAAGAGTTCTAAAAATGACAGCAAGTGGAAGAACAGAGATCCAACAAGACCGTGACCTGGGTTGGCTTTGGCTAGTTCGCTCTCTTATAGGGGAATTGAAAGTCCTGAAATTTTAGGAGGAAACTACTGTTAACAGGACATCTCCTTCTCCGTAGAAAGCAACTCCCTACATCCCCTGCAGAGAGGACAGCAGCGTCAGGGTCCCAGGCTGAAATCCATCCTCCAGGATCACTAGTTGACGGAGTCAGGGCTTGTTTACCCCCCCCCCCCAAAATAAGAGCAGTTCCAATTTCCAGTTTAAATTCTAATTTAAAGATGAATGTTACATTTTGGATAGGAATTCAAGGCAGTTGTTCTTCTTCATTCTGGTCTCCACTCAAGCCCCACATCCTTGGAAAGGCCTTCCTGACCAGCCCATCAAAGTAGAACCCCCGTTACCTCCATCTTTTCTGTCCCTTCACCCCACTTTATGTCCTTCCTGACATATTATATAAATTTTGTGAGGGAAGTAACATTTCATTTTCTCCTTTGTCTCTCTGGGGCCTGGAGCCTATTCGGTGCTCATTAAATATTTGTTTAATAAAGTAAAACATGGAATGATTTGAATGGCTAGATGTTTGCTCACTGTCTTTCTATTGAGTCATGGGTTCTTTGTATATTTTGGTTATTAACCCCTTATCAGGTATATGATTTGCAAATATTTCACCTTTTTTTCCCTCTGCTTTGGTCTTAGTTCAGTGATTTTCCAACTTCAGTGGGCGTATGAATTCCTAGATCAGGTATAGAACCATTTATTCAGACCTCTGTGAGCTGTATATGAAAATTTTAAAGACAGTCTTGACTATGTGCTATTTTTCTAACCCTGGGGTAGTATGTACACCATCGTACTTCCTCCGTAATTGGTCTGTGATGCAGAGGAATACCTTGTTACTTAGATTCTGAGTAAGCAGGGGGAGTTAAATGTCCATTTTCTCAGCTCCACTGGGGCCCAAAAGGTATGTAACACATTTTAGTGGTGATGGTGATTACAGACGGGATGCTCCGGTGTCATTGTCTAATTGGGAGTCAGCAGGCTGAAATGGCTGTAGCAGTGAACATGGATGTGTCATATTGGTTGTGGGTCCCGGCCTTTGGAAAATGATAAAGTAAAGTAAACCCATTTTTCCTGAGCCTGAAAGTTGTGAAGGTGATAACTGAGATTAGACAAAAACACTCTGAGGTGAAGATACCATATGAGTTTAGGAAATCTTGGATACTTGGAAAGGGAATTGAGATAACGAGAGAAAAGAGAGACATACTGTGGTGAAGCCTCACTGCTTTGTCAGTCAGGCATCCAAACGAAGGCAGGGTGTTCTACGAAGCGTTTTGTTGTAAAACATGGTCCCGTTAGCACCATGTGTCTTATGAACTTTAAGTGTATCGAAGGTTTGGTCTGAACAGAATAGATTTAAGTTTTACTAAAGCACTCTTTTCATCCTAATCAAAAATGGTCCTGTTCCAACGTGATTTCACCACTTTTTGTTGTCCTTCCGCCCCCATTATTTTTTAGTTGGCTGATTGCGATTCTGGCCCAACTCAACCCTCTCTTTGGACCACAGTTGAAAAATGAAACCATCTGGTACCTCAAGTATCATTGGCCTTGAGGAAGAAGACCTGCTCGCCAGTGCTCAGTCGTTGAGGTGACTATGCCCTTGACCTTTCACATGAGTGTTGTCTGTCGGTCAGCTGGAGTTTGCCTTGACTTTTCCTCGGAAAACTCGGGCCTCTGCAAGGGTAGGCTCTTGCAAGTAAATGCGATCTGAATAGCAGAAATAGATGTGGGTCTTAGGCCATTCACTGTACCAAAGGATTTATTTTAAATTGTACTCTTACCCAGATGTTTAAATAAAGGTAGGATTGCATGCAGTCGTTGAGACACAGATCAAGTACGTGATTGTTTATGCTTGGTATTTCGAGCTTCTGCAACTTTAAGTGGCTGGCAGATTTTACATGAAGGGCCTCTCTGAATGCTTTGGATAGAGAGAGACAGATGCTTTTTGAAAATTGGTCTTAAAATTGCAGGTTTCATTTGGTTCTGAGGATCGGAGAAGGAGCAGTAAGGAGTGGTGTAATGGAAAGACTTATTCACAGGCTGAGAGTCGGCAAACCTGTCATTTTGTTTGTTCCTGTCTCCATTATTTCGTTAAATGGAGGTGACCGCTGAATGCTTGACTAGATTCAGGTTCAGCTTTTTTGGCGAGGGCTCTCAAGTGGTTCCGTGAACTTCGTATTGCCTTGTATCAGGAGACACACGATGTCTGTCTTCAGTGATGCTAAGGTGATCAGTGGGTTCAGGTAACAACAGCCTGGTCCCTCCAGATGTAACTGTCTCTGTCCACCTTTATCCAGTGAATTTATCCATCAATGATCTTAGCCTGAATGAAGCATTTCAGTAGAAACTGCACAGATGGTGATTTTCTATCCTATTATTACCTCTATATTTGATTAGATGAACTATTTCTTTAAAAAATGAGCTTTTCCTCACCAGCTACCATTACTTGTAACCTTGAAACATAGGTCATACAAGAAAAGCAGAATACATATTAAATTTTTTTTTTTTCTTTTACTTTTTCAGAGTAAGATGTTGGTGCCCAAGTTACTTCTAGGGTATCCAATAAGGTTTTCTTTCATTTCCAGTTTTAATCAGTTGCACATTTGTTACCCTTTTTATGTTCAGTTCTTTCTTTGGCGTTATGGGAGTCTCTGTCTAGACTGGCTTCCGGGTCCTTTTGATATTAGTCTTTGATAGTTTTCTTTCTGGCAACATCAAGGTGTTCAGACCTTTCTTGTATGTTTCTTGTCCCAGACGTGGAATCAGCTTTTCCTCCAACTGCTTTCTGAGTCTCCCACTTGAAAGGATCCCTGGTTCACTAGACAGTCCTCAAGCCCCATGGACCCTGGTTTTTTTCAGCGGTAGTGGTGTTTAAAAGCCATGATCAGATGGCCAGGTGCCTTCATTTCTGCCGAGGTGTTGTTGCTACCAAGCCTTTACAGCAGACAAAGGCAGGAAGTATAGATTTTTAAAGAGAAAAAAAAAAATTATCATGAGTTCATGTTAGTGTTTCTAATTCAAATTTAACATTACAGGGTTTTTATCTGACTTCTTTGGTTTTATACTTGAATATCATTCACATATACTGAAAATCTTGGCTCCTAAAGGCAGTAACGAAATTACTTACTTTGATTATCCTCTTACATATATGAGATAGTTTCAAAATACCACCAATATAACTACTAACTATAAGTTTATCGAATGCAATTGAGGATTTCTTTGCTGTTTTATATTGTCCTTAGAACAAATAAAGGACAGAATGCTGTTTTGGGAGGTCAACTGAAATAATTGTTTCCTCTGGTGGTTATCAATTTATACACAGATTAAGATGGTTTATTTTGTATTCAATTTTCTAGTAATTTTTTTTCTTTGCTACTTTTTTTGAATATGTAAAATATTTCCAGAGTCAAGATTATAATTAAGATATATTCATAGAAGACTATATCCTTCCACTGTTTCTCTGTGCAAAGATCAGCAAACGTATATACGTGTGTGTGTCCATCCCCCGCTACACACACAGCTGTTACAGAAGAGATACCATATTACATGTACTATTCGGTACCTTGCTCTTTTCACTGAACAGTATATCCTAGAGATTGCTCCTGTCAGTGTTTAGAGATCGTCCTCAATTCTTTTTATAGCCATTGATATCCTTTCAGATTATTTCCAGTCTTTTGCTATTACTGATAAAGCCATGGTGCCATCCTGTGCATATGATGTTTTTGTATTTTTACCAGTGATCTTTGGGTTAGAGTCCTTGAAAATGGAATCTCTGGGTTAACGGTATATATACTTTTCCTTGATATTACTACATTCTGTTCTATAGGAATTGTACCATTTTTGCATTCCCACCAACATTATATGTGAGTGCCTTTTCCTCATAAGCCTTATGTTTGCCAATCTGGTAGATAGGCAGCTTTTTTTTTCCCCCTTGGAGTTCTTTCTTTGCCCAAAGGGATTTTGATTCCCTTTTATATAGATTTTTTAAAAATACGATTCATGTATTTTTTTAACCTGCCTTTTTTTCATCAGGTTCTGTTTTCTCTCGTTCTTCTTAACTATAGTGAATATTAGGTATGGATGTTGCTTGGAGTTTAAAGCAGAGAACTTTAGGCCTCAGAGTGGGATCTGGTTCTAACATTGCCTTTCACTTACCATCTCTGAGCCTTATTTCCTTCCCTTACAAGAAGTAAATTGGGCCCTTTGGCCCTGAATAACACTGTGTGTGTGAAATCTGAAGGTTTCCTTTGGCCAGTCTCTTCAGTGTCATGTGTCCATAGCCTGATTGATGAATTCCTAACATTTGCAGTTGGATCCACAGCACAGACTAGCACTGCTTAAAACCTTTATATTAAAGGTTGTTCCTTTAAAAGCAAAACACTGGGAAATAGAGCACAGCCAGGCAACCCTACTTATAAACATGTCACATTCATTCCATGTTTGAGGCAGTGATTGTGATTCCGTAACTGTAGGCCTTTGGAGTTATCACATCAGGAGATCTAATCTCTGCCTAACATTGGAGCAAACAGAACTCTTAAGACAGGACTTCACTTCTCTTGGTAAAATCCAAAGAATGAGCTAAACCAAATCCCCTTTAGAACTTTGAACTTCTACACAACGTGGAATGATAAAGGAGTGCAGAGACCAGATATAGGCCTGTCTCCACCTGGTAAGGAAAAGTGTTCAGGTCTGTATATGATTCTTTAAGAGGCCAGATTTGGAAAGTAGGAGGTGTAAGCCAGGCATGGTATTCAGCAGAGAAAAATGAGGAACAGTCATGAAAGCTTTTGCATAATTTTATACACATGAAGTTGAATTGGTTCAAACCACACAGTTAAATAGCTAGCCAGTCCTTTCGCTACTTTAAACACTTTCATTGCCATGGTTTTCTTTCATATGTTGATAGGCTGAGTTACAGCACACTGTGTTTATTGGCTGGAAGTCTTACCCAGTACTTTTAAGAACAGTGCTCACTCCATCTCTGCGTCCTGCCAGCCTCGTCTGCCTCTAGAGCCTCGATTCCTAAGATTCTAATGGACCTGTCACATCACGGTTGCTGTTTTTCTGATGTCCCATTTTCCTGCAGCTTTGGGGGTCTGATGCTTGTACGGAGTCCCCTTGGAGTGGCTTCAGACCAGTGTGCTGTAAGTTAGTTGATAAACCACATCATTGTAGTATGTTTAGATAAGCCTGTGTGGTCTGCCACAGTCCTAAAGGGCAGGCATTCTACTTTATTACAAAGTCTGGACCAGAGAGGAACAGCGTATTGGTAATTAGGCCTCTGCCCCGAGGGAGCTGTTTTTCTATGCGTTCCAAAAATATTTGAGTGTCACGAGGTGCATAGGGTTTCAGGGAAGGCTGTGGGCTCTGAAGGGGTTCATGATCTGCTGAGAGGTTGCAGTGAAGCCAGGCTTGTGAAAAGTTCAACTGTACAAGGTGTTTCATGGTTAAAGAACCTGCCGTAGTTTTCTGTGTCACTTAGGGTCAGAACTTGTTCGATCGCTTCTTTCTCCTCTTCCTTGAATCCAGTGGAGCCTGGGATGTCTCTTGTGTCTGCCCCTCCTTTCTGTTCCTCTGACGGGGACCCCAACTTCTGACCCAGTCGCTGCAGCTCTGAATGATTGCAGTGGTTTCTCATCAGGCCTGCCTGTCTCTTCACTCAGGGTGTCCGCAAACCACCGCCCTGTTCATCTTCCTGATGTAGCACCTCCCGAAACACATCACTGCTTTTTGCCCCAGAATTTTCACCCCTTCTCCATGGCCTACAGCAGGACTTTTTTTTCTTTTAACCTGAAGGCCCTGATTTTCATGGATACGTGCCCCTTGAAATGCTGTATGTAACATGTTGTAAGCACAGCCTGTCCAGGTCACCGAAGGTCCCCATGGGCCACAAAAGATAAGAATGACTCATCTGTAGGTTCTGTCCTGCTCTCTGACTTGGCGGTCAAGGCCTTCCCAGTTCTGCCCTCAGATCACCTTCTCAGCCTCTTTTTCACTGCTTTCCTCCATGGTTACCTATTGGTTTTACCGTTTTCGTGCTCTTGACCTAATTAGCTTTACGTAGCTTTTCCTGCTTCTCACTACCTCACAACATTCATTAATTCAGAGGGCAGATTGGTAAACTTACTATTCCGTGAACATTCTTCTGCTTTCTTGTCTCCACTCACTCATTCTCTTGGAATTCTTTCTGATATTTTCTTTCTCTTTGAGTGTCCAGCTTGCAAATCCCTGTACTTCCTTTCCTGGCCACCGGGCTTCACAGTGATTTCTTCTCAGTATATTTAGCTCGGCAGTTTTTGCCATCCATTCAGTGCATTGCCTTGGATTGTGAAACACTCATGCCTTTAGTTTGCTTAAATACCTCTTATAGTTAATCTCCTACAATAAATACATACCTTACGTATAATAGTAAAGAAGGAATTATTTTGTGAATTTATCTGAAGTGAAAAAATACAGATAAAAATGAGACCTCTTCTGTGTTTTAAAAAATATATTCACTCATCCTTCCCTGAACAGATATCCTGATTCCAGTCCTAATATTTTTATGTTGTCTTCATTCTCGGTTTTATCTGAAAGTAGCTTTGTGATTCCCTTATTTAAAAAAATGAGAAGATGACAGGGACCCTTTTGTTGAGTTGCCCACCTCCACCCTGAAATGTCCATTTCATATCAGAGAGATGAGTAGAGTATGGGCTTCTTTAATTCACTCAAATCGAACCACAAGTCTGTGCCGTTTAACATAACACTCACATGTCTTAAAACTGGTATCACTGAGCTTGAGTGAAAATTACCCCCTGTTTCTATGTGACTTTTCAAAAGTGAAGACTGATTTTCCCTCTTTGTGATTATTCATTTGCCCAAAAAGGCCTGAACAGTCTAAGGAAATCTAACCAGTGTGCTCTTCGTAAGAAATTAACACACAAAACGTCTGGATTCACTGCTTCAAGTCTTCTCAAGTAAAATGTATAATCTGCCTGGAAGTCAGGTCTGTGCAGAGGACTGTTTTGCTGGCCTAAGGAGAAGAGAAAACGATCATTAGATTAGAAGAGAGCTTTTGTGGAGCTGTGGAAGAAACCGGTAGCTCTGGTAATTGCCCCGACTTGGCCTGCTCTGGTTCTTTTCCTTAGTACACGGCGAAAACAGTCCTCTAATCACATCCTGACCTGACGGGTGTTTTGTTTGCAGTGCCCTGCCCTGGTGAGTCCCCGGCAGTCTGGGACTTTCTGCCGTCAGGGGCAGTCGGACCGCCCAGCCTGCCTCAGTAAGACGTAGTAGCGGCCTCATGTCTGCTGCTGGGGCCGTGGGAAACCTCTCATTTTGTCACCCTGCCCTGTGGGTTCTCCTGGTTGTGCCCACTGATTTGGAAAACCTCAAGGGCCCACCTGATCTCTCTCCACGCTTTTCAACCTTCAGTCTTTTCAGACCTGCCTGCCTCAGCCATGCCTCATCCGAATTTAACTAGCCCCCTCGCTCCGCTGCCCTTAACCCTCAACATTCTGGCAAATGGTGGGTCATGACCAGCTTGTTTTCTCATCCACCAACTCAAGGCTTGTGTGGAACTTCCCTCTGAAAGACACTATTTAATTTCTATTTTCTCTCTCTCTTTTTTACTGGAGTATAGTCGATTCACAATGTTGTGTGAAGATACCTATTTTAAGTGTTTGCTAACTTTGCGAAGGTGGTGGTGCAGCTTTAAGCTTCCAGAAAAAGAGATTCTCATCTGTCACCTATACTTGGGGGGAGACAAGAACAATGAGCAACCTCGAGGACCAAGGACCCTGCTTTTTAGGACATAGAGGAAAGCTGGCCCGCCTGCGGGAAGCCCCCTTCCGTGCTGTAAGAGGGCAGGTGCACATGCAGGTTCTTGAAACCCAGGTGACCTCGTCAGATCCCAGTACGGTCGCTTCGCCCTTCCTGCTTTCCGTGACACAGTCAAACCGTGACTTGGGATCCTCAGTTTAGCGTTGTCCTTGGTACCTGGACCTCCTGTCACAGCCCTGCAAAACCTGCCCAAACCTGCATGTTCACTGAGCCTGGTTTCATTCCAGTATTTAGGGAGCACCTGTATATTTTAAATTACTGAACTGGTTGACTTTCTCCATGCTAACATTTCGCCCTCCTGCGGATGGCGTGAGGCCCAGTCACTGGGACGGTTTTGTTTTGCAGGTCACGAAGACAGTGCCTCAAGATGCAAAATCACCTCCATACCCAGACCACCTTCCTCGACTCGCCCCTTTCGGCCATCCGCTGCCTTAAACGTTCACATCACACTTGAATATCTTAGTCTACAACGCAGTATTTTTTCCTATCACCTTTTTTTACACTTTGATGAATGATGTGCCTATTTAACCTAAACTGTGCTGCCTCCGCAAAATGTTTCTGTCCTCTTCTGAGACGGAAAGTGCTGTTCTTCTGGGAAGCACGTTACTCTCTCCTTGGAACCTGTGGATTTGAAGATGGCTCATGCAGCTCACAACACGGGAATCAGCGAAGTGTTTAAAAACTGTCACAGGACAACAGGACCCCAGTGGGGCAGTCAGTGGGAAAACATGTTCAGAGGGGAAAATCTGTCTCAGCAGACTTATACCAAAGTATATTTTCAGGGTGAATTTCTTATTTCTGCCATCTCTTGGAATAAATTATTTTTCTGCTTTCTATGGAAATCTGGTTTCGGTGTTTGTTAAGCTCATTTTTTTTTTTAAGCTTTCCTATCTCTAGATAATTCCTTTTGGAAAAATGATTTTGTAGTTCAAACTTAGCTTGAATGTATAAAACTGGCCACGTGGTTCAAGATACCTGAATAGTCTGGTAAGTACTATTCTTCATCAATCCAGTAAACATTTGAGTGCTCGCTGTAGCCACTGGAGGAATCAAAGATGTGGAAATCGGGTCCCTGGAAGTTCAAGAGCTGATGTGCTATTTGGAGAGGTAAGGTTGGTACACACAGAACTGTAATACCAGGCCGTGTTTGACCATTGTCCGCAAAAACGTGGTTATGATGCTGGGCAGGTAGAGGGGCAGGACCAGCCACAGGGACGAGCCGGAACCAGCAGTTTCTTGTATCATCACAAGACCGGAAATAGGACTGAAAAATCAGGCGATGGAAAAGCCGAGGACGGGGACAGTAAATTTGTGTTTTGGTAGTGGGTACTTCAGTAATTCACTAATTTGGGGCCTTTATTAGTGTTAAGAAATTAAAAATGAAAATGGATCTAAATTTTCACCAGCTCTTGGTTCTTTGACAGCCAGCCAAGAGTGGATTTCCTGTTTTGCAGTTTGTGCTTTTGTATTCCTCCCAGTCTATCTGAACTCATTGCTTTGCTATTCTTAAGACCAAAGAGAGTTTCAAGCTGAAGTGACTCTCCTGCTTTCATTTCTTTCTTTTCATCCTGGGCTTTCATTTTGAACTTAAAAGTTTTCCTAAGAGGCAACTCCATACTTTACCTTTCCAGCAAACAGGCCTCTGTAGCTAATTTCATGGAGTCCAGAAAATAGTGAAGATTTGGTGTCGAAGGGACCACAGTGATATATGCTGACTCCATCGTTTTATGATGAGGAACCTGAGCCCAGACGGGGAGAACTCCGTGCACAGTGTAACGTAGCCGGTCGGGGCGGACAGGGGAGTAGGATCTGCGTTCTCTTGTTTCCGCCCTGGGGCACTTCTCACTTGCCCCCTGCCCCTCTCAGAGTTTCGTTGGCCAAGAGCCACCTCTGGGGCTCGGGTGGGAGGGAAGAATTCTGCCTTTGTGGGTGACCAAGCTGAATTTCATCAGAGCAACTTATTTGACCCTTAATCATTATTTGTCATCGAAAAAAGCAATGCTGATGGTTACTATGGGTACATAAAAGGATGCCACAGTCTTTGAGCCCTGACTGTGGTCAGGGGAGTATGACTGTGTACCCAGATTCAAATCAGTCACCCACTGCCCATCATCGCTGGAGGTTGGTCTGAAACCTTTCCACCACCACCACCCCGCCCCCGCTGCTTTCCAGCAGGCCCCCGTGGGTTTGAAGCTGAGCCGCATGGTGTGCCTAATACGTTGCTTCCCTTGAGAGTTGCTTTTGCCTGATGGGCAGCCTCCACAGGTCCAGTGCAGCAGACCGGGCTGCAGCGTGCTTGCAGCCGTGATGGAGGGCAGTCTCGGGCTCTTCTCATTCACGGTAGTGGCTGAACACATTCCCGGTCTCACGGCAGAGGTGAAAGCAGAGGTCACGTCCTTGCTGATCCAAGCCCCCGAGTTCTGCCTTACTCTGTCACTTTGTCCAGATCCATTTTTGCACTCCTTGTTTGCTGTGAGACATTGGGATTACATTGCTTTTTGCACTTGGGCCTGCTCACCGTTTGGTGGGATCCGATTTCCTACAGATACGAGTAAGGAAATTTTGTGTGTTGACCGCACTAACAGTGGGGAATGCAGGGCCATGAGCACTGAAGGGCCTGGTGATGTGCCAGGGAGGTTTTGAAAATCCTGCTCAGTAAGCCTGCTCGGGAGGTGAAGGCCCTAATAAGGCAGCAACTCAGGCCTGAACCTAGAAGGTTTTCTCCAAACCCTCCTGGTATTTACTCCTAATGAAGCCTCAGCATAAAGCCTATGAAGAAAAAAGGAGCTCATTTCCCAGCCAGCCTGGAGATCAAAGATTAGTCCCCCAGAAAGACTGATTGCAAGCTCCTAGCAGCCAGGTCCTCTGGCTCTGTCCTCACCGAGCTGTATCACTGTTGTTGAAATGAGGGAATGATGAGATCAAGTCGGCTTTTGTGGGGGAAACTCAGTAAGTTCCCTTTGTCCAGGAAGTCACTTCACCTTTGAGCCTGTTTCCTCACTTATGAAATTCTTAAGGATATTAAATGCAATTAACAGGTAAACTCAGACATATGTTTTCCTGTCACCTCCCTAATAACTGAACCATTTTGTTACAACACAGGCCAGCATCTGAGATGGATATGCTTATGAATCCTGTTTCCTTTGTCAGTGCCCTTTCTCCTGTGCTTGCCAGGGCCCAGATTGCAAGAAGCTCCATCCAGCCCTTTAAAAGGATCCTGGAGGTGTCTCTCTCTTCCAAAGCCTGTCTGGTGAACATGGTGTGGCCTGGGATGATCACTAGACTAGGGGAAGCCCTAGGTTTGCAGTTATTCCATCATTTGCTAGCTATGTAACTTTGAGAAAGTCATTTAACATCTGAGCCTCAGTTTTTTCATCTATAAAATGGAGATAATACCAGACCTTTCTGCTACACAAGGTTGTTACCAAGTGAGATGGTGGTAAAGATGATTTGTAAATTATGATAATACACAAAAGGTATTTTTCAAAGAAATGGCGAAATCCCTAGGACCCACTGACAGTACTTTTCTATAAAGATAGGCCCCAGAGGGGCAACCAATTGATTTTTTGTTTTAAACATATGGTTTCCCTTTTGTTTAGTCATTTGTACTTGGGTTACAGAAAAATAAAAGGCACACCCCAGGCTCCAGGCCTGAGCTCTGAGCAGGGAGCTGGATCTCTTAGAAACAATCATCACGTAAGTATCTAGACCACATCCTTCCTGCCCTTCCAGGTTCTGGCAGCTTGTGTACCAGAACGGCAGTATTTCTGGCATGCTTTTGAAGATGCAGTCCGAGGGTCATTGGTTTCTTTTAACATTGTTTTTGTTATTTTCTTTAAACATAGAATGATGTCTATACCCTCATTTATTACTGACCCAAGAACTTTTTATTGTATCTTCCTTTGGTGTTGCTTCAAAAGTAGCACCTTTTTGTTTATTTCTTCTGGCCAGTTGTTATTTTTAGCAATGGTAGGTATTCTGCCACGCAGAGGCAAATTTAGAATTGAGAAATTATTTTAAATTGTTGCTCTGACTCCTGGAAGATTTTGCCCTAGATTATTTCATCTTTCAAAAACTTGAAGTCATTTGCTTCTTCATTAACTATATTTAAGTTGTATTTTAAAAATATATATCTAAGCCTTTTTTGGGTGGGGGGAGGTAATTAGGTCTACTTATTTATTTGTTTTTTTGTTTTGTTTTTTTTTAATGGAGAAACTGGGCATTGAACCCAGGACTTCGTGTGAGCTAAGCACACACTCTACCACTGAGCTATACCTTCCCCCATAAGCATGTTAGAATGGCTTCATCACCCCATTCCTCTATGCTGGAGCTCTCTTCTGCTTGGGAAACAGATGTATTCAAAGCAGAGATGTTATTTTTCTTCCCCCTGCCCTTTTATTTCAGTTTTCTCGCAAGAATTGAATGTATGAAATTAATGGTAGAAAATCCATAGTTTTCTAAGGAAACAAGCACAATGTAAAATGCCATTGTAGAAGATATCTATCATAGCACAGTTAATGGACAGCAAACGTAATGCTCAACAAAAGGAGATGCTTACGTAAGCCATGCCGCATCCAAATGGAGGAATACTGCAATGCATTTTAGTAACTTCTTTTCTCAGAATATATGCCTAGAAAAGAGATTGAAAAGACAAACAACAAAGCTGTTAATATTGCCTCTGATTGGTGATTGCAAATGACTGTAATTTTCTTTTTCCTTTGAGCATTTTCTCCAACGATGATGTAATAGTTCAGCAAAAAGAAACAAGTTACTTTAATAACAAAAGATAATAGGATATTATGTTAAGAGGGGGGAAAAAAACCAGGATTTTAAACTTACATGCGTAGAAAAAAAAACCTGATAGGTCATAGACCAAAATGTTGATAATAATTATTCTACAACTTTGTGTATTTTCCAAATTTTCCACAAAGCTTGTATTTTATAATCGGGGGAAAACGGTGTTTTGAGAGGGAACATTGTCAGAATAGTGTTAATACTTCCTTCAAACATTATATAACACACACACACTTTTTTTTTTTTAAGTAATTCAGGGTCAAGGGAAGTGAAGTCAGCTAGATTTATTAAAACACTGAAGCTATTCTGAATCAATGAAAATCAGCGTGTTCACACAGCAGTTCTGATTAACTGTTTGCATTGTGCAGGACAGAGTACAGAGCATTCAGCTCATAAAACGCCGGCCTCCTTTTGTATAGGTGCTCACAGTGACGGCATGGTGGAATGAAAAGGGAGCATTGATTTTGATTCTGCCCACATAGAAAAGTGGAAGCCTGGGGTATTAATGTTCTGGGGTCCCACATGGCTATGAACAAGCCCCACTGTTCTGCCACTCCCAACTGCTCCGAGTAAGTCTTTCATTCAGGCTGTGTTGCTGCTTCAGTTAAACCCCCGCCCCCTTGTGAAATGTACTGTCCCCTTTCCCCTCAACACCCACTCTCCCCCACCCCCCAGGCCAACTCAAAACGGGAGGATTCTAGGCAAGGATGCCCAGCGACAAATACCACTACCCACGTGAATCTAGTCAGGAGTCTATTTAAACTGCTGTCAGGACTTTGACATGGTTTCTGTAGTTTCTTTACACTGTCCAAAGTGTGGTACTGCCGTGCGCCACCCCAAAATGAGCAAGAGGAGCAGCTGTTTTGTAAAATAAGAACCGAAGCTAAATGTGACTTTGCAAAGCACGTAAGGTTTTCAACCACATTCAGCAGGTATCTTCAGCTCCTGGTCCTTGTCTGATGTTAGCTGCTCGAGATGATGGTAAACAGGAGCAGCAGACCCTGATCTAGATCTTAGAATTTAGCAGTGGACCCCGGTGCAGGTGCAGTATCTTAGCAAGTACAGGTTGCTGGGCAAGAGCACTAGAAACACTTAACTAATGGTAGGGGAAGCTTTTTAAAGGAAATGACCTTTAAGAGGAAACCCAAAGAATGAGTAAGAGCTAGGCAAAGAGGAATAGTTGAGGTGTTCTAGGCTGACGAGTGATTAAGTTGTTGCAGGAGTCTAGGAGAGGGAGAGAGGTCTTCTATATTAGAGAAATGGAAATGAAATGAAGTCAGAGAAGTAACTGAACTGGGGCCATATTTAGTAGCATATAAAGATAGCTGATGGATGTTGGAGGGGAGGAGTTGAGGATTATACCCAGGTTCCCTGCGGGGTGGACTGGAGAATCTTTCACTGAGATGGGGGCCATGATGAATGATGGACAATGAGAGTTTGCAGGTGCCTGAGGTATCCACATGGAGATAGCCAGTGGGCAATTGTTACATGGGTCTGGACGTTGATAAGGAGCATGAGGCTGGAGGCAGGATGCAGGGCACTAACATGGAGATGACTGAAGCAGTGGGTGTGAATGGGGGCCAGGAAGAGAGTGTGTAGAGTGAGAAGAGATGCTGTCTTGGCTGGAGACCTGAGGAGCACCCACTCTTAAGGGGCGGGCAGAGGAAGAAGAGGAGTCTATACAGCAGATCCTGGTAAATGCCATGGCTTAGACAGCAGTCAGCACCACCCTCCAGCTTACCCAGTATTTTCACATGCTTTACCCTGTGGACACATTCCTATTTTACAGTTGGAGAAACTGAGGTCAGCAAAGGTTGTATGACTTAACCAATTCCACCCAGAGGTCTACCTTCCCAAAACATCAAAGACCCTCTCATTCCAAAGGTTTCCCTACCCCTTCAGCAGGTGTGGTTACAGGGCCTCCAACCTTCCCTTCCTCACTCACTCACATCCATGCCTCTTCCCATCTCTGAGATCTAGGAGCCTTTTTGGTCCTTTTGTGCCTGCTTTTTTTTTTTCTCTTTGCTGGGTTTTGTGGGTTTCTGTTTGTGTGTGTGTGTGGCTTTTTCCCTTCATCGTTATCGGTCCTATTGCTAATGAGAATAGCTAACACTTAGGTAGCAGTTGCATAAGCAACACATTGTTCTAAATGCTTCACATACGTTAACTCATTTAATCCCCACAACAACCGTGTTAGGTAAGTACTATTATTGTCCCTATTTTACAGATGAAACAATTGAGGCACAAGGCCGCTTAGAGGTAATGGGATTTACTCCAGAGGCGTCTGATCACAGGGTCCAGGGCTGCCACTGAGGCTCTGTGGCATTTTTCCCCAGGGTCAGTTTCCCAGGTTCCTGCGGTGAAGTAGCAGCCCTCACCCACACCTGCGCACCCGAGTGAGGGCGCATGCACACTTCCTGCTCTCTGCCGGCATTCCTGAAAACTGGAGTCAGAAATGGAATTTTCGGGTACAACATCGAGTATGCACAGAGAGTGCAGGTCTGGGCAAAGCATCATCCCCTCTCTCACCTCCCTCTGCCTAGAACAGCCAGCACCCTTCTCATCATGCCTCTGACCTCAGTCAGGCCCTGGAGGCTCTCTCCTACCTCCTCTCCTAACTTGTGACCCCTCCCCGGGTTCCCACAGCAACCGTGGCTTATTCCTGTCATCACAGCTGTATCATATATAGATCTCTTCCCCCAGGCTGCAGAAGCTTTACTGGGCAGGATCTCTGGCTGGTTCAAGTGTTTGATCTCTACAACCTTGCACAAAGTTGCGCAGCAAGAGTCCTGTGGGAGGCCCGCTTCAAGTGCACGTGTTATAAATTCCATTCTCTAGATACTGAGTTTGCTTAAAGCAAGGGTACAGCTGTCTGACCTTGAGCTCTAAGGTCTCCTTGAGCCAGCTGCATGGACATGAGACCTGTGCAGTCACACAGGGCCCCAGGCGTAGAAGGGTCCCGCACTTGGTTTAATGTTCTGCTCTCGTCATGAATTTCACAATAATTTTCGAACAAGGCGTCCCTGCATTTTCATTTTGCACTCGAACCTGCAAGTTACACAGCTGTTGCT
The DNA here is from genome assembly GCF_009834535.1 of Camelus ferus. Taxonomy (NCBI): domain Eukaryota; kingdom Metazoa; phylum Chordata; class Mammalia; order Artiodactyla; family Camelidae; genus Camelus; species Camelus ferus. The sequence goes on along the minus strand of NC_045717.1, from coordinate 5,881,113 downwards.
CCAGGCTGGAGTGTCCCCCTCCTACCTCAGTGGGTCCTAATCGGGATATTACACAAATATTCACCCGCCCCCTGAAATCACCTGCAAAATTAGGTGTGTGTATACTTGTGTGTGTTTTTCTGGGGAGCAAGTTTTTGGCTTTCATCAGACCCCCAGGAAAGTTCAGAGCGATTGTTTTTAATAATAACAGTAATAGCTACCCTTTACTTAGGTGTGTTGTGTGCCAGACCCTAAGGACTTGACATGTGTTGCCTTCCCCTTCCCCCAGAGTGTAACTGGGTTGAGCCAGGGCAAAGAACAGTATTGTATTTCCTCCTTTCTAATACTCCCTACTCCTCTGTTCCCCAACCAGAGGGGAGAAGAAAACCTCCCTTCTTCTATGGAGTTTGCCAGAATCTAAACCTTTTATTACCTCCTTTATTAGGAGGCAAGGAGAACTGCCCCCAACTTTGTTCTAATCCTACTTCAACTCCCATTGCCACTCCCAAGTTCCCCCAAAGGCGACTTCCTCTTTTGCCAGACTGGGAAGAGGTGATTGGGTAAGTAGGCAAAGAATCCTCCTGATGCTGAGCTGACTGGTCGTTGGGGCACCAGGAAAGAGCTGTGGCCGGCTCACCAGGACTCCTGCAGCCAGAACTCTGACTTGTGCCTGAGTGTTGGGTGCACCACCCAGGTTGCGGGGAGCAGGTGCCCTCAGGGTCTGTATAGAAAGACAGGCAGCCCTTCGGGAGCCTAGGTGGGCACTGACTTATGGCGGTGGAGTAACGAGACTCCTTCCTGGTACTGCCCTCCTAACACAGGATAGAATCCACACTTGGCATTCAGGCTTGTTAACATCCTTTATGCCTCACTGTGACTGGAGTGAATGCAGGGGCAGAATATCGCGCCCATTTGTTTCATGCATCTCACTCTTGGGCTGGACCTTGTGAAAACAGGATGAAAAACCTCAAAACCAGGACTGGGCACCATCCCTGGTTTTGCTGTAGCATGAGGGAAATTCATGACCTTGTGAATTTGGGGGAAAAACACCTTGGAGACACAGGAACTGCTCCCCTCTGCAACTTCCCCCTCAATTCTCTGAGCTTTTAATTTTTCCTTTCCTTTAGCGAACTCTCTGGACTGTTTTCTTCTTGTGTTTAGAAATCCAGCTTCACAGTTTCACACCAGCTTGGGTCTTTTGGAATGTGCCTCTGTTTGTAGTTCAACAAACTATTATCTGGCTGCAGGTCTTGGTTCCTGCTTCTTATCAATCTGTTCCTCCACTTTCTGCACTTTCTGTTTTTATCACCCTACTTCTAGCCTCACCAACAAGAATGTCTTATTGTACCTGTCCTTTGGGAGTCTTTCCTACAACAAATACTAGATTGTTCTCCCTGCCTGGCTTCCCGGTTCACTATCAGTTAGAGTTGCTGATACTAGTATGTTCAGCTCAGCACTAACAAAAAAAAAAAAAAAAACAAAAAACAAAAACCCACAGGAACTATTAGATGTCCTAGACACTTTCAGTCTGAGTGAAACAGACAGAACAGTTTTGACAGGAATGCTACCTCGGAAGATACTGCAATCAGAAAATAGTCTGAGTTGCTTGCTGCCTTCTCTTGTGGCTTTCCCTCTGCTGCCACTTCTCTTCTGAGAAACTTCCAGTCACATTCCCCCACCTCCCGAAGGTGGAGGAGGGGGAGACCAACACTGCTGAGCACCTATTATGTATCAGGCCCTGCATTTAATCCTCAAAATCAATTTGTGAGACAGGTGACTACAAACATCAAGGAATAGACAGATTAGTTACTTGCCCCAATCAGCAAGAAAGTGGCCCTGAATCATGTATGTATCATGTTCTTAACAACCAGTCAGGGCTTCCCCTCTTAGAAGCTCTACTGTATTGTCAATTTCCCACATCTTTCATCAGGTTCTGAGTTCCTCCAGGGCAAAGACTGTTTCCCATTTGGCGCCCAAACAAATATCAGTTTCTCTCTTTCTCTCCTCTTATCCATTACTAAGTAAGCTTGAATATGCTGTCTAATGATGTGCCTTGCATTCTCCATAATTCAAAGATGTATCAGTGTTTGTGCCATTTGATCTAACTGAGGAAATAATATCAACACACATGATACAAATAATACAAAGCAATAAGTACAGCCAGTGCTCAGCTGGGTGGTGGAAGAAAGGAGATTAATGAGGGCAGAAATAGACATGGTAGAAATAGACTTGATAAAAGATGTGAGATCTTTTTTTCATTTTTCAGTTTTATTAGGTAGAATTGTTACAATTTGCATATATACAATATATTGCATGTAAATACATATACACAATATACTGCACATTTAAAAAATTTATATATATGTACTGTTTATTGTTTCTAAGAACGTTTAGAGCTTTAGCTTTTTAAACTTACACAGTTATCAAAGGAATAAAGCCAACCACCATATAAGAATTGGTTCAAAGAGATAGGATGTGGGATCTTGAGCCATGGAGGATGAATAGGATTTGGAGCTTAATCTCTGCATTCAGACCACAAGCAGTTACCAAGCTTCTGTCCTGTGACAGACCTGGATCTGGGTATGGAGAACAAGGAATTGGGGTGAATAAGTAAATGATCGACTAAAAGGAAGGGCATTGGGGACTGAACTTTGGCTCTTTCTGGGAGAAGTAATAAACTGAAGCTCAGAGCAGTCACATAAGAACACTGCATCCTGTTGAGAGGCTAAGGCAATGGGCAGAACTGATCTTTCCTCTTCCCTGCGAGAATATTTTTTAGGAGGAAATGAATGAGGGATGGGTGCCAATTGCCAACCATCAATTAGTATCTTTCTTAGATTCCCCCTCAGCAATGCTCCGGTCTTCTCAGGAAGAAAATCACTTTTTAAAAGTATCAGAGGGACACAGCTTTTCCTGGAGATCTTCCAGTGCTGAGTTAATTAATCTCACTTCTGAAGCTGTGAAATCTTTACATCACACAGGTCCAGAGGGGTCGGGAAAGAAAACATATATTTGTAAGGATAACGCTCATTTAGAGAAGTGTCCATGATCAGCAGGTAGGGCTGCCTGTGCTCTAGTGAAGAATCACACACAGTGCCAACTTTAGGTCAAAAGGAAAGGGAGGACCTGTGGCAACTTTTAATTCTTTCAGGAGAACTCAATGTGAAGTGAGAAGGATTGGAGAAAACATCCAGTTCTAGTCCAGATCCCTTCTGGTGAAGAAACTGTAACCCCGCGAGGTCTAGCCCCTCTCTCTGGATCTCATAGTTGGTGGTAGAGCTTAAACTGGGGTCTTGGTTCCAAGAACAGTGTTTCAAAAACATCAAGGTTTAAAGTGGGTGAAATGTCTGCATACACAGAGAATATCTCTGGAAGGATACAGAGAGTAACTGTGGGTGGCTCTGAGAAGGAGAAATGAGTGACCGGGGAACAGGGTGAGGAGAGAGATTCAATATTCACCAAAGACTTTTTGTACCTTTTGAATTTTGTACGGTGCATATATATTACCCAATCATCCAATAAAAATTTTATTTTTAAGAATTCAGTGGAGTCCTCGGTATTTTTTTTTCTTACCCCATTGTCTCGTGTTTGTGTAAAACATATTTTTCTGACTCAGGCTATCCCAGTATGCAAATGATTCTGCAGGAGCAAGGTTCAGCACTTTGGAAGTGGACACAGCCACTGGTTACTACTTTGTGGCTAGAACAAGAAGAGGCTTCTGAAACTCAAATCAGTGCGATTCCAGAGTCCTAACTCCCTGCCAACTTTGACTGTGGCACAATCTGGCAGGATAAAACCCAGAGAAACACAAATCAATTAGGAGTCAGCGATTTCATTCACTTCGGAACAGGATATAGTCATTAATAAACTTTGATGGAAAGGTCTCTGTTAGCCAAAACTCTGTCCTTTCCAAGGCAACAGAAGATGCAAAGGCGGGAATACAATATAATTCACCAGTAAGTGCCTTCAATGGGCACAGCCTCACACTGGCAGAAGAATCTGGGCGCTCCTTGAGCCCGAGGAACTGTTGCCCAGTAGAGGAGGTGAAAATGCCTACATTCAGAGGACTGCGTGACAGTGGAAAAGCCAACCAACCATCTGCTGGAGTTTCCCCAAATATAGTATTACGAGAGAGGATCATCTGTCATGTATTCCGTGGAGATTTAATGCGTGAATCTCATGAATGAGTGAGAGGAACCTGGCTCAAACTTCCCAAGCTACTTTTTCTATTGGGGTTTCTTTTTTAAACGGCAGTTGATGTGGAAAAATTGAATGTGGTATGATAGACTTAAGAAAATAATTATAATCCTGCTGCCTCCTGTGCAGTAGGCAAAATACTCATTCCTTCACTGCGTATTGAGACCTTAAGGCATTTTGAAGGATACAGAGGTGAAATTTACTTTTACTTCCCTTTCAGGTATCTACATATACTTACCTTTTAATATTGTGTACAAAGTATTATTTTAGTAGCTGCTAAACTGCTAAAATCTAGAGTTATCTTTACTTGCTATTTAGTCTGCAGTGGATCTTCTTAAATGATGTCCTTGAAACAATCTATCATTCATAAAGTACTCACTGTATTCAAAGCACTATGGTAAACGCTTTATATGAATTTTTTCACTCAATTCTCACATCCACCCAGTGAGGTACTTACAGAGGAGCCTCACAAAGCTTAAATAATGTGTGCTGGTTCACACAGGGTAGAGCAAGGATTCAAATCCAGGTTGCTGTTCAACCAGTATGTGGCAGGCAGGAAAGGCAGAGGAAAAACAACACAGATAGTCTTTGTCCTTTTGAAGTTTAAGATCTATAAAACTCAGAAGTTCATGGTTTTGACACTGACAGTACTACTTCCATAGAACTGTGCAAAGAGGAGCCACCTTTCCAAAGGCAATTACTCCTAAGAGAAAACTGGCATCCTAAAGGAATCTGGGCAAGCATTTCTGTTCCTCAATCCTCCTTTCCCTATACTTACTAAAATTAGATTTCTGACCTGTGCTCAGAAGATAAATTCTGTGCCCTTAAAGATCAGTCTGGAAGCACAGGCTGTGGTGACAGACCTGGGTTCCAGTCCCGGCTAGGTCATTTACAAGCTGCTTTACCTTGAGCAAGTAACTTAACCACCCTCTGAGTCTTAATTTCCCCGTCTGAAAAACTGGCATATATTACCACTGCGTGTTACTATCAATAGGATTAGTCATCTCTCTCCCTCCCTCCCTCTCCCGTGTGTTATGAAGGTTTGTTTGTCTAGGACTCTTCTGGTAGCATTCTTTTTGTACGGTTGTGTACAGCTCTTTCTCATAAAGGTGCACGAAATCTGGTTGATTCCAGTGTCTGGAGCATACGTGCGCAATATATATTAATTGAAAGAATGAACGAATGACAGAAGGCAAGGTCAGCTTCTCGGTGAATTAAGAGGTTCAGATAGGGAGGACATTCATAAAACAGAAAGTGGATACAATCCCTAGTCCCTTCAAGTTTCACTAAACTTAAACTGTAAAATGGGCATAACGGGCACTTCAGGCCTCATCGCGCAGTTGTGAGTTAGATAAACGCTGGATGCGAAAGCCTTTATAAATGATCATCCTTCACAAACTTGAGTGTAACTGGGTACCAGACACGGCCCACACCCACGCTGCAGTGGCAGGCGCCGAGCCCCCGCTCCGCCCCCTCTTCCTGGTTTTTCCCGGCAACCCGCCCCTCCGGCGTCATGTGACAGGGGTGCCCTGCCGGGCCGAGCTCCTGATTGGCCGGGCTGCAGAACGCCTCGCGATTGGCCCGGGGCCGGCGGGCCCCCGCCTCCCTCCTCCTCCTTGCCGCGGCCCACGTGAGGGGGGCGAGTCACGCGATTTCCGGGAACCCGTCAGGAAGGACATAAACAAAACAAACCCGAGGCAGCATGGAGAGGGGCCGCGGCCCCTGCAGCGGAACCGGACCCAGCCCCTGAGCCGCCCCTACACCCACAGGTGAGCTCCGCTGCCTGCCGCCCAGAGCCTGCAGGGGCTTGGGCTAGGAGACTAGACGGGCGGGGGGCGGAGGAGGGCCGCTGGCCTAGGAGGCGGCAGCGCCGGGGCTCTGGGCCGGGCCGGCGCGGGGCGGGGGCCGGGACCAGGGCCGAGTCTGGGGGCGCGCGGGCAGCAGGCTGCCGCCTGCCGGTCACGGGGGCTCCGGCTCCCCTCCCCCACTCCCGGCCCGGGACGATTATATAAAAGCGCGGGGCGGCAGTAGAGGGACCCACGGGCTGGCGGCAGGCTAGGCCAGGGATGGGCAGTGCCTGGCGTCCTCCCTGCCAGGCTGCCCGGCCCTTCACGGCTGCCTTCGAGCCCGGGGCCGTGGCTGCCGGCAACCGGCCTGTCAGAGAAGCGAGCGGGTGGGAGGGGCCGGGGAAGGGAGGGGAGGCGAGGCTGGCGGGGGAGGAGGAGAGAGAGGGGCGTGTGAGGAAGGGCTGGGGCCACGAAGGTTGGAACCAGGCTGGCAGGAGACAGCGAGGCGCGGGCTTGGGGTGGGGGGGTCCAGGCAGGGGTGTCTCGGGGGTGGCCGCTCCCCTTTCCCGTCTCCGCCCCATAGACAGGCGAGAGGGGCCTCCCTCCCGGGATTTGTTTATATGTCTTCTCAAAGCAGCTTGAAGCGGCATCGGGGCGGAGCCCTCGGCACCGAGTGGCAGGGCGTGCCATCCAATGGGGCAGGCGGACGGAGGCTACCGCGCCAATGGGCGTGGGGATGCGGTGCCGAGGATCCGCAATTGGTTAGGCTGTGCTGGGGGTGGGCCGGGTGGGGCGGCCATGTTAGATGGGAGGGGAACAGTGGTGGTGGGTCACTGAGAGGGGAGGAGACAGGGCAAAGGGCAAGGGAGCCGGGCCGGGGGCGCTTCGGGTGTCCGAAGGCGAGTCCGATCGGACCAGGAAGTAGCTCAGGCGAGCCCGACCCCGACCCACCGCTCTCCCTACCCGAGCAGAGGAGGCAGGGAAGTACCGAGGGCAGTCTAGCCGCCCCTTGGGGGTGGTTCTTGGGACTAGATGGAGCTCAGTCTCCGGATTCTCCCTCTTTCCCGGCCCTACGCTTCCTGACAAACCCGGCCGCCAGACCCTGTAATTGCCCTCCTTTAACTCAAGAAAGCAAAACCTTTATTGCTGTTTATGAGCGAGCTTGAGCCTTAAGACTACCTTAAGAAGGTACTTGGAAAACTAGCGGTCTGAATTTATGCACCAGGCCTCCGATAGAAGCAGGCAGTGAGGAGGAAGTTCTGCTTTTCTGGATTTTGCCCAGAGAAAACCAGGACTAGAAAAGCCGAGAAAGTTAAGGGCTGGACGGGGTCTCCATTTTTTCATCAGGATACCTTCTAAAGATCAGGCCCCTGGTGCTTGCCCTAGTCTTAGTAGTAATTTGCGCCTCCTGCTTACATAAATTGGTAGCTCAAGTAAATCAGCTTCATGAGAAAACTGAACCTTGAGAAAATTATTTAGGTATGAAGGTTCTTTAGGACTTTGTCTTGCGAATACCCTGCAGGTGAGAAATAGGATCAAGATTTGACTTACTTCTTTTAAAAAAGCAGAAAATAAGACTTCTGTGTAAATCTTGTAATCTGTGGTAAACTGTTTGTCACCTGATTGTACTTTAAAATATTTTCTCCCATTTTCCTTTTAATCCGAAGTAGCTAAGAGAAACACCAAAAATGAAGGAAGAGATGGTATGAGTAATTAGAAAATCACTTATCTTACTTTTATTTGCTTCATGATTATTTTGGCATCATGTCGGCCGTATTAAATGCTTAGTTTAGTTTTATTTTATCGTCGCCTTACAACCTGTGACTGATTGCATTGGTATTGTCAAGGGTACCAGGCTGTTGATGCATCTTTGGTTAAGACTTAGGGTTAGGAACATGCCTTAGGTATGTAATGCAGGGGCTATTCAAGAGTTAATTGTATTTATTTAGGAATTTGCTTTATCTCCTTTTTTGTTAACTGGAGAAAAGTAGTTGGTAAATAAATGATTTATCGATTTCTGTATTGATTTGATATGGTTGTCTCAGGTCTGTTAAGAATGATATATAGAAATATAATCCCTAATTATTTGGTAGACCGGTTCTTAAATATAATTTTTATGGCAAATAAAAATATTAGCTTTTTTTCCCTCTTATTCTAAGAACGGCAGATAGATCCAACGGGACTTATTTGGATGTAATTCTTTTATGTGACTGATAAAGCATCTTTGGAATTTTTAGACTGTTAAGCACATAAGAGGCTAAATACATCCAGAAGAAGAGATTTGACTCCTCCATTTACCATCCCATTTTCTTGTCTGCCTGTCATGGCAGGTGAAGACAAACTTGTACAAAGACTATGTCCTACCTAGTTTAGTAGTTGAATGAGTGTGGGTTTTTGGATGCCAGTGTAAGGCATAAAGGCATAATTAGTATGGTGGCTGGTGGTGGGGAACTAAACACAAGTGACAGTGAATGTATGATGAATTTGCTAGTTAATTCTATTCATGTAGCACAGTTTTGAAAGATTGAGATCACTGAATTCACCATTTGCTTTTAAAGTTTAGTCAAGGTTGACAACGACATGAGTTTGAATGAATCAGCAGAGGTTTCTTTCCATGCACTTGGATGTTTGGGCGAAGAATTGTCTTTCACCATATTCAGTAATTCATCTTTCAGGGTAGATGAACTCTTAGGCTGGACATAAATATGTCGGATCGTTGGTTCTGATGATTCCAAGATAGGGGTTGACAGACTTTCTGGACAGGGTCAAGTAGTAAATACTTAGGTTTTGTGGGCTATGTAGTGTTTGTCAGAACTGTTCGGCTCTGTGAATTGTGGCATGAAAACAGCCATAGGCAGTATGTTTGGAATTATGATCCAAAAAAACTTTATTTACAAGAACAGGCTATAGTTGAAGGCCGTAGTTTGTTTGTCAACTCGTGTTCCAAGACATCAGTCACTGGGTTTTAAGTACTTAGATGTTAAGATATTGCGGCATATGTAAATGTAATATTTGAGCACTTGCAAAATGTACATATCACCTGTCTTGAAGAATTTTTAGAATAAGAGCACATGGCAATATTGTATTCTATATTTTTATTTCACTTGCAAGGAGATGTTTTCCTGAAAAGATCTTTAAAAGTTCTGTTTATTTTAGTGATGCTTTCTGGTTGAAAAACCTTTAGCTTTAAGATATATCAAAGAACCTTAATATATTCAAGAGTATGACCCTGTTGAGGTTTAAAAGTGCATTTAGCGTATCACTCCTAACAAAACTGGGTACAGCTGTTTGAAGAGAAGTTGGTCACACTTAGCTCTTATACTCATATATATCATACAGTTAATTTGGGAGCCACATTGACTGTACTGTTGCCTGAGATGTCTGTAGAATTGCCTAGATAGGGTAGGGTGCTTTTTCAAACTAGACCCTGAAAACATAGGTTGCTACCCCTGCTCTTCCTTGGAAAATGTCAAGTGGTGCTAAGTGCTCACTGAAGCAGAGATGCCATAACTAAAAATATTACAGGCAGAAACGTAATTTTTTCCTATGTGGCTTTTTGTTTTGTTTTTATGTAATTTTTTTTGCCAGTCTTGTTGACTTGAACTGGATTTCAACTGTGAGCATGAAACTTTAGGAAGGAGACTATATATTGAAAAGCATCATGTAGCCTATAATCTTGTTTCTTGTTCTGGTTAACCTGTGTTTGCCTTGGCGACTCAGTAATTCAGTTTATTAATTTGTTGATGGTAGGTGTTAATGATGTTTTCCATCTCACAGAGGGATATTGGGAAATTGTCAGTTACTGTATTTTCAAGCTCTTGTACTTTGAATATGCTAAAAGTCCTTGAATACGCTAATAGCTGCTTGAAGCCACCTCTCAAATCTGGATTCAGTTTTCTTTCTCTCAGTTTATCTTTATTAGAACTTCCCAACTCTACAGTATTTCTCTACCCATTTAACTGTGAGCAACTTGAGGTCAGAGTCTGCCTCTTATTTCTGTATCCCCAGTGCCTCACACCTTTTAGTGCTTCTGAACTACTTTTTAAAATGAGTGAATTGCTAAAAACTGCGTATCTGGAAGGCAACAAGGCAGTCTACTATTAGGAGAGAGGTTGGGCTTAGCTGGAATGGAGTAGTCAATCACTATCTGCGCATATAACAAGTCTTCATTTTAAAATTGACTCTTTCTTGTAGGAAAGTTTATAGAGAGGCTATTTTGATGATGTCTAAAAATCGCTTGAATTCTTCTGTTAATTTTTTCAGATGCATTCCATTAGTTAGAGTTGTTGACTGTTCCTTCCAGGCACGCGCACTCGCGCACACACACACACACCGAAAACTGAAAAAACATCAACAAAAAAAAAAACCTTGTGCTTTGTCCTTTGGATTTGTCATTAGCTCTTGGCACACTTGGTCTCTGGGTTTCTGGCCAATGTGAGTGAAACCTCTTATTTCTTAGAGGTTTGGGGTAATTATTCATCTGTGTAGCAGAGTCCCTTTTGCAGGGAAGCACTGTAAAATCATTCTTGCAAATAAGTCTGATTCACCCCGCTGGGGAGGGCTGGACATGGAGGGAGTTTGTTGCAGGGGCTGCAGTGGTACTTCGTGACTGCAGTACCATCCCATTCCATGGCCAGCCCAGCCTTCTGTGCCCTTTCACCAGTTCATAACCTTTCTTCCAAAAATCTGTATTGAAGCTCTCCTCCCTTGACAGCTTTCCAAACTGCTCATCTCCCCACTAGTTCCCAGCAACTCTGATCATCCTGTCATGCTGTCCTTTTAACGCCAAAACTACTTTTACATCTTTTGTTACAAAGTCATGTTTTCACTTATTTATCTTTGAGTATTGTTGACGTTGACAAGTTTCCCATGAAAACCTCATGAGGTGGCTGATTTTTTTGTCCTTCCGTTTTCTTCAAATTCTTGTACACTTATTTTCTTCTAGATCATGTTCCGTCTTGGCGAGTTTAAGCTGCTCCTTTTATTTATAGAGGAAGTTTCTTCTTTGATTGCTACACACCATTCCTGGCCTTCTCTATTTTGTGTTTGCCATTCAGTGAGAAATGTAAAACATTACGAAAACAAAACTTAGAACGTTCTTGGAAAAAAAAAAAAGTTCTTGATGGTATGGGGAGAAACTAGGGGTAGGGTGGATTTACTCGTTTGAAAGATTCACCATGCCTGTTAAACAGCAAGGCTTCAAGCATCTACCTGGCTGTGTGACACGAGGTGGGCTTTATAGTTTTTTGAACTGCTTTTTAGTAAGGGTTTTCATCCTTACAATTGAATCTTCTGCTGGAGTTGCCTGTAGTAGAAGAGACGGACGTTGTAGTTCAACATTATTTAGAATAATGTTCTGAAAATATGAAAGAAGGGCTACTAACTATGCCAGGAAAAGCTGGAGAAGCTTCCCAGAAAAGGTGACCTTTGACAGGCCTTTGAAGACTAGGGAAAGAAGTCAAGGAAATATAAAGGTGTAAAAGGTGGGTGGGGTGGCGTTGGTGTGAGGACTTCACCTAAGGCAGACACATAGTTGGAAGAGGAAGCGACTGCTTTGTGAGGTTTAGGAGGAAAGAACTTCTTTGCGTTCCCTCGTCCTCTCATCCTCCTGGGCCTGCTTTATACTGTCCGGTCTCTGTCCTCTTTTCTCTGTAGCTCTGCCTTTGATTGGTTGGTGTCTTTCCCTCTCGCTTTCAGTTTTTCTTTTAGTCTGTCATCAAGGTCTGACTCACCTTTCTTCTCTCTTCTAATCTGTGGGTGCCAAGGTACCTTTGATTCTGACCCAGTATGTCCCTTGCCTTTGTTTCATCTCCTTAATTTCGTCCCCTCCTTTACTCCCTTTGGGTTTCTATTCCTTTTTTTTTTTTTTTGACTTATTGTTTTCCTTTTGTTTTATTTAAAAACGAAACAAATTCTTAAACACTGTCTGCTTATTTAGCATATGATCTGCAATATGTGTCTGAGATGATTCCTTCTTGGGAAACCTTGTAAGACCAGCTTGTCTTTGATGCCTGCCCAGGTACTAAATTATCCATGAATCCATATGAAATTTCTTGTTTTTGAAGCATTTCCCTTTGTGTTCAGAGATGCCACTTCTCATAGGCTGCAGTGCCGAAAACTGCTACTTACGTCCTGTGTTGTCTACTTCTTACGCACCTTCGACTTCTCGTGGCGAGACCCAGTTCAGGTCTCACCTTTTCCTGAACTTCCCTGGGGAGAGGTAGCAGTACTCTTCCCTCTAGTTTTACAGTATTTTCTAAACACCTCTTTTAAAAACCAGCTTTACTGAGGTATAGTTTCCATAAAATTCACCCAGTTTTCAGTTTTAATAAATGTATGCAGTCATTTAATCACCTCTAGAGTCATGATAGGGAGCATTTCCATCACCACAGGAGTTCATTCGCACCCCGCTTCATGCCGGCCCCGATTACTGATGTCCTTTCTGTCACTGGAGTTTTTTCTTTTCTGGAATTTCATGTAAATGCAGTGATAGAATGTGTCGTCTTTTGAGTCTGACTGCTTTTATTTAACCTAATGCTTTTGAGACTTGTTCACGTCATTTCAAGTATCAGTTGAGTGAGTACTTGTTGTGTGGACATACCGCAATTTGTCTATCCATTTACCAGTCGATGGGTATTTGGGTTGCTTCCAGATATTAGGCTGTTGTGAATAAAGCTGCTGTAATCATGTACAGTTCTTTTAAATACCTGTTTTAACACTACCTTTAATTTGGAGGTCGAGTTGCAAAATGGTTAGGAATAAAAGTCCTAGAGTTAGCTATAGTCACAAAGAAGGTTCTTGCTAGCTCTGTGGTTTCAAGAATCTTTCAGATTCCCCATCTGTAAGATGGGACTGGGTGGAGATTGGAGCAAGCTGGAGATCACAGGCCAGTTTCAAGGGGTAACTCTCACTTCAGGTCAGGTGATCTTGCCTGGAATATGTACCCAGTGTGGTTAGGTCTGGGTTTTTTCCTCCCAGGAGAGTGGCATTTTATAACAGGATTCAGAAATTTTATATGAAATTTTCAACTTAAGTGCTGGCAGTTAAATTTAAATTTTTTATTTTTTAATGGAGGCACTGGGGATTGAACTCAGGACATGTTAAGCATGCACTCTACCACTGAGTTATTACCCCCTCCCCAAATTTAATTTTTTAAAAACACTGATGTGTGGGCTGAACAGAACCCATATATGTAGGTAGCAGCTTGTGGCTGCAGTGCAGTTTGAGACCTTTGCTTTAAATCTTCAGTTTTTTGTCTCCTGTTTTAAAATGTACATACATCAGGTAGAGTGAACTTATTAGGACCTTGTTTCCTGTGTTTTATAACTTAGCATAATAGCTTGCTGGTTGTCCAAACTCCCAAGTTAAAAACTAGTGAATTATTGTAAATGAATTTTATTCATTTCTCTGATTAGCGGGATATAAGAATTATGAGTGTATAATGAAAGGGTGGGACCAGGTTCGTGTTACTCTTCGTACTTCTTTGATAGCGGCTGATTCTATTCAAAGCTATGTTTTCCCTGCAGTTGGGATAGTCTGCCTCCTTTGTTTGATTTATTCTGAACCCTGTTGAGACAAGTATGATATAGATTAATGTGTGTGTGTATTTATTAGAAACTGTGTTAAGGTATTAATGAATACAAAGAGAAATTCTGTATAAATCTACTCCCTTGAGTTGCTCAGAATCTATGGTGAAGCCAGTGTAAATAACTATTTTTTAAAAAGAGATAAATTGTATGTAATTGTCTGAACAATAAGAGCAGTAATCTCTCAAAAGAAGCCCTTTCTCCTTGTAACTTATCTGCCAATTCTTTACTGTGTATAGAGGTGACTAGTTTGCAGTTTTTGAATTACTTTGTGAATCCGAAGATTCTTTTGCTGATTAAACCAGCATAATGGATGTTTCACCCTCATAAAGCCAGGGCAAGGGTGTTAAATGACCTGTGTTGCCTGCGTATTTTTCATTCACCCTAGTTCCAGGCAGTTGGGTTTTTGTGATAATTAAGTGTGGAATTCAGACAATCGAGGACTCTGAGTTGAGTTCGGGTTTATACATTCAATAGCAGCCACATCCCAGGAACATCTTATACTAAGAAAGGAATCTGAAAACAAAAATAGTCACCATTTATTGTCTGTTTTGTGCCAGGGCCGGATTCTTTACATATTATCGCGAACCGCAATATCCCTGCAAAGTAAGGGGGGGTTATAGTATTTGTACGTAAAAGATGGCAAGTGAGAATCTGGAATGAAATGAGAAATATTCAGTTTTAAAGCAGAAACTTTTATCTTGAATCTAGAGTTTGCTTCTCATAGAGCAAGCCTTTTAGGAGCATTGGAGTCAGAGGCAGCCCACCTTTCTCAATGTTGAAAGAAATGACTGCAAACTGTATTTACAGCTTCTCTGTAGCCTGCACCATAACCTCTGTACCTCTGTAGTCCTGTGTCAGTGGTGTATACGTAGCCCATTTCACGCAGTAGGAAGGAATTGGAAGGAAATTTCAAAATTTCTCTAGTATGTATTTATGCTACTTTTGAAAAATGCCAAATCTGAAGAAAAAGGGAGGAGAAGATAAATTTTGAGGAAGTACCCAGATCCCTGATAACAAGAACACTGATGTCATCAGGGTGTGTCCAGAGTGTCCTGTGATGGATGTTTCCCTGGAATCCTGCTGGATGGCTCAAGTGTGTTCTCACCTGCAGCACCGTCTTGTTTTTATGTTCCTACCTTTAATTGTACTGTTCCCTTTTTACATTTTGTAAATTTCTGCAGATCAGCTCAGAAAACAAAATGATTCTTTAAAACTCCAGTGTTTAACCTGCATACAGTATTTTGTTTTGATTAGAAATATGTGTGAGCAAAAGAGAATACTGAAACATGTACCAGTCCAGTGCCTCAATTCAATTAGTTTAAACAAATTTTAATCTTACCCTTTCCTCTACCCTCTCCTCACTAGACAAAAATTATTTCAGGTCTTTCAAATTGACTGAAATTTGAACAGCACTCTTCCAAGAAATTTAAAAGAAAATTCAGGAGTACAATTTTAAATATTTTTATTATACTGTACTACAGTGGTTCAAGACTCAAATTCACAAGCTCCTACAAGCTACTTCGGAGCATGTAAAAGATAATAAATATATATTGAATGACTGACTTCTTTGTAATGTCCTCTTTATAAAGAACATTGCGCATCTGACTCTGACTCCTTATCCAGAAGGACCTGTGGTCTTTGGGAATTTCTTATTTATTGTCAGTCACCTCTTGTCTGGATGTCTGTGCTGGGCAAAGTGCTGCTTTTGGCACTGTAGTGAAATAGACATGAGATAGAATGGTCGTTCCCAAAGATTGTACAGTCTGTGGTACTAGAGGCAAGGGGTTGGGAGGAGGAAAAGGAAAACCTTGTGAACAAAGGCATGAAAAGCCAGTCTTACTGCTGGAGATCCTTAGTGGAGTGAAGTGGGACTGTAAGAACCTCAAGGGTCTGGGGGAAATTGTAAAATCAAACTAATACTGATGTTTTGTTTGTCAAAGAGTAATGGAAGATGGGATTGGAAAGATAGTCTTCCTTGTGTTTGAGTATTTTAAAACTTATGAACCATAGTGCTGATATGATGTGGTGATTAGGGAGAATAACTTTATAATAGGCACTAGAACTGGAGAGAGGGACAGACTGGAGACAGGACGGTCTGTAGAGCAGATATTGGAGTAATAAATGTAGAATGGTGAGGCCCAAGCAAGGGCTGAGGAAGTGGGAAGTCAAAGTCAAGACAGGTACATGCATGCTATATACAAGGTAAGTTGTCATATCTTTGATAAAGAGACTTGCATGATTTAATAACAAAGCAAATGGGGAAGAGGAAGGAAGGAGTCAAGGCTGAGATGAGTCTTACATGCTAGATGTCTGAGAGGGATGGTACTGTTGACAGAATAGGAGAGTTTGGGTGAAGAGGTGGCATGTCATGTCTGAGGTCATGGAAAGGGAATGAACATGGGAATACCTTGATCTCAGGTGGCAGGGACGGTGCACTGACGTGTTTAGGATGAACATGAGATTTGGGAGTCCTTTTGAGATGATCTTTGAGGCAGTGAGAGCAGGGATGGTCTCTTTGATGATAGGTTTACACAGAGGCATTCATTTACTAAGAGACCTTGGACAACTCTCATCCTTGCTGAACTTCTTAAATTAATGTAAAAGTGGTTGGACAGAGAGTAGGGGATAGTAATAATGCTAATACTAACACTTTACCAAATTGTTTATTAAATGACAAGGTATAGCAATGTGCTTTGTAATCTGTAAACAGTTACACCAAATATAAATAATATTTGTTGCCAGTGGTAATCAAGAGTGGCTAGGGTTAGAAATGCATTCTTTGGTTCTGTCTAAAACTGTCCCATGCTCTTATTCTTGCTCTGAACTTCTTCACTGGCAGGTGTCAAGGCTGCAGAAAGCCCTGGTATCTTATAGTCAATAGTTGACAGAAATAAAACCTCTTCCCATTCACCTCGCACTGATTCAGAAACCTGCTTTGATGGTCTTTCTTATCGGCTCCCAAAGGAGTCTAACTAAGCTCCCATGTGTTGGCTCTGTAGCCCAAAGATTAACATTGGGCCAAAGCCTTTGAAAAGGAATCAAATAAAATTCTCTTGAGAGGTCTTGTGTCTTCCTCTAAGACAGCTTTCCAAGGAGAGATCATTTTTGAGATTTAGTATTTTCTTAGCTCCTCAATGTGGCTTAAATTGTTTCATTTAATTTAAATTATGTGGCCGATCTAATTTACCTTTTATGTTTTAAACTCTGAATGTAAGGATAAAAGGAGACTCTTGTGTTGACCCACGAATAAAGAGTTCACAAGGTGTCATGGCAGAAGGATCTTATCCAGACTGGATTAACATCATACTAGGATAACCATTTAGTTTGAAATTTATTTGCCTGTTTTCCATATTTTGGAGTCTAGAGAACTGCTGTTGAAGGGTAGAGAATGGCAGTTCATCTGCAGTCATGTTCACAGGATTTATGTTACATGATGAAAGGGAGAACGTGGCCCTACCTTCCCTCCATCCATTGTGTTCTTGTATAGTTAGCCTCTGCTTCCTCAATGGTGTGGAGATTGAAGGATCTCTGATTTCCGCTGTAACATGGAACAGGTAGTGGCTGGATTTAGTAAGCATTTGAAGGACTGCTTTGTGCAACTCTTATTAAGTAGTTTTTAGAAGGAAAGGAATTGTTGAGTGGGACATTTGAAGTATAGCAGTTTGGATGGAATGTGTGACTGTCCCTCCCTCCTTCCTCCCCTCTCTTCCCTTTCTTTCATCTTTGGGGATTAAACCTCAGAAGGAATGAATTATTTAAACTAGGGGTCAAACCAGTTGCTACCTACAGAGAGAGAACCCAAGAACTCTGCCTACATGAAATAAATGATGAGCATGAACTAGCAAAGATTAGCAAAGATGAAAATAAACCATGGTACATGAATTATGTAACAGTATAAATGTGTTGGCCTTTCTTACTGCAAACATTTTTTGAAAAAAATGTTCTTTATGGTAAAATAAACATAAATTTTGCCACTTAAACCATATTAAGCGTACAATGCAGTGGCATTAAGTACATTGACAGTTTTGTGTAACCATCACCACTATCTTTATCCAGAATATTTTCATCACCCCAAACAGAAGCTCTGAACCCAGTAAATAATAACTCTCAGCCTCTGCTAACCTCTGTTCTAACTCTTGTCTCCATGAATTTCCTATTCTATTCTTATATTCATGTGAGTAGAATCATATAGTATTTATCTTTTGTGTCTGGTTTATTTCACGTAGCATAATATTTTCAAGGTTCATCCGTGTTGTAGCATGTACCAGAATTTCATTCCTTTTTATGACTGAATAATGTTCCATTGTATGTATATGCCACATTTTGTTTATCCTTTCATTTATCTGTGGCCACTAGAGTTGTTTCCACTTTCTGGCTATTGTGAATAATGCTACTTTGAACATGAGTGTACATGTATCTGTTTGAGCCTCTGCTTTTGATTCTTTTGGTATATATCTGAAAGTGGAATTGCTAGGTCATATGATAATTCTATGTTTAACTTTCTGAGAAACTGCTAAACTGTTTCTCAGCTGTACCATTTTACATTCCCACCAGAAATGCCTAGGGTTTCCAATTTTTCCATATCCTCGCCAACACTTGTTATTTTCCGTTATTTGGATGATAGCCATCCTGTCGGGTGTGTCAAAATTTTTTTAACATCTACTCTGATGAATGTTGGATGACTCAGAAGTGCTGTTTACCATTGTGAGGAACCAGTTTCCTTAAGATAGTGAAAGGGAGCAGTGGCGTGAGCCAGTGCCACACAGAAGGGGAGCTGCAGAGGTGCCAGCCATCGTGTACAGCATCTACTTACTCATGAGACATTTTCACTTATAAAGTGGTTTATATTTTTCGTGATGTCAACTTTTTTTTGTACGTGGACTCTGAGGGATCAGCTGAAATCCTCAGACTCAGAAGGGGTACAATTTAGGAGCTCCTGGATATGTGTGAGCTTCCTGCGCCACACCAGTCAGCCCTTGGGTTTGGCTTTTAAAGTTTGGATTCGTGGTTTGAGCAGTCCACGGGCTGAGCTTCTGTGAGGAGTCCTTTGACCTTACCTATCATCTTTACCTTTTGCCTTGCCTAATGTGCATTGTAAGCCCCAACATATTTTCAGACGGAGAACCAAAAAAGCCTGGGGTAGGACCTGGTGGAAAGGGCTGTGAAAGGGATTGAAGTGGTAGCTGTCTTCACGTGGTCCCATTGCTGCTGATAAAAATCAGTCGTATGTCCATCCCCTTGCTTCAGAGAACCAGTTCTGTGTTACTGGGGCATCTTCCTGAGCCTAGGAGCTGCTGCTGAATAGTTCTGAATGGGCCCAGGTACAGAAAAGCTGTCAGTGATTATTATTTCTGATGGACCACAGTCTTCTCTCCCTTGAAAGGGTCATAGGACTGTCCTGGGAGCGGTGAGCCCGCGCCGTGAGTGAGGAAGGAGTGACTGGGGGAGCGGACGCAGCCTCTCCCCGAGCTGTGGCGGTTATTGTTGTTGTTTCGCTTTCCGAATAAACACCAGTCCTTGAGGTCAGCTTGAGGGCAGAGTGGAGGATTTTATGATCAAATAAGTTTGAAAAATGGCATGTGTTCCGTTCACTTTGGTGATTTATAATGAACATTGGCACCTGGCATCTGAAAGTTCCCAAGGAGTCCTGTGTGACAGCAGCATTATAACAGTTTTGTTTAATGTGGTGTTTTCCTGACCTCACAGCCCTTTGGTTGAGTAACCATTTAACATTCCTAGGAGCAGTCATTCCTCAGGTCACACACTAGGAAATTAGATCACTGCTTTTTATGTACTTTAATATCAAAATTTTGAGTAAAATACAGGTATTCTTGAGCCCACAGAAGTGTGAAGGCATCCCGAAAACCAAGCTGTTAAACCTTCCTCCTCAGTGTTCCTCAGCCAGCGGAGCATTAGTGCGCACGGCTCCCTGGTGCAGGAGGTGGTTTGGGAGCAGTGTGTCATGGAAGAGTCTATGTAATGGTAATTGCCACAGAAGTCCTTATTCTGTTTTTTTTCCTTCCACTTTTTGGTGGGGAATTTTGCTCTTCTTGGTTGTTTCACAATAAATGTTTGGAAAAGTACCAAGCATTTCTGGAAAATGGGTGCAAAATGTTGGGGATGAGGGTAGTTGGTGTCATGACCTTGAGTCATTAGTTGTAGAGACTGGGCGAGTGTATTTATCATTGAAAAGAGGTCCTACTGCTTGTGGTAGAATCAGCCCTCTCCCGGCCCTGTTTGCTGCTACCTGAGAGGCTGGAGAAGCAACTAAGGGCCTTTGTCCCAGGGGGACGAGCTCAACCCTGCACGTGGTGGATGCCCTGTCTTTGGGAATTGGTATCTTTAAAATATTCAGCCTTGCTGCCAGCAGCTGTCACAGATGTTGAGTTTCTGAGCTAAACTAGCTGTGGGACAAAAGAAAACATTGAAAGAATATACCTACTGATAATGATCACCTTTCAGGTTTATTTTATTACTGAATCCTAATTTAATATCTCATTCAATTCTCATAACATCTCTATTACATAGTTAAGGGAGAATAATTATAATTCTTCAGTCTGAGGGCTGGGCATACGTTTAATTAACTTGCTCTGATTCTTAAGGCTGTTTAGTTTTAATTATGAAGTTAAGACTGGAATCCAGGTCTCCTTTCTCCCCAACAAGTGCTCTTTTTTGCTAACTGCATTGACAAGTTTGTTTTGATGCCAAGTATTTAAATAACGTTTTAAACAAATATATTTGTATTTGTATGGAAGTTTTATGGCTTAGAAAATTTGGTAGCCAGGAAGGAGTAGTATCGTTTTCTTTCTAGAGATGAGGAAAATGAGACTTAGAAAGATGGACCTCCTCAGTGTTGTATAGTTTGTAAATGAGAGCTGGGACTAGAGCTTAGCCTTTTTTGTCCAGTGTTTCCGTGATAAACCAAGCTGTCGATACGTGGTGTCTGTAGTAGATGCCAATAAATGAATGTTGAAGAGAACTCAACCACCTTCTTGGGTCTTCAACCCTGTTGCTAGAAAGGGTAAGTTTCAGATTTTAGAGAGTATCAAACTTTTCTCCCAGATCCAGGTTATAGACCAGGGTAAAGACCAGGATGACACTGGTCCACTTTGTTGAATGCATCACTTGAATAATGTGCTTTTGGGGGTGGGTCTAAGTAAGAGGTCTGGAAAAGACAACTGACTTTGTTTCTCACAGAAATCAAATGAAGAGTTAGGACTGAGACTACGTATCAGGGGTAGGTCCCAGGCATGAAGCTGAGGTACTGAGCCAGAACTGGCCTTTGCCAGGAGCAAGAATCAACCCACTTAACCTGTAGCACAGGATCGAGACGCATAGTTCATTGTTTCTAGGCCCAGGCTGTGCACTTGAGGGTGTTTTCTAGGCTAGAACAGTGTGCTGGGAATGACAGCCCATCATATGGAAGAGCCCAGCAAAGATGTGGAGAATGCAAATAAGAATCAATTTTTTAATCTAATTGACTAGATCAGTTACTGAGTCCTTGTTGACTATCTCTTATTTGTTCAGCAAGAGGTCTCTGAAATCAATATAATGTACCACTCTAACTCTCTAGCCCAGAGAATGTGTTAGCTACAGAGGCAGCTCAGCTTGAATTGGCTCTTTACATCAATCAAAGAAATAATGCTGCATCTAGACTGAATGAGAGCAAGGAGTTCAGTTTAAAGCAGAGGTTCTCAAATTTTAGGGAGGAATCAGAAACACCCCGAGGGCTTGTTAAAACACATTATTGGGCCCCACTCCCAGAGTTTCTGCTTTAGTCGGTGAAGGCAGGAGCCCAAGAACTGCACTTCTGACAAATTTCTAGGTTGATGCTGGTGCTGCTGGTCCTGGGATCGCACTTTGAGGACCACTAATCTAGGAAGAGATGATGAAATGGGTATATCTGTTTAGTTCTTCTTGATTCAGGTGTTCACAGAGGAGGGAAAGGGGAACTAGCATGTCAGTTTCTACATCCGTCTAGACACTGTGCCACATGTTTGCAATCATTGTTTAATTTAACCCTTGAAACCACCCTGCAAAGTAGTCCTTATCCTTGTTTCCCCCCTCAACATACACGTTAAAATCTTGCTGGAAGAATTCTTACTTTAAGGACAGCTTTCAGTTATAGCTCAAAGAATATTGTTGCATATACCTTTACAAATGTGATTTTATTTCATGTGGAGGATATGTTACATTCTGTTGTTGATTATGTTTTCGTTTCTCTTCTTGTAGATTTTTGAGGTATATAAAATGTATATTCACTTAGCAGTATTGATTATACAATAGATGGAATTTTTGAGTCATGTTTCTTATGTAAAATTAGAGCTTGATTTTAATGTTAAGTATAATATATCTTTACATCACAGGAAAGATGGGTCAATGTTAATCTTGTCAGGTTTTTTTTTTTTCAGTGTTGCCAATTGGTTGTACCTACAATAAATACAAATATAGGGAGAGATGGTGAATTTCAGAATAGTTGGTTCTCTTACATTCTTGATGTTACAACCACAGTACTTACTCCTTTAAAGTGTTCTTTGTTAATGTCATTTTTGAAAGGTCAACTTGTTTATAGTGGTGCTCAGTGAAGTTACTTTGTGTTGTTTGACAGATTCACACGGAATTAGTAAAAAGAAAAAAAAAAAACCCACAGTGATCCAAGCAGTTGAATTGAAGGCATTCTGGGAAACCTGTTGTTTATTGTGAAAATCATCTTTGATCTTGAAATTAAAAGTAAAGCTGGAAAGGAATTTACAAACAAGAAAAAAAAGAAGTTTGGGATCGGACTCACAGGATCTGGGCTTGGAAATGCCTCAGGTAAATGATACAGAGTAGGTGCAAAGTTTTATATTTTTCCACTGCAGAAAGTCAGTACCATTGGTTCTGTAAGCTCTCTGAATCTTAACACAACCTGATACACTATCTTTTAAAAGATGTTTGCCTGTGATCTCAGCTGGTTTTGAATACATGTCCTTCCTTTCGTTTTTATTTCTTCCTTTGCTACAGCTTTGAAATTTAACAAGCTTGACACAGGGAACAACGTGAAGGAAAAGTTGGTTAGAATGTCGGCAGATGTGCTGGCTTTATGGGGCTAAACCAACTCCCCTGAAAATTAATGTGCCACAGAGAGCCCATTTCTCTCTCTTCTTCCTGTTTCCCCATTGTTCTTTTCCATTTACGCCCACTGAATTCAGTTAAGAACAAATGGTGAGGGGCTTCAGTCTCTCTCTCTCTTTCATACACACACACACACACACACACACGCGCACACACACGCACGTATACACCTCCTACAAAACATGTCTAAAAATGACTATATCTGTTTATATTATGGTAACTACTTTGAATTGATCAGTTCTGGTTTGAGGCAATCCCTGAAACAATAAATGAAGTCCTGTTAGTCCCTACTCTGCACATCCAAACTTCTTCCCTTCCCCCTCCAGTGGTTAGCACTTATCCCTCCCCTTTTTGTGCTGGGGAAGGACCTAGAAATAATGAGAGGGCAGGGACTCTAAAGGGGACTTTATCTGAGGCCAGGCAGAACTATGCCTTGAACACAGGAAATCAGTGACTTGCTGAGATGGTCCACATGCTCAGAAGTGGGCAGCAGAGGCAAAGAAAGGGGATTTGCTCACTGATATTAAAAAGATCAGTGGCTTGCCTCCCCCCCCCCCACCTCTGTACCAAGTCGACTACAGATACCCATTTTGAGTTCTTTCCCATTCAAGGTTTCATTTACTATTTATTGAATACTTGAATTTGCAGAAAATTAGAGAAAGAAAAGAATGAGATGGGAAGTACCAATAAAGGAAAACCTGGTAAAAGAGTGTTTGGAAAGGTCAGTCTGTGGTGTCTGGGAGGTGTATGAATAGAGCAATGTAAGGAAGTAGACTCATAAAATTTTTTAAGTTTTGATGGAAACTTGCAAAAGAAGAACAAAAAGGCAAAGAGGGAATTTTTATTCTTTCCCGTCTTCTTCCTTTGTCCAAGTTAGATTGCAAAGTGAGGACTTTGACTTGTTTGGGCCAGTTTAGGAGTCTTAGCCCATCTTCACCCTGGAATGATTTGTATCAATACTGAAAAGGAAGTGGGGCATGAAGAGAAAAGAAGGAGCGTTAACTCTGGGTGCCGAGTCTTTTTTTCCTCTTTCTTTTTTATCATAGAAATTGTACCCTTTTCAGGGATCAAGACTCAGGCTCAGTACTGAGTTCATGCCCAAGTTACTGGTCTCACCCAGGAGAGTGTTAGATATTTGCATGCTTCTCGTTCCTGGAGGCATTTGTTGGACTAGGGATGCCCAAATTGTCTTCCACTTGTTTTGGGAAATAAGACACTGAACTCATTTAGGAGTATAGAGTAAGACTGTCTTGCTACCTCTGCAGACCCCAGGAAATGGCAGGGGATTCTGCACTTTATGGAGTTAGAACAGAGAGTGTTGACAGAGATGGATTTGAAGAAATGTTATATAGCTAATAAGTAAAAGCACTCCTTAGGTACTGTGTGCTGCTCTGGTGGATAAATAAGCTCTAGTTTTTAGAAGTGAGATTATTTAACAATTGTCGCTCTATTCCTTTTCCTATTTTTAGTGCATTTCGTTATTTTTCTAACGTAAGTCCACAGTTTAACATTAGTTAAATATTTTAAAGGTACTAAAAAGAAGGAGAAAACACAAAATCGTTCTGAAAATAATTATTTAGAGTTGGTGTGGTTGTGGGGCTTACGTATAATAAATTGATCCTGAAGCAATCTCTAACTTCCCCAAATTAAAATCACTCTGTTGTAGCCTAGTGTAAGCGGAATGGATCCGCCTTTTGGGGATGCCTTTCGAAGCCACACCTTTTCAGAACAGACTCTGATGAGCACAGATCTCTTAGCAAACAGTTCAGATCCAGATTTCATGTATGAACTGGTAAGTAACATTTTCTTGGATTCTACTTTAATTGATTTGGGGCAAAAACATTGTGGTATAGTTTCTTTATTTATAAATACCTGAAAAGAAAAAAGGATGTATTTAGGCCAAATTTTTTTCTTGTCACTATCAGTTTAGTACTTTAGAAGTATGTATGAACCCACTGAAAATAGTAAGAGGAAGGGTTATCTAAATATCCTTAAGTCCAGTTTTTGATAATGAGGATGGGAAGCTGTCTTTTTAATATGCCTAATTGCTAAAGGACTTTTCAGCTGGGATTATTTAGGAATGATAATATTCAGCAAGTCATACGACACAGAGACTGTTGAGACAAAAATAGCAATTCCAAGCAGTATCTGAATATACGTATCATTTTTTCTTGAGGTAAATAGATACTTAAGATTCCTAAGAAAAACACTTTTTAAATAAATTTAATTACGTACAACTTAGGCAACACTGAAGTGTATGAAAACTGGGAAACTAACACAAATCTGTTAATTTACTAAAAATTATTGAATTGTACACTTAATATAGGTGACTTTTGTGGTGGGTAAACTACACTTCAGTAAAGCTGTTAAAACACAGAGACGCACACAAGCAAAAGCAAAACAGCCCCCTGAACAAACAAATAGAAAAACCAAAACAGAACAAAAACAAACTGGAAAACTGAAAATTTTATTTCCTTCCTGAACCTCCACCCACCAAACCTTCTCCCCAAAAGTAATTACCACTAACAAGAGTTTTTCTATGAATATTTTAAATTGGATGACATATCATAGATATAGTATTCTGTAACTTTACTCTTTTTAACATAAAAACATGGTAAGCAGCCTTTCATCTTCGTACGTTAGAGCTTAACTGCATTCTTTTTAATGGCTGCGTAACCCTACTGATGTTTTAAAAATCACACCTCTCCTCACGAGGTGTGTCATGCTCTTGAGGAGTGTTTTATTCCCCATGCCCAAGCATTGTTACAGGTCTTACCAAAGGTCTTATCTTTCTGTGGCTGCGTTGCTACCTCTCTTTGGATTGCTCCTTACCTCTACATTTAAGTTCTCACTTAAGAAGACAGATTCTTCTGTGAGGAAGATAAGGTCTTCATTATCTGCTGTATAAGTGAATCTTGTTTCTAAGAAGATTCTCAAATCTTTCAAAGGTCAGGAAATGTAAACTTTTTTCAGGCAGAGTGTTTATAGTGAAGTTCAAGAGCCCTTGACTGTACCTAAGCTGCTCAGGGGACATATTTTCCCTCTTTTTTTCCCCCCCCTGCCCAAGTAAATGATATTAAATGGAATGGTAGAGTGTCATGTAAGTAGTCTTTATCTTAAAATAAAACGGACCAGAGGTTGAGTACTGATGTATCAATTTGATATATGGAAGTTAGGATGGAGGTAAATAATTCTTTCCCAAAGTATGGTCTGTGATTATTTTTTTAAACCTTTCTCAGGATAGAGAGATGAACTACCAACAGAATCCTAGAGACAACTTCCTTTCTTTGGAGGACTGCAAAGACATTGAAAATCTGGAGTCTTTCACAGATGTCTTGGATAATGAGGGTGCTTTAACCTCAAACTGGGAACAGTGGGATACATACTGTGAAGACTTAACAAAGTACACCAAACTAACCAGCTGTGACATCTGGGGAACAAAAGAAGTGGATTACTTGGGCCTTGATGACTTTTCTAGCCCTTACCAAGATGAAGAGGTCATAAGTAAAACCCCAACTTTGGCCCAGCTTAATAGTGAGGACTCTCAGTCTGTTTCTGACTCCCTTTACTACCCCGATTCACTTTTCAGTGTCAAACAAAATCCCTTGCCCTCTTCATTCCCTGGTAAAAAGCTCGCAAGCAGAGCAGCTGCCCCTGTGTGTTCTTCTAAGATTCTTCAGGCTGAGGTCCCTTTGTCAGACTGTGTCCAAAAAGCAAGTAAACCCACTTCAAGCACACAAATCATGGTGAAGACCAACATGTATCATAATGAAAAAGTGAACTTTCATGTTGAATGTAAAGACTATGTGAAAAAGGCAAAAGTAAAGATCAACCCAGTGCCGCAGAGCCGGCCCCTTCTGAGCCAGGTTCCCGCGGACGCAGCGAAGGAGAATACCTGCTACTGTGGCGTTGTAGCCAAGAGGCCGGAGAAGAAAGGGACGGAGCCTTTGCAGGGCCATGCCACTCCAGCTTTGCCTTTTAAAGAAACCCAGGAACTATTACTCAGCCCCCTGCCCCAGGAGGGGCCTGGGTCAATTGCAGCAGGAGAAAGTAGCAGCCTTTCTGCCAGCACATCGGTCTCAGATTCATCCCAGAAAAAAGAAGAGCACAATTACTCCCTTTTTGTCTCCGACAACCTGGGTGAACAGCCGACCAAATGCAGTCCTGAAGAAGACGAGGAGGACGAGGAGGACGTTGATGATGAGGACCATGACGAAGGATTTGGCAGCGAGCACGAACTTTCTGAAAACGAGGAGGAGGAAGAAGAGGAAGAGGATTATGAAGATGACAAGGATGATGATATCAGTGACACCTTCTCTGAACCAGGTATTGTAGTGTTGGGAGGCTTAATTACCAAACGGACTTTTTCCTGCTCTCTTGAAATAGGAAGTTTTGCTGTGGATGCTTTCTTTGTCTTAGTTTGGGGATTAAATGACTTACTGTCTTCTCTTGGACATGTAATTGCTTTTATCTATTCAAACAGCTCTCAGATAATCACTTTTGCTCATGAGTGGTTCATATGCTGATTCCTCAAAGGCTTCTTAATTTATCTTATGCTAAGTGACCTGATTTGTCACTCTGTTGAGCAGCTGGGCAAAGATGCCAAAATTGATCGGTTTAAAATTTTTTCTGTTTCTGCATGTGTCCCTCTGTTATAGTTGAGGTAAGTTAGGAGTCCCTGGAATGGTGAACGAAGCAATGATGGTTTGTATTACTCATGCCTGTAACCAACAAAACCTACTTAATGAATAATGTAAAAGAGAGCCATTGCTTTGTGTCTGCTGCATCTTTCGTTTGCAGTATTTTTCCATTTAAGAAAAATACATGCTATAATTTAATGAGCATGAAGGAGCCTCTGCTCTATTTGTATACAACGCATATAAATAAAAGGGAGAAAGAAAATGAAACCCTTGGGGAACTGGTTCACTCCAACAAGTACATGGTTGGGCTCTTGCCATCATTGGCTTGTACAGTTTATTTATGAAAATGGTATTGCCAAGTGGCACGCAGTTTAAAATGCACAAAGAAGTGAAGATCTTCACATTTAAGCAGAAGTTTTTTTTCGTGAAAAATAATGTTGATACTATAACTTCTACATAAAAGACCAAGTTATTAGGAAAAAAAAGTTATGAATTGTCGGAGAGCTCTTTCATTGTTGGAATTTCCAGCTGTACAAATGCTGATATTTAATTTTCAGGAAGGTTTTTCAGCCATAGTAGCTAGACTGTAGCCGGTGAAGCTTACTATTGCCGAGAGACTTTCCTCTGAGTGAAATCTTTCTGTTCACAAATGCTTAGATTTATGCATTTGATACAACTGAGTTGTTTGAGTTGGGTGGAATTTCAAGTAAGGAAGAGGTACTTCACTGTGGAAGAAAAGAGCTTATGCCCTTTCCTTGGTTTGCTTTAGGACTCAGTATAGTCTAGTAGAACAGTTGTCTTTTCTACTTAGCAGGGAAACTTCTCTCAACAGATTAATAACATCTGCTTTGAGATGTTTCAAGGAGAGTTGTCTTTGCAGCTAGTGGTGTTAATATAGCTCCCTCCTGGGACCACAGTGCTGTCCATGAGTGGTCCTTAACGTCTGAAAGATTAGCCCTGTTGTTTTGAGTCCCGTATTTAGAATTAGGGTAGGAAGGAGGGGAATGGTGAGAAAAGGAGTAATAACTAGGGTGATGACTTGGAAATGGAAAGAATGGGGAAGAAACACCTTTACCAACTGATGCTTAAAGGAATATATAAATCCAAGGAAGTCAATAAATCCCCTCGTCACCAACCAAGACAGGCAAGGACTATGCTGTTGATTCCATCTCTGGTTGTAGTTTTGCTTTTCTTTGACTTTTAACTCCAGTTTAAGTTCATCCTTGATCTTTTGACTTGGTTTCACTTGGCTAAATGTTGAGAGATGAGTAGGCCCATGAGGAGAGACTACTTTATAAGCTGATCCTCATTTCCATTTTCTCAGCCTTTTGACTCTCATGGGGAGGGGGAACCAGTGTTACAGCTGGTGATGTCCTGTCATGCCATAGTCTCTTGCCCTGTCGCTTGTAGGAGAAGCCTGATTTGTGAGTTCACTGGTATTAAGCAAGCGACCCTGCTTTAAAGCAGAGATGCTTTACCTGGTGCTCAGCAGGGTAAAGAGAGCTCTTCTCTTGGCACTGTTTAATGCATTTGGATGGCATTTAATTCACTTCGCTTCCAGTTGACTTGAAGTAAAAAGCTCTTCGGTTAGTATTGCCTGGACACCTCTCACAAATTTTAATGAATGACATGCTTTAACCACAAATCAATATTTTGTGGTATTTTGGGGGCTTATTCACATTTGCTAATGAAAATTTCCCTTCTTGGAAGAAAGAGCTAAAGAAGCGACTTTAGGAATACAAGCGTGAATTATTGGTGAGAAGCAAGAAGAAATTCTTTGAAGCAGGAAAGTGGGGATAGTTATAGTTTCTTCAGAGTGCTAGTTTTAGAGTGGGCTGGTTGGTTTAATTCGCAGCAGGCGGTTCACAAAGGCCCTTTTGTGATGACTCGCTCCCTTGATGCTGTTTCTTGGCAGTTGGCTACAACAGTGCCTGAGCCTACAAAGCTCCAGGAAAGGTGTAAAATGGAGTTTCAGTCCCTATTCTGGACTTGCTCCCAGGTTTTAATAGAGCCTATTCTGTGGACAGGCTACAACTGTTTGGGGTCATGGAATTACATGGTTATAAGGCTAAGAATTAGGCCCTCAGAATGAGAGTTTATTTTGTAATACCTACTAGACATTTTCATGATTGACTTTACCAGCTTAATGGCAGTAGTCTGGACTAACCAAAGATAAGTGATCAGAATTTTATGCAGTAAATACAGCCTTTTGGAATACCATTTGGTAATTGTGTCAGGGAGAAATAAGTTAGATCAATATGGTGATCCACCAAATGAAAAGAAAAGGGAAAAGCTTCATACGAAATGTTACATTAAACAGGCCACTGATTCTTAAAAGAAATTGAAGGGGCTTCCTATTTTTGTGTTCGGCACTGTGTGTGTTAGATTACTGGCTATGCAGAGATGAGCAAAATAGTCATGGTCCTTATCTTCATGGAGCTTAGAGAGGAGTGGGTTTATTTACTGTCATGTTTTCTCTGTCTTCTGATCTTATGTGTACTGTGACTTGGCAAGAGAAACATGCAGGATGAGAGTTTCTTAAAACTTATTTGACCATGGAACTCACTTGGGATTGAAGGCATGTCTTATAGTAATATTGTTCCTCAGAACATACTTTGAAAAATATTTAATTACCTTTAATGCAAGACCAATGATCTGGGAATATAATTTTTCTGCATCTACTTGATCACAGTAGTTGCTATTGAACAGTGGATGACTTTTACCAAATCCATTGTGTGTGTGTGAGATTATGAATTTGTCGTGTATGCTATTAGAAAATGTTAAAATATTAGGTCAAAGAAAACTGATGTCCCTTAAATACTTTTTTGGAAAAAGACTGAAGATTCATTCAGTAAACAAAACTGGTAACTAATTTGGATGGTACAGGAGAAATCCAAATCTTAATGACTTTGAATTTAACGTGGAATACATGTCAGGAAAAAAAATCCACTTAGACCATTAAACCGGATAAGCACAGGAGAGGGTTGCCTGAGGAAGCTGTGTATAAGGAAGTTTCCCTGATACTTTGGGCTGGGGTAGACTTAAGTGTGGAACACCAGTTCTCGACGCTGATAGGAAGATGAGAGTGTTTTGGTTGGTGCATCCCCCTGTATTGAGGTGTTCCCAGCCATACTAGGGTAATCTCTATGGGCCAGTAATTTTAACTTGGCCTTGTGGAGCAAGGGTCTTTTGAAAAAAGGCCATTTCTGATGGCACCATGTGGCCTTTGTACCTTTTCCAAAGCTAGGTTGATAACTAGATAAAATCCTTTCAATTATTTATTTATTTATTTTGTTGAGGGAGGTAATTAGGTTTGTTTTTTTTTTTTACTGGAGGTATTGGGGATTGAACCCAGAACCCAAGTGCATGCTTAGCATGCACTCTACCACTAAGCTATACCGTCCCCCCCAAGATAAAATCCTTTAAAATGAAACATTAACACAAGTAAATAGGCCAAAGTTACCACTTCATGTATCTAACAAAATTTTAAAAAATCAGGTTTCTAGAAATGATTGTGTCACTCCACTTGTGCGTCATTTCTTAAAAAAGAATCTAAGGTTCTCTGTCACACTGCATGCCATGTTGTTCTGAATTACTACATGAGCATTATAATGCTGTTAAGCCAGCAGTGTTACAAAAGCTTATTTGACTGTTGCCTCAAAATCATTCTGCTATCCTTTTTTCAAAGGTTATGCTTATTGAGGTATAATTTTCACACAGTAAAATTCACCCCTTATTAAGTGTACTACTTTGAGTTTTGACAAGCACATGCAGTCATGTAACCACTGCCACCATAATCAAGATATGGAATAGTTGGATTACCCCGAGATGCCCCTCGTGTTCCTTTATAGGCAGCCCCTCCCTCCACCCCCAACTCCTGGCAACGACTTTGTCCCTATAGTTCTGCCTTTTCCAGAATGTTGTATAGATGGAATCATGTTCCGAATTAATTTTTAATCTGAAGAAAACCTGGTAAAATTCTAAACTCCTATGTTTTTCCCAAAATGTGCAGATGTCATCACTTTCTTCGTGTTAGTTCCAGAGGAGTCATGCTTTTAGGAGGGAGAGTGATCATTTTGCTTGGCCATTGCCATCCAGTTTTTCCTGGCCACCTGAGGTTTAGGGCTGTGCACATCCCGTCTCTACTGCCCCAGGTATCCAGCACTAATCATGTGGAGTATACCTCTAAGACGGGCATGCTCTAAGGGTATTTCAGATTTACAGCTCTTCCTGTATTGGGTGTAACCAGTAGTTCTAGCAGCTCAGAATTAAGAATTTTGTGCAACTACCCACTAGTAGGGAAAATAACTTCTTAAAAAGTGAAGTAAATGCAAATTACTTCCAATAAAATATTAGTTCAAATAGGCATATAAGTTTTTATTTGAATAACCTGTGTGAGAGCTGTCATTTTTGTACTTTTACAAAAGCGGTAAGGTGGGAAGTGGGAAGAAAACCACTGCTACCTCACAGAGTTCCGCCTAGTGGGAAGCCATCCCAGAAATGCAGACAGCTCTGTCTGGCAGTGCTTCAGTGCATAAATATTAGACGGAAGACATTTAAAATCACAGTATAGTGTGTAAGTACCAATATCTAATGGTACTTTGGACATTCCTGTGGCTATATTTCATTACTCTCTCAATCTTACGTGAAGATACAGAAAAGTATCTTACACTAAAAAGAGAAACCCAAGGAAGATAAACAGTGTAGTTATCTCTGTTTATTAATCTCTAAATATTTTGTGAGCTAGAGATTTCCACATTAAAAGTTACTTTATAGGTTTGGTTTATTATCTTTGACATGCTAATAATGTTTTCAGATGAAAGGAAATGTGTCAGGTGGCAAATAGAAGGGTTATTTTTGTGTGTCCTGACTGGTTCATTGAAATTTATGGAACTTAAGAAATTGGGAGGGGCTGCTTTTTTTTTTTTTTTCAAGGCTATGAGAACGATTCTGTAGAAGACTTGAAGGAGATGACTTCAATATCCTCTCGGAAGAGAGGTAAAAGAAGGTACTTCTGGGAGTATAGTGAACAACTCACACCGTCACAGCAAGAGAGGATGCTAAGGCCATCTGAATGGAACCGAGACACCTTGCCCAGTAATATGTATCAGAAAAATGGCTTACACCATGGTAAGAGGGGATTGCGATCATATATGTTGTGTCCCTCCCTCCCTCCCTCCCTCCCTCTCTACCTCTCTCTCTACTTTCTTCTTCTTTTTGAAATACAGTTGACGTACAATATTATGTTAGTTTCAGGTGTACTACATCGTGATCTGACATGTGCATACACTATGAAGTGGTCACCATGATATGTCTTAGTAACCATCTGTCCCTGACATTTCGCGTCACTTTTAAATAGAGGTACTAACTGCAATGCTTAGTCATCATCCACCGTCTGCAGCGTTCAGCCCTGCCGAGCGGGCTGGAGGGTAGAACAGTGCGGAGCTGCTGTGTCTGCTGTGACTGCGCTTCACTCACAAATAGCTTTTATCCGTGTTGAGAGCCATCGCCTAAACAGGGGGAACAGCTTGTGTAAAAGCAATTTCTAGTCACTTGTCAGTCTACATATCCTACCCAGGAAATGACCAGGGGACTGCTGGTCCCTCACCTGTCTCAGCTGCTGTAGACAAGAAGGGTTGGGGAGGGAGAGCATCTTGGGGCTCCAGCATCTCTGTCCTCCACTCGTGTCCACTCTCCAGGCCTAAATGTGAACGGGAGAGTGGAATCAAAACGGTGGTGGGGAGAAAGAGGAGCAAAAGGAAAGGAGAGGAAGAATAATTGTGGAGAAAAGGAATGGAGCAGGAAGAACTGAATATTAGGAGTCAGGAGGGGCTTATAATCTTAAGTAGGCCGCATTTTGAACTGTGGACCCAGAAGGATGTAGTTAAGTAGAATTTCTTCTGCAGAAATGTTATTCCAATGTCTGTACGAGAAGAGGGAGGGCACTCATAAGCTTGGAGCTCAATAAACAGTTCAGTAGTCACTCATGCTACAGACTTAGCTAAGCGTTTTTGACATAGAAATTGTATCAGAAGTATATTTGTATGTCATTTTCCCTCTCCACTGGCACTCAGGTCTATACTGTCTTACAGTGAATAAAGACCTAGCTTTTGACTTTATATCAATTTTCTACCAGAAATGAAAAGACAGATCCAATAAATAGGTCCAGGTAGCATGTGGTGAGTGCTAGGGAAGTTGTTCAGGGTATTGTAGTACCTGCAGTCATAGGGAAAGACTTCTTGAGTCTTCTGTAATGTTACTTATCAAACTAATTGAAGAAGTGGTTTCCAAAAAGGCAGTCTTTACTTGTTGGACTTTTAAGTCCAACACAGGAATATACATGTCTGACAAATTTTCAGTCATAGCAAAATGTCTTGGTTTGGATAAAATTTTCAGAACTCTCTGCTGACCACATCCTGTGCCCTAGCCCCGATTTTTGTGTGCAGGTGAACTTCCACTCCAGTCCTGGAGTTTGAAATGCTTATTACTGCCATGCAGATAATTAAGAACCTGTCATGCTGGGACTAGAAACCTTGAGGTGGAGAAGGGCTGGAAACAGGCTGGAGTCGTGCAGTGTTATTCCCGTTTCACAAGCTGGGAAGTCTGAGAGGAGGGCAGCCCCCTAGCATAGGTTGTTCATATGCTGAGACTTCTGAAAAAGAAAGGGGGGAGGGGAGAAATGGGGTTTTAAAATGTGGCTGTAGAAAATGTACCTCTTGTTAAATAAAAATAGGATGATCTCACTTAAGCTTCTTTTAAAACATCTATAGGGAAATACGCTGTAAAGAAGTCACGGAGAACGGACTGTAGAAGACCTGACTCCAAATCCTAAAAAACTCCTCCAGATAGGCAATGAACTACGGAAGCTGAATAAGGTGATCAGTGACCTGACTCCAGTCAGTGAGCTTCCCTTAACGGCGCGGCCGAGGTCAAGGAAGGAAAAAAATAAGCTGGCTTCCAGGTAAATGCTCATCCTGTTCATTCATGCGATTGAAGTCTAGGAGGTGGGGTTCGACTTCCAGTGAGCTTTTGTAGAGATGACCCTCGGCCATTTATTGAGAAATATACTTTTATAAATAGTGCAATGAGAGTATTACAATTTTTCCTTTGAAAGTAAAAGACGGTATTTATGCTTCATGGAGGAAGTTTTTAAAGAGGAGAGGTGAATGAACTCAAGAGCCTTACAGTATAACAATGAAAATTTTTGTCATAGCTTTATTTTTTGTTTGTTTTGAAGTAAGTCAGGGTTTTTTTTTTTTAACTGAGGTATGACTTAACTTGTGGTAGAATTCATCCCTTTTAGTGTACACTTCTATGAGTTTTGACAAACATATCCAATCATGTAACCATGACCACAATCAAGATACTGAACATTTTTGTCACCTTAAAATTTTTTCTTATGCCTCTTTGTAAAAGTGAACTCCTTCTCTCACTCCTCACCCATTGCAACCATTAATCTGTTTTCTGTTCCTTCAGTTTTGACTTTTCTAGAATGCCATATAAATGGAATCATACCATATGTAGCCTTTTGAGTCTGGCTTTGATTTCACACACAGTGAATTTGGGATTCATCCATGTTGCTGTGTGAAAAAATAGCTTGTTCCTCTTTATTGATAGTAGTAGTCCTTCAGAGTGATATGCTGCCGTGCATCCGCTCACCAGTTGAAGGGTATTTGAGTGATTTTCAGTTTTTGGCGGTTAGGAATAAGGTCACCATGAACATTCACTTACACGTGTTTATGGGAACGTAAGTTTTCATTTCTCCTGGGGAAATAGCCAGGAGTGTATGTTTAACTTTATAAGAAAAAGCAGTAGTAGCTATTTCCAAAGGAATGAAATAAATTTTCAAAAATATCTACTATTTTCCAAAGTAGCCGAATGTACTATATTTTACATCCCCACCAGCAACATATGAAGGTCCCGCTTACTGCACATCTTCTACAGCACTGGGTATTGTCAGTTTTTGTTTGTTTATTACTTCAGTGTACTGGCTGCAGCTTCATTTTTGAATGTATGCTAAAATTTAAAGAAATAAGTTTGGGTAAATGATTATATTGTACGTTTTGGAATAACTGAGTCCCTTGATATAAACATCAGTAGGCAGTGATTTTTGGTTGCTGTTAAAAAATGTCTGACAGCAGCAAAAAGAAGTATATTTTGAATGTTCACTTGAAAAAGTCTGAATTGATTGCTCCTTCCTTTCACAGGGCTTGTCGGTTAAAGAAAAAAGCACAGTATGAAGCTAATAAAGTGAAATTATGGGGCCTCAACACAGAATATGGTAAACTTACACTTTTAAGAATTCGATAAACTTCCTTTTACCTTGCTGACCATTCTCTTTTTCTTTGGTTTTGTTTTTTGCTTTCCGTGTGTCCTGCCCAGTTTTCGGCCCCTTTTGTTCGTCCACTCAGTAAGCCACACGCTCGCTCTCAGTCGTTCACGTCCTCCTGTTAGCGTGTCTGTATCTGTGGCTCCTCAAGCCAGATCTCATCTCTGTCCTAAAGAGCTCATTCTGTTGTGACCATGGTACTCTCTGGCTTCCACTTTACAGTTCTGTTGCTGGGCTAGCCAATTTTATTGGCTAATGTATATTTTAACCTTTCAGTGGATAGTTTAGATACATGTTTTACAAATTTGATTGCTCATTAGAATCATCTATGCAAAATGTGGACTCCTAGGCTTCTCCCCAGATCCTCTGAATTGTAATCTATGCAAGTGGAACTTGGGAATCCATATTTTTACCATTTTCTCAGATTACTCTTACACAGCCATCCTAGCACATATTTGGGAACTCTTGGCTTAGATCATTGCTTCCCAGTCTTTCACATCACGGCACGTGCGGATAACTGTCATCTCTAAGGCAGCCTGGAATATAACAGAGCAGGCTGCTCCTGGCTGAGAGGATCATTGTCTCACACATGTGGAACACTTCTGCAGCATACCAGAGGGCTGGAAAGCTCTGCTTTTAATAAGCACTCCCCTCCTTCCCCCCTTGCTCTGTTGCTCTTTCTTAAGCCTGGTATCATAAAAGGCCGTATATTCCTTTGCCTCTAAAATTGTCCTCTTCCCTGTGTAGCTCTTGGGCTAAGTTGTGTCCAAAAGGAAACAGTGGCTAAATGAGCAATGATTATTTGTTTCCAGAGCTTTTCTTAAGTCCAGCATGATGTCTGGCACACAAGTGCTCAATTAACATTGTGTAGTTTTTCTTAATCCTTTATCTTGATGATCTTGTTTCCATTTGTGAGGACAGAAAGGGGATTTCCAACTGTGAAGTTTACAACCTGTGAAATGAACTGATGGTTTTATTTATTTATGGCTACACAGGAACTCTTATCAAGGTATATGAATTAAGTAAAACAAGAGTTGGTTTGTTGGAGTGGCAGTCTACCCATTTTCCTATTATTCTTTCTTGCTACTGAAGCATTTTGACCTTATACTCTGTAAGTATATCTGTACAACAATTGCAATTTCTTGGGCATTCATATTTCAGAGCCTAGTGACTCACACTGCAGGGAGAGGTGATGGGCCACTAGGAGCCTCTGGGTCTCTTTTTCTCTGGACACATGTAGGCATCTGTCTGTGTGGTTCAGTTAATATATCTATCTATCCATAATGATGTACACCTGTGTGGCCATATATTTTTGCATTTGTATGTATGTACACGCACGCCCACACACACATGCTTTCTGTCTGTGATGTATATATACTCTGGGGTGGAGAACAACTGGGGAGTTGGTAAGGGCCAGGAGGGTGTGTATTTCTGAATATGTTCAATCTCAAATTGAGTTTTTGATGGCTGACTTAAATTTCTTGTTTCCAAAGCTAACTTAAAGCCTCTGATATTTACATGTAGGGAAAGGCCTGTCTTTAAAGGGTAGCATTTTCTTCTTAGTTAGTCAGCATGGAGGGAGAGGACCTTCCCCTTCTGTCTTACTAGCGTCTCTCTCCAGTCTTGGGAAAGAACAGCCTTGACTATTGGTTTAGAAGACGTCTTCGAACCAATGAGATAACTCCTGTGTGGTTTGCCACATGCAGTTTGAAAATTCTTCCCAGAGTTTCTGATACGTCTCTCAAGGGAACAGTGTCCTTGATTCCTCTCAGTAGCTGTGAGTCACTCTGTTACTGCTTTGTGGAACAGTTTTATCCATTGTCTATCTATTGACCTAATGGTTTCTAGCATTTGTGATTCACAAATCAGTGACATTTGAAAAAGATTTGGGGACTTGGGAACCGTAGGTTGGCCAGGTTTATATTTTGCCAGGTAAGGAGATTAAAAAGAACATCATCCATGACCCCTGTAATTTCATACAAGAAAGGACATTTTAGCTTTAAAACATTGAGACAGGCATAAACTCAGAATAGAATAAAATATGCTTTATGAAAAATGTATTCTGTCATTCTTATCCTTTCTAATTTGTCATCAGCTAGCACCATTCCAAACACTAGCTTCAGGGACCCAGTACTGTCCTACTCACCCTGTCCTGTCCTGCCAAACCTCCTCCTCCTGTTGACTCCTCCTACTCACCAGAAGCTGCCCTGTGAGTCACATGTAGGTTTGTTGACTCAGAATGAGAAGTAAAACTGCTAAGAGGACTGGACCTTCACCCTGATCGGCCTATTTTGTCCCTAAGCAAGCTATGTGAGAAAATTAAAACTAGAAAATTCTTGGGTGAACATGGAATCAAAGCAGGAGGGATCTGTTACAGGTTGAGTGTCCTCACTTTCTGAGCCAGATGCCTCCACTTCCTCACCCAGGGGTTTTTGATGGTGTTAAATAGAGCCCTACACCTCTGCCCTCCCTGCCCCCTGTGTCCCGGCATGGGTGCTGCCCAGATTGAGAAGAGCTCTTCTGTTCTGTTTCAGTTTCGATTTTATAGTGGAGTTTTTTTCCTTCTTTTTAAAGGTAACCTGATTATTTTACCTGTTGAGGATGGGGGAACCTCATCGCTTCTCATAAATCCAGACTGCCTGTAAAGGTCCTTATGTATATTTGAGAAAATGGTGTTCTCTCCCAGTTATTCATTGAAAAGAAGCATAAATTTCTTGCTTCGTGTGATTTAGGGAGTCAGTTTCACTTTCCTTGTTTAGTGACACATTTTATATATATTGTCCCTACATGAATTTTAAACTGCTTTCCTCCCAATTATTTCTCACTTTCCTCTTCAGTATCAGTCTGGATTGGTCTCTTCTCAGTATTAATAGATGAGGAATAACAAATTGTTATTGTTAACTGTTGCAAAGCAGTCTCTAAAGTGGTAGAGAGTTATTTCAGACCATAGGAATCCTGTGTGTTGAAACTGGAAATGAGCTCCCCCTCACAACTTCACTGAGATGTAATTGAAGTATAGTAACTACATATTTAAAAAGTATTATTTGATTAATTTGGACATGTGTATATACATGTGAAACCAGTCAAGATCATTTGAACATTTTTATCACCTCCAAAAGTTTCCTAGTGCCCCTTTGTAAGCTAATCCTCTCCCTCCCTTCTATCCTCAGATAGCCACAATCTGCTTTTTGTCATGACAGATTAGTTTACATTTTCTAAAATTTTGTATTAACAGAATCCTACAATATGTTCTCTTTTTTTGCCTGGCTACTTTCACTCTGCATAATTATTTTAAAGTTCCTCCATGTTTTTGCCTGTATCAATAGTTAAATCCTTTTCATTGCTGAGTAGTATTCCATTATAATAGATATACCAGTTTGTTTATCCATTCTTCTGTTGATGGATACTTCAGTGGTTTCTAGCTTTTGCAGTAACAGTGCTGCAGTGAATATTCTTGTATAAGTGTTTAGGTGGACATATGTTTTTAATCTCTCTTGGTTATATACTTAGGAGTAACTTTATAAGAAATTGCCAAACTGTTTTCCGAAGTGTCTATACCATTTTACATTCTCAAAAACAGTGTAGGAGGATTCTGGTAGGTTTACATCCTTGCCAGCAGTTAGTAGGGTCAACCTTCTTAATTTTAATTAACCTAATGGGTGTGTGGTGGTATCTCATTGTGGTCTTAATTTGCATTTCTTTGATTAATGATGTTGAACATCTTTACCGAACTTACTGGCTATTCATATATTTTGTGTGTGTGAAGCATCTGTTAAAATATTTAGCCATTTAAAGCCCTTGTCTTCTAAAAGTTCTTTAGATACAAGTTCTTTTTCTGGTATATATATATTGAAAATATTTTATTCTAGTCTTTGGATTGCCTTTTTGTTTTCTCACTGACATCTTCCAAAGAGCAAAATTTTTAAATTAACAGTTAGGTGTGTGATCATTTCCAGGTTAATTTTTATGTGTGGTGTAAAGGCTAAGAGTTGATTTTTTTTTCCCCATGTGACTATCCAGTTCATCAAGCACCATTTATTGAAAGGACTTTCCTTTTCCCATTGAATTGTTTTTGTATCTTTGTAAAATCAGTTGACCCTATATGTATGGGTCTACTTCTGGACTCTGTATTCTGTTTGTCTTCCTTTATGTGAATACACAGTATGTTACTGTAATTTTACAGTAAATCTTTTAAGTCTGATAGTGTTAGTCCTTGTTAGTCTTCCAATTTTGTTCTTCCCTTTCAAAGTTGTTTTGGCTATTCTAGGGCCTTTGTGTGACCATGTACATTTTGAAATCAGTTTATAACTTTTTACCAAAAAAAAAGTTTCCTGAAATTTTGATTGGAATTGCTCTGAATTTATAAATCAATTTGGAGAGAATTTACCATGTTAGTAAAATGGAGGCTTTCAATCCATAAACTTGCTATCTCTTTACATCTAATTAAGTCTTCTTTAATTTCATTGTGTCTTCTTTTATAGTTTTCAGTGTAGAGTGCTTGAACATCTTTTATCCTTTGTTTTATCCTTTTTATCCTTTGTTTTATCCTTTGTTTCCTGGGTGTCTTATATTTTTTGGTACTGCTGTAAATGGACTCATTTTTGAATTTCAAACTCTTTGTTGCTAATATATAAAATGGATTTTTGTGTATTACTCTTATACCTTGTTATCTTACTAAATTTATTAGTTCCAGTAGTAGGTATGTAGATGCCCTGGGATTTTCTGTTTAAGCAGTCATCTCCTGCAAATAGAGTTGGGCTTTTTCCTTCATTCTTGATCTTTATGCCTTTTAATTCTATTTCTTGCCTTATTGCAATGTCTAGGACATTAAATAGAAGTGGTGATTGCTATGTTCGCAATCTCAGAGGGGAAGCTTTCACCTTTAAGTTGGTGTTGGCTGTAGGCTTTTTTGTAGATGAGATGCTCTGTGTAATTTTGAGTAAGTTCCCTTATTTTTCTAGTTTGATTTATCATGAATGGATGTTGAATACTGTCATTTACTTTTTGTGTGTGTGTGCATTTATTGGAACACTTTGTTCTCCCTTATTCTTGGTTATATATCACATATCCCCCTGTTAATGTGGTGAATTACATTAACTGATTTTTTGATTAAACCAACCTTCTGTTCTTGGAGTAAACTCTATTTGTTTATGATGTATTTTCCCTTTTTATATTAGAGTCTTTTGCAAATATTCTGTGAGATTCTATTCCAGTATTTTAATTTGGATTCTGTCACTAATATTTTGTCAATTATTTTTATGTCTGTATTCAAAAGGGATTTTGGTCTGTAATTTTCTTTCTTTGTCAGGTTAGGTATTTGGGGATACAGGCCTTAGAGAATGAATTAGACTATCATCTTTCTTCGTTTTTGAAAATTTTTGCTAAGATTGATTTTATCTCTTTATTGTACATTTGATAGAATTTTCCATTGAAATCCTCTGGGTTTTCTTTTGGGAATATTTTTTGATAAATTCAAAAACTAGAAATTTCTTTATTAGAAATGGGCTATTCAGACTTTCCAATTATTCTTGTGTCAGTTTTGTTAAGTTACATTTCAATAAATTTGTCCATTTCATTCAAGTTGTTGAACTTCTTGACATAGCATTTTCGTATTATCCTTTTAATGGTTCTAGATTCTGAAGTGATAACCTCTTTTTCATTTTAGGTCTAGGTGATTGAGCAATATAGCTGGGGATAGGGGACGAGGGTAGCAGAGGGTATCAATTTC
Source organism: Camelus ferus (assembly GCF_009834535.1). NCBI lineage: Eukaryota > Metazoa > Chordata > Mammalia > Artiodactyla > Camelidae > Camelus > Camelus ferus. The sequence continues at coordinate 5,839,750 of NC_045717.1, read as the reverse complement.
CATATTTTCAAAGAACCAGCTTTTTGCTTTGTTAACTTTCTCTACTGTGTGTATTTATGTTCTGTTTTATTGATTTCTGCTCTTATCTTTATTATTTCCCTCCTTATATATTTTTGGTTAGCTTTGTTCTTTTTTTAAAAGCTTCTTAAGGTGGGGAAATTTATTTTTCAAGCTTTGTCTTTGAAGGACTCTGATTTATTTAATAAACATTTACTAAGACCCTCTGATTCGATATACCAGGCACCGTCATAGGCCTTAAAACTGTGAAGACAAGTAGGGCAAATTGCTTACAGGGTAGTGGACACTGATATGTGTCCACAACGTGTTATCAAAAGTGGCACATCATTTGAAATTAGTCTCTTGTGTAAGAGAGAAGGTTTATAACCATCACTGCTTAATGTTTTCTTATATATTCTTCAATGTATTGAATACATTGAATGTATTATAAATTCTTTTAATTGAATATCTATTATTACCTAGTAAAAGTAAATTTTTCTCTATTAGTGACATGTTCCAAGTGTCTTGTTCTGTCTTACAGATAATTTATTATTTGTAATCAACTCCATCAAGCAAGAGATTGTAAACCGAGTACAGAATCCAAGAGAGGAAAGGGGACCCAACATGGGACAGAAGCTTGAAATCCTCATTAAAGATACTCTTGGTAAGAAGAATATTGGATAAATTAATAACAAATAATAACATGTAATGTAAGATACATGATTCAAGGGGATACAAATTGTTTTAAGGAAAAACTCAAGTGCTCTCATGGTGGTCACTCTCCTCTACGAGTAGTTTTTGTCTCTTGAGATTTAGCATTTGTACACGTGTCCTGTTGGTTAGCACGATTTATTACTCAGACTTCATCATTGAACGGTTTTAACACTTAGGAAAGATAAACTTCTAGCAACTTTAACCTTTTGTGGGGAAAATAAAGATCCCTGAACTTGTCAAGCCTGCAGTTTATTCTTTAGTGGAGTTTCCTACCCATTTATAGGATTCTAACAAACATGATCATCTGGTTTTCCATCCCTGAACAGATTGTATAACATGGGGGAGGAACAGTGAGGCGGGCATGCCGAAGGCAGTCAGAGCGATGCCTGACGGGGAGGATGGAGGGAGCTGATGCACACAAAGACATGAGAACCCCCGAGGCCCAGGAGCTCAGCTGCCGTAGGAGCAAATCACCCCATGATCAGTAGCATCCCAAGGGCATTATGGCATAGCACAATCCATGAAAACCCTGAAGCATCATGAAATTGGTTCAGCTATATTATATATTCCTTGTTTAACAGTATTTATTCTAGGACTGTCTCTTAAATACCAGTTCTGACATAGTCATTGTGTAGAGTGGTAGACTTTAGTTACCTGAGCATTTTCTTCCAGTTCATTTTTCCTGATGATGCTGACTGTGTATTGAATTAGGTAACTTAAAAGAAGCAGAGTTTACTTTTCCATCATTAGTTAGTTACTTATTTTAATTTTAGGGTGCCAACACTGTAATTTAATTTTTTTAAATTGTAAATATCTTGGAATTCGTTAAGACAATTTTTTGACTTCCAGTTATTATAAACTCATTCATTCCACAAAATTTTTTCAGCACCTACTGTGTGCCAGGCTTTGGGGGGGGATACAGGGTTAATACGCTGAGACTTGGTTGCTGCTCTTCTTACCAAGTTTGTAATCTAAACCAATGAAAGACAACAAACAGAAAAACAAAAACAAATAACATTGTGGCAACTGCAATAAAGAACTCAAGATGCTAAATAGAGTGGAGTGAGCGAGAATATTTTATTTCTATTTTTACAGAGAGACTACTCATAGCTACCAAAATGATTGCATTTTCTTTAATTGAAAATACATATTGAATGCTCCCATTCATTTAGTAAGTTTCTCATGGTCTTTGAAATTATTTATTAGTTTCTCTTAATCAGCATTGTGTTCATACTGAATGTAAAATATGCTAGTATTTTCCTAAACAACCACTTCCTTCTTAACTTCCATGTAGATTAATTCCACACCCAAATATTAAGCAAAACATGGAATAGTAATGATGAATTTGCTTGACTTTTACTTCAAATGAATTGATACTATTTTAGTGTTTTATATCTTCTTTCATAGCATTTCTGTTTCCTTTCTTATTCTTTAAAATCATTTTCAGTTTTCTTTTGTTAGGTAGACGGAGGGATTTAATGTTACAAGAAAAAATTCTTCCTACCTTTTTTATTAATTTAGAGGTCTTATATATTGATAAGCTTGTGTTTTCCCTATATACCTGGTTGTCAGTTTTACCAGGTACAGTCTTTGACTCACATTTTCTTGCCTGGAGTATTTTAAATATGTTTCTGCATTTTTCTCCTGGCAGAAAGTATTGCTATTGAAAAGCTAATAATTGCCTAAGTTTTTTCCCATTATGTCATTTGCCATTTTTGCCCAGATGTCAACAGGATTTTTTTTCTTTAAATCCCAGTCATTTTACTAGACCATGTCTTGGAGTTGGTCATTTTAGGTTGATATTCACATGTATGCTCTATGCTCTTTCTGAATGTAATTTTAGATCTTCTTAGCAAAATGATTACCACAAGTCCAGCTAACATTCATCAATATATGTAGTTGCAAAATATTTTTTCTTGTGATGTTTTTTGAGATCCTCCCTACTAGCTACTTTTGGATATACAGTACCATATTATTAACTGTAGTCACCATGCTGCACATTACATCTCTATGACTTATTCATCCTATAACTGGAAATTTGTATATTTTGACCACCTTTCATCCATTTTGCCCAATCCCTACTCCCACCTCAGGCAGCCACCAGTCTGTTTTCTGTATCAGTGAGCTTGAGGGGGTTTTGTTGTTTTTTTGTGCGGTTTTTGGTTTGTTTATTTTTAGATTCCACATATAAGTGACATCATACAGTATTTACCTTATTCTGTCTGATTTATTTCACATAACATCATGCCTTCCGTGTCCATGCATGTTGTCAGAGATGGCAAGATTTCGTTCTTTTTTATGGCTGAATAATATTCCAGTGGGGTGTGTGTCTGTGTCTGTGTCTGTACACCACAATTTTTTTATCCATTCATCTATTGATGGACATATAGGTTGTTTCCATGTCTTGGCTACTGTAATGTTATAATTAACATGGGGCTTTATTTCTAATTCTTTCCTGAATTTTTATATTTCTGATTTGTGTTTCTTATGTCTTAAAGCATTTGCTTTAATGTCTTTAGTTAATTTTGAAATAACAGTGGGTATGGTTTTCACCCATTTTGTGGTCAAGTCTTCCAGGCATCCTCTCCTTGGTTGCAGGAGTCTCTTATTCCCTTTTTTTTCTTACTCCTTTTTTATGGGATTTTGACCTTGTTGCTTTTCTGTTAATCATTTGTATGTGAAATGAGTTTTTCTGAACTTTTAAAAGAAAGTTTGCTTCAAGATAGTTTTTCTAACTTCAAACTTAACAGAGTGTCCCGTGTTTTCAGGAAACGTAAAAAAATGTCTCATATGCGTTCATGAGATGGTCATTCTGGTCCAGCCAAAAGAGGGGACACAGGAGAGGAGCAGGAAAAGAAAGTTCATCCTAGAAAGACAGAGTCACCACATGCCACGAGGGGGCCACACGAGGGGAGCACTAAGGGAGCAGGCGCAACCCATCAGGTCAGGAGGAAACAGGGAGAGAACAAAGGAAGCTGTGGGCAGGTGCCTTTATCAGGGGTCAGGGCGAAGTGCAAAGGCAGAAGGTGCGAGGGGACTTCTTGGGTGCATTTGAATGTCACTAGGCCACTCTATTTTAATTCTCAACAGTGCTGGCCTGTGTCCTACGAGGGAGTCCTGGCTAGCCATGTTTTCTGAGTTCATAGAAGCTGGACTGCTCCAGCCCCTTCACATCTGTGAGCCCCGCACTCACCTTATACTCATTGTTTGTTTAGATGTGCTCTCACAGCCTCGGCTGCCCTCCAGTTGTCCTCTCGTCCCTCCCAGCGACTAACCTGCTGGCCACTTCAGGTGGCCAGGTTCTCAGGTCCACTACTTCCTTTTGACTCGTCCCACACAAGTAGTAATAATGTGAATGCCAGGCGGCTCAGCGCCTTTGGTAGTTTATTCCTGTCTTCTTGAATTTTGAGGTTCATGGAGATAACTTGTCACTTGTTAAAGTTTTCCATAGTTTTTTTATTTGATTGCTCTGTTTTTATGTGAGGAGTTGAGGAGATTAAAAATCCATGCTGCAATATGACTATCTTCCCAGAATTCCCCTCTGGGGCAGTTTATTTTTAATTTTTATTGAAAAAAATTGGGGGGGGGATAATTACGTTTATTTAATGGAGGTGCTGGGGATTGAACCCAGGACCTCATGCATGCTAAGCATGTACTCTACCACTGAGCTGTACCCTCCCCACCTTGGAGCAGTTTAAATATGTTGGAGCTTCTTTTCCTGAAAGGTTGTAGAATACTCTTTTGAAACTGTCTGGCCCAGTGTGGTTTTGTGATTAACTCTTTGAAAACTTTCTTTATGTCCTCTATGATAATTTGTCTGTCAAATTGCAAGTTCTTCTGGAATCAGTTTTGATAATTTGTATATCCCAGAAGACTACCCACTTCCTCCAGGCTGTCAGATTTATTAAAATTGAGCAAAACAATCTTTGTTTCTTAATTTCCTTTGTATCGGTGGTTAGCGCTACATTTTTCATTTCTTTTTTTATATCTATCATGTTCCCCTTTTTTTCTTGAATTGATTGGTTTCAGGTTATTCTACTCCCTCCCCTCCAAAGAACTAGCTCTTGAATATATCAGTTCTTTTAATTTCTTCAGTTAGATGTTTAATTCATTTCTTTTTATTCCTTCTTACTCACTAATATAATTAAAAATCTTTGACATTTCTTCTAAGCACTGCTTAGTTGTATCTCACAGATTCTGATGAATCATATTTTAATTATTTTCTGAATACTTTGAAATTTTAGGTTTGATTTACTCTTTGACCCAAGGAATTTTTGAGAGAGATTTAAAATTTTCCAGAAGACAGGGAATATTATCTTCTGGTTTTATTATTATGTTCTTTTGTGATTTATTGAGATTTTTTAGCTACCTATTATATGATTGTAATTTTAAATATCTTGTGGGCATTTGTAAAGAAGATATATTTTCTGTTTTATATTAAAACTCCAATATATGTTAATTTGCTAATCTTAATTAAATCTTCTTTTCCTTTTGATTTTTGTAAGAGTTGTTCATTTACTCTGTGTAGTACTGAGAAAGGCCCCCACTCATGTGTTTCAATTTCTTCTCATATTTTGTGTTTTGGTTTTTGAATGTTGGATGTTTGAGTATGATTTTTACTACTAGGTCTTCATTGTAGACTGCAATCTTTATCATCAAGAAGCACACATCTTTTGTCTTGTTTACAGTTTTTCCCTGAATTCGGTCTTGTCTGATATTACAGTCATGAATGCAGCTTATTATTTATATTTGCTAGGTATTCCTTTGCTTGTTAGTCTTTTATTTGCAATCTTTCTAAATTACTTTATATTAGATACATCTCTTTTTAAAAGATCTTAGATTAAAATTTTAATTTAATTTTGATCATATGCCATAAAATTCACTCTTAGATATTTATGTATAACTTATAGTTGGATTTTCTTTGTTAGCCAGTCTAGAAGTTCTTCTTTAATAGGTGAGTTTAGCTCATTTTTTTTCCATACAAATGTTTCTGTTTTATTGTTCCTTCTTGTAATAGAAGAGGTTAAAACCACAGGTAGCTCTGTTTCCCCCGACAATCCACACCCTATATTGTTGAGCAAACTGCTTGATTTGAGGGTGCCTGACTCCTGAGCCCCCTTTACAACAAGACTGGATGGGGGAGAGAAGTGGGGGATTGGGGGGGGGTGTTTGGGGAATCCCTGTGTCCAGTGCTCCCACCTAGCCTTCCAGCCCCATGTATCTCTTTCTGCACTTTGCTGGTGGCTCCTGAGCTCGGTGGGCTTGGCGCAGGTCAGCACTGAACAGCACTGCTTGGCCCCAGCCAGCATAAGGTCCCCACAGGCTCCGGAAAAGGTTTCTCAGTTCCTTGTTGGCTTGGGGGCTCGGACCCTTGGCTTGGGTGGTAGTGGGGTGCCAGCTGCAGTCACGCTGGGCGATCTGCCACACGTGGATGTCCACAGGCACAGCCTGGGGCTTGTCTAGGGCCATCAAGCAGATGCAGTCGGCCACCTTGGTGCCTACCCCTGTCAGGGTGCAGAGGGCCTTGTGGGCCTCCTTGTAAGGGGCCTTGCACAGCTGCTGCAGCCAGGGAAGTCCACCCCATTCTTCCAGGGATGGCTTGGGCACTGGCACGCACGTAACGGGCACGGTACCCCAGGCCCAACTTTCTGAGCTGAGCTTCCACTTCCAGCCCAGCCAGGACCTGCAGCCGGGGGAAGCCATAGTAGGTGACATCATCAAGCTGGATGAGCCGAGGTCCGAAGGCCTGGCAGAGCTGCTCCACCATGCCCATGATGCGGGCAATGTTGTTGTGGGAGGAACAGATGAAGGAGAAAAGGCATTCGATGGGGTCCTGTTGCAAGAGTCCCACACCTTGGAATTTCTGAGCCACCTCTTGAAAGTGGGGGTCCATGGAACTCCAATGGTGATACAGTTGAGCCAGGCTGACAATCAGCTGGAAGTACTGTCGCATGGCCTTTAGCTCTTCTGGTGTGGCTTTGCCAACCTGGCCCTTGTCCCCTCAGTACACAGTGCAGTAGAGCTGTTCCTCAGTCTGCGTCAGTGTCCATACCTGGTCCGCCAGCACGCCACTCCCACGCGCAGGGCTTTGCTCCATCTACGGGAAAGACTGTCCAGAAGCCAGAATCAGGTCCAGGCGCAGCTCAGAGTGTGGACAGGGGATGGAGGCCCACAGGGCGGGGATGGAGGCTAGAGTACGATGCCCCATGCTACCGGGCAGAAGGGAGAGGGCTAACATTTCCACGTCTGGACCCGCCCCATTATGGACCCCCCCACTCAGAACAGCTCCACTCGCTGCCAAGAGACCACACCCCCACTAAGGCCATGCTCCTCAAGTAGCTCATTTTTATTTATTGATATATGTTGGGTTTTAGTTCTGTCATCAGAAGATCTGTTAGGGTTTGTTCATATGGCTTTCTTGCCTTTTTATGTCATTCCCTGTGTGATCCATTATTACAGTTTCATTTTTGTATGTGTCTCTGATAATTTGCAGGCCCTGCATTTTTGTCTTGCAGGTTCGCTCTTTGACTGTAACATAACATGTATACTAATTTTTTTCCCTCAACTCTTCATTTACGATATCAATCCTACAAGAAAAGTAGAAAGAAACAGTACAATGAACATCTGTGTATCATTCACCTAGATTCACCAGTTGTTAATATTTTGCTGCATTTGCTTTATTTCTGCCTCTGTCTACATTTTTCCCCTAAATATTTGAAGGTAACTTGTAAACATGTGACTCTTCCCCCCTAACTACTGCTTCAGCATGGATTTCTCAAGAACGGGACATTTTCTTACTTAGACATAATACTCGTATCACTTCCTGCTTCACATTGATACAATACCTATGTGGAGTCCATATTTGAATTTCCCCAGTTGTCTCAGTAATGTCGTTTATAACCTTTTTGTTTTTGATCCAGTTAAGGATCATGTATTACATTTAGTTGTCTTTTTTTTTTTTTCTGTCTCCTTTAATCTAGATGAGTCTCCCAGCCTTTTTTTTCCCATGAAAAAATACAGGTAGTTGACCTTGTAAAATGCCCCACTATCTGAATTCGTTTCCTCGTGATTCGATGCAGTTACATTTTCTTGGCAAAAATACATTGCAGGTTATATATCCTTCTCATTCCATTGATTAAGAAGCATCTATTATCAGTTTGTCCCATTACTGTCACACAGAATTTGACTACAGGGTTAAGGTGGTGTCAGTTCTCTATTTTTTACAGTATCTTTTGGCTTCTTATGAGCAATGACTAAATAGTATTTTTCTGCTTCCATATCCTTTTAATTACTTACTATTTTTATTACTTTTGGAACATTTATACCTCTGTTACTTAAAATCAATAAATCAAATATTTTTGACCTCAGCTGTAGAAGATAAGGAAGATGGAAAAAACCCAACATACCTGCAGTGTCTCCCACCTTTCCTTCCTCTTCTCTTCCAACTTGGCTGATTCATTCACTCTTCTTTAAAATAAGGAAAAGGGGACATAAAATTTATCCAGTCACTATGAAAGTGACTGAAAACATCCTTCAGATCTATGTTTTCAGTCATGTGGGTGAAGCCCGTCCATGAGATGCAGTGAGGTTGGAGCAGCTGGAAGAGACTCGCTGAGAGAACAGGGGAAAACGTGCGTAGTGGGCTTAGGGACTAGTCCCTGTCGGCAGGCCTGGGGCTTGGGTTTGGACTATTATTACTTGTCATCTACCCTGCTGTAAAATGTTGATTAACCATTCTTCATGGTTATCCTTGGTTTAACCCTTCTAATCTTAAAATTGTAGGCCCTAACTCAGTGGATAGAATTATTTTCTGGGCTCAGTAGCAAGCAGCCGAGCACTCATCTGGGACCAGTACTGAGCGAGGGTTCCCCCTGACCCTCACCTTCATATGTGTCTAAGTGTGCCTTTTATTCTTTTCTTAGGTCTCCCAGTTGCTGGGCAAACCTCAGAATTTGTTAACCAAGTGTTGGAGAAGACGGCAGAAGGCAATCCCACTGGAGGCCTTGTGGGACTAAGGATACCAACATCAAAAGTGTAGTCAGCCTCATTGGACCACTGGTCAGAAATGTCTGTGTTTGTCATGTTATTCATTGTAAATTTTCATTCTGTTTTGCATGTCAGCTTAGCATTATGTAAACATTTACAATTAGGTTACATTGTTTTAAGAACTAAGTAGCATAAGTGAAGCATGATCCAAAATACTTGATTATTGCATTTTCAGAGCATAAACCATGGTTAAAACTGCTACTGGTATCAGAATTGAAACTCACACATAAGGAGATGTTTAAATACAGATTGCAGAGTCCGTTAGAGCAAAGCATTTTGGAAGAGCGAAGATCATAGTAAATGCCAAATATTGTGGCAGGTTTATGCTCTGAACCACACAAAAAAATTGAGGAAGCATTTTTTTAAACATTCAATTTAGATTGTTTTTAGAATTACTGCTTTTTGTTCTAATTTTCCACAACCATTAATCTCACTTGTACATGGCACAACCCAGCACTCACGCCCATGTGCCATATTAGATGTTCATTTTCCGAGCTCAATATGGTCTATATAAATATATATATAAATATATATAATGTCTGTGCAAGTAAGAAAAAAAAAGCATATTCTTTGTGCCTTGTATTTTGGGGAAACTATAAAACTGGTAATATTTTGTATGATGAAAACCCTAATGAGGAAAAACAAGATAAATAGATGGAAAATTATGGGGTTTAAATGTTTTTTTGTTCCAACTCTTTTTCAAATTTTTTGAATGTATATAGGACTATGTTGAAATGTAGATATATGCCACAGAGTCTGTGTATTGTATAAAAAACAAAACAAAAAAAAACAAAAAAAAGATGGCTCTAGAAAACTCATATTTCGGTACTTGACCGGAAGAAGACAAATACTTGCACATTATTGCGATTGTTTTATTTTTTGTACCAAAGACAAATGCAACTGATATGGCAAACTGCCAGTCTAAGTAAAGTTTTGCACAGCTTACATGATACTGTATGAATGTATGAAAAAAAAAAAAAGGAGAAAAAAAAAAGAAAAACGAAAAGGTCAGGGTTAGGGATCTTACTGAACTGTGAATTTTATTTCTGTTTGGGTCCAATTATCTACAGAAGGAGCATCCACACATACAAATATTATTTTGCTGTTCCTCTAGTTCGCTTCCATAGTAGATAAGTTGGTGACCATTTAGGTGTCTATAAGTCTTTTTATTTCTGCACTTATTGTAGGAAATTTTAATATATTTCATTTTAGTAAGCTATTGGTAAAATAGTTTTTGACCTTGAAAATTAAAAGTTTATTTAGCTTATTGTAGTATACTTCCACCAAACAACCAAAATACAGATTATTTTTATTGTATTATGTATATATATGTAAAGAAAGAAAAAAGCTAAAAATATCTAATTCTTTAGTTGCCACTTTTCCAATTGATGTATTATTGTGCATGTAATATTTTCAAAGATCAACACAAGCTTAAAACAAAAACAAAAACAATTTATAGATTTTTATATTTTTGTACAGGTATTTTCAAACTAGCTTCTTCAAACTTAACATGTGACTTATTCCTCTTCTATAGTTTCTAGAACTGAGAAATATTAACACATTTAGTTTTTAGGTGCTCTTTTTTGCTCACATAAAACAGCTTCATTAGTCAGTGTTTTAACTGTGTTAAAGCTTTACCTCTTGATGAGAAATTTCTTATGTCAAGGCACCATTATAAACCTTCCCTACAGATATTTCCATCCTGTCTCTCTTACTGTTTTATTTTCAAATCTTGTGTTTTGAACTCTGAAAACTGGTGGCTTAAAAATTATACTTAAAAAAAAATCCTATTTAGCCAGAAAAATACCAAATATTCCAGACCTAGCTGCTGGGAAAGTATCTATTTCTCCAATTATTTCTCCATTATCCCTTGGAGAATTTATTTGTAATTACATTCTGTCTATACAGTGTATTTCCTTTTTTTTTTTCCTTCTCCCTCCCCATCACCCTTGCCCATTTATAAGTGATAGCACGTGAAGCTGTAGCTTTTAAAGTTTTGATGCTAAAACACACAGTAACAACTGAGCAGTGTTGCTTCGTGCTTCTTTGACATTATGAAAAAGAAACTCCGAGAAGGATTGTCTTAACACCTTAGCTGAACTGTGATGCACAGGATTTCCCTGCGTGCTCGGTGGAGAAGTACCTGGTTAGTGCACTCACACTAAACAGATGTTATAAGCTCAGATCCAGCAGTTTAATAGAATGTAAGTTGACTGTTTAAAGGTTTTCCTTTTTAGGTGGGAGAAGGCAAAGCACAGGTTTGTAACTTAGAAGTATATGAAGTTTTGACAGAGTATGTCTGGGAAATTGAAACATGATCCCAAATATGGCAGTTTTGCAATCAGGTGAAAATCACTTTATGATAAGAGATTCAGCTGATGAGGTTTATAAAATTGCCCCTTTCTAGCTGCTCTGTTAGGAATTCTGGTTTTTGATACCTTTTTCCTGTCTGCAAACCAGAATTTGATTTTTTGGTCTTGCATTTCAAAAAAAGACTTTGAATCTGTTTAGTAGATTCCATATCCTTGCATTTCAGTGTTTTATATGTACTACTTAAGTTAAATAGTTAAAAGCTTTTAAATAGTTGAGCTTTTTAATGTTGACACTTTATTTTGTACCTATTTATATATGTATGTATATCTTAGAAAAGCACTTTGTTAAAAAAAAATTGCATTTTATATGATTCCTGCCATTTGCTGCTAAATCTGGGCTGGTCAGAATGCTGCAGCGATACTTGATCTAAATAAAACCTGGCAGTAAAATGTAGAGTGAAAGTTAAATCCTCTTGCTGTTTTAACTTTATCATAAAGATGATATAGGCAAGCTGTGCAGCTTTACATTTTAACCAGGGGACTCTGTGGCATTTAAAACCGTCTAGAAATGGTTGTACTTTAATGCCAGTAATAATCTGCTTCCTCTATTGTCATTAAAATATATACGTTTAGTGTATCACACAAACAAATCTTATAAGGGTAACGTAAAAACCCCAACAATTGTACACGTTCTGTTTTTGAAAATTGTGGCATGTGTTCTTGGGTGAAGATCATTAGAGAAGAGCTCTCTAAAGGTTTTCTGTGTTCATACATGGTATACAGATAGCTCATAATGAAGTCCAGAGGCTTACTTTAAGTGAAGGCATTGTGAATTCACCTCAAACAAACCCATTGTTCCAAAAGTAGTTGTCAACTTTGACTTGTAGTACTACTATGATTTGAAAAAAAAAAAGAAAAAGAAAAAACATTCTTCCTCGTTTCAGATACACTGGATTCTTTATAGAGTTTGTCTCCATATGAAAGCATGCTGTCCAGTTGTTCTCGTTAAGATCTCGTCTGAGTTTTGAATTGGGTGCCACACTTTGTCAGTCGGTATGACTGCTTGTTCTCCTGTACCATGTATGATGCTTGTCCTCGCCTAGACCCTTCATGACAGATTATGATGTGGCTTTATATTGTGCCTTACTTGTACATTTAAAACCAACCATCTTCATTCCCTCCCACTTCGTAAATCTTTCACTTTGACCTTTTTGGTAAGAGAATCAGAACTATTATAAAAACATCATGAAGGATTTCAGATGGGTATGGTTTCAGATTCCCTCTCTTTACTGTTATTTTATATTTGTATGAAAGACCAGTTTTGAATGGTCTTTGAATATGAGGGGGGAAGATGAGCAGTGGTTTCACTACATCCCTTTTTCCTAACTTTCTTGGATTTGTCATACATCTTCTTTCTGATGCTTGACTTTATTTGCTCCTTAGCAATAGTCTGCATTTAAAGAAAGGTGTGTTCCGTTCATCAGCTTAAAATTTGACTATTTCATTTTTTCCAGAATTTTTTAGGAGAAGAGTACCCGTTTTGTTTGTTTTATAAAACAGATGACAAGTCTCTTTAAAAGAAAACAGAAGTACAGTACTTTTGAAATACAATGCTGTTAGTTTGAATTTCTTTTTTATATATAATATTCATACAATTATCTGATGTTTGCCTTCATTAATAAAGCTGTTAGTTTATTCACCAAAATGTCAAGAATGGATGTGCTTTTCTTTATTCCATACATTTAAAAATATTTTAGCTGCTAAGACTTAGTCAACTTTCTAAGAAACGAATTCAAGTTGCCTTCAGCAGGAATTAACAAAAACTTATGTTCCCTTTCTTTATATAGTCTTCCTAAAATTCTGTTCAAGTATTTTCTAGTTAATTATGTAACAGAATGTTAGCATCTCTCCAAATCTTGAAACTTGAATTTTGAGACTGCATTGAATTATGCTTTCAGTGTTAAAGTAAAAGGTTTCAGTTGTTCTTCTAGTGAAGTCTGTTGTGGAATACCATTTCCCATGGAACTGAGGCCACTTCCACAACTTTGCACAGTCCTGCAGTCTTGTTCTTCCCTTGGATCATGACAAATAAGTCTCACACAGTGCCGTAACACTTGCGGATTCTTTTGTAATCTTTGTAATCTCAATAAGGGCATTATGAGAAGATGACTCCATGTTTCTTTTTAATATTTCAAACACATTGGGATGTAACAATGAATGTCAACTGTAGGAATGGTTGTTTCGTTTTAAGGAATAAGCATGTTGGGGAAAGACGATGAAACTGTACTACTGAAAGTTTTACACTTCCGTAGGCAAGTGGGGTTATGTGTTGAAGCATAATCCTCGTGCTTAGTAAGTGACTGAAATTGTAGAAATTACACCTAGGAAATGAATTATGCCAAATTGCCATTTTCCTTTAGAAAAGAGAGATTTGGGGGTAGTGGTGAGGGAATAGAACCTTAAAACTACTTCCGAATAGTATCTTGGAGCTGAAGACTTGGTGACCAGTGACGAACATCGGAGCTGGGTACTTCAGTGTGCCAAGTTTGGGTGGACCAGGTTCGCCTCTTTTCATAACCATGTAAACACAATGGTGTGGTTAATTAAGTTCTGGGTGGATGGGAGCGGGACTGATTACTGTGTCTTGCCCTTCGCCCTTTGTTTTTTCAGAACCAAATAACAGAAATGTGTATGTGTGTACTGTATCTGCCTTTTCACCACATTTTTATGACACTGTATTCCACTGCCTGCTTTTCTTTTTTTTTTTTTTTAACCTTCTCTCCCTAGGATTTGTCCTAGAACTTAGCATTTGTGGTTAACAGTGATACTAGGGCTGACCGCACATAAGAAGTCATAAGAGAAGAGTGGAAAGGCAAGAATTCAAAGCATTTGTTCATACCAATGTGGCGACCTCTTCTGCATAGCTGCGTAGGCTCCTGTTTGTAATGCTACCATGAATATTCTGTAGTTCTGTTCCCCTCCCTCCCCCAACTGGAGCTATGAAACTTTTTATTGGATTCAGTCTTGTCTTTTGTCTAGAAAGAATTTTATCTTGTTGACGCATGAGCTGTTTAAAAATTATTCTATTAAATGTTGGTTAATAGTTGTGCAGTTTTTCTTTTCAGAAGAAAAGGCAATTCAAACGTTGCCTTTGTTTTCTGTCACCTTCCAACCCCTCGGCACTTCTAGTCAGATACAGATTCATCAGTGTATGCAACATCCTTTGTAATTTAAAATAAAAAAAAAGATGAAAAGAAAAGGTTCTGAATTGTTCGTCTCGTGTGTTCATCCTTCCTTTCCCTCTTGCTTTTCTGTTGCTTTCCAAGGTGACCACCTACTCCTCTTCGAAGTAGCCCACCGCAGGCAGATTCCAAACTAAAGACAGCGCTGAACTCTTGACCGCGCTGCCCCCCTCCTGGTGTCGTGTACAAAGAGCTAACTTTTTTTTTTTTTTTTTTGACACTTCGGGCTGATTTTTCAATACTTGAGTGAAATTTAGCTATTATGTAGAATTATATGTTGATAAAAACTTTACATTCTTCATAGTTTAGAAGCACAGTTTAGTTTATCTTTATTTATTCTCCTTGATTCTTTGGCCAAGTGATTTCTCTGAGGGAAATAAAGGATTTAGAGTCTCTCCTGCCTTAAGCCTTTGTATGTGTTTGTGTGTTTCGTAATTCTAAGTCAGTCCCCTAATGAGGCTGGGTATGTCCAGTGAGCCCTTAAATCGGGGCTGGCAGTGTGTTCCTTCGGCCAACAAACGTTTGTTTAGCACTTACTCTGCCAAGACTTGGGCTAGAGGTACTGGGATAGAAGGAGATTGAAGAGATTTCCAGGAACTCTGGAGTAGGCTGAGGGAGGCCGCCTGTGAACAGGACCGCAGAGCAACACGAGCTGTTACAAAGCGTTCTAGGTGCATTAGCACAAAGGTGTATTTGCGAGGACAGAGGCGGGATGTGTTAGAGAATTGAGAGACTTTGTTCATGACATCCCTGGTCCCTTGAAGAAGCCCCTTCTGCTTCATTTGAGTGACAGCAAGGCTGTCAGGAAGCAAAGTAGACCTGGCCTCTCATGGCTGTTGGAGCTTCAGGACGTGACCTCCGTTGGGGTCTGGGAGCTTTAAGGAGCTGGGTGAGCCAGGTCAGCATAGCTCTTAGGAAACTAAACCTTCGTAGGCAGCACCCAGTGAGCTGAGTTGTTCAGTTGTCTCTCACCCACAGTAATTTGGAAACCAGGACAGCACTTTAGCCAGAGAGAAAACCACTAGTTGGAAATACTTTTAATATCCCAGCTGAAAGGATCAGAATAGGAAGAAGGCATTAGAAAGTCCCAGAAGGCTAGGGTGGCATTCAGGAAGCCCTGGCTAGGTGCTTTCCCATCAGGGAACTCACCTGCTGCTCTGCGTGGCCCCGTGAAATGGGAGGTCATGCCCATCTTACAAAGGGGTCAGACTAGACTCAGAGATGCGGGGACTCGCCCCAGACCCCACTGAGACAATACAGCTCCAGTTCAAAGGGCAGTCTGCGTGCAGCACTCAGACGATCCATACTCCTCCGCGAGGGCCAGGCCAAGTCACAGGCAGTGTTTAGATGGATGTCTGTGTAGGAGGAAGATAATGAGCTTAGAATCTGAAAACCAGAGAGAACTAAAGCCAAAACCTAGTAGATGTAGGCAAAACAGCACTGCCAGTAGTCGGTGCCTGGTAGTGTGGGTCACCAAGTTGCATGTCTATCCCCCAAGAATGGCCTCCAGCTGAAGAGCTTAGAACTGAGTCTTTCCTATTAGAAGGGAGTATGTTGGAGGGTGGAGAAAAGGGGAGCTACATTTTCTTTAATTGCCACACACACATGCAATTGGCGACTGTTAGTTGCAGAGGAATTTCCAGCAAGAAGCATGATGGGAAAGGGGCCCAGGGCCACACGGGCAGATCTACTGCTACAGACTTGGGGCTTCTTCCCTGTGACACTTAAATGGGGAGCTTCTATCTGAGGATCCAAAACGTTCGAGTGACCTGAAAAATGTCAACCTCAGTTTCTTTAGGTTTTTAATCTTAAAAATTCGCCAGGAATGGACTTAACAGAAAATGTACAAGGTCTAAAGAAAACATTAAAATACTATGAAGACTTATTTTGGGGGAATATATTTTAATATGAAATGGAATAATACAATTTCACTTCTTAAACTGCTTTATCCAAGATAAATATTTTCTAATAAAACATTGGTCATTACTATTTAAAAAAAAAATGCTATGAAGGACACAGAAGACTTGAACAAATGGAAAGATAAACCAAGTTCTTGAACAGGAGCAGTCAAGGGCATAATGCTGTCAGTCCTCCTAAGTTAAACAATTTAATAGCATCCCAATAAGACAGCAATACAATTATAAAAAAAAACCCCTAAAGTTCACATGGGGGAAAAATGGAGTGTTCAATCATAACGGATATTAAAACACATAAAACTATAATATTAAAACAGTGTCATTTGATGCATGAATGAAAAGGCCAACAGAATAGAATGGAAAGTCTAGGAGTAGATTCAAATGTAAGAATTTATATGGTAAATGTTGCATCTGAAACTAGTGAGAAAAAGATGGATTATTGAGAAAATAATGTTGGAACAATTGGGTAACCCTCTGGAAAACGTAAAGTTGGCTCTATACTTCACACCACAAGCCAACATATATTTCAAAATGGGTAAAGATCTAAATATTAAAAAAAAACAAACCACATTACAAACACTGGAAGGAAATGTGGCCAATCCCTTTAAACGTCTATGGGTAGGGACGGCCTAACTGGGATCTCAAATCTAGGAGTCATAAATGAAGACTGACAAATTCTATGCGAAACAAAAATTTTTAAATTTCAAATAAAACTTTTTTAAGGCCAAAAATAACCAGAAGTCAAGTCAAAATTCTATAGACTAAGACTATAGACTTCATCTCTAAGGGCAAATCCTCCTAATATGTAAAGAGCTCCTTGGAGCTGATATGAAAAAGACTGACAACCCAGCAGAAGAGCAAGCAGAGAGTAAATACGAATGATTCTCAATCTCGTTCATGGTAGGAGGAATGCAAATTACCAGATGGCACTTTTCACTTAATCAGATTGGCGAATCCCACTGTTAACACACTGCGTGGGTGAGGCCGTGAGAAAGCAGGCATTTGTGCCATGTTGCTGGTGGGAGTGGAAACTGAGACAACCTCTGTGAAGAGCAATTCAGTAGCGTTGTATCAGAATTTGAAAATGCATATACCCGTTGACCTA
Organism: Camelus ferus; assembly: GCF_009834535.1. Taxonomy (NCBI): domain Eukaryota; kingdom Metazoa; phylum Chordata; class Mammalia; order Artiodactyla; family Camelidae; genus Camelus; species Camelus ferus. The sequence continues at coordinate 5,822,418 of NC_045717.1, read as the reverse complement.
GCAATTCCATTTGTGCTGGGCAAGTCATTATTCTCTCTGTCCCTGTTTCTCCATGGGTAAAAGTGGATAATTCTACCTCATAGGGTTGTTGTGACAGTTAACTGGTTAGAATGATACATATAAGGGACTTAGTCCAAAGTGCCTGGCACAAGGGAAGTGCTCCAAAAAGGTCAGTAATATTAGCAGCCAGCGCGTATTGCGTGCTTACCATGTACCACATTGCTACATTATGCTGGATGCTTTTTATATATTCCCTCATTTAATCCTCCAGCCAACGCTGTGATTACCACCAGTTAGCCTCTGAGGAGACTGAATCACAGAGATGTGCAGTAGATGTCAAGCAGGATTCAAGCAAGGCAGATGCCCAAGCCTGCAATACACAGCCTCTCTATTAGGAGAAGTGGGGTGATGAACACCTTAAGGCGGGGTGTGTGGAGTGGTAGGCGGGGAGCATTTAGCCCTGCTTCTTCAACACTACCCAAGGGGCCATATTTGGTTCTTGAGGGAGGATGTAGCTTTCAGTTAAGACTGCCAATTTCAAGTTGGGTAACCTTGGGGCAAGGATGTTTTGTTTTAATCTACTCTTAGCCCAGCTCCCCTCCTGTGAAATTGGGTTATTTCCTATTTCAAGGGTGGTTGTGAGGATTAAGAGAAACAGCTGGCACTCAGGTCCTCACAATCTATGTTTGCTGAAGTGAACAAAAGTGAATGTGGTGGCGGCAAGTGGGGAAAAAGCATTTTAAGAAGAGGGAACAGTTGGGGGACCATATAACTCAGTGGTAGAATGCCTGCTTAGCACGCATGAGGTGCTGGGTTCAATCCCCAGTACCTCCATTAAAATAAACATAAATAAAATTTAAAAAAAAAAGAAGAGGGAACAGCACATTCCACGGCTAAAGATCCAAAAAGAGCTTGAAGAATCCCACAAGGAGGCAAGGCTGATTCCCTTGAGGACCAGCTAAGAAACTTACAGGCTCTCTGATTTTATTTTTCTTACTAAATACTCCATCTGTGGAGGGTGTGCTCTTAATTATTTCCATCTACATTAATCCATCAAAACTGCTCCAGCGAGGCAAATTTAATAAATCCAACTGCACACAAAAAGGAACCGCCGGGAGCCAGAAAAAGGGTATAAACTGGGAGGTAACGATCAGTCGTGCATTTCAGAAATATCCCTCGGACCCTGGGCTGGACCGTCAGAGGTGCCCTAGCGACCTGCACTGAATTCCATACATTTAAAAAAGTAATAACAACAACAGCTGTAATTTTTCCCCCTTTCACGGCATAATTTATAATCAATGTAGAACATACAATAAAAATACAAGAAAGTTTAAAGAAATCTAAAAAAAAAATTGTTAATTCTACCTTCCAGGGACATCCCCACTGACACTTCCAGTCTTTTCTCCCCCTCCCTTCTCTGCAAAAAATATGCAGTCACTCGACTGGCTGATAGGCGGAAGATGGGGAGAGGCCACTGCTAAACCGTTCTTTATAATTCCTTCCTCTCTCCCTTTCGGTCTTACTAGGTCCACACTGAGAGGCGGACCGATTTCTCCCACGTGTCAGGGAAAGTCCCCGTGGCGCGGCGCCCGCGCCCCCGCTCGCCGCGGGCCGGGCTCTAGGGGGCGCTGCCGCGAGATCCGGCCGGGAGAAGGCGGTGCGAAAACGCGTTGGGAACTTGGCCACCGCGGCTGCCCGTAGCCGGCAACCCCAACATGGCAGCTCCCCAGGATGTCCACGTCCGGATCTGCAACCAGGAGATTGTCAAATTCGACCTGGAGGTGAAGGCGCTTATCCAGGTACTAATTCCCGGGACCCCCGCAGGGGTCCAGCAGCCTTAAACCCAAGCTCTGCCAGCTTGAGCTCTGCGGCCTCACTTGCGAGCTTTCCCCGCTTGGTCTAGTCTCCGAGGTCGCTGGCCCCGCCCCATGGCCGGTTACCCCCTTACCGACCCGCTTTGGTCCCATCCCCTTGGCCCTGATCCATCTCGCTGACTTTGGTTCGCCCTCTTCCGAGACCCCTCCCACCCCCGCCTCTGACCACGCTTCCCCTTTAGGGCTCCGCTTGGTCCCTACCCCACCCACCCCTGGCGTCGGCTCTCCCCGCCCCCGACCGCCTCACGACACACCTGCCACCCTGCTGGGCCCCGCCTCCTGACACCGTCCTCTCCATCACTTGGTAGCATTCTGGAGGCTATGAGCCCCGCCCCCTGCTGGCCCGCTCCTTGGAGCAGATGCCCCGTGGCACCAAAGGCCACCTGGCACGGGTAGCGCCGGGTGAAATGAACGTCACCTGACCGTAGTTATGATTTTGTAAATGAAGAAATCGAGTTAAGTGCCAAGGCGTGGACCAGAAGGCAGATAATGGCAAAACTGGGACCCGGACAGGGAAAGTCAACCTAGAGAAAAAACTTAAGAGTCTGCTCCTTTGTTTAACAGATTGGGTAATTATGTCCTTTGCCGTAAGCCATTTAAGGGTAGGAGGTAATAGAGCAGTAGACCCGTTGGCATAGGCAAAAGTTAGGAATGTAAATGATTCCTTGAGTTTAGAAAAAAATCAAAAAACACAAAACAAAAAACCTAGGAGTTTTAAACAAATCATTTTAGGCAAATCCTTTCCATTTTTAACAAATGCTACTAAACATTAGATGTAAACTCAGTTTGCAACTAGCTGTGGTAAAAAGTGAAGGAAAGTAAAGCTTTCCACGGAAAACAGATGTAAACTAATAGTTTGTTACATGGTGCAAGGACGTGTGATTTGATGAATAATCCAGACAAGTGAGGGAACTTGATGCAAACATTTAAACTGCTTGAACCTCACGTTTCCCATGTATAAGCTATAACACATCTGGGCCAATTCTAGAAAAATGAATTTAGGATTTATACAAATGAAATTGCCTTTTCATATAATCAAAGTTGCTTAAGCCTCTTTTTGCACTCTGTAACATTTGGGTTCTCATGATAGCTAGATTTAGTGCACTCTCACCGTGTTCCAGCTCCTCTATTAAGCCCTTTAAATACATCCTGGTCTGTGAAGTAGGTAATGGTGTGATGAGGAAACAGGCACAGAGAACTCAAGTAACTTTTTCAAGGTTACACAGCTAATAGATTGTTGCAACCAGAATTTGAATCCACATAATCTGGCTCCATGGCCTGCTTTGAAACCTGGCCTCAGTAATTCTGAATGTTCAGAAACAAATTCCGACTCTGCCTTTGACCATGTCTACAAACTGTGTGATTTATAAAAGACGGTTTGTAAAATTAGATTGAGTTGAAGAAGTTAATCTTGTCATATGATGCCAGGGATTTAGCACCCTGATTTTTGTGTTGGGAAGATCATCCACCTCTTGGATGTTCATTCTTGTCAGACGTACAAGCCCCTGTAAGTCTTCAGAATGGCTCGGTGGCATTTTGTTAAACTCCAGAAACTAAGAAGTCAAGAGAGAGCTGTGTTTCTGTCTTTGCTTTTATATTACTTGCTCAGAATTAATCTAAAGAGGGATGGGGAAAATGTAAATTACCATGTTTTTGCTTGTGTTGCAGAGGTAAACAGCAAAGATCAGGATGAATTACAGTCAGTAGGCCGCACTGCCTCTCACTGCACAGGTGGCATCATTTTATTTCATTGTCTTGAGAAAGGCCCCCTCACCTCTTCAATGTCTCCTAGGATATTCGAGATTGTTCAGGACCGTTAAGTGCACTTACTGAGCTGAATACTAAAGTGAAAGAGAAGTTTCAACAGTTGAGGCACAGAATCCAGGTGAGTATCTGCAGAGCTGAGATGCTGAGAGTGGGTAACGATGAACAGGACTCGGTCCTGGGACTGACCTCTGCTTGCGAGCTGTCCTGGTTCTTCAGTGAATGTTCAGACAGGGGAGTGGTAAATGTTTAGACAGTGGAGGTAACTATTGCTAACCTGCTATCCCAGGTAGAAGTGAGAAACTTTGAATGCAGAGCACTGCCAGCTGTGTTAACAAGTGGATAGTAGGGACACCGTTGTCCTTGGAAGTTTTCAACTTGAAAACTGAGGTCACTTGAATTACTTTCTGTTCTATACCAGTCTCTCCATCCCATTCACCTCAATCCATTTCCGGGGTCTCCTGGGATTTTTCCTGCTGTCAATCAGCCCAGCGTCCTCCTCTCTGTTTCTGTAGTCTCCAGTCACATTATATGCATATGTAACAGTCCTGAATTCGACTAGGGTATATGTACTGTCTCCAAAAAACAATAGAGTGAGAAAAGTAGCTGTTTGAATAGCGTAGGTGTTTCTGTGCCGTGCCCTGAGTGAGGGCAGGGTGGGTGGCATGGCTCTGTTCACCTGTGGGTCTTGGGGCACCTGGTCTCACTGTGTGTGGTCCTCGGATTTGAAGACTTGTGCTTTTTGTATGATATGGCCCCAAATGCCAGCCAACAACTCTGTTGCTGCTTAACATAAGAAAACAGTCTGTTCCAAAGCTGGTTGCAAAACTGGCAGTTTGGACCATGAGAAACAGTATGTCTGCATCCTGTGTGTTAACTTCCTAAGGGATTTTCAAGGGCAATTTTGGCAACGTGCAGTTTTTATCAAAGGAGTACACTTCAGGGTTTCAGCGGTGTCACTGAACCTAGCTGATCTCATGTTTGTTCTCTGTTCCCCTCTTCCAAACAGGTAACCGCTTTTATTTGTTACCTATGTAGTTTTCCATCGTTTCTCTACTCAGATACTAAACAAGACAAATATATTTTCTTATTTCTTTCCTTTTCTCATCTAAAAGGTAACAGACTAAAACACTGCTTTTTTTAAAAAAAACTTAACAGTGTGTATTAGAAATCTTTTCATATCAGTGTGAGGAAGTCTCCTCATTCTTTTTTCATAGCCATAATTTGTTTAGCCAGTTTTCTATCAAAGGGAATTTATTTGGACTGTTTTTTTGCTTTTTAAAGCAAATTTGTTCCTTAAAAAACCTTTCTTCAACTCAGTGGCTTCAGTTCTCCAACCACACCCTCCACCTTAAGTAGAAGTATTTTCTTGTTAAGTTTCTGTGCGCTCACCCAGTGTTTATTTTCTGAACCCCAGCAATACATGTATGTATTTATTATGTCCCTCTCTGCTTCATCAGCTCTTCAAGCACCAGTGTGTCCCTGGCACCTAGTAAGGCCCTATTATACACATGATCAATGAATGAATAACCCCATCCCTGTTTAATCTGCAGCTCCTAAATGTTTATACCTGGAAACGTATACAAGATTTCTATTTGCTTGATGTTCTTAGCTCTTCCATGAATGTCTTCTTTGTGTATTAGCAGCAAGATTGTGTGATACTAGGTGAATTGGCTTCATAGCCTCAGAAGATGACATTCTTAACATAGTAAATGTTGAACATTAACAATGTGTAAGTATTTGTGTGAATGTCTTTGTATATGGTTCTCAAACTGGAATTTGAGAACTACTTTACCCCCTTTGTTTTCTCCTAGAACTCTCTCCGGTTCTCTGTGACAGAACTTCCAAGCCTCCTCTCATGGGGAGCCTGTACATTTCTCCCTCCCTGCCTCCCTCCCTTCTTCCTGTACGTCCATTCTTCCATTCCGTGATCGGTGCCCAGTATGTGCCAGGCACACGGGGTATACGTAGTGAACACTAGATACAGTCCTGCTTTCACAGAGTTTACATTCCATCAAGGAACCTAGATTTTAAACAAATCATTAACTTACCGCATTTGCAAAACCTTCCCAGCTCACATTCTGAGAATCTGAGCAATTTTCTGGCCGTCAGTTAGAAGTCACCTGTGAGCTAGTGAGATGGTGGATACAGATGCTTGTTCCAGACCATCGCGTACAAATTAGTACAAAAACACGCATGTAAATAAGTAAATTAGTATGTAAGTGAGCTAATAGTGTATGTCTTTTCACCAGTAGTTTGATTAAAACTGGAACTTGTTTTGATCTGAAAACAAAAAATATGTCATGACCAGAGAAAGACAAATAACATATGAATGATACCACTTATGTGTGAAATCTGAAAAATAATGTAAGTGACCTTATTTACAAACAGAAACAGACTCACAGACATAGGAAAAAAAAACTTATGGTTATGAAGGGGGAGAGGGAGGGGAAAGATAAATTCGGAGTATGGGATTAAGAGATACACACCCCTCTATATAACATAGACAAACAGCAAGGATTTACTGTAGAGCACAGGGAACTATATTCAATATCTTATAATAACCCGTAATGGAAAAGAATTAGAAATATATATATATATGTATGTATAACTGAATCACTTCACTGTTCACCTGAAACTAACACAATATTGTAAATGAGCTATACTTCAATTTTAAAAATATATATGACATGAGAATTGAGATGTACATCCTTAGCTATAGTCTGTCGGATAGTTCTGTTTTCTGAAGTTCTTGGAGGGGCGCGTCTCAGACTGCTGCTGGTTAGGTCCACTGCCCCTCACCGTGGTGGCCGGTTTGCGTCCTGGTGTTGGGACGTGTTGGGCTCTGAGCACTCTTCGGGCCTTTTGTGCGGCCTCGGTGGGAGGCACGTCTCTTCAGAGGTTTTTCACTTGCTGTTACAAGGTCTCCTGGGATGACCGCAACTCTGGGAGCACTTTTTGTGTTCATTTCTCCTCGTAGAGGTTCTTGAACCCCTCAGGGAGGGTGAATTTGAGCCCCAGATCGGTATGAGGGCAGCTCTGTGGTTGTGTATTCTCAGGGGAGATATTTTATATGCTCTGGCCACACGTACCCACAGCAAAAAAAGACAGGCTTCCACGTCTTCTCTGTGCTGCTTGACAGACGCTCTGCTACTTCATCTTCTCACTGAGGCTGTGTCCCTTTGTGGCCCTGGCTTTGCGGTGTTCTCAGTTGCTGTTCCCAGCCTCATGCAGCCAAGGCTTCATCTTTCCCTCCCTGCATGGACTCTAAAGCTCTAATTGTTACCCGTCTACAGTGAGATGTGTGCAGAGATGGAGGGTGAGCGTTTAGAAACCGCTAGCAGTTGGATGTTTCCATCATATCCAAGGGTACGATCAGTGAGCTCCTATTTAGTCGTGTTTTTTCCCTTTGCATTCCAGGCACGCCCTAGGTTGCAGGAGGGCGTCTCCTGCCCCAGGGCAGCCTCGCACCATGCCCGGGAAGACCCCTTAGCTCTTAGCTCGCTTCTCGATGTGTGGCCCTGGGGATGGTCCTTTCCTTTCCTGCAGACTCAGCTATCTGTGTAAAAGGATGTTTGTTACGTGTGACGTGGCATTCCTAAGTGTTCTGTTCTAGAAGGGTTTTCAAGTGCTACTGTATGACTTTGCTAGAAATAGAAGTGCTCTCCAATTTTTGTATTGGCTTTTAAAGTCATTTTAACTGAGAGCTGTTTTCCCTCCAAAGGAGCTCGAGCAGTCGGCTAAAGAGCAAGACAAAGAGTCAGAGAAGCAAGCGCTGCTCCAGGAAGTGGAGAATCACAAAAAGCAGATGCTCAGGTAGGGGGGGCCTGGCCTCCTGCCAGTGACCTCGGCTGGGCCACCTGCTCCCTGTGCGGCTTGTGCCTGGGTTTGCCCAGTAAGCCTGACTTACCGACTTGATTGTGTCGTTTACTGAATGTAATTCTCAAAGCCAGCAGGCAAGCGGGGGCTGCTGGGTGGGTGGACCTGTGCATAGTTTACAAAAGCATATTTAACATTCTGTATTTTATGTTTTAAAAAGCAAAAACGTGATTGCTTTTGTAATACAAGGTCTTTTTGAATCTAAGGAGAACTGATACCAGAAAAAGTCCACTGAAAGTGAACCTACTTAAAATGGACCAACATTTAGAAAGTTCTGAATGGGGCTTCATCTTTAACAGTGAACAAAAAAACGCAAATAAGCTTATGTTAAACAAAATGGAGGCTTTCATTGCAAGTATACTAACCCCTGATGACATAATTAGAAGTATGTGTTATTTCCTGTTGTTGAATTGGGGGACTTCTCAACAAAATTGTCTGACAGCATGAAACCGTACCTGATCCTTCACATTTGATGTTTGCACCATAATCATAAAGAAGGTTGATACTTGCAAAAATATTTGAGGGCCCCATCAGCTTTCCCAGTCGCCTGGTAGCCAGATCATTCTCTTTTGAAGTCGCTAGTGTGTCACATCCTCAAAGGTTTTCTCTCCATCTTTGTCAGTCGGTCTAACTGCTTCTGATTTGAGTACTTCTCCAGCATCACCCTCCCCTGTGGCAGCTGTGTTTATAACACCCAGAGGTCAGGAGGAAAGGGACTGACACAGACAGGGGCGTGGTGGAGGCTTGCGTGAGTAGGGAAGGATGTGTGAGTGGTGAGCGGGACCAGCGTCAACGATAACGTGTTTGGCTCAAGAGTGATAACTTTGTGTCACGATGGCTTTTGTTTCCCGAGACCACCGTGGAGACTCAGATTATACACACTGAGTAAAGAGGACCCCTTGTATAGCGTCTAGCCAGTGACACCAACAAAATCAGCTCAGCATGGGTTTAAAGTTGAGAGTGGCCTTCATGGTGTGGAATCCCCGGATAGAGGAGAGAAAGCAGTAAATTAGTACTTTGCCAGTTGTGCGTTGAAACAGTACCGTGCTGGGTTATCGGGCTCATCACACTATACGGTAAATATCTCTTTGCTTGGCTTTCTCCCCAGTGAATGTGAGCCCCTTGAGGGCAGGCACTGTGGCTCGTTCATCTCTGCATTGCAGGGCCCAGCAGAAGCCCCTTGCAAACAGATCGAAAATGTAATTGATTCTTTTAAAATACCAGGCAGTGGGACGGCGTGGCAGACGCTGGTCAGGCATCAGAGAGCTCACCTGAACACTTTGAACGCAGAGGTGCTGTTCAGGACCACTCTGCCAGTTCATGTCCCCTCGTTTGCCTTCTTCAATATTCTGGGGGTTGGCTCAGTTGATTTGAGCCAGCTGCAGAAGAGTTCTAGAGTATGAGTTTGATTCTCTGAGGGGCCCAGTTCACTTTTTTATAGTCTGTCCACACACTCTTACCTCCTGAGATCTCCAAATTTCACCAAATTTGAGTTGTTTCTCGCAAGGGAGCTCAGGTAAAGAGAGTGAACAAGTCATGTCAGACTGGGCCATGCTAATACCGTATATTCGTGTTGTCCGTAATTGGTCTGTGGTTTGTAAAGAACAGCAAATCTTGAAGAAATGTTGAAGAAGACTGTCTTTTAATGATTTTTCTACTTCCTACTACGTATATTGATTTGAGCAGCTGACGGGTCAGTGGCTGTCGTTCTGCGTCTGGTGATACAGAGATGAACAAGGCATGGTTCTCGAGGACTGAACCAGGCAGTACCCGAGGCAGAGCAGTGAAGTGTAGGGAGGAACTGGAACGGGGCCTCGTGTGTCCAGCTGGGGAGTGTGGATGTTGCCCGAGTCTGGAGCCATTGTGGGGCTGTAAACAGAGGCGTGCTGTGGCCAGACTGCTCCCTCGGGCTGCCCTGGGGGGACAGAGACAGTTCTGAGCTACAGGAGAACGTCCCAGGGGCAGCCTCCAGGGTCCAGATGAGAGGTTCCGGAGGCCTGAGCTGGAGCAGTTGCCGGGGCAACCAAGGGGAAGGGGTGGCGGGAGGTGGGGCTGGGCTCTGTGGGCCACACCTGGGTGGCCTTCCCCACCACTCCCTTGCTGGAAGGAAGAACTACTGTGACTTGAACTGACTGACAGCCTGATGATGTCAACAGAAACTGACACATGACCTTTCTGATTCCAGCAATCAGACCTCATGGAGGAAGGCTAATCTCACTTGCAAAATTGCCATTGACAACCTAGAGAAAGCAGAACTGCTCCAGGGAGGGGACCTCTTCAGGCAAAGGTATCCGTCTTTTTGTCTCTCTGGGTGGTGACAGAATGGACCGCAGCTGGCAAGGCGCGAACCCCCCTGTAGTGAACCCTCTCTTGTTTTCAGCATAAAATTGGCATTTAATTCTATTATATAAGTAATATTTTTAAGTATGAAAAAAATGCTCGCTTATTTGTAATGAATTGGTAGAATAAAGAAAAATACAAATTACAAAGTGAAAGTAGGTCGTAACTGTGCTAGCCACCGACATTATGTTACATTGCTTCCTCCCATTATTTTTCCCTCCATATTTTTTATAAAGTCAATACCATACCACACATAAAATTTGGTCTCCCACTCTTCCTCACTTAGTATTACAGCACAAAGACTTGCCTGTTTAAAAAAAAACAAACAAAAACTCTTTAAACAAAATTTTAACAGTACATAGTGTTCTCTTGTATTAACTAGTCTGTTGTTTGTGTGTTTATATGTCATTTGTCAGTATTGTAAATAACACACCAGGGCACGTGTTAGGACATAAGGCTTTATCCGCATTCTGGATGTTTCCTTTGGAGAGATTTCCAGGGGTGAGATTTCTGGGTCTCAGTCGTGAACATACCTAAGGCTCCTAGCACATATCGCCAGATCGCCCCCAGAAGGCAGCCCCGCTTTCTGTCCCCACCAGCAGCCCACAGCGGCGTGCTCTGGGCACAGCCTTCCCCCCACTGACCGTGATCTTTTTCAAAATCTGTACTAATTCGATAGATTAGAAAATGGGATCTCATGTGAATCTGGGGCTTTCTTGCAAGCCAGGCTTTTGTTGACATTCCTTCTCCCACTCTGGACTTGTAGGAAAACCGCCAAAGAGAGCCTGGCCCAGACGTCCAGTGCCATCACAGAGAGCCTCATGGGGATCAGCAGGATGATGTCCCAGCAGGTCCAGCAGAGCGAGGAAGCCATGCAGACGCTGGGTAAGGCCGGGCCTGTGGCAGGAAGCTGCTCCCGGAGCCCTGGCCCCGTCAGCGGAGCCCTGGCCCCGGCCCCGGCACCGGCACCGGCACCGGCACCGACACCCTGGGCTCCTCCGCCTCTGCCCCCACCCTGCCCCCGGGCTTACTGGTTTGTGTGGCTTCTCACTCCTTTGACACTGTGGCCTTCCCCAGGGTGGGATACACTGCTCCTATTTCTCTTTTTGGGTTTTATAGTTGTGCTACAAGATCCATACCCACCCCCCATCAAACTGTGTTCCCCAGCAGAGGCACTCGCACGGGCTCATGGGAAAAGCAGAGACCCCCCCCATCCCCCGGGCCCTCTCCTGGAGAGTGGGTACCCGCAAGGCTAGGGGAGGGGCCGGGGAGCCTGTTTCTCATCAAGGGCTCTGGGGATGCCCGTGGCCAGGCAGGTTTGGGAACCGTTGTCCGGAATGAGGGTCAGTGTGCTGGCTGCCGGCTAGGACCTCCGCTTACTGCGGTACTCCTGAGTGCTATTTTTACTGTGAGCTCCTTTTAAAAGATACAGTCAGAGGCCACAGAAGAGGCATCTTGAGACCGTCTGGTTCTCTCCAGTGGCTTTTCCATGATGTCTCCCTTGCAATGCAGAAGAGAATCTGCTCTGTCCAGGATCTTCTGTTTGGGAAAACAGAGGAAGAGAGATTTACTCCTTGAAACACTTTTGGAAGATTTCACACGGAGATGGAGACCGTGGTACATGAGTCCCATGGACCCATCACCCAGCGTTAAAAATTGTCAGCTCACGGCCAGTCTTGTTTCACTCTGTCCTCACTGTGCCCCCATCTGGACTACTTGAAGCAAATCTCAGACGTCATCCATAACTATTTCAGTATGTCTCTCTAAAAGATAAGAGACACTGGAAACAAAAAACAAACAAAACCAAACCACAGTACCATTATCACCCCTAAAAATTATCTGTAATCTTGAACCTTTTTTTTTTTCCAGTGCGCTATTCAAACAGAACCAAAAGGAAAGCAAGCAGCTTGTCCCCAAGGTCACTCCCTGTATTTGAAACTTATCTGAGCATTTAGGCTCAGGACCAGCTGGTCACCTCCTCTGAGTGTGCACTGGGGAGTGCAGCCCGAGCCTGGGAGAGGCCTTGGGGAACATGAGAGGGAGGAGCCAGCCTGCCCTTGGGATCAGGGCTTTTCTGCTCTGCTGTGAGTGACAGGACGCCCTTCCCCAGCACACGCATTGGAACAGACCGTATGTCTGTGGCTGTCGGGGTGCTGAGGGTTGTTCTCGGGGCATATTTTGTAGGAGAGACAGTTGTTGAGAAAAGAATGCAGTTCTTTTATTTTTTCTAACTTATTTTTCTTTACATTTTCTAGGTGATTTTACTTACTGATTTATTTTATGGTTTTGGTGGGGGGTGGCGATAGGCTTATTTATTCATTTTTAGAGGCAGTACTGGGGATTGAACCCAGGGCCTTGTGCATACTAAGCATATGCTCTACCACTTCAGCTACACTCTCTCTCCTCAGAATGCAGTTCTTAACCCTTTCCTTATGGCTCACAAATTCAGCTTGATTTAAAAGCCTATTAGGAAAAGAGTTTTAAAAAAAAAAAGAGTATTAGGGATATGATGTCTGGAAATTGCTGCAAAATCATAGGACTTTTGGGGGTCGGGGGTGGAGGGGGCAGGATTGCCAGGGAGTTGATGGTTCTTGGGTATGAGTGATGGGACATGGCATTTCATGACACTATTCTACCTACTTTTTTGATGGTTAAAATTCTCTATAAAGAAAGTTTTAAAAGAAAAGGCCTATTAGGTTTTTATTTAACAGGTTCTTTCTTTGGTTTCTGAAACAGCAGCAGGCATGGAGAAAGGGCCGAGAGGGATTTTTGTGTATAGAGTCTTTGTTTTTACTCCTTATCTGTGTTTTTCAAAACGCTGCTCTGTTTCCTCTGATAATTTCTTTTATTTGCTTATTAACTTGTATTTTGTGGAACAGTAATGTAAATTACATGGTTAAGGCAAAAACCTCCAGGCCAGCCCTGTCCAATACAAACAATGTGAGCCACATATGGTAACTAAATTTTTTTTTAATTATATATTTTTTCACATATGGTAACTTTAAATTTTCCATTAGGCATATTCAAAAAAGTAAAAACAAATATATGAAGTTAATTGTAATAATATATTTTTTACCATTTCCGCATGCAATTCATATTGAAAATTACTGAACTACTTTACATTTCCCTGTTTTCCCTAAATCTTTGAAATCATGTGGGTATTTTATCCGTGGAGACATCGCAGTTTGGATTGGGACCCATTTTATACACGCAGGTGCCATGTGTATCTGGCGGCCGTCACACCAGGCTGCACAGCCCTGGACGGTCTCGGGGGGAAACAGAAAGACAGCTCTCCCTCTGACACCCCCCTGGCCCCCAGCCTCCAGGTCTGCTCCCCAGAGGCTGTTACCAGTTTCTTTCGTATCCTTATGCAATCATGTATAGCGCAAGCAAAGTAAATATTACTTATCCCCTTCTTTCTTACACGAATGGAAACATTTCACAGACTCTCCTTCCCACTTTGCCTTCTCTTTTAACATGTTTCATCCTTTGGATGTTCTGATGCCTTATTGTGCTTTGTAGGAGAATCTTACCACGTAAACCTTCTTCCCCGAGTGTCAGGCCCAGAAACCCACACTCAGGAGTTAATTTGATACCTGGGTGAAGTGAGCCTGAAGGGACACGTGCCTCCTCCTAGGTTTCACGCAGGGGCTGGAGCACAGGTGTCACACGTTTAAAGCTACAGCCAGTGTCCCAGGACTGGAGGACTGGCATGTGTAGGGCTTGTGACAGAGTGCAGGACACCTTGCCCTTCCACTGTCCCTCAAAGAGTAGGTGTGACCAGCAGGCATCCTGGCGGAGTGCACCTTGCGGGGGGAGGTCCTGCCTCCCAGCCCTGCCCCCACGGGGACCTCACAGTGCCTGTCCCCAGTCACCGTCTTAGTTTTGTGGCCGGCAGTTCTTAGCAGCGCCTGCTTCCTTCAGAAAGCGGAGTGAGGAGAGGAACCGTCCTCTGCCCTTTGCCCTGATGATGTCCACGTTGGAAGGACTGCTACTTATGGCCCCTGACATTGAATGTCAACAAACCACATCCCTCTCTGAGCTGGACGGGACCCAAGGAAGTGCCTGCCCTTGCTCTGTCCTGTTCCATGCTCCTCTGTATGGCCTCTGTTCACATCCTCTGCTCTGGCTCAGAAGAACTTGCTTCTGAGTGCGGTGTTATTTACTGGGGACCCAGCCAGCAGAGCAGAGTCTTTGGATTTGGTGCTGTGCAGTTTCTGAGTCAGGCTTCCTTCCTCCTTTGTTTCAGTTAATTCTTCCCGGACTATCCTGGATGCAAACGAAGAATTTAAGTCCATGTCGGGGACCATCCAGTTGGGACGGAAGCTCATCACAAAGTATAATCGCCGAGAGCTGACGGACAAGCTTCTCATCTTCCTTGCCCTGGCCCTCTTTCTTGCTACAGTCCTCTATATTGTGAAAAAGCGGCTCTTTCCATTTTTGTAAGGTCTGAGAGCTGCCAGCTTTTGCCCTCTGAGCTCCAGCATCAGGATCTAGCCACAATCCTGAGCTCTGATCCCGGCTATCACACCGATCCATGCCACCCCCCAGTCTGCTCCAGTCGCTCAGCAGGTCAGATGGAAACACAGCCCCCCAGGTTTCTGCAGTTGGCTGGCACGTAAGGGGGCAAGCAGAGCAAGGGGAGGGAGGCCTGTCATCGGGACACCTGCAAGGACACGGGGACTCGAAGAGCCGTCGCACAGTGTGGGTGGCTGCCACACGGGGCACCCAGAGGCCAGCGTCCGGGATTCGATGTTCCTTCCTTCTCCCTCTGCTGCTGCAGCCCTAATGCCAGGTCTGGCGGAGGGAGAGAGGAGAGGGGACAGAGGGGATGAAAACTCATGTCCATTCCTGGAATAAAGTTCACTGTATTTAACAGAATGAGATGCATTCGGTTTTATAAGGTATCCCTCTGGGAATTTGTATACCTTTTTTTTTTTAATTGAAGTACAGTTGGTTTACAATGTTTTGTTAATTTGTGATCTACAGCATAGTGATTCAGTTATACACACACACACACACACACACACACACACACACATACACACATACACATACACACTTTGCAATAGCCTATAATGAAAAGGAATATATATGTATGTATGTATATATATGTTTCTGTATATATTCCTTTTCATATTCTTTTTCATTTAGGTTATTACAAAGTATTGTATATAGTTCCCTGTGCTATTCTGTAGGACCTTATTGTTTATCTATTTTATATGTAATAGTTAGTGTCTGCAGATCTCAAACTCTCAGTTTATCCTTCCACTCCCCCCCCGCTAACCATGTTTGTTTTTTATGTCAGTGAGTCTGTTTCTGTTTTGTAAATAAGATCATTTGTGTCTTTTTAAGGATTTCACATATAAGTGATATCATATGATTTTGTCTTTTTCTGTCTGATTTACTTCACTTAGTATGATAATCTCTAGGTCCATCCATGTTGCTGCAAATGGCATTATTTCATTCTTTTTTATGGTTGAGTAGTATTCAGTTCATATATACCACAACTTCTTTATCCAGTCATCTGTCAATGGACATTTAGGTTGCTTCCATGTCTTGGCTGTTGTAAATAGTGCTGCTGTGAACATTGGGGTGCATGTGTCTTTTCTAATTAGAACTTCCTCCAGATAGATGCCCAGGAGTGAGATTGCTGGATCATAGGGCAAGTCTATTTTTAGTTTTTTAAGGAATCTCCATACTGTTTTCCACAGTGGCTGCACCAAACTGCATTCCCACCAGCAGTGTAGGAGGGCTCCCTTTTCTCCACACCCTCTCCAGCATCCATCACTTGTGGATTTTAATGATGGCTATTCTGACTGGTGTGAGGTCACGTACCTGATCTTGATGTACAGATTTCTAGGACATGAACTTGGATCCTTGCTTTGTTCACTCAGCAAAGAGCTATTAAGCACCAGCCACACACACAGCATTATAGACGCTGCCTGGTCCCTCCCTCAAGGAGCAAGACAGACAAAATCCTGCAGCTCTAAGGAAGGAGGGTGCACACAGCTCAGCCCGAGGCAGACATCCTTCCTTCTCTTTCTACGCCTGAAGGCCTGGCCTGGTCTGGCCTGGGGCTGTGTGCTCTCAGGGGCTGGCCTACCCTTTTCTCTTTGAGGTCCAGAGCTAAATATAACCAAGAGAGCAAAGTTAGTGATAAGCCAAGGCCTGTCTGGGCCTGAGTTCTGTTGAGGCCTACGGTATTGTAAGGCCTGGGTCTGGCCAGCCCAGGAGATGTTGGTGTCTCCTTGTGCTATAGGCCTGGCTGACCTCGCATGCAGAGTCCGTGCCTCCCCCGCTATTTATAGCCCCAGAGGCCCTGGAAGGGTAATGTGGAGGCAGAGAGGAAAGACTTGCTTTTGATATTGGCTCCACCAATTAAAAAAAGAAAAACCACATGACTTAGTGACTGATGTCACTAAGCCTCAGTTTCCCCACCTGTAAAGTAGGAGTGACAGTCCGCTCGTGGAGTCTGAGAATCACAGGCATGAAAAGCAGCAAGTGCGGCTTCTGTGACTGAGCAGCGGGCTCCCCAGACCCGGCCACTTCCGGGCCTCTGGGCCCTGGGGTTTCCTGTGGCAAACTACCAGGGTCTGCAGGGCAGGCTGGCTGGGCGCTGGGGAGTTCTGTTTAGGTCTGTTGAGCAGAGGGCACCAACAGTTACGGCCGCAGGTATGAAGTGTCAGATGTCCTGGGACCAAGTCGTACGAGATTGGCTGTACACCTCAGACTGACTAATGAGTAGGTTCTGAGTGAAAGTGTGTGTGTGTATATATATATATATACACTTTATATATCATCCTTAAACAATTTCTGGCCCCAGAAGACACTCAGTGCGAGTTCTGCACACGTGTGTCTTATTTATAGTCAAATTAAAGCTGCGAATAAAGCGCAGATGGGAAATTCCCACTCAGATTCCAGCTGTAAGTGCAGCAGATGGATGTTATGTTAGGATTTTCTTGTCTTAACATTTTTCTTTACTTCCCACTAATTGTCAACATCCTCCTCACAGTATGGAAATGTGTGGGCTCTAAATAAAAATTTTACTCCCGAGAAAGTTCTCCCTTTGACGCTTAACTCCCCATTTCCTTGCCTCCGTCTGAAAATAGGGTTGAATCTGACCCATTTTGAAATGTCATCGATCGCATATCTTGTAACCCCAATCAGCCACCAGGGTTGGAAGTTGTCCCTAAGTGAGCTGGCAGTGTGGGAAGCCGCCATCTCCATGTTCAACCATGAGGGGGCAGTGTTCACATTCGCTCTTTGGTCTACCTGTGAGTAGCCTGTTTCCATCGGTCCATATGAAATGCTCTTATGGATTTTTTTTAAATAAATGCCAGATTGTTTTTTTAAAGCAAACATACAAAGCTTATGTATATGGTTTTTGGACGACATTTCACAAAGGACCTTAATTTTCACTGTTAAACAGTAAGGCAAGCTTGTATTCTCCACTTTGCTTAGCTGACAGCCAAGGAATTAAATTATTAGAACAGCTTTCAAGTGATTGTTAATTCAAGTATCTACTGAGCATCTTACTTTGTGCCAGGCACTGTGTTAGGGATACTCAGGGAACAAAACACAGACTCCCTGTCGTCATGGAACTTGCAGTATGTGGGGAAGGGTGGGCAGGTGAGAAACAGCATACTAGAAAACAAACTTGTGGATACCAAAGGGGAGAGGGGAGTGGGGGAGGGACAAATCAGGGCTATGGGATTAACTACTATGTATAAAACAGTTAAGCAACAAGGATACATTGTATTGTACAGAGAATTATAGCCATTGTCTTGTAATGACTTATAATGGAGTATGACCTGCAAAAATACTAAATCACTATGCTGTGCACCTGAATCCAATATAATATTGTCAATCAACTATACTTGAATAAAAACAATTAGCATACTAAATAAATCACTTATTACATTAGGGAATAAGCGTTTGGGGGAATGTGGAGCCAGCTAACAGAGAATTGGAATATAGGCATGGGGTCAGGTTTGGTCTCATGGAGGAGGTAGGATCAGAGCAGAGCAGATGGCCCGGAGAAGAGGGTTCAGCTGGAGCAGAGGACTACGGTGGGAGCATGTGTGGCCTTGTGATTTATAATAAGAAATATATATTTGGTCTTTGTTCTGTTCCTGGCACAGAGGTCCTAAAACCCCCGGAATTTCCTGCAGTGAGAGTGATGAAGTTGTCCTTAGTTATGTTCTTGAGGTGACTTTGGGAGAGAACTAATTAAGGATGGGGGTTGGTACCAAGGGCACCAACCGTGTGATTAGAGGGTTGGAACTTACAGTCCTGCCTCCTAGTATCCAGGGAGGGGAGCGGGGCTGGAGGTTGAGTTTAATCACCAATTGTCCATGACCTCATCAACCCTGACTGTGTAATGAGGCCTCCACAAAAACCCAGAAAGGATGGGGTCTGGAGAGCTTCCAGGTTGGTGAACAAGTGGAGACTGGGCGGAGTGCTGCCCTTTCGGAGGGCATGGAAGCTCCGCCCCCTCTCCCCATACCTGGCCCCGTGCATCTCTTCCACCTGGATGTTCCTGAGTTACATCCTTTTATAATAAACTGGTGATCTAGTAAACTAAACGTTTCTCTGAGTTCCGCTCTAAAGCCAATTAATGGAACCCCAGGAGGAGGGCTCGATGGAAACCTCCCATCTATAGCCTGTTGGTCAGAAGTGCCAGTGACAAACTGGACTTGTGATTAGAGTCTGAAGCTGGGGGTGGGAGGCGTCTTGGAGGACTGAACCCTTATCCTGCGTGATCTGACACCAGCTCCAGGTAGACAGTGTCGGAATGGAGCAGAATTGTAGGACGCCCAGCTGGTGTTAGAGAACTGCTTGGTGTTGGGGGGCAGGGGGGAACCTCAGAGTCAGAGCATGATTGACTGGCACATTTGGGGACTAGCGTGGAAGCCACTGTGGCTGGAGCAGAGCGTGAGGAGTGGGAGAGAAGTAACACAGGTGGTCGGAGAGACGGGTGGACAGTATCGTTAACAAATGGCCTTGTATGTCACTGGGAGGGTTGGCGTTATACTCTGAGGGACATGGGGAGCCTACAGAGGACTCTGAGCAGAGGAGTGACTCGATGGACTTGTATGTTGATGACAAAGTGAAGGGGATACGAGCAGAGCGGGGAGACCAGTTACGAGGACAGTGGCAGCCACCCAGGTGGCAGGTGCTGGTGGCTTGTAACTGGCTGGTGGCAGTAGAGGTGGTGAGAGGTAGTCGTAACCTGGATGTATTTCGAAGACTGACCCACGGGACAGAGCTTCCTGAAGGAATGGATATCATTCTTGAAGGAATGAGAGAAAAGACTGAGATTTTTGGCCTAAGGCACTGGAGGAGGAAGAAGGTCAGGAGTTGGGTTTTGGACACACTGGGTCTGAGATGTCTGTTAGACACTTAGGTCAAGGTGACAGGTAGGCAAGCGGCTGTGTGAGTCTGGAGTCTGGGACAGCAGTCGGGGCCAGAGGCATGAGTTTGGAAGTGTCTGGCGCACCGGTGGAATTTAAAGCCATGAGGTAGGGTGAGATCACCCGGAGATCTGAGTATAGACAGAGAAAAAGTAAGGACAGAGAAAAGGGGAACCAGTGAGCAAGGCCGGGAGGGGAGGACCTGAGACAGAGCAGGCGCTCTCCCTGGTTAGACTTCTCGCATCTAACTGTTCTTTTAATCCCCAGACGGGGGATTTTCTCATCTTCAAGAATCTGTATTTTTCATCATCGTCTTCATTGCTGTAGTCATGGTTGTTACCAGCATCATCCAAAGCATCTTCCAACTGTCGAGCTCCCCCTGTGCATTAGACTCTGAGGACTGCACATAAATGGGGGCCCCCGCCCTTGAGGACGACACAGGATGACAGGGGTGCCTGGGGGAGCCATACGGGGAGAGAGCGGTGCTCTGAACGGAACATGGAAAAGTTTGTTTCCCCCATGAGCCCCTGCTCTGTCTTTTCTCCTCTTGACTGCCCAACTTCTGGGACACAGGTCTCCTTTTCCTCAACCCCATTTCCTCAGCTGCTTCAGTCTGGCTTCCGCTACCATCATCCTCCCCAAAACAAGCTTTGGAAGGTGATCAGTTGCCTCCAGGCTGCTGCTCTGGAGGGTGCCTGCCCCCCCGACCTCCTCTCAGCGGTGTTGACCACGCCGCTCTGCTCGTTGGTGCTTCTGTGACCCCCCCACCTCTCTTGCTTCTCCTTTTGCTTCTCTGGCAACTCCTGCTCCCCCTTCTTTCTTCATCTTCTCTTCAGCCTTAGATGCTGGCTCAGATCTTCTTCCCTCCCCTGCCTCTAGCTGTTCTCTCAGAGGCAGGGTCATCCACGTCCCTGGAGCTGTAACAGTCATCTAGAGGCTCGTCGTCCATGTCAGTGAGCCCCAGACCCCTCTGTTGTCTCCACTCAGGTGTCCCTGGGGCTCCTCCACCACGGGACGTCCCTGAGCTCTCCCTCCCACGCACAGCCTGGCCCTTCTCCAGCCTTCCCTGACTTCCCCCGGCAGCTCTCCCATTTCCCCTTCCCAGGTTCTTTTTCCTTTCACCCAGCCCCTCTCCTTGACACCCCTTCCCACCAGCCCAGGAGAGGAGACTTCATTTAACAGATGCATGACCACCTGGTTCGGAAAGTTTGGAGATGCTTCTATGGAAAAAGATTTAAAAAAAAAAAATGTAAAATAAGCTCTGTTTTCCTCCTTGGCTAATGGTGGTCTCCCCGGGGGCCCTGCCTGAGGGTTTGCCCCAACTGTGTTTCTTCCCTAAGCAAGGGCAGAACAAAAATAGCCGGAGGCTAATCTAAGAGATACCAGGCGGGAGTCTCAGCCGTGCTGTCAGGAATGAAGGGCTGCAGGCTGGGGTGAGGGGAGGTGAGTGTTAACCACCCCCGCCTCGGTCCCCAACAGCGAAGTCCCAGGGCCTGTGGCATTGGTCAGCCTACAGTTTGCAATGGGCCACAGTGCACGGTGGTCAGAAGTGCAACCTTGGGGTCAGCTGTCCTGCACAGGGATCGCCCCTCTGTGGTTTCCTCACCTGCCCAACTTCTGGAACACGGGAACAGGCGGCCACACTGACCTCTTAGGGGCAGTGGGAGGACTAGAGGGCAAAACTCAGGCCAAGAGCTCACACTGTAACCAAATGCAATGGCCACTGCATTCATTCCCCTTTCTCTTTGGGGCTTTATTTTGGAGGTCATGGTGCTTAGGTCAAGAAGAGAATGCTGTCTGGCAGGATACATGACCACTCACTGCTCTGGGATATAAGAGGACAGAGGGAACTCTGTCCTATGTATTTAGTAAGAAAGACACCAGGGAAGGATACATGGGATGTGAAAGATGGAAACCTCAAAGTCAAGTTAAAAAACTCCTCATATCATCACTATAGAGGGGACAGCCATTCTATTTCCAAAGGGGACTTTCCTTTGGCTGACCCTTCCTGCCTTTTCCCACTGCCCTGGTCTGACCTTGGCTGGCTTATTGCAGTGACTTTCTGAATGGTTCCCTTCCCCAGGCTCTGAGGGAACTCTGAAGAAACCGAGCACCTTCCAAGAATGTGAAGGAAGAGGGAGAAGGATGGCCCATTAGGTTGGGTGAGGTCATGGAGGAGATGAGGGGAGAGCGGTCACCTTAGGAAAGGGGTTCAGGTTCAGCTCTGAGAGCTTTTAGAGAAAGAGTGTGTATGTGTGGGGATGTCTGCTGTCTCTGACGGGGCCAGGTCTTCTGCTGAGAGCAGAGGGACCAAGGTGGGGTTCAGGGTTGCTGAGAAGATGGATGAGACAGAGACTCATGGGGTGGGGGGTAGCATGGCTGGTCGTGGAGGACAGCAGAGGTTCTTGGGAACTTTGATTCAGGAAAACACAATCCTGTTTAAAGATGTTTGCAAATTTCCCGACATTCTTCCCATCAAAAGTTGGAGCCTAAGTCCTCTCCTCTTGAATATGGGCTGACTTCCGTGGCTTGCTTCTAATAATGGTCTGCAGTGGAAGTGGCACTGTGTGACATCTGAGACTAGGGCATAAGGCAGTATAGCATCCATCTGGCTCTCTCTTTCAGGACACTCGCCCTTAGATCCCAGCCACCATGCTGTGAGGAAGCTCACGCCACATGAGCCCACATGCTGGTGTTCTAGTCCAGCCGAGGTCCTAGCAACAGCCAGCATCAAATGCCAGACATGTGAGGGAGGGAGCATTCAAAATGACTCCAGCACCAGCCACCATCTGACTGCAAGTGCATGAGAGACCCTGAGAAAGAAGTGCCTGGCTGAGCCCTGACAGTCCCCAGAACCACAACAGAAAATAATAAGGAATGAATGTTGGTTTTAGCGACTACGTTTGGGGTGATTTGTTACATAGCAGTAGCTAACTGGTGCATGCTGCCAGACCACTCCCAGAGCACCCATTCCTTTCGCTGATTTTGTCCTTATTGAATGAGCATTAATATTTTTCTGATGATAAAAGTGAGACAGGCTCGTCTGAGAAAATTTGGAAAACACCGACAAATTCTAAAGAAGAAAAAAAAAATCACTGGCAAATCTCCTACCTGGAGATAATTGCTGGCACGTAACATTTACTGAGTCAGTGAATGAACTGACGGTTTGGCCTCCATTCCTTTCTGGGCATTTAGGTCATTTGCAGGTTTTTAGAGCGGTAGGTTCTTGACTTCTAAGTTTGTTGTGCCAAGCAAGGTGGAAGCAGGGCAAGCCCTTCTAAGGTTTGCCACCTCCACATTCGTCTTTCCCGGCTAGAAAAGCCTTTCGTGGGACCTTCAGCTTCCTCCATCTGGGGCGCTGACTCAGCCCAGGTTGGAAAAGAGATCGCAGACATCTTCCTTCTGGAAAATGGATTTACGCAGGAAGGTGAGCTCTCGGTGATAATATTTACATCCATCTTTCAGTGGCACTGCTCATGTTACTCAGCATCACCCTGACTTCAAACGCTGCTCTCCAGCAAGCTGTAGGCGCTGCCCCCGGCTATTCTCTGGAGCAGAAGTGGTTGTGTAATCCCAGGGCCTACGAGGAATGTGGCAGCAGCTGAAACCAAATTATTAACCGTTTTCTAAACCAAAAACCTGGAAAGCAAATAGCAGAGGTACTTTTGAGCAAATAACATTCATGATCCAGAATTTTATCAATTGACCAAAATACACCCAGTCCTTTCTGACTTGAAACCCCCAACTCGCAAGGTTATTGTTCTTCCTTATGTTCTTTAACACACTCAAAAAACTGCTTTCTCCCCTAGTTTTTTTTTTTTTTTTCCAGTGATGTAAAACAGGTGTGAGCAGGGTTACCCAGAGGTACTTCCCCCTTGTCTTTAGGAATAGGGGGTCTGGCTGAGCACAGAGGAGGTTACTTGGTTATATGGTAGGAGATGTTTTGGGAGACATTCCCGTACTCCTTTCCCTTGGGCAGAGAAGGGAGGCCCCCTCCCCTGGCCTGCGGTGGCTTCTGCTGTGTCTGCCTGTCCTGCGTCCTTTCTTCATCTGGGGATTTTCCTTTATGGAACCACTTCTCCCCACTCTCAGTCCACCTGGTCAGGGTGGAGCTCACCCCTCCCCCATGCCAGAGCTGGAGAGGTGACCTGGACAATCAGGGTCAGAGTGATTGGCTCGGTGACTGGCTCACATAAACAAAGCCAGGCCACAGAGCATCCGTCCTGAGAGGTGTTTGCTGGAATTCTCCAGAAAGAAGCATTCCCTTCGGCTGGGATCAATAAGCTTGTAGGAAGAGATCCTGGAGCTATGGAGTGACCATCTTTGGATCCAGTTCAAGAAGAAAGCTGAGAGACAGGCAGAGAGGCAGCACCCTATTGACAACATTTGAGCCCCTGGATCCAGCCATGCCTGAAACTAGATGTCTCTCTGGTCTTCCTGTTCAGGTCAGTCAAAAATCAACTTCTACTTTGGGTTTCCCTCTCTTGCAACTCCAGTTGTCCTTACTGATACAGCCCGCGTACTGGAGGACGGAGAGGTTAAGAGGAGGGACTGGCAGGCCAGCCTCCTTCCCAGCAAGGCTTTCAGAGAAGAGCCCTCTGCATCAGTGTGGCCCCAAAGCAAGAGTTTCTGTCCAGACTGCTCCCCGCAGAGGCCCCCGGCCCCAGCGCAGGCCATGGGCCCTCATCTGACTGTTCTTTTACCCACAGTTGTTCAGCTGACCGTGAACTAGTCTTGCCCAGAGCTGGCATTAGCATTGCCCCAAAGCCTGGCATTTGGCTCTTCTTGACATTAAGCCCGGTCCTTGGTCTCACCATGAGGTTTTGGCCCAAACTGGACCCCACCTGACCACCGAGGGTGGGTCAGGGATGCCTGTTTATGGGACCAGTGATGGAGAATGAAGTAGCTGTGTGTCAAAACCCTTACCAACCCCAGTGTTTCCCATTTTGGTTGCAACCTAATCACTACCTCAAAGCCTCCTCCACCCTTGCCACTGGCCCCCAGTGCCCCGGCTGGAAACTCAACCTGTTTCTCACCTCCCTTGTCTTTATCTCTTCTGCCTGGCCAGTCACTGAGGCCCCCATTTCTACAGAGGCCCCCATTTCTACATTCAGCCTTTGGCTGGTTCAGGCTTCCCCATCTCCTCAATGCAACTTAAAAAAAAAAAAATCCTGAGAGAAATTTTTGTAGAACTTGATTGTTTAATTCCAAAATTTAAAGCGAATAGCAGAAGCAAAAAAATTTTGAAGAGGGGCTGGGCACATGTGCCCTACCAGTTTTTGAGATTGATAATAAAGTTGTAGTAATTATAACAATGTGTCATTGACACAGATGCACCAAAAGAGAGGGCCCAGAAAGAGCGCCTTTTATAGATACAAACTGCATGCATCACACACAAATGAAATTCTGAATCACTGAAAGAAGGATGGGCTACTCAGTGAAAGGCACTGGGGCCACTGGGTTTCCAATTAACACCAAAGATGAAGAAGATGATGATGATGATGATGATGATGATGATGATGATAATTTGATCCTCATCTCATACCATCAAAAAAAAATAAAGCACTGGAGATTGGTTGCACAACAATATTTATATACTTAATGCTATTGAACCACACACTTAAAAATGGTTCAGACAGCAAGTTTTATATTATGTGTATTTTACAATAGTTAAAAATAAGTAAGTAAATTTCTAGGGGATTTATTGCTCATCAATCATCAGGGAAATGCAAATGAAATCTCTAATGAGATTTAATTTCACAATCTGCATTTTGGCAAAAATATAAAAAGTCTTGTGATATCAAGTGCCAGTTTCTCTGTGCGGTACGACCGCTCAGGAGACAAACCTGGTGACAGCTAGGAAAGCTGGATTTTTTTTTTTTTAACAAGTTTTTTGTTTAAAAGATTCCCTTTTCAGTCTCTTCCGAAGTGTTGGAAGCTGAACGGTACAAGTTCCTGCCACCCAACCTTCCAGTATAATTTTATGAGGACTTTTTTTTTTTTTAATGGAAAAATAACAAGAGGCCCTTCTACTGAAACCAGGTAGGACCCATCAGCTCCTGCGTGGTGGTCTGGCCAGAGCTGGCCTCAGGGAG
Organism: Camelus ferus; assembly: GCF_009834535.1. Taxonomy (NCBI): domain Eukaryota; kingdom Metazoa; phylum Chordata; class Mammalia; order Artiodactyla; family Camelidae; genus Camelus; species Camelus ferus. The sequence continues at coordinate 5,797,050 of NC_045717.1, read as the reverse complement.
GAGAGCCTGCGGGGGAGCCTGGGGAACTGGGACCCCTCCTGCGAGGAAAGGGCTGGGAAAATTCATCTGCTCTTTAGTGAAAATGGACCAAATTCAGATACAAAAGCCTCCATGATGATGTCTTCTTCTTATACTTTATACATTGTAGGCAGCTCCATTTTGTAGCCATATTTTGCAGGTAAAGAAACAAAAGCAGGGCGGTTATAGCCCAGTGGTAGAGCGCATGCCTAGCATGCGTGAGGTCCTGGGTTCAATTCTCAGTACTTCCATTAAAATAAATAAATAAACCTAACTACCTCCCCCATTTAAAAAAAAAATAAAGAAGAAACAAAGGAATATAGATACATATATGCGTATAAATGTATTTTTATATATGTATATATACATATTTGGGGGTAAGGGAAGGAGGGTCCTGTAAACCTAAACACTCATCACATTACGCCAAATCAGCCTGACATCAACAAAGGAGATAAATAACTTCTGGGGGTTAAGTGACAACATGGGTGCAGCAAGAAGGGAAAGGGTGCATGTTTAACTATGAAATACAATTCTTATTCGTTCGGCAGAGTTCAGGTCAGCCCCAGGCTTCCGCACTTGCCAGATAAGTAAGCTGATGATACTCAAAAAAATTAAAAAAAAAAATTCAAGCAGAGCTCCATACCATAGTTTTCCTTCAAGTCAGTTGGCTGGCAGGCCCAGTTTTCTGACCACCAGGAAGACAAACTTTGGCTCCAAGGCAAATGGACAGAAAAAAAAATGTATTTCTAGTTACAACATGAAAAAATATAATATTCATCAAAGAAAGAAAACTATCAAAATCTACTTCCAGCAAAACTGAGGTAGCACTGCTTTCTCTGCATTCAATGCTTTAAGTGGGTCTCAGTACATACAATGTGTTCTAAAAAAAAAACTGCTCATTTGACTGACAGGTGCGGCACGTTGATGGATAAACTCAACATGAAATGCAATAGGTCAAAGGAGGAAAGGACAAGAAGTGGGGGAAATGAGAGTTTCAGATACATTAGCTTTAAAGGGGTTATAACTAGACTACAAATGTTCTTGGCTGGCCTTAGCTCTCCAAGAGCTTTAAATCACCTGGCAATTAACACAATGTGGTTAACAGTTACTGATGCTATGCAACTCTGTAAATCTTTAAAAATAATTATTACAACCTAAATTCAACCATGTAAACAGCACTGCACACAGTACAGACCTGCCCTGAGAAACAAGAATATGCAAAACTGGTATCCCTTTGTAATGATAATTCAGCCTAACTGTACCACCCCCTCCCTGCTTGGCACCTTCTCCAACCAAAAAAAAAAAAAAAAAAACAAACAACCCCCCCCAAAACCCCAAAAACTATTTTGTGCAAGAAACGGCAGGTTTATTCTATCTGAAGCCTTCAAAAAAAAAAAAAAAAAGAAAGAAAGAAAAGAAACACAACATGTAACCAGGTTGCAATATTTTGGGTGAACCCCCCCCCCCAAAAGGAATAACAAAAATAGCCAAAAAGTGAAGAAAATGCCTAAAACATGATACAGCATTTTAGAACCCTTTCAGATACAAGGCAGAGAAAGGTGTAAAGTAAAAATTATCCAGATCTTCAGTAATTTCCAGAAAGGTCCAATTCCTCGGATGGCTTTAGGACACGGGCAGATCCTTGCTGCTGCTCCTGAGACAGAGCCACTAGTCGGCTCCTTGGGACACAAGCCCTCCGGCCCTGAGCCCACCTCTCCCCCTTCTCTTTTCCTTCGTTCCCTTTCCCACTCCACAAAGGTACTGAAGAGACCTGGCCAGGCCTCATCTTCACTGTAGTTGCTGAAGGCCAATCACCTGAGTGACAAAAGGAACATGTTCCAAGTGCCCTGGGAGATGCCTTTGATCCTCAAGGGGTTCTCTGTTAGGAAGTTTAGCCACTGGTCGAATACCGGAGGACCGTTCTGGGTAAAGACTAATTTCCACAGGGTAATGGCTATTTCTCGATGCAGTGACTGCTGCCCTTCTTCAGAGTCCTGGCCAAACTGAGATGTAAGCTGGTAGAGATTCTTGAATTTATCCTCTTGTTTGGCTTCCGTTAAGAGGCTGGGGAATCGTGCACAGATCCCATCAATGCTGTCTGCACTTACTGTTTTGCAGCCATGAAAAAACTCCTTCCTCGTGACTTTGCATATGGTCGCAGCCTGGAACTTCCAAGCCAAGAGCAGCACTAGAAATTCTGTGGAGTCAACATACAGGTCATTGCACAAGCGCTCCATGCCTTCCTCCAAAACTGCATCCTCCCGCTCGGTCCTTAGTAGCGCCTGAACAGTTCCTCCAGCCTCTGCAAGGAAGACCCTTCGGCCTTTGACTGGGGCTCTCTCCCAGCATCTCCCGAGGATGCTGGCAGCTGGCGGGCCTCAGTAGCAGCTTCTGCCTTTATGGACCCATTGACAAGCGTAACCCCATCTGGCTTGCCACAGGCTGGCTGCTGTTCCTCATGATGGCCTGCACCCCACCTGCTGTGTGACTCGCTCCTGGGGTCACGGTGGTCTCCATTCTCGCCACCCAGAGCTGATGACGGATTCGTGCATTTGGTGACGCACTGGCCCACGATGCTGGGGTGACCTGGCCTCTAGAGTGGCCACCTCTGGATCGGATGCCTTCGTTGCCACTGGCCCATGTGCCTCAACATGCCATCAGCCAGGGTGAAGCGAGAAGCCCCATAAAAAGACCGGCAGGACCCCTACGCAGGGCCGCTGCTCTCCTCTTAGCACCGTCCGGTTCCCTGGCCCAGAGGCTCTATCTCATTTTTTGCCTCTAAAGCGGCTAACTTACACCTAGAATTCTATTGGTTCTCTGAGCTCACTTTCCTTCACTCCTGATTGGTTATTACTCTCACTTCTGATTGGTTATTTTACTCTCACTTCTGATTGGTTATTACTCTCACTTCTGATTGGCTATTACTCTCACTTCTGATTGGTTACTACTCTCACTTCTGATTGGTCCACTTCTCTAACTTCTGATTGGTCCATTTGTAGTAGTTCATTCGCGTGGAGCTCACTCCTGACTGGTCTATTTCTACAAAGCGTGTTCCTGGTTGGTCAACTTCTGTTATACCTTATTTGCATAGGATGTTGCAAAGTGTAAAACTGGCAGCCTATAAAATGCCTGTGTAAACCTACACGAGCGGTTCAGAGTTTGAAGTGTTAAGTCTTTTGGGCATCATGGCGTAATAAACCTGAGTTTTCCAGCTTTCCGAGTGCTGCTTGGTCTCTCGCCCGGATCCAGGTTGCTGTTACAACTGAGCTGTAACACATTTTTCCGCAACAAGAGGAGCTAGCCAACTCAGTAAAACACCCTGGTCCATTGTGCAGAGAGTTTCAGAGCACTGTTCCAACATTTAGGGGAACGGATCCTAGTTGACTGGTATCAACAGAGCTGCCACAGAGCTTTCTCCAAACCCTTTCTAGAAACGACGGCTGCCGGCCGTGTCCAAACCACCTCCCATCGGCGCTCGCGTTTCCAGGCTCCCAGCTGCCGCCTCCGCGGCCACCTCTTCATCTTCGAGAAGCTGGACTTTCATACTCTCCGTACCCTGGTCATTCCACACCGCGGTATGTACCTGAGAACAGGGGTTCTCAGAAATTTGGGGGACTCTTATTATAGCCTTAAAAATGAGCTCTCCAGAGAATTTTCATTTATGTGCGTATCTTAGAAATGAAAACTGAGAAATTTAAAACATCTAATAACTCATTAACAACAGTAATAAGCCAATGGTAATTTAACATAAAATATTTTAATGACAAGTAGCCGTGTTTTTCAAAACGGAAGATTCGTGAGCGGCGTGGCATTGTTTTACATGTTTGAAAATCTCTTCACTCTCTGGCTTAGCAGAAGCAGCTGGATTTTGGTATCTGTTTCTACGTTGTACGTTGCGGTAAGTTGTTTTGGTGAAAAAAATCTGGCTTCATGAAGATCTGTAGTTAGAAGAGGGGGGCTCTCACGAACCCCCTCGAATAGGCCGGTGACCCGAGGTTCTTCTGACCACTCTAATGTTCTGCTACCTCAGAGCATCTGCTACCTCAGCATCTCTTGAACAGGTTCCTAAGCACCTATGTATACACAAAAGAGGCCTTAAAGCATCATTTGTAAAAGCAAATATTGGGAATTACTTAATTGTCCATTTACAGGATAAGTGGGAGTGTATTTATTTCATGGAATACTGTGCAACTGTGAAAAGAAATGTATGAAATCTATGTATCAACATGGAAACATCACACAATGTTAAAAAAAAATAAGTTATGGAAGGATTCTTACAGCCAAATACTATTTGCTAAATTTGTAAACGTGCAAGAGAATTCTGTATTTGTATGGATACATACACATGTAGTGAAAATATTAAAAAATGAATGGTAATAATAAATACTCAAGATAGTGGCTACCTCTGCAGGGGTGAGAGGAGATGGAATTGGGGACGGGCGTGCAGGGGTTTAATATTCTGCACCCAGTTCCAACTTGTGTGGGTTTTTCCCGCACACCAAGCTATTCTCCCGTATCAGCTGAGTGTCCTACAATTTAATTCCATTCTGACACTATCTACCTGGAGGTGGCGTCAGAACACAAAGGTTAAGGGCTCTGTCCTCCAAGAATACCTCCCCCCACCCTTATAAAAGAGTATATAACTCAGGAAGAGCCAGATGGGACAGATGCATAGGGCAAGGTATGGGGAAAGGGGCGGAGCTTCCATGCCTTCCTGAAGGACACGACTCTCCTCAGTGTTCACCAGCCTGGAAGCTCTTTGAACCCCATCCTTCTGGTTTTTCACGGAGGCTTCATTACAGAGTCAGGATTGATTAGGTGGTTGGCTGTTGGTGATTGAACTCGATCTCCAGCTCCTTTCCCATCCCCACTCCCTGGAGGTCGGGGAAGGGACTGAAAGTTCTCTTTAATCAAGTAGTTGGTTCTGGCAACCAGTCCCCATCCTTAAGTGACCTAGGGGCTTTCCAAACAAGCCTCTTTAACATCACAAAAGGCACCTTTATTGCTCTGTTCACTTAGGAATTCTTCAGGGTTTTAGGAGCTCTGCTTCCGGAATGGGGTCGAAGACCAGATACATATTTCTTACAGTAAATCAGTGTCACTGGGCTCTAGTAGGATCTGTGTATCGTTTACTTCCTGGACCAGGTGGTAGGGGTACTTTGAGGTTCCCTACGTTGTCTTCTACACCAGAGCATGTGGGTTGTGCTTGGCATACAGGTGTGCTTCGTTAGACGCTCAGGTGTGCCTGAGACATTGACACCTCAGGGCAGCCTGGCTGAGCTGGACAACGGGAGCCTCTAGGCTATGAGGGAGCCCAGAGGAGTGGGCAGGCCTGGAGGGTGGCCCTGTGGTGCCCCAGAGGCCACTGGGAGCCTCAGTGGCATGCCCTGGTGTGGGTGGGATGCTGGGTGCGGCCAAGGAGATGCTGCCGCCTGGATGTCAATGACCGTAGCTAGCCACAGAGTGCCCACTGCCTGAGATGGGCCAGGGCCATGGGGCTGGGGCTTGTGTTCCAGATGCTCAGAAGTGGCAGAAACAGACACAGTTGGGCCCACAGGGAAGGATGGGAAGGATGGGGGTGGGTGCTGTCTTCACACAGACGCTTCAGCCAGTGTGACCGATGTGTCCCCTTTAGGGGAATCGTGCCACCTCAGGCAGCCTAGCCATGCGCAGGTGTCCTAGAAGTCAGGGCTTTGTCACCATTTCGAAACTCACTGTGAAGAAATTTGACTGGATTCAGAACCCCGTGAAGTTCCCACAGTATTATTGCCAGTGAAAGAAAAGAGATTCTTTAAATGTTATTTTGACTATTGTCAATTTTTTGAGATGGCAAAAAAGCTCTAAGCCTTTTTTTAAAACTACTTACTTTGAAAAGCAAAATTTCTTGGCAGTGATGATGATTAAGAATGTGAAGCCCTCATCATTAAAGCAGGAAGCACAGGTGGCTGTAAGCCCAAAGCTTGACATGAAACTTGTATTTATAGGGGGAAATTCTCATTCAGACTTTTTGAAAATATTTATTCAAATTCCGTATTCAATGTTTTTGAATCTTGGTAATTTATTTATTTAAGATTGCATTGAATAGTTTTACTTTTAAATATATTAACGTTGAAGGATTTAATTTTTAAATTTTTATTTATTTAGTTATTTATGTTTAATGAAAGTATAGTTGATTTACAATGTTGTATGTTAGTTTCTGGTGTACAGCATAATGATTGTTATATATATATTCCTTTTCCTATTCTTTTTCATTATAGGTTATTACAAGGTATTGAATATAATTCCCTGTGCTATAAAGCAGGACCTTGTTGTTGATCTATTTTATACATAGTAGTTTGTACCTGCAAATCCCGAACTCCCATTTAATCCTCCCCACCACTGCTTCCTCCCCTACTCCCCATGCTGGTAACCCTAAGTTTATTTCCTATGTCTGTGAGTTTGTTTCTGTTTTGTAAATAAGTTTCTTTGTGTCATTTTTTTTTTGATTCCACATATAAATGATACGATATTGGCTTTCTCTTTCTGGCTTATTTCACCTAGTATGACAATCTCCAGGTCCATCCATGTTGCTGGTAATTTATTTTTTTAATCTGAATTATATACTACAAAGGTGTGGTGAATTTTTTCACTAAGCCCCACAGAGAAATGCCTGAAATTCCTCTTGTTCACTGCAGTTTGCCATAGAAACATTACCATTTTGATAAAACCACTTTAACCTCTGGTCTTCTTGAGATACTTCATTGAAAAGTGCAATGACTAGGAACCCAGAAGCCTGGGCCATTGTCATTGTCATTGTCCCTCTAATTCAGGCCCCCCAGGCTGTCTGCATCCTCTCCTCTGTACCCGCCTCAGCATCCCTCTGAAAGCCCACAAGTGGTCCATTACGACAGTTTAGGCTTGGAAGGATGAAAAACGAAACCACATCAACCACTGATTTCGGTGTCATCATTTGAGGAACGGCAGTACAATGGCTGTCTCTTTTCTGCTTTTCAAATTGGTTATGAGACTAGCATGATTATCTCTTGGGTAAGAAATATTAATGTTTTTTAATGCAAATTGTTTTTATTATAATTGAAGTATAGTCAGTTTACAATGTTGTTTCAGTTTCTGGCGTACAGCAGAATGTTTCAATCATGCATCATATGCGAAATCTATAGGAGAAGCCCCATTTATAAAACCCATGTGAGAACAGGGCAATTTCCCTTTAGAAGAATGACCACCTAGTGCCTTAAAACACAAAATCTAAACTTGCAGATTGTAACTCCTTAGCAGATGTGTGCCGGATAACAGAGGCTTAAAACTGAACATTCCCTTGGGCATTTATCCCAAAGAAATAAGAACTTAGGTCCACACAGAAACCCATAGATGAAGGTTCACAGTGGCTTTAGTAGCCCCAAACCGGGAATAGTTCACCTTAGTCCTTCAGCGGGTGAATGGCTCAACAAATTCTGGGACATCCCCATGATAGAATACTACTCAGTGATGAAAAGGATCATACTTGATACGTGCAGTCACTTGGATGGATCTCGGGGAGTGATGCTTAGTGAAGAAAGCTGATATCTCAAAGGTTGCGTGCTCTGTGAGTCTACTTGTATAAAGTTCAAAATGGCAAAACTAATGAGATGGAGAGCACAGCAGGGTGGCTGTGACTGAGAGGGGCAGCACGAGGAAGTTCCTATGCGGGGATGGAACTGCCCTGTGTCTTGATTGCGGTGGTGTGGTGACGCCAGTCTATCCATGGGATAAAATTACATGGAAACACACACAAAAGTGAACACATGTGAAAACTGGTGAGAAAGGAGTGAGGCAGGTGGTCTAGTTCATGGCATTATACCCAGGTCTGTCTCCTTTGGGTGTTGGATTACTGCTCTGTAAGATGTTACCTTTGAGGGAGGCTGGGTGAAGGGTCCACAGACTCCTCTGTACTATTTTTGTAACTTCCTGTGAGTCCATAAAGATTTCCAAATAAGTTTAAAAACACCCTAAACATGATGCGTTAGTGCAGGTGAATATAAATCAAAAAAGAAGGCTTCGCACTGGATGCTGGGGTTCATTTCATTCACACTTGATTCACTAAGTGCTGATCAGGCGCAGGAGTCCAAGCGCAGAGCGTCATTTAGCTTACGCACGTGTGGGTTTGACTTGTCTAATCCTCGTAGAATTCATTCTTGTCCAGGAGCCTAAGGACCTTCAAACGATACACCACGGAATGCAGGCAATTCAGGCTCATGGATAGAATGAGCAGCCCCTCTTAAAACCTCTAAATGGCATCAGAATCCAATCTAGCATCTTTGTTTTTAGGGCCCCACTTAGAAATTCACTGGAGACCAAGGACCCCATTATAGTGGGGGTTGGTGAGGGGGGTGGTGGGGTGGGTGGGGCACAGACCAGTTAAAAAACAGCCAACATTCCTGATCTGCTGTGTGCCATTTTCCCAAATGAGGTCATGTTCACAGGTTCTAAGGACTTGATGTGGACAGATCTTTGAAGGGCCACCATTCAGCCCACCACACCTGGAGACTCGGCCAGCACGTGGTAGGGCTGGGACGTGAACTCAGGCCGGTCTGATGACTTGGGATGACCCGGGGTCTGAGGCCAGGGGTTGTCCTGGCCCCACCTGCTAACCTTTAGTGCTGAGCCCAGCAGGGCCGCATCTGCAGTGGGCTCTCAGCGACTGCATGTTGAATGATGGAAGCAACAAATGAATGAGTGAATGAAGGGAGGGAGGAAGAGAAGAACTCCTGCTTCCAGAGAGCGAGGGTCCTCTTCCTTCTGGCACCACCAGGAAAAGACCCAGCTGTGTCTTGTCAGCTAAAATGGGAAGTGGCTTTGTTCCTGGACTCAGACCCCTCAGATCTTACAGTCATCATTTTGCTGGGGACCAGGGGTCACTGGCAGTGGAAGTGCATTCTTCCTGTCTCTTTTCTTGACTCTTGGCAGTGCACATGGGTCCTTTTGAGAGAGTGGCCTTTCCAGGTGTGGCCCTGGTGGCCGCTGTCTCTCACTCAGCCGGTGCCCGCCACTCAGGAGAACTTTCAGTGTCGCCACTGGCTTCAAAGGCGGCCCTTTCAAGGGCGCAGCCCGGACTCAGCTGTCCGCACCTACGAATAGTTATGAGTTGGGGCGGGAACTCTAGAGAATCACAAGCAGCTCCCATTCTGATTCCTGGGCTTAGGACCACTCCATCCCCCCACCCGCCAACTTTGAAGCTCCAGCTGGGGACCCGTGCAGCTTACAGCGCAGCAGAGTTCAGGGAGGGAAGACAGATGGCCAAGTCATTAGCAGAGGGCAAGGGGGCATCGTCGTCAGGCTGAGGACCCAGCACTCCACGTGGGTCTCTGCATCCCCTTGTGGAGCTCAGAGCCTCTGGAAGGATGATCTCTGGAGCCTTGGGCCTCGATGGCACCCTCTGAAGTTCACGGGTCCTTGAGGCCACGCTGGCCAGTGGCTGGCACCCTGGTATGAGAGCATTCCGCCAGTTTGGGGAGAGCTCAGAGGGCCAGAGGAGGCTGGAATCCAGTCTGCGACAGGCTATGAAGGGCTTTGATTTTCACACCAAGGGGTTTGAGGGCCAGGAGTTGTCAGGTGAGGTGTACCTTGACCTGAGGAAGGTCTGGTTCCTGCCTAGTGGATGTAACTGACTTGACTGTGTCCAAGGGCGCCATGTCCTTCCTCTTGAAAGTCAAGGGCTTGGACTGCTTTGACCTGTGGAGTCCAGCGGGTGTGATTCTATCTGACTTCCAGGGTTAGGTGTTTAAAGGCCATACAGCTTCTGCCTTATTCTCTGGCTCCGTTGACTGAAGAATGAGCTGTCACGTAAGAATTTCAACTACCCTAAGGCCGCCATGCTGTGAGGAAGCCCAAGGCACAGGGAGAAGCCAATGTAGATGCTTAGGTTGTCAGTTCCAGCTGAGCTTTGAGTCATCCCAGCCCAGCATCAGACAGGTGTGTGAAGAAGGCTCCACTCAAGTCTCCCAGCTGGGGCCCCGGACATCACGGAGCAGAGGCAAGTCATCCACGCTGTGCCTTATCTGCATTCTTGACCCACTGAAGAGTTAAATGGAGGTTTTATGCCACGAAGAGTGGGGTGGTTTGCTGCCCAGCAATAGATAACTGGAACATTACTGATAATGTGAGGAAGCCAGGAATCCTAACTCTAGATGCTTTCACAAGGGCAAGGCATGCAGAAAGTGTGAGAATGGGGTGGGACCTGGGGCAAACACACTGTCTTGCCAACAGAATGCCCATGTGATGGCCCTGGGGGACCCTGGGTGACATCTGGGTTAAATTGGTAATAGCTTGGTAATGTGAGTGGAGAATTTTGGGGATGCCCCAGACTCCAGCCAGTGTCATCTGGGGCAGCCTCAGGAGACCTAACTATTGGATAGACTGCAGCTTTTTAAGCAGATGCCTCATCTACTGTGATGTGTCTATCCGGAGAAGCAACCTGGTGACCACTGCAGCCAGGAGGACAGGAAAGGGCTGTCGGGTGGTCTCACCCCACAGTACCCCCAGTTCTGTCCATCGGGGAGGAGTGGGTCCTCACCTCCCCTGCCTTGGGTTCCGGTCTCACCCATAAACACCTTTACACAACAGTGCCCTGGTCCTGCCACTTCTGTCCCAGGCCTTTCACCTGAGTACCCCCTACCTCAGCCTCCAAGCCTTCAGCTGTGTCCCTAGGGTCAAGCACAATGTCTGCACATAGCAATTGCTCAGTAAGTACTTGGTTCATGAGTAGATGGCTTAAAACAACAGTCAATTATTGTCTTGAAGTTCCAGAGGCTGGAAGTCTAAAATCAAGGTGTCAGCATGTCCATCTCCTGATGGCTCTAGAGGGGAGTCCTTTCTTGCCTCTTCTAGCCTCTGTTGGTGGCCAGCAATCTTTGATGCTCTTGGCATCAGTCTAGTCTTTGCCTTCATCACCACATGGCCGTCCCCGCCCTCTGTGTCTTCACATCATCTTCCATGGTGCACATCTGTTTCTGTGTCCAATTTCCCTTCTAAGGGCACCAGTACAGGGGGTAGGGTATAGTTCAAGTGGTAGAGTACATGCTTAGCATGCATGGGTTTCTGGGTTCAATCCCCAGTAAGTATATATATATACACACACACATATATATATATACACACATATATATACATATATACAGTAAATAAATTTATTTATTTCTAAGAAGAAATAAATAAACCTAATTACCACTCCCCTCCACAAAAAGGGCACCGGTCATGTTAGATTGGGACCCACCCTAATGACCGCATCTTAACTAATTGCATAAGAAATGACTATTTCCTAGTGAGGTCACATTTTGAGGTACTGTGGGTTAGGACTTCAACACAGCTTTACAAGGGACACATCAATTCGTAACAGCTTGCACAACATATAAGCCCCCACTGAGATGAGGATCTGGTCCCAGGACTCTGATGAGACTTCTGAGTCAACAGGATGTGGGGGAGAACCAGGCCTGGGGGAAGTCACCAGCTTACCCATGGAGCTCCCCAGCCTACTCCCCTGGGAGATCTTTGGGGGACCCCAATGCATCAGCTACATCAAAGGCGGCCCCCGTTTTATTTTTCTGCCTGTCTCTTCATATGACAGTGCTCACTACCACATCCTTATTTTATTCGCCATAAGCTCAGGAGGGGCAGGGTCCTTATATATATATCTTATTAGCACTTGTATCCCCAGGCCCCAGCGCCGTGTCTTGATAAACATTGATTGAGTGCCTGAATGACTGAATGAATGAATAACGATTTGTTGGAGGGAAAAAAGGTTTCCAAAAGCTGCTTTGAACCACTGTGGAGGGGCAGAGACCAAAGTCGAGGGGACCAGGGAGGTGGCCGTAGCCACAGGCTGTCACGTACAAAGCATCTGAAAACTGATTTGTGGAGGTTTCAACCTGAAAGAAAATTGCCAGTTGAGCCTCCCAGGAGATAAGGCGTCTGTGTCCAGTGATAAGGGTGCCCCTGGGAGCCAGGGGGGCGCTGGGCAGGGATCAGCCCACACCCAGTCCCACGGACAGGCCAGTGGGAGGTAAATATAGAACAACATGAAAGCAGTGCCCCCAGCCCCCTCCTTTCCGACTGCGTGATGGTCAAACATGACCAAGCGAGGGTTGTTAACGTGCCCCTTTCTGGGCCTATCGTGCCCACTCTGAATGTGGCCAGTGTGACCAGGGACAGTGGTGGCAGAGTGGACGTATGCCCTTGGCAATCCCTCTTGCAAGAAACAGTCATAGTGGCTGGTTCCTGGCTAGTGAACAGACACAGAAAACACTGTAATATCTTTCTGTTCAAACCATATTGTACAAACCCAATTCAGTGATTTCCAAATTCTTTAACAGCGACCATTCAGTGAGTGCTCCTGTGTCCCAGTGTCCACTTGAAGCAGCTCGGTGAGATAGGACACCATCATCCCAATGATGCACAACAACCCAAGATGCAGCGGGGTGAAGTGTCTTGGCCAAGGTCATGCAGCTAGTACGCAGTGCTTGGGGCTGTCTGTGGCCAAAGCCTGTGCTCTAACCACACTACCATCCGCCTCCAATTCCCCCTGCCTGGGGTTGTCTATGAGGAATCTCCACTTTGGGTTCTCAAACTGAAACTACCTTAAGCTCAGCCTCCTGCTTGAGACAGAGATGCATGGAAAATGGGGAAGGGAAGTAACTTTTGTTGAGAACCTGCATTATCCCATTACTCCCAACAACGTGGCCTTGGGGGGCTTTATTAGTCCTATTTTACAGTCAAGGAAATCAAGGCTTAGCAAGGTGGAGCAAGTTGCCCATAGTCTAATGATAGCAGAGCTGAGATAATAATGTAGGTCAGTGGGTGCTAAAACTAGTGCTTTTTCTACTACCCCATGGACCCTTCCAGAAGAAGACCTCCCTGCCCCACACCACACCCCCATGCTCCCCTAGACAAGCCCTTGTCTGTCTCGCAGGACTTCTTGTATCATGACTGGTCAGCTACAGACCCTGCCTGACTGTGGCTGTAGGATGTGGCCAATTCTCCCACCCAGGGCTGGGCTGAATGGAGATAAGAGGATGGGGACTTCTGGGCTGGGCTGGGTAGCGTCTAGGATGGGAATAGCCCTCATAATGGCCAAGACCAGCTGGAGAGAGACCCCAGGTGACCATAGCCCTCAGGAGCCTTTCCTATAGATTCAGGGTGTGGCTGATCTGCAGATAACCAATGAAGGTTGACAAAGCCCTGGGGTGAGACTACTGCAGCCATCATCACCACCATCACAACCACTGTCACCATCACCACCCCTGTCACCATCACCACCCCACTAGAGTTACCAAAACCACCATTCCTGTAAGAATGAGAAAACAGCAAAATTAACCTGGAATATGGAAAGAATTCAGTAAACCAAAAGAAAAGGACTGCCTGGAGAAATTAAAGCAAATATCTCCCTTCAAACATAATTACTAGGAAAAAAAACCCCAGAAAGAAACAAGGTGGAAAAAAACAAGTTCTCATTTATCTTCTTAGTAAGATTTGAGAGGACACAGCCTCTGGAAAACAGGCAGTCATGAAAAGGAAATAATCTGAGAATCAGAAAAATATTCCTGGAGGTGAAAATTATGATCAGATTTAAAAAATGTGGTGGGGAAATGACAGGAATTTGGGTACTGCAAAATACCGAACTCGTGGATTGAAGAGGAGTTCCCCCAAAACCTAGAGAAAAAGATTGAAGGAAGGACATGAATGGAAGAGAGGATAGGAAACATGTTGAAAACTCCCCAAGATGCATCGTCTGCACAGTTTATATGCCCTGGAAAGAGAAATGGGCATAAAAGGAAAGCTGGAACAGAAGCAGGCACCAAAGAAATAAAGGAGAGTTATTTCTCACCTGAAAAATACTTCACTTACCAAAGATCAAAAAACCCCCAAACTGTGACAAATCGATCAATGTCTGAATATATCCTGGTGAAGTTTTTAAATTTTAAAGGATCCTGCCTATTAGCCACTGGAAAAAAACACTGGTTCTCAGAAAAGAGGGAAAACTAAGGTTGGTGTCAGACTGCTTCCTTCGAGTAGGAGACAGTGAGCAACATTTAGAGAGTATCAAAGTGAAAGATTGTAGCCCAGGAATTCCATAGTCAAGCAGTTTTTCAAATTCAAAGGCAAACATAGTCAGTTTCAGACCTGCAGGAACTCAGAAACTGTCTTCATTGTCTTTCAAGTTGTATATTTATATGGTTTGACTTTTTACAAGCTTGCAGAGCTTTCTGTTTTAAGTATACCATCTGCATAGTCCTCCTGAAAAAATTACAGGAGTTACCCCATCTTTTAATTCCATCATTTAATGAGGACATGAAATAAAGGACACAAGAACTGGGAAAATACGGTGTAAAGCAAATCACAGTCAGCAGTACAAAACTGAACTTAAATCTAAATACTGGTTGCTAATATAATCTTGATGCTTAAGGCAAATGTAATTCTTGAATAGGAAGAGGAAAAGGACTCAATAAGAATACAGTCAAATACTGTGTTTTTTCACAAATTGAAGGTTGGTGGCCACCCTGCATTGTCAAATGATTAGCAGTTTTTAGCAATAAGGTGTTTTTAACTAAGATACGCACATTGCTTTTTTTCGACATAATGCTATTGCACACTTAATAGACCACAGTACCGTGTAAATGTAACTTTTTTATGCATTGGGAAACCGAAAAACTCCTACAACTCACTTCATTGTGATATTCACTGTATTGCAGTAGTCTGGAACTGAACACATGATACTTCCAAGTTATGCCTGTACTGTATGTATCAGTTAGCTGTTGCTGCGTAACAGCCCTCACCCCTGCACCCCAAGAATGGCTTAAAACAATAAACATGTCTTATTGCTCCTGAGTTTACTGGTTGACTGGGCAGTTTTTCTGGTCTGGGCAGGGCCTGGTCGTGCATAGGCAGCCAGCTACCTGTCATCTAGACAAGGTCCACTAATTGTGGCTGGCCTTGCTCATGTGTTTGGGGCCCAGGTGGCTGTGGGGTGATTTGGGATGGCCTCAGCTGAGATAACGGGCCTCTCTCTACATAGGCTCTCCTCCTCCAGACAGCTAACTGGCTCCCTCTAACGACAGTAACAGGATTCCCAGAGGGCAAGCAGAAGCAACCGGGATATTTTGAAGACTAGGTCAAAACTGGCGTATTGTTGCTTCCACAAGATTCTGTTGGGTAAACGAGCCACAAGGCCAGGCCAGATTCTGGGGGTAAAGAAATAGACTCTACTTTCTCGGGGTGGGGGGGGTAGGTGATTCGGTTTAGTTATTTAATGGAAGTACTGGGGGCTGAACCCAGAACCTCCTGCCTGCTAAGCCCACACTCTACCACTGGGCTGTACCCTCCCCTCCTTAGGCTCTGCCTCTGGATGGGGGGAGCAGCACAGCCGCGCTGTAAAGGGCACAGGTGTTCCGAGAGGTGATAACTGGGGCTGTTTTGCCATCAGTCTACTACAGACATTGAGAACGTAAATCCACGGAACTGTGAACTTCTGTGCATCACTGCTGGGGCTGAGGAGGAGGCTGATCCTGTGGTTCATTTGCTGGGTGGACAAGTCTTTTTTCGTGTGGTAAAATACACATAATATAAAACTGACCATTTTAACCATTTTTAAGTGGCATTAAGTACATCCATGTTGTTATGGTACCATCAGCACCATCCTTCTCCAGAAGTTTTTCATCTTCTCCAACTAAGACTCTGCATCCATCAAACACTAACTCCCCATCGACTACTCCCACCCAGTCCCTGGAAGCCACCACTCTGCTTTCTGCCTCCATGAATTTGACTGCACTTGGGTGCCTTACCCGAGTGGAAACGTAACAATATTTGTCCTTTTGTGACTGGCTAATTTGACTTATCATTAAGTCTTCAAGGTTCATTCATGTTGCAGTATGTCAGAATTTCCTTCCTTTTTAAGACTGATGCATTGTGCGTATATTCCACATTTTGTTTATTTAGCCATCTCTCAGTGGACAGTTGGATTGATTCTACCTTTTGGCTGTTGTGGATAACACTGCTGTGTATTTGAGTTCCTACTTTCCCTTCTTTCGGATAAATACCCATATGTGAAATTGCTGGATCGTGTGGTTATTCTGTGTTTCATGTTTTTTGAGGAATGGCCAGACTGTTTTCCACAATGGCTGCACCATTTTACATCCCCACCTGCAGTCCACAAGTGTTCCAGTTTCTCTACATGTTCATCAACCCTTCTCTTCTCTTTGTTTCTTTCTTTTGCAGGGGGAGAGGGAGTAATTAGGTTTGTTTATTTATTCAGTTGTCTTTTTTTAATGGAAGTACTGGGGATTGAACCCAGGACCTTGTTCACGCTAAGCATGTGCTCTACCACTTGAGCTATACCCTCCTCTTCGGTTTCTTTTTGACAGTAGCCATCCTAATGGGTGTGCGGTTCTGACTGGCATTTGGCTTATGTTAATGATATTGAGCATCTTTTCATGTGCTTATTGGCTTATTTATATATCTTCTTTCGAAAAATGTCTGTTCAAGTCCTTTGCCCATTTTTAAATCCAGTTGTTTGGTTTTTGTTGCTGAGTTGTAGGAGTTCTTTGATAATTCTGCATATCAATTCCTTATGAAATATAGGACTTGCAAATGTATTCTCCCATTCTATGGGTTGCCTTTTTACACTTTTTTTTAAACATTTGACTATCATGCATTTTTATTTATTATCATTTAGTGGAGGTACTGGGGATTGAACCCAGGACCTCACACATGCTAAGCATGTGCTCTACCAGTGAGCTATTCCCACCCCCCACCTTTTTACACCATTTATGGTGCCCTTTGATGCGCAAAGGGTTTTAATTTGGGTGAAGTCCAACTTACCTATTTTTTCTCTCCTTGCGTCAGTTCTCTCTTAACCTGCTGTCTAGGAATGCTCTCTTAATGCTGTTCACTTTCTCTAGTAGCCCAGCTGTTTCTGGAACTTGTTAATTCAGAGTTGGGGCCATTCTCCAAGGGGTCTTCAGTGTTTAAAACACCTGACTTCCCAATGGCCTCTGAAGAGAGTGGTGCTCCCAGCCCAGCTTGGAACAAAGTCCGTAGTGTTTCTGGTAAAAACATTAGGAACATGAAAAGGAGCAAGTGCCTGGGCAAGGGGGCTAAATGCTGGTGAGACCTCACCTGCCGTGGCCCCTGCGGCTCACCCCACGCTTGACTCCGGACCGCAGGCCCCAGAGGCTGCGGATGAAAGAGAGAGAGGGTGAATTCCAGCATCTTCGTTTCAGCCCCCAGCTTGGACAGCTGCGTGAAGCAGGCCCCTTACTCCACAAGGGGAAGACGGCCCAGCCATCTGCTTGGTGTGGGAGTCAGGGGCGCGATTAGCTTCTTCTAAAGGCCATGTTTAAACCAGGTTCTCCGACTTTGAAGATGATTCCTGCAGGACCAAACAGTTCATTTCCTTGAGGGAAAACGCTGTCAGGTTTTAAAGCCATCATCCTCCAGTGAGGCCGGGTGGCTCTCTCTCGGTCTGTCAACACTCTTAAAGGAGGGGCCTGGTTTCAGTTCTAACAAGATGAAACTCCTTGAACTTTACATTTAAAAAAAACACTGAACTATAGTTGACATACAGAATTGTTAGTTTCAGGTGTGCTGTATGTCGATTTGACATTGGCGAGCTTTACAGTTAATGGGGACAGGGCGGCACGGGACAGATGGGCAGTTGGGCCCTAAATGGCCCCAGACTGTTTGGTGTCACCGTCTTTTGCTTTTCATTGTTGTGTTTTCTTTTAAGCAAGGCAGCTGTGCTCTGTCCAGCATTCCCATTCTTTTAATAAAGGGCGCACACTTTCTCAGCCCTGTGATGCACCTCTAGGTAACATCCATTCACCTGCCACGTATTTATTGAACACCTACTGTGTGTCAGGCAGTGGTGACCTGAACAGAAGCAGTAGACTCCAGTAAATAAAGGAATGGGCTCTGGACTAGCCCGCCTCGGTCCTGAGTTCAGTTCTGGCTCTGCGTCTTACTCCCGGTGTCCCGTGCCCTAAGTCGTTGGGCCGTGCCTATAAAACAAAGATTAGGGCAGCGTTTAGCTACAGAGTTAATTGTGAAGCTGCAATAAGATGGTGCCAATGCAGCCTGACCCTTTGCGATTGCTCCCTAAGTATTGCCTGTGATTGTATAGTCCCCACCCGCGAGGTGCTTGTAGTCTAGAAAGGAAGACAAGAAATCATTGCACTTACAGAAGAATAGCAACAGTCTGTGATCAGGGCACTAAAACAGAGGTCACAGCTGCACCCAATTTAGACTGGTGCTCAGGAAGGGCTCCTCTGGGAAGGCTGCATTCAAGCTGAGTCCTGAGGGATGGGGAGGAAACACAGGCCACCTTGTGAGGCAAGGAGCTTCGCGGGCAGAAGGAAGAGACGTGCAGGAAGGAGCTGAGGAGAAGCCAGTGTGTCACCTGGAAGTCAGGCCAGATCAGAGTCTCCACGAGAGGAACCTGGGCTTCGTGTTTCTGGTAAGTATCTCAGGGTGACTGCCAAGTTTAGGAAAACAGAATGAATGTAAAGCACTTGGCAGTCCATCATATGTAGTTCCCATTATGCCAGGCGCTGTTTTGGGCACTGAGAATTCCAGGCAAGCTCCCTGTCCTCATGGAGTTTCCGTTATTGCAACAGAAATAGGGAGCAAAAAGCACCATCATTTCTGGGAAGGACAGTGCAATGACTTTTCTCCCTTTGACCTTGACCTCTAGCACATTGTTTCCAGGCCTCTCAGTGAAAGGGTGTCCACATACCGCTCTCCGTAGACATATTTATAATTTTAAACTTTGATTGTTATTTCTGATGCTCACTGTAGAAGACTTAGACTATAGAGAAATCAGTTCATACCTAACATTGTTGTAAATGTGAATCCTATGCTTTTGAAGTAATGAAATACCAAAAATGATCGTTTTCCATTAAGTGCAGAACTTGACATGGTGGGGAATCGTAATTCCAGTTTAATCCAATTGCAAACCCAGACTGGGATTATTTGAGGTCCTAAGGAAACCCTCCTGGTATAAAATTCAAGATTACTGTTGGCCAGGCACGTTTTGGTGTGTTTCTTTCCCACCTCCCTCCTTCCCCAACCCTGGTTTGATGTGATGGAGTGAGAGACATGGGAATGAGAAGAATGTAAGTTTTGGTTTTCCCTTGGCCCCTACGAGCTGGCTGACTTGACTCTTCACTTGACACTCTGTTTCTTCAGTGTAAACAGTATCTGGATCCATCTCACCAATAATTCTGGCAGCTTAGAAAGATGATGATTATTAGAAAATATAAAATAATCATGTCATGCATTATAATGTATTAAGCATACTTGATTTTTTTTCTTTACATACTTGGGATCCTTCTGGAAGCACAGCTTGCATCTGACTTGCTTTTGCTTTAAAATCTACCTCGGGTGGAGCTCCCTTATTCGAAGCCTAAGTCCTGAAACTCAGGACAGCATGATTGATTTTGGGGGTGCCCTTTAACATCGTGAAATATGGCATTGTATGTATATACACGCAAGAGTATGATGATTTGCAAAATTTGGTTGAGCTGACCACTTAAGAGTTGTACACTTTATTATATGTAAGTTATACCGCAGGTGAATAGTTAAATAATAATAAAATAAACATAGGTATGTATAGTTTATAGAATAATGCAATGAAGTCATCATCACCCAGACCGAGAGCTGGGCCATGACCATACCCCACAAGCCCCTCTGAAACCCCCTCCCCATTGCATTCCTCGTCCTCTCCCCCAGAGGCAACCACCATCTGAATTTTGAGTTATTCATCCACTTAACTTTTCTTTATAACTTTAACATCTAGGCACGTCCTCACTAATACATCATTTTGTTTTGCCCATTTTGACCGTTACGTACATGGAACCTCATTGTCTATATTCTTGTTTAAATTTTAATTTTTCAGTTTCTTACTGAAGTATAACTGATTTACAAAAAATTATGTTAGTCTCTGGTGTACAGCACAGTGATTCAGTCATACATATATATACATACTCTTCTTCATTTTAGGTTATTACAAGGTATTGAGTATAGTTCCCTGTCCTATACCAGAGGACCTTGCTGTTGATCTGTATTGTATATAGTAGTTTGTATCTGCTAATCCCAAACTCCTAATTTATCTCTCTGCCAGCTCTTCCCCCATTGGTAACCGTAAACTTGTTTTCTATGTCTGTGAGTCTGCTTCTGTTTTGTAAATAAGTTCATTCATGACTTTTTTTAGATTCCACATGTAAGTGGTATCATGTGATATTTGTCTTTCTCTGTCTGACTTACTTCACTTAGTGTGATGATCTCTAGGTCCATCCGTGTTGCTGTAAATGGCATTAGTTCGTTTCTTTTTTATGGCTGAGTAATACTCATATATATATATGTGTGTATGTGTATATATATATATATACACACACACACCACATCTTTATCTAGTCATCTGTTGATGGACGTTTAGGTTGCTTCCATGCTGTGGCTATTGTAAATAGTGCTGCTATGAACACTGGGGTGCATGTATATCTTCTTGAATTACAGTTTTCTCTGGATATATGTTCAGGGTTGCTGGATCATATGGCAAGTCTATTTTTAATTTTTTAAGGAATCTCCATACTGTTTTCTATAGTGGCTGCACCAAATTACATTCCCACCAGCAGTGTAGGAAGGTTCCCTTTTCTCCACACCCTCTCCACCATTTATCGTTTGTGGACTTTTTAATGATGGCCATTCTGTCACTGTATTCTGCAGTGCCACTTGCTTCCCTCAGCTTTGAGACGTATTCATGTCAATGAGTGTGGCTGAGTCACCTTCATTTCCATGGCTGTATAATGTTCCACCGTGTGAATCTCCTACAACTTATTTATTTATCCAACCGTTGATAGGCATTTGGGTTGTTTCCAGTCTATACAACACACAGGGCTGTTCTGAGCTTAATTACTTATGTATCTCCAGGTGCACACTTAGGAGGATATATGCCTACAAGTGGAACTGCTGAATTGAGGGTGGGCTCGTATTTACCTTTACTAAATTGTGTCAAACGATCTTCTAAATTCTTTGTACTTAGTCACACCTTTTCCAGGGGCACATTCCCATCGATGCCTGCTCTCCCAATTCCTGGTACTAATGACTCTTAATTTTTGCCAATCTGATGGTTGAGATACAGTATCTTATCACGACTTTTTGTTTTGCTAACTAATGGATAGATCACCTGTATTTATGTATTTTCTGGCCATTTGTGCTTCCTTCTCCATGAAATTCTTGTTCATTTCTCTTGCCTGATTTTCCCTTTTGGGTAATTTATCGTCATTCATTCATTCACCACATTTTACTAAGCATCTGTAAGTGCCAGACAGTCTTCTGGATGCCTGGGATATACAGCATGGGACAAAACAATATATTAAAAGGTGACATAGGCTAAAGAAAGAAAAAAAATAGAGGCCATCAGGAGTATGTGTGTGGGAATACAGTTTTAAGTAGGATAGTTGGGGTGGGCCTCATGATTAGGTGACATTTGAGTAAAGACTGAGACAGATGAAGCATCAGCCAGGCAGATACCTAGGGGAAGGTCATTCCATGCAAAGGGAACAGCCAGTGCAAAGGCCCTGAGTCAGGAGTATACCAAGCTTGTGTAACAAACCTTTCCTAAGAAGCTGAGGACAAAAGAAACTGCTTTGTGGGGGGAGGCAGAGTTAATGTGAACCAGTGTAGCAACTGAGATTTCTGTAAGCTGGAGTTTGGGTGGGGTGGGGTTAGTTGTGGGTGTGCTGGAAAAAAGGGGGAATTGATGTTAGAATTCAGCTTGGCTGCTGCTTAAGTGCAGAACAGGACAAGTGATAAAACATTTCTAAGCCTCATGTAGACAGGACAGCTGAAAGCTTTCCACCCCGTAAACCCATATGGAGGTTGGCTCACCCCCACTCTCCTTCCTGGGGGACTCCAGAGGGGAGCTTAGGATCTGGGCAGAACAGATGGACTGTCTCTGACGACGAGTCCCCCCAAATTCCTCTTCTCCCCTGTGCAGCACTGGCGGGCATTGGGCTGCAGGAGCTACAGGGATGGCTTTGTGGTCTGGGCTGAGGCAGGTGTGTCCCAGAGTACCTCTCTCCACCTCTTCCCCTCCACTTTCCTTCCCTCTGCCCACATCCCCACTTCCAGGGTCCCCACGATGTGAGACTTGTGCTGTAGCCACTGGATTACAGCAAATACACAGAGACCCTGAGATGGAAGAGCAGGGCCTGGAGAGGGGAAATCTGACTCCAGTTTCTCCCAGGCCATCAAGAGAGGAGCCAGAGGGATCTAGGGCCTCTGTGAAAGATGCAGTTCCCCAACTTGCCAGATGACGAGAATCACCTGGTTCCAAATGCGGTTTTGCAGGCCCCCATCCCTGGGGAGTCTAATTCAAGGGCGCTGCGGCAAGCAGGGGGTTGGGTTTGTCCCAGCCTCCAGCAGTTTGTGTCTTCAGGCAAGTTCAGGAACCGCTGAGTGGTTCAAAGAGCCAGGGCTCCAGCGGAACCATGTGAATTCACGTGTAGGATTCCCCAGTCCACACTACCAAAGTGGCCTTAGGTAGTCAGTGCCCTTAACTTCTTTGGGTTTCAGTTTCCTCCTTGGAAAATGACAATGAGATTTGCAGGTTCAGCACTTAGCCCGGTGCCTGGCACAAAGCAAGCAAGAACAGATGTTAGGCAGTAATCCTCACTGCTATCCTCCGCAGCTGTGGGTTGGAGCAGCGTAGGGAGCTCGTGGTGGCTCCGGGTGACCAGCCTGCCAGGCCTGCTCACTTCCTACCCAACTGCAGCAAGCTCTCCGGAGAAGCAGCAGAGTGGTACAAAGGGGTCAGACTCCTCGCCCCAGAATCGCAGCTGCCCTGCCTCCTCCACTGTGAGATCTTGGGTGGGCCACTTTTTATGCCTCGGTCTCCTCTGCTGCCCTAAGTGAGAAATAATCCTGCTGATCTCATCCGCTTGATATGCCTGGCTCATAGAAATCTTCAAAGAATTGTTCGCTAAGATTATTACTGAACCCTTTAAGCAATTGACAATGTTTTTGGTGCCCACTCTTTGAACTAGGGGTGAGATGGCACCTTGCCCTTGGGCTCTGGAGCCAGAATGCCTAGGTTTGAAACCAAGCTGTGGCACTAATCAGCTGTGTGACCTTGGGCAAGTTACTCCTCCTCTCTGGGCCTGATTGATTCTTCATCTGCTTCCTCAACAGAACTCAAGAGGTGTGAAAGAGGATTAGATGGGTTTATTGTAAAGAGCTAGGACAGTGCCAGTGACACAGTAAGCTCCGTGAGTGATAAATGTAAATCTAAGCCACGGGACCCTTTTCCCAGGAGCCCTGTCTAGCTGGGAGGTCAGCAAGAGACCCGGGGCTGCCGAACTGTCGGCTGCCGAACTGTCGGCTCCCGCACAGGCGCGCGACACAAGAGCGCGGCCGGAGCCAGGAATCTGTCCCAGATGAAGCGAGGGGCCGGCCCAGGAAGGGCGTGCTTGCCAAGGAGCCGCGCAGGGTTCCCGCCGCCGCCACCGTCAAGTTCGCCGGTCTGCAGCGAGCCCTGCGGCTTCTGCGCGTTCTTTTAAATTCAGGTATTGAAATACTCAGCATGGCATCGATTTAAGGGAAAATTTATGCAAAATAAGATGGGAGCTATTCTGATTTGGCAAAACCTCTGTCTGTTGGCTGGGAATTACACAAGGTCGTCTTGGCCAGAGCGCGGCAGAAAGGGGAGAGGCGTGCGGGCCCGGCCTCTGGCTCTGAGGACCCCCCGGACGGGGTTCTCCTCACCTCTCGTTCAGAGGACCCCCCCCCCGCCAAGACGGGGTTCTCCACCACCAGCTGGTGCGCGGCGGCGCGGGGCTGAGGGACCCAATCCACTCCAGCTTGGGGAGCCAGATTTTTTCTTTTTAATGCCGAGGTTTTTCTCTCATTGTATTTTAACCGCGCCGTATGCTTGTTTGATTTTTTTTTTTTTAAATTGTCTATTTCCCAATGTTCCCCCTGGCGCTCCGGGCATGCGGAGCCTGCCTGCGCCACCCCAATCTCCGCGCGCGTTGCCACCTCAGCGGCTGTCAGAAGTTCTCACTTTTCTGTTCTGGTGGAATTTTCTTACTCTGCACGCGTCGTTTATATAATATTGAGAAACAAAACAAATACTACCGGTTTAATTTTGGAAGGGATCTCTTCTACGGGAACGCGGGCGGTGTTTAGGATGCTAACGCCCCTGCGGCCCTCGGCCCCTGGCTCCTGAACGCAACACCCTCGGCCGGGCGACAGCCTTCGCGCGCTACAGTTTGCCCCATAATGAGCCTGGATACTGAGCCTGGGATCCTCATCCCATTGGAGCGAGCATGGGGTCGCCCGGGGCAGGGAGCAGGGTCCCGCTGCATCTTGACAAGAGATGTGCGCGCTCTCGCTTCTTAAACACGCCGCCCCCTGCCCCGCCCTACGTGTGTACGGCGGGTGGGTTTTCCAGCTCCGCGCTTGCTTAGGCAACGCTAAGACCTTGACCATTGCCGTAGCCTCTGTTCCTCAGTTTCCTGGTTGGCAAATTAAGATGCATCAGATTAGAGAACTCCTGAAAGCATTTAGCCCGGAGTCCTCGCATTCGGCCAGCCCAGTGCCAGTCAGCCATTGTTATCCGTTTGTTGGGAGACCTTGGGATCACTCAGCTGGTCCCTGAACGATGAGAAAGAGACAGAGGCATCACAGAAAAACCCTCGCAGTATATAACGTTAAGTGGAAAAAAAACCTCTCTAGTGTTACTGTAGATGAGTGTAAGGTG
Organism: Camelus ferus; assembly: GCF_009834535.1. Classification (NCBI taxonomy): domain Eukaryota; kingdom Metazoa; phylum Chordata; class Mammalia; order Artiodactyla; family Camelidae; genus Camelus; species Camelus ferus. The sequence continues at coordinate 5,772,254 of NC_045717.1, read as the reverse complement.
AAAAAAGCTCACAGATGCGCAGGACCCCAGGGGGAATGTGGGTGAGCTCCAGATAGAAGGGTTTCCTTGGTTGTGTGAGTTAGGCCGCCTGCTGCGGCTGTGCGCTGAGGATGTCTGGTAGCAGAGCGCTGCGTGGCTTGAGTTGGTCTGGTGGCCTGGCGGAGCCTCAGTGTGCCCTTCCATGAGATGGGACCACGGCGTGCATCTCGGGAAGGGTCACAGAGCGCTGAAGGCACTGAGGTAAAGGTTGGGAGTAACGTCGTCGTAGGCTCAGAAGGTGGAATGCGGAGCCTGAGCTGAACACCTCCTCCTCCCTATGGCCCTCGACCGCTGGCTTGGACCCTACAACAGAAGGATTCAAGTCCCAGGGCCCAGAGTCAAGCTCTGCTCTGAGCACAGTCTTTCACCTTTACAGAGCCCAGCTTCTACCCCTGCGACAGTTGATTGCATACACCGCAGCGTCCCTGTATCGAAAACCCATCCAGCTCCGCTCTAAGCACGTAGAATCCCCTGGCATCTTCCCCTCTCCCCGGAGGCGGTGGGGCCAGCCTGAGGGACAGCACTTACCTAAAGAGATGGCAGTACAGGCACTGGCAGCGATGCTCAGTCCCTGGCTCAGCGGCTGGACGGCCCCTGGTCGCACCAGCCTGGCTTGGCGACTTTTCCCCGGGATAAGAAGCACATCGAGTCTGGCTCCATCCCGAAGTGCTTGGAGCAATGCTGTGTCTTCAACCAGGAGCTCAGGGCCAGACCGGCAGGCCAGCACTTCCCAGGCAAAATCTCAGAAAAACCTATATTCCACAGGAACAGAAAGCCCCAACTCCCTCCCGCTTTCCTCACTTTTTAAGAATCAGGTTAGTTTCTCCTGACCTTGAAGGCTGGAAGTAGAGGATCTGGAGGTCAGGTCCGAGCCACTGGGGACTGTTGGGAGCTGGGCTCAGAGCAAGGTATCTTTATTATCCTCATTTTACTGACCAAAAAAACAGGAGAGGCAGCAAGCAGGTACCACAGCAAGCAGGTTTTTAGCTTGATTTCGCTGAGCCTCAATTTCCTCATCTGTAAAGTTTGTGTAATAGCATCCGTTGGTAAGGACTATGGCAAAATTTGTTAAATGCTGAACGGAGAGGAAGGCAGTCAGATGGGGGAGAAGGGTTCCCTGACCACATGAATTCATGGGGCCCAGCCACAGAAGGAAGTGAGCACTGCCAGCCAGCCACCTCTGTGTTCCAGGCTCTGCATTCAGCCCAGCGCAGCAACTGGTGAGGACCGGGCCACAGGACTCCTGTCGCCCTTACATGTGGAGTAACGCTGGGCTGGGGAGTTTTGAGAAGCTTGACTAGGGCTTTGGTTCTGGGCTTTTCTGTCTAAAATGGGCTGCAGCATTCTTCTAAGCAGGATGAATTATGGTGCCCTCCAGTCTCAGGGCCCAGATGCCTTTGCCCTCCATTAAATGCCCAGTACCTGGAACAGTGCTTGGCACATAGGGTTTAAGGAGGTGAGACTGGGACCTCTGGGCAGGTGTCCTCAGTCTCTGAAGTAAGACCTGGAAACGAACCTCAGGTCTACCAGTACTGGTTATTTGCTCACATTAAACCTCTCCAGGCCTCAGTCTGCTTAACTTCAAAATAGTGCCTGCCTTTTTTGAGTTATTGAAAATTACATGAGCAGTCCCCAAAAGCATCTAACACGGGTCCCAGCTCAGGTTAGTTTTTATCATTATTATTATTTGCTCAGTGAGTACTTGTCCCTACAACTCAAGGCCGGCTGTCTCTGCCCTCCAAAATTCAGTTTCTGAAACACTGCAAGCTGAAAAAAGCACACAGGAGGATCAGAGCACTCTTTAATGGGTAGGAGATTCTCATTTCTTACAGAAACAGGTAAAAACATAAATACGGGTGGGTGGGCGGCAAGGCAGCAAGGGCCCAGGCGCCGGGCCCAGGCTCGGGGAAAGGCCGCCAGGTCTTGGGCCCGGCGCGCCCGGGCTCCCAGTCCCAGTTGGCCGGTGTTCGGCCGATTAGGGATGCCCGTGGGCGCTCGGAGGGCACTCCCGGGGCGACGGCTAAGGCATCAAGCTGCGGGATCACTCACCGCAAGCTGCATAAACCCGGCCACAAACTCTCCCGCGCGTGGAGGAGATAAAAGCGCCTGGGGCGGAAAACGCTCCAAGGCCTCCATGGGAGTGAATGTGACATCCGAGAAGAGTCGCAGGATCGAGTCGATGCCCCTCTTTAGAGGTGAGATCGGTCAGGGGCGCCCCAGACCGGTCCCTTCCCTACCAGGCTCGGATACCGTGCAGCGTGGACACTCCCGAGTTGCCTTGCGGAATCCCGGGGCTCTGCACCGCGTTCAAGTCCCCAACGCCGAAGTTCACGAAGTTGTTGTTGGCGGCGGCCGTAGCCGACTGCGCCGGGGGTGGCCCGGCCGGGTAGGCAGCGGTGCAGCTGTAGCCAGGGCTGCAGGCCGCGCCACCGTAACCTGGGTAGGCAGGGTAGGCGTTATAGCCGTAGGCGTTGAGGCCCACGCCGTAGGCTGGCGCGTACGGCGCCGAGTCCCCTAGGCAAGGCTTGCCATCTCGCACCAGCACTGGCACCGCGATCCTTCGGGCAGGCGGCGGCGGGGGCGGGGGCAGCCCCACTAGCTCCAGAGTCTGGTCCTGCCGTTGCCGCTTGCACTTGTAGCGCCGGTTCTGGAACCATATCTTGACCTGCGTGGACGTGAGCTTCAGCACGCTGGCCAGCTGGTCGCGCTCGGGAGCCGACAGGTACCGCTGCTGCTTGAAGCGCCGCTCCAGCTCGTAGACCTGCGCCTGCGAGAAAAGCACGCGCGGCTTCCTCCGCCGTCGCGCCCGGGGTCGCTCGGCGCTGTCCGCCTCCGGCTTCTCCAGCTCCACCGCCTTCTGCAGCGCGCACAGCTCTGTTGGGGGAGGAGGGGGACAGAGAGGCAGAAAGATGATGGGTCGCAGCGGCCCGACCCTCCGAGCGCCCGCCAGGTGGGTAATGGGCCCCGGTGCGTGCCACCCGGTCCTGCCTGGAGCCCCGGATTGGTTGCGGTTCACTCTGCCGGGTGCACTGGGCGCCACGACAGCTAGGTTTCCCCTCGGCAGTAAGCATTTGTTAAATGCCTACGATGTGCCAGGCATGGCTCTAGGCACTGAAGAACAAAACAAGAGAGATCCCTGCCCTCGGGTAGTTCACCTTCTAGTGAGAGACATGGACAATGACTTAGGACTTAAGGCTGCAAAGAAAATAGAGCCGAATGGTTCTCTGGGGTGAATTAGATTAGGGCTACTTTGGTTTGAGAAGTTAAACGAAGGAGACATAGCCCTCACCCCAGGGTCGGCAAACTCTGAAAGAAGGCCAAGAAGCGTTGGTTTGGTGATCTATCGAAGGTTCCGTGCAACCGCCTCGGGGATTGTGCAGCGCCCAGAATGCGGCGGGTGGCCAGGCGGCCTCGGAACCTGCCTGCTGGTGTGCTCGAATTATAATTCGAATTGGTAGAGACCAATTCAAGCTGCCGTGCCTGCCGGCAGCTGTTGCCGGGGCCTTCCCTCTGCAACTAGACAGACTTGTAGGCTCACGGCAAGATCCTTTCTGGGCTCACAGCGGCCCTTCACGCGGTGCCCCCGTCCTCCCCGGATTCGCGCGGACTCTGGACTGGGCCACCGTCTCCTACATGCCCTTTCCGCCACGGAGTTAGCCTCCCCCTGAACCTCGGGATGTGCGCGGCGATCTGGCCACCTTCCCTAGCCATCTTCTCCATTGCCCCACGACTTGTCACGCGGCACTTTCTTATTCCAGGAGAGAACCCCTCGGCCCTGACCGCGTGGGGAAACTTATGAAAAACCAAAGCTGCTAAGTCAAATTCCGGAGAGTCCGCAGTATCCCATTTTAAATTCAAGATCCTTGTTCTCAAAGATTCCACTCTCCTGGCACAAAGGAGGAAAGGCCCCAGAAACCCCGGGTAACGGGTGGGCTACAGAAGGTCTCGGACCTTCTCTAATTGTAGGCAAAGTATGTCTGGTGTGCAGCATTTTAATTTGTTCAGCAGTTTTTGTCAGATCCTCCGAAAGACCTTTAAGAGATTTAAAACAAAACCCAATATAGAGACCATCTCTTTCTCCCTCTGTTCTACCACAAACAGATCTCTCCGTAACAGATCCAGGAGCAGGGCGCTGCCGCCTGGGGCTTTGTTAGGCCGCAAAATAATTTTTTTTTCTCTTTTGCCTTTTGTTTCTGATCATCACGATCCAGCATTTCTTCTAGAACTCCGACTGGACGCAGAGCGCAGGGGCCCGGGCAGCAATCTCCCTTCTCACACTTGGGGCCCCCTTTGCTTGACCCTCTGCCCAGGCACTCGAGTCTCCTCTACCCAGGCCAAAGTTTCTTGGCCGCGGGGTTTGGGGACGAAAGCGACCCCAGAGGGGAGAAGGAGCTTGTGTTTCCTCCTCACCTTTCTTATCGGCTCGAAGCTCCTTGGCGGGGTCGGGGTCGCCGTAGGCGCGCGGATAGAAGGCGGGGGCGGCGGAGAAGGCAGGCGCGCACTTGGCGGGCGAAGGCGCGGGGCCCAACTCGCCGCGCAGCTCGGGGAGTCCGGGCGCTGCGGCCTCCGGCCCCGCGTAGGCCTCGGGCTTGAAGGCGGCCAGCATGCAGGAGGCGGGCGCCAGGGTGGCCTCTAGGCGCGCCGAGAGCTCCCCAGCGGCCAGGCTGCGCTGCTGCTGCTCCAGGTTCAGGATGTCTTTTACCGAGAACGGCGTGGGCGTAAGCGCGGGGCTGGGGAACATGGTGGTAGCGCGCGTCTCACAGAGCCAGGTGGGCGGCAGAGAGCGGCGCTGCCCACGGCCCCTGGCGGCCTCCCTGCATGGTGGCCGCCGCGCGCCCGCGCACCCGCCTTCCAGCTCGGGATGTGGCAGCGCGGCAGGTAGTGCGGAGCGCAAGGGGCAGGAGAGGCGGGATCTGGCCGGAGGAGGGGGACTCAGCCTGCCATTGGGCCGGGGGCCTCGTTGACAGGAGCGATGAGCAGTTTTGTGTCACCTAATATAGTCATACGACTCAAAAAAAAAAAAAATCCCGCTCAGCTTTTTAAAGGGGCCGCGACGCTCTTGGAAGGCTCCCCTTTTGCTTCTGCAGCCTGAGAGTTTTCCGTAGTATCCGCCTGAAACCCCTACCAGGACGCATACACAGGAAAGGATCTGATTATTCTCTGAATCCGGCTTTTGGGCTGGGTTGGGTGGATCTGGGATTTGAAGAAATGTTCCTCAGTACCTGAAACTGAATAGGAGAGTGAAGGATTGGATGGGAGGCTGAAGAAATGGAGTTATTTCCAGGAGTCGCAAAGGCTTTATTACCGACTGTGTTCGCTTGAAAGAGTCTGAATAAGAAAAGCATGGGGGAGAGGGTTTGCTCTGGGTTGATGGCAGGAGCGGGACATTCTGGATAATTTTGGGATCCTGTGTGGCTTGACTTACCAGGCCATTCATGCCCTAGTAGTCTGCCCTTCTCCAAGAGGCCAGACCCTGTGGACTCCTGAGTGAGTCAAGCTGAAAAGCAAGGTTGATGGTTGTGGGATGGGGGTGGCCACCTCCTACAGACGTGCAAGTAACACAAACACAACTCCTGGAGACACCAGTCACTACCAGTCTCCTCCCAGAGAGATGACCCTCCCCTTAATAATGAAACAAATCCAGAATCCCAGCTGGTGTACTCAGCTTGCCAGAAGAGAGCTGTCTTCTAGGCCATTCTAGCTTCCAGTGGCCTAGTGTCTCCAGTTATGGAGGCGGGTCATTCCTGCCCTCCCTGCCTGGCAGCAAGTCCCCCAGACCTTTGTCAGCACCGGGGCCTCAGGCCTCAGCTCAGGTTTAGGTCTCAGGCAGGCGGGGCTCCTGTGAGCCCAGCGCAGCCAAGATTTCTCTGGGCGGGCTCCGAGTGGGGCGCCGTGGCAGTGGCCTGGCCAGGCCTATGGGGGAAGGGCCAGGGTGTTAATTTTTAGCCCAGGGTCAGTAAAGTAGGTATCTTCTGTCAGACAAATCTGTCAGTGTTTCAGGAGAACAAGCTACCTGGCCAGATCTAGCACTGGTCCGCCTCATCCCTCTGGGTCCCTCGGGAGATCTGATGAAAGCTTGGGAGGCCTTCTCCACTCCATGCCCCTGGAACACTGCAGAGAAGTTCTCTATTTTGTGTACAATTTCAGTGAGGAAGGATCTGGGCATACAAAACGGTCCCAGGTTAAGGTCGCTGCCTTACCCTACCTATCTTTGGAGATGGAGAGGCTTTTCAGGGGAATAACGTGGATTTCCCAAGACTCCAGCTTCTGCAGGGGAAGTCCAAGTGGAGCACGCGGACTTTCTGGCAATGGAGATTTGTATGGCTCAGCTCCTTGTGGAGGGCGAGTTGCAAACTGGGGAAGAAGTGTTTGGACTAGAAGAAAGGTGCGTAGGGCCAAAGACATGCTAAGGTGACGGCTTCTGGGCTTTAGAGTCCAGAATATGCACTCAAGGCGCCCAGGAAATGTACAAAGCAGGCCCAGAAAGTGAGCCTTAGGATGCTCAAGCCTGATGGTGAGCCATCAGGCAGGGCCACTGGGAAGGAAGCGAGTGGAGTCAAGCATAGGCCTAATGTTGGGACTCTTCCAGCCCTTCATCAAGCCCACACTTGCAGGCAGGGCTTGTGGACCCCGGCCTAGGCAAAGGAGAGCGGAGCCCAGCACGGTGGTCGGTTGCAGAGGCTCGGAGCACTCCGACCCCGGCTTCCGGGCGCCAGGCGCCAGCCGCCAGAACCAGGCCCCCTCCACAGAGGCAGAATCTCGCTTCACGTCTTCAAGCTGGGGACGATGCGAGGTTCTGGGATTATTAGCTTGGTCTGTGTAGAGATGTCTTTTTTTCGTGGGCATCTCTACGCAGAGATGTGGGGTCGTTCTCAAAGCCCCAGGAACCCTCTGCACCAGCACACCTCCCAGCCTTCCAACCTAGGTTCTCCCTCGACAGATCTGCAGATCAATGGCCTCTCTTCGGCCGGCCGTACCTCACCATGGCTTTTGGCCAATATTACAGTTACTGCCCTCAACTAACCTAGCTTGGGGGCCTGCTTCGCCTTTGAAGAATGTTTTTGGGGAGTGGGAGAGGATGCCTATCGCCGAGGCGGTGACGTCTGGCAAACGAGCCACATCCGATTCAATTAAACGTCTCACTGAAAAGAGCTCTGAGCGAGAGTCCTGGGAGCGCTGCGAAGTGAATGGGCTGGCCTGGCGGCTCGCGATGACAGTTTGAAAGATTAGTGTGAGCCGACGCCTGAAATATTACCGTTTAATGGGGGACATCGAGGCTGCATCCGGCATCCCTGTTTTTAGTTGTGTGTGTGTGTGTGTGTGTGTGAAGAGAGAGCTCTGGAGGAAGAAAAAAAATCAGCATTTCCTCTGCAAATCAAGGAGATGAAGATTTATCACGTATTTTCGGATATGGGGGTTCCCAGAGCTGACAGACTTGTGGGTCAGGTGTCATGAAAAGGGGAGAAAAGAAAACCCTTCCTTTTCGGACAAAATCAGTGACTTTTCCACCCCTTGCACCCTCTGTGAATTGGTAATAATTTCTCTTGACTCTAAAACAGGCCAGAGAGATGAAACCGGGGGCAAAACCGGATAAACACGTGCAAAACTCAAAATTGGGGCAACCCATGTTGGTCTCTGCAGAGAAATGTCCGAGAGCAATTTCTAACTTTTCCTTTCAGTCCTCACAATTTGAGTGAGTAAAAAAAATGTTTTTGTTTTGTTTTCTTTAAATAGAAGTTGCAGAAGTGGTTGGGGATGGGAAGGGATGAAATTTGATTCTCTAGTCCCACCAGGGGTGCATCTCCCGTCCCAAGCATGACTGACCCAACCTGGCCGCCTCTTTAAGCGGCACTTTGGCCAAACTAGCAGGACAAACAACCTTCAGTCTAGAGAAAGACAAAAGGAGGCAGAGAGGAGAGACCGAAAATCTGTCCATCTATTTCCTTGCCTTTTAGAGAGTCGGTGCTTTAATATGAGCCAAATTCCAGGATGACTTGCGCGCATTCTGCGCACATAAAATATTATTAATTGAAAAGCGATGGGAGCGGCCTGAGCCGGCTCCCATTTTCCTGCAATAAGCAGGGCCGGCCGCGAAAGGTATATATGATTAATTGAAAGATAAGCTGAAACTATCACCGGGAATGTCATTAATGCGCCGGGGAGACGTCCATTGGAGACAGGCGGCGTTATCCTCGGCTTTATCTTCAACAACGCCTCGCTCTCGGCCCGCGCCGGGGAAACAGATGGGGGTTTCTGTCTGGGACGCTCGCCCCGTGTTTATATTTTGGGAAGAATCGCAACTCGTGGGAGTCCCCGGCAGGCCCCCTGATAAATGAACATTAGCACTTTTTCGGACTACTGTATCAACAAAGGGGCCACGGCGCGGCAATAATTGGCGAGAAAGCAAACAGTGGGCCGAGAGCGCGCCTCTGCTCTTCGTCCAGCTGATGGATGAGTAGCGGCGGCTGCAGCCCGGCTCCCGGCCCTCGCCCGGGCTCCCTGGCCCGGCTGGCCTCGGGGCCTCTCAACCGTCCCGGCTTCCTTCCGGGCCGGGCCGGGGCTTGGGAGTGGGGGGCGACTCTGGGGGCTGCCGCCCTCGCCCTGGGCTCCAGAAGAGTCCGGGCGGCCTCAGGGGCAGCGGATTTTTCCTGCCCGGGATTCTCCTTATTCAGGTGGCTCAACCGGTTCCAATTTATTGCGCTCCCACTGGGAGAGCCATACACTCTCGACCGTCATCGCTGATCCGCTTATCTCGATTGCGCCGCGGAGGAGAAAGAGGCTCAGAGAGGTGAAGTGACTTGCTCAGGGCCACACAGGCGGGAAGTGGTAGTGTCAGGATTCGAACACAGAACTAACTACAGAGCTGTGATTTTTTTTTTTTTTAAATTGTACGTCGCTGTCTCCTAGAGCCAATTAACTGGAGAGGAATCAAAACACTATCCCCTTCCCCAACACACACCCCCCGCAGCTAGAGAGGATGAGCAGGCTGTTGGATTTGGGATGCTGGGTTCGACAAAACCTTCATGGACGAGGGGGCTTCTGGCAAAAAGTTCGTCTGAGAGAGAGAAAGAGAAATTTAAGATTCCTCCTCCTCTATTCTCTCCTCCACCTCCTCCATCTCCCCCTCCTCTTCCTCCCCCTCCTCCACTCCTCCATTATCTCCTCTATTTCCTCCTCCTCCCCCATCTCCTCCTCCCCCGTCTCTTCTTATTTGGTAACAACTTTATTGAGATATAATAGATATAATTTACCTACCATATAATTCATCCATTAAAGTATACAATTCAGTGACTTTTAGTATGTTCACAAAGTACTGCAATCATCCCACAATTAATTGTAGGACATTCTCATCACCCCCAAAAGAATCTGTAGGCTTTAGCCATCAACTCTCCCTCCCCACCATCTCCCATTTTCAAGGTTCTCCATGCTGTGGCATGTATCAGTAATTTGTTCCTCTTTTAAAAAAATTGAAGTATAGTCAGTTACAATGTGTCAGTTTCTGATGTACAGCGCAGTGTCCCAGTCATGCATACACATACATATATTCATTTCCATGTTCTTTTTCATTAAAGATTATTACAAGATATTGAATATAGTTCCCTGTGCTGTACAGAAGAGATTTGTTTTTGTAATCTATTTTTAGATACAGTGGCTAATATTTGCAAATATCAAACTCCCAAATTTGTTCCTTTTTATGGCAGAATGATATCCTATTGTATGGCTATATCACATTTTGTTTCTACATTCATCAGTTGATGGACATTTGGGTTGCTTCCACCTTTTGGCTGCTATGAATAATCTCCCAGGCCACTTCTGCCCTAAACTCTGAACCTTTAGAGGCCTGGGGAGGACCCTTCTCCTGCCTTCCCCAACAATTAACCCTGTCCTTCCTTGAATGCTGACTTCATGGGTATGCCAACTGTGCAGTCACACAGGGCCTGAACTTACCTAGAAAGGCCCCCGTGTTCTGCTGTTGCTGTCTTAAAATTCTTGCTACATTTGGAACAATAGACTCCACGTTTTCATTTTGCAGCGGGCCCCACCAACGATATAACTGGTTCTGCTCTTTGGGCGGTCTGAGCAGAGTCCTGGAAATACTATCTTCATGTCCCTAAGGCCCCTGTAATCTGTCAGGCTTTTGGCTTCCTTTGCCCCCCAGGGTTTAGCCTTGGCTAGCCAGCTGGATCAGGCAGGAAGTCCCCTGAGCTGCATTAAAGGCTGTCCATCCAAAGTTGTTCAGCCATAAGAAGGGCTTGGAGCCCACAGAAGGGGATAGCAGTGGGCAGACCCAGCTGGCTGGTGGATATTATGTGCAGATATGTATAAGTGTGTTGAGGCGTGGTGAGCAGTGAGGGGAAAGGCTAGAAGAGCAGGCCTGAACTTCCACCCAGCCACCAAGTGACCCCATAGCCTAGTCACTGTGGGATACTTGGGCTGATTTCTGTTTCTCTTTACCCACCTTGACTGGGTGGCCACCATGCATCAGGTGCTGGGGTTGCACAGTCCAAGACACACAGACCTTGAAGGAGGCAGAGTTGTGCCAGAATGAGTGCTAGACTATGAGCTAGTACTGGGTTCTGGTCCTGCTTCCCTCACTGATTGGCTCTTCTGCAGCACATCCTTTTTCCTCTCTCACTGATTTCATGTTTGTTTCCTTGGTGATTTTGGGTGTACCTAAACTCTCTTCCTAGTTGTGCTATTCTGGGAAACATTCCCTATTGTTACCTGGACTCACCTGGGCGGTGGGGAGGGGTGGAGCAGCATGTTGGTGGTTGTCTAATCTGCAAAGTGAAACTGGCAAGATGGGAAATAAGGTCCCTACGAATCGTCAGTTTACACTGTTTTGGGCAATGTGGTCCATACAGCAAGACACACTCGAAATAAAGTAAAAGTGACATTAGGGAAAGGGAACTGGATTATTCTTACATCAAATACGTGTAATTCTAGATAGATTAAAAATTTAAGCTTAAAAAATGAAACGTAACAATTAAGATAGTAATTTTGGAGTGGTTATATATTTAGGAGGGTGAATGAGGAGCACTAAAGACCTAGAAACCATAAAAGGTGAATTATATAACCTGATGGCATAAAAATAACTTGTGTACAGAAAAATAAAACAAAACAAAACAGAATAGAATCAGAAAAATGACACACAGGTTAAATGCTTGAAATAATGACCAAAAACCCTGCTGAGTTACACAATATGGAAAGAGTTTCTGTAAATGAATTAGAAAATGATGCAACAAAATAATTGAAAAATTGGCCAAGAGTAGCAGAACTTTGCTGGAGAAAGAAAGAAAGGGAGAAAGAAAGAGAAAGAAAAAAGAAAGGAAGAAAGAAATTTAAAAACAAAGAGGCAACTTTTTCACTTATCAGATTGGCAAAGATCACAAAGTTTGATAATTACCCTACCTAAGCACCCTTTTACGTTGTTGATTGAAAGTTAATTGGTAAACCTCCTTGGAACAATTTAGTACTATCAAAATTAAAAACGTTTAAGCCCTTTGAACAAATGTTTCCACTTCTAAGACTCTATTCTGTATGAGCACCTGTATGGAAAAAGAAGTATCTTTGTTGCAATTAAAAAATTTTTTTTAAAGAATCAGAACATTAAAAAAAAAACCCTAATATATCTATCTTGGAGGACTGGTTAAAAAAATTGTTTGCCGATGGAAAAGAATACTAGCAGCCATGAGAAAGAGTTTGTTACATTATTTGTATTCTTACGGATACATTTTGAAGCACATTAAGTATTAAATCCAGATGCAGAATTTGTATTTTAAATATGGACATATGTACATATGTATGGTTCTATGGATTTTTTGGAGGATAAACAAAATGGTAATGAAACGGGGGAAGAATGGGGGGGTGGTCAAGAATAAAAACGTGACATTTTTAGTACATTTTTAAGGACAATTTCCTCTTTTTTAAATTTTGTTTTGTTTTGTTGTTTACCACATGCATATATTGCCTTAAAAAGATTAAAAAAAAAACACAATCAAGGCAAACTCCAAACATAGTGAATCAAATTGTGCCTTTGTAGAAGGGAAGAGACATCTGGGCTATAGAAACATCTAGAAACATCTGGGCCAGAATCACCTGGGGTACATGTTAAAAATGCACATTTATGGGCCCCACCCTTCATGTTGGAGTTTGCAAATCAAAGGTGTATATAGCTTGAAAGTTCCTCCTGTGCAGCCGTCCAATGAAATCTCCACTCTCCCAGAGGGAACCGGAGCTAAGTCATCAGTGGTAGGAAGACTGAGTAGGGTGGTCAGAGGAGCATCAGAGAGAGGAGTGGGGTGGCCTTTTGGTCCAGCACTATTCAGGGACAGGATGTCAGTGGTCCCTGTTACCACTCAGCAAACTCATGTTTGCCCTCATGATTTCCCTCTGACTTGTGCTTTGGTCCTGGGGCTAGACACTAGTTTTGGGGTCACTGGGAATACAACTCCGTTAAATTAACCAATGCCTTGGCTTGCTGCTTGAAGGTGCTGTGGGTCTGGGTGGCTGTGAGTAGGACAGTAGACGAGGCTGGCTGGAAAGCTTGGTAACCCCACCCAGGCCCTGCCCCCAGGCCAGCAGAGGAGTCTGACAGGTCCTAGTTTCCCTGGCCCCCGGCCTTGGACCCACTGTCCATCTGTCTTGAGGGCCAGCTTTCAAAATTCTCTCTGAAATAGCTCTGAATCCAAACCAGATCTGGAATCTGTCTGAATAAGGCCGAAGTGACTCTTCCCTGTCTTGCAGAGCAATACATGGAGGTATTTCATATCTGCTTTTCCCAGAGTCGGGACCCTCCAGTCATTGGTCCCAGACTGCCAGCCCCATAGGGTTCCACAGAGGCTGCGAGGTCTGGGGCCTCTCACTCGCCTGCTTAGCCTCTGGGAGGCCCTGCTTTGACCCCTGGGAGGGCTCTCCCAGTGTGAAGCATGCCCGCCCGGGGCATCTGGCCTTCTCTGGACAGCGCAGTGGGCCATCTCGTCTTTGCTCCAAGCAGGATAGCGGGATAGCATGCTACTCTGGGGAGCTGGGACAAAGCAGCCAGGAAAACCTCCTGTGGCCTTGAGTGGAGCTGTCTGTGGCTGGCCTCCAGTCCTCGAGGAGATGACAGCCACCCACACCACACATAAACACCGGAAAAGTTCTAGGTCCTCATTTATGTTGATGTCTGAAACATATGACCGAAAAACAAAAGAAACAAATCTGGACATTAAAGATGTTTCCTCTTTCAAAGTATTTTCTGGGCTTGGACAATGCATGCTTTTTTAAAATCCCTACAAGGGAGTGTATAAGCATTTTCTGTTCTTTTTTTTTTTAATTGAAGTACAGTCAGTTACAGTGTGTCAGTTTCTGGTGTACAGCACAATGTCCCAGTCATGCATATACATACATATATTCGTTTTCATATTAGCATCTCTGTCTTGCTTTTGTTGGTTTCCTTAACAATTGTTTTATATTCACATCACTGAATACCCTACTTACACATTTTGAGTAAGTAATACACCATAAAAACAAAACAACGGCAAAATGCCAAAATAAACACGTGAAAAGAGACATACAATGTAAAGCGTCCCAGGACTCTCCCCCCGCCACCCAGTTTCCTTAAACACAAAGTTGTATCTGGGTTTATTTATTTTTAAAATCAACTTTATCGAGGCATAATGTATCTACAACAAAACACAATCGATGAGTCCTGACAGGAATAAACCTGTGTAAGGACTACCACAATCAAGATACAAAAACATTTGCGTCACCACAAATGGTTTCCTTCTGCTCCTTCCCAGTTAATTCTTACCCCGATCCAGGCAGTCACCGGCTTTAAAAAAAAAAAAAAAAAAGTACCCTTCTGGAGACATTTCCTGCAAATGTAAGCAAACAAGTACATTGTTTTTTAATTTCTGTTTTTGTTTTTTTCTGAGAGCAACTACCTTCCCCAATTCCTTTGCATTTTTGCACTTGACAGTTTTTGTTACCAGTATCTTTGTGTAAGTCACTTTCTCATGCTTTGGGGGGCATGTTTCTAAAACGGAATTTATTCTGTGTGCATAGATGTGACCCGGTTTCAAACTCGTGTTAAGGTTTGCCAGATCGGAGGGCATCGCTTTCAAACTTCCGTTGCCGTTCCGTGTTAATTTCATGCTTTCTCCTCTGTATTCCCCCTGGTTCTCCACCCCTCCCCTCACTGCTGCAAACCGTTCCAGCGAAAACAGCGCGGAGAGGCGGAGGGAACCAAGACACTGCAGCCAGTCCCCCAGGATCCCGTCGCTCGCGTTCACAGCTGGAAAAGTCAGGTGACATTCGAGTCCTATGGACAACGATTCGGAATCCGAGGAAGAGGAAAATGGATTTTCCAGGGCCGGTGTACACCTGCCCGGTGAGTGTACAGCTCGGGAGCCGCGACTTTGGAAAAACATTTGGCGTGAGTGCGAAGCTTTGGGAGAAGCCCAGCTGGGCGAGCGGACGTGTGATTTTGCCCAAAGCGCGGGGTGCTCGCGGAGTCAGCAGTGTTGCGGCTTGGTCGTCGGCACTGGCCTCCGGGAGAGATCTTAGAGTCTTGCCGAGATCTGTGCCGCCTCCTGGGCTCAGGCTGGCACCGCGGCTCCCAGAGCTTCCACTCCCGGATTTCTGCGGCCTGGTCAGTGTTGCATTGAAGTTGGAAATGGGCGATCGAACCTTCCTAGGCCCGCCACCTTTCCTTTTTCAGCATCTTTCTTCCTGTCTTAGCTTCCAACCTGCTCTGTGGACAAGCCGCGAAGTTTGCACAGCCGGGAGAAGCACCTTGTGAATGCCTAGCTTGCAAATTTCTGCACAGAAAAATAATTCGATTCCGTGCAATTCGGTTCTCTCGGTATTTCTTGAGAATCTCCCCCGGGGGCATGGCGTAGGGGACCCGGAGGCCAAAGAGCTTCTGGATTCCAGAGCTAACTCAGTGTCAGCAGCAGGATAGCGGTGATGGCGTTCTGCGCTGCCCACAGACTGGCGAGGTGCGGGGAATGAAAGACGTGAAATGAGCGCACTATAAAGGGCCGTTGACGCGTCCCCACATTTAAGTGTACACATGACAGTTGTAGACATTCAGGCACTTTAAAGGAGCACAATGGAGTGTTTACTTTTGAGACGTGTATCTTTGGAATACGTTCACAGCGGGTGCGCTTTAAATATGCTGAGGGGCTCGGGTACACATACGCGTTCTTTAAGTGCATAGTCACTTTCTTTGTGTGTGTTTTAAATTCACCAAGTCAGAAAGGAAAAATTCAGAGGGTGCAGCAGATCATCCTGTGAAGTACCCCTCGCTCCCCTCTCGGCTCCTGCCCTCCAGAGCTGTTCTTGGCACTCTGCGGGGTAAATGTGTCCCTGCGCCCTAATTGGGCGTCGCCTGCGCAGAGCCTCCGTTGTGTGTGTTGAGGGCTGTGGCCTTGTATCTCTAGGTAGGGAACATCTTTTGTCTGCCGGCAAGAAGCTTTCCTCCGGGAAAGATAAAGTAATCGATAGGGTCTTTTAAATAGCTCCGCGTTTCCTGTCGGGAGAGGAGTATCAGCGCGCGCACCGCCAAATCTGCTCTGGTATGTCACCTTATCTCCCGTCCCCGCTGTTGTCCCCAAACGCCGCCTGTCAAGGGAGACGCCACCCGCATTAGGACCCAGACTGGGGCCCTTCCGCTCGGGGTCACGCGCAGCGCCCTCGGCTAGGCCCAGACGCCCCTTCGGGGATCCGGGAGGGTGGGGCGAAGAGGTGGGGGCAGGGATGAAGGTGCGGGGGCTTAGAACTCCCACTCGGGCGCGGGAGGGAACTAACAGGCTGAAAGCGACCCGCCTGGGGGGAGACTTGGGGTGCATAGCACTCGCGGGGGAGGGCGCGGTTTCTTTTTTCTTTTTTTCTAACCACGAAAATAGTTGAGAGCTAGGCTTTGGTGACTCTGTGGGCAACCTTGTTTGCCCGCGTCTGGAGGAAAATCGGCTTTGTTATTTGGGGAGGGCCTCCTGGGCTTCAGGAAGCGCCAACCCGGCGCCAGGGTACCTTTCGCGCTCCGGTAGAGTGAGGTTTCCCGGGTCTCCAGGCGGCTTGTGCAGGGGAGAGGAGCGAACTCCCAAGGGCTGAGGGTCGGTGGGGCGTCCGGCTGCCGTCCTCGCCTCTGGCGGCTTCACCTCCCCAGCCTGCAGGGAGCTGGAGTCGGAGTTGACTGCAGCCGGGCCTGAGGACAGGGCGCAGAGTAACGATGTAACCCTGGCTGGTCTTCCAGCCTTCGCAAAGGCCCTGGGGCCGGCCTCGTCTTTCTCTTCCGGTCTGAACCCTTCGCAGAGAACTGCAGGCCAGGCTCTGCACTGAAGTGTTTTTAGATGTGGCGACCTGCCGGGAGGCCCTGGGCCAGCTTCCATGTCTAAGCACCGTTACCAGCATCTCCTCATCTTCCTCTTTTTATATTAGAGTCGGTTGTATCTGGCTTTTTTTTTTTTTAAAGAAAAATAATCCAATAGCAATAATAAAAACTTTTCAGTCTCCTCCTCCCTCTACCCCGTAAGCCTGCACACACCCACCAAACATCCAGGTATGGTGGGATTCGGCCTCCCTTTATTTCCAGCCTGACAATTCCCTACAGGGTTCCTTTCTCCTGGAAAGCTGGAGGGGGAAAATTATTTCTTGGCTTTAATACAGACTTGCTCCCTTCCAGCTTGCCCGGGATCATCCGGATTACCCTAACTGCTGAGAGAGGACCACCCACCAAAAACATCCATGGGGAAACGCAGGCCTTGGGAAAATTTGGGTTCTCATTTATCAGGGTTTATTTATCCAGATAGAAATTATTGTGGGCAAATTAAGTAGAGGAAAACATCACCTTTCTCCCTCATGGAGAGGAGGAGGCATTTCTTGAAAGCCTTGGTCTAAGTCTTCCTACTCCCTGTGGACCTTTCCGTTTTATCTCATTTGTCATTTAAAAAAATACCGAAATTGATTACTAGCAAATTGGTTGGTGAAAGTGGAGGGGAGATTCTAGCTGTGCTTTCTTGCCAGGTTGGTACCATATGCTAGGTTGACACTAGCAGAATGTGAACTAGACACTGCCATGGTGTCTGCCAGTCCAGTGCCCTCCATCTCCTGGCCATTTCAGTTACACTGGGGACCTAGCTAATCAGCCCAGGGTAGACCTGGAGTTGGCCCTCCTGCATGGGGAGGGCTGCTTCCCCGACTCCTCCAGGCCAAGGGCCCTCATAGAAAGCTGTTCTGAATGAACACTTCGTTAGAAGGAATCCAGGGTTCATTGTTCTCTTTTCTTCTAATTGTGTGGGGTGGGGGATGGGGACATTGGGACATTCAGAATCAAGAGTGGTCAGAACAGCCAACCGTGGACCCTCAGGACACTGCCCTCTCCTTAGACATGGCCATCATCTTCTAGAAGCTCTGGGCACTTCTTTCTTTATTTTTTTAATTAAAAAAGTTGTTTTTTAATTGAAGTGTAGTTGATTTCCAATGTTAGTTTCAGGTGTACGGCAAAGTCATTCAGTTATACATATACATATATGTGTATTCTTTTCAGATTCTTTTCCATTATATGTTATTACAAGAAACTGAATACAGTTTCCTCTGTTATACAGCAGGTCTTTGTTTATCTATTTTATATATCGTAATGTGTATCTGTTAATCCCAAACTCCTAATGTATCCATTGCTCCCATCCCCTTTGGTAACTGTAAGTATGCTTTCTATGACTGTGAATCTATTCTGTTTCATAAATGAGTTCATTTGTATTATTTTTTAGATTCCACTTATAAGTGATATCATATAAAATTTGTCTTTCTCTGTCTGAGTTACTTCACTTAGTATCATAATCTTTAGGTCCATCCATGTTGCTGCAAATGGCATTATTTCATTCTTTTTTAGACCCATTCTCTCTTGGTGTACTTTTTGGGTGGTTTTCAGTTTTTGACTGTTATGAATAGTGAAGGCTGCTATGGACACCCTAGTACGTGCCTTTTTTTTTAATATATGTACACATTTCTATTGGGTATATATCTAGGAGTCGAATTGCTGGGCCATAGAATGTTCATAAATTAAGCTTTAGTAGATTCACTCAGCAGTTTTCCAATTTACAGTTACACCAGTTTCTATTCATGCTGGCAGTGTTTGAGAATTACAGCCACTCCACCTCCTTGTCAACACTTGGTATTATTAGTTTTTCATTTTAAGCCATTCTGGTGGGAGTGTAGGGCTATCTCAGTGTGGTTTTCTTTTGCTTTTCCCTACTGACTAACAAAACTGAGCAACTTTTCAAATGCTTATTGGCTTTTTCAATGTCCTCTTTTGTGAAATGCCTGTTTAAGTCTTTTGTCTTTTTCTTATTGATCTGTGGGAGTTCCGTATATTTTTGGATGTGAGCCCTTTGTTGGATATATACTTACTGTGAATGTCGTCCCTCAGTTGGTGGTTTGCATTTTTACTCCCTTAATGCCATAGCATCCATTTTGGGCTCTGGCCTCGTGACATGCTTCTGACCTTGAGGTGGTAGCACTGCTGGTTTATATGTCTGGGGTATCTGTGGCTGAGTACCTTTTTGGGTTCTGGGCAACCCACCCCGCCATCCATAGTAAACTCCTAGAAGACATAACACCCTTTGATTCTCCTTGTTTCCCTCATAGTTGCTAGAGCATTTTTTTTCTTCTAAGAATATTTTAGTCATCCATTAAATGGGAGAAACTCCAATAAAACACTTCGGATTGAAGGAGAGGGCTGAATTCACTATTATGTATCCTTTTTTATACACTGTGGTGGATCAAATCTTTCCATAGCAATTTAAGTGGAATAATTTAAACTCCATGAGTTTTTCTTTTTTTTTTTGGTAAACTCGTTAGTTTTTTAAAAATTAAAAAAATTTTTTTGAAGAGTGATTTATTTATTTAAGTTTATTTTGGAGGGGTAGGTAATTAGGTTTATTTATTTCTTTATTTTTAGAGGATTGAACCCAGGACCCAGGATCTCGTGCATCCTGAGCTAAGCATGCACTTCAGCACTTCCTCCTAACTATACCCTCCTCATTTACATGAGTTTTTAAAACACAGGTAGTGTAGCTGTAGAGATGTAGACGCGACATCCTACCCCCCTTTTAAAGTCCCAATCCCAGCCCCACCTCTCCCAGACAGTCTTTCCTGATTGCTGCAGCTCAAGAAGAGCCACTCTCCGCTTGGAACATGAGTGACACATGAATATAATTTTATGCAGTCCTTCTGGAAAGCAATTTGAGAATTCTCATTTTATGGATTTTTGCAAATATATAAGGTGAAAACACAATACTATAATTATTTTAAGTTATTTTGGTTATTTTCAATGTTTGTAATAATGCATTTGCGTTTTTCTTTTTAAATTATATCACCTCTTTGCATTTTCTGACTATCTATTGAGATTTTAGTTTTTTTCTTATTGATTTTATGAATTCTTCATATGAGCTAGTGCCCCTTTATCATTTTATTGTATACTACAAATATTTTGACCGTTTTCCCATTTGTTGTTCTAAAACCTTCATTTTTATTTTAGGACACCTGATGATAGTATATAAAGAGATATACTGATGGGGTACTGTTTCCCAGTTAGGGGCCAATGGCAGAATGAAGGCAGGGTGCATCAGGGCCCCAAGCCACTGAAGCCGCTTCCGTGAGACAATGGAGATTTGATAGGACAAAGGCAGTTCCTGTTCTGGCCTAGTAGAGCCCGTAAGTAGCTGGTATTAGAGGCTGGTCAAACCTGGAGGGGGGCCTTCCTTGAAATTTCCATCCTGGGCCCCAGAGCCGGTGAAGATGGGATGGAGGTGGAAGTATCACTGGCTGCGTCCAGGACATGGAAACTGCTTGACAGTTCCGGATGAACCATCTTTCCAGTCATTCCAGCTTCAAAGCCAGACCTGTGAGTGATGCAGGGTCCAGATGATTCCAGCACCCAGCTGGTCCAGTTTTCATAGCTGAGGCCCCAGACTTCGTTCAGCAGAGGCAAGCCATCCCTGCTATGTCTTGTCCAAATTTCTACTCCATGGAATCAGTGAATATAATAAAATGGTTGTTTCCGTACCACTAAGTTTTGGGATGGTTTGTGATGCAGCTATAGGCAATCAGAACATCATTCAAGCAAAATGATTCAGCACATGGACTGGTAGTAGCTATTTAATATACAGTGGCTTTTAGTAGTCTCATTGGTGACAGAGTTGTCCCAGAGTGGAGAACAGGAGGCTTTAGCAGGGGAATAGAGCAGACGGGCCTGCTGCGGGAAAGTGGAGCCAGGATGATTTCAGGCCCTCTACCTGGACTGTGTCTTCCTCCTGCCTCCAGAGCTCCAAACTGCAAATAGCCACAAAAGGAGGTGATTGGAGGGCCTTAGAATTTTCTCTTTTTGCACCCACATCTTCTCCTTTAAGAAAATTTTAGAGTGGTGTTGGCAAGGGTTGTAGGCTGGAGTGAAGGAGCTTGGGGAATGTGGGAGAGTGGGGAGCAGAGGAGGTGTGAGAAATCATTTTGTTGCTTGAACGGCAAAACCATAATAGCATGGTAACTGTAAAAAATTATTGTGCAGAATTTAGTAACCCCTCGTCTCTGGGCTCTGCTTTTCAGTTTGAGCACCTGTCTCCCTATGCATCACCCTGTCTTTAGGCATTTGAGGGCAGAGAATACATTCTAGCTCACTTCCAAGCAAGTTTTGGGTGTACAACGAATGCTTTCGGATTGATCATTTGAAACCCGCCAAGCAGTGACTGCACAGGGAGTCCATGCGCGTGCGCAGTGCCTCCTGCGCAGGAAGGGGATCTTTCTGCTGTTGTGATTCCTACGTCCAGTGAGCCCTGATCCGGGTCACCTGCTTATGTCTCCTTCCCCAGAGGCTCAGGGGTGACAACTAAGGGACAGTACATCTGGGGGCTCAGAGCTGCAGAAGGGAAAGCCTTGGATGTAGCAAAGAGGGTAAAATTTTAAGCTGCCGCAGAAATAGCCTTTTGCTTTTCTCTGGAGATGGTGTCCCCGCCGGGGCAGCATCCTGGGCGGGGTCGGGGGAGGTGGGGTTCTAGGACAACCGAGCCTGGGCCCGTGTGCCGAATCTTCTGGGGTTTCCGTGGTGAGCGCCGCCCAGCCCTCCTTAGATCCAGGAGGCTTCTCCTCCCTCTCAAGAGAGGCGGGCAGATGGGCATGGGCACCGGCACCGGGAGGTTTTGCACAGCTGCGAGAACCTCTGGACAGCTGGTCCCCGCGCGCGGGCCACGCCCCGCTCCTGGGCTTCCTCCGCGCCCTGGTCTCTGCTGCGCCTCACCTTGACCTTCTGCCCTGGGGAGGCTGCCCCAGACAGGGATCATCCTGCCCATTCTTCATTCTGCTGGCCTGCCTTCGCTGCTGTTTGCTTTGCCTAGAGAGCCGAAAGAGAGGGAGGGAGACTGAAGGGGAAAAGAGACATTGGGAGAGAAGAGAGATGGAGATGGGGGTGAGTGGCGGGAAAAGAGAGGAGGGGGGAGAGAGAGAGAAACTTCAAGGGAAAGGAGTTTCCAAGTGTGAGGGAATGCACCCAACCTGGCCTTGGAGGGCTGTTAGGGTGAGGGGAGAAGGAAAATTCCTCTCTCCCTCTCTCATCTACATGGAGACTGACAGCAGCCAGGTGTCAGGGAAGGAGAATGGGTGTCAGATTATTAAAGGACATTTAGCTTCGATGAAAAGATTCATCTGCTTGTTTAACGATTGTGAGAGGGCCTTTCTTGTAATCAGCTAAACGTGGCTGAGTGGGGGTGAAGTAGGCAGTAAATCATTTTGTGTCAGAGGGAATTACTCCGTGTGAAGCAGGGGCGATGAGCACCAGCGGAGGAGTCCAGTGGACAATCTGTTTCTCACTAGCTTTGCGAGCCCGCCAACCCCTTTCTTCAGGTGTGAAAATGGGGAGAGTAACGATACCAGCTTCTCGCGGTTGTGAAAATTACCTGTGAGTCCAAACGGGGAGGGTAAAGGTAATTTCTCCTTCCAGCCCCCTCATCTCTTAACCTTCCCAGCCTCCTGTTCTTTTTTTTTTTTTTTTTTTTTTGTAAAATAGGGAAAAATCACACCTGTCAATTTCTGGTTATTGAGCTTTTAGGAGAAAGATGTTATGTATAGGCAGCAATAACTTTTCACTATTGAAACTGTGCCTTTGAAGTAATTTCCTCCCCTGACCCCACCCCCTTTTAAACAGTGATTTGCATCTTTGGTTTGTTTAAAAATAAGGAAGCAAAAAGTATGTGAAAAAACAACAAAAAAACCCAAATGGATACAAGATCTCACCTTGAGGGAAAAAATCTTCCACCCAGATGTCCCAGCCTCATCTCGTGGAAGTAGAAAGAAACAAACCCCTTTTGCATTCTCACAATAGGGCAGGCACTGGTCCAGCAGCCTGAGCTGTTCTCTGATTTGGAGAGTTGGAAGCAGGGCTAATTCTGGACAAGGCCGTCTTTACCAAGAGGTGGCCTATTTTTAAGTTTTGGGGTCTTTAAGCATCATTCAGTAAGTACTGTGAAGGAATATAATCTTCCTTCAGGGTGGGGCGGGGGAAATCGGAGTGAATTTCCTGTCTTCCACCAGTTTTTGGCTGTATGATTCTAGGTGGAATCAGATTCTAGCCAGGAATCGGCTGTAGAAAGTTGTCTGGGAGAGAATGATGTCTCTTTGCATCCTAGTTGGGCATAGGAGTCACCTGGAGTTCTTGTTTATTGCAGATTCTTGGGCCCCACCTCAGGAACTCCTATTTTGTGAGGCTCAAGAGTCTGCCTTTAATTTATCAATTAGCCTAATTAATTAAGTAGAAGTTCTGAGGATTGAACCCAGGACCTCATGTATGCTAAGCATGCACTCTACCACTGAGCTATACCCTCCCTTCCAAGAGTCTGCCTTTTTAAAACAAGCACCCCAAGCTATTTTGATGGCACTGGTTTTCTAGTCTGCATTTTGAAAGAATTTCAGAGTGTTTGAGAGCACTGTCCTGTGTGCCCTGACGTGGCAGGCTCCTCAGGGTGATGTCGTGGCATTCTCTTGCTAGATGGAGAAGTCAGCAAGGCGACCCTCAGGAAGCTGGTTTCCAGCTGCTGGGCACCCTAATGCAGCCCCATGACCAGCAGACCTGGAGGGGGTCAAACTTAAAAAAAAAAATAAGCCAACACTCTGGCTGATGAATTGATTTTAATACCATGTTTCCTCATTGCTCATTCATAGATTTTGTTAGTTTCACATCTCATGTTCTGGCTCCTTACTTTTAAAAAATCTCACGGTCTTATTGTTTTACAAAATTATGTTAAGTAGTGAATATATTCTCACTGTAAAAATTTCAAAAGCCTGTGCAAATCACTCCATTTCATAATCCCAATTCCCTCCTCAGAGATAGCATGTTATCTGGTGTGTGTCCTTCTAGCCCTGAGCTGTTGAATAACCTCATGTGGCTATTAAGCCCTTGCAATGTGGCTTGTAAGAACTGAGACTGCTGGAAAAAGCACAATTTTGAGGACTTAGTACAAAATAAGTAAAATAAGATTTAGTAAGAAATAAGTAAAATAAGATTAATAATTTTTTATGTTGATTTAGATCATATCTTGGATGTACTGGGTTATATAAAATTAATTTCACTTGGTAAAAATATGGACCTAGAAAATTTTAAATTACATGGTGGCTCACATTATATTTCTATTAGACACTGTTGTTCTAGACCTTTTGTATATCCACGTGCACAATGACAAAAAATAGATAACTGGGATCATTCATGTTGCATCAATCGACAGTTTGCTTTTTTCACTTACCAAACTCCCTTGGAGATCTTTTCATAACAGTATCAGTATGAATACATACACCTTTTTCTTTTGAATTGATGCATAGTATTTCCATGTTGACAAGCCTTGATTTATTAAACCGTTTCCTACCCATGAGCATTTGGATTGTTTGGATAAGCATCTCTGCTCTTGGCTTTGGCTTTTTAAAATTTATTTTTTGAAATCTATTTTGTCTCTTTGGCTTTTTTTTTTTTGTAAATCCCCACATCTCTTGGCTTGCAGGGCTACCTGCGGCTTTCCAGATTCTTACTGAAAAGCATAGGTGGTGACTGGGCCAGGGGAAAGGGACTGTATAGTTTGCTGTCCAAATAGGGACTCTTAAGAGTGAAACGCAGTGATGGAAGTTACAACTTCGGGACAACAGGAGGAACAAACTGGGACTGTTCTGTGCTGAGTAGGACATATGGTCACCAAAGCCAGAGAAGGGGTCCCAGTGTGCATCTTTATAAGAAAAGGATGAGAAGCTCGTCTGAACCTTTGTTTCAAACAAATGCTTGACTCTAGTCTCCAATTCCACTCCTCCCTTCTGTCTGATAATGAGTGGGCACTGGGGCCATCTTCTGGGGCTGACAGTGGAGAAAGGATCAAAGTCTCCAAAGAGAAAGGCTCGGTGAATAGGGAGATCCCATCGCCCGGAAGTCCTGCCTCAACTCAAGGAAGCTCTTGGTACAAAGTAGATGGTGGACAAGTCGGCAGAAGGGTTTGGAGAGGTTGATTTTGTTCTTGACCGTTCAGTGCTAACTCAGGGACAATCTGAGCCGCTGTGACCTCGAGGTGAAACAGCCCAGATCTTGTTACTGGTTCCTTCGGGAAACCTCCACTCTCTTCCCGCCCTCCTTTCTGTGACTAATTTCTGAAATCTCTGTAACCGAGAAGGCATTGGATGAGGTTTCCCACTCTGGGAGGGCTGTGGGTGCCAGACTGGGGCGGGGATGGGGTGGGTGGGTGGTGCGATGGTGGGTGAGGGGCGAGACTCCTGTGCAGTCACATGGCATCCCCCAAGAGCAGAAGCGGAGGCCTCCGGGTTGGGTGGCAGCAGCTGGTGGGGTGTTGGGATAATCTTGCTGATGACTGGGTAGATACGAACCTCTTGTGTTAGTGGATTCCAGAAAGCAGCGTGCTCCTTGATGAAAAGGCCATGGTCATTGTCTTGTGGGATCTGCCTGGCCTGGCTTTGACAGTTCTCAGCTGCTCCATAAATCTCCCATCAGTTCCATCTGGCCAAAAAGATGTCATCACCATTTTCTCATAGCGACAGAGAATAGAAGGTAAATAATGAAACAGCTCTGCCACCCCTGTTCAAACCAAGGTTAAGGGACTTAAAACTTTCCTGTGGGAGGGGAAATTAGTGTTATGTTGGCTTATTTATGCTGTAGCGATAGTTTATATCCAAACATTAGAGATTATTGTTAAGAAGAGTGATTATGGTTTAGATATTGTTGACTACTCTGGGCACCCAGATACTTAATCCACAGAACTAGGGGTCTGAAAGTTGGAAGGAACACCAGCAGTTATCAGTTCAGTTGTTCTCAAAGTTTTGTTTTTAAAACAATGGAATCCTTATTGCAAATGATCTTCCCAATGCAGAATCCCAATTCGTAACATAGAAGGACTGAGTGTAGGGGATGCTCCTGTCTTCATGGTGGCTCCTGCTTGGAAATTGCTGTGTTTAACTTCTGGGGCTGACAGTGGAGAAATCGCCAGTTCCTAAATCCCCACTCTAGCGCCCCCAGCAATTGGTTGTTAATGTCCCGCCTCTTGAAGGCATAACTCCAGTGAGAGGGCCTCATGACCCTGGGAAGCTGCCTCTACGATGCTAAGATTGGGCCCATGGTCAGAAAGACTTTTTTTTTTAGATGTAGTTGATTTACAACGTTAGTTTCAGGTGTACAGCAAAGTGATTCAGTTATACATATATTAACATATATATATATATTTTTAAGATTCTTTTCCATTTTATGTTATTATAAGAAATTGAATATAGCTCCCTGTGCTATACAGAAGGTCCTTCTTGTTTATCTATTTTATATATAGTAATTTGTATCTGTTAATCCCAAACTCCTAATTTATCCCTCCCCCGCCCTTTCCCTTTTGGTAACCGCAAGTTTGTTTTCTATGTCCGTGAGTCTATTTTTGGTTTGTCAATAAGATTTGTATCATTTTTTTTAGATTCCACATATAAGTGATATCATATGATATTTGTTTTTCTCAGAAAAACTTATTTTAATGCCAATTAAGTCCTCTTACCGCCTCCTCTCACAAATGTGTGTCCTCCAGCAGGCTCCAGGAGCGCATTTAGTACCCGCCTGGGAGATGGTGAATATCTGCTGAGCCATTTTTGTGCTAAACAAGGACTGGGTCCTTTTGTTGGATCATGTGGTTTATCTTGAATCCAGGAAAGTTCACCTTGCCTCAGATTGAATGAACAGGTCAGGGGGTCACACATCTCCCTCCTTCATCAAGAGCTTGAGGACCCAGCTGGCCCTGGGTAGGGGTTTCCTGGAGGGGAAGGTGGGAGAGGCTCTGAGTCCCAGGTCCTCTGGCCCGAGGGTCCCTGGTGCATGGGGACAGCATGACTTTCAAGGCCCCCCTGCTTAGCACTCTCAGCTGGCGGTATTCAGTAATTTCCAGAACAAACAGAGACAAAAGCAAAGAACCAGATGGGACTCAAGGGTAGCTTGGGAACCTGACTGGGTCCTACCACTGGTTTTGCCTAAAGGCTGCAGAGCACAGTGGCGCTGGAACACAGGGGTTCTTACCGGCTTCTCTGCTTTCAGCTGGCAATCACCAGCAGTGGTGGTGTCCCATCCACTTCTTGATCAGCGATGTGAATTTAAGTTCTGGGCTGAGGATAGAAAACTCTAAATGGGCCCTGCGAGTATTTCTGTTTAGCTTAAAAACCTTTAATTTATCTATTTATTTTACTGAAGTATAGTTGACTTACAATGTGTTTCAGGTGCACAGCAAAGTGATTCAGCTATATATACACACACATCATATATATATATATATATATATATATATCTTCTTTTATAGATTCTTGTCCATTATAGGTAGTATAAGATATTGAATATAGCTCCCTGTGCTATACAGTAGGTCCTTGTTGTTTATCTATTTTATATATAGTAATTTGCATCTATTAATCCCAAACTCCTATTTTATCCCTCCCCTACCCTTTCCCCTTTGGTAACCATAAGTTTGTCTTCTATGTCCGTGAGTCTCTTTCTGTTTTATAACTAAGTTTATCTGTATCAGTTTTTTTAGATTCCACATATAAGTGATATCAAATCTTGTCTTTCTCTTTCTGGCTTTACTTCACTTAGTATGATCATCTCTCGGTCCATCCACGTTTCTGCAAATGGCATTATTTCATTCTTTTTATAGCTGAGTAATATTCCAGTGTTTATATCTATACCACAGCTTCTTTATCCAGTCATCTGTTGATGGACATTTAGGTTGCTTCAGTGTCTTGGCTGTTGTAAATAGTGTTTCTGTGAACATTGGGGTGCATGTGTCTTTTCGAATTAGAGTTTTTGTCTTTTCCAGATGTATGCCCAGGAGTGGGATTGCTGGATCATATAGTAACTCCATTTTTAGTTTTTAAAGGAACCTCCATACTGTTCTCCATAGTAGCTGCACCAATTTATATCCCCACTAGTAGCGTAGGAAGGTTCCCTTTTCTCCACACCCTCCCCAGCATTTATTATTTGTAGACTTTTTGACGATGGCCATTCTGACTGGTGTGAGGTGGTACCTCATTGTAATTTTGATTTGCATTTCTCTAGTAATTAGTGATGTTGAGCATCTTTTCATGTGTCTGTTGGCCATCTGTATGTCTTCTTTGGAGAAATGTTGATTTCAGTCTTCTGCCCAGTTTTGATTGGATTGTTTGCTTTTTTGATATTGCACTGTCTGAGCTGTTTGTGTATTTTGGAAATTACCTTGTTGGTCACATCATAAAAAAAGATTTGGTTTTATATGGACTTTTTTTTCCCTGCTAGTATTTTTAGTAGCAAAAACAAAAATAAAAGAGTCCTCTGATTCTTCTGGTCCAGCTCCTGAGGAGGGCTGGCTGCCTCCCTGGCTTCCTCCTGGCCTGGCCCCCAGACTCTGTTGGGCTCATGTTCCTGCCCCTTGATCTTTGACACGTTTCTGTTGGGAGTGTAAGGACTGTTCCCTCTAAACTCTGTTATCAAGGAGAGAGTTTTGTGCTCAGGTGAATGACCAGCGGCCCAGGGAGAGCTGGGGCAGGGTTGGGGAGGGAGATTTTGGTCTCTACCATCTTCCAAGCCAGTGTCCGGGGCATGTATGGGTGTCTGATCTGGTTGCTCCCTTTAGCCCTGGGATTCTTACACGTGAACGAGCAGCAGCATCACCTGGGGCTTGTTGACACCACACTGCTGGTTGCCACACCTGTGTTTCCCATTCAGTTGGGTTGGGTAGGTCCCGAGAGTTTGCCTTTCTAACACGTTCTCAGGTAATGT
Organism: Camelus ferus; assembly: GCF_009834535.1. Taxonomy (NCBI): domain Eukaryota; kingdom Metazoa; phylum Chordata; class Mammalia; order Artiodactyla; family Camelidae; genus Camelus; species Camelus ferus. The sequence goes on along the minus strand of NC_045717.1, from coordinate 5,743,933 downwards.
TGACGCTGCAGGCCCAGGGACCATACTTTGAAAACCAGTGGCTTAGAGCTGTCCCCTGAGCTGTGGGGCTCCAGCTGAAACATATTTAATCTTACTTCCTGTAGTAGACTAATAGTCATGGAGTCCTCCCATCCCTGTATATGCACGCCCTTGAATGTGACTTTGCTGCTGGCCCAGCAGAGGTGGAGTCTCTTCCTCCACTGCCTAGAATCTTGGCTGACCTTGTGAATTACTTTGGCCAAATGAATGTGAGGGAGGCCACCTTGGGTGAATTCTAGAGCCCAGATCTCAAGAAACCTTGTGGCTTCCACCCTCGAGTTTTTGGGACACTGCTCTGAGACCATGATGGAAGGAGGCGGGGCTAGCCTACTGGAGGATGAGAGTCCACGTGAAGGATTGCTGAGGCCCCCAGCCAGTTGCCAGCACCGAAGCCAGACATGTGAGTGATGGCATCCTGACTTTTCTAGCTCAGTTGACTCTCTAGCTTGGGTTTCTCGGCGTTGTTGATATTTAGTCCCTATTTTGTAGCATCCCTGTCCTCTACCCACTAGATGAGAGGAACGCTTACCAACGATGGCTCCAGGCATCCCCAGATGTCCCCTGGTTGAGAACTGCTGCTCTCGCTGAACAAAGCCGCATAAGTGAGTTCGGGGGAACCAGCAGGGGAACCACCCAGCCAACCTAGAAAATCGTAAAAAGTAATGAATTGCTGTTGCCTTAAGCCGTGACATTTTGGGTGGTCTGTTTTGCAGGGATAACTGAGATGCCTCCTCTAGTAGTGTCTCCCAGAGCTTCTTTCTCTTTGTAAGCCTTAGCATCACATGCTGAGAATCCTAATTCTTTTTGTTGAAGTATTTGCTGTTTTTTCATTCCACTTTTTAAAAATTTAATTGAAGTCTAGTTGCTTCACAATGTTGTGTTAGTTTCTGGTGTACAGCATAGTGATTCAGTTACACATATATATACATTCTTTTCCATTATAGGTTTTCATTCTAATTTTGTATTTATTGTTTGGCCTTCCCATGGAGTGTTTGGACAGACATTTTAAAATCTATTCCTAGAAGAGAAAAATGAGGATCAAGACATTAAATAATTGCTCAAGGTCACAGAGTTCCTCAGAAAAGCCGGCCTTTCTGATTCCTAGCTCAGAATAACCCAGACCCTGAGGTCAGGCTCCCCAGTAGGAACCTTACAATAAACACCATCTTGGGCAAGTCACTTAATTTACCTGATCCTTGGTTTCTTCATCTATAAAATTAGGAAAGTAATATCACTTACCTAATGGGGTTTTAAATTTTTTAAAATAGGTTTTTTAACCTCATGGGTTCTTTTTTTATGAGGTTTTAGTGGGATAGTGCACAGGTTGGTAAACTTCTACTGTAACAGGTCAGATAGTAAATATTTTTGACTTTACAGACCACATGGTTTCTGTTATAACTGCTCACCTGCCGTTGTAGGTGGGAGCATCTACAGATGATATGAATGGGTGTGGCCACGTTCCATTAAGACTTTATTCCCAAAATTAGGTGATGGGTCAGATTTGGCCCACAGACCGTAGCTTGTCAGCCCCTGTGATGAAGTTGGGAGAGATCTTGGTCTTTGTCCAATATAAGGGGAGCAACTGGTAAATGACAGCTATTATTATTATTATCTTATTATTATTATTACCTTATTCCTTCAGCAGCCCTCTTTTGCTTTCCATTTTTTTACTTTCTCTTTCAGCATTGTTATTTTGTTCCATCTGTTGGGATGTGAAGAAAAATTCAGGTCCACTCTGGCCAACTGGGGTAGCCAAAGCCCAAGATGACCTGGTATTCTGGAAGGATGAGAGGCCAAGTGGGGAAATGCCGAGGCTCCCTGACCCTCCCACAATGAGTAGGGCTGACCTGGTCACCAATAAGGTATTTAGGAATGACCGTGTGTGACCTCTGGTGCTAGGTCATGAAAGACGTGATTTTTTCCTTGCTCTCTTTGGGATCACTTGCTCTGAGGGAAACTAGCTGCCATGTTGTGAGGACACTCAAGCAGCCCTGTGGTCTATGTGGTGAGTAACTAAGGCTTCTTGCCAACAGCCAGCTTGCAGTTGCCAACCATGTGAACAATCCTGAAAGTGAGTCTTCCAGCTCCAGTAAAGTTTTCAGATGTCTGAAACTGACTTCAGTCTCATGAGGGACCCCCAAGCCAGAATGACCCAGCTAAATTTTTCCCGTATTCCTGACCCACAGAAACTATATGAGATAATAAGTGTTCATTGTCTTCTAAGCTGCCAAGATTTGGGGTAATTTGTTACACAGCAATAGATAACTAATACACCACTGTCATAATTGAGAATTGACTGTATTAGCTAACTGCTGTTTGCTAGCATCAGAGTAGAAGCATGCTTTCAGGTGAGAGTTTACTGATCACCTAATGTTTTGAGTGACAGAATAATTTGCAGAGCCATAGTCACTTGGCCACTAACTGCTTGATTTTGAGGGTCCCCTGACCTCTGGTGTTCTGACTCTAACCTGATCATCTAGTCACATCTCCCAGAAACTTCTCATGCAACCCACATTCTAACCACACCAAATTATTAAAACTGTTACTCATTATGCATGTATAATGATTATTAATTCGTATTAATCAAACTACCATTTATTGCATGCTTATAGTGTGCTGTGCATCCCTGTCTGTGTATTATTAAATTCCCCACATGGCCCTATGAAGAATGTATTAGCGTTAGTTCCATTTTTCTCAGGTCAGGAAGCTACTTTGCCAAAGGTTACCGAGCTAGGGGCTGAGCTAGAATTTGAACACAGAGCACGCCTGACTTCCGAGTCCAGGCTGCCCAGACACTCTGCACTTTTTATTGCTTCTATCTCTCTTTGCTCATACTATTCCCTCTTCCAGCGTTCCCTTCCTCCTTCTCCAGCAGGTGAACACTGACTTACATTTCAGGACCCAGCTCAGATATCACCTCCCTGCTGACACCCTCCCCGACCTTCTTAGCTGGTAACACATATTTATTGAAGACCTGTGAAATGACAGTCACAGCTCCACAAGCTGAGATGCAGCAGTGAAAAGAAACCACACAAAACCCCAAAGAACAGCAGTGTTCCTGCATTTAAAAAGATAACATTCTGGTGGAAGAAAATGAACGAACAGACTCAAACTCATAAATAAGATCATTTTGGACGTAGAGTCCAGTGCTGTTCTGATGGATCGGTTTTGGGGGAGAAGGAAAGAGAAGAATGAAGGACATCTCAGCACTGAAGTGTTGGGCTTAAGTACCTAGTATGGTTTTCTGGGGTGGGGAAGACTTGAAGAAATCAAGTTTGTGTGTGTGTGAGTGAGGTGTGGGATTTAAGGCAGGAACTCAGTAGTTCACTTTCGGTTGTGTTAAGTTTTAGATTCTTATAGACATTTAAGTTTCTGATGGGCAGTTGTCTTCTGGGTCTGGAGTTAAGTGGATCGACCTGGGTTGGAGATGTGATGTGGAATCCGTCAGTGTATACAGATGGTATTTAAAGCCATGGCAATGGATAAGATTAATCAGGGAGAGTGTAGAGAAAGAAAAGAGGGCTCAGGACCGGTCTTTTCTTTGCTCAAGTTAGTTTTCTCCTCCCCCTAACTCCATCACACCCTACTTTGGTACTTGTTGAAATGGTTTGTTCCTCAGTAGACTGGGAGTGTCTTGAGGGCAGCACCATGTCTTCTATCTGCAGCAGCCACACTCACTGCAATGCCTGACCCTTGACAGGTTCTCACTAAGTGTTAACTTGTGTCCTATGATCATGTGGTTGAGGAACTGCTGTCTTCCTGGAGCTCTAGGTTTGCCATGGTCAAGTTCATGCTTCTGGCCTTCCGGGATATAGCTTCAGCTCAACCCTAAGGCAATCAGGTATCTGACACATCACTGCAGGAAAAGACAAGTGGTCACCAACCCCGTATGTGTGGCAGTCAGGAGGTGGGTGGCCAGAGCAGTGAGCTCTGGCTCACAGGAGCTGCACTGAGTGATTTAGACCAGGACAGATAGGGAGAGCTCAAGAAGGAAGAATCATTCAAGATGGTGAGATGCGATAAAGCAGACCATTCTCCTAGAAAATCTGAGTATGTGTAATCGAACTGTGGTTTCAGCAAATCACTAGGGCTTGAACTGTGTTACAAGAGAAAACCAGAGAAGGGGAACAAAATTTATCAATGGTGTTTATTTGAGGGGATATCGGAGTCTCAGGGAAATGAAGAGAAAAAATGAGGGAGCAGGGATTCAATTTTGTTGAGCTGCTAGTACCAGATACTTTATATACATTTTCTACTAAATTTTTCTCTTCTGTGTTGTACAGAAAGAAAGCAGAGGCTTAACGTCAGACAGCTAGCATTTGAACTCAGGTTTGTCTAGCTCTAGAAGCCACTAGGGAATGAAAGCTTGGGTGGCAGCATAGTGCAGTAGAAAGAGAACTGGGTTTGTAGACAAGGGACATGAGTTCTATTTTAGCAAATTGAAGTTGCATGCTTATTGTCTTCTGTTTTCCATTGTTGCTGATGGAAGGTCAGCTGTATGCCTGATTCCTGCTCCTTTTTTAAGGTAATCCATCTTTTTTCTTCCCTCTAGCTACTTTTAGGATTTTCTCTTCATCTTTGGTTTATCAGCAGTCTTTTTTTTTTTTTCTTTTAACAGTGTGCCTAAGTGTGGATCTCTTTTTATTTATCCTCCTTGGGATTTGTGAGGCTTCTTGAATCTGTGGTATGATGATGTCTTTCATCACCTTTGAAAAATTCTCAGCTGTTGTCTCTTCAGATCTTGCTCTGACATTTTCCCCTTCTCTTCTCCCTGGGTCCTTAATAACACACGTTAGATCTCACTTACTTCTCTTGCGTTATCTTCTATATTGCTCTCCTTTTGTCTTCCCTCCTGTATTCTGGTAATTTCTCCTCACCTAACATAGTTCACCATTAAAAATTTTTTTTAAATGTTTTTTCTTTTTTTTGGAGGGGAAGGAGGTAATTGGGTTTACTTATTTATTATTTAATGGCAGTACTGGGGATTGAACCCAGGACCTCTTGCATGCTAAGCGTGCGTTCTACCACTGAGCTGTACCCTCCCCCCTCACGACTTTTTTTTTTTAAACTTAAACTATCCTTTGAGTTGTTAATATTAGCTACTATATTTTTCAATTCTAACATATCTGTTTGGTTCTTTTTATAGTGTTCAGTTCTCTACCAAAATCCTCAGCCTTATGTTTTATTTCTTTTACTTCCTAGAATGTGGTAATCATAGTTACTTTAAGGTCTTTGGTAACACCAATATCGAGAGCTTCTGTGGGTCTGTTTCTATTGTTTGTTGATTTTCCATTTCTTTTTTTTTTTTGGTTTTGTTTCAGAAATACTGCATTGTATCCTTTGTACCTTAATTGTTTTTTTTTAATTGTGTTTTGGGCGTTGTTTTTGCAAAATTGCTTGCAGAATCTATTGGAGGCCTCCAATTACATTGTTTTCCTTCTAAGAAGGTTTGTGTTTGCTTCTGCCAGGTTCCTGGGGCACCAACAATCAAGGATTACTTTAATCTAATTTCGGGGCTTTGGGATACTTACAGCTTAGCTGTAGTCTCTGCAAGGGCCTGTCTCCTTCTGGTTCACACTTCCTTGTAGAGACCACCCCTTTGGAGTTCCAATCCAAAGCAAGCCCCCATCCTATTCTTGGTGGGCTTCAGACCCCACCTCTGCCCCTTTTGCCTTTGGGGCTGTCAAAAGTGCCACTCAGCCTCTCAGCCACCACTCGCAGAGTTACCAAACGCCCCCAGGGTCTTAAAGCAGTTCAAAGAATGGCCTCACTGCTCTGAGCCTCCTTCTTCCCCTGCATCCTGGCTGGGAATTCTTCATTATTTTATTAGCTCTCTGATGCCTTGAAGCAGATTTTTGTTTGTTTGTTTGTTTTGCTATTTACTGTGAGTAATCATCCATTTTAGTAAAACCATAAACAAATGTTTACAAACAATAATAGCAACAAAGTGAGATGACAGTGTCTTTCATTGGCTTTACCCCTTTTCTTTCTCAGAAGGTATTCTGGCAGACAGAATTCTTACAAAGAAACCACGTCTGAAAAAAAAAGCTTATATAGCTTTTTCTTTCAGTTTATTTTACCTTTGCATGCTTTTGTGACAAATCCTCACATCTGAGGCAGAGCAATCCCTATTTAGGACTAATAGTAATAATAATAAAAAAATTTACATTGACCAATAAGAGGGGCAGGGTAATTTTGTTACTGCCTGTGAGTGTAATAATCTTTCAGTTTTAAATGGGCCAGGGAAAGTAAAAGACAGAGCTTAAGGTAAAAGCATGTGCTTGGCATGCACGAGGTCCTAGGTTCAATCCCCAGTACCTTCCTTAAAAAAAACAGTTAAATAAATAAACCTAATCTCCCTCCACCAAAAAAAAAAAAAAAAAAAAAAAAAGCTGAGCTTAGTCATGTTCCTCTTCTTTATTCCAAGAAAATTCGTGAATTTCTTCCGTTTGTTCAATTAAGAATTTGTTCTGCAGGTTTTGTGTTTGTCCTCAGCAGAATGGCAGTTGGTGTGAACTACCTGGTTGGCTGTAGCTGGTAACGGGAGTTCAGGCTTCCAGATTTTAGCTCTAGTCTCAGCTCTGTCACAAAGTACTTGTAGGACCGCGGGTCCCCTGGGCTTTCCTTTCCTCATTAGTTAAAAGAGAACAATAGCCGTGGGCTTACTTGCCTCCCAGATTACTGTGGGGGCAGATGAGATAAACTACCTGGAAACATGCGACCCAATATAAAGGCAACGTGCTAAGGTTCATTTCCCCCTGATCCTCATCCCGGAGTTTCCAGAGGCATCTGAACTCTTTGGGAAGGAGGGCACCCACTGACTCCAGGCCTGGGCTGGTGGTGCCAAAGCAGTTTGCATCAGGCAGTCCCTCTGTGACTTCCCAAACATCAGACCAGTTAGTGGTACCCGGTTCATTACAGCAGTCAAATCTAAAATCTGAATCATCAGATGAGTTTTTACTATATTTTTCCTCACTCCTTTAAAAAAAATAATTTAAAAAATAATTGAATTTTAGGATTATTTCTTTCCTTTTGTTTTTATCCCTAATAACTTTCCCCACAGTGGGCAGCAGCAAGGAACCGGGACTCAGCTAAGAGCAAGCCTCCAAGCCTTGCCCTCCCTGGGCCAGCCAGGCCTGCTGCCCGCAGGGGCCCCTCTCGGGTCTCACTCTTATTTTGGCCTTTGTGAACTGTGCAGAACCAGGGCTGACCCTGCCGATCTGTGGATGTGTGGCCAAGACAGGTCCCAGTGTCCTGCCGGGGCTGTGCGTGTGAGGGGAATCTGTGATGCAATGTGATGGCATTTGTGACAGGGTGAGGGAACGAGATTGCTGGCTGGGGCTTCAAGGGGTGCGATTAGATTACAGCCGGAGTTGCCTGTCTGGCAGAGATGGAAGACCTGGTCTTGTTGATTTCATACGCAGCGGACCCCACATTTACATACTGGCCAGTGGGCTATAGCCCAACGGCCCAGAGCCGAGAAGCTGATTCCACGGTGAGGCTCCTCCCTGCCTTTGCTTTTGAACCTTTGCTCCTTTTCCTTCTCTGGCTTTCTTTTTCTGAGCCCACGTGTCTCCCCAGTGGTGAAATGTCTGGGGAGAGAGGTTGTCAACCCCCTGGGATCTTGTCAGTCTCAGCTCATGTTCTTGCTCCCTCTGCTCCCAGCCCCTCGTGGCTTTCTGTACATGAGGAAGTCCTTGTAGAGGCAGGGGTTAGTGAGACTTGATGCAAAGACCTTGGGCCTGGGTGTCAGCAGATCTGAGCTTTGCTTGACCACATTGAGCTGGGTGACCTTGGATGAGCTATTTAACCTCTCTGAGGCTCGGTTTTCTCATCTGTGAAATGGACAGCAGTGTGATAGCCATCTCTGATATGCTACATTGTCCTGTCTCTAATGTAATTTCTGGAACATTGTATGCATTCAACAAATGTCATTTCCCTTTATTCTCTTGTTATGTTGGGGTTTGTTTTCTGTTAAATATGTAAGGAAGACCTTTTCAATGAGGAGTAAGAGATTCGGATAGTTAGGGTACACTGTAGTTACAATCCCAGATGTCATCTTTGATGTCAGTCTTCGGGTGGCTGTTACCAAGGGTCTTTAAGTGGATGAGCAGTATCTGGACCCAGGCTGAAGCTGACCGGATGCGGAAGGGACTCCCGATGGGGCCTCATGGATTCACCGGGGGGTTGCCCTCTGTTTAGGGGCCTCCTGGCCTTCCACATGCTCACTGTGAAGCTCTGTCCCTCTCTCTGATTCTTTGTGTGGGTCCCCCTTTTGGGACAGGAATCTTGAGAGTGGAAATGGGTTATCTGTCACCAAGTCAGACATTTGTACATATTTTTAAATTTTTTTTTTCTTTTTAAAAATTAATACACTACGGGTGTAGGGGTACAGCTCGTACAGCTCAGTGGTAGAGCGTGTGGTTAGCATGTGCGAGGTCCTGGGTTCAATTCCCAGTATCTCCATTAAAAAATTTTTTTAAAGTGTTTTTTAATTAAAAAGATTAATACACTAATGTAGAGTTTCCTACAAACATCAGTTGTTTGCCACAACTAGGCAGAATTTTTTTTATTTAATACTTTATCATTTTTTCTTTTTTTTTAAGCTTTTAAAAATAGTTTTTGTTTTTATCTTTGGAGGGGGGAGGTGATTAGGTTGGTTGGTTTGTTTGTTTACTTACTTACTGGAGGTACTGGGGATTGAACCTAGGACCTTGTGCATGCTAAGCCATGTGCTCTACCACTGAGCTACACCCTCCCCCATTATTATTTTTTATTTAATATTTTAATTCGACTCTCTTACAGTTTTAACTTGAAACCTTTTTCCGGCCTTCACCGAAGCAGTCATGTGCGAGATGTCCTGGGTCTCCTTTGTGCACAGGTGGCTGTCAGGCCCCATGTTCCTTCTTTAGAAAGCACAGAAATTGGGATGAAACCCATGGGGCGATGAGCTCATGAGAAAGAAGAAAAAGAAACTACAATTTTACGAAGGCACAAAAAGCGTGGAAAATATTTAGGTGTGTGGTTCTGTCATCTTTCTTTGGGTATATTTTACATGACTGAGATTGCATAATACGCAATTTTTCCTGCTTGGTGTAAAATCGTAAGCATTTCCCTGTGTCTTCCAAATACTCTTTTCAAATTTGATCTTGGTGGCCGAGCTTCCTGTGGTGGCCCGGGTGGCCTGTCGGCCTCACAGTCGCCTCTTTTGACAGGGTCTCCATCTCCCGTGGGCGAGGTGGGCAAACCTTCCATCTGCTCCGTCCGCTGCCTTGAGCTGAGGGATCAGGGGTTTGTGCAGCTCAAGGCTTGCTGTTCACTGAAATATTTGTGGCTGGTCTCACAATTGTATTAGGGAGAAAGGACACAGTGACTGTCTTCCATGGTGACAATATGAAAGTCTGTGTGATAAAGTGACATGAAACTCCAAAGAGGGAGAGGGTGTATAGCTCATGCACGAAATCCTGGGTTCAATCCCCAGTATCCCTTTTAAAAATGAATAAACTAACAAACCTAATTACCTCCCCCCCCCCCGAAAAAACTCCTCCAAACAAAAATAATGTTATTCATAATGAGGTGGGTTCTCCAACCAAGAGGACCAGAGAACAAGCCCCTCGGAACCTAGCCAGAAGTCTTGTTTGCAGCCACCCCAGGACTGTGCAGAGATGACAAGTGGTTCCACTTCCCATTCCTTCTGGTTTGTAATCTCTCCTCTTCCTGGGTAAGCAGAGAATGGTAGTGATGCTTCCATAAGGAATCAAATGTCTTGGGTGCTCACCAGGGACGTATTTGTGAGGTCCGGCCCCCGTCCTTGCTTTGGAGCCCCTCTGTGGCCTCAGCCCATCAGTCTCCATCCCCAGTGGCCCAGACCAAGCTGACTCCAGGGCTGCCAGGCTCTGTCTGCAGTGGTGTCTGAGCGAGAGAGTGCCTCACGATTGTCAGAAGGGATCTGAGTGCCCAGGGCCCTTCAGAAGCACAGCTGGGAAGCTGGGACAAACCACAGAGAGTGTGAGGACAGACATGACTGGCGGCTGGGGATGGCTTGTCCGTCAACCGGAGAATCAAGGCACACTCTGAACAGGGCAGGGGAGCCCTGAGCTGTTTGCACCATCTCATCCAGACCTAATTAAACGTGCTGCTTGAACAGAATGACTGAGGACAGACAGCAGGCCCGGCAGCTTCGCCCAGACAATTGGTGGTCGCCACGGGGGAGGTGGCCGCATTGTTTGGAACCTCAGCAGTAACCACTGGGTGCAGCCAGCACATCAGAAATGAATTCAAGAGCCCGGGGTTGGCGGCCACAGATTGACCACCCTGGTGCTCAGGACCAGAATGTGGGAGGAACATGGGAGAGGCTCGACCTCCCAGACTGGGGGAACCACAGTGACACCAGGGGTGATAATCATACCCAGAAGCTAAAAAAACCAAAAACCAAAAACCCAAACTTGGACTATTCCATGTGTATCATCACATGAGACCAGGAGCCCAGTTACAACTAAGACCGGATACCAGGTTCATGTTGCTACAAGCTCAGGATTTTCATGGTGCTTCTAGAAAAAAAAAAATCATCTCTTCCCAGGCAGGGTGGCGATTCGAGGTATTTTTCATCAGGTCTCTGTCCTCCAGTTGCTCCCCGCTCCCCCAGCTTTGTGCTGGCTTACACGCTCAGCCCAGGCCACCCAGGGGCAGCGGGCTGCTGGAGGGGGAGCCCCGGCAGCTGCTCCCTCCAAATTCTCCGGGATTCCAGGCCGGGCGCTGGGTGATTACACTGCTGTTATCTGGGATTAGCTATTTTCGCTCCCTGTATTTATATCATGGAAGCTGCAGCGTGATGCAGCCAGATGCCAACACAGGCAAACTGCGCCTTCCTGCTGGACCCACCTGCTGTTCTGCTCACGCGTGGCAAGGTGGCAGTTGGTAGGGACTGGACCTGCCAAACCCTCTGTCCCCTGCCCCCCTGCCCCAAACGTCCTGAGATGTGAACTGAGACATGGGGAGAGAGGCTGGACTCAAGGGTAGCTGGCGAAGGCTGGACCCAGGCTTCAGGGGGAGGTGGGGGCAGGGGGAGGTTGGCAGCATTCCCTGCAGAAGACGCCTGTCACTGTCCTAATCCCCTGAAGTCTTCGAGTCTAGGAAGTCGCCTGCCTGCCTCCGAGCCCGTCCCACTCCCACCCATGTGTCCTTCCTTCGTAGAATGTGAGGAGTGCTGAAGGACCCTCGTTTTAGGCTGCCCGAAAAAGCGCCAAGTGCTCATGAGTCCCAAACTTAAGTGCAGGGGGATTAAAAGGCCCTTCTCTGTTTAACCTGGTCCATCTTTGTTTCCACACCACCCCCTGCCCTACACCCCCCACCCCGCATTCCCACTCCTGCTTCCCCGGCCTTGGAGGAGGTGGGGATGTCCTGGCTTGTCTGCTCTTCCTTCCGGAAATGAGAGGTTTTTCAAAAGTATGTTGTATCTCACTAGGTTTGGACTCAGTGACCTCGGCAAGTGACTTGAAAAGGCAGTCTGTCATTCAGCAATGGGAAGCACGCCCGGTCCTGGTGCTTGGTGAGGGGGCTTCTGCCTGGTGCCCGGCGGCGGCGGGTTGCTTGCAGACTCATGCCCTCTCCTGGGTGAAAGGGGACAACACCTTGGCTGCTCACAACCCGGTCAGGAAGATGCTCTGGATGGAGCCGGGTGGGATTCTGCCCTCCTGGGATTCACTGGGAAAAACAGTACATTCATCCCGGCCTCCCATTTGCCCCTCCCGGGCAGCTTCGCCTCTGTCCATGCTTCTCTGCCCAGGCCCGCCTCTCGGGGTGGGGATCTCAGGGGTGGCAATGAATTATCCCTCCCAGGTACGTATTAAAACATTAAAAAAAAAAAAAAAAAGAATACCCAAATGTAGAGTTTCCTAAACCTTGTTTTCCATAGCCGGGTAAGAGAAATAATGTATAAATAAAGATATATAAAGGTAAACATATTAAGTTAAACAATAATTTATCGATACAACGTTTTTATTGAAGCAGGTATTTTTTTTAACTTGGGAACTCCATAATATCCAAGAAATCATGGCTGTGAGACCCTCATTGTATTTTGTCTTAATATACTTTAAAGTCAATACTTAATAATTTTTAGAAATCCAGGCAATACCATGCATTGGAAAATGCTGGCCGAACTCAAAGGAAGATGGAAAAATGTGGGAAATTCATGGAGCCATGGTGGGCTGGCATGGAAGGGGAGAGGAGGGGGATGTACCTGGATGAGGGCTTATTGGTGGGTATGGGCTGTGGGGAAACCTGAGGTAGGGGTGGCAAAGGAGACACTTCTTGATTGACATAAAGTAGAGCAGCATCTTGTCTGGGGAACAGTCATTCCTTAGGGTGAAAGGAGAAATACAATTCAAGCTCCAACCCACTCGTGGAAAGGCTCTGCCTTTGCTGTGCCAGTCTCTACCTGGAATGGTGACTTCCCAGCTCAGCTACACAGAGACCAGAGATACTCAGGGGATCAAGCTGAACAGAGGCAGAAGAAAAGGAAGCATCAAGGCCTGGGGCTAAGGAATTCCAAGCAGAGGAACACAAAATCCAATTCGGCCTTTATTCTGACCCTCCCCAGTCAGAGTCACTCTTACAGGTGAAGGCGCTCAAGACACCTTGGGTGTGCGTCTGAAGAGAGGAGGGTGGTACTATCTCTCCCTCCCCTGTCCTATCCCCTCTCCTATTGTATGGAAAAATTACAAGCTCATTGTTGTCATTTTGGGGAACAAAGAAGCGGAAGAAGAAAAAATTTCTCCAATTGACAAAAAGCACTACAGATTTTTGGGTGTGGGGTCTTTCCTTTCATTTCCTATGCGTATTTTTCACATGGTTGAAACCACACTGTATTTCTGATCTGATTCTTCCACTTAATATAAAATCACAAGCATTTCCCCATGTCATGGAATACTTTTTACAAATTTAAAGCTAAGTTTCCTGTTTCTGTGCATTAAGGGTTCCTTGGTTTTTTTTTTTAAACTGTTATAAATAATGCTGAAATTAATATCTTTGGTCACATAGCACCATTTCTAGTTATTTTCTAAGAATAGATTCCCAGAAGTGGTACCAGTGTAGAGTGTTGGGTGTAGAATATAGAAAATTATGTTTTGAGTGAATAAGAAGCAAGTATAAGCATTTATCAGTTATATGTGCATAAAAGAATTACTGAAGAGGCCACAGGAAACCAAAAACAGTCTTTACCTGGGGGCTGAGAGTGGGGTGGGATCTGGCTAGGTGAGTTCAGCATCAAGGGAGACCTCTCATAATACATACTTTTGCATATTTTGAGTTTTGGGTCTTGTGTGTGTATATAAAAATTAATTAAGAACAAACTTCAGTTGCTGCTTGATTGTAGAAGTGAAGCAGGGAGTTTCTCTCTAACTGGCTCTCGTGTTTTCCTGTCACATCCAGCGCCAGGCGCTCCCAGTCAGCACGTGGGTGAGGCAGGCTGTGGGCTCTCAGTAGCTGGGCCATGGGGCGGGAGGGGCAGCCCTGCTCTACTGTGTCATGTGGGGCCTCAGATTCCTTCTGTCTTGTTGGTCATCGTGTCTGTGAACCAGCCTGTGTGATGGGGGAAAGAGAAAGGAAGTGGACGGTAGGCAGCCTTCTTTTTGAGGAAGTGACGTGGAAGTGGCATGCTCCACATCTTCTCACAGTCGTTGTGAGCACTGGGTTGGGGCCACCCCTTGCTGCAAAGGAGGATGGGAAATGTGGTCTTTACCTGGGCAGTCAGGTCCTGGGTTCAATCCCCTGTACCTCCATTAAAATAAATAAACCTAATTACCCCCCACCCCTTACAATAAAAAAAAAGTGAAAAAAAGGTGGGTGGGTATAGCTCAAGTGGTAAGGTTCATGCTTAGCATACACAAAGTCCTGGGCTCAATCCTCAGTACCTCCTCTAAAAATAAATAAGTAAATCTAATTATCACCGCCCCCAAATAAAAAACGTTTTTAAAAAAGTTAAAAAAATAATTTAAAAAAACCCAAAACAACTACTGGGTAGCAATGTTATTATTATAATGGTATTATCTCCATTTTTTTTTTATAATTGTCCCTCAATGAAATACTTCTCTTGGGTGACCAGTAACTCATAATAGCCAATTACTGAATTTGGCAGCTTTATCAGAGGGTAGACTTTTCACATATTTTACTGGATGCTGGGTGCTGGGTGGGTGGGTGACAAAAGAAGTAGAGGACACAGTCCCTGCCTCCTAGAAGAAACAAAGGTGACATTCAGATGGAGCAGGAGGTGAGAGAGGGGATCTCCCATTTATTTATCCACGAAGACATTATGCCCTTTTTATGTACTAGGTAGAAATTACCGACGCTGAAGAAACTGAGGCCAGAGAAGGGAAAGAACTCACACAAGGTCATTCAGCCTGGAAATGGCAGACCCACATCAAACCATGTCTTGAGTTCAAAACTAGTGCACTTCAGATAATTAAAAAATTTTTGTCAAAATTGTCTTGCCCTCTCTGTCCCCCCAGGCTACTCAACTAATGCTGAGGCCTTCTCCCAGAAAGAACATCTTTCAGCCCAGCTAGCTATTTATCCTGCCATTTACTTCCATGTTTCTAAATAGGATGCATATTAAGCTCTCTCTTTCTCTTTTTTTTTTTTTTTTTTTGTGGGGGAGGTAATTAATGGAGGAACTGGGGATTGAACCCAGGACCTTGTGCGTGCTAAGTGTGCACTCTACCACTGAGCTGTACCCTCCCCCAAGCTATCTCTTGGTTCATCAATTTGACCATTATTGCTTGACTTCCAATCATGGCCAATGAAGATTTTAGCTGACTTACACCTTCTCTTTCTCCTTTCTTGCAATATAATTATCTAAATATTTTATAAACACCTTATTCAGTATTTACATTTTATGACTTTGTAAGCAGTGATCACTATTGTGTCTGTTAGTCTACTGTAATTAAATTTCCTTTCTTGTGCAATATTTTTGTTTGTTTAGTTTTCTTTGAATATCTGGCCAGTCATGCTCCGCTCTTCAACAGACCTGTAAACCTCTCCATGTAACTTTTTATATGGTCAGACCTATCAGGCAATTCTTCAGCTCAGTATTTATCTCAGAGCCTTCCCTCCTACTCTTTAAGCTTTCTGCACAGCTGTTGGTAGCCCTGGCATTTCCCTTCCCTCCTTCCTGGGATGTCTGTTTGCCTTTGTGTATGTGTTGGTTCTTCTCCTCCTTGAGCCTTTGCCTTCCTTGTTTCCTTGGAGAATATCCTTTAGTAGTTTTCTCAGAAAGGGTGTACAAGAGGTGAATTCTTCAGATCTCTCATGCTTAAAGTTCTTAATTTTAATCTTTTCACTTACAGTCTGGCCAGATATAGAGGTTGAAATTAATTTTTTCCTAAGGTTTTTGAAGTCATTCTCCATTTTCCTCTAGCTGTTGAGAAGCTGGCTATCATTTCATTTCTTGATCTGTTTGCGTGTGCCTTGGTTTTTTTCCTCTGTGGATGCTGTCAGCATCTTTTCTTTATCCTTACTGTTCTGCAGTTTCAGAATGATGTTCCTTGGTAGAGTTATCTCATTCATTGCACTGAGAACTTTGAGGGCTTTTAAAATCCAGAGACTTACGTCCTATCATTTTTGTGAAATTCTTAATGTTATTTTTATGATCATTTTCCTTTCATCATTATATCTGTCCTCATTTTCTGGAACACTTATTATTTGGATTTTCAAGTTAGGCTTCCTGAATTGATTCTCTAATTTCGTTTTAATCTTTTCTTATCTTTTGCCATCTCTTTGACTTTTTATTGAGGGAGAGGGTGTTTTGGGGAGACACACAACTTAATCTCCTAATCCTTTTATTGAAAGGTTTACTTATTTCAGCAATAATTAAATAAAAAAACTTATTCTAAGAAGTTCTTGTTCTTTGGCTTCTCCTTTTGAGTGATATGCTACACTTGCTTCATGGGAACAATATCTTCTCTCATCACGCAGAGCATATTAATGACAATTATTTAAAATTTCCTTCTGAGCCCTGCATTATCTCTGCTCCAAGTTTCTTTAATTTGTCTTTGTATGTTTTGGTCTCTGTCTTTCATGGTCAAGATGCTCTTCAAGATTCTGGCCTTTCAGTTCTTTTTTTTTCCCCCCCTGCTTTAGAGTCTGTGTTGTCTGATTTCAAAATGAGCGTATGCTGTTTCCCACCCACCTGCAAAACTGGGAAGGGGGCAGCACTCGAAGTGGTAAGAAAGAACAGCCTCTTTCACTATCAGTTCATATTTAAATCAGAAAAAGCTGACTGGAAGTTCTGTGTTCTCTTTTTGAAAAAAATTGAGATATAATTTCCCCTGCTACAAAATTCATCCCTTAAAGTGTGCAATTCAGTTTTTTTTTTCAGTATATTTACAAGGTTGTACAACCATCACCACTACTTAATTCTAGAATATTTTCATCAGCCCAAGGGGAAGCCCTGACCCCATTAGCAGTCACTCCCCACTCCATTCTCCCACACCCACTAGTGTACGCTCTGTCTCTGTACATCTGCCTGTTCTGGGCATTTTATATAAATAGAATCATACAATACATAGCCTTTTGTGTCTGGCTTCTCTCACTTAGCACAATGTCTTCAAGTTTCATCCATATGGTAGCATGAATCGGTACTTCATTTTTAATAAGCTGAATAATATTCCATTGGGTGGATGTACAACTTCCCATTTATCTGTGCATCAGTTGATGGACTCTGTGTAGTCTTGAAAGAGATTTTTCAAAGATTTCTTTCTTTTTCTTTTCCCCAAAGATTTTCTGTTTTCATTCGCTGTTCAGATCTAATGTGAGAACTTGATGCTTGCTATTCCTGAGCCTTCTGAGGTGGGGGGGTAGTTCTGTAGAACAAATGGTAGGTCTACCCCGCCAGCCCTGCAGAGACCTGAGCTTGTCTTCCTTCCTCTCCTCCGGGTCATTTATACTTCTCTGTGTACTTGAGTTTTCCTATACTGGGTTACAGATGTCTCCTGTTTCACTGAAGATGCAGTTTGTGTATGTTTCTTCTTTTGGTCCTTGTGTGATTTCTCAGAAGAAAATCTTTGTTCCTCCATCTTGAAACTGGACGTCCACCAACACACCTCTCATTAGTCTGTGCAGCTTCATTTAAGGTACAGGATGTGGATCGGATGATAAATGCTGGTCCTTCATTTAATCAATTCATTCAACAAATACCCCTTGATCACCTACTCTATCTGGGCACGGTTGAGCTGGGTCCTGGGGAGTGGGAACAGTAAGAGACGCATCGCTACTCGCAAGGGACTCGCACGTTAGGGAGAGATCTAGGTAAGTTGGGGGACAATGGCAATGCAGAGCTCAGTCCTGAGGTGGTGAAGGCAGAGGAGGAGAGCGCACGGGGAGGAGCACTTGGCCTAGCCTGGGAATAAAGCTTTAACTTTCCAGAACACTGCCACCCATTCAAAAGAATCCTCATCAGAGATGAGACAGCGCTGCTGTACTGTGTTCTTCCTGCTGCCCAGCAATCTTGCTTGGGCGAGGAGATGGCTCCCTGGGCGGTCCCAGCTCCGTGCATCCTCTGGGAGATAACGATGCTTAAAAGGCCGACTGCTTCTGCGAGGAGCTGGCCCAGAGCCTGGTCCTCCCAAGGCCACAGTGTGGACACGGGAGCGAATGAAGAATGAGGTGGAGGAGGGCTCCGGGCCGGCCTGGAGACCTGGCCCCGCTGACAGCAATGTGTTTTGAACCTGAATTCGTTTGCCTGCTTTATTCTCAGTGCCCGCGTGGGCTAGAAGAGGGAAGTCAGCAGAGAAGCCTCAAGAACAGAAGCCAGGACAGAGGCCTCCCCCTACGGAAGCATTAGCTGTGTCAGCAGGAGTGAGTTCTGGGTTGAGGCTGAGAAACAGGCTAGTGTCATGAACTGGGATTTGTCACATCCCGAAGTGCTCCAAACACCACTGTCCTTTTTGTTTTCAATATTACGTTTCCCTGGTTTTTCTCCTTGCAGCCTGTCCGTGTAAGACAAAAGGGGAGTCACTTTTGCATTAATATTAGCCAGGGTCAGGGAAGTGGCAGGGCCCAGCTGGACGCCTGCATCCTGTTCTGGGCTTGTAGGGACCGGGGTGCCGAGTGGTGAGGGAGGGGGTCTGCCCTGGAGGGGCAGGGTGGGGAGGACCCCGGAGGGCCCGGGGGCAGTGGGTTCCTCCTCAGCTTGGAAGCACTGTTGAGAGAGAGGGAGAGAGGGACAGAGAGAGGGAGGGAGAGAGAGGCTTTACTCTGTTTCTTATCCAGGGCAGAAATAGACCTAGGGGAGGGTGTATGTCGTGCCAGCCAGATTTAGCCAAATGTATTAGGAAAACATTTCTAATCACGAATGTCTTATTGAAAGAACAAGGTTCTCATGGAGCAAGGATGGCTCGTTCGCATTGAAGTGGAGATTGGAGGCTGTTGTAGGGGAGTTGGACCAGGTCACTTCGGTCCTTCCAAGTCTTGACTCTACAATCTCAGTAACAGTTAAAAAGCAAGCCACCATCCACTGAGTGAGACCATGTGTCGCTTTACATGTGTGAACTTACTTAATCCTCACCCACTGAGGTGGGTGGTGTTACTAGTATTGGCCTATTTTACAGATGAAGAGCCTGAGGTACAGAGAGGTTGCTGCGAAGTTTTTGTTCCGTTTTACAATGACACGGTCTGGCCCAGGGGAAGACATTATACTGCAGGGGTTGAGAACTCAGGCTCCAGGGAGCCCCCCAGACTCTGGAGTCCGTCACTGTTTCCCAGCGAAATGGCCTTGGGAGAGTTCTTCCCAGTCCTGGGTTTCTTGTCTGTGAAGTAGATCCAGTACCAGTGCATCCTTCCTGAGAACTCGAGCGTACAGATGAGAGCTAACCCCACCCCACCCAGCCCGAATTATGTCTTAAGAAAAATCCTTTTTTTCCGGCACATTTGCAGATTGGCTGATGCTGGTTTCACGGGCTCTGCTCACCCGAGTTCTGGGGAAGTGTGGTTTGAGTGGAGCTGTTTGACCCTGGAGCTTTCCCACACAGGTGGGCACGCAGGCTTTTGTGCTAGTGGGCTCTGTGCTCTCACCCGTTGATGCTAAGGGGCAGGAAAACCAGAGCGAGGGAGCTGGAGAAGAGCAAAGGGTGGGACCAGAACCCACGAGCATCTTCTGAAAATGCTCCCTGCCTTCCTGCCAGCCAGATGCTTTGGTTTAATCCTACCCAGCAGCACGTGTCCGGAACCTGCTGGCACACAGGTCATTTGTGTCATCATTATGACCAAGACAAGGAGCTCTGGTGAAGCTTTTTGCCCCTTGCTTGGTACTTAAGGCCAAGCCCAGGTCCAGCTCACCGTGGGTCCCTGCCTCTCTGTCTGCATTTCAGGGCAGTTCTGGCCGCGTGTGTGCGAGTGTGTGTGTGTGCATGTGTGTGAAGCACAGGCTTTGAGAAGAGAGACAAACCTGGGTTCAAATCCTGCCCTGGCCACCAACAAGCCACATAACTTCAGGCAAACGACCTCTTGCAGCCCCCATTTTTCATCGATTAAAGGCGGAAAGTAAATCCTACCATCTCATGAGGTTGTCGGGTGCATCACATGGGGATAACACACGTGGCGTGCCCAGCGCATTGCTTGGCATCTAACACACAGGAAAGGAGTTTGCTCAATAAATGGTAAATGATCACTGAGACACAAGCAGTAGATAATCTAGGTCTGCACAAATTAGGGATTATTATTATGGAATAGTGTCTCCTTCCATTCTCTTCCGCTTACATTGAAATCCTGCTTTTCTATAGGAAAGAGAGAGGACCTAATAAGCCTACACGTTCTTATTTTCTGCTGTGTGTTAATGACTCCTGGAGCAGTGCTTGTCCCCTCCCACCAGCAGAACAGTTTCTTAGCCACGCTGTAAAGACCATTTGCATCTTAACCCACAGGTATGTCTGTACTGGGGACAATCTGTGACCTCAGAGGGCCAGAAGCGTCAAGACTGTGTTTTCGATCATGCTATGCTGCACCATCACCCGTGAATATTAAAAAAGGGAATAAACACCACGAATACAGAATATGTGGGACAGTAACCTCTAGTCCACTTACCTCAGCAATTCAATTTTTACTTATTCCTGTTTCTTTTTTTCCTACAAGCACATTTAATTTTTAGATGGCTGCAAGAAAAGCGTGGGAAAAAATGTGCATTCTTCTTTCCGCTTAGGAAATTGTCCCAAGTTGCTGCGTTTTTCATCATTAGAATTGTAAATGTTCATTCCAGTGGGCATACTGTAATCGGCTTAGCTATTACAGTCATTTACGTTGCTTGCAATTTTTTTTTTATTCACGGATAAGTTTGCCAAGGCGCGCATAGGTCCCCCTTCCCTGTCTTGTTTTTGCTCCTTAGCTTCTGAAACCCCTTTATGTATTCAGCTGGTTTAGGGTTGGCACGTTTCATAGCTCTCCTTAGTGGTGGGAAATAGCATGTATTTTCTTTGTCTTTGGAACTGCCCTCTCGTGTTATGAGCAGCCTGGTCCTCTTAGTCTGTGGTTCGGCGGTGGAGGCTGGAAAACTGAGGAGGGTGAGTGTGCGTGGGCAGGTTGAAATCCGAAGCTCAATGTTGCCTTCAAGTGAGACACGCAGGAACTGCAGGGGCGGGAACCGGGCCTGCGCCTTGGATGGGAGGCTCTGGTTTTAGATGTAGGGTTTGAGAGAGGAGCAACATCCTGCCCATTCTTGACGAGACGTGGATCTGGTTCGGACATGGACCAGATGGCAGTCACCAGGCTGGAGACTTTCTGGTTGATTTTCTTTCTAGGAGAAGGAGGTAACGATGATGGCAGTGAGTGTGGTCACCATGAATCCAGTGTCTTCTATATGCCAGTCTCTTTGGTAGGTTGTTTATGTACATCAATGCTCACTCTTATAACAATGATTTTATAACTGCTATTTGACAAAGAAGAAAATTAAGGCCCAGAGAGGTCAAGTCATTTGCGCAAAGTCACCCAGCTGCCAGGTTCAAAGTCAAGTCTATCGGGTTCTGAAGCCCCATTTGTTTTACTACACCAGACCCCTGTGCCAGTGGAACGGTTAGGACACCACCGACCCGAGCCAAGCCCAGATCGGCAAATCCCCGGGCCCTGCTCTTCTCCCAGAGCTCCGCTTCACAGACCTCAGTGCGACACCCATCTTCTGTGTCGGGGCAGGATGGGAGCACTAAGCCTTCAGTACCTGGTGAACCTGTCCTGGTTCCTCAAAGGCAGCCTCGGTTAACTAGATGGTGCCAGCCTCCCTGTGGCTCGGGGTGCCTGGGCCCTGTGCTCCAAGGCTGAGCCTGCCCGCCTGCCCTGGGCAGGGGGGGGGCACCAGTGCAGCCAGGCTTTGTCAGCTGGGCCTCCTGCCCTGGGGTGGGAGCGGGCTACGGAGGTAGGGCCAGCAGCAAGCCCTAAACTGCCCTCTGCCTCCTTATAAACAGTATTGATTAGGTTAAAAAAAATTAAGTGTAAAAAACGAACAGCAAACAAGCAAACAAACAAAAAAACTCCACAAACCCGTTTCCAGATAGCCCCTGTTAATTTAAATAAACAATACATTCCAGTGGCGAAAAAAGTAATTCAAACGGCATGGAAAGGCAGAAAAGAAAAAGGGAAAAGCCCCTTCTTCCAAACAGAGCCTTCAAACAGCTGCTTGGGATTGCTTCAAGAACTTCCTTTTGCCTGGAGCAGCAGACGGTCAATACATGTACTGATGTATACGTATTTACAATGTATACAGATGAGGTCAACGCTTTGCTTTTTCTCATCTGATGTGTGTCAGGGACTTTCCTGTATAAGCAGGGGCCACGTTCTTCAGAAGGGCTGAGCTTGCACAAGCCGAGATTGTTTTAAGCTGCCCTCTAACGGCAGGCACTGAGATTTTGGTTGTTCCAGCGTTTTCTTAAGCACTCCCAGCCATGGTCCCCCCCCCCCCACGACCCAACCGCCATGCAGGAATGAACTTGCAGCGAGGGGCAGACGAGGGTACTTGGTGGGACCACTCATCCAGCAGCAGCCTCCTGACAGCCCTGCTGGCCTGGAGTGGGAGGATGCTTTTAGATGCTAAGCTGCTGCCCCCTTGTGGCCAGGTGATGGGGAGCCCCTTGCTAACCAGGTGTGTCCCCGTAAGCCGGAACCCCGCCAAATCCTCCACATGGAACCTCAGCCCGTGAGCCCGTTCTTGTTGGGAGGAAGGGAGGAGACTCTTTGGTCCTCACCCTAATGGCTCACCTTTGCCTGTGGCTGAATCCAACACCCAGCCTTGTAGCTATGGAAACTGGAACAAAGATGTTCAGCTACTACTGTGTATTTAGGGGAATGTTTGACAGTGATTGAGTACCTGCCCTGTGCCTACTCTGGGTGCTGAAAAGTAGGAGCCCCCTTATACTTAAATGGAAATATCTTGTTGGAGTCCGGTAAACCTGGGTCTACCACTGATTTGCTGTCTGTTCATCCATCCACCCACCCATCTATCCATCCATTCTTTCAATCGTTCAAAAAATTTTTTGTTGGGTGCCAACTTGTACGCCTTGAGTGCTAAGCTCTGTGTCCATGGGTGAGTTACTACACTTCTCTGAACTTTAGTTTCCACATCAGTAAATTGATCATAATGACATTTAAATCATGTGGCGTTGTTGGGAAGATTAAATAAAATAATGTAGGTGAAACGCTACATAGCTATGTACTCAGTAAATGGTATGTAGTAGATCAGAGAATTAGAAACTGCCTAATTTTCTGGAAGCTTACATTTTATTTAGGGAAATCTGATATAGATACATAAAGCAGTCAGGGAGTTTCAGCAAGCACAGACTATTGGAAGACTATTGTGTACACATACGTGTGTTTGTGTGTGCGCGCGTGCACATGGTATGTCCAAACGGGAGGTCTGTGGGCTGAAGCAATGTAAAGTGAGGGGTGGACTGGTGTGGGCTTCAAGCAGAGAGAATTATTTAGTCAGACTTTGAAAGATTGGGATTGCTAGAGGGAAGACTGGAGGGTATGTCAGGAAGAAGGACCGCACAAGCAAAATTACTTTCTTCTACAAAAGTGCCATGCCATGGTTTTACTCATATCTCCGGCCCATTAGCCAGTACACAACCACCCCCAAATGATGGTGGGCCCTGTAAAGACATCCTATTTCCTGAAGTGAAGCAGTCAGCCTATTTTGAGGTCAAAATCAGTCACAGCCATTTCTTGATGCCCTAGTCAGTCAAGCAATTGATAAATTCAGGCAGCAACATCGCTCCGGTAGTCCCCTGTGGACCCAGACAGAATTTGTTAGGTTGATTGCAGAGGGAATTTCCAGGATTCTGATTTAACCAGTGATTTTTTGAGCACGTGTTATGTGCCAGCCATTGGGTTGGATTCTTCATGTGCCTATGAAGTCAGATTACTACACCCATTTTTTGAGGAAGAGACCGAGGGTCAGAGAGGATAGATGACTTACCCAGTCTATACAGGTGGCGGATGTAGTGTCAATATTCCAACCTAGGCCTCCTGAGTCATTGCTTTTCTCTTATATCTCTTTTGTCCTTAGCCATATTCTCTCCTGGAGTGTAGCTCCAGGTACAAATTACTTCCCCATAGCTGGGTCTTCCATGTTGTTGGCCTGTGTGTCTCTCCCCATCAGGGAGGACACAGTGGCCCTGCTCCATCCAGAGTGATTGCAGGGGACTCAGGAAAACCGCCAAGGGTCTTCTTTCTCTTTAAAAGTTAACCCTGAGTGCAAGCTCTGAATTTTAGTCTGAGTCCAAGTAACTGCACACACCTGTTGTGGTAAGTCATGCTATCTGAGTGGATCACTAAGATGTTTTCAATCGTTTATAATTCTCGTGTAAGGTTTCTTCATTAGCAAGTACATTAAAATAATTAAGACAGCTCGAATAAATCAAAGAAAATGAAAGGATCCTAATTCCACCAGCCATTCTGACTCAGTATTCCCAAATCTAAGAATTAGCCAAATATGAACATTCCCCCCCTTCTCTGAGTGCCTAGAGTTATAAATACAAGGATGCTCTCAGTGGCTCTGCTTGTGTCAGCAAAGAAATTGGAAGCAACATCCATGTACAGGGCACTAGTTTAAAAAATAATGAAACCCTGTGGCACCATTCATAAGAATACAGTAACATATGCTGCCGTGGAAAGATGTCCAGGGTGGAGTAAATCAATTTGCAAATGTTAACCACTATATATATATAAATAGATAAAAAACAAATTTCTTTTGTACAGCACAGGGAACCATATTCAATATTTTGTAATAACCTTTAATGAAAAAGAATATGAAAATGAATATATGTATATATGCATGACTGAGACATTGTGCTGTACACCAGAAATTGACACGTTATAACTGACTGTACTTCAATTAAAAAAATGTTCTAGTATCTTACATTTACAGAGTAAAAAGTAGCAGGTAGAATATACTTTAATAATAAATTTTATATAACCTGAAAAAATATACTTTCATGAAGAGGAAAAAAAAGAAAACTTCAATGTGTATCTGGTTCCCATTTCATAAAATACACACTGAAGCACGGTCCTACAGTGTAGCACAGGGAACTGTATTCAATATCTTGTAATAACCTATAATGAAAAAGAATCTGAAAAAGAGTATGTGTGTATATGTATGACTGAATCACTATGCTGTACACCAGAAACACAACATTGGAAATCAACTCTACTTCAATAAAAACAAAAACAAAAACAAACTGTACAGAATTTCTATTTTTATGTATAGAAATAATTACTTAGTTGAATAGACACCAAATGATTTATGGGGAGGTGGCAGGCGGGGGCTCATTTTCTCCATTTTTAGTATTATTCTCTAATTTTGAACATCTGTGTCACGTGAGAGGCTGGCCTGCAATCTGTGCTGGTCCAGGCAGGCAGGCAGGCTCCTTCCTGGGAGGTGTGGAGGCGAGGTCGGCAGGGACTTGGGGTGGTTTGTCCTGACATCACAGGCTGTGTTGAATAGAAAGGCAGGAGGCAGGGGCGGCCGTGGTGAGCTGGGCAGTTGGCTGCACGGGATTGATGTTCCTTCCTTTCTACCTGTCCTGGTCGACCACAGGCCAAGACCACGTGTGTGAGGAGGCTCCTGCTTCTGGGGGGTGACTTATGTAGTCTGTCAAGCTCGGTTCCTGCATTGTTTTCATCCAGGCCCCCTGTGACCTTGTGACAGAGGAACTCTCATCGCTATTTAACAAATGAGAAAATCAGGGACCAGAGTGGGTAAGTGACTTGTCCAAAGTCACACAGCTATTGGTAATACCCAGCTTTGGACTGTGGATTGTTTTTTCTCTCTCTCTCTCTGTCTTTCAAGTTCTTTCCGTGGAAAGACACCTGGCAGAGAGATGAGGCTGCATTTGACTCAGACTGAGTCCCCGTGAGGCCAGAGGTGGCGCCAGCGAGCCAGGAGCACTGCTGGCCATCAGAATTGCAAAGCAGTGGCTCAAAAAGGTGCTTTGTTGGGTCTGCAGTGTTTTTAAAAGCCTTGAGTTAGTTGCCAAAATTTGAAAATAAAATTTCATGTTAAATTTAGATTTCCCACTTCTCTTGAAAAAATCGGTGTCCTCATCGCTGTCAGGCAACCCATCAGCTGGCCGCCGCTTCCTCTAATCTGGGTGTGCAGTTTCCAGGGCACCGCAGTGCCCACCACTCCTTTCTGTCTCCTACCGCTGGCCCGCTTCACTCATTGACTAAAGTGGAAGCCATAGAAATAATAGTTAAGAGCATGGACTTGAGCCGGAGTGGGCTTGTGGCCATGTGACTTCAACAAGTTAGCAAAACTGTTTGCTGCCTTAGTTTACACACCTGTGAAATGGGAGCAATAACACTACCCATCTCATAAGGGTGTTGGGAGAAGCTTAAGTGAGTTAATAGATATAAAAAGTATCTGGGGCATTGAAAACGTTATATAAATGTTAATTATTATTCTAATTGTTTGCTGGGTATAGGTATTTGCATTTGTAAACTGCTGCTTTCCCCTCACAGCAGCAAATGCTTTTCCTTCTTGAATTACCAAACTCTCTGTCAATCTGATCTCAGAGGAGAGTTTGCAGAGAGGGTTCTGAACTTGTCCGAGATGCTGGCAGAAGCACGACAAGCAGAGAAAAGGGTCCCAGTGCCACCCTGGGGACGCTTCCAGCCCTGACTGTGCTTTTGGGGGCTGCTGCGCACTGACCTGGGGAATCACTGAGCTTGCTGTCACTCAGTGTCCCTAACACCCTGGCCTGTCAGGCTGAGCCCAGTTCCTTCTGCTCAGCACCAGACACCTTCAGACCCTGGAGTTGGGAGGCCACTGAAACAAAGGTGTTTATCTCACTCCGGCTCTCCTGCGGCTCAGCTGGGCTGCCTGGCCCGGCTCTGGACAGCATAAAAAGTCAGGCTCAGATGACAGAGGCAGAATTTAGAGCCCTGTCGGATGGCAGCTGGGATTCAAGCTGTCAGCTGGAGGCAAGTGATAACAGTAAGGCTGGTGGGGACTCTGATGCGTGCGAGAGGGCAGGGGTGATGCTGTGCAGAGCTCCCAGCCACCCCGCGCCTTATTCTATTTATAATTCTGCTTGATAATAGGGCCCATTCATCCCCTCTGCAGGCCACTAATTGCTCTGGAGCAGAGGGATGACAGCCTAATTATTAACTTCACAAAATTAAAGTTGGGCTGTGTCAACAGGGTCCCTTTGCTGTCACCCAGATGCAATTCGTTGCCCTTCATTGTGGCAAAGGGCAGTTAGGAAAAAAAAAAAAATTGAAAACCCTGGCTTGGTTCCAGCTCAGGCAGACTTTTATTTTCTGGCCTCAAATTATTTATCTTTGGGAGGTTCCGCTTCGAGGAGACAGAATACCTCTTTCCTCTTGGCCGTAAACTGCGGTCAGCCCGGCACTGCTCCTCTGACGGGAGGTGACATTTTTGTCCCTGGAAACAGGGGATCTGAGAGTGAGAAGGGGCCTTAGTGAGATTAAAAACCGGCAACTACTGGGCCTGATTCAGCCCATGGATGTTTTATTTGGCTAGCAGAATGTTAAAAAAATTTTTTTTTAAACAGATAAAATCCTTATTACATAAAAATTAGCCATTTTCAAGCGTACAATTAGTGGCATTCAGCACGTTAATGATGCTGTACCATCATCACCACTATCGAGTTCCGAAACATTTTGATCACCCCAGAAGGAGACTACGGTCACCTCCCCCCTCCCTCCCCCTAGACTCTAGCCACCACCAGAGATCTGTTTTTTGCCTGCTCTGGATATTTCATATAAACAGAATCGTATGGTAGGTGGCCTCTTGTGACTGGTTTTTTTCATGTTGCACGATGTTCCTGGGGTTCCTTCGTGCTGCAGCGTGTCAGTTCTTTATTCCTTTTAAAGCTGGATAGTTTTAAAAAGCTTTTGAATTAGTTTATAACAGCCGTGTTGAGCTGTCACCCAGGTACCGTCCAAATTTGCCTCCTGAAACGTACACTTCCATGGCTCTCACGGTGGTGTGCACAATTCCAGAGTTGTGCAACCATCACCACAGTTAATTTTCAACACAGAAAAGTCAGATTTCCCAGAAAGACCAGAAGACCCGGTAATACAGGGCCTACCTCCTGACACGATGAGGCAGCCTGCTTCTAAGTGGACTCGGGCTCACAGGGGCCCCAGCCTTTGTGGTACCCGCGGCGGCCCTTCATTCATTTGCTAACTGCCTGGGCCTGGAGGCATGTGAGTGTGAGTCCTGGTCCGGCAGCCTGCTTGGGCCGGTGAAGAACCTGATACCCAGCCAGGCCTGGCAGCTTGCTCAAGGTCACGTGGGACAGGCTGCGAGGAGAGAGCGTGTCTTCCCAGTGCCCCTTCCACTCCAAGGTGGCTCTTTGCTCAGGTAGTGAAGCTAATGATCAGAATCTCTGCCTTAAGGGAGGTGTGACCCTATGTACGTGACAGTCTTTGTGCTCTGTTAGTGATGAATGTTCGTGCTGGGGGTGCCTGCCATTTCTTCCTTTCTCTGGTTACTGTGCCTAACGTTTCCTTTGGGTGAACACCCCAAATAACCACATTGACTAGGGCAGGCCCTGACCCACTCTCCCCAGGGAGTGCTTATGACTTTCTCAGGCCTGACAGTCAAACTCTTGCCTTAGTGATTGGAGTGGGGCTGAGGAACTTTTGTTGGATCTCCTGCAAAATAGAAGTGCTTTCCCTGCTAAGGGTCCTGAGACCTGAGATGGTACGGCCTGCTGAGGGTGAGTGCCACTTCCAGGAAGGGTCTGCCTGATATTTGAGCCAGTTCCAGGGAAAGAAAAACTGAGGGATGGATAAAGCAGATCTCTAAAGACACTATTTGAGCAGCCTGATACAACCATGCCTGAAACCCTCATCTTTTGTTTTGTAATGTAATAAATTCTGTCCTCTTTTTTCTTTTCTTAAGCTGGATTGAGTTGGGTTTCTGTCACTTGCATTGAACTACTCTGTGCTAAATATATACAACATATTTCACTCAAAGAACACTCATTAAGCACTCACCCTGTACCAGTGTTTTCACATACGTGATCTCATTTAGCCTTCCGACTAACACTGTGAAGTAGGTAGCTAAAATGCTTTCTAGTTTATGGAGGACAGATGGGGGTTAGGGAGGTGGCTTGCTCAGAGATACTCAGCCTGTGAGTGGATGGCCTCGGCTTTTGGCCTCAAGTTCAAGGCTAGTTCCTCTACCACAGCTCCCCAGCACATCATGGGAAACACTTTCAATTTTCCGAAGAGTGTAAACATGTCTTCCACCTTGCTCCCCCCAACCTCCACGATAAAGATATTCCACGATAATTGTGAAAAATTTGAAATATATGGAGAAGTATATATTAAAAATCCCACCACTCACTAATAACCCCCATTAACTTTAACATACTTCCAGATTTTTAGTGCAATTTTGTAACATATGGATGTTTATGTAAAAAGAATAAAAGATCACTGCGTATGTACAATTTTATACCTGCGTTTATCACTTAAAATGTTTTAAGAATGAGGACTGTTCTCCATATGTTTTCCCTTGAGTTGGAGGAAAGAGTTCTCTGGGCTCTGGGGTAGACCCAGGGCTCACCCTCCACTGGTCAGTTTAGAGCTGCGGGTGGCACCTCTGCTGCTGGGGTGGCTCCTTCCCTGCCTGGGGCCGAAGGGTGTGTGTCCCCTGGTTTGTACTGGACTGTGCCCAGCAGCCGCTGGAACCCGCAGGAGACCACCTGCTGATGCAGGGACGCCTCACGTGTCTGTTTCCTACGCAGGCAGGGCAGGCTGTGATGGAATCAGTGCAGATGTGAGTCCCTTGGGGAGGTGGAGTGGGCTGTGCCAGAAACACTGGTTTTGCTACTGGTGTGACCTACAGGTCATCTCCCGACCTAGGACCTAGAAGGCCGTGAGGCTTTCTCCCTTTGCCCACTTGATCAAACACACGCTGTGCTCTCCATGCCCACACGGTGGCACTATGGAATAGGAAACGAATTTACTCCTCGGGCTTTGGGAGAAGAAATAAAGGCAGAGCAGAAACGAGCTCTTTAGAGAGAAGAATGAAGCAAGCTGAAAATGTACAGCTACTAAGGGTGTGTGTGTCATGCGGGGTGAGAAGGGTGAGGAGACCCCAGGCAGAAGTAGAAACACACTGGGGAGGAAAGATAGCAGTCATGGGGCAATCAATATGTTGTCATTGACACCTAACGGGAGATAGCGTGATGTAGAGGGAATTCCCGTGGGTTTTGGAGTCGTGCAGACAGGGTGTGGATCCAGGGTCAGGCACTTCCTAGTGGTGTGATCGTAGCACGCCACTTGGTTTCTGAGCCTCAGTTTCCTCATCTGTGAAATGGGTGGTCCTCGAGGTGTGGGAAGGGTTGGCACTGAGCTCTAGGAGGCTGTGCTAGTAAGTGGCAGAGGCGGAATTCTAATCCAGGCCTGCCTGTTCCAAAGGCTTCTTCTATCATCACAATAATGATTTTGATGACAATGAATGTATATGTGCATACATATGCATATACATATGTATTAAATGATTTTTTTTACTAATTGCCTTTGAGATATAATTCACATAAAAGTCTACAGTTCCATGACAATTTTTTTTCCCAAAGAGCTTCCCCATCCAGACATTAGTTTAGTAATAACACTAACTGACATTTACCGAGCACTTTAAAATGCACAGGATGACTTTACTCATCCTTTTTCATCTAATTTATTTTTTAATATTTAGATATAATTTATTTTATTTTACTTTTGATGGTATGTCAGTATGTTTAATAAGAGCACTATTATTAACTATGATTTATTACTTTTGAAAAAATTTTAGCACTTTTTTATATAGCAAATCAAAATTCTGGTTCTGTATTTAATTTAATAGACTTTATTCTTTTAGAGCAGTTTCAAGTTCACAGCAGAACTGAGGAGAAAATACAGAATTTGCACATACCCCTCCCCACCCACACATATATACTCCCCTACCCTCAACATCCCTCATCAGTGTGGCGTATTTGGTACAATCAATGAACCAACATGGACACATTATTATCAACTGAAGTCCATAGTTTACATTAGGGTTCACTCTTGATGTTGTACATTCTATGGGTTTTGACAAATGTGTAATGACATGTGGCCACCACTATAGTATACAGAATAATTTCATTGCTCTAAAAATCCCTTGTACTCCATCTATTCATTCCTCCCTCCCTCCCCTTTCTCATCTAGTTTCAATCCTATGATATCCTGTGAGCAAATAAGGCAGTTAAAAAAAAAGTCATCACCCCCACCCATTTTACAGACAAGGAAATGGAGATACAGAGAGGTGTGGCTTGTCTAGGAGACGGCTGACTGATGAACAGAAGGAACAGAATGAGTCAAGAGTCTGGGGACCCTAGGTTGGTGAGTGGCTACCTACCCATTACAGGCAGGGACAGGCTGGAGCAAGCTTCTGCTTCAGGTGGAGGCCTGCAGGTGCCTCAGGTGCTCAGGAAGGGTGTGAGTTGAGCTCTGGCTGGGGGATAAGAGCACCCCTAGCCTGGAAGGCAGCTGGGGTAGGATTTTGGCCTTGGGTGAAGGGAGAGGGACTTGCTGACTGTTGCATCATCTAGGCTGCTTTTGGCTGCAAGGATAGGAAAGCCTGCTAACAATGTCTTAAGCTATAGAAACATTTAATTATATCACTGATAAAGAATCTGGAGAGGCAGTTCCAGGTTTGGCTCCGAAACCTCACGATGGCCCCATGAAACCAAGGCTTGTTCTTTCTTTCCACTCCACCATCTTTAGCATTGGCATTTTGACCTTAGGTTTGTCCTCTAGGTCGTAAGATGGCTGCGGATGCTCCAGGCCTCACGTCTTCACACAGAGCAGGAAGGATGGCAAAGTGGGCATTTCCCCACAGTGTTCTGTTTTTAGTTAGCAACCTCAGAAAGTCTTGGCAGACTTCTTACATCTCATTGACCAGAGCTGGTCACATGCCTGTCCCTGGACTCTCACTGGCAAGGAGGAACAGGATGACCGAGATTGGCTTAGATCAGGCATAATTTATCCCCTGGGTCTGGGAGAGAGAGTTTGGCTTTACCCAGCAAGATGTCTGAACAATGTCCATTTTTATGGGCTAACAAAAACGGGGCAGGCAGGTTGGGAAGTGATGTAGAGGAGCGTTTTGGGGGCAGGAAAGTACCAGTGTCCCCCTTGATTGTGGTGGGGCTGGGTCTAGCATGGCCTGGCAGGGATGATGGTGCAGGTGGGAGGGGCTGGCTGGGTGCAGGGACCCCTGCCTTGCAGTGGATTCACCCAGGCTATTTCTTGATGTGGGGCCACCTGGCTCTTTTAATGGGGGAAGGAGCAGGCCTGGCATTTCTGACTCTGTTTACTCTTCTTTGGGCGTTGCTACTTGCCTTTGTGTTCACTCTACATTGTCACCACCTGTCTTGATTGTCAGGGGCAAAGCTTGGGCAAAGGCTGCCAAGCTAAGAGAGACGGAGTTGGAGGAGAGCACGCAGCAGGGGTGGATGCGTCCAGCGCCACAGCGCAGGGCTGCCCAGGTGGTTCGCCTCACCACCCTGGGGCTGCCACTTGGGTGGAGCATGGCGTTTAAGGCCTGCCTGGAGTTGTGTGGGAACATTGGGAAGACCTGACAAGACCATACGTGCGATCTGCGGTGTGTGGACACGGGGCATGCGGGGCATGTCCTCGGCTTGGATTTGGGACAGTCGGGGACGCTTGGTGTAGCCCATAGGTCGGGGAGGTTCTGCAGGGAATGCGCCAGCCATCCCGAGTCCCAAGGCGGCTTGTATCCTCAGGCTCTGCTCTTTTCCCATCTGTCCTCTTCTCCCTCCCTGCCTCCTGTCACCTTCTCCCTCGCCTCTGTCTCCTTGTTTTTCTCTTCCACTCCCCGAGCCGCCTTCACACCCCGGGGGAAGGCTCTGCTGCTGGGACGCAGGCTGCAGGCCCCCTGGTGTGAAGAGCTGGGCCATTTTCAGCCTTTGCCTGGCTCCTGGCTCTCCTCCATCTGCCCAGTGCCCCAGCGCCCCTGAGCAGCCTCCCTCCCACCTTGGGGCTGCCGTCCGCCAGCCGCTGTGCTGGAGGGACCCAGATTCATTTTAACATCAGCCGAATCAAAGGCTCATTGAGGGAGTGGGTGTCACTGAGGGCGGAGTGAGGCCCCTTCCCCCTTGGACCCTTTAGACTTCTCTCTCCATCTCCGGTCAGGGACAGTCCTCATGACATCTCTGTGACCCCTAGATGGGCATCGCATTTCTTGGGCAAATGGTGGGGGCCGGGGAGACTTGGAAGAGGTTCCTTGCAAATCCCTCTCCAGGGCTTGCTAAGGCTCCTATGCTTGTGAGTGCAAACCAGCGATGTCATCTTTCTACAGGAAGAAAGACACATTGTTACCATGCAGCTCCTGGAAACCACCGCCTGGGTCCCTTTCTCGTCTGCAAGCGCCCTTGGAAAATTGAGCGGGTGATCTGTGTCAGACAGCCACAGCGACACTAACCGCCACCACCACCCCTGTCTGAGAGCTCCTTGGGCACCCACTCATTTGATCAGATGCCAACTTTGCAGGTCAGTCTGGTTTTCAAGCTGCTGTCTGTTACGAGCTGGTTTTTTTTTTTTTTTTTTTTTTTTTTTTTGGTTTCCTTGTCTGAATTTTTACCATCCACTTCTGGACTGCCGGTGGATGGAGGGCAGATGTTTGGGCAGTCTTGCAAAGAAGGTGCCCAGGAAACATGAAAGCAGAATGATAATTAAAGGAGCAGTAAAACGGAGTTTTAGGGGCTGTTGTTCCACCTCTCTTGAATCTGCGAATTGTGAAATGTTTTGCTGAAGGCCTCTTTTAATCCTCTAAGCTGCAACCACAGTGTCAGTCATAGCAGTCACCATCACTGAGTGATTTTTCTGTGTCAGTCATGGAGCTCATTTAATTTAACACAGACACTATTATCACCATTTTACAGATGGTAAAACTGAGGCACAGGAAGGAGAAATGACTTGCCCAAAGTTAACACAGCTGATAAGACTTAGAGCTGGTATTTGGACGCGGCCAGGGTGGCGCCAAGATGCAGGTGCTGAACTCGGCCTCATTGCCCCTGCCCAGCAAGTGTCGCTGCTGTTCCTATCAGGAGTTCTGACTCAGAGAAGGCCAGCCAAGTGCTGAGGTCAGCTGCCAGGGGTGGACCTGAGGGGGAAGAGCTAGAGGTCTTTTATGGGTTACCCCTGGGCTCCCAGACTGGGTGTTCTGGCTCCATGGGCCCCCTGGCTGGTGGGTGGAGCGGGGAGGAGCCCCTGAAACTTCCCCAGGTTCATGGCCCTCACGGCTCTTGTCTTGTCCTGCTCGTCTGGACACGGCGCTGGGTGGAGGTGACCAGGGGATATTCCAACTGCCCAGACCAGGAAATGAGACTTGTCCAAGGTCCCTCAGTCCAGGAATGACAGAGACCCAGAGCCATCTGCTGAGCCCTGCTGTCCGGCAAGCCCTCTGGTGGGGCCCTCCTGCCCTGCTCAGCTGCTCTCACTGCACGAGGGAAGGTCCCGAGGGAAGTTATCAGTAGAAAGAATCTCTCGAAAAGGCAGAGGCCAAAAGAAGGAAGGACGGGTGAGGTTTGGGGTGGCCTCCCCTAGTTGATGGCCTGTTCTTTCTTCCTTGTGACAGCTCCTAACTGGGTTCCCGCCCGCATCTGGGCCATGATCGCTGGTGTCACAATGTAGTCCTTTCCAGGAACAGTGGGTGGGGTTATCTCAATGTTTTTCTGAATTCAAAGAATTTCTCCAATCCTTTAGAACTCCGAGATGGCCTTGGCTTGGTCCTGGAGCAGCCAGGCTGTATCTCCCCGGCCTTTGGTGAGTGGTCGAATTCCGTGGGTCCCTCCTCTGCCCTTCATCTCTGCTTTCCTTGTTTCTACCCTCTCGACCTGGCAGTCCCAAACCCACTCCTAGCTTGATACTTCCAAACCGGAAGGGCATTCTTGGAGGTTCTGCCTTTGACCTTCCCAGGGGCCCTTTTCCTGGCCCTGCAGTTCTGATAGCTCATGATACCTCGGGAACAACCTCTTTCTCCAGCCTAGCAGTTTGGAATTTCCCCCTTCCCCCCATCTCCAAGCTCACAGCTGCAACACAGAGCACATGGAAGGGAATGGAAGGAGGGTCATAATGAGGCTTGGCTGCCCAGGGTCTCCTCTATCTTTAGCCCAGCGCTTCCCAGGACTCTGAGTAGTGCCGAAGGGCGAGCCTCTGGCTGTCTGAAGGTAGAAACAGGAAGAAGGGAATTAAAGTGAGAAACAAATACAAAAAAGAATAGTAGCTACTATCTGTTGATTCCCACCAGGTACCTTACATAAATTATCTCACTTAATCTCCATAGCAGCCATCTGCAGTAGGTATTGTTGCCCATTTACAGATGAGAAAACAGAGGTTCATAGTGGGACACTGACTTGCCTAAGGCCCCGCATCCAGGGAATGGCAAAACTGGTAACCTAGGTGCCATCTTCATCCCAGTGAGTCCATTTTTTAATCTTCAGGCCAGGCCTTTCTCCCAGAGTTCCAGACCTTCGTATGAGACTCCATACATGGCTGTGGTCTGACCAATCAGTGTATTCCTTCTCCCTGGCCACAGTGACTGTGACACAAACCGGGTCAATGAGAACCCTTGGGAAGGAGAAACTTCTTTTCCTTTGTGACTGCCAGCAGGAGGGAGGCTGTAAGCCTGCAGCTTCCAGGGGCTGCCACATGGCATCCTAGAATGAAGCTGGCATGGAGGGAAATGGGGCTGGGAGTTGATGACTGAGTCCTTACGGCACTATCTGAGTCTGGATCCAACTATGCCTGAAGCTGGAACCCCTGACCTTTTTAGTCCAGGGAGCCAACAAATTCCCCTTGTTGGCTTAAGCCAGTTTAAATTGGGCAGCTGCCGCTGGCAACCAAAATCGTCTAATACCATTGCCAGGACTTGTCCTAATTCCCGTTTAAGTGATTTTGTTAGATTTGTCCTTTTGAAGCACCTTCTGCACAAAGGCCTTATAGTCAGCCTTGCCCCCAAGTGGCTCTGTCCTTTATCTTTAGCTGTATGCTCCCTAGCCTAGTGCACAGAAGTGTTTTATCCAGACTTCTTTCTTTAAATTTTCTACTATTTTTTTTTTAAATAAATAATTTTAAGTTTTAAACTAACAGCCAGGAGCCACCTTTTCTCTTGCCTGTCCTGACCTAGTCATATATTTAGCTCTCTTCAACTCCCTCCCAAACCTCACAGCCCCTCCATCTCTGTGGTTCTTGTTGACTGTATAAAAAATACGTGTAATGCTCTGAGGCATGGGTTGTGAGTCCTCAGGGGACACGACACGTTCACTTTGGTGCTCCCAGGCCAGGGTTTTGGGACACTTTGGTCTGTCCTGCTTCTGGTTCTCTCCAGCCCTCCAGTCACCTCTGAGAGATGCTTGGAGAGCCAGAAGCCTTCGGCTGGTGGCTCAGCCTCCCAGAGTTCTGCCCAGTTTAGACAGAAAAATGAAAATGCAAGCTCAGCTCGACTACAGTTCTCTCTCCTAAGGTGAGTTTGGCAGTCCAGAAGGTTCCCTGCTAAAAGCGTTGGCTTGATTTTGGACCAGCTGTTGGACCCAGCAGAACCTGGGGAGAGAAACTCCTACTTTATCATACACTGGCTCGCTTCCCTGAAATGATCCTCTTTCCCCCCATTTTGTCAATGGGAAAACTGAGGCAAAACCCCCAAACTGACCTGCTGGCAGTCACAATTGAGGGTCTGACCTTGGGGCTCGGAACCCCATGCTGAGCGTTTCTGCACGACGTCATTCCTCCTGCCGCTTTACTTGGTCTCCTCCCTCCAGAGCGAGGGGGAAGCACAGCTGTCGGAGCGCTGGGGGAGGATGGAATGCTTATTAGGACCCCCGCTCCCCAGGCACATGGTTCAGCGGGTGAACTCCTGACCCTTGGGCTGCTGCAGGAAGTGTGACGTAGTGACTCCGGCTGGATTCTGAGGTCTATGGGGAGAGGCAGACATGCCTGATTGAATTATTCCGTCCAGGAGGTTAAAAATATGTCAGGGGATGGCAGAGCTAAAAGTGCTGATGCTCTGTGCTCAGCTCCCCGAGGAGTCGGCCCTGCTGGAATGCCGTGTGAGCGTCCGTGCGCCTGCTGCGGGGAGGGTCCGGGCAGGATCTGGTGGCCCTCAGAGGCTGCAGGTGTGGGGCCCTGGGCCTCCAGGCCATCACTGGACACCTGCAGCCTCCCTGCAGGGCCGGGAGGTTTCACAGCTGGGAGTCTTGGCCAGAGCAGGTGGTGAGTCTCAAAGATGGAGGCGGGGAAACCTAGCCCTGTCTGGGAGTCCCCAAGCTCTCTTCGGGAAAAACCCAGCTTTCATTTTGGGAATCTCCTGTGGGGAGGCAGGGAGTGCCTTAGAGGGAGGGGGGGGGTCATCTGATAGCATAGTGGGTTCCAGATGCAGGAATGGTTGGTATGGAGTATGCCCAGCCTCCTTTCACCTTTCTGCCAAGTGCACGTTAAGCTCTGCTGATTTTTGTTGCCCAGTGAACATTCCCCTTTCTCTTCGGTAGCAGCGTCTTGATTTTCCTCTGGGGAAATCTCAGACCACATGATTAAGGCGCGGCTGTCTTCAGTTCCCTGGTTCCCGGATTAGGCCTGTAATTCAGTCTGGCCAGTCAGAACACCATACCTTGACTCAGCCTAGCCAATCAGATCAGCATACCCTGCTGGCTATAGGGTGAACATGTGTCCCAAGCTAGACCAGGGAAGCATGTATTAGTCAGGATGGGCCAGGTTAAGCTGCAGTAACAAATAAACCCCTGAGAACCTCTTTACAAGAAAAATTTTTTGTTTTTGTTCTTAATACTCCTCAACTACTGGAAAAGAGAAGTTTTCTCTTCCTCCTGGGATTGCTGAGCTGTAGGATCTATGTCTAGGGAGCCACTCTACAGGAAGCCTGCCTTGAAATGACACTATCACAGAGTAAACCAGAATGCAGAAAGGTGATTTCCTGTTAATACCATTTGAGCACCTGGATACAGCCATGCCTACATCCCATTACCTGAGCCAATACAGTGTTTTCTATTTTTTTCTCCTTTATCCCTTTCCTCCTTCTCTCCTCCTTCCTTCCTACTTTTTTTGTTTCTTTTTTTCTTTTTTGGCTTAAGCTACTTCGAATTAGAGTGCTCTTGCTTGCAACCAAAATGATCTATAAGCCCAAACTCTAATTCTTCTAGTAGCTGGTTCAAAACTCACCTTGTCCAAGCAACCTTCCCAGATTAATGCCCCCTTCTCTCTGATTCACTTATTTTTCCAATGCTCTCTCTAGCTTTATGACTTTTATTTCCATGACATCATTTTGTGCTTATTTGTGTATTGTCATTTTCTCATATAGTTCTTTTTCAATCTCCTTAACTAGATTGTTTTCAAGTCAAGTCAAAAGCAAAGACATTTACTGAGCTCTTCTGAGTAGATGGCATTATGCTAGGGGCTGGCATGGAGTGAGAGTAAGTCATTTTAAAATAACAATAGAAGATTTGAATTGGGCCAGAGATGAACCTCATCCATTAGGCAGGTCCACTCAAGTTGGGGGTGTCCAGGAAGGGGTCACGGATGAATGGGGCTTTGTTCTGAGTGTTGTCACAGAGTCCTGGGGCTGCTTTGAAGGTCACCTGCTTAATTTTGATGATTTGGAGGAGAAGGGCCTCCTACACAGGGGGACAGGAGGAAAGTGTCTGAGCACACACTGCTTCCTGAATTGCCCTGGAGGCTTCCCTGTCCTGTCGTCCTGGACTTTCGAAGCTGCCTCAGCTGCAGACTCTGGCCACGATTCCACGACCGGTCATGGAGTATGAAAATTTCCTCTGAGATCTCTCTGGCTGCATCAGCATTATATCACCTCACTCTGACCTGCAGCCCAGCAGGCCCGTCTTCTATTTTATTTCCCCATGACCAAGTCTCAAGGCTCTACCTCAATCCTTCATCTGAGAGCAGATTTGTTTTGGGATCGGGGTCCTGCCGGGGCCTGAGTCTTTGCAGGGGCTGAGCCTTGTCACTGAGCCCTGGGCTGGGCCCCTCCTGCTGGCTCTGCCTGGCCCTCCGTGACTGCCTGCCACTTTCCTGTTGGGCCGTCTGGGCTCTGGGCTTTGGCTGGTCCCCATGAGCACACTGCATCCAGACAGACCGGATAGGATGCGTTCTGGGGGCAGTAAGTTCCTTACGCCTCATCTCCTTGTGGGCCATCTGCTTCTCCCCTAAGGCCTGGGGTGGAAGGAGAGGAAATGACTGCCCTAAGAGGGTCTGCAGTTTCATCCAGAGCTGTTGGTGAAGCATTTTGGGATCCTCGGATGGGACCCAGCAGATAGCATAGAATGACCTCCCCTTCTGGTTTTGCGGAAATTGGAAGGGAAAGGCTTGGAATTCTATATGCTCAGGCTCGTGGCCCAGGCTTGACAAAAGCCCTTTCAGGATGGAAATAGCTCTGCAGCTCCCAGCCCGGCCGCCCATCTCCAGCACCGGCAGGACTTCCTCTTTGTCTGCAAACTGCTGCGCTGGTGTTTGCAGAAGGGGCTCCTGCCGGCTAAGTGTGTGCTCCTTCAGCCCTGCAGAAGGCAACTTCCTAGGAAACAGGACCTCTCATCCCACCGGGCCTCCTTGTTGTTTATCTTGTCTTCAGATGAGTCATTGCATCTTGTGACTTATTGACAGGCCTGATGTGGCTCTGCAGAGAATCCAAAAGCCCTTGGAGGAGTGCCTGTGTCATGGAGGAGAGAAACCAGGACTCGGACTTGGGGATTCCTGAGGTCAAGTCTCAGGCTCCTCCCGATATGACCTGGGGAACGTTACTTAACCTCTGGGAGTCTGTTGCTTTATCTGTAAAGGAGGAATAACAATTTCCACCTTGCTGGGGTGCTGGGCGATTTTATCTTTCAAAACGCTGGTCTCAGTGTGGAAGGCTGGGAAAGATTTCAGAGCTGGGGGCTATCTGCAAGGTTGTCGTGGGGTTACTTGGCCCTCCGGTGGGTTCTTGGTCCTGTGCGCTGCAGCCAATGAGTGAATTCCATATATCACTTTCTCAGTCTTCCTTCTGGGCCCTGCGTCTGGCTCCCTGGCCGTGGTGGGAGGCCCGCGGTGGCGGTGCTGGGCTCATTACGTGTTTTCTACTGCCTGCCCCAGTGTGTGCTTCAGACCAGCAGCCTGCAGTGCTGATCCACTGGGCAGAACCGCTCTTCGCTTTGTCTGTTGACTGCTTGTGCCATTTCCTTTTGTTTAAATTTTAATTAATAAAAAAATAAAAATCATACCTATGTAGAGTTAAAAATTTTAAACACAGGTCCTAATGGCAGAGAC
Source organism: Camelus ferus (assembly GCF_009834535.1). Classification (NCBI taxonomy): domain Eukaryota; kingdom Metazoa; phylum Chordata; class Mammalia; order Artiodactyla; family Camelidae; genus Camelus; species Camelus ferus. The sequence continues at coordinate 5,704,084 of NC_045717.1, read as the reverse complement.
CACCCCCCCCTTCCATGGCTGGCACATGGCTGTCCAGATTAGAGATGGTTTTTTCCAGCCTCCCTTGCAGCTAGGAGTGACCATGGGACCCAGTGCTGGACAGTGAGACTTAAGCAGGAGTGTTGTGGGGGTGGCTTTGGGGAAACATCCTAAAAGGACAGCTAGCATGCACCCTGTTTCATCTTGGTCCCTTCTTCCATCCTACTGGCTGAAATGTGGATTTGCTGGCTGGAGCTGGAGCAGCCATATTGAACCATAAGGTGGGCTTGGACTCAAGGCTTGTGTAGGGTATAGCAGTGAGAAAAAGGAGCCTGAATCTCTGAGGACTTTGTGGAGCAGCCCTGAGTGGTCTCTCTCCAGACTTTTACACTTCTGTTTTAATTAAGGGATTTTGTTGTGGGTTTCTGTTTCCTTCCACCAAACCTAATTCCAGCAGATCCAGCTTACCTGTCCCACACCTCCCCACCGCTGACTCCTACTCCGTGGAGACAGCCACTTGTTACCGTTAGCTGTTTCTCCTACTATATTTACCTTCAGAAGTCTGAAGAACACACCTCACTGGTCTTTCTCGTTTTTTTGTGTATTTGATTTTAGACATTATCTATTGAGTTCCTCCTACAGAATAGTAGGATTTAGCTCTCTTTGCTCACCCGTCAACCCTCTGCTACGCACAGTCACTGCCCTTCTGGCTATCCTGCCAGTAAAGATTTCTGGTTGAATCCACAGAGAGCATATTTATCCGTTATGACAGCTCTGTAATTGTTGTTCACAGCCGAGCTAGGTCCAGATCACAGGGAGTGTCCTATGATTATGTTTGCTTTTTAAAATACAAGTTTTACTTTTCATGGAATAATAATGCGTCTCTTTTGGTTTGTTTCATTTTCTATTCTTTTCCTGCAGTACTTTTTTGAGGAATAAATTCCACGTAGTAAAATACATCTTAGGCGCCCAGCTTAATGACTTTTACATATGATATGCCTGTGACACCAGGACATGTCTGTGACCCCAGAAATTCCCTTGTGTCCCTGTCAGTTGATACCTGTCTGTCCCTGTCCCCCAGAGATAACCCCTATTTTGAATTCTGAACCCATGGATTCCTTTTCCCTGTGTTTGAACCGAATGTCAGTAGACGCATACGGCATACGGCATGTATTCTTTTCTGTCTGGCCTCTTCCCTTTGTCCCATTTTTGAGATTCATCCACGTGGTTGTATGTGTCAGTCGTTCGTTCCTCGTGACTGCCAACTCATGCTCCTAGGATGGAAGTATCATACTTGGTTGATCCATCTGCTATTTGGTGGCCCTTTGGGGCTGGTTCTAGTTTTTGGCTATTGTGCATAAAGCTACTCAGCATTCTTGTACTGGTATTTTTGTGGCTCTGTGTATTCATGTCTCTGGACACACTCCCAGGAGTGGGGTTTCTGGGCCATAGGATGGGTACATGTTTCACTTTATAAAAAACTGCCCAAGAGTTTCCCAAAGTGGTGGTGCCGTTTGTGAACCACGAGCAATGTATGAGGGGGCCAGTCGCTTCACTGCCTCAGCAGCACTTGGGATTGTCCGTTGTTCTGAATTTGATCTGTTCTGCTGGGCGGACAGCGATGATCGTTTGTGTTGTCTATTTACATTCCTCCCAGTAGCTACAGTCACTGGAGGCTGGAAGTCCGCCTGCCAGGTGCTGGCAGCCGTTCGAATGGCCCAGAGGGGCAGCTTCTCCTCTCGGAGGTGCTGGGATGACCCCGGGTCTCGAGGGCCAGGAATTCTCTGCTGGCTTCCTGTTTTCTGTTAGAAGGGGTTGAGGGCAGGCTTCCCACCCCAGCCCTGCTTCCGGACAAGTTGGGGCAGTGGGGTTTGGTCAGCCGATCTCCTCCTGGGGGCCCCCCTCTGCATCCGTCCTTGTGCTCCCCACCAGGCTGGCCTCCCTGCTCTGCATCCTCCCCGGAGGACATACGTTGGTGGTTTTCCCAGGGACGGGAGGCTCTGGGTAAACGCTGGGAGACAGAGAAAGGCCAACAGGGTTGACACATTTGTGTGAGGGGTTCACAGTCCTTGGGCCATGCTGGGCTGACCTCCTCTTCCTAATCTCCCCTTTTCTAGAAGTGTGAGCTCCGTGCAGGGAGGAGGTGGACCCCGGCGTGAACCCATCCCCCCAGATGACCTGGGGCAGGGAGAGCGGAGCCCAGGCGGTGGCTTCACTTTATTGTCGCATCTGTTTTCATTATCACAGTTCTTCTCCATTGACACTTGAAGGGTCATCTGACCTTGGCTGTTGCAGAGAGGGATCTAGTTGTGTCAGCTTTTGGGGAGGGAGCCTGCTCCCACCCTCTTCCTTCATGATCCCGTGAGTGTTCTGTGGATGGAATGGAGCACCTGGCAGGGAGGAGTCGTGGGGCACGTAGACCCTCCTCCCCGCCTCACCCTGCTGGGTGAGGGTGAGCCTGAGTGTGAGATGAGGTTCTACCTAACTCCTCTGTTGCAGAACTGCCCCCATCTTCAGAATCAAAAGTCTGGAGAAGCTTCTGTGCTGACACTCCCAGCGTCTCTCCCGCGGAGGTGGGCACCACGGACCTGGAGGGCTCGGAGAGCGGCTGGCCTGGCAAGATGCCCTTCAGTTCCGAGGTGTTATTCTTGGTCTGGAAACCCGAAGGAGCTCGCTGGCATTTTACGGGCTTGCCCCGCTCCCTCGGAGAAGGCGTTTGGACCCTGTCCTGAGAAGGCGTTTGGACCCTGTCCTGAGAAGGCATTTGGACCCTGTCCTGGGCTCCATCTCATTCCCTTGTGCCTTTCATCGTTTCCCTTTTTAAAAATAAATTTCTCTACATTTCAGCTGAGTCATTTTCCTCCTCCTCCTCCTCTTCGTGACAGTCCCGGGAGCCGGAAGGAGCCCTGTCCCGAATCCTTGGCTCCTCCAGGCCAGATCTTTTCCAAATGTCAAACTCTCAGGAACCTTGGCACCCGGTGGAGTGGGCTCTGGCCCCAAATTTCTTTCCTCCTTCGTCCCCGTCAGTCTCCGCTTTCCTTTCTCATGAAGGAGTTTACGAACTGGCTTTTCTGTGGGCCCCTTGCCTTGAGGTTTGCTGAGAGCGAGCCTGGCAGGAAGGCACTCAGCTCCCCAGTATGGCCTCGGGGCCACTCAGGGGCTGCTCTCCCACCCTGGAGAGGGTGTCTGCCTGGTTAGGCTCTGTCCCCTTGTGCCTGGCTCACATTATGGGGCTGACCTGTCTGTGCTGGCCATGGAAGACGCCGTTCCTGCCTCAGAGGACCGCCAGGACCGTGGACAGGATGGGGCAGCTCATCCCTTCTGCGCTCTTGACTTCCTGCTCAAGCCTTCGGACACGGCCAGGAGAAGCGACACCCACCGTTGACATGGCGCCCGCTGTCTTCAAAGCATCTCCTGTGCGTTGTCGCTTTCATGCAGCTGCAGTCATGTTCTCTTCCCTACCCACTGCGACGGATGCAGGGCAGCTGTTAGTTTCCTTATTTTGTGGCCAAGGAAACAGGCTTAGAAAGTTTAACTGGTTTGCCAGGGTCTCAGGACCAGTCATTATTATTTAAAGAAAAAATTTGTTTTTTCAGTCATTATTATTTAAAAAAAAAAAAAAGAGGGGGAGAGATTTACCAGGTGCAAGACAATAGTTTCTCTGTCTCCTGACTCCAAAATTACTAGACCTGCCGGGGATTTTTAATTCTGACACCCTGTTGCTGACTCTCTGACATGTCGACGCCCCTTACACGGACACAAGGATTTCTTTCCTTTAGGAGTTAAGATGAACGAAAACTTACCCGATTTGACAGTCTGGCCCTCTTTTGGACAAGAGGTCTCACTCATTCATTCATTCATTCTCACTGTGTCCTGGCGGGGCTGCTGGAGAGACATGAAACCATGTGCAGAGGCGACAGTCTCTGCCCCGATGTTCATTTCCAAGGATGAACTTAAAACCCTAGTTTCAATGTGAAGAACGTGCCATAAAATCCTCCAGCCTTCCTTGGGGAAGCCAGTCTCCATGGAAGTGGGGAGACCAACCACCCTGTGACAGCCATGCTTTGAGAGGCCTCAGGGGACGGGGTGCCACATGGAGCGGGGGAGAGAGAATGGGAGAGGGGGTGCGGGGAGCACCGAGGCACCCTCTGGAAGGGCCTGGCCATCACCTGGGAAGGCAGCTGACACCATGTGGACAAGAGACCCATTGCCCAGCAGAGCCCTTTCTTAAGTTTCTGATCCACAAAATCGTGAGCAAAATAAAATCATTGTTTCAATCTATGAAGTTTCGGGGTTTGTTTGTTGCCATAGTAACGAATAGCCAGGGCAGAATTTCAGGGCCTGGTCGTTTTCCCTGCACGAAGCCCTCTTTGGCTCCCCTAGTCCTCTGCTGTGGATCCTTCAAGACTCGGGAGGGCGAGCAGGCCGGCGGCCCACCTCCTCATTAGGGTGCCTTCCCCCACTTAGCTTTAAGAACCATGAAAAACCCCAGAAACCCTCCAGTGGAACATGGAACTAGCTGATCGTCCTGTGCGCCTTGTGAGCAACTGCCCTGCCTCTGAGAATTCTCGGAGGAGCGTCTCTTTTCTCTCCCAAATTTTAGCTCGTCCGGGCAGATACGATGTGCAGGGGTGGTAGGTGGGTGCACAGCCTTGAGTGCCAGGGGGCTTGAGTTCTGTGGGACAGCAAGGTTCATCCTGGAGGGGCCTGCTTCGTGCTTGGCTTTTTTTCCTTCCCCTGTTCTTTTTAGGAAGTGACTTTCGAGTGTGCGTTTTTTCTAGGGAGTGATGAAAACCAAACTGCTTATGCAAGCAGCCACGCAGGACTCCTAGCCCAGGGCTTGCATTGCTGTTTTCTTCATGTCTCCGCGCCCCCCTCTCCCCAATAATTTCACGTGAAACCTTGTCCCCTTCTCAGTAGGGGGCTTTCTCTTTTGTTGACTTTAGAACAAATTCAGATTTCTGTCTCCAGATTTCGGGATCCCCAGCTCCAGCTTCCTTTGGAAACTTTGCTTAAATACCAGCATATTTGGAAGAACATCTAACCCTCCCACAACCTAATCATTCCTGAACCGGTGGATTGGAGCAGTCCTGAGGGCTGGGGAGAGGCAGCTGCGTTTCTGAAGTCGGGTGTATTTAACCCACATTTTTACATCTGGAGTGATCGGTGGTAAGACAGAGCAGGGTGAGCCCTGCCACCCTCTGGAGCTCGCTAGCTTAGTGACAGGCTCTAGGCATATTAAGAAGCCTTTGATGGGGGTGGGGGTAGAGTGTGCGCTTAGCATGCACAAGGTCCTGGGTTCAATCCCCAGTGCTCCATTTAAAAAAAAAAAAAAAAAAGAGAAAGGCTTTGAGCCTTGTTTTTTTCATATGTAAAATGAGGCTCAGAGATAGTACCTGTGAAGCGCCAGGCAGCTCATGGAGCACATAACAGATCCAAGAGAAATAGCTATCACGATGAGGAGGATGATGGAGGTGGGGGGGTGGCGGGGGAAGGGAGGAGTTCAGGGGAACCTGACTTCTCCGACAGGGCTGGCCACTGGGTGAGCTTAGTGGGGGAAGACTCAAGCCAGCCACTCCCCAAGTGCCCTCCTCAGGGACACTTGAGAAACACCTTGACAAAAATGACCCCATGCACAGAACAGCGATGAGAAGACTCCATGATCTTTGGGCTCTCCTTTCATCTGAACCCAGATCTGATGCTTTGCAGAGAGGAAAGCTGAGAGCGTCAATTTCCCCTTATGTTCTAAAGCGGGGCTCCTCCAAGGTGCTATAAATACAAGAGTGTAATTATTCTTTTTCCAAGCCCTGTGTAAAATTGGAGTAATACTGATAGGTTTAAGTGAAAAAATAAATCAAATGTGGAGAATCCAGACCTGACCTGGGGGAAAGCACGTGGGTTGAGAGTCACAGGTCTGGGTTGGGGTCCAAAGCCCCTCCCTCACTCACTAGCCACGTACGTGGTTTGGGAGAAGTTGCTTTCCCTTTCTGTACCTTGGCTTCCTCACCTGCAAAACGGGGATGATATTTGCTACTTGTGGGATGTAGTGGGGATGGGGGTCTGTATGCAGAATGCCTTAGCACAGTACCCAGCAAATTGTGGGAACCCCAATGGTGGGGTAAACCGTGGTCAGTCAGGGACTCCACCTCTGCTGTGTCATGGGAGGAAGAGTTGGGGAGGAAGCAATGGGCTTCCTTGCCCTTGCAGGGCGACGGAGCTGTTGTGCTGGTGGCGTCTACCGCAGGCTTAGTCTGAAAGAAGGGAGTGGCAGGGCTGCAGGGGAGACTCCAAGGGGAGACCAGAGGGAGCTGTGAGGACAGCCCCGATGGCCCCGGGGCTGGTGCTTCCAGCCCAGCTGTGTGGTGCTCATTCTCCCCTTTGTCTGGGTGACTCAGGCAGGGTTCTGGACAGAGTCCCTGTGATGGGGGAGAAGCCCAGGGTGGCCTTCCTCCCCGGCTGCCCTTCCCCATCAACCAAACATTCAGCATTTTAAATGGACTCAAAGCCCACTTGCTCACAGCCATCCCCCCGGCCCTGGACGTCCAGAGCCCTCTCAGACAATAACGCCATTCAAGGGGAAGTCAATTATTTAAAACCTTTATTAATGCTTGGAAAAAGAGAATGCCATGTGACAACGTACAGGTCTTTCTGGCTAAATTCATAACAGAAACAGATATTCTGACTTAGCAAGCTCACGTGGTGCCAGCTCTGAGATCACACGAGGGTTGTTCTTCCTTAGGAAATGGGCCCGGGACACATTGTTTTCCATGCTGGTGTAGCGAAGCCTTTCACTTGCTTGGTTCAAGTTTAAATTTCTCTCTCTCTCTGTCTGTCTGTGTGTCAAAGTGTGAGCACAGCTCTGGGCTGGCGTTTTCTATTTATTTAGTTTTGAGTGTCCGCATTTCATTCCACTCAGGCCTCTCATTTCAGAATAACAGGGCTATTTATTGATACAAAGGAGAGGTGTTTGGATCATCTTGTTAAGATGCAAAGCTCAAAATAAACATCGTATCTTTATTTGGAAATCCACATCCTTCCTCAAAGGAAGGCTCATGAGTAAATTTGGATGAAGCTATGAAGCCCAAGTTGAGGGTCTGTTTTTAAGGACGACTCTGCTTACTTTTTAGATGGTACAAATGCCTCTGTCAACGCTGAGAGGAATTCAGACTTTCCTCAGTTTTGAGCAGAAGAATCTTAGCAATAAATACTACTGGATGCTTCAAACCAAAGGAAGCAGAATGCAATGCTTTCTACCTGACTTGGGAGAAGAAACAAACCAGTGGCATGAGAAATATTACAACTGAGATCAGGGAAGAGGTTCAGATCAACAGAGTAAGCCATTTTACGCTTTGGGGGGAAAAAACACTGAGATCATAAATACAAATGACAAATATTTACAATAGAAGCAACAAATGGGACATCAGTAGGCAAACACGCAGAACATCCACAGTGAGGAAAGTATAAAAGTGATGCCTTGCGTCCCTCCAGCCCAGGAGCTGGTGAACAAGTGAGCAGCTGACCCAGCAACGCGAGAGAATGTTATTGCTTCAGCTTTTGAGTGATGGAAGGAAAACAGTCCACGTGCTGCATGGCTTGAGACAGCCGGGGCTTGCGTTCGGTTCCCATGGCAGAGCCAGACACACCGGTCCTCCTCCCACTGCAGGGAGAGCCGGGTTAAGGGCACCATCTCCTCTGCCTTCTGCAGCTCCAGCTCTTTCTAGGTGCTTCTCCCAGCCTTCCAGCCCCCTCCCCCAACACCCAAATGGTTCCTTTGCAACATGAAAGGATGGGGGGAAGGACGCTCCAGGACCATGTCCTGGCAGCAATGAGATGGGATTTGGGGTGTATAAACACTAGCTGTGCTTTGGGTGAGGGCATTCGGTGGAACAAATCATTTTCCAGCAGATAAATTTAGCTGCTTTATCTCTGGCCTCAGGCTGCTCTGAGGGAGCGCTAAGAGCTGATATAAATGGAGAATGCATACTTTTTTGCCCAGTCACTCAAACAGCAGTCAGCAAACTCAGCCCAAGAGCCAAATCCAGCTGGGCGCCTGTTAAATACAATTTTAAGTGAGTGGAGCCAAGCCTGTTCGTTACGTGTTGTCTGTGTAGGTCTGCTTTTATGCTACAAAGGCTGGGTTGAGTAGTTGCAACAGAAACCACACAGACCATCAAACTGAAAATAGCGTATTTGCTATCTGGCCCTTTATAGAAAAGGTTTGCTGATCCCTGCTCTGGAAGGACCTGGCCCAGAACATCCGTCCACTCCTTGCATACTGGGCTTCTATGTGAGTGCCGGCCGCAAGAAAGGAGAAGCCTTCGTTTGTGACCTGTTAGGAAGGAGATGAAAGCTCGCTCTCTCCGAGACTTTTTCGGTGGCCGCAGGATCTCCAAGACCTCCACTGCTGATGCTTCCTGCTCTAACCCTCTCCTTCCTCTCCTTGTATTTTTAGTTCTGCCTCTCCTCTCTGCCTTTCTTTTGTCCACTCCGACTCCTTTCCTCATTGCTAAATTCTTCAACTCAGATCTGGGAAGTCTTGTCCCTCAGCGATTTTCAGCAGGTCGCCTCCATGTATGTGAAAGGTCGGCATTCCCTGGCGAAAACGACTGAGCAGTCATTCTCTGTTCCCCTTTTCCATCCTCTAGCACGGGAAAGCCAGCTTTCTTACATGGCCTCACGGAACCCAGGGTCTGATGCTTTATCCATCTTGACTGAGGGTCAAGGTGAGATGATGAAACGTGAAGGGAAGTCTGTCAAACGCCCTCTTTGCCTGTGCGTTTGCCTCCAGGTGTGGGCTCTGCCCTAAGTGGCAACCAGCCCACGTCAGGCAGTCATATGTACCGCTACGTCACTTTGGGTCCTTTTAAAATAGCACTTAAAAAAAAATTTAGCCCCCAAAGATGCGTTGTTTTTGTTTTGTTTTCCTTTGAGCTGGTTTTAATGACCCAGTTGCTTTGTTTGAAAGCTATTTATTTAGACGACAGATATGTAGATGGAACTGGATAAATAAAAAAGTGAAATTGAGACTTGAAGCAGTGGTTAAAATACAAACACACAGGGGCCACTCCCTCGGACAGGGTCCCCCAGACAGAACAATGGCTCAGAAATTACACTTTGAACCCTCGCCCTCCCCGTCCCAAGTCACTCCAAACCGCAAGGTCCCATGCAAGAAACTGGATTTCGGTTTGGCACCAAGTACCCACACGGCCCCCTGCCTCCTCTCCACCCTTCTCCCGATTCCCAGGGAGATGTTCACACCCACTCCTGCACTGGAATCCAGCTGCCCTCCGCCAAGGCAGCACCAGAAGCTGCGGGCGGGCCGGCACCAAGTGCCCGGTCCAGCCCCCGGGGAGCCTGCTGACCCCCGCCCCTCCCCGTCACCTCCCACAGCAGAGTGAACCGCAGGCCGCCGCCCAGAGGCTCCACGGATGGAAAGAAGGCAAAGTTGCAGGGAGGCCGGGAGCTCCCTCGCGTTAGGATGTGCAGGGGCGGGACCCGCCGGGCACAACCGAGCCCTCGCTGCTGCCCAGGGAGCCTCCGCCTCACCTGTTCGTGTCGCTAACATACACCTTCGTCAAGTCCGCAATCCCCATCAAATCCTGCGTGTGACATCCCCCCTCTTTAATGGCAAATGTTTTGGAATGTCCATAGAGAAGAAAATGGACGGTGGTGGAGGAAAGACTTCCCGGCCGGGCCTTTCATTTCACCTCCGGATGTCGGAATACTCAGACTGGTCATCCTCCCACTCGCTGCTTCCAGAAGTTCCCTGGGCCCCGTGGCCCGCAGCTCTGCCCCGGGCGTGGGCGTGTGGATGGCTCCTGCTACCTCGCTCGCCCTTGGCGCCTCGGCCTGTCTCTCGACTGCTGGGCTCCGAGAGGTGGTGACCCGCTTCCCCGTGGTGGGCCCTGGAAGGCTTGGCTCTGTCCCCCTGGAGCTGGCGCTCAGGAGGCACCGTGGGGGGCCTCTGGATGGCCGAGGTGCAGAAGCTCAAGATGGAGCACAGGCTGCCCCAGCTCTGCTCGCACTGAGCCTGGACGCTGTGGGTGATGGCCTCCTTCACCTCCTCGCCGCAGGTCAGCAGCAGGTTCGCCAGGTCCACGTAAGGTCTAGAAATTGAGAGACAGATACCGAGGATGGAGCACGTCCCGAGTGGGCTGCCGAGGGCAGTGCCCCTACCTGGGAAGAGATGTGGCCAGTGCTTGGCTTAGACTTGGTTTGGTGAAAGATCTTCCTGGAATTACTATGAAGCCTTTACCCTTATTCTGTGGAATACTGGTCTCAAGTGACCTTGGTCTGGCTGGCCATTATGTTCCAGGCTTCCAAGGAGAGAGCCCGCCACAGCGAAAGGGCCAGTGCCAATTCTCTGGTGCCCATGATGAATGCCTAGGAAGAACCTCTGGGGAGGCAGGGCAAGAAGGCCAGGTGGGGCACCTGTGTGCATGAGAGGAGGGCAGGAGAGCTCCGGGCTGTTTAGGGAATGCCAGTTAGGAGGATTTTAGCCGGACAGGAAATGGGTCTTGGAGCCAGTAGAATAATACTTAGGCAAATGGTGAGGAGCCTTAAATGCTACACGGGGGAGTCTTTAAGGCAGGGATGCGAGGTTGGCTAGCTTTGCACTGGATGTCCTTCTCCCAGGGGAGCCTTTTTGAACTGAGGTTCCCAAGAAACCTTTCTTTCCATGTCTGTGTTTGCCCCTGGTTTGGGCTCGGGGTTGATGAAGGGCATTTTGGGAAGTTCCTGGGTGCATGTTCCTCTGTATCTGGAGGAGTCTGGAATAGGCAGTGAAGGGTAGGGGCACATGGATTCCCGTGGAGCTCTTCCCTTTCTCGGTAGGAGAGGCTGGAGGAGACGGCTGGCCGCGGGGGGCCGACGTGCTTGGACCGAGAGCCAGCTGTCTGTGAAATAAGCATGCTCGGTCCCCAAGGGGAGAGAGCCTGTTACTCAGGCCATCCGAGCTGCCTGGGGTAGCTCTGTAGGACAAGTGCTGGAGGAGAAAGCCACATCGCGCAAGCCTTTCTCCTGGGGGTGGGAGGCGTGTGCAGTGTGCCTGCTTCTGACCATGCACTTCGAAGCCCCGGGTCGCCCCCGTGGGCAGGGGACTCACTCTGGAAGGTGAGATCATTTATAAGAAAGACTTTATCTCTCTGTGAGCCTGGACCACCTGGGTGGCTGCATTATCGCCCATTTAATCTTTTCTCTGCAAGTTGGCAGTTGTTGCCAAGCAGGAGGAGCAGATTGTGTTGTAAGACTTGTGAAATAGTTTACTGCCATTTGTATGAATTAGTCCTCAAGTTGTAATTGAGTGAACTGCCCTCATTTCACAGATATAAAAATGGAGACAAGGCGGGGGTGGCAGGGAGAAAGCGGCTTTGGGAAGCTTCTGGGCCGGGAAGGCCTGGGGCTGGGCTGCGAGCAGAGGGGAGGAATGTTCTGGCTGATAGAGATCAGGCTGCCTTTTAAGGCCTACTTGATGCCTTCAGAGTCAGAGAGACTGGGCATGGCTGATGGGCAGGGCGCTTCCACCCTCTGAGGTTGGCCCCTAACAGTGACGAGGACAGTGACAACCTGAGGCTTGAGCTGAGAGAGGAGGGAACGGGCCACACAAGGGAAACGCTCAGGGCCTGTCTGTTTCCTTCTTTTGAAAATTAGCAACCGACTGCCTCGGGGAGTTCAAGTTCACTTGGTATATCTGCTCCAGCAGCATCAAGATGTTAGCACCTGATTGTACCTGCCACCTGCTGGGGCCGGATAAGCAAACTGCAATTGCAGAGACTGAGCATCTCTCTTTTTGGGACACTAAACCCAATGTTCCTTCTTCAAGTTTCCCCCCAGAGGCAGGAGGGGAGGGCCCTCTCGGGAATGCACGGACGGACAGCCTCTTGGCCTCCTTTGCCAGGGCGTCCTGCCCGCCAGATGAGCTCTCAGAACCCCAAGGCGGATCCCAGAAGGCTGGACCAGCCCACGCTCTCTTCTGCCCTTGGCGCTCTCTGCCGAGGAGAGAGCTGTGACCCGTGGGGAGGGGTGTGTGTTAATCTGAGCCGTGTTCCGAGCTGGCATGGTGCCTTCCGAGGCTGCAAGCTCAGCCCGTGTCTAATGACAAAGCCCAGCTCTCTCCACTGGGCGTCAGCAAGGCTAAAGGGTTTTTAAAAATACTTGGAGGGGGACGTGCCTGGAGGCTGCCAGCACCCAGTGACAGGGCGTGTGGTGGCCAAGCGGTTGACAGGGAGAAAGCGGGCGGGAAGGGGTGAGGGAAGCAGAGGACAGCCAAGCTAAAAGGAAGTCACTTTCACTGAACGAGAGTGTTCTGGGGGTGGGTGAGGAGCAGGGTCAAGGGATGGGGGTGATGTGGATTCTGGGGTGACTGACTTCCTTCTGTCTAGAGTGAAGTGCAAATTCAGTTTTCATTTTCTTAGCTGTGGCTGATGCCACACATTCATAGAAGGTCTTCTTGATATCTGGGGGTGGATGGGGTCTTTTGTGCCCAAATCAGTTTAAAATAGTTAAAACCCCAAGAAACTCAGTCAGTTCAGCTTGAAGCATTAGTTGATACACTGTGTAGTTATGGCTTCAGAAAGGAAGGTAGTGGGGAGGTAGAGGGGCTGGCTGGGCAGAAGGCGAGGGGACTTGCACGCAGCCACACTGAGTGTTTAAGAAAGAGGCCCAGGTTTCCTTCTGGGGTGGACCACCTGCATTTCCAGGGCAGGCTGCTGTGGGGGCTGTGTGTTGGCTGTAAATGATATGAGGTGGCCTTTAGAAGTAAGGGGCTCATGGCCTCACAGACCTTGCTTCCATGGAGGAGGCACCAGAAAGTCACAGGCCTTACCTCTTAGATTCAAGGGGGGGGGGGGGTGGCAGAAAATGTCAAGACCTTTAGTTTTCCCAAAGAAGATTTTCTCCAAAAATGCAAAGTCTTCTGGGCTCCAGGAATGCTATTATAGACTTAAAAACAAGTGCCCCATCATCCATTCTTGAGGCCAACAAACTCTCTCTAATGGGTGACAGTGGACTGAGGACAAAGGAGCTTCATGAGTTTCTCAGCAACAGGGTGGCTGCCTTTTCCCAGGGCACCTTGAAGGAGGGAAATGTCACAGTGCTCTGCTTGTGTAATGGGGGTATTTTTGCGAAAAGGGGAAAATCCTGCCACACTTGGAGAACAATGAGCCCTTTGCAGGTCTAGTGGGGGAGAACGCAGGCCTGCAGCAAAGAGGTTGGAGATCTGTTTCTGACAACGGGCTTCAGAATCACCAATTCTCAAGTTGGAAACAAACCTCAGAGCTTCACTTTCTCCCTCTGTTAAGTGGGGACAGTATTTTCTGTCTTGTGGCACTGCTGGGAGAGGCAAATGCGCTACTGGAGTGAAGTCCCTGGCCAAGGGCCTGGCCCACCCAGAAAACTGTAGTCATGTTATTGCTATTGTCATGGATTCTATTGTTACTTTGTTTCTTTACGAGTATTTGGAGGCAGAGAAAATATTTTATCAGGCATTCATCTAACTCAAAGAAAAGGCAACATTAGTTTGCTCTTGGCAAGAGCTGCCTGTGGAGTAAATCTTGTAACTCTTAACCCTGCACCCGGGGTGTGTTGCAAGATGCCCAGCCTCATAACCAAGTGGAAAGTGACAGGTGATGGTGGTTGTCCTCTGTGGTCTAAGCGGTGGGTGGGGTGGGGAGTGGCCTGTTTAGTGACATAGCTGGGGGAAGCCGTGGCACAAACTAAGGGGCAAAAGTTCATAAAATTGTACTGATTTGGCCCAGTGAGTCACTGGTGTAAGGACTAACAGTGCTATGACTTGTACTGGGCTGCTTAGCTCAGAGCTTGCTTTCTGCTCTAAGTCTCCAAGGAAGGGCCATTGCAGCCTTCAGGAGCTATTGTGTTAGGAGCAACTGTGTACCCACGTGCTTTATTTACTATTCCGCAGAATTTAAGATCCTATAGATGGGGTGTTTTTTAAGAAATGAGATGGCCTGGGTTTATCACTGAATTGCAAGTCCTCCAGTGAGTACGTTCCTATTTCCTTACTTTTGGCATAAAGGTGTTTAGCTGATCAAAGTTTTGACATTTGTTTTGCATTTTCTCTGGGAGGGTGTTCACATTAGAGAAGGTAAATTGGACCTTCTAAGGGAAAGGAGAGCTTATGGAGGCAAGATAAAAGCTCCTGGCATTTGAGAGTATGGGTTCTGGAGCCAGACTGTCCGACACCTCGTCTGGGCCTTTGCCTTTCAATGTCTTTGTGACCTTTACCACACTGAACCTCAGTTTTCTCATCTGTAAAATGGAGATGAGATTGGTACCTAGCTCACAGCGCTGTTGTGAGGATCAAGTGAAATATTCCTAGGAAGCGATTAGTACAACCCCTGGCACTGTGTACACATGCAATGTACATTATTAGCTCTTGGGCATCTGCAGGGGCACCTACATGGCTCCTTGGAACACTCAGAGAACTGTTGGGATCTTGGCCCAGGGAAAGATCCTACACATACCGTGCTCAGTGAAAAGATTTCCTGTTGCTATTGCTTATGATTTTGAAACCAATTTCAGAAATTTCTTTTGCTTTTCCTGAAGGCCAGCAGGAAAGGGACTCCCAGGGGAGTCAGTGCAGCTTTCCCCATTTGACTGGAGAGTTCAGTTGCTGAAAAGCTGCTGCTCAAACCGAGGAAGACTTTCCTCCAGCCCCAGCAGGCAGCCCCCTTCCTCTATCCAAGCTGCACCATCACCCCGCTCCCCCTCATCCGCCCCCTCCCCGCGGGGCAGCACTCACTCGTGCAGCAGTAAGTCCTTGAAGTGAATCATCTCCACCATCACCTGCGTGTTCTCCTGGGCGGCAGAGCACAGGTCGTGTTTGAGGTAGCACTCCCGCTGTAGCTGGAACACCATCTCCTTGATGGCTGGACACTTCCGGCTTATGCAGCTGAATCTGTGCCGCAGAGCGTGAGCCTTACACTTCAAGGCATCTTTGATGAATGACTTGCCCTGAGAGCAGAGGGCACAGGGGAGGGAGAGAGGGGCAGAAGAGACCAGTCCTTGTTACACGCTTCGACATTCTTACCCTTGTTGGGCTTACGTGGGATTTTTCTGACAACCAAACCCCAAGGCCCCGCCGCACACTGACATCCGTGCAGGTGACAGGCTGAGGCTACAGCAGGAGGTCTGTCCAGAGTGACGGGATACCTCCTCATTCAGTCAAAAAGGATGTTACTCGGGAGACTAAAGAATCTGCCCCCTTCCTCCCAAGCTGCTCTGAGTCTCCCTGGTCCTGGGGCTCCCATGGCCCTCTGTCCTCAAGGCAGCCCAGTTGGTGGTTTGGTGGCAATGTTTCTGGGACACAAAGGGCGATTTGGCCAGGCATAAATCCAGAACTCATTGGTGACTCCCAGCAAGAGTTTCTCCCAAGTAGAAGGTGACTGCTTGTCCACATCTCACACCTTTGCTTGTTCCTTCTAGTCCCCGAGTGCCGTCAGGCGCGGGGGCTGGCCGTGCCTCCCCTTTCTGCCTCAGTGCCTCCCGCCGCCCCCAACCCAGACTCTCCTCTCCTCCTAGCCTTTAAGGAGGAGCATTCTTTTCCTTTTTGAAAGCAATTCGACTCCTTTAAACTGTTAGGATTATTGCCTCTAAAAGGCCCGCCTGGCACACTGCCTGGCAGCATCTGGAGCCTGAACTGCCCAACTGACAGCCCCTCCCCCACGCTCCCTGCCTCTGAGTGGCTCAGGCAGCCAGGCATACATCTGGCCTACAGTTCTCTTTCCTGGCAACCCCATTAGATTGTTCTTATCCTAGAAAGGAGACAGCTGTTGGGGGTGTGGAGGCGAGCTTGGGCCGTTAGCTCCCTTATCAACCTCTCCGGGCAGAGAGGCATTGTGGGGGACCTACCCAGGGATCCCTGCACCCCCTTTCTACAGAAACAGGCTGTTGTTGGAGAGGTCACCCCTCCGTTTTCAGACCGGCCCGGAAGTAACGGAGTTGAGAAAGTAACACGGGTTTAGGTTGGAAGTGGGAAGTCAGCCAGCACATTTATTTCAGTTCTCTCCTTTAGAGGCAGTTGCAATGTCCACGGATAGTGTCTGATCACTGAGAAACCACCTCCCCCGTGGTCCCCTTTCCCCTGACTCTCCGGTGGGAGCCAAATGGGATGGGGGGCAGGGTGTGCCAGTTTATTAAGCACTTCTGGGCTGAGAACTGATTTGAAAGCGATGCTTCTAACTTGCAAACGTACTCCTGTTGGTCGAGGTAAGAAGGAAGATGAATTTATGCGAGAGCTGCAGCCAATCTGTGCTTGGTTTTCTTCCCTGACATCCTGTGGGATTGTCCTGAAATACACATTTTCCTCCGGATTTCCTATTACGTTTCCCAATACCAGTTCATCCAGAAGGGATGCTTTCTTAGGGAGCCTCACGGAGTTCAAACGTTCTACACCTCTTTCCTTCCCCGGCTTCTGTTTCCCCTCCTGCCACCCGACATCCTCTGTAGGGGAGGCTGCCAGCCCTGCCATATCCCTTTCTGGTTCCCAGGCACTGCTTTGTCAGGCTCCCTCCAGGATGTCAGTAGATGTCACTGGTGACGTTGATAAATCATACCTAAACTGTTGGCTTCGTCTAGATACTGTCATGGCTCTTCAATGAAATGGGAGAGGAAGTTTCTGACAACAACAGGGCACGCCCTAGTGCACATATGGGCTGGGGAGGATGCAAAGGAGGTGAGCCCAACGCCCCACACCATCTGAAGTGGGTTTGGATTGTTGGCACTGGAGCCCTACGGTTGCTTGTTGGGTTCTCTTCCTGCCCACGCAGCAACCGGGCTTTACCTTGGGGACCCTGGGACAACCAAAGAGGGTCAGACCCTGACTGTGTTTGTTATCCAGAGCAGGACTCACTCAGGGTTTGGACTTTTCCAATTGGGAGAAGGGATCTGGTACTCAGGAGGAAGAAAAGTCTGCTACCCTGGAGGCCCTGAATTACCCATCTTGCCTGCACACACGCCTGTAGGAGATGATGGATTTCTACAAATTTTGTGTCTCTTTTATTCTTGCCTGTCAGGTGAAAATAGCTTTTGGCATATATAATTGGAGTCCCTGCCCTTCCCCCCTCGACCTATCATTCCCTAAAGTGATGGGCTTTGCAGACTCTGGTCGGGGTAGCCAGGCATAGTGTGTCCCTTAGAAGATGTTTATTATTTATTATGACTTTTGTCTTCTCTGCTAAGAATCCTCAGATAATTGCTCAACTTGGTCTCCATTCCACTCCACCCATGTAGACGCAGAGTAGATGCAGAGTGGAGAAGGATTTAGCCTACATGATAGCTCCAGAAAGCTGAACGCCAGAAGTGGAGTGGGGGAGACATTGGCATCTTGCCGTACACATAGTATGTCTCTTGCAAGTGCTAAATAACACCCTGAAGATCAGCTAAGAAAATCTGTTAACCAGCCTCTCCAGTGACCATTTCAATCATGCAACACTAACCACAAATATTCCTCATGCTCAATATGGTTTTTACCTGGGCATCAAATTTTCCAGCGTTGTGCAGAAACGTCATGCAAATCCCATGTAAGCCCCGAATCTCACAAGAGTTGTTCTCGAAACATTCAAACACGCCACACCCCACATCGCCAGCGTTCACCAGACAGTGCTGGATTTCCGCTAAAATGAGAATCACATACAATTATATACAAAATTCTCAGCCATGCTGGGGAATAAATACAAAGAGGTGGGTTGAAATAAAAGTAACGACTGAAAGCAAATTTAAGGGGAAAAAAGTTAGAAATAACTGTTTCAGGATCTACAAAAACCGAGGAAAGAAAATTTCGTCACTTAATCTACTTATGAAAATACCAATATTTGGAAATACTTGTAAAAAATTAGCCAAACCTACAATTACAAAAGTCACAATCAGAAGTTAAGTTGGAGCACTCCCGTTTTTCATCCTTCCCATCTTATTGAAGCATTTGTGGGAACACTTGGTTGCAGAGCATAAGCCATTTCAGCCTCGTACACCCACAGACAAAAATGAGATCTCAACCGATGAGCGAGCTCTCTGGCTTTGCAGTTTATCAATGAAACACCCTTCTCTACTTGGATGAAGCCTGCTGCTAAGTCACGGCCATTTCCTTCCTGACTCCCAAATGAGAGGGTCCAAAAAGCAGTTTCAGTTCAGCTTTATGATTCAACACCTAAAATCAAAACAAAATTCCTATTAAGGCAGCGCCTCCAATCCATCCTCATTAAAAATACCAGGCTAGGGAAGCTGCGGCTTGCAAGCAGGCTCAGGAATCGAGTCAGATGGGGGCTAGAAACGCAACCTTCGCAGTTACAGGCTCCTTTTAAACAGAGATCCGGTGTGAGATGTCACTTAATCCCCTAGAATTCCCGCGACCCGGGAGTCTGCTGCCCTCCTTCGCAGAATGTGGCCCTAATTCGTCTCTCTGAAAGGACAGGCTGAGAGGGAGTTAACTGTCAGGCTGCCGCGTGCAAAGCCTCTCTGCCTTCCCTCCCCCTACTCAATTCCCTGATTTAAACCAACCACAAAATTACATCAGAAAAGTATATTTTGGAAGAAGGGCGGGGTCGGAGGAGATAATCCGCATTCAGATTAAATCTACCGAGAGAATGAGGGGCGTGTATTTTGTTGAGGGTCACCAACTCCCGAGAATCACGTTCAATTCTCAGGGAAAGCTGGGAGGCGGGGAGGGTGGGTGAGGGTCCTAGGATGAGCGGGGCGCGGGCCCGGGGTGCCGGCACCCGCCTGCGGAGGTGGGGGACTCCCGGATGATCCCACGCGCGGCACCGGCGCGTCGGCCAGGAGCGCGCAGGGCCGCGGTCCAGTCGCTCCGGGCGTCCCTAATGGACACGCATGCATTCCTGCTCGTGCGGTGAGCGCACGCACGCCGCCGCCGGCTTCGCAGGCCCCCTAAATAAAGGGAGGGCCGCGAAGAGCGAAGGAGCTGTAGGCAGATTTTCTTCCTTTCCCGGGAGCTGGGAAAAGGGCCAGCCCCGTGCCTTGCACGCTTGGCTGTGCTCGGCAGTTTGTGGGTGAGCGGAGAGCCAGTCGAGCGGCAGCGGGGCACGGTTCGAGCCGTGTCACCATTTCTTCGCTTGCTGACCTGCCCTGGAGCGGGAGACGGCGGCAATACCGCAGAGGTAGGCTTTGCGCCATCCGCCCCTCCTTCGGAAAGGAATGCCCCCGGAGGGGAAAGTTCGCAATGCAATTTGTCTCGCCTACAAAGTTCTCGGATGTCGGGCATCTTTTGAGGAGGGGGATAAGCGGTCCTGCTCCGGCCCGCCGGCTGGGAAGAGAAGTTCTCCGGGTTCAAGGAGCAGCCCGGCTCTGGGGACCGTCTGTGCCCCTCCCCCGCAAGCGAGTTGGGATGCAGCAGGGAGCTTTGAACTGGACCGGGGACTCTGGAGCCAGCCCTGACAGCGTCAGGCGCTGCTTCATTTACCCTCGACCCCGGGGAGGACAGCAACAAGTCCTGCCCCAGCCATTTCATCACCCTGCCAGCACGTGCGGATTCCCGGCGCGCGGAGCCCGGCGCGGACTCGCTTCGCCTCGCGCTTTCCTTTGCACGTCCCGCGCCACCCCAAGAGTTTGCGCGGCCCAGAGTGGGCGCCCAGTTCCGGGCGAAGAGCTCGGGGCGTGCTGCGTGGGTGCCCGGCGTCTTCTCCCAGCAGCTCCCCGCCGCGAGGGCGCAGGCACTTACCTGTGTTCTGCAAGGACAGACGGCCTTTCTGCTGAGAGCCCCTGTCTTGGGGACCTTCGGGCGGGTTGGTGGCGTCGGTCCCTCGCGCCAGGTCGAAGGTGGCCAACACCAAAGCCAGGGTCACGAAGTGCCCCAGCCGCTCGACACACATGGTTCTTGGTGTAAACCTCCCGCCCGGAGACCTGGATTCTTTGTGCTCCCTTCCTCCTCTTCCTCCTTCTTCGCCGCTTCCTCTCCTCCTCCCACTCTTCCTCCTCGCTCGCCTTTTCCCTCCTCGCGGCCGCGGCTCGGATAGAGGTTACCCAGCGCCCTCCCGTAGCTCTCCGGAGAGCATGTGACCAGGCCGTTAGCAGCGCCGCGAGTGCCCAGCAGTGGCAGGGATGGTGCCTCAAATATCCCTGGAAGCTCTGGTGTCACTTGAATGAAGGAGTCGAGCAGGTGTTGTCCCGGCGGCTGGACCAATCCGAGACCCCCGCCCGTTTGACAACACGGCCGGGAGGCGGGGCCTGCGCCCAACTACTACAGGAGGAAGCCGAGCGCCGCTGGGAGCGCCTGACAAAGTTGCCGACCTGGCGGCGGCCACGCGTTTGCGTGCGTGTGTGAGTGTGTGAGAGCGCGGCCGCAGATGCGTGCGCGTGTGCGGGTGCTCCAGGGCAATGGCCGAACGGACTTAAAAAAGTAACAGCGAATCCCAGCTCCGGTTGCAGCTAAAGAAGGGCGAGAGGGGACGGTCTGCGCTGGGACAGCGTTCCCCCCACCCCACCGAGCTCCTGGCTCGCATCACACCCGCATCGGGCTGGGAAAGTTTTCTCTTTCTGCCTTTTGGAATTCAGTTCAGATCCTCAGCCCCAAGGCCTTGACAGATTGGAGAAGTTTCCTGGACACAGTGATAGTCGGGGCATACTGGGCACATATGGGAATCCCTGGCGTTATGACTCTTTGCGCTAAAAAAAAATCCCTCAAACTATTTAAGATAAGAGTAGAAGCATTAGATACAGGACTTGGCCTGAGCGACTGCCCCATCTTCCTCTTCGCCCCGCTTTGATGGGCCCTGCAACACCTTGGGTGCCAGATTCTCGCCCCTCCCCCAATCTAGACGGATTCCAGGCTGGGCTGCAGGGATCCAGGTGACAGACTGGACTTGCATCATTTCCAGGCGGTGTCAGGGAGGCCCACACAGCCCTGAGTCAGCCCGCCGCGGAGCATCGCGTGCCCCAGAGGCTGGAGCTTGAAAGGCAACTTTACGCGTCTCCAAACATACTCTTCCATTTTCCCAAATCGCTACTCTCCGCCCCGTTTTGGGCTCCCTTTACTCTCCATTCATCGGATGGAAATGGTCAAAAAATTCCCCCCAAACCCTAAAAACAGAACCCGAGGGAATTCTCTCCATCTATTCTCCTTTCGTATTCGAGCTCCCTCCCCAAGCATGGCCGGGGCTGGCTTGCCCCCGGCTGCTTTCCCCCACGGCCCGCAGAAGCAGGGAGAAAGTTGGGCGCCGCTCGGAGCGCCTCTTCCCCCGCTGTGTGTGTACGTGTGAACGCTCACGTCTCCCCGGCGCCGGGGCCGGGGACAGGAACTGCTCCGGGCATCGTCAGTCCGACGGCGCTGCTCGGGGGGCTCGCGGGGCTGCGGGAGGGCGGGGACGCGAGCGTCGCGCCACTCACCCCGGGTTGACGCGCCCTCGCCCCTCCCCCGCCGCCTCCACCCTGCTTCTGGAGAACAGGTGAGCCCGGGTACCAGCTCCCACCCCCCACCCCCGCCCCGCTCCCGGCCCGCGCCCTCTGCGGTAATGAGCCAGGGAGGTTTCATCACCCAGTGTCCGCGGCGGCGCGGCCCCGGGTCTCCGCGGCGGGGCGCTCTGCGCGCCTCGTTGGGGCCGCCATGTGACACAGTTGGGGGAGGGGGTGCGGAGACGCTCGAGCCGGGTCATCCTCCGGCCGCCGCTCGGCCTCCAGAGCTCCCCTCCCAGGGTCCCGGCTGCACGCGGGCGTTAGAAGGCCGAGGCTGGGGGCCAGGGTGGGCGCTGCTGCCTACTGCGGCCCCTCGCGTCCAGCGGCTCTGAGGTAGGAGGAATGAGAGGAGGGATTGGGGAAGGCGTCATCGAATGGGCTCTCCCCAGGGTTACAGCGCCTGGGAGCCACTGTCCACCCTCCCCACCTGATTTCAGAGCCCCAGGAAATGGTCTCTTTGAAGGTCCGAGTCTGCAATGGTGGTAAGAAGCCGAGCACTCATACTCATGCCCATGAGTCTGGTAACAGTTACCTCTTGTACCCTCAGATCTTTAGTGGAAGGAGGTGGGGTGCAAGTATATTAAAATGGGTGGTTTGCGTTTCCCACCCTGCTTTTGTTTGCATAATTAACTTCATTAGTTTATGAAACACCATCTCCTGTAGATCCTTGAAAGACAAAACATAACAAAAACCCGGTAGCATTCTAACCTCCCACAAACTCCATAAGCCTCTGAATTTCCTGGGTAGCCTTTCTTTTCTTGGAGAGCCTCTTTTGTAGGTGAGAACAGGAGCAAAATGGGCATTAAAAAGGGCGTCTGATCTCTCGGTTCTTTGAGCAACAGAAATAGGAGAGGTCCAGGGGACAGGAGCAAGACCACCTTTGCTGGCTGCAGACACTGAGTCTACTCTGGGTTCCTGCTTCCCAGAGCTAGGGCTCAGCCTTTTGCCACCATGAGGCCCTGGAGCTCCCTCAGAGGATCTGCATAATTTAAATATGGTTTTTAATTAATTTTAATTAATTAATTAATTAATGGAGGTACTGGGGATTGAACCCAGGACCTCATGCATGCTAAGCATATGCTCTACCACTGAGCTACACCCTCACCCCCAGGGCCTGCATAATTTAAAAGTTCACCTTCTTGGAAATGTTGGCTCCAGCCTCACAGAGACATTTGTGTCTCCCTCTTGAGCCATGTGCCCCTTTAGAACCAAAAGAAAAGCAGTCACTAGATTGGAGGTGTGGCTTGTACAGGTACTAGTTCCTAAAGATTTTTTATCTCCAGGCCACTTGGCCAGGGCCTAACATCCAGAGAAGAATGCGCCTTCTAGTCAGTCCCATCAGGGCTGAGCAAATTCTGCAGAATCAGTAGGCAGTTTGCTGGCATTACCAGTCTAGGCCACAGGCCTGGGCTGGGAGTAGGGAGGGGAGCTCAGACTGGTGACTGTGTTGTGATCTCGCCTTATTCTTCTAGCTCTACAGCTCAGGCCCGGTTTGGCAGACTGTGACTGGTGAGAGCAGGGGATGAGGAAGGGGCAGTAATAATAATAGTAACAATGATTATTATTATAAAGCAGGTGTGAATTGAGAACAGACAGCATGCCCCGCATCATGCTTGTAGCTTTGGTGTCTCTACATGGGGATTGAGAATTGAGTGAAGTAAGAATGGCCCAGCTGGTGTTGCCCTGAAACTCAGCAGAGAGGGAGTCTTGGCTGGATGGGCCCTCCTTCTCCGTTTTAAGACCCTACGGGCAGCTGAAAGGATGAGGCACCTTGTGATACCCGTGCTTCTGTGGCTGATGCATAGAACCCATGTTTTCCTCTCCAACTCCAGTTCACCAGTTAAATCCAAACAGTGAGAAGGTTTGGGGGAGGAGAGAATTTGGATTAGACTTTGAGAGGGGAGAGGATGCTGACAAGAAAAGCTAAGGAACAGGAGGGAGATAAGTTCCAGCAGGGGTAAATGAATGGAGGGGTTACGGTGGGTTTTGTATCAGGAGTAAGAGTTGCCCCGTTTGGTATTCAAGTGGAAGATGAAGCTGGTAAGGGCATCTGGGGCCTCGTGGTGGGGCCTTTGTGGCAAATCTGTGCTCACCAGAGAAGGTCTCGTTTTCTCATCCTGACGGTGTTTAAGGATGAAACTCTAGGACGCTCTGAGGCTAGATTCCCTTTTGGAGTTGGGAGAACATCAGGGCCCCAGTGCTGAAACTGTGAAGGAGGATATGGATGAGAGGAATGGGAAGGAATCAGCTGGAATCTTGATGTGGGTTGCCACCATCCCCAGAGAGGTGTTCTTGGTCAGCTGTGAGCAGGTGGGGCCTTGGAGGATGGGAAGTTGTTGGGTGAGGAGGCAGTGGCCTGTAGGTTGAGACTTGCTGTCTAGTCCAGGCTTTCTGTAAATTCCAGAGCCAGTGTGGAAAACGTGGCTTCCACGTGGGGAGCTCCTCCTACTGCAAGCCCCACCCCCTTGGGGCCGACTGTCTGGGCTGATGGCACCACCTTATGGTCAGAGAGGAAACTGTCTGACCGAAGAGTGGACTCTTATCTCTCCCTGACTCAAGGGCCTGGGGCACTAGTATTGGGTCTTCCCTCTTCTCAATTTCCCTAGCAAATCAGTTAATGCTGATTTAGGCAATCTCCCTCTGGCAACAACATGCTTTACTTGCACCATCAAGGACATCTCTTCCAAACCTTGTGCTTTTCCTCCCTCATTCTTTGCTGTCTTCCTATATGAGCCCCAAATCTGCCTTCATCATGGCCCCTTTGTGTGCCTCTATGAGGGCAATGTAAAAAGGTATCCAAGTGATGCTGGACAGGCAAAATCACAATGAATTCCTGCTACCAACCTCCAAAATTCTTCTGAGTAGAGATCTCTCCTTAGAAAGCCTCCGTCTTTCCCCTTATCTTTTTTCATTAAACCAGTTGTTCATTAAATAGAATTGAGGAGCGAGGAGACCATGTCTTCCGTATCTGAGTTTGCTTATCGGCACTGCAAAAAAATCGCCTTCTCCTGATTTTCACCATAGAAGTGCAAGGTGTCGGCAATGTTATGAGTTAAAAAGGCTTGTGTGGGGCTGGTCTGGAAACCTCGCCATCATTTATGATATTGTTTATTGGAGGGAAGAATATTCTGAGTTCCCAAAACAACTGATTCCCAAAGGTTTGTAACACACAATGTTTGTGAATTGGACATTTCCGCTATGACAGATTAATAGTCAAACTGTAGTCATGGATTGACTGGAAACACAAAAGATTAAATAGAATTAAAAAAAAAACCTGAGAAAATAGAAACACTATCTCCCTCAACAATAAATCCATTTTCTGGGAGGAAGATAAAGCTGTAAACATTGGGAGTCTGATTGTGGTCTGAGTGTTGCTAGCTCTGAAGCCTGAATAGTATTCCAGATGCCTTCTCTGTTTCCCTCCGATCGGGTCCTGGTTTTTGCTTCCTCACTGTGTGTGGAGACGAGCTCCAAGAGAAAGTGTTCCAGGCCAGGGGCTGCCTGCGCTCCGAGGGTAGTGCTGCTGGGGCCCAGAGGTGAGCATCATATGGAGCTCTCCCTCTGACAGGGTTTGGTCCAGAAACTGGGTAAAGGAAGAGTCTTTTGTGGGGGCAGTTTTCCAGGGAGTTAGATTTTGAACATCTTCGCAAAATGACCAAATCTATGAATATGATTTAACCATCAGCCTACCATCAGGGTCCATAGGACCCAATTTTAGTTTTTGACTTCTTTTTTTTTCTTGAGCAGTTCTAACTATTTGTAAAGGTTGACATATCATGACTTTGGTTCTTTTTAAAGGAAATCTTCCAAAGATCAAAGGAAACTTACTTTTTAAACAAAAACCGAACAAAACTTTTCATTCTATCTTGAAGGTCCCATTTGGGACCATTGGAACCATTTATAAATCTAAGACCTCATGGGATCTTAGTGATCTTGTTCTTCTTGGATCTTGAAATATTTTCCATTTTATCACTTGAATTATTTCATCGTTATTCATCAGTTACTGTCAGTTGTGCTAAAAAATGTTAAAGTAATAAGAAAATGAAAGAGTGATGGGAACAACCGCCTAAAAGGATGGTGTGTAGTGAAATAAATCATCCCGATTGCCTCACCCTTCAGTTTCCTTGTTCCATTGCTTAGGGTGTTACATCATCTTTCAAGAAGGTATAAAAGAGGATAGAGGCCACCATCTTTGTAGGTTTATTTTTGTCGCTTTCATTGCGTGTAGTTGAGCATGCAGAATTTTTCATTTCCTGCACAAAACAGAAATGAAAAATTTACAGAGAAGAAAATTGACAAAGGAAAACGTTTTACAGCAGTTAGACCAATCAGAGGAGACAACAGTGATGTTGACTCGAATGATAACGGTAAAATTCATTTTGTAAGCAGAGCCCCAGACTCTGAGTTTTACAATACGATAATCTGGATGAATTTTCTCAAACTCCAGAATCGACGGATAAACAGTGTCTTTCTGAGGACAAAAAGAAGTCTGGTATTCCCATCCAGTTAGTCATTCAACAGGCATGATTTCGTCACCCAATATTTTGCAACAAGAACCTGGACCATCCTGTTTTGCTCAAAGAATGGGGGCCAGTATTCCCTTACCATTTGTGGTGTTTGTTTAGCAAAAGTTCCTTGATCCAGTTTGAAGGGGACGAATGATGAAGTCAGATGTGTTTGCAAATGTGATGCAATGAAAATTCTTACTAGTGTTCATAAGTTTAAAGATGAAGATGCTTTACAATTGTGGAGAAAAGAAGATGACCATCTTCTTTCTAACAAAATTATGATCCATCAAAGGTTTCAGAAGTTTTCAGTTTTATGATGCAAGTGCAAGATAAATCAGAAATAACGATACATTAGAACTTATTAGAGATTTATGTGAAGTCTGGAATCAGTATTTGTAAGATGGATCTGCCCCAGGTTCATGTTTGACAGCTGATGAATAGTTAGTTACATGTAGGAAATCTTCCTGATTTTGAGTTTGTATACCTTCTGGTTCAGGAAAATAGGGAACGAAGATTTGCTATGTTTCAATTATTAAATTTTGGAGTAAAAATTAAAAAAAAATACCTGTTTATTATGACTCCTGTGAATTACTCATAAAAATTAAAAGGCTTCATTGGACCAAATGATGACCACCTTTTCCCAGTGTGCTGGGGCTGAGGTTACAGAGGTAAAATACTGAAACAAAAATCAAGTCAACTCCTTCAGGCAAGAGGGAGCTAATCGCCATCCCTTTTCCACCCCACCTTCCTTAGTGCTCACCCTTAAGGACTGATGATTGTTTTAAAGCAGGGTGGTTTGGATGAGAGGCATTGTCGTATAGGCTGTTTATTCTCCCCTTTAGTGGAACTCAGGGCTTCCCAAGTTTCAGTGGGGATATGAATTACTGTCCAGGACACATAGCTTGGATACGGTATTTTAGTGTGTGGTATGCAGGACTTTTCAGGTTCATTTTGACCATTCAAGATTTTTACTTTGTTTGAAGACTTTAGAACCTACCTGTCTTAGTCCGTTGGGCTGCTGTAACAGAATACCATCACCTGGGTGGTTTAAATAACAGATATTTATTTCTTATAGTTCTGGAGGCGGGAAACCTGAGATCAGAGGGCTAGCACAGTCGGGTTCTTGGTGGAGGCCTGCTTGCTTAGAGTGTGCATAAAGAGAGAGAGGGAGAGGAGGGGAGAGAGAGAGAGAGAGAGAGAGAGAGAGAGGGAGAGGGAGGGAGAGGGAGAGACAGAGATTCATTTCACATCCCCTTCTCTTTATATAAGGGCATTAATCCTATCATGAGGGCCCCACCCTTATAACCTGTCTAACCCTAATTACCTCCCAAAGACCCCACCTCCAAATACCATCGCATCGGGGGCTATGCTTTCAACATATGAATTTGGGGAAGATGCAGACATTGTCTATAGCACTAACCCACTCTGACATTCATTCATTCAGTCAGCTCTTGTGTGTGTCTGCAGGCTAGACCTGGTGTTGAGGACCAGACAGCAAGGAAGGGGTGCACCTGGGCACTTGGGTACCTTATTTCAGTGCCAGTCCAGAAGGGAGGACACATTCATTTTTACAGCACTGTGTGGTTGGAATTACGGTGGAGGTGAGGGCAGGTTCCCCTGGGTACCAGGAATGATTGAGGGACTCCTGAAAGGTGTCAAAGATGAAAATCTTTAGTTTTTACATTCACTTAAAAAACGGAGACTGAAGGATGGTTAGGAGGCATTTAGAGGGTGGAAATGAGGAGAGAGAAGAGTCCCAGGCAGCTGGACTGACATATGCAGAGGCCAGAGGAGGGAGAGCAGGCAGGAGGGAGAGCAGGGGAGCTGGGCGTGGCTGGGATGATGGTGTTTGCGGAGAAGCGGACGCTCAGCTGAGCACTGACTGGAGTTTGACCCCCAGGTCCTGTGTGTCTGTCTTCATCTGCAGAAAATAAGGTACAAAAGTCCTCAACAGTAAAGGCAAGTGTGTTCCTCCCCATTCCAGAAAGTCCTGAGGATGTAGGGCTAGTGAGGGTGCAGCAGACGGATTGGAGATGGAGATCTCCTGGGCGGAAACGCATTGACAAGTCAGGTGACAAATTGGAGATGTGAAGGTGGAGGTGATTTTGAGAAGCACGTGGGGGACAGACTGGCAAGATAACCAACTTTTGCACTTGAGGGGTACGTGGGGAACGTGATGGAAGTTTAAGCCTCTCTTTTACCAGCTCTGCCTTCACCTGCCCCGGGCTCCTCCCCTTCTCTTCCACCCCCTCCCCTCCATCCCAGTCGAAGCCAGCACTACTTCTCTGGTTGCTCCAGCAAAAAACCCCAGGAGTCATCTTTGATACGAAAATGAGTCATTTTCTCCATGCCTTCGTGCCTCTGTATGAAACTTCTCACCAACTCGTGTTGTTTCTAACTCCAAAATACCTGGGGGCTCTGTTCACCTCTCTCCAAGGCCACCATCCACGCCTCAGTCGTCTCGGCCTCGTTCTCCTGGGGAGCTGACCACCTCCTCCCTTGCTTCCACTTTCGCTCACCAATACTCTCTCCAGCCCAGATTGTCTGCACTGCAGCGAGATTGATTAAAAACAAACAAACAACAAACAAAAAACAAAACAACAGCAACAAACCAAGCAACCAACAAAGATAAACTGTAAACCAAGTCCTAGCACTCAGCTGCATCATTCCAGAGGCCCCCTTAGAATCAAATCCACACCAGACCGGAAGGCCCTGGAAGATCTGGCCCTGCTGGTTTTGCGGACCTCACGGGAACCAGTCCCTCCCTCGCTCCCTTCCAGCACCTTCTTTCTCTATAACAACTGGGCCAACCTCTTTCCTGCCTTAGGGCTTAAATGCAGGCTATTCCTGCAAACCAGTGGCCTGCTTCCATTATTACCCGGTTTATTTACTTATTTTCATTGTTTGTTTTCTGTCTTTTTCTTTCTCCCTCCCCACGTGAACTGAGTGTCCTGAAGGAGAGGGTACTGTCCAGCCCTGTTCGATGTCCAGTCCCTGGCACCCACGGCAGCCCCTGACTCGCAGCAAATGAAATGTGTGTGTGTGGTTACTGGAAGATGAAATGCCTCCTGGTTTCATTAGCAGAACTGCGACTTTCAGAGGGGAAACCCAGTTTGGGGGAAAGGTGGTGGGTGTGAAGGTTAGTGGGCCATCCAGGTGTGACGTCCAAAGCCCAGCTTGACGGTGTCCTCCCAGTTCTTGTGACATGTCATAGTTCGGCCAAGGCCCTGATGTCATACTGCCTTATGCTGAAATTCTTTATAGGTTAAAAATGCTTTCACATACACTGCCCCTTTAAACCTCTCTACAACCTTGGGAAGGAGTAGAATTATTATTCCCATTTTACAGATAAAAACCTCAAGCTCAGAGATTCTTGTCCAAGGCACATACAGCTGGAAAGGTTCAAGTCCAGATTTGAATGTGGCTATTCAAGTTCCCAGGTCTTTGTATTTTATTCTTGTTCTGGAAGTCATAACCCACGTCTCTGTCCCCACCAGTGAACAATGAGGATTATAGATTGTGTTGCAAAACACTTTCACTTTGATGCTGAATAAAGTGAACGTAGCCTCATGGCCAGGGGAATCCAGTACCCATGTATGTGCATATGCATAGACATAGCTATTTTTTTCTCCTTAAGACCTTAAAACCTTAAGAAAGGCAGAAGAACTAGGAAGAGAGAAAAATGAAAGAGAGAAAAGAAAAAGGAAGTCCTCAGAGGAAAGAAAGGGACAGGAACTAGGGTGAGATTATAATCTCAGAGGAAGCCAAAGAATGTTTTTAGACTCTTCTTGGTTTCTGGCAAGGTTACAGACAAAAAGTAGTGGGTAACAAGACAATTTAGGCAGGCAAAATTAAAGCAAGAAGGCTGATAGCGGATAAAAAGAGGAGGAAAGAGCCTCTGGGGAGCGGGAGCCAGAGGGAGAGAGAGGTGGACCAGGAGGGGATGCTCTTCCAGCAGCCGGGGCACATCGTTGTCAGCCACGTGCTGTTCACTGCGGGCCTGCCGATGCTGGGTGTTGAGGCGAGACAAAAAAGAGGAAGGTGTCGGGCCCTTGAAGTTAGTTACTGGTGGCGGAGAGGAAGCAGGGCAAGGAGAGCTGATCTGTGGAACGCGGAGGTGGGAGGCAGCTCGTGGGTGGGTAGGGATTTAGATGGTGTGGCGTTCGCATCTCAGCCTTGATGCTGATGAGCTGTGTGATCCCAGCCAGGTGACTTGGCCTCTCTGTGCTTCAGTCTGCTCACCATAAACCCAAGGATAACACTGTGTACTTCATAGGGTCGTTGTGGGATTAAATGAGATAGCGTGTCAAACATCTCGCTCAGTGCTTGACACCGAGCAGACACCGAACAGTCACTGTTTTCCCCAGTGATCAAAGCATGAGGTAGTGCCTGTGGCCACTCTCTCTGATCCACCTCCGAGTGTGAACAAGAGCTGTGACCTGCTGCTGCTTTGGACACTGTCAGGTCCTCCGAAGACAGGAAAACAGAGCTGGTGAGCTGCCCCCACCTCCAGCCTTGGCTGATGGTGAGATTGGGGTGGGTTTCATCTAGGGGCAGCTGTGTGGGCAGTAACGGGGAGCATTTTTATTTGCAGGTTACTGTGTGCAGTTACTTAGCACATTGGATTTTTAAAAAAATGCCTTAATGGACTGCTGTAGTAAAAAGAGAAAAAATCTTTCATTCGTTTGTGTGTGTCGTCCAAATGATATTTTTAAAGATTTATTTTTGTGTGTTCACGACGTTCTTGAATAATGTTTCCATAAGGACGGTCAAAGATAAAACACGCGGCGCAGGAAATCTGGCCGTGCGTATTTTGGAGTGTGACTGTCTTGACCAGCCTTGGGCTCCGTTTCCCGAGTTCGGCACTGACTGTGTTTCCTTAGGTGGGCTGGCGTGGGCTGGCTTGCAGGCTGGGCCGCTTTTGAACGCAGGCCAAGCTAATGGTGGTGCCCTCCCTCTGCCAGTGTCAACCCTCCCCCTTTTCCACTGGCAGCTTGGCCCTCTGGCTGCACTAGTGGAAGCCAGACTCTTGTGTCTCAGTCATTTGTTCATGTATTTGATGAATACCTGGCGTGAACACCTTTGCTATGCCACGTGCCGTGCTGGGCTTTGTGGGGTGTAGAACGAGGTGGGCAAGGTATCTGGTCTCATGCAGCAAGTAGAGTAATGAGAAAACCTAGTGTCTCAGGGCCTGTGTCAGGGAGGGGCCCTAGGAAGTCCTCCCTAAATAGGGACCGTTTTGATAAAAACCTGAATGACGTGAAAAAGTCCCTTGTGTGAAGACCAGGGGAGGCTGCCTCCAGCCAGAAGCAGGGTAAGTACAAAGGCCCTGAGGTTGGCATTAAGCTTGGCTTGTTCAAAGAACTGAAAGGCGGTTGCTGTGGCCGAAGGCTAGTGAGTGCCGTGGAAGGTGGCCAGAGATGAATTATTTAAGGCCAATGGCCAGGGCAGGGAGGATGGATGTCTTAGTTAGCTTGGGCTGCTAGAAACAAAATGCCATAGACGGGATGGCTTAAACAACAATGATTTATTCTCTCACAGTTCTGGAGGCTGGGAAGTCTGAGATCAGGGTGCCAGCTTGCTCGGGTTCTGGTGAGGGTTCTCCTCCCGGCTTGTAGACAGCCTTCTTCTTGCTGTGTTTTCACATGGTGGGGGGAGAGAGAGAGAGGGTAAGGTCTCTGGTTTTAATAGGGCATTAATCCCATCATGGGAGGCTTCACCCTCAGGACCTCATCTAACCCAGTTACCTCCCAAAGGTCCCACCTCCAGATACCTTTCTAGCAGGGGTTAGGGCTTCCACATACACATTTTGGGGGACAGAAACATTCAGCCCTTAACAGTGGACTTTATGGTTGAGCACGATGGAAGCCTTGAGTCCTGTGCAATTCTCTTGGACGGGGAGGGAGAGGAGGGCCTTGTGGCAGCAAGAATACTTGGCCAAAGGCTGAGGAGGAGCATGGCTTGTTGGGGTTCCTCTCTTTTTGTCCAGTGTCTCCTCTTCTTTCTGCAGATCTGCATTCTCTGCATCTCTGGGCCATACAGCAGAAGGTGGCCTCCCCTAACTGTAGAGTTTTCACCTCTGCTGCCCGGAGATCAGCCCCATGTGAGCTAGGGTCTCTCTGTTGTAATTCCAAATTCAGAATAGTTCCTGATTCCGGAGGGAGAATCTGATTGGCTCAGATCCTTACTCCGATGCCTCATGGTCAAGAGGGTGGGGCCATGTGATGTGAACTGGGGGATGGGTGCCCACCCTGGGACCCTGTGGGTAGGATGGGGGGAGCAGTTCCCTAAGATGGGACCTCCCTGTAAGCAGGGCACCTGGAGGTACCTGAAGGGGTCAGCTCTCAAGATCTGGAGGGAAATACAGCAGTTGTGAATCTGCCTCTGTTCCCACTCAGCTACGTACGCCCAGCTCTTAGAGTTCCTAGGTCAGTTTCAGACCGGGAAGGGAGATGGTCGTCCCCAGCCACCAAGAGAGGGAGGCATCAGGAGTTCAAGAGCCAGGAGAACCACACAGGAGAGCAGAGAGTAGGCGGGAAGCCTGGCTAGAGGACACTGAGGTCCTTAGTGCCACCGCAGAATAGCCCTGCCATGCGGGCTCTGGGGGGGGTGCCTGTCAGGGTTACAGAGCACCCAAGATGTGACTCAGGGGTGTCTGCCTTTTCTCACACTTTTGGCAGTGAGGTCCTCTGGTGACTTTCACTGCCTCAAGGTCACCAGGGTCTGGAGCAACTTCTGGGGATCCAGGTGATGAGGTTGGAGACAAAGGAACATTCCAGGCTCTTCAGAACTCATTGGGGTCTCCATGACCCATCCTGAGGCCACCCTGGAGTCAGCCCAGCCAATCCTGGGCTCCCCTTTCTTGTCCCCCGCTGCTCACGTCTGCTTCCCTCTCTTACACATTATTTTGCACCATTCACTAGCAGTTTCCTTGAGTGTAGACGTGTCCTTTCCAGCAAGTAAACTGGAAGCTCCCGGAAGTCAGGGGCTGCTGTGAGAGTTCCCTTTTCTCTGTGACTCTCACAGTCCTGGACACAGCAAAGGCTCTTGGCAAATATCCGTCCGTTGAATTGAATTGGTTTGTGAGTCCGACCAATTCTCAGTTAACCAAAGACCAAAGCAGGTCTACGGGTTGGTTCCTTATCTACACAATTAATGTCAGAATCACCAGTCATCAGTCATTTCCTTATTACCTGTGTGACGTTTGCCGTACCTGCGTTCTACCCGTGCAATTATTACGTACTTTCCACTTTTCTTTAAAGTGGCTCATGTTTTTCACTGAGAAAATTTATTTTAGCAGGAAGCTTTATTCCATGACTGCATGTGAAAACCAGTATTCCTTCCTGTAAATAGAAGGTGATGGCAAAAATAGATTAGCTCTTGAATAGAAAGCATGTGTCCATTGCCCTGTGAATCGCCCCCAGGGGTCCAATAATACACACATCACGTTTTGGGGAATTCTGATTTATGTGATGGGGGGAGGATGCTGTCAGGAAAATGCCAACTGGCCCTGGACACACTTCTGGATCTTGGGCGACTTCCCATTCTGTGAACTGTGGGCATGGCAGCCGGGGGCTGCCACTTGCTGTGGACCTCACCGGGGAGGCAGCTTGGGGGACCAGCAAGGGGGACAAAGGAAGGGCTCTGGTGCCTTTCTCTGGTCTTTGGGGGCTCCCTGTCCTCCTGCCCTGTTCCAGGTTCCTCCTGCTGGAGTAGAACTCACTCTTCTTTCCCCATTAGCTGCTGGTCCTGAGACCACCTATGGTGGAGGAGGTGAAGGAGATGGAGGAGGAGGAGATGGATGGGGGTGGGCGAGGAGAAGGAAGAGGAGGAGATTGAAAGAGAGGGAAGAGGTGGGAGGAGGAGTAGGAGGAAGGGATGGAGAAGGATGAGGGGAAGAGAAGGGGCAGGCTGAGTGAAGTGGGAAGGGGAACTGGGCTTGGGAACAAAGGCTGGGCAGTTGGCTTGGAGGAGGAGAGAGCAGGATGAGGGGCTGGAAAATGGAGGGGAAGGGGCTGAGAGGTGTGAAGCGTTGACCATAATACTTTGCAGTGGGAAATCAGTTTTGCCTAAGAACAAGAAGACAGCATGGTGCATATTTGTCTCTTGAGCCTGACCCTGTGGGCTGGGTGAGCAAGCAGAAAAGCAACATTTTGGTTTTTAGTTGCAATGGGTAGCCTTTCTGTAAGATGAAAGATTTTTTTTTTACAGGTAAGTGGAAAGATACAAATGTAAAAGCAATAGGGTTATTTTTAGGGTAAAGGGTCTCTCTTTCATTCCCTCTGTGTTGGATGTTTGGACTTGGCTTAATTACCAGTTTGGATTTCAGCAGGTTAAGAGGTCAAATGACACAGCAGATCATCGATAAACCTCCAGATTCCGAATCGGCTGAGTTCTGGCTCAGTGTAGACAGACTCCCGGCAGGGACCTCCACTACCCCTTTCATACTAGGCAGGTGTCTGTGAAGCATCTCCTCAGAGGCCCTTGGCTAAGCCATTTCCAGCATATTCGGCATCCCCAGAATCTGAAGCTGAATCTAGTGGGAGGCTTTCTGGCAGGTGACCCCCTAGCTTCTCAGGGCACCTCCAGCATTGTCCAGGCTGCTGATGCCTGAAAGCTGCAACCCTTGCCCTCTAGACCCCAGGCCTCTGGCTTCTGTGCAGGATATCATCCTGGTTTGGGACAAGTCTTTGCGAGGATTTTGGGAACCAGTGTACCTGACTGAGGACTGGAGGGGACATTGTAAGCTCCTGGTAAGCATTCTTATTCTGCCTCTAGATCAGGTTACTCAGAGGGTGACCCCGCCTGGTTTGCCACCATATGTATGTGTTTGTGTTTCAGTTCTGAATTTATCTTCTTGCTTTATGGTGTCAGACAATTCATTTAACCTCTCACACCTAAGTTGACTGTCTAGTTTGAATCCCAGTTCTGCCACTTGCTAGCTGTGTGACCTTCGGCAGGTTCTTAACCTCTCTGTTCCTCCGTTTCTCTGTAAAATGGTGATAATTATTGTACTGCATCTCTTAGGGTTGTGATGATTGAGACTTGACATGTGTTAATATACAGAGCTCAGAAGAGTTGTGTCTGGTGGGCAGTAAGCCCTGTGTAGAAGTGTGAGCTGTTGGCATCATTTGGGGGCGCTGCCTCACCACCCCTTTTGTACTAGGCAGATGTCTGAAGCAATGTTTGCTGGTACCCACCTCCTGATGCTGCTGCCACACTAACCTTTCATCCTTGATTTGAGCCTGAGTATCCTGTATCCCGCTGTGGGTATCATCCAATTTGCATCTGCTCTCCCATTCTCCTTAACTCCATCAAGTAACAAGGCTCTGTTTCCCCCAGTCCTCCTGCCTTCCCCCATGATCACCGACCCCACCTTTCTCCCAGTTTACTGTTGTCTTCAGCCCTTTTATCTGTTCCTCCACTTTCAGTAACCCCACCCCAGTCCCATCCTACTAGCTGCCCAGGGGTTAACTAGACCTCCGCTGAAGTCTAGTGCACATCCTCTCCTCCTCTCCTGGGGGGTCCTGCGCTAGCCCCCGTGTGGCTCTAGAAAGGCTGACCCCTGGGAAAAATTCTCTTTCTGCCTCAACCCCCATCCTCGAGCACACACCTGTGTCACTGGCTGTAGACTCTTCTCTCCTGTTCCCTTGCACATGGGAGAAGCCCTGAGTGCAGCTCACCTCACGTTTCTTCCTGGGGTCACTCCTAGCCCCTCGATCACTGTGTTGCTTTGGTCACTATTTTGAAGACCTTCCTTTACAGCCTGGTCCTCACCACAGCCCTCCATTCCCTCTATGGCCTGGCTGGCCACTGTCTGACATTCTGGTTCTGTCCCCTTGGTTTCGTGTGCTCTTTGGAGCCACCCTCTGAGGCTCAGTTCTCCGACTGGTTCTCTTCAGTCCCTCCCTTGGAGACGCCATCACCTCCTATGGCGTCCACACCAGAGGTTTTCTCTCTGTCGTGACTGTGGCTTCTCTGTGGGTGGCCGTGTGTCCCCAGTGGTCTCAGCGAGCACATCCTTGAAACATCGAGGCTCGGGCTCCCCGCCTGCCCTCCCAGCTGGCTGCTTTTCTTGATTTCCCCACTGCTCTTCATGGGGATGGGGACATCCTTTCTAGCTCAGTCCCCAGCCCTGTGTCGCCCCCCTCTCCACCCCCCAGGAGCCTGCCTCTTACAGCCATTCATCTTTCTCCTCACTGGCCTGGGATCTGGTCCTTTCCTCGGGGGGCTCCGTGCAGATTTCTCAGTGATCTGTTCTTCCCAGTCTATCCTCAGACTCCTGCCAGATAGCGGTATTGCCTAGATCCTGGGAAACTTGTCATGGCTCCTGGGGGCCTGGGCACGGGCTGCAGACCTCTTAGCACAGAGTTCAAAGCCCCTCGGTGACTCTGTAACAGCAGTTCCCACCCAGTGGCCCTGTTTTCAGCTCACACTGTTTCAACCGTCTGCACTTGGACCCATCGCACCCTCCCAGGCCCAGCCTGCCTCCTCACCCTCAGCCTGACCCTTCTGGCTCCCTCTCCAGATGCCTCCTGGGACGTTGGTTTTATGTGTCAGCTTAGCGTAGTGACAGCTGTTTAATCAAACTCTAATCTAAGTGTTGCTGCGAAGGTATTTTGTGGATGTGGTTGGCATCTACAGTCAGGTGACTTTAAGTAAAGATGACCCATTCAATCAGCTGATAGCATTAAGAGCAAAACTGAGGTGTCCCAGAGAAGGAATTCTGTCCTCAGACTGCAGCACCAGTTCCTCCTGTGTTTTCAGCCTACCAATCTGTCCTAAGAATTCAGACTTGCCAGCCCCCATGACAGCATGCTCAGCTCCCAAAAGAACTGGGCACATAGCAGGTGGTCACCAAACATTTGCTGGATGAATGCATGTGG
The DNA here is from genome assembly GCF_009834535.1 of Camelus ferus. Classification (NCBI taxonomy): domain Eukaryota; kingdom Metazoa; phylum Chordata; class Mammalia; order Artiodactyla; family Camelidae; genus Camelus; species Camelus ferus. Next base: position 5,667,294 of record NC_045717.1, on the reverse strand, counting down.
GGGAGGGTAGGTGGTAAGTTGGGGATGGTGGTGACTCTAAGCTGATTACAAACACTTTCCTGGATTTTTGGAGGAGAGAAGCAAGGGCATTTAAACCAAAGTCATTCTTCGTAGAGTTGGTTTATTCTTTTCGTGTTCGAGGCCTGAGGCTCTAAAATAAACCCAGACTAGATTTCTTTCCCCTTGTTCTCTCTCTCCCTGCCCAGCAATGGTTTCCAGATCAAGATGCAAGTTCAGACATAGCAGAAGAGACTAGAACCTGTAACTCCTGAGCATCCAGAGGGTCGTTTGGTTGATGGATGCACCTTAATTGTTGTGGTGCTTAGAACTGCATCTTGCTCATGGTCGAATATCATTCTCGGATTTGCCCCCTAAGTGGGGTATCTCCCAGGAGTTGTTCCAAGTGGAGTGCCCTTGGAAACCAGAGAAGTGCCCTTATCCGTGCAAGGTGGCCGAGTGTACTGCAGGACTGGGGCATCCTTAGAACCCGGAGCCCAGCCTCTTCTGTGCAGGTGGACTTCTTCTGTGTCCCTGGTGATGTGTCACCACAGTCATACAAGAAGCCCCTGCCTAGGAGGGAGGGTATAGCTCAGTGGGAGAATGCATGCTTTGCATACAAGAGGTCCAGGGTTCAGTCCCCAGTACCACTACTTAAAAAAACAAACAAAAACCTAATTATCTCCCTCCAACCAAAAAAAAAAAAAAAAAAAAAACCAAAAAACAAAAACAAGTGCCTGCCTTGACGTAGGGAACTGTTCAGTTTTAACAAAAGCCAAGGCCTTCCTAGAATTTTTTTTAAAGACCTAGTCCATAACCCTGCTTTCCCCTCTGCCGGGATGTTTTGAAATTGACAAGCCTCATGCTTTCTCTTTGAACCAAAAACACCACTCTTGTTGGTGGGTGAGGTGGAGTTAATGAACACAAGGCGAGCATGGCAAAGGACTTTTGAAATGGCCAAAATTCCTTTTATTTTGTCATTTTTATGGAAAGGTCAAATAATTGGGGGGAAAAAAAAAGCCTTCGATGAGGAGTTAGGGTTTACAAAAAAGCACGCTTTGTTGATAAAACATGAACTGTTTGAAAGATTTGTAAGAGTCTAAAATCCTGCATAGCCCTTCAGAATCTGAAGCGGCAGGAAACCACTGTGATATTTTTAAAACGAGTATTTATAAAAGTAATTGGGTACTCTTGATGTGGAATAAGGAGGGAAAAAAAACTGGTAAGGAAGCTATATTGGACTTGACATAAAAGCGAGGTATGTAATTTGGAGCTGAACGAAGGGCGAGGGACATGTGCACACGGTACCTGCGGGCCCTTCTCGCTCTGAAGGGCTGGAGGCAGGACCAGAACGGCACTGGGAGGAAGGAAGGCCTGCGGGCAGTGCCCAGGTATCGCAGCGAATTTCTGGAACCCCAGTTGAAAACTCCAGGGCCCTCTAAAACTGATTATATGCGAACGGGACAGAAAACACATGTTTCTGAGAACATTTTGGTTAAAATTAAAAATGTGGCAGAGACTGTGCCAATAATTTATTCGAGAATATCTGAACCAGATGCTGGTAGCCCGTAGTTCCGAGTAATTTGCCAGAATTATGCATTTACTTTAATCCCAGAGAAGAAGTTAAAATATGCATGGTTTTTAGTGTTTGTGACGCGAAAAAATTTTTTTTGGTGTGACTTCAGCTGATACCGGAAGAAGGAAGGACAAGAAATATGCAGGTTGTCTGTTAACTATGGCTCGAACCTGCCGTGAGTTAAAATGCTATCAGAAACAGATCCTCAAAAAGTACAAGACCCTAGGGAGTTAGGCAAACATTTCTGGGTAGGACAGTAATTCATGAAATGACAACCTTGCAGTGACACAGTGTTTCTACTGGTGACAGAGTTCTGATTCTTGAGTGGGCCCCTCTCATGGACACATCGTCTTGTTTATGTGATGCCAAACATTTGGATGAAAATGGAAAAAAAAATTCACTTAGCTGCCTGGATTTCTGTTCTCTATGAAGCCGAATAATCGAATAGTGGGGTTAACTGGTCAGTAGACAGCAATTTTTTTGTTCTTATTTAGATATTTAGCATCTAACTAGACAGAGGCAGTTAGTATAGTGGGTAATCATGCAGGTTCTGAAGTCAGACAACCTGGGCTCAGATCTTGGCTTTGCCACATGTGAGCTATGGGGTAGTTACGTTAAGTTCTCTGTGCTTATTTTTCTCATCTGTAAAATGGGTATAATAACAGCTTCTACCTTGCAGAGTTGTTCTGAGGATTAAATGAGTTAATTCAGGTACTTAGTATAGTACCTGAGCACAGTAAATGCCCTCAATAAATAATATTCATCTTCATTCTATATAGGATTTGAGACTTAGGGGAGGCAGGAGGGTCCTTGCATTTATGCCTTTTGTGACTCTGGCAAATGAAAACTGGTACTTGGAGGGGGAGACATTTAAAAAAATTATTTGTTTATTTCATTGAACTATAGTCGATTTACAATGTTGTGTTAATTTCTGGTGTACAGCATAGTGATTCAGTTATACATATATGTGCCCTTTTTCATTATAGGTTACTACAAGCTATTGAATATAGTTCCTTTTGCTATACAGTAGGACCTTGTTATTTATCTATAGTAGTTTGTATCTACTAATTCCAGACTCCCAGTTTATCCTTGCTCCCTCCTTTCCCCTTTGGTAGCCATAAGTTTGTTTTCTCTGTCGGTGAGTCTGTTTCTGTTCTGTAAGTAAGTTCATTTGTGTCATTTTTTTTTTAGATTCCACATATAAGTGATATCGTATGATATCTGTCTTTGGTTTACTTCCCTTAGTATCATAATCTCTAGGTCCATCCATGTTGCATTATGCCATGTTTTCATTCTTTTTTGTGGTTGAGTAATATTCAGTTGCACATATATACCACAACTTCTTTATCCAGTCATCTGTCGATGGACATTTGGATTGCCTCCCTGTCTTGGCTATTATAAATAGTGCTGCTGTGAGAATTGGGGTGTGTGTATCTTTTCAAATTGTGGTAAAATATACATTTACCATTTTCACCATTAAAAAATTATTTTTAAATGGAGGTACTGGGGATTGAACCCAGGGCCTTGTGAATGCTAAGCATGCACTCTACCACTGAGCTATATCTTCTTTCCCATTTTCACCAATTTAAAGTGTACAGTTCAGTGGCATTAAGTATATTCACACTGTCATATAATCATTATCACTATCCATCGGTGAAGGGCATTTTTTTAATTATAAAAATAATGTCTAGAGTCCATGGCTGGCTGTTTGCACCTCAGTTTGGCCCTTGTCCTCATTCCCCTGAACTATTACAGTGCCCTATAGCAAGCTTTCTGCTCCCTCTAACTCATATGTGGCTCCGGACTAGCCCTTTTAAGAGGCAAATCTGATCTCTGTTAGCACTTTAGGGTCTTTCCACAATCCCTCCACCCCCTGTACCGTTCCTACAGGGTAAAGCCTGCTCTCACTGGCAGGGTGTGTAGGGCATTTACAACTTCATCCCTGATGGCCCAGTACTTGGCACACAGGCCCCAAGAAGTGTTTGGAGGTCTCTGAATACGTGCTGCATCTTCAGATAAGGGGTGAGGGATCCAGGAATCACGACAGTTTTATGGGTGAAAAGTGGTGTTGGCTTCAGCCTGGGATGGCGCCCCACTTACGAGTGGGTGCTGATCGGGGTCTGTCTTATCGTGAGCGTAAGTTAAACGGCACCAGGAACCAGGCAGCATTCTCTGCTTCCAGACTCCTGCTTGGGATTGCTCCTTGCATGTGGAATGGTGCCACCAATGAGTTGGATCCAAGGAGATCAGGGTTCCAGTCCTGCCCCTTATTTGTGGGGGGATCTGATCACTGGTCTCTGTGGGAGTGGACGACGCCTGGGAGGGTGTGGGACAAAGGGTGGAGAGACATGGTCAGAGGGAGATGGTGGGACCGTCTTACTTTTCGCTTTGCCTAGTGAGCTGGCTGGCTCTTGGCACCTGTTCTCATTCAGAAGATGTGCAGCCCAGGGCCTGGTCCAGAGCAGACCCCAATTAGGTTTGAAGGAATAATTTTGATCATCTGTGCACTTTTGACTTTTGACAGTCCTTCACTCGAGAACAGTACTCTTTTTCCTTTGGGTCTAATAATCAGCTCCCCGCCCCCTTGGTCGCCCGCTGCATTAGCTTGCATGCCTTGCATCAGCTGTCCACCGGCCTGTTCTTATTCTGCAGTTCATCTTGGGGAACCGACACCTTTCTTCTGGATGCTTTAAAAAATAACCTAAATGCTCTCCAGACTCCATTCCTGCAATTTGCTCTCCATTTCTTACACTTGCCCCGTGGCTTTGGAAGTGATCCCAGAGTTCTCTGGCTTTACAGATGGGACAAGGATCTCCCGGGATGGGGGCAACTTCTACACAGCTGCCCCCCAGCCCGGAATCTGTGGAGAGGCTGCTGTTTAGGGCACCTCTCCTTTTGACCTGTTTTCTGGGTGATTCTCACCCTCCCGTTAAGGTGGAATCTTGTGCAAGCTGACTCTGGGGAAGGTTCTGCTTATTGTCTTGAGTCGAGGAAAGGTTGCAAAACTGCTTTTTTAGTACTTGCAATGTGCTCTGAGGTTACTGACGATGTGAGGATGAGGCGAGGAAGATCCCTGCCTGCTAAGAAGCTTCTATCAAGTCTCACTTTGCTGCTATTTTCCTGGTTCCGAGAAAGGCTCAGAAAGTGAGACCCCCCCCACTTGGGGGCAAGAACAGTACCATCTGTGGGACACACTTGAGAGATTGTGGCCATTGTCACAGCCGGAAGAGCCCAGCTCAAGAATGTGTGGGTTAAATTGCCCACCCCGGCAGAAGAAGGGGTCAGAGAGGCAGCCTCCCTCTTGGCGTGCGGGCGGCGGGCCAGTCACTTGGGGGCTGCCGTGCTGTGCTGCTGGACAGTGATGGTCATTGACACCCTGTGCGTCTGCAGGGAGAGGGGAATAAGCAAGCTTTTTTCTTCTTCCAAATCCGAGGAATGTGTGAAAGGCGAGAGTGTCAGGCCAGAAAGGAGTGGCCACTAACTGCCCCTGGCACTCCCACCCGGCCTGCCCCGGCCACTCCCCGGCCACAGCCCCGCTCGCTGTCAGTTTGTCAACAACTCGGACTGAGGTGCTCTGTCCCTGCGGCTCTGTGGGCACAGGGGAGGCAGAGGAGGAGGCCTCTGCTGCTGCTTGGAGCCAGGGGTGGAGGGCCGACTCCCCGGAGGCTGTTTATTTCCAATGAGGAATTTTGCTGGCAATTAGGCCAGGTCGCTGCTGGGAAAACACAAGTGCGTTCATTGGTGATGGTCTGGTGCGCACACACGCACGTGCATGCATGCACACCCCCTCGCCTGTGCGGACACACACATGTGCATCTCCACATGCACACACGCACGTGTGCACACACCATCCATGACCAAGCACGAGCACACACACACACACGCGTGGACACACGCTCACCTTGCAGCTCCTTTATTAAGCAGCAGAACATAAACATCAAAGAAGACTCGATTTATAGAAGGAGTAAACCTAGCAGAAATCAGTAAGACAAATGCCAACTTAAAATCTCATACTTTTTCTCTCTGCCCTTTTAACTATTAATCTTTCATCTTTTTCCTTCCCTCTTTCTCATTCGGCTTTAAGAAGAGAGGCCGCTGCTTCTCGCTCTTGCCGTGGCTTTGAAAGCTGCCCTTGAGTCTTGTTCTCGGTTCTGACCAGAATCCCCCCTCTGGGCGTGCGGGCATTTCACAGCATCTGGAATCAGGCTGTCTGGGTTCGCAGGGCAACTCTGGCACCGATGGGCTGTGAACTGGGGCAGGTCACCTCACTCTTTGTGCTTCAGTTTCCTTGTCAGTAAAATGGGGCAATAACATCACCAGCTTTTTGAGGTGTTGTTGAGAATTAAATGAGTGCTGAGCCCAGGGCTTGGCACACAGATGTAGCTGATAAATACTAGTGACGATTTGTTCCCTCCTGCCCCTGGCTATTCTTTGGGGAGACTCTTGGCTGTCTTGGGCTCTTGCACTCAACTACGCAAGTGATTGTGCTTTGGGGAACAAACGGTCTGCAGAGGAAGGAGCCAGCAAGATTAGACCTGGTCCTCCTGATCCCTTTCTTGAGTCCATAGGCTTTTGCCTACCTGCCTGTCTCTGTTTTCACCCCTTTGAGCAAGAGTTGGGATTATTCCTAATTTGCATCATGTAGTTCCTTAGCAACCCTCACTAATATAGGATTAGATACGAAAATACTTTTGGTTAGAATTTCAGACATCTTAATTTATTGCAGACCATTGCTTTAAAAATATTTGTTTTTCCTACCTTATTTCAAAAGTAATGCAAATTCATTGTAAAATATTTTGAATACCCAGGTAGTCAGGACAAAAGTCACCCTTCTGTCAGCATCTTCGTGTGTATCTTTCCGGTTTTAAACGCATCTATACATATATATTTGTACCAAATGGGACTTACTGTGCGTTCTTTCCGTCAACAGCTCCCCCTACTCCATTTCATAATGTCCGTCTGTCCATCATGTTTTAAAATGATTTTTGAAAGAACATCATATTTCAAATCAGATGAAATGTGGCTTCCCCAGGAAAAAACACAGGACCCATGTACACTCTCAGTGGAGAGGAGGTGACAGTGTGATGGCAGTGAGCTGGACTGGCTGCACCCCGGGGCAGCCCAGCTGTGCACTCCTGCGGGAAGGGCGGGAGGATGCAGTTAGAACGTGGGTGGGAAAAGCATCTCCTCATCCTGACTTTTCTCTTGCAACTGGAGATTGCTTTCAGCCCAGGTGCAAGCGGATGGACGGACAGTCTGCTGCTGTTGGCATTTACCGATCCTGGGGCAGTTACAGGGGAATATGAACCCCTTGGGACCTGGCCATGGGGCAGGGGGATGCAAGGCTCACCTCCCAGGGAAGCAGGCAGTGGCTGAGCATCCAGACGCTGGAGCCTAACTATGTTCAGGTCCTGCTACTGTTGCTTGTGAGCTTTGTGATGTTGGGCAAATCTTTCTCTGTGCCTCAGTTTCCTCATCTATAAGAGCAAGCTTATAATTTTATCTATCTCATACTGTAGTTGTATGGATTAAGTTAATAGGCATAGATGCAACACTTAGAACAGTGTCTGGTCTATAGTGAGTACAGTGTGTGTGGTGATTGTTCACCTTGGTTGTGCACTCAGATCTTCTAGGGGAGCTTAAAATAGCACTGATGTCTCTGCCCGACCCCGATCGTCATGGGCCCCAGGCAGAAGGGCTTTCCACATAGTGGAGAGGGTGCCGGCTCTCTGGGCCAGTCTTTGGTAACAGTCCTTCACTGAGGTGAGGGCAGGTGGCAGCTCTTGGGAGCTGCCTGTTGTTAAGGTGGTTAGACAAGGGGACCATTACACTGGGGTGGCCCTAGTGCCCTGGGTGGCCTGCCTGGGCTCGAGTCACACTTGAATCTGAGAAAAACAAAACTCAAGAACAGCTGGTTATAAACAGCCAACTAGATGTACTCGAATCTGAGAAAATGAAACTCAAGGACAACTGTCAGCCAAGTAACTAGATTTTCTTGATGAAGGCAGCTGTTCACGGTGCGGCCAATTAAATGATTGCTTGGCTTTGCTTCTGTCTCTTCCCTGTAAAAACCTCTGCCCCAGCCCCTGCCTGGCTCACATAAAGCCTTCAAAATTTCACGTGCGTCAGTTTACCTTTGTTCACTATGCAGGTGTGAGGATTTACCCTGGCGGCTCAGAGCTGCACTGAGCAGTGGTCCCCAAGCCTACCTACCCCCTAGGGAACTTGGAGAAGAGATTCTTGGGTTTGATTCTTGGAGGTGCCTGGAGATTCTTATTCAGAGGGTCTGCAATGGGGCTTAGGAATCTAGATTTTGAAAAGCTTCCAGGATAATGGATGGAAGAGCCATTGCCAGTTATAAATCCTCCACTTCTCTGAGCCTCAGTTTCCTCAGCTGTACAATGGGGATGACAGTACACCCTGCGAAGTTGTTGTGAGGATTAGAGGCACGAGAATCCTGCCTTTATTCAGACCTGCTGGGGCCCCAGGATGGATATGGGGACAGTAATGGCAAGTAGCGGAGTGTCCTGCGTCCTCAGACTGGCAGTGCATCCCAGGCCAAGCTGGACGGGGCTGGGTGTGGCCAGGCTTACTCACCACACCCTTCCACCCCCAGCAGGAGTAGGCGCCCCTTTCTGAGGTCCCGAGGCTCCTGTTCTCCTGTGTGGGAGAACGGGTCTGTATTGTATGAGGTTTATATAGCTGCTGTAACAAACTCCCACAAGCTTAGTGGCTTAAAACAGTACCAGTTTATTATCTTATCATGCAGGGGAGAAATCCGACATGGTTTCACTGGGCTACAATCAAGGTGTCTTCACAGCTGTGTTCCCTGGGGGGGCTCCAAAGCAGAATGCATTTCCTTGCTTCTTTCAGCTAAGACAGGCTCCGACTTTCAAGCCAGCAAGGACAGGTTGAGTGCTTCCTCGGAGAGCATCACTCTCACCTCCTCTTCTGCCTCCCTCTTCCACGTCTAAGGACCGTGGGGATTCCACTGGGCTCTCCTGGGTAATCCAGGATAATCTTTTTATTTTAAGGTCAGCTGACTGGCAACCTTCATTTCTCTTTGCCACGTAAAGTAACACATTCGCAGGTTCTGGGGATTTGGATGTGGACAACTTTGGGGACCATTTTGCTGCCCAGCACTTCTGTTGCCTTGAACAATTCTTTAGCTTTTTTACTGTTATTAATCTCAGGTGGCGTGCTTGTGATTTCAAGACTGAAGCTGTGTCTTATTCTTACCTGAATTGCCTGTGGCGTGATCTTCAGACCTGGGCTACTGGGGTTATTCCTGGGGGTGTGGGAGAACTTTGCAAAGGGATGCGAACAAAGGTAGCTCCAAAGGAGTCCACTTAAATGCCTTTCCTCAAACACATCTACCCACGAATGCACCCTCTGTGGAGGCCAGTTCTCCTTTGCTCCCACTCTTTCCAGGTACTTCTCTCTCACTTTCTCAAAGACTCAGCCCCCCTGAGGTGCTAAACAGTGACATTCAACATACTAACACCTGTGAAACCCTCTTGTTGACTGTCATATATTTTCAGTGAGTTAAATGAGTACATGTAACACGTATACACCAAAATGTGTAATGTATCCACATTGCCTTGACCAAATGTGTACATATACTAATTGCAACCTTAGCTCAATCCAAAGGAAAAAAATGTTAACATTCAGAGCCTGATGGTTGCAGAAATCAAAAAGTAAACTAGAATTCCAATTTATAGACATTTTTCCTGGGTAAGATTAGGACAGGATGATTAATAAAAGACTTTCTAGTATAAAAATTACAGTACAATAAAATCCTGCAAGTTAAAGTAAATATGATTTCAAGGAGGAAAAGGGAAAATGTAAACTTCTGACTCATAAAGAAGGGTTTGTTCATGTATTTTTAAAAAATTAACTGATGGTGGGTATCAGATTGCTATGGCATTTGGATTCCATTGGAAACATTTAAAAGGGTGATGTAACAGGTTTATATTTTATAAAATGTCAATATTTACAATGCAGTTAGAATCGCATCTTTTGTACTACTTAAATGTATGATAAAAATGTGCAGGGGCCTACAGAGTGTATCAAAATTCTTTTAGGAGCAATTTGAGCTTAAACGTTTGAGTGCCATCCACCCGGTGGCACCTTACACGTAGTGGGTGCTTTTAAAAATGTTTGTGTTTGAAGAGGGATTTAAGTGAAGAGTGTAAAACATGAGAAAGGATGCAGTTAAGGTGGTCGTGCAAGCTTATCAGGAGAATGTCTTCACAAGTAAGATGCTCTGACGGATGGCTCAATGTGCACCTCTTGACAGCTGGTGAGCATCTTTAGGGTCTCTCTGAGTTTCATTTTTCCAATAACAACTAGTTTTTCCATTCTCTGACACCAGTTAAGCTGCAGTTCAGTCCAGTTCTGACACTACTGGAGTTAGCACAGACCTTAGCGGGTTAAGGGCTTGGTTCCACAAGACTGCCCCCACTTCAGATACCAGTCATCAATGGGGTCCCCCAAACTATCTGTGCTTCTGCTTGGCCAGCTGCAGGTCTGGGGTTCCCATGACCCTCATCCCCATTTGGGTTTCCTAATTTGCTAGAATGACTCAAAAACTCAGGAAAATGCTGTACTTACAAGGATAGTTTTTTTATGAAGAATGTAACTCAGGTACAGCCAAATGGAAGAGATGCATAGGGCAAAGCGTGGGGGAGATGGCACTTCCAGGCTGTCTCTGGAGTGCCACCCATCTGTCACACCCATGTGTCTACTGACTTGAAAGCTCCCCCAGCCTTGTGCTTCAGAATTTTTATCAAAGTCTCATCACATAGAAATAGACACGGTTGATTAAATCATCAGCCATTGTTAACAGGGCTCAATCTGCAGTCCCTCTCCCCTCTCCAGAGGTTGGGGCTCTCCAGGGTGGGGTGGGGTGGGGCTGAAAGTTCCAGCCCTCAACTCCTGTGTTTGGTTCCTCTGGCATCCAGCTGCCATCCTGAAGCTTTCTAATGGGTCTGCCAAAGGTCACCTCATTAGCATAATTTCAGTTGTGGTCAGAGGAAGTCATTATGGTAACAAAAGACATTCCTGTCACTCAGAAACTTCTAAGGGTTTTAGGATCTCTGTGCCAACCACCCAGGACAAATACCAAATACTGTGTATATTTTTTATTATTCCACACTGGCATTCTAAGAAGTCATGAATCTTCTTTCTCAGCCTAGGAAGTTGGGGGGAGGGTTGGCTTAAGAGAGCAGGAGTGAATGTGACCATATGACCCTTTGCCAAGTCTCAGAGGAGCAGCTCTCGGGAAGACTCTTGTTAGAGATTTTAGTTGTTCGTTTAACAGACCAGCCAACTCACCTCCCCACCAACCCACCAGCTTCACAGTGCGCTGGGTCCCAGGCTAGGAGCCTATGAGCCAGGAGGTGGAGGTGGGCGGCAGGAAGTACAAGGTTGAATTAAGCACAGTTCCTGCCCCAGGGGAGCCTGCCGTCCATGGTGAAGTATGCAGCCTCCTGACCGTTCTAAGCTTTTCCTGGAGACCTTCTCTCTCTGCTGTCCTCCATCCCTTGCAGGATCGTGTCTCACTGGTAGAACGTCCTTCTGGTGGAAGGGGATTTTGCTGTCCACACTGCCTGCCATTTGGAGCAGGGTCCCCGGTGTGGCAGCTGCTTCTCTCCCTCCCCTCTACACACCCCCCTGGATGACTCCTGCCCCCTCCCTAACCTATGCCCCAGGCGGCCTTAGTCTGTCGATTCCTAGCAGGGACTAGTCCATTTTTAGGAGTGATGAGTAGATGGAAAAATGTCGCCAATCACTCATGACAGATGTCGCCAAAGCTTAATTAAGACCAGACAGTTTCAGCGTAGGGACTCTGTGGATGATGTGGGAGGAATGCTTGATTGCAGAGCAAGGATTCACGGTCTCAGGCAAGCTCCTGCTATCATTCTGTCTCACCTTTGTGCAGGGAGGTCAGCTCTATATTGCAGGGGATGCAAAATGTATCAGACGCAGTTTCTGCCCTCATGGAGCTTATAATTAAAAATTTAAAAATTTGTGTGTGAAAAGAGACATGAAATTGTATTTATACTCCTGCTGCCAATGCCTCTCTCTCTCTTTGGAGTCTGTCCCTGGCTGCTCGAGTTCTCCCTCCTCTCTCTGCTGAGGGAGGCTGTGGGTCTGCCTGCCGGGTTCCTGAGGTGAAGGACTCAAGACCCTTTGGCTAGGGTTTTGGGAGAGATTTTGATTGGAAGTTAGTCAAAGCTGGGCATGAGGAGGGAGGCTGCTGAGGAAGCTGTGAGTTAGAAGCGGTGAGAGACGTGGAGGAGAGAAATGGGGAAGGAGGGGGGTTTGATTAAGTGCTCGTATGGATTATGAATTAGCTTCCCTTTGCTGTTCTAGAAGAGATGCCAGGACAGATTGGAATTCTAATTATTTTTGATCTCTAAACTGCACTTCCTAAAATGAGATGTCAGGCAGACACTGGACCACGTGATGCCCTGATGTGTATTTTTTTTTCTGTTAAATAAGTTAATGCATGTTGTGGTGTAAATGATAAAATACTATGCATTTCTTATTGCTAAGACCACAATAAAAGCAGTAAGTCCCAATTTAACCTGAGGCCAGCCATGCTCTTGGAAAATATCTTCCAGATGAAATGTAAATTTAACCGTGCTGTTCTTATGCTTAACACTCTTAAGCAGCTCTATGTGGCACTTGAGCTAAAATGCCATCTTCTTACTGTGACTTCAAGATAGGCTCCTGCCCACCCCTCCCAGGACATCTCTGGCCAATTTCCTCACTCTGCTCTGGGCCCACTTGCCTTCTCTCAGTTTCTAGGGGGCTGTAAACTCAGTAACTTTAAGTGCCTTTGCACAGATTGTGCCCTCAGTTGGCAGTGCCTTTTTCCTTATCCCCCTGTGGTCTGGGGATACCACACTCTCCTCCACTCTGCGTGGGCTGTTCCTCCTCATCCTTCAAGTCTTCACTTTAATCTCACCTCCTCAGAGGCCTTCTCTGACCTCCCACCCCCTCTGATCTAAAATAAATCATCCCATTATTATTTCTTACAGTGTAGTGAGTTGAATGGTGACTCCTGACTTCCAGGTTCCACAGGCTCCCTCTGGAACCTGTGAATGGGACCCATTTTGAAAAATTACATCTTTGCAGATGTAATTAAGTGAAGGATCTCAAAATGAATTCATTCTGGATTATCTGAGCGGGCCCTAATTCCACTGACAAATGTCCTTAAAGAGACACACTCAGGAGAAACACATGGGGAGAAGAGGAGATGGCCACGTGAAGGTGGAGGCAGAGACTGGGGGACTCCCTGGGACCACCAAAAGGTGAAAGAGGCAAGGAATGATCCTCCCCTAGAGCCTTGGGAGGGAAGGAGTGTGGCCCTGCCTACACCTTAATTTTGAACTTTTGTGTGTGTGGTGTGGTGCTTTGTTACAGCAGCTGCAGGGAACTCATACACCCAGCATTCTGTTCTTTCCCTTCATGTGGCTTATGATGAATCACTTTCACATCATGAACTTGGTGATCTGTTTATAACCTACTTCCAGCTCCTCCTCAACATCGCACGTCCCTATTACATTTGGATCTTTTCTATTCCCTGCTCTATCTGCATTGCCGGGCACAGTATCTGACACATGGCAGAGGCCGAATAGGTGTTTACTGAATGAATGAAAATAAATAGCGTGTCTCCTGGCCTACATTCTGTCTATGGAATGCATACCTACTTTTCATCTGAGCACCCGACCCCCACACCTCGTGGCCTTCTCTCTTGTCTTTCAATGTATCTCTCTGAATAAATCTACCTTCACTCAAAACAAAACAAAACAAAACAGCACGTCTCCTTTTTTAGAATCACTGAAGAAAGCACCATCTTCTGGAGAGCGTTGGACTCATGGAGGTTAGAAGCATGCTTCTCCAGTGCTCAACATCACCTGAAGATGTCAGGTGGCTGAGGGCTGCTGCTCTTTGTAAGGGTTGTAACCGTGCCCTCTGCAGCCGAGCCCATGCTTTTATTATTGAATTTTTTTTAACATTTACTACTGTAATGCTTTCTCTTAAACTCAGATTTTTTTTTTTTTGCGTGGGGGAGGGTGGTAATTAGGTGTATTTATTTATTTATTTAAAAAAATTTTTTTGGAGGGGAGGGATAATTTATTCACTTTATGTATTTATTTTTAGAGGAGGTACCGGGGATTGAACCCAGGACCCTTTGCATGCTAAGCATGTGCTCTACGTCTTGAGCTATACCCTTCCCCCTTACTTATTTATTTTAATGGAGATACTGGGGATTGAACCCAGGACCTTGTGCATGCTAAGCATGCACTCTACCACTGAGCTGTACCCTCCCCCGAACCCACGCTTTTAATTCTCTTTGCTAATCCTTCTTTATGGAAAGGGAGATGTTTAGCTTCCCAGTGGTCTTTGTCTGAATGACCCCAGACACCAATGTGGGGATGTGGGTCGGGGGCAGCCTAGCTCAGAGCCTGGAGGTAAATGCAGAAGGCCCGAGCACATCAGGTTTCAGCGGGATTCAGTGCCAAAGAAAACACATTCTTTAAAGAGAAGGGTAATTGGTGAAGGCTTTGTCTAATCTTAAGGCAGAGGGGATGGACCATTTGAAATGGTTTAGTATTCATGATAATATATGGTTCAGGACTCAATAAAAGGGTATAATTCTATTCAGGGATTCCACTGAGCTCATAAACCACGGGAGTGTGGCTCGTCAGCAGAATGTAGAGATTGGGTTACCACGGAGCTTGTCAACAGGGACCACTCAGGGCTGTTGATCACTCCCGAGAAAGGATTATCATGGGGCTCCTCTGGACTGCATGCCTAGAAAAATCAGTGACCAGATAATCAGTTAAGTCATATGTGTGTCGTTAAGTCATGTGTGTGTCTGTGGTCCCAAAGTATACAAAGGATTGCAGGGGAACAAAGTTTCATTGCATGGTCTTTGTTAATGAAATCTATGTACCAAAAATTTTGTCCCCAGAGATGCCATAAATATGCACATGGATGTTTCCTGGAACTCTGGGTAAAATAACCTTTACTTTTACTCAGGAGTCATGGCAGTAAATGTGAGCATGGCATGGTGTGGGGCAATAGGGAATAGTGAGGATTGTGGTCAATTAGAAAGTGAATGTCTTGCTTAAAACCAGGGTTTGCCAAACAAAACATGTCTGCAGGCCAGTGTAAGATCTTTGTTTATAAATTTATCTTTCCACTAGACAAGGAGTTCACAAACTACAGCCCTTGGGTCAAATTTGGCCCACCATTTCTTTTGCCTCTGGACACTGTTGAGGGAGGAGAGTGGCACTTGCAGAAGCTGTAGCATCTTGGGACAAGCTGGAGGACGAAAGCCAAAGTTGAGGATGGCAGAGTGAAAAAATACAGAGCCTGGGTGCTCAATGACATAATGAAAACCCAATTAATCAGTCCAGAATCTACCTTACTTTTTTTCTGTGTGTTTAAATGTCCTTATTGCTTATTCACTTTTAATTGGGTTAAGAAGCTTGCACCCTCAAAAATTAAGAATGTTACGTTGTTAGATTTGCCTGTTCTTTTGGAGTTTCTAGGTCTCCTGTGATAAAAATGTTCTTCTAATATTGTTTTATTTTTCATTTAGAACTTTGTTAAGAATTAATTTTTTTACATGGTATGAGATAAGGGTCTAACTTTGTTTCTCTTCCAGGGAGAAATAAAAAATTTTTTAGTGCCTGATGGTGAATGAAATCCAATGTACTTGTAGAATTTGCATAAAGATGATTCGTTATTTTCTACACTGGAAACTCATATGACAAGATTTGTTTCTCATAGATAATCTTAGAAAATGGCTAACATGATGATTTTTAAGTGTGATACTGATGTAACTAGAGTGTTTTCTAACTCCCAAGAAGGAACATATAGTAACATGAAGATCTTTGCCAGAAATGATCAATTTTAAGGCAAACTGTATCATGTAAGAGAAACACCAGTGCTGTTAAGTTTATCTGATCTGGCCCATCCCAAGGGCAGATATTGGGCTATTTCCTTGTGCTGATTTAGAATGGTGGAAGAATAAAAGTCAGAGTTAAAAAAAAAATCGGTATCTTGCACTGACTTGAAGGAAAGTTTGATTTTGAACTGCAGATTCTCCTCGTATCTGAAGATAACTGGTGCTGAGAAACAACCCTTCAAGTGAATCTGCTTAAAATCGAGGCTAGCATTTCTTATTGAATCTAAAACAAATGTAAACAAACAAAAAACCTTTGACGTGTGCTTTGTTAATCAAAAGATACTGTCGATAAATTGAACTGATAACTTAGAGAAGTTATTTGTAACGCAGACAACCAAGGATTAGTAGCAAAAGGATAAAAGGAACACCTACAAATCAATAAGGAAAGAAAATAGAAACATGGGCAAAAACATGGACAGATATTTCTCAGAAGAAGGAGCACAAGGAGCGAATAAATTGATTAATTCTTGTTCATGTTGATAGAGTCAGGGTCAGGGCCTCAATGAAATTCCCCTTTACACCCGTTTAATTTGGAAAAATGTACTATACACTTAACCAAATTTAGTTTATAATTGCAACTGTGCACTAACTCTTGGAATATACAAAGTACAAGTCACGTGTTTATTTTTTGGGTGTAATTAAAAAAAATCAAATCATAAGATGCATTACCTGAAATCCAGAGTCTTATTATGAATGTTCACAGAAATATTTGAGGATGTCAAATTTTGATGTCTCAGTCATCCTTTTTTGAAACTCTTACTAGTTTTGCATACTCCCTGCAGATGCTTCCTGTTCAATGATAAGCTGGTTGACTTTAGCCAGATCCTCCTTTGCCAATAGTCCTGCATTTGATTTGGTGAACTCTCCATCATCACTCTCCTGCAATTCATGGCTTCTTGCATCTTTGGGATGATTGTTGATGTCACTTTGCAACCTGTTTGCACTGGAACGATGTTGCATTGTAGTTTCCTTGGGAGACTGACAAAGAATTTGACTTGGAATTGAGATTGGGGAAACAGAAGGATGTTGGCAGCTAGAAGGGCTCCCAGTCGCTTTTGTCTCCCTAGCAGTCATTTCCCCCTTTTTGGATGTATCACTCTGGTTTTCTTGGGGAGACTTAACTCTCCCCAACACTCAGTCCATGTAGTTTGACTGAGACAGCTTCCCCCTTCAATTCCAGAGGTGGGCATGTGTCCCAGGCCTGGCCACGATGATTGGTTCATGGGTGAGCATGTGACCGAAACCAGACCAGTGAAATTTCATTCTTTGACTTTGGATGAAATCCTTGGAAAAGAGGGTGTCCTTTCTCCTGGGGCTGCTGAGCTTCTGAAATGTAAGTCTGGGCATGCTGTGGTCATCTTTGCTGCCACGTGGGGAAGTCACATCTGAGAACAGAGCCAACAAAGAGACAGCAGTCTGTTGTCACGGAGGGAGATATTTTCTTCTTAACTTTTTTTTTATTCTCTTTTCCTTGAGAACCTGGAGAGGTTTTTATTTTCTAGTTTTCATGTAAGCTGTGTGAGTTGAGTTTCTTTCACTTGCCCTCAAAAGAGGCTGGTGGATGAATACAGTATCAGAATTGAGATTAGAATCCACATTTCTTAGTCCTGGTTCAGTGTTTCTCCACTTGGGTGCTTCTCCCACGGTTACTTGTTCAGTTTACCTTGCTTCTGGATTTGTGGTCTAGTGAGAGGTGATGTGGGAGAAATGGCCATCTATGCTGATGGAGCCTTGTTCACAGAAGCCAAGCTGATTACCTGGGAAAGCATTTGTTCCCTGGAAGGAAGGGTGGACTAAACTTCACTCACCCTCAGCAGGTGTGTATAATAGCTTCAAAAAGAGACTTCACAGCAGAAGGTGATTGGGAACCAGAGCTGGAATGGAAAGTGTAGGCCTCTGAAGGGGGTTAGAGGAACTGCTATGTGGGTCCCTCTTCGGCTCATATGTGGCTCAGTGAGAAGCAGGGAAATATGATCGGGCTTTCTTTCTCTTCTTCCTGTTTTACCAAATTCTGTGCCTCTGTACATGGCCAGAGATAGGATAAGTATGCTAGCACATTAATTGTAGATTTGGGGTGGGGGAGGACAAGCAATTTGGTAAAACACTTAACAGGTGCTTGCATCCTGTGGAGCACCGAGGGGTAAAGTGGATGAAACCAGGGTGTATGTATCAGTCAGGTTAGGCTAGGTTTTGCTGCAATAACGAACAATCCCTAAATCCCATGAAAGTTTATTTCTTGCTCCTGGTACATGCTCATTGTTGGATTGGCAAGGGTTCCCAGGCAGATAGAAGAGGCACCAACTTCATCATGGTCAGCCACCATCCCAGATGGGAAATAGGAATTAAATGACACGTGTCACTTTTCACTCACAACTCATGTTGTGAGTTCTGGTCCCATAAAGGGACCAGACAGTACAATCCTACCATTCCTACCATGTGTTGGAGGGGTAGAGCTGGAAATATTTGGGGAAACAACACTCATGATGTCTATGGTAGCTAAATTCCAGCCTTGTCTTTGATGTAGGGGGAAATCAAATGTAGAGGGGGCTTTAAAAGGACACCAATCACATGGAGGTGGGAAGAAAGGTAGGGGTGAGAAGATGCTGGGGTAGAATGAACAAGCCTCAAGGTCCCAGGAGTGTGTTTCAGCCTGCTGAAACTTGAGTTTCTGTTTGTTGCCTAAAAATACAGAATTTCAGATCTCATCCCAGACTGGGCAGAATTAGAATCTGCATTTCAACAAAATCCCCCGGTGATTTGTATGCACATTAAAGTTTGAAAAGTTCTGATATATACAACAAATGAGAGTATTTTAGGTGACATATGGACATGTTTTTATCTTGATAATTATTAAACAATTATTTGTTCTAACAATATTTGATCATTTTTTTGTTTTATTACATTCTTTCTATTTTTTCTTTTATGGAATTAATATCAGATAAAACAACTTATTTCATCAAAAGTTAGTCAATTTAAGAAAAATATTAACCTAAGAATAGCACAGATAAGACACCAATATGGAATAAAATGTTAAAAGTGGTACCTGGATGTGTGAAGTCTGGGAAACCCTGCCCCACTGGGGATGCTCCCAACCTCCCAGTTCCTCACCCAGGCCATCCCTGCTCCCAGAGTCCCTGGTCTCACCCAGCTTCCTGTCTGCTTTCCGAGTCCCCTGGGGCCAGCCTCCCAGCAGTCACAGGTAGGAGGAGACATGACAAAGACACCCCTGGAGTCTGTACATGGAACAGGGAATGGTCATTCAAGTTCAAAATACCTGGACGGGAGAGGGATTTATTTGGATATATCAGGCCTAGTAAGTATTAGAGCCCTGAACCTTCTTGCTAATTTCCTCATTTTCTCCGTCGCCGTGTGTGTCTGTGTGTGCACAGCCTCAAAATTCTCTCCATTAAAGGTTGTCAAGCTAAAATGGAAAAATCCCGAACGAGAGCAATGATGTTCAGAATATTCCTTTGCTAATTTCTATTTTAAGCTGATCCGTTAGAGACAGTGTCTTTCTGAGTCCTCAGCGGTGGGTGGTGACAGCTTCACAAGGTGATGCCTTTTTTTGTGATTCCTCATGTCCATGCCCTGAACCCTCAGACGTGTGTGTGAATGTGTTGCATTTTTTGGCAAGAAGGACTTTGCAGATGTCATTAAGGATCTTGAGATGGGAAGACTATCCTGGACTATCCAGATGGGTCCAATGTAAACATGAGAGTCCTCATAAGAGGGAGGCAGGAGGGTCAGAGGCAGAGAGGAGATGTTGCAGTGATGTGCTTTGAAGATGGAGGAAGGGGCCACTAGCCAAGGAATTCAGGCAGCCTTTAGAAGCTGGAAAAGACAAGGAAACAGATTTTCCCTTTGAGCCTCCAGAAAGAACACAGCCTCAATGACACCTTGATTTTAGCCTTGTGAGAATCATTTTGGACTTCTGACTTCCAGAGCTGCTAGATAATAAATTTGCATTATTTTAAGTCACTAAGTTCGTGGTGCTTTGTTACAGCAGCAAGAGGAAGCCAGTCCATCTCAACACCCCCTTGCAGGGGGGGCAGTGAAGTAGATGTGGACTTCAGCAGCCCGTGGTGACAGCCACAGGGACACCTTCTCAATTAAGACCCACTCCCCCGAAGACTATTACCAGACATGTCTCATTGACCAAGCTTCCACTCCCACCCTGACAAAATAACCTGTGCAATCAAGTGCTCCTTCATAAGGCAAACTCACTTTGTATGGATGTTCATTTTAATGCTGCACATGCCTTTCTGAATGACAGACAAGCAGGACCAAAAGATATCTTCTTTTTGAAGACCCTGTTAGCATAAAGCAGCCTTTTAAAGTCACCCTTACAGTGATGTCCAAACATGACGAGCTGGCCCTGGATGTGGGGGAGAGGGTCCCACCTTCCTGCCCCACAACGAAGTAGGATTTTGTGTGTTTAAGGAGGAGAATGCATGTTGGCTTCTTACTAATTCTCCCAGTTTTTCTGGTCCTACTTTGCACTTTATTTTTAAACTTTAACAATGTTTTTTTTTTTTTTGGTGTGTTTTTTTCCCATGGACTCAGAGGCTGAAGGTCATTTATTTCCTGCTTTCAGACAATGGTATTAGAGCCACATGAAATTAACTCACACATCCTACTTTTGTTTCTTGAAGTGTAACGAGCAAGATTTTGGGCTGGGGCTTTTTCCACGCAGGAATCTGAGTTTGCTGTCCCAGGCTGTGCCTCGCTAGCTGGGTGACTGAGTCAGTTGCAGTACTGCTCAGAGCCTCATTTCCTCAGCTATAAAATAGGAGTGATGACTCGAAATTCGAAGGGTTGCTGTGAGAGTTAAATTATGAAACAACTTGATGTAGGAAAGTACCTACCTCCGTGTTCGATGGATGTTACTCAATAAATGGTAACGGTTATGACACTTTTCTCTTGAATGAAATGTGCTGATTCTGTATTAGAGTTTTAATTTAACAGATATGACATTTTATGAGATTTTTCCCCTCTCCCCTGGATTCCTAGGCTCAGCAGTTTCTTACTGCTCCCCCCTTGGGGGATGGGCATTGTTGACCGAGTACTTAGCATCTACTTTTCCGTTCTCCATCCCAACAGAACCAGTGTTCTGGTTTCCACTTCTCCCTAGAGGCCTCTGTGTCCCACAGACTCTGAGCCCATCCCTGCCCCAAGGGCCTGATTGGCCTGAGGGTGATTCAACAGTTGGTTGAGGAATTTGGATTCGAGCCAGTGATCACATGGCATTGCCCCAGCAACAGTTACTGGATCAGGACGGATGTGTGGCTTAAGTGAGAATGAGGTACAAAGTCCTCTTTCTCTCCCTAGATATAAAAAGTCAGCAAGTACACTTGCTGCAGGCTGCCGTGTGTCACAATGAAGGAAGCCAGCTTGAAGTGCAGAGTCAGTGGGTGGAGGAGGGCAGAGCCCAGAGAGCCAGAGACGTTCAGATAGAGCCCTGATCATATCCTACCTGAAGCCCACACTGTCTCTCCGCGACGTTACAGGAGATAGTGTGTCTTCTGATTGTTCAGATAAGTTTGCATCAGCATCAAGCTAGGGGTTCTCTGTGGAAGAATTTTCTCCTCTATGTAAATGGGCATGTGCTGTATAAAAACACGACTTCCTATGTTGTTCCCAAGCTTACAGACCATCCTTTCAGGGGTCAGGGCAGACCTGACAACTGCAGGGCTAGATGAGTTTAAGGGGAAAAAATCTAGATTAAGGGTCATGCTTTCACCTCATGGAGGCAAAAAGTCCACTGAAGATAGGATGTGAATCCTGGAAGAGCTCCAGTGGGAAGTGAGATGAGACACTAATAAACTCCCGTCCCCCATGGGAAGTGGCAGGGCTCTGAGAGGCAGCATGGCCTGGTGGGAGGACTCATTCAGAATCCCGACTCTGATCTGGGTCTGGGTCCTGACTCCCCGGCTCCCTAGCGAGCTGACAAGTCATTCAGTCTCTCTGATTTACTGTTTACTGAATGTCTCTGAAAGTCTCCTATGTGACAAGCACTGTTCTAGGTACTTTCAGTGGATTAGCTCACTTTATCTTCATGCCTGCAAAGTGGGTATGTGTTCCTGATGCGGGAAGTGGGCCCAAAGACATAGCTCACTCAGAATTACAGAGCAGTAAATGGTAACACTGGGATTTGAAGCCAGACAATGGGACACTGGGGACATCTGGTCAACCCCAACTACCATATCATTCTGCCTTCAAGCTTAGGAGAAGCAGAAGAGGCTGGTTGCACGCAGACAGGAAGCTGAGAGCAGTGACAGGGAAGCTTCAATACCCATAGCCCCTCCATTCTTATATTTTTAACTCACTTCTTAGACATCCCCAGAGCTATGAAGACTTGACTCTGCTCTCCATTTTACAACATGGAACTTTTGCTAGGGGCCTCTTAAGTCAGATGTATTAGGGACACCGGAAGGGTTGGGAGCCAAGCTTCCTTACATTTATATTTCCCCAGTTCCACTAACACCACTAAGTAAGACACACACACACT
Organism: Camelus ferus; assembly: GCF_009834535.1. Taxonomy (NCBI): domain Eukaryota; kingdom Metazoa; phylum Chordata; class Mammalia; order Artiodactyla; family Camelidae; genus Camelus; species Camelus ferus. Next base: position 5,645,223 of record NC_045717.1, on the reverse strand, counting down.
TGGCAATGGAGAACTCCCCTGAGAGCTCCCTGGCAAGACTGAAAGACCGAGCTCTTTCTTTAGAGGCTCTGGGTTCCCACGCATCTCACATGCTTGGTCAGTTCCAACCACAGTCCAGCCATCCAGCTCCGAGTTGACCACCACCTGCCAGCCCCACACTGCAGACCAGCAGACTGAGTCCCACACGTGCCAGGAAAGCCCCAGGCCATCACCTCCAACTTGAAAATAAGACCTAGAAATGCCGGGTCCGCTCTTAACAGCTCCCAGCCAGGCATGTGATCCGAGAGCACCATGTCTTTGTCCAATAAATGGGATGGATGATAGAGGGTCTGCCCACCTCACCCTGTTTAAGACCAAGGAGGTCATATCTGTGAAGACACTTTGTAGACAAGAAAGCGTTTGATGGATGTGATGGTGGCATGATTTGTAGTCCTTCTCGTCATTTTAATGCCTTACGAAAAATGGCAACAGGAAGGCCGCCAGGTCTGTGCGAGAGAGTAGATGACAGTGGTATGAAGGCATAGGCTCTGGGACCACTCACCAGCTGTGTGACGTTGGGACCTTCCATAAGCTCGAAGGTGCAGCTTCTTTGTGTGTAAATAGGGGGAGAGTGATACCCGGAGGTGAGCCAGATGGCTTGGGAGTAGAAAGGCAGGAATGACTAAGCCGTTTTGGAGAATTCAGGTGACACTTGAGTCAAGTCCTTAAAGAGAGCAGGACTTACCTGGACCAAGAATAGCTTGGGAGCAAGCCAAGCGTTGGGGGTGGGGGGAGAATTCTTGGCTCCTGGCTTCCCGGGAGCGTTAGACAGTGAACCCTCTAACAACCGTGGTGTTCAGAAAATGTGTGCATGGTTGACAGGTCAGCTCTTTCGGCATGTTTTGTTGAGGGATGGGGATTTGGGCAGCTGAGGAAGCAAGTTTTCATCAAGGGTTTAAAAAAGAGCCGGGACTTGATCTAACACGATGCCGGAACAGCTAAAGCCAGACTTTCTCCATGGCCCCAGGAGCCAAGAGGGTATCAGGCGAGGACTCGGGGGTGAAGAGTCCGTGAGATGAAAGGGCTTGGACGTTGCAGTGGTTTCAGCTTGCCGGTGAAACTGAGAATGAGGAAGGCCGTATTGCAGTTACTGTGTTAACAGAATACTTCGGAGGCCGATGGATTGTAGGGGTGAAGGTCTTGTTTCCAAAGGAGAGTAACCTCTAATTTTGGCAGATCTGGGACACCTCTACCATAAACCAGGAGATATATACTCTCCTAATATTGTGCACCATGAACATGGAGTTTTTCAATAAAACAATGGCCTTAATTAACACCCTTTAATGACATAAATGCCAGTAAACATGCACAAGTGGAAATGTGCTCAGTCTTGTCAATAGCAAGGGAAATTAAGAGCAATGACTTGTACTGGTGGTGTTAGACTGAATTCCTGAGTTTGTGCAGGACCTACTGAGACAGAAGCTGTGCTCTTTCCTGCTGGACTTGAACCTGTAAGGATGCAGGCTGATGCTGTTGCAGCCATCTTGCCACCATGAGGAGAGAGCTTGTTTGAGAATGGAGCTGTGACAGAGGAAGGAGAGATGAGATGGGGAAAAAGAGAGACCAAGGCCTGAAATTACCATTGGAGTCTCTGGATCAAGCTGTACCTGAAGCTGGTGCTTCCCTGACTTTTCAGTTATGGTGGCTAAGTTTGAGACTGATTTTCTATCTCTGGTAAGAGTTCTAGCCAACATAAACATACTAGTGGGGGAGAAAAGGCTCATGATGTTTGTTGCTTGTTGAGTGTTTACTACTTTTAAGCACTTTATGTGTTTTCATTTAATCCTCCCAACAAGCCCGTGAAGTAGGGTACTCTTATCTTCAGTTTACAGACAAGGAAACTGAGGGATATATGGCTTAAAAAACTTGCCCAAGACCACAGCCAATTTTGGACCTTGGCAGTCCAACCCCCAGCCCTGTACTCTTAACTCCTGTCTCATCAGAGCCCTAGGGTGCAAGCCATGAAGGCTGGGTGCTTTCTCTGCGGTTGGTCAAGGCTGGCTTTGCCTGCAGGTCCGCCTATGTGAGCGCAGCCAGTGGGATCCTGGACATTCAGTCTGCAAGGAGAACCCACATGATGTTTTCAAATTCCTTGTCTTTCTACATTTAGAAGATGATGGTGATTTTCCATCCTGCAGTACAATGCTGTGGAATTAATTTGGTAATTAAATGTTTGTTGCTGGGGATGAATAGATTTGTTCTCCATCACCAGGAGACTTTTGTCATCTCACTTAGAAGCTGGAGAAGCAGGGTGCCTGTTTGTTCTTCACTGCGGCGTTCGCTTCCGCTTTGTAATATAGGCTGACGGTATTTCCCCATTTGTAGTCTCCGGGAAGATGTTATTTACTATCCGTGATGCTAGAGGAAAAAAATTAGGTCACCGCCTCACACATCTTCCTTAAACCATCCAAACATGTGCTTCATTAGGCAGGGAGGCATTTTCTGAAGAAGATAAAACTGCTGCTTTCTTCTTTTCTCTTCTTGTCCAACATTTCTAACACCAAGACTGCTGTGTTCTCAAACGTTTGCAGAAATGACATCAGATGCAGTTCTTACTCCTTTATGAGGTGCGTGAGCTGCAGCCTCTGTTCGGCTGCAGTATCGTTATATTTTTATAAAGCCCTGGCGTCACTTAACCCCTGGAGCACTGACTCTCTCTGCCCCTCGTCTGCCTGTTGCCCTTGGGACATCTCCAAGATGCCCACGTGGCCTGCCCCCTCCCACTGGGGGGCCATCTCCAAGACGCCCAGGGTGCGCACGGCACACCCCACACAGCGAGCGCAGACAGACTTGTGCTGATCAGCTCTTTTGAAAGCCGCCCTCTCCAATATAGTGTTTTGTGCATGACACCTTATAAAGCAAGTCACTGGTCCAGGTTTCTGCCGGTTATATCAGTGTGGAATTAAACTTTTTTTGCTTTGCTTTGCTTTTGGGGGTAAGTCAAAATCTTTTGAAATAACTTACTTTGTTGTTTTATTTAAAAAAAGAATAGAGAGAGCACTTGGAATGTGTTTTTTGATTCTTACTGTACCCTAAAATAGTGTAGAATTTTCTTCCCTGCTGAAATTAAAAAAAAAAAAAACCCTTACATGAAGACCAATTATTAAAGTCCCTTTGGAGTCACATGCAACATTTATTCTCAAAATATTTTACTCGAGGGGACACTGAGAGTGCATGTGTATGTAGGGTGTTGAGTCAGATGATTGGGGTCAAATCCAAGGGCTTTTACTTAGCTGTTGTGGGACTGGGCAAAATACTCCACATTTCTGAGCCTCAGTTTCCCTCCTCTGTTAAATGAGGAAAATAATAGCTCTGTGAAAGGGGTGAGGAATACTGTAGGAATCTGAGACACAGAGGGGACTCATCAAGCCGTGGCTGCTTTTATGATCGCCCTTCCTTGTGGCTCTCCCCGCTGCATGAGATTCCCCTGGAAGCTTAAGTTCCGACGTTAAGCCTCAGGTGGGGAAGCAGGGGGAAGGGCCACGTGATGCTCAGGTCTACACCATGTCAAGCAAAACCTTACGGAAATTAGGACTCCACACCAAACCAACACAAAACGGTATTGGAAGTATTCGTTTGCTTTCAGAAAGATTCTTTAAGCTGTAAACCTCCCTGATGCATTGAAAACATGAGTTCCTTTGCAGGTGACTTTTGGGAACGTATTCCAGATACCCTCTTGGGTCTTGCCCTGAACCTAGAGAAGACTGGGCTGCTTTTGGAAAGCAAATTTAAGGCAGAAATCAGGACACTGTTGCCCATAAGAGGAGACAGAAAAGCAGAAGAGACGTGGGAGGAAAGAGGGGAGAGGCACAGGCCTGGAGCAGGGGCAGCTTTAGAAAGCAGGGGATGTCCCCGTAGGAAGCCCCTTGGGAGGAAGGGACACAGTGGGGTGGGGGGGGAGGGGGGGTGGACAGGAGAGAGGGGCCCCAACTGCTAGATGAGAAAAGTCACGCACAAATGGTTAAAATATTGCTCACTTCTATTATATCATGAAAAAATGGCAGTGACCAGAGCTGCCTGGATTAGGAAAAAAGGGTGTAATTCCATCTTGGGGCTTCTGGTGAATTGAGCTTGTGGTTCTGTGGTTTATGATGTCACCAGAACCCCTGGCTGGAATTACAGCCTTTTAATTTACAACTCGGTAAGTGGGGAGGCTGAGGGTCCACCATCCCTCCTCGAGATGTGGGGAGGACCCCAGGGTCGAGGTTGACCTGAGAGTCAAGGTCTGGAGGCTGGCCCCTTCTCACCCGAGTGGGGAGATCGTCTCGGTGAAGCCACTTTTCCTGTTCTGTCCTCCGTTTCTTCTCCCCCTGTCTCCCCATCACTCCCTCCTCATTTCCCCTGAGTTGCACAGCTTTGATTTTCCCATGATTTATTTTATAAAAAAAAACCCAAGTTAGCCAGATTCCTCTGGCCTTCATGCTCATTAAGCTCACAGTTCAAACCTTTCCATCTCAAAACCCACCCAAAAGAGGCTCCCGTGTGAAATCTGTGACTTCTAAAGGAAGAGCCCTACGGCGAATTGGGGAGCTCAGTTCTGTCTTTTGTTCTACCCTCAGCCTCGCACTGCAACCTACATGCCAAAGTCAGGAGGTGATGGACCGCGTGGTCCAGCTGGTCCAGCCGGTGAAGCCTCAGGAGGGACTGTTCATGGCCTCCTCATACATGGCAGCATTTGCTACCCCGGTGACTAGGGTTCCTCCACCTCTATTTATTCTTCAACCTTTAAGAAAGGTCTTCTGAGTATTTATTATATACCAGGACTCAGATCTACGGGTATATTGGAAAGCGAGATAGGACTGCTGTCCTCATGAAGGCTCCTCCTGCCTACTTGACCTTGCCTTTTTGGAGTTGCAGAAGTCTCAGAGTTAGCCTGTTCCAGCCCTTATTTCTGAATCCACCCCTCCTTAAGGGTTCCCCATTTCACTTTCTGCCACAATCATTGCCTAGGTGATCAAGCCAGAGATCTAGGAGCATTGTGTCCGATTTTTCCTTTTCCCTCATCCCTCACATCCAGTCCATTGGCCAGTCTTGTCCATGGTCCCTCCAGAATAGAGTGATTCTGGACCACTTTTCTCCATCTCACTGACATCATTTTACTCTACCAGCTCTTAATGATTGCAGCAGCATCACGATGGCACCTGCTGCTTCTTTATTGTTCTCTCTAATCCAAGGGCTCTCAAAGTGGGGTCCTCAGACCAGCAGCAGCAGCAGCACCTGGGAACTTGTTAGCAATGCATCTTCTTGGGCCTCCTCCAGACCTACTGCATCACAATCTTTAGGGGTGGGGCCCAGCCACCGTGAGTTTTACAAGTACCCCAGTTGATTTTGATGCAAGCTCATGTTTCAGAACATCTTCAATCCATCCTCCAACTAGGCAGGGTACTTTTTTTTTTTTAAAGCATTCTCTTATTTACTCCCATTTTACAAATGAAGGAACTGAGGCCTGACTTCAGAAGTTATTTGGATTATATAACTTCCAAGCTGAAAACCCTTTAGGAACTTCCCACTGCACTTAGACTAGAACCTAAGCCTAGAACCTAAGCTGTGCAACTCGGGGGAAATGAGGAGGGAGGGATGGGGAAACAGGGGGAGAAGAACCTAGCTTGGGCCTCTCTCCCCAGCCCTCAGTATCCATGGGTTCCATATACGAGTATTCAGCCACTCCATTCCTGGCTGGTTGAATCCCTGGATGCAGGAACCATGGATACGGAGGACCAGCTGTACTTACATGGTAACTTTATGTTTTCCTTTGAACCTACTTGTTATTTACTCTCAATAGATTTATTTCATTTTATTTTATTCTTTATTATTTTTCTGGGGGGAGGTAATTAGGTTTATTTATTTATTTAACAGAGGTATTGGGGATTGAACCCAGGACCTCGTGTGTGCTAAGCATACGTTCTACCACTGAGCTACACCCTCCCCCCTCAATAGATTTATTTTAAATGGAAAATTTATACCACTATCATACATAGAAAACCATGGTCAGCTGCCATTACACGACAACACTAATACAAAAAAGGCAAAAGTCACGTGACGCATTTCAGCCAGTCCTGCCAGAGACGTGAGCTTGAGGCCTTTTTTTCTCTTTGTTAAAAGAAAGGACAGCAAGTTTTAGAGATCTATGTTAAACGGTGACTTTTCCCTTTAAATAATCAGGAAGTGTGAAAGAGAATCGAGAACGAGTTAGTTCCTTGATCGAATGTTCTTCAAGGCTATGTCTGGGCACCACCTAAACCACCTTAGGTGCAGTGAGCAGAGTTAACAATACTGTGTTATATACAGAGCTTCAAAATTGCTGAGAGACTAGATTTCAAACGATCTCACCACAGAAGAGGAATGTTAGTTATATAATGTGATAGAGGTGTTAGCCAAAGCTATGGTGGTAATCATACTGCAATATACAATGTGGTTTATATCATATGCAATATATAAATGTATGAAATCAACACATTGGACACCTTAAGCTTATACAGTCATTTGTAAATTACATCTCAATAAAAAATAACTAATAACATAGTGAAGGCACAAAATGTTTTACCTGCATTAACTTCCCTATCTTTACAATAATCCTATGATGTGTTATACTTATGCCCCTTTCACAGATTAAGAAAGCAAGGCGTCGAGAGGCTAACTCGCCCATGTTCGTACAGCTAGTGAATAGTGGAGGCAGAATTTGAACCTCATTGTCTGTTTCTGGGGAGCCTTGACCTCAGATGCTACTCTCAACAGCCTCTTGAAGGTCCCACTCGTCCCAGCACTTCGGGGAATGCTGGCAGCATGCAGGGCTGCAAATAACGAGGCCAGGCCACCTCTGTCCTGGGCACGGTGGGTCTGGCACAGGCAGGGCTAAGTGACCCATTGATCGTGGGGCCAGGAGCTGTGGTCATCATTGTGCCTGTGGTGCTTCTGTTTCTTTTGCTCTGTTCTCGTCTGCGAGTGCCAGCTGTGGGTGCGGTTGCTGGGCCGGGTGCTGGGGACACAGAGACAGATACATCCCTTGCCCTCAAGGAGCTGACAGTCATCCAGTGGGGGAAAGAGCCTTGGAAGTGGGCCCCGGAAGTGTCTCATGGTGGAGTCCTAGTACAGAGGGGAGCATTGTGGGGCGGGCTGGGCTGTGGGCACCTCGCTCAGGTTGGAAGGTGGACGGGTAGGTGAGGTTTGGAAACCACCTCCTGAGATGAGGAAGGAAACAAAGGCTGTGCAGAGCAGAGGGAAAGCATGAGAAAAGGGCCAGGGCTGACCCGTTGGCATGGGCAGGGCAGCATGTTCATTGACTCCCTTGGAGAGCGGAGACCAGTCTGGGTTCCCTTCCTGCTCTTGCACTGAGAGTCCCGGGCAGCACTGCATGGAAACCCGAGCTGATTATCCTCTATCATTGTTTTTTCAAAGGGCACAGATCTGAAATGTCTGCACAGGAACCACTGAAGACCTCCAGCTCAATGGAGATAAATGGAGGCTTTGGTCCCCAGCCATTCCCCAGAGAACTAGGAATCACTGCTGTCTGATTTTTACCGTCTCCGTCCCACCGTTGCAGCCTGTGCCTCCGAGGTGCATACTTGGCCAGCCCAGAGAGGTAATTTTCGGGGTGAGTTTGTTTGTTTTAAACCCCACACTGGCAGTTGGGTCAGATTTTTATGTGATGATTTTGTGTTCTGCATATAAGGAAGTTCTGCTCGTTGGCTACTGTGAATGTGTCCAAAACATCTCTCTCCAGAATAAACTCGTGCTTTGTTGATGAAATGAAACATACTGGGGCCACACTCAGAATAGAACGTCCTTGGCTTGGTGATCCCTGGTGAGCCGCTGACAAGAACCCAAGAGCGGGCACTGCCACACTCCATACTTGGAGTGCCTGACTGAAGGCAGGAGCCTCAAGACACGGAGCCAAAAGGCTGTGCGGAACTGCAGGCTGTGAACATTTGGGGGCTGTGCAAATGCTCGCTGGAATATTTAAAAGATGCATGCACTTCTGTGCAGCATTTGATACGTGGCAGCGGAGGGCCAGTTTTGCCACAGGTGGGAGGAAAAATACTCACAAGTCAGACTTGCTACCTACCCAGAGCAGTTTAGTGGGTATCTGTGTGGAAAACGGAGGTTGCTTGGAAATCTGCTCAGGACACACACGCAGGTGGGAAACCTGACCATCACTCGTGAGCGGAAGGACACTGGGTGTGTTGAGGAAGTGTCCTTTTTGTGCGAGTTGAGGAGGTGAGTCTGTCAGGGAAGCTTTCAGGTCACTTTTAGATTTTAAGTCCAGTTAAAGAAAAGGCCAGTAGGAATTGTTTTGCTCAGTGTATTGGCCCAGGTTCTTCAGCTGCAAGCAACAGAAACTCCCTGGGAATGGATTGGCTGGATGTCGGGTACACTCACAAGATTCAGAGAAATGCTGAATACCTGAGTCATGCCAAGCAGGGGACCCAGGACAATGCTGGGGATCTGGGTAGCGGACTGAAATGCCATCTCTGGGGCTTTACCTTCATGACCATCAAAGCCTAACCTTTTCTGACCTTCTATTGCTCTATTGTAGCTTTGAAATTTGTGGGTGAATGAGGGTCTAATTGACCTGTCTTGGGTCCAGGACCCACTCCTTGGGCAGGAGAGCACAGGATGCCTGGATTAAGGGGCCCATCAAGGTGGGGAGGGGAGAGAAGGGAAAGAAAAGTGTGTAGTTACCCCAAAAAGGGAAGCATAGATACTTAATGAGCTAACATAACAGATTTCCCCTCCTCAGAGATAATGAATAAAAAAACGTTGGGCTGTCACACTGCCTCTTTTTTGAGGTCGTTAATGGGTATGAGTATGGCTCTTGGTCTCCTCAGCCCGATCCCGTGGAACATTTGCCTAAATATTCCAACCAGCTAGTGTAGGGTCAAGCATGTGGTCCATGACTTGGCTGTAGTGCAGGATCCTAGCTCTTTCGGCCATTTGTCTGGTCCACTGCTGAGTAGAATTGAACGCACAGGATTCAGTGAAGCTGAAATGGCTAAAATGATGATACTGGGACCTATTCAGTTTGGGAAGTGTTACTGTGAGTTTTTTGTCAGGGTTTTTTCCGCGTGTTCTTTGGACCAGCAGGGCAGAGGACGAGGAGGACTCTGGGGAACTGATAAGCCTGAGCTCTTGGTCTAGTTCATTTCCTTGCTCTCTTGGGTTAGGTGGGCAAGTTATATTGTTAAATTTCCATTAAGTACTGTTCTGACCGTGGATTGATGATGGAGAAATAGCTTTGAGCAGCGTATTCCAATTCATGTTTTGGGAGATTTAGGCCTTGCGATCCTAAAAAAAAAAAAAAAAAAAAAAGGCAGAGGGTTCAAGTAAGCCTGGATTATATTGCAAATTACATGGTGTAATAGTCACGTTCCACATTAGCATATTAAAGGATGTGATAAGTCCTGCCGTAAATAAGCCTGTCTAGTTTTGTCTAATTTGGCATTTCCTAAACATTTTTGACCATGGAATGTCTGAAAACAACACCTGTTGCTAAATAACACCTCTGGCTTTGAGGAATGCCCACAGGGCTCCTACAACTCTGTTGCTCCGGAACACGCGGTGTCATCGGTCACGTCTCCATCTTCTCGGAACGTGCAGATTTCTGCGTGGTGACATATGCTGTTCTGTAATAGCTGTCTTACTGTCTTCATGTTCATTTTCCTGATGGTGAGGACGAACGTCTTTTCACGTGTGTATTGGCTTATTGGCCATCTGTCATCTTGCTGGAGGAAGTAGGGAAAACTTGATGAGGAATGTAACACTTGAGCTGGACCTCACTGGATGAGAAGGCTTTGGGGAGGCCGGCAAGGCAGGGGGGGCTGTCTCAGGCATAGGAAGCAACAGAACAAAGCACTGAGCACTTAGGGCCAAGTGGTCGCAGACTTTGGGTAGCCCGCTTTCCTGGGGTAAGGCCGGCTGTTTCATCCTGGCGTTGCCCCTTCCGTGGCCATTTCCATGACAAGCTTTGCAAAGAGCCTCCAGAGATGGGCGGCCAATTCCCTGGCCTTCTTATTTTAAGGTCATACGAACATTCACACACACCTTCCTTGTCTGAGCGGCATTTAACTTGGGGCTGAGGTAGCCAAAAGTTTTTCTTAATAAAGCAATAAAACCAACTGTGCTCACCAAAAATTGGATCACTAGAGGGTGTGACCAACGAAGGAAAGAATACAGGCGAAATGACGTGCAGTGTGATACAGACTGATCAGTCAGCGGCATTTAGCCAACAAACCTCAATCCAGAAACAATAGATGGAAACCCAACACAATGTATTGTGATCAAAACCAACAGAGAGGCCAGCTTTTCATGGTTGCTCAGTGGTCAGAGGCTTGGAGGAAAAGCAAGATAGTGTTTAAGAAATAATGGAAAAAAAAATAAAAGAGAGACAAAGAATGATGTCTTATTGTGGTGATTATTTTGCAGTATGTGCCTTCATCAGATCATTGTGTGTTACACCTTAAACTGATATGGTGTCAGATGCCAACTGTATCTCAGGAAAACTGGACCCAAGAACTTGTTTTAAAAAAAGAAAGAACAATGAAGGTGGTTACAAGGTCTTGACTGTGTTCTGGCAAGAGTTGGGGGCAGGATCTTTAATAAGGTGTAGGATGGGCTTTCATTCATAGAAAAAGGGGCATCTGTGGGAGGGAAGAGCAAGGAGATGGGGCTCCATCTGGAGCTCGAGATTTAGGTCAGAGGTTCGGAACTGATCATAACGAGTTAAGTGATTTCCCAGGGAAGTTTCTGAAATGTCCCCTTTCTCTCCCATAAAGGCAGAGATTCTTTTCTGCCAGGATGATTCGAGGGGCCCTGTATGAAAGAGCTGTCCCCCCCCAGCCCCAGGATCTCTGCCAAGTCGGGGCCTCCATGAGCGGCTGCAGGTGCAGCCACTGATGGCAGATCCCAGATTATTGCTCACACACCCACGCGCGTTCTCCGTCCAGGAGAGGAGACCAGCCAAACCAGCAGGACCCGAACCTTCCACGGGCTACATGGCTTCGGGGCTGCGGATGTGTTTGGGAAAGTGGCAAAGTACTTTTTTTTGCCCTTCATTAGTGTCTCCCCTTACTTCTCATAACAGTTTCATGAGTTAGGTACTACTGTCCTGATTTTCTTCTTTTATTTAACTTTTCTGTGTGACGAATTTTACACTCACAGAAAAGTGAATGTCTAATGTGATCAGCACCCCTGTACTCACCACCAAGATTCAACAATTTTGTCTCTCCTTCCTTTCTTTGTCTCAATATATGTTTGTGGACATGTGTGTTGTATCTACACACATATACCTCTATCTCTGTATCTCTGTATCTATCATCCATCCATCCATCCATCTGTCTATCTATCCATCTATCTATCTATTTTTCCTTTTGGCTGAATGTTTTTCAAGCAAGTTGCAAACATTTATGACACTTCACCTCTTCAGGAAACAGAAACCACACCTGCTATTTGAGTGGAAAGAATTTACTATGATGACTTAACTAGATACCATAAAGCTACTAGCTGGGTAATCGGAAGAATACAGTGAGAACTCCAAGGGATCACGGAGGAGGCAGTTTCAGGAAGCAGCTACCATCCTTTGGGCTGGTGGCATAAAGTCCAAAGATGGGTGTTGTTAAGCCAGACACCTACAAGAAGAGTCCCTGTGGCTGAAACTCTCCTACCTGAAGTCGGGCTGCTGAGCGAGTGCTGGCCTCTGAGCTGTGTCGCTGGGACCCAGACCTCTGAGGACAGGGCTGCTGTCTCTGTGGGGCTGGATTCTGTGGATGCCATGGGAAAGAAGTACAGCCAGGGTGATGAAGTAGTGCTGGGTGGCAGAACAGGAACAGGAAGTAGATGGGAAGGAGCCAGTCTCTTCCTCCTCCAGCCTTGCAGACTCCTCTCTCTCAAGTGCCCCCTTTTGGCAGAGTGTCTCATGTGTTTTGCAGAGTCCCAGACCCAGCATCACAAAGCCAAGTATAGAAGGATGAATTTGGAGCCAAGAGACAATATTTTAATAACTGGCACAAACTTTAAACACTCTAGCACACATTTCCTAAGTTAAGAAGGCTCTCCTACACATGCGCAGTATCGTTAGCATGCCTGAGAAGCATCATTATCCTTATCGTTAATGTGCAATCATTTAACAGTAACCACAGTAATAATAAAACTTAATATGCAATCTCTGCTATTCCCTCCAAATGTGTTTTATGGCTGGGATTTTAGTTTTTTAGGGATTAGAATTCAGACAGCCTTCCTGCACGGCATTTGCTTGAGATACCTCTTCAGTTTCATTTTAGAACAGTCTATTACTGCCTCCCTCTTTCTTTTTAAATAACCACGACAAGAGGATAAGCCAGTTGAGTTGTACAAAGTCCCCACGTTCTGCACGTCTGAGTATTTCTTCATGGTGTTGCATTACCTGTGCCTCTGTCCCCAGTGTCACCTGGATCCTAGAATTTAAGCCTAAAGATTTGATTAGATTCATTTGCTTTTGTCAAGAATACTGCCTGGGAGGTTTGTGCACGTTGTTGCAGTGTGTATTTTAGCATACGAGTTCTAGTGTCATCTTTTAAGACATTTATTAACTTCAGACACACTTTTTGTACCCTCGGGGACGAAAGCAAAACAGTTTGCATGAAAAGAGGGAGAAGGACAACCGTTTTCATAGTAACAGGTGCTGCCCGTTAGTTCTGGTGGAACTCGCTGCCGTTCCCCTCATGCACTGCGCCCTCCCTGGCCATCCTCTCGCGTCATCTGGAGATGTTCTGCACTGTGTACTGGAATGGCTGCTCGCTGAGACTATGTTTTATCCCCCAGGCATCCTGTTTTGCAGTCTTCTGGGTTCCCCACAAGCCTTGCAGCGGGACATGTGGGGCATGGCCACTTTCCTGGGCTCGCCGGGCGTGGCTCTCTGCCACCTCTGTGTGCTCTGCTGCAGAGCCAGTTTGATCAGAACTGACTCCATAAAAGGAGTTTTCCCCTCCTTTCTTGTCTGCGGTTGTCCTCTCTGTGTGTTCTTCCAGGGGCCGCCTTGGACACCTTGCACTGCGTCGTGCCCTCCGCCAGCACGCTGGTCTGTCTCAGCTTCCCTGATGCTCTCTCTGCCTGGCCTTTCACCCCCTGGCATCTTGGCCATCCTCACCTTTCTTTGGCATCCCTGAGCAGAACCACCTACTTTGTGCCCTCTTTCTGGGTTTTATTTTCATGAAATCCACTTCACTTTCCCATGTGCATGAGTGGAACAGTTAGGCATGCTTGTTCTCAGCCAAGCTGAAAGATAAGAGTTCTAGGTTTAATTCCTTAACGTAGATGCCATCAGGGCTCCAGGGATAGTGAAGTTTTGAGGAAGACCAGGTGTAAGAAAACCAGCAGCTCAAGTTCAAGGAAAAATGGTGACTGACACCAGTCTCTGCAAGGTGGGGGTTATAACGGTGAACTGGAGAGCTCATGAAAAAATTTTTTTTTTATTGAAGTATAGCTGGTTTACAATGTTGTGCTAGTTTCTGGTGTACAGCATGGTGATTCAGTTATACACACACTCATATAATATGTATATTCTTTTTCATATTCTTTTTCATGGTAGGTTACTACAAGATATTGAATACAGTTCCCTGTGCTACACAGCAAAACCTGTTGTTTATCTGTTTTATATAAACCACACATTCTTTGTAGCTCCTCTTATCAGGAGGTGAAATCTGTTTCCCTAACCCTTGATTCTGGTTGATCTTGTATTTTGCTTTAACCACCTGGACCCTAACAAAAGGCATGTAGGCAGAAGCTTGAAAAATGCTTGCCTTTTGGACCCTGCCCTCTCTTGCTGAGCTAGCCTGCTGGACAGGCCACGTGAAGGACGACTGAGGTATCCCATCCAACCCCCGTCAGCCTCTGATTACAGCCATATACTTGAGCCGAGGTGAGACCAACTGAAGAAATGCTAGCTGAGCCCAGGCCAGATTGCTGACATCCAGAATCGTAGCTGATAAATGTCTGTTGTTTTAAGCAGCTAAGCTTTGGGGTGAGTTCTTATGCAGCAAAGGCTAACTCGTACATATGCTGTCTGATAGGGGCAGCTCTCACTCAGCCCCAGCCTAGAACTGCCATGCCAGAAACATGGGCCCAGTATCACCATACAGAGAAGAGAAAAAGTCAGGATAATTTTTACATGAAATAGTCCAACTTTTAAGTGATGGCTCTAATTAAAGAATATTCAGGAGGGCCCGAGAAATGTCTAGGGGCTGGGTTTTTCTCCCTTGGGCCATCCTCTTTCCTGCTACTGGCTCCATGGTTTGCCCCAACGTTCTCCCTGATCCAGGGGAAGTGGACTTCAGAAGGGGGCCCATGAGCCAGCAGCAGCGTCTAGGGACCCCTGGCTGAAGGCTGGAGTGGGCTCAAAAGCTTCATCTTGGCCGCCTTGGGGCACTGAGTCAATCATGGATATTTGTGGAAGGATGAGGATGCTTCTAAAAAAAATTCCCCGAGAAGGGGATTTCTTCTGCTTGTTCTTCAAGACTCAAGACAAAATGCCACCTCCTCTGAGCTTCTCCGCCAGGGCAAATGAGAAATGCCATGTTTTTTTTCCCCCTTTACATCTGTCTCCTTCACTAGACTTGGGGGAGCCTCTGGAAGGCCCAAATTGGGGGGCTTATTTACCCTTCTGTCCTGATGCCCCGACAGATGCTGCGTGTCCAAGGAACAGGCGACCTGGCGAATGCCTGGAGTGATCTCTCGCGCCCCTCCTCTCTGTGGGACAGGCTGCATCTTGGCCTAGCCCCAGTCCCCTTTCCTAGAAACTCTCCAGCAGAACGAGTCACTGAGCGCAAATGTTCATCTAGCTAAGGAATTCAAAAGGGAATTCTCTTATATATTTTTTTTTTTGGTCAATTGATGGAAAAGCAACAAACAAACTAACATCCCCCAAACCAAACACAGAGGTCCTCTGCTTGTCACTCGTGTCCGAGGCAAGCTCCAAAGACGGGGTTTCAGGCTGGCTCTTGGCCTGGGAGAACGGCGTGCCTCCTTGGAGCCTCAGAACTGTTCAGAGCCACAGGCCAGCGAGCTGTGGGCCTCTGCGCAGGGCGATTTACCTTGAGCGTGTCCTGTGGCGTTTTCCTGGGCCTGTGCGGTGCAGACCATGCCAAACACCTGGCTAATTAGGGAAGAGTAAAGCTTCCCCGTGTCTGGTCCAATAACTCCTTGTACTCCCCTTGAGACAGTCAGCTCACAGACATACTTTTTCCGTTTTTATTCACATATTTGACCTCTCCCAGTCGAAGACTTGGCGTGGACTGGGTAGGCCAGAAAACTTTGAGCGCAGGCCATCAGAGACCCTCAGGGGAGGCCTGGGGGTAGGGGTGGGGGACAAATGTGCCCGGTGGAGGGCCTGCGTCTCCCTTCTGCAGTGAGTGGCTCGCTGAACCCAGCGGGTGGAGGAGGCCCCGTCTTGGCAGGAGCGGGGCGGGAGGCGCACGGCTCACCTCTCTCCACTAGGGGGTGGGGGAGTTTGGATGTCCGGCGCCGAGGCTGCTTGCGTTTAAACTCACCAGGCAAGGAAACCAGGAGGCTCAGAGAACTCCTTGAACCACGGGGATCTGATGGGGGCGAGGCCTTTTGATGAGTTGCCTGTGGGAGGCAGGTCTGGTTCCCGGTGAAGGCTGAGCAGTTGGGTCTGGCCCAGGGTGGCTCAAGGTGGCAGCTACTGTGGGCTGCGACCCCTGTAGTTCTGACCTGCAGACCCACCCCCTGGGCTCTTCTCCATCAGTGATGGCTCTGTCCTTTGTCACAGGCCAGCCATAAAAGGTAACTTGGCACTGGAGGACATGGGGACGAGCTTCCGCTTGTCCAGCACTGCCATGTGGGGCCTCAGGCTATCTGGTGGCAAGGAAGCGTGCTGCAACTTGGAATATTTCCCCGGTTATTGCTTACTGCCTGAATTTCCTGCACGACAAATTGTCCTCTTTTGAGTCAAGGTGTGGGTGCTTCCCTGCGGTCTCTTTAAAAATGCAACTCTTTCGGAGAGAAGGAATGTATATTAATGTATATTAAGAAAGGGCCATTGTAGTAACCTTAGAGTGATTAATCTATCACACTTCCCTCTCCTCCCAGGGCCCTTGACCTTGAAGCAGAAGATGGAAAGAAAGGACAGAGACTGGGGCTTGGAGAGACTGAAGTGTTAGGAGGTCTGGAGCCAGTGGGGAAGAGTGGCAGCAGAGACCCCTTGGCAGGTTTCTGAGGAAGGAAAGATGGAGTAGAAAGAGGATTTTGAGAACAAAAGAGGGGAGCTGAAGGAGGGGACAGAGATATTGAAGAAACAGTCCATGATTTAATTTCACGCTGCCTTTCTACCCGAGCTCCTTGAATTCTGAGCTCAATTTTTAGTTTCTCGCCTTTCCCCAACTTCCCCATCATTTACTGAGGGATTGACAGAAGGATGAAATGCAAACTCAAGTCACTGAACTCTCCGGGCCTGGATTTTCTTGCTGATAAGTGGAGAGAACCGTATTCACCATTATTCGTGGAAGGAGCCAAGCACAGTTATCTGTAAGGAAACACTAGTCTATCGATGCCATAAAAGATTAGAATGTCTTTCTTTACCCCAAATATGGAATAGGACTTCAAGTAAAAATGCTACAATTGCTGGGAGGTTGCAGGAAGGGTTCTGGTGAGAACGGAAGGCCAGGAAGATGCTGGCCTGTGCCTGTGAATCGCCACCGAGCTGTGCCGGGTGTCTCCATCAGATGAGAGTAGGAAAGAGGGGCCGACTGGTTTCTGAGGTTTTCAGAGTAGCCCGGCTTTTTTTCTTTTTTTTCTTTGGAGGGCAGGTGGGCTATATGTAGACTCAAGGCTCTAAATACACAAAAATTACAACAACAACCAAAAAAGCTAAAATAGACAAGCAACATACAGACACCATTTTCAGTGATTTACACCCAAACAAATAATTTCAGAAAACCACAATCTACCGAAAGTATAAAAAGCAAACCACGTAAAAATGTACAGTGTTTCTCCATGGAGCAAACAGGATGTTTGTTTTCCTCTGTGCAGGCAGGCCTTTCCCATCCTGTGGCCCAGGTGCTCTTCCCTGCTCTGTCTTCACGGAGTGAAAGGGAGGCCAAAGCGTCTTTGAATCCGTCCCTCCTCCAGCTAGGACACCTTGTAACAGATACGTAGGAAACAGTCAGATGGCCTATGTAAATAAGGATGTCGGGGGGGTGGGGTGGGGGGAGAGGAACAAGGACAAGACAGTAAAAACATATCGGAAATAGACTTGTGCAAAGACATTGGAGCCTTCACATCCTGCACAGTTCCTAAAGGTGGACCACAGATTTGCCTGTGAGCTTAGTGGTGGCCAAAGCAAAGAGGGAAATCAGAGCCATACTGGCCAGCAGCTGATCCCAAGTCTGCTTGCTTAGGAGAAGCATAGCTCTTGCTGGGACCGAGGCTGGACCTGGGTTTTCATGGAGGAAACGGTGCGGGGTGATGTCGAGGACTTCCTGGCCCCAGAGCTGCAATACACAAAGCAATGAGTTTTATACATCTCACCAAAAAACTTCCTCCTTGGAGGCAGACGCCATGGAAGCAAGGCCCTTCCAATAAAAATGTCTGTGCAAGAACCCCAAACGTTCAGCTTTCTCGTGGTCAGATTTTACCCCAAGGTAAAATTTAGAAAATGTGGAGCCGTCGCTGGCAAGGTATGTCCTGTGGGATAATAATACACATGATGTGAAAAAAAAAAAAAGGTGAAACCAAGTTAAGCAGGCTATTTTTGTAAACTGCAAACCTTCTCAGAACCTTTCCTGGGCGGCTGCCCTTATACCTCTATGGTTTGCAGTCTCTCCGAAACCCACATAACTGTTTAACTCTGTGTTGTCTGTAGGACCTGGGGAGTCCTGTGGAGGCAGAGGACTGAAAACAAAAAAAGATCCCAAAGCCCAAAAGTTAGAGCCGCGTATAGTCTTGTTCCCCTTCCTCAAGCTCACGTTGGAAAGGGTTGCTTGTGGGGTGTCCCCTTGGATTGCTCTCTCCCGAAGCAGTGTTTCCTGCATTGGCTATAATTTTTCTAGGGAATATAAATTAATACTACAAAGAAATTTATAACTGTTTTAATAATAAGGATGCAATGAAGCCCCACCTAAAATGAGCTTGCATCTGTCCAGTGGTGAGCCTGCCTACCACCTGAGGGAATCTGGCTCTCAGTGGAGGTGTGGACTGCCACGCGTCCTTCCACGAATCCTCTCTGGATCTAGGGTGTCATCCCTGATATGGGATGAGAATTGGATAAAGAACAGTAGGTGGTTATTCTGTGGCCTGGCCCTGGACCACTGCAGCACTGGGCTTCATGTGCCAGCGAAGGGCTGGCGGCCCATTCACTCCAGCCCGCCAGGGGTGGTGGAGTCACGTCGGGGAGAGCCTCAGGAACAGAACCCGGTAGTGCTTGATCCTACCGGGTACGAACTAGAAGAAACTGAGCATCATTCCCAATGCCTGAGACTCCCCCGTGGGTCCGCGTCTTTTTCTGCTTTGCTGACTTATTTTGATGTCTTCTTGAGGGGAGGTTTCCAGATGGGACCCTTCAGGTTAGATGAGAGTGGATCAGGTTCATAGCCTATCCGATCTTCAGCATTTCCCCCAGTTTTGTGGCCAAATGTTTGGACATGTTTGCTTTCCAAAGGCAGCCATTCATTTATCTCTTTCTGCAGCAAACATATATTCAGTGCTGGCCATATGCAAAACAAGAGGGAGCAGACGGACAAATATATACAAAAGTCATCTAGAAGTTACATAAATCTCCGTATAAATAGCATAAACCAGATTTCCAGCCAAAAATGGCAAGCATCGTGTGTTTGACAAAGAACATTTATGCAACAAACCCTATTCTTTCAGTAAAATGGTTTTTAAACAGTTTACAATCAGTGATTGTTGCTTACCAAACCAGTCTGATCACTAAATACAGACGTCCTGATTGGGGACAAAGTGATGTGGATTTTTTTTTTTTTTGATTTTCCAATGTCCGTCTGATTTTTAAAATATTTTTTATTGAAGTATAGTTGATTTACAATGCTGTGTTAATTTCTAGTGTGCAGCTTGGGGGCAGGGGGCGCGTAGAGGGATAAATTGGGAGTTCGGGATTTGCAGATACAAACTACTATTTATAAAATGATGTCAGTCTGATTTTGAGTGTCGTCCCTTTGCTCTGGTCATAAGGTCTTTCTCGGTCCTTTTCTTTTAGGACTAAAACCCTTAATATATTCGCATAACCCCATTCAGCAAATATTTCCTGGCTGTAATGTCTAACAGCTTCATGTTGGAGAAGCTTTCATCTGATCCCCTCCAAAGACCTTCTGAAACCCACCTTCTGTACAAAAACCTTCCCCTGGGAAATTTTCTCTCTAGCTTTCTGCCAAGCAGGTCTCTGGAAGAAAACAGAATACCCTCTTCTATGAGAATTACGGTTAAGAGAGGTTTAGCTGCAGATCGTTTCCAAGCGAGATGATATACTGTGCTCATCAGCCGTCTGAACAGTCTGTGATTTGGTTGGTAGGAAATGCGCAAACAGTGGGAAAAAAAAGATCCCCCGGGTGGTGGAAAGCCAGTGAAGATAAATTTCTTTTACAATCCTATCATCCATTCAAAAAAATGATACGTTAGAAGTGAGAAATTCTCTCTCCATGTTAGGTCAAAGATCAGAAAGAGCTCTTGTCTGGATCCTGGGAAGGATCAATAATCCATTAACAGGGGATATCGTGACTCTGGAGTTCATTAGGTTACATTAGAAATTCACACATGAGTAAAAACAGACTTGCCCCAAAGACTTGAATGAACCAAGGAGACATTCTTTCCGGCACGTGGATGTGTCCGACAAGGAGTAGGAATGGACTGACCGATTGTGCTTCACCATTTCTGAATGTTAGCACCTGCTTGGCAGGCTCTCCCTAGAGACAGTGGAGAAGTGATATCAGTGGATTAATCCATTAGTATCCTATTTGCGCTCTTTTGTGTGTCTAACTTTCTTCTTAATTGAGATGTCCTAAAAGTCTTAGTTCTGTGGCCTAAATGTTTTGTGCTGGCCTCCACTGAGAGGGAAGATTCTTCTGGTTAAGGATGTGTGGTCAAATCGAAGACTAGTGTAAGCTTAGTGAAACTTGCCACCAGCATTATGCAGTCAGTATTTACTGAGCAGCTACTATGTGCCAGGCGTGTGTGCGTGTGTGCATTCTAGCCCCGGAAGTGCTAGGCAGGGTACTGAGGATCTGTAATTCTCTCTCATTGCTCTCTTCTTTTTTTCTTCTTAGCTTTGTACATCAGTATTTTGCAGCTTGCAAATAGCATTTTCTCTTAAAGATACCTCTTTCTTTCTCTGTTTCACACTGGCATGAAGCAATGTTGAACCACACCATCCTGGTCCCAGAACCCTGTGAAGTCTGGCTTCAGCCTTTACACCTTGAGTTTTCAAGATGCATTTGCCTTCTTCTAGGAAAATAAGGGAGCAAACTTCTTGCCTTCTTTTCTGTGGGTAAGAGTAGGTTATGACTTTAGAATGTTGTCCCGGTCCAGCAAGTTTTGCAACGCAATGACCTCATCTGTATGAACTCCCATTCTGTGGTTTTACAAAAAAAAAAAAAAACAAAAAAACAAAAAAACAGAAAAAGGCATAGAAGATTAATTGGAAGGGTTATTTGGAACAATTGATACTACTTTATCTCATTTGATATGTCTTTGGTTCTTAACTTGTTGATTTAAAGATGTTTGTTTCCTGATTGATTACTTGGAAATGATTCTTGGATGCGTTTCAGCATTGGGTCTTTTTAATTTAAAAAATACAGATTTTTAATTACAAAAAAAATGCAGAAAGGAAATTGAAATAGCCTAAGATCAGATACTTAAAAATCCAACTTGGATATGTATCTATGCTTATTTATAAAAGTGGTTTCATGTCGTACAAACCATTTGTAACCAGTGTTTTTCACTTCATATATCTTGAACATTTCCATGTTGTTTCATATTTTCTCTGTCATCATTTTAATATCTGCATGGTTACTCCCTGCGTATAATGCCATAATATATTAAACCAGTCTTGCATTGTTTGGACAGTGAGGCTATTTCCAACTTTTTGCTGTTATAAACAATGCTTCATTGGACATCCAAACGCATGCATCTTTGGTCATGATGATTTTCCTTAGGGATAAATGCTTAGAGGTGGATTTGCTATGTCAAAGTGCACGCATATTTAAAAAATGGTTAATAGGCTTCGCAACATTGCCTTCCAAAAAGATTTTACCAATTTACCATCCTATGAACAGTGTATGAGGTTCTTTACTTGTCTGTCTTCCTGTCAATGAGTATTTAAAAAAATTTTTGACATGTATTTACTAGCTTGATAGGCAAAAATGTTACCTCATTTTCACTGTGTGTCCTCAGTTATCGGTGGGGATGTGTACTTTGTTTTTTGGCCACTTGTATCTCTTCTTCCATGAATTGCTTATTTATGTCTGTTGCTCATTTTTTTGTTATTACAGTGTGGTTTTTCCCTAAGTGCTTTTTCTACATTAAGGATAGTAAACATTTACTAGCATTAACATTGTAAATATTTTCCCTCCTAATATAATTTAATTTAATGTAATTTCTTGTTTTTTTTTTTAACAAACAAAAGCTTTTCAATTTTATGCAGTTAAGTGCATCAATCTTTCACTCTGTGGTTTCTACCTTTATTATGTGCTTAGCTTATTTTATATATATATATATATATATAATATGTATATGCATTTTAGCTGTTTTAAATTTATTTTAAGCGTTGTAAATGCAGTGCATGCATGCGCCTCATGAAGCCTCCAGATGATGGGTACGAGAGTCGAGTAGAAAGCAGAGTTCTCCCCGTCTCCTGCTCTGCTCCTATACCCCAGAGGAACTGCTGCTAGCCATTTGAAAGCCCTTGGTCTTTCTAAAACAGGAGTAATTGATCTTCGGCCAATGGAATGGCTCTTCCCACTATGCTGTGATGGTGCATCGAGCTGATGGTAGGGACGTCAGCTCCCCATCTCCGCACAGCATCCTCTTTCTCCAGGACCAGGGACCGGTGTGGTCAGCCTGTGTTTATGGCTGGGGGACTCTCAGCAGACAGGCCTCTTGGTTCCTGCTCTGGGACCCTCTAAGCTGCTTGTCCAGAGGCTGGGGTGGAATGAGAATGGGACAGTCCAGATGGCCCAGTGCACTCTCCTCTGGGGCGTGACATCTGGCGTCAGATGCTTTCGTGCAGGTCAGCCCTTCTACAAGGGGCGCCTCATGCCCAGCGTCAGGTGGGCTGGGTCACGCTGTTCAAGAGCCAGCCTCGGCCTTGACTCCTGGGGACCTCAGCTCTGGAACAACGTGCCTGAGGTCACCTGGGCAGTTGGAACCAGGACCTACGGCTCTGCCTCTTGGCTGCTTTTAGGCTGTACTATTGTGATGGACCCATTCTTGAAATGCTTTTGCCAATACAAGGGGAACCGAATGCTCTGAAAATTTCTGATTCATCTTTATTGAAGGTTAAAAGAAAATAACATTTTCTTAAACCACATTTTTAAAAAGCCAGCATTCTTCTCCATTCTTCACACCGACTTTCTGAGAACACTGTTACACATCCCACAGAGCCACACAGGGAGCTGAGATGCTCCGTCCTGAATGCCTTTTCAAATCAAGAACTTGTATGGAAATTCCTCCAAAGATTAGGAATAGACTTACCACATGACCCAGGAATCTCACTCCTGGGCATATCTCCAGAAGGAGCCCTACTTCAAAAAGACACCTGCACCCCAATGTTTATAGCAGCGCTATTTACAATAGCCAAGACATGGAAACAGCCTAAATGTCCATCAATGACTGGATAAAGAAGATATGGTATATCTATACAATGGAATACTATTTAGCCATAAAACAACAACATAATGCCACTTGCAGCAACATGGATGTCCCTGGAGAATGTCATTCTAAGTGAAGTAAGCCAGAAAGACAAAGAAAAATACCATATGAGATTGCTCATATGTGGAATCTAAAAAAAAAAAAAAGAACATAAATACAAAACAGAAACAGACTCATAGACATAGAATACAAACTTGTGGTTGCCAAGGGGGCGGGGGGTGGGAAGGGACAGACTGGGATTTCAAAATGTAGAATAGATAAACAAGATTATACTGTATAGCACAGGGAAATATATGCAAGAGCTTGTGGTAGCTCACAGCGAAAAATAAATGTGACAGTGAATATATGTATGTTCATGTATAACTGAAAAAAAAAGATTAAAAAAAAACTTGGATTGGATGAATATGGGTTCCATTCATGGAACATTTTGATGTCCGATTTTGGTTCCTATTCAATAGTCTTAGAAAATATACAGGTACAGCTCAGGTTCAAACTGGTCTGCTAATTTTTGTTTTTTTTCCTGGAAAAAAACACTTTGTTTGCTTCAGTGTCTGTTAACCAAATTAACCCTTGGGACCAGCTCAGGTTTTGGCTAATGAAGCGTGTGTTGTTTGGGTTGGATTGACAATGCCAGTTCTTGATCAGGATGGAATTTCTTCTGTTCCAGGGGAGAATCGCTTGCCTGTGAGCCAGCTGCCTTCACAGCTCCCGAGGGCTGTCTTGGGATTCCCTGGGAAGGACCCCTCCCTCGTGTCCAGGCAGTGAATGGGGCTCTTGCAGTGGCTGGAGCTGAGCGGAGCAGATGGACCAGGGGCAGGGGGAGCCTCATCCATCAGGATGCTTGTCTGTCCACTCTCAAACCTGGCCCTCCAGGAGAGGCAGCCCCATATGCCTTGGGTCTTTCCTCTTGCCTGACCTGCACCTTCCTGAAATCCACTCACAACAGATGACTCTGTCAGATGTTTGGGAGGACTTGAAATGTGACGGGCAACATTGGGCTGAGGGTGTGTGTCTACAAAGCAAAGTGATGTGACCTGGAAGTGTATCATCCCGAAGAATCCCTGCTTTGGCACATCTGGCTGGGTGAGCTCTGGCAAGTGAACTATTTTTTTTCTCCAGCTTCCCTTCCTCATCTTTAAAACAGGGATCATGAGATACGAACCTGCAGGATGGCTGTGAGCATCATATGAGTCTGCATAGAATGGGTTTCTTCGCACAGGGCCTGGGCTATGGTAATGCACCTAGCTACTCTCAGGAGGTTTGGAGCGGTGGGGACACAGCGCATATGCATGGACTGTGATCTGAGAATCTCGAAGTGGTGTAAGAACCAGTGAGTGGCACAGACAGGTAAATGCTGCAGGAGTTCAAAGCAGGAGGAGTCCCTAAGGGCTTGGGAGAGAAGAGCAAGTTTCCTGGAGGTTCGAACCGGGCTTTGAAGGAGAATTCCACGGAAGGGAAGGTGAAGGCAAAACAAGCTTGGTGTGTTCTGCCCAGAGCCCAGGGAGCGATGTGTCCGTCACCTCTCCATGTCTGTTTTAGATGTTAACGTCCTGACCAAAGCCATACGGCAAGTTAGCGGCAGAGCTGAGGCTACAGGCATTTTCTTTTCTTGTACTGCATGCATCGGTATTTCTATTGGTTATTATGCTTTTGGTTGCAAGTGACAGAAAACTTAATTCAAAACTGGAAGAAAACAATAACAAAAACAGCAAAACCCCAACAACAGAGAAGAGGATGCAGGGACTTCACTCTTGAACAAACCCTCCCCCTGGTGACTCCTGGTCTTTCCAGCCTCACATGCTCCCAGCCTCACATCTAACAGGAAGGCAGCGTCTCCATTCCCCCGAGTCCACCGTCAGCTCTCATTGGCCTGGCTGCAGTCACATGTCCACTCGCAGCCAATCACTGTGGCCCAGGTTTGATGTATGTGTCTTGTCACGCCACCTGCTCCTCATAGGAGCCTTCAAAGGGACCTGGTCTAGGTGGTTCTTGCTGGTAAGAGGGGGAGTGGCTCCTGAGATGACAAAGGTGGTGCCCACTCAATGCTGGGACAGGGTCTACTCACTCCTTGTGGTCATTTTGTCTACAATGTCAGGAGCCGCACTGCAGAGTGACGACTGCCACGAAGTGAGGGCCTCCTTTTTCTTGAGTTCTGAGTAAAAGCTTATCTCGTGGCAGCAAAGGATCTAGAAATTCAGCTCTGGCTGCCCGCATCCCCGGGAGTAGGTGAGACCACAGTGCCCACCGCATGGCCCCGGCACGTGGCACAGGAGGGCCCAGCCAAGGTGGGTCTGGAGAGCGACCCATTAGAGTCTGGCCATCAGACCACGGTAGTTGAGCTGGTGACCGCCAGACATTCTGGAGGCAGTGTGGTGAGATGAAGGAGAGATTGAAAGGGGAGGAATCTGAGTGCATTGTGCAGACTGGCTTTGAGTCCAGGGCTTGGAGTGGAGAGGAAATACTGCGTGCCTGAGAGTCCCTAGTGGTCCCTGCTGTCCTTCCTCTCTGGCAGGGAGCTGGGCTGGTCTCCCTTCCCATGTGACAGCCGGGGTGGTGAGTATTCTGGAGGTGGCTTGCTCCGTCCTCTGTGGCTGTCAGGAGGAAGGAGAGAAGCAGCAGACTGCGTGCTACGTGTAGTCTGCTGAGGGTGGTGGAGTGATGACCTCTAGGCACCCTGGCTCCTGGCTCTTTGGGGATGCTCAGAGCCCACCTGGCCGGGCCTGTTTGCACCTGGCGCCTCCTGTCCCTCAGAGGATTTGTGTGCATTTGATGTCTGAAGTGCATGCTCCAAGGGAAGGTAGGAAGGGTAGGAAGCAGACGTGAAGCCAAGCAAGATGGTAGCTCTAGACAGAGCCCATGAGGCTGGCTTCGGCCTGATCCCGCTAGGTTGGAACTCGCCTCTCAGAGCAAGAGAGCTGGGCTTCCATACCCCACGACCTTCAGCCACTGGCTCAGTGCCACCCAGAGGGACATAAAATCCCAAGCACTTCTCACAGGTTCAGGATTTAGGAAACAAAAACACATGGAAGGTGGGGGAAGAGCACCAGAAAGAGCCAAAGGCACTGGGGGAGGGGTGTGGTCTGCACAGAGCAGGGGTGCTCCCTACTCCAGTAATATCTTCTGTTCACGAAACTCCACCACGTGTGAGGGGTGTATTAAATCCCTGTATTAACTGGTTCTGAGAAGACTGAGCTAAACACAATCAGCTCATCACCCTGAGCAGGACAGGCATAGCTGCTTCAGGCACAGCTGTATCCAGGTGCCCAAATGATGTATCTGGAGCTCCTACTGTCTCTCTGTGCTGACTCTGCCCTCAAGCTGGTGCTCTCCTCATGGTGGCAGGATGGCCGCCAGCAGCACTGGGCAGACTTTAGGCCAGTGGAAAACTTTCAATAAGGAAGTAAGTTTCCAGTAAGAGCCCTGACTGGGTTCCATGCCCACCCCTGAATGACTCTCTGATGCTCTGAGTGACCACGCCTGGGTCATCTTCTCCCCTGCAGTGGTGCGTGTGTGTGTGTGTGTCTAAAGCCTCCCTGAGGAACATCAGGGCTCTGTCACTAGGAGAGGAGACTAGGTTAAGGCTGGGGCTCAGGCCCCAAAGTCAGGCATTTGGGGCTGTTGGTTGCACCACAAAGATATCTTGTCCTTCCCTGATGCTCATGGTGACCCATCCCTGACTTGGGAGGCTGGAGCCAGGGCCTCAGACCTCAGGGCTTGGAGTCTCCTTGCTGGCATGGATTGTGTTGCTGTGTGCATTCATTTGCTTTACTTTTTCAATTTAATATTACAAAAGGTATATGAAAATTCAAACACTATGTAACAAATATATATTTTAAATATAATGTATAAAATATAAAAATACTATATTACCTATTACTATATGTATTTGTTTGTACTTTTATATAGTAGGAAACATGTAAAATATAAAATGCAAATCACTCATAATCCCAGCCCTATAGAAAATCCCCATTAGGAGTTTTGGGGGGTATCAATCTCTAGATACCTTTCTCCCCATCTCATGACCCAAATTTCTACCTCCTTTGATACCCAGATGAAATCACTCCAGCCCCTGTCTCTTGTGACAGCGGAAATCTCGTCTCCCTTACATTGTGACTTGTCGCTTGTTGCCTTGAGCCCATCCATCTGTGTGTCCATTCACGTAATTTTTATCGAGTGCCTGTTAGATCAGGGATGTGTTGTAGGCACTTGAGATGCACTGGTGACCAAGACAGTTAAGATGCCTGCCCTTGTGGAACTTAGATTTTTGTGGGGTTCAGGCAGTAAATGGTAAACTAATAAATAAGCCAATGATCTCATCTATTAAAAGCCGCTAAGTGCTACGGAAAGGGGAGAGGCTGGCAGGATGCGGGGGACGGGGATGGGGGTGGGGGCTGGCAGGTTGCAGCAGCACCTGAGGGAGGACCTTACTGGGGAGGGGGCGTTGGAGCAGAAACTTGAAGGAGGGGAGGTGGCTGTCTAGAGATAAAATGTCCCAGGCGGTGGGAACAGCCAATGCGAAATCCCTAAATTGGGAAAGGGCGTGGGACGTTCTAGGGAGAGAAGGGAGGCCGGGATGGAGGGAGTCAGGTGCACTGCGGTGGGGATGCACATGGAAGAAGGTGGGCTGGCAAGGTGGCGGAGTGGGGCAGGGCCACACTGTGGGGGTCTTGGAGGCTGTGGGGACCTTGGCTCTAATGAGACCAAATGGGGAGTCTGGGGAGGCTCTGCTGGAGGAGAGGGGCCATCTGGTCTCTTGCACCTTCAGCGGCTCCCTCGTGCTGCCTCAGCCCTCCACACTGGGCAGGGCTCCCTCCTGCATTCCCTCGGGGCAAGCCTGAGTCCAGGCTGACAGGGATGTTGGCGCTAAGTGAATTTGCTCACCATTTAAGTAAAATATGGGTGTGTGCAGGATGGGTGTGAAAATGCACAGATATGTACCTAGAAGAAGAAAAATGGACAGAAGAATCCACAGTGCTAGGGAGAGAGCTGGAGTTGGTGCAAGGAAGTGGAGAGGGCTGGCGAGATCCGTCTGTTCTGTGGTTTGGATTTTGTAAGAGATTACAGCTCTATCCAGGTGTTTTTCTCTGGGTCTCACAGCCCTGGCCGCCTCACTGCTTCTGCTTTTGGCTGCCCGCCTTTTCTCTCTCTTCCCCCCTCCCTCCACCTGCTGACCCTCTAGGTAAGTCTCTCATTCACCTTCTCCAAGACGAAGAGTCTGAATGGTTCAGTTAACCAGCCTTGTTTCTACCCCAGGGTACATGGTAGATCAATAAATCGGCCCTGAAGGGAGAAAAAAAGGCTCCAGTGTGTTATTCCAGCTCATAGGACAGTGTGTGTGAGACTCAGGGTCCTGTCCCACCCTCCAGGTGATCATTGGAGCTCTGGATGCCTTTTAGGGAAGAGGACTGTGGCTCGGTTCCGGGGGGGATCTTACATTTTGCTTTTCACCTGTCGTTGCTGTCCAGAGTCTGTCACTTTTTGTGATTCCTTATGCTGTACTTCTAGTTTCCATTTTTTTTAGTCATTCAACAAACATTTCGGATCATCCAGGTCCTGTGCTGGATGCTGGAGACATACAGAAGATTTTAATCAGAATCCTGACCCCTGGGAGAAACATACTTGTAAGCTGTGGCGAGTCTTCCAATACAGGACTGTTGCCTTCTTCTTCTTTTCCTCTTCCCCCTCCCCTTCCCCCCCTCCTCCCCCTACTTCATCATCATCATCATTATTGTGATCATCGCCGCCAATGTTTATTCTAACTGTTATAAGCATTCCACATGCATTAGCTTATTTAATCCTCACAACCACTCTAGGAAGCAGGGGCTACCCTTACCCCCATTTTACTGATGAGAAAATGAAAACCCAGAGACTTAGTAACGTGACCGAGGTCACACTGCTGAAAACTGCTAGAGCAGGCATTTGAATGCTGGTGAGAGCCAGAGAAGTGGCCATTGCCCTCAGAGCATGACTGCATCATCCAGTATTCTGATGAACATTGGTTTCATGAGACATTAATAAACATTCTAGAAGGAAAGTCGGGGTAGTTAAACGATTTAGGAAAGGCTGGGCTAAATAGGGAAATAAGCAGTCTTCTTTACTGCAGGCCTTCTCAGAGCCTTTAATTTGCTAAGGTATGAATCACTAGCAGCAGCAGTTTCCAAACTTAGCTGACCGTGCTTTCAGGGGTAGAAACAGCTTTCAGCATTGCATGGCCCTGGTGTGTCACTGAGCGCAGTTTAAGCCAGGCTGCTTTGTGGCTTGTTTCTTCCTTGCCATTCCTACTTGTACTTTTCATAACTTGTCTTCCTATGACAACTGCTGGGTATCCTTTTACTACTTACTCTACTCATGCGATCCACGCAGTGTGGGCGGGTGGGGGGATTTCATGTGGAGGATGTCGTTCTGACACTTGATGCTCAACAGCATGTGTCGCCGGCAGTGATGAAGTTGGTGCAGAGGAGAGCAGGTGCTGGGCAGGGCTGGTGGCTTGGTTCAGAAGGGCAGGAGGGCAGCAGGAGGCCAGCTCATACACGCCACGTATGGTCTGCTGAAACCCCACATGGCGAAGCAGGAGCAGTGTCTGGGTCGCAGACAAGGTGTGGGGTCCGAGCTGTGGTTGGTCTTTAGAATCCAAGGAGCAGGAGACTGTCCACGATGTCTGCAGGTCTGGTCCAGGCAGTGGCTTCATCCATCAATGGGGCTCACTGTTACTCCCAGCCAGAGCAGCTCTGCCCTCTCCGTGGCTTTTGGCACCTTCCCCAGCGTGGACCATAAGGGCTGGAAGATTTGTGTTCCCTGAGTGAAGCACAGATGAAGCAAGACTCAAGTTTTGCTTTCAAGTTATAATTTGCAGAGATCCTCCTGGGGTGATTTCCATGCCTGGCTTCTTAAGACCTCCAGAGCATGAGAGAAGGCCCACAGGACAGCAGTTTGAGACAACAGGTAGTCCTGACCTGGTAAGCTTGAATTCAGTCTGGCAGTGCAACTTCTCAGAATCCCAACTCTGAGAAAGAAAGAGTGAAGGATAGAAAGTGAGTTTTACAGAGAAGGGATGTGAAAACTGAAACCCTTTAGAAAAGACATAGAGGCAGCACTGTGAGGGGGTCTGGAGTTGTAGGCACTGGGAGACTCTACGGGAGGTGACCAAGTATAGTGTCGTGTGGATGAGATTGCTAGTGGCCTCCCAGTGTCCCTTCTTCCCTTTCAAGTGGCACCATTGCCTGTCTAGTCCCAGCCTCCCTTGCAGCCAGGTGAGGTCATCTGACTAAATTGTGTCCAATGAAGTAGAAGAAGGAGTAGTGTGCAGTAATTCAGGAACTGCCCTTAAATGGGAGGGAATACCCTTCATCTCTTTCTTCTTCTGGTGGCTTGGAATGCAGGTGTGATGCCTGGACTTGAGCAACCATCTTGGACCATGAGGTGGCATGCTGAGGATGGTGAAGTACAAAGACAGAATGTGACACTGTGGAGTCACCACATAAGCCCCAAGCTGTCTATCTCTAGACTACATTTATGTAGAAGAGAAACAAATGCCTTCTTTTAAGCCACTGTTGTTTGCAGGGGGCTGGCAGGGGGAGTTCTGTTGTATCAATGAAACTGATACAAGCATAACTCTGCCTTTCTCTCCTAGATGAGTGGTAGCCTGAAGAGTAAAGTTCTGGAGATCTGAGGTCAGGGTAGGAACATGGAAGCCTCAGGGTGGTGACATGTTCTCCTGACTGGCTCAGGCTGCTGCGGTCCACAGCCTCCCCATCCTCCTCCTTTTTTGGCCAAAGCTGTGAAAGAGATGGACATAGGACAGTGGGGAGGGGAAGCTATGACTGGTCCTAGCGAGGCGGGGCTGCCAGCTGTCTTATTCTGAAAAGGGAATAGGTTTCACATGGACAAGATGGAAGGACTGCTTGTTCCCTCTGGAAAGTTCTATTAAAATGACCAACCCAGACACCCTTTAATATTAATGGGAAATTCCTCCCGTTGTTTATGAAATCATTTTAGAGTTGATTTTAAAAAGAGAGGGGGGAGAGAGAGAGAGAGAGAAGAAAAAAAGCCGTTTGTTAGCTAAACGAAGCCCAGACAATTATTTATAGATGCATCTGAGTGGCTTGTTTTAACATGGAGCAACTGTCTGAAAAGACTCCACTTCGACACCGGTAAGCACCCCTGGCACTAAGAATAAATTTATGAATGTCTTTTATGAGAGTCAACAAACTAGACAAATAACCCCAGACCGTCCCTCACGTTGAGAATCAGGACAAAGACAGTCGTATTTGTCGCTCGCTCAGGACAGGAATGGGGCCAGGCGGCGCAGCCCTCCCCAGGGCTGGACGTTCCCCGCCAGCTAATGTGATTTCTCTGGGCACTGCCACCGTGGCAGGCAGATGCCTGGTTTCTTTCCATTCCTCCACGTCTCTGATTTGTTTGGGTAGCTAAATATCTCTTTCCCAGGAGAACATCTGCTCTTTTAAAAATGGAAAAAAGCGGGAAGACCTCCAAGCCGTTAGACTGGAACTCACCCTCCGGTGAGACAGACCAGAACCTCATATGATGTGGCTCCTGGGGTTCGTGCCACATCTCAAGAGAGGGCTGGTGCCACCCAAGCCCCATCAAGGCTCCTGGAACGCTCCCCTCTGGATCGGACTTCAAGACAGTGGCTGGGTTGCCTTAAGCGTCTTCAGGGCTTTGACCACGTGTAGGTCATCTTTCTTGCTGTCTCATTTAGAGATGACTCCTTAGTATCAGTCACACCAGGGTTCGGTTGGAAATGAATCCACCACAATTCAGAGACGTAAAAAAAAATGGTGAGAAACCTCACAAGAAGTCACAGGGGCTTAAAACTTTGAATGCTTCTGCAGTCTCTTTGGGGGAAATACTCAGTCTTTCAGAGCTCCCTCCCTTTCCCCGGGGCCTCCGGGTGCCCCGGGCTGCTCTGGTGGCCTTGTGGCACTGTGGGAAGTGGGGGGAATTCTTGCTGCAGCTGACCCATGGGTCCTGCTGTGGGCTGGCTGGTCTGGCCCGGTCCCGGGCACCCTGTGTGGCCCCTGCAGTGTATGTGTATGTGTAGTGCAAGGGTTTGCTCACCCTTCGCTGTCTGTGTGTGGCTCACACCTGCACCCACGACCGAAGCCTCTGACCCGTCCACTCCCTTTGGTGGTGGGGTTCCTGTGTTCGGAGGCAGCCTCATCCCACCCCGCGGGTCTCTGTGGGCTCGCTGATCCTTGCCCTCCTAGGAGCACCTGGCCACATCACGTGGCATTTCCCACGTGTTTGGCAGCTCGCTGTTGCTCTGGGGACATTCTCTGAGATGGTTTCTGTATTAGTGAGCTCAGGCTGTTGTAATAGAACAGACGGGGGACCTTAAACAACAGAACTTTATTAGCTCATCGTTCTGGAGGCTGGAAGTCCAAGACCAAGGTGTTGGTCGGCAGGGTTGGCTTCTCCTGAGGTCTCTCTTGTTGAGTTGCCGGTGGCGGCCTTCTTGCTCTGTCTTCACATGGCCGGCCCTCTGTTAACTCGTGCCCCTGGCGACTTCCTCTTCTTATAAGGACACCAGCCCAATTGGATTAGGGCCTCACCCTGATGGCCTCATTTTAACTCAGTCACCTCTTTAAATATCATCTCCAAATACGGTTATCTTTTGAGGTACCAAGGGGTTGGGGCTTGAACATAAGAATTTGGGGGGACACAGCACAGCCCATAACATCCCTTCCCCTTGATATATCTTGGCTTTCTATCTTCTTGTTGGGCCCTCCCTGGCGCTCACAGCCAGGGAAGGGTGGGGTCGCTGGGTCTGAGGTGACACCGAAGGTGTCTCCATCCCTCCTTGTCTGCATCCTGTGCATCCTCAGTGTTACCCTTCATCCCAGAAGGGCTCCCTCCCTCTGTGAACAGGAAGTGAGGAGGACTCCCCTCCTGTCAAATCCTGTCTTTTCTCTCAATGTGGCTAACACGTCTGGACCACCACGTGGTGTTCTCTGCAAGGGAAGCAGTTTGATATTTAGAAGTGCTTTTTCTCAACAAAGGCTGACTTTCAAAGCTACTTTCTTGCTGCTGCCATTTCCAAATCTTGTTTGAAGTTCAAAGCTCAGCCATTGCCTTGGGATGGATGGGGGAGTACAGGGCAACCTGATTCGCAGGGAATGAAAAATAAATCGATACAATATTGTCAGAGTTATGATTTCTGCTTTGTATGTCATGTGATTTTTTTTTCAGTTCAGGTCTTTTTAAAGTGTCTTCTCTTTGTGAAAAATTGTGCATGTTCATTTTCAGGAAATTTGTTTAATCAGTTCAGAGAAAAAAAAAAGTCAGACTTAGGCTTAACAGCCAAAGACAGCTGCTGTTACCATTTCAGACTATTTCCTTCAATCTTTTTTTTTCATGGATAATTTTTAGGTTTTATTTTATTTTATTATTTTTTGTATATACATATATATATTATTGAAATATAGTCAGTTTACAATGTTGTGTCAATTTCTGGTGTACAGCATAATGCTTCAGTCATACATGAACATACATACATAAATTCGTTTTCATATTCTTTTTACCATAGATTACTACAAGATATTGAATGTGGTTCCCTGTTAGGTTTTATTTTAAATTAAATTTTTATTTACTGATAACAGTAAATACTGATAATAATAAAAATACTGTAAATAATAAAATTATAAAATATTATGTATATATAATTATAAAATTAAAAAATAATAAAAAGTACTGAAAATAATAAAAACTCATAGTACTTTCAAATGGTTAAAGAATTAAAACAAAATCCAAAGGTGAGCGGGGAGAAATCGCACGTGCTTTCCTGTTTCTGTTCACCCCGCCCCCTACGAGTACGTCACTTGAACTAGTTTTTTTGATGCATCCCTGCTTCCAGAGTTTCTTATTCAGATACAAATCGAGTATACACTCTTACCTGTCTCCTTTCTTACACAGAAGGTGTTAGTGACCTGCAGCATTCTGTCCTGAGAACTCCTCACATCAGCACTTTTTCATAACTTCCTGTGGCTCAGGCGCCCAGTCTCCCCCTCCCGAGCTGTGGCACGTTGGGCAAAACCCGTCACCGGCTTGGGTCAAGCTTCCGCAGTGACTTGGGTCTTTGAATTCATGGGAGCTAATGCCACTTGTCCCTTTTCCCGCTTCCTGGTAACAAACCCTCCTGCCGTAGCCCTGGCCACAGATGTGGACACGTGACCCAGGCCTGGGCAATCCATATGACGGTCCTTGGTTCTGGGATGGCTGCGTGACTCCAGCTGGCCGGGACTTTCCGCCAGGCGCTGATGGGAGTGCTGGCCTCTTGCCTCTCTGGGCTTGCCGTGTGGCTGTGG
Organism: Camelus ferus; assembly: GCF_009834535.1. Taxonomy (NCBI): domain Eukaryota; kingdom Metazoa; phylum Chordata; class Mammalia; order Artiodactyla; family Camelidae; genus Camelus; species Camelus ferus. The sequence goes on along the minus strand of NC_045717.1, from coordinate 5,610,994 downwards.
TGTGAGCTTGGTCATCTCCTGATCATCTTAGCCATCACGTGGAGGGGGCCTGTCACTAGTCAGACAGATGCGGCAACATTCAGAGGGAAGCGGAGAAGAGAGATGAAGCTCTCCAGTGACTCATTAGAATCCTGGGTTTAATCCTGCCTTGAGGTCCACCGCCTCTTTTCTGTCATAGCTGGGAGAGTCGTAACTTATAGTGAGTTCAGCACAGCCCCCCGGGGAAGGAGGGGAGCTCACTGAGAGGTGGGGGTTAAGGTCACAGCTCTGGAGTGAGACTGGCTGGATCCACATCCTGCCTCTACCACCACTTAGTACGTGGCCTTGGGCAAACCACGAAACCTTGCCATGTCCATTTTTGAACTTGAAAGGATGGCGTGATTGAATGTGTTAATGTATGTCAAGTGGGCAGCCCAGTACTTGGATCACGGTAAACCATGTAAGTACTGCTGTTCCTCCTCACCTGTTGGCATTTCCCAGACGCCATCGCCTCTCACCGGCTCCTCACCCTGCCCTGTCCCCCCTTCCCTTTTGCCAGCCTGGTGCTTTGAACTCTCATCCGAGTTGCAATAGTCAGCATCAAGGTGGCGGGAAATGACTGGTGAGATTTTTTTCAATTGGCAGACATCTAAGGCTGGGAAGAACAAACAAACAAAACCCAGTTTCAAATGAAGGCACTGAAATAGAGCAAAACTTTAAGATGGATTGAGAATGAACAGCCCCAATATACAGGAGGCCACCTTTCTCCTTCAGGAGTTCTCTTTAGGGTCAGTAAAGTATCTCTCATCAAATGATTTCCCCAAAACCAAGTTTGGTTTTTTTAGGGGTTTTTTTTTTGTTGTCTTTTTAAAATCTTGTATGTTTTTTTCCTCCTTGGGTGACAACTGCCATTTTCTCTCTGTGTGTGTATATGTGTGTGTGTTGAAGTAGAGTTGATTTATAATGTGTAAATTTCTGGTGTACAGCACAGTGATTCATTTATACACATATATATTCCTTTTCATATTCTCTTTCATTATAGGCTATTCCAACGTATTGAATACAGTTCCCTGTGCTACACAATAGGACCTTGTTGATCTATTTTATATATAGTAGTTAGTATCTGCAAATCCGGAACTCCCAGTCTATCCCTCCACCCCCCTTTTTTCCCTGGTAACCATAAGTCTGTTTTCTGTGTCTGTGAGTCTGTTAGTCTCCCTGTCCTGGTCTGCTGGGGCTGCCACAACAAACTGCCCCAGCCTTTGGATGACTTAAACAACGGAAGTTCATTTCCTCATAATTCTGGAGCCTAGAAGTCCAAGGCCAAGGTGTTCGCGGTGTTGGATCCTTCCAAGGCCCCCCTCTTTGGCTTGTAGGCGGCCACCTCGCTGTGCGTTCGGGTGGTCTGCCCTCTGTGCGTGTCTGTGTCCTTATTTCCTCTTCTCATAAGGACACCGATCATACTGGAGTAGGGCCCACCCAAATGACCTCATTTTACCTTAATTACCTCTTTAATGGTTTTATCTCTAAGTACGTCATATTCTGAGTTATTGGGGTTTGGGACTTCGATATACGAATTTTGGCCTCCTAACCCTCCCTGAAAGGGGCTTTTCACCACTGGCCCAGACTTCCCAGATTTCTCTCCTGCTCGGCACCCCCTTTCCCTGCTGCTGAACCCCAGGCAGACACCACACGGCACGGCGTTTTGGTCGGAGGGGCCAAGGGGCCTTCATCAGAGTCCTAGGACCCTGGGAAACACGACAGTACGAGAAACCCTCCAGAAGCCGGCGAACGTGGAGATGAAGAGCTGCAGGCAGGAGTATTTTGGGACTGTTTGTCCTTCGCACGTAGTAAAGGCTGGCCCAGTTTAAAATGGAGTCTTTCCTATTTTTTTTTTTTTAATTGTAGTTTTGAGAGAAGGTGGATGATTCGTGTCTGGGTGCAGGAGCCTGTCTTGGGGTACAAAAATAAGCCAGCAGACTGTTCCATGACTGGGTACAGACAATCTCAGGATGCTGGGTAAAGGAACATAGCAAGAATTCTCAGCCTTTTATTCTGTAATATCTTCAGGATATTTTCTGTCGCTCTGTCATCTTTACCTTGGAGTCCTCGGAGAGACATTATTTCATTTAGTGTTGTTGCCAGGAGAGCAAAGATAGTGGATTGTAATCATGACATAGGGGCGTAAGTGGCATGGCGTCCCTTTTGTTTTGACGGCCGGGAGCTGAGCTTGAAGCCTGTAGACAGTGATTGTGCAGGGCTGGCACCTGGGTCCCTGGCGTGAGCTTTGCCTGACACCGTCCCGTCACCCAGCCTGCCTTTTCCATGTCTATGATTTCACTCTCTTTTTCATTGCATTCAGTACGTTTTTGTAAGCTTTCTTCAAATCCACTCACCAGTCCATTGATCCGCCCCCCCATATCTAAATTATTTGAGAATATTTTCCTCTATCTCAATTATAATGTTGGAAGTAATCAAGCTTTAACCTTAATTAGAGGCTGAGCCTCATTAATATTCTATCCAAACATGTTTAGCTATTATTTTTCAAATTGAGATTAAAAATAGAAAGCAGGTTTTTTTTTGTTTTGTTTTCCAAAGGGCAAATGTGCTTTCTTTGGCTTTAAAACATACTCTCGTGTAGATATCATTAACCATACGTGTCTGCAAGTACATTTACACACACACTCATATATATATATATATACACAAACGTAAATATAATGCACATAGGTATTTAGAATTCTATCATTTGGCATAATTTGGATTTGTGGGCTATTTTGGTTAGTTGAATGTTCTGGTTAGTAGTAGATTTTTTTTTTATGTCATCTAAATCTATCAATTAAAACATGAATGCAATAAAACATCTTACTCTAAAGTTAGGCTGGGCATAATCAAATCTTTTTAATTCAAGAGGTACTTCGGTGCTGGACTGATAAATGTAGCTGTGTCAGTGGACTAGACAGAAACTAGTTACTTCTGGACTTTCTGTTAAGTTAGGGGAATATGTACAAGAAATTGCAAGCGTGTGATTTTGGGGCTATGTTTTCTACTGATACCGCAATGTTTGACATTTTAAAAATGAGATGCCAGTGTTTGTAAATTGAGAGAGTTCACATACAAATCTAGATTTTAGGTTTCTCTTGAAGATCACTGGTCCTGGACTCCAGAGGCCCTGCTCATCTCTCTGTCCTGCCTGGTCCCTGGTGGTGTTTGAGATTGTAACTCTTGAACATGCTTTCCTAGTTTATTGCAAAGTCTTCTAAGCAGTCATTAAATTATTAGGAGAATCTGTGTTTTGCATCTATTTGGTACCTTTATTTTTCAAAAGACTTTCAAACACATGAGCTTTTTTTGCTGCAGCCCCGTGGGACAGGCAGAGCAATAACCTTGTACCCATTTCCCAGATGGGGAAGCTAGGCTTCCTGGACGAGAGACACTAACCTCCATATTTAAGAAGCCTTGTTACTTATGAATTTATAAAGCCTCTTTTGAGAGTATACACCTTCTTTCCTTTCCAATGAAAATGCATTTATGTTTTTTTCTGGTAATATAAATAATACTTTCTCAAAGGAAAAAAGCTTAATGAATACAGACATATATCAAAAGAAAGTAAAAATTACCTGAAATATCTTTGCACAGAGATAATTACTGTTAATTTTGGTGAACTCACTTCACAGCCTCCCTACGCATATGTGCAGATGTTCACAGTTATATAAGTTTACCCTAAATGAGATAATATGGATGATGTGGTTGCATAACCTACTTTTAATTTTAATTGGAAATACATCACAGACAGCTTTCCGTATCTGTTCACCGAGCAGTGCATAATCATTTTTAAAGTAACATAGCATTTCATTTTGGGTCCACACTGAGGTATCTTTGTTGAGATTTCTTTAACCAGTTCTCCCTGGTTGGCCATTGAAGTTGCTTCCATTTTTTTCCATTATAAACAAGGTTGTAATGAACATTCTTGTATATTTATCTTTGTCCACTTGCTCAATGAACCCAAAAGGGCAAATCACTAGTTTGAAACTGTGTGCCTGTGCACATTTTAATCCTCAGCGACTTTGGGGAGAATGTCCTTCAAGTCCACATGAGCTCTTGGATTTGAGGGACAAGACCATATTGGAGGTGTCCCAATTTCTCCAAGGACAAGCTGTGTGACCAAGGGCATTAAAAAATTCCCACAAACCTTTATGGACCATCTTTTATATATATTAAGCAATACATAAGGCAAATTAAACATAATTCTGGCCCTTCTTGATCTTGACTCCTGTACACACACACACACACACACACACACACACACACACACACAATGATACAATATGGTAACTGCTGAACTTTCTAGGTGAGCGAGTCAGAAGGCAAGATGGATAATTACATGTGGGAAAGTCTGAGGTGATAATATTACCACTAAACCTCGAAGGATGAATGGATTACAGCAAGCAGAGACGAGGAAAGGCATCTCAGATGGAAAGGCAGTATGGGACAGCCTGACAGTTCAGAGGTTTGGGAGACAAGCAGGTGTCCTGGTGTGGCTAGATCTTAGCAATGGGACATGGAAAGCCTTCCTTGGGGAGGGAGCGTGTAAAGCTCCCTTGGCCTCCTCTTCCTCATTCATGGGGGTAATAATGTGTATTTCATAGGGTTGGAGGACTGAAAAAGGTAATGGATTTAGGTGCTTAAAATGGCATCCGGCACCTGCTGAGTGCTCAGTCACCTGCTGTCAAGGTGATCATTATCATCTCTTCCCTTTGCAAGTCATCTGAACTCTCTGTTCAGCCTTTAGCTTTCCGAACGGTAGTCCAGTCATCCTTCTGGGCAGCTGTCCTGCGCCCACCCTCTAGGTGAGCTCTCTGGACCACCTCCAGCTCCATCGGGACCCTGGTTGGAATTCCAGGTTCCCATGTGTCGGCCGGGAGCAAGGAGGCTCCCGTTACCTGGTTTCAATATCTTTACTCTGAAATGTTTGTCTCTGTGCCGAAGGCTCTTGGACAGCAAGCTGGACTTCTAATTTGGAAATGTGGAAAAGCCATATAATTTCAAATATCTTCCATGAAGTGCTATAAATTTTTAGGTCCAGGCGATTGTGCTGCCTCAGTGTGATGAAATGGAAAAACCCTCTGGTGTGGAAGACTGTTTTGCCACAAGCCATAGCTGTAGGATTTTGGAGAAACCCTTTATCTCCCTGGGCCTTAGTTTCCTGATGATATTGATGATGGTGGTGATGGTGACGAATACTCACCACGGTGAGAGAGGCGTGTGCCAGGCTCTCGACATATGTTATTAATAAACCCTATGGAGTTGCTACCATTATCCCCATTTTACAGATGAGCAAACTAAGGTCCAAAGACAATAACTCAACTTGTTGAAGACCATCCTTAGACGGTCAACTTGTCAAAGTCAAGTTCAAATTCAGGCAATTTAGCTCTAAAAATCAGTGATCCTCACCACTCCCTCCCTATGTTTTTCCTTCTGGGAAAATGAAGAGATTTGGTGAGATGACCTCAAAGGAGGCTTTAAATTCTAAAATCCACCGTCTGTGGAAACACGCCCACCGCCATCCAAAGGTTGTTGATGTTACCGAACATAAGGCAGGATCTCTGTTCCAAACAGGTTGTTCTAGCCCACCCGGCAGAGCAGGGCAGGGCAGCGTGCGTGGAGGTGGAAAGTTGGTGTCATGGGCGTCTGTATTTACTCTGCCTCGGAGTAGGAAGGGTGGGGGGGACGGTTCCTGTCCGTACTCTCCGGTGCCAGGTGGGATTAAATTCATCATTTGATTTGGGAGATTTTGTCCTTGCTGCTCTCAGCCACACCTTTTGAGCTAGTTGCTTTTTATAGACAAGGGAGCCGGGGCTGTTTTCTGCAGGCAAAGTGACTCCGCAGACACCCAGGGGCCCTGCACAGGCTCAGGAAGGACACCGGCCCCAAGTTACCCAGAGTGTTATTCAACTCGTTGACCCGCACCAGTGAAGAGAGGTCAGCAGCCTCAGCCCTGCCCGGCAGGATGGAAGCTGTCCTCAGCCTGAGCAGAACTGATTTACCAGTTTATTAGAGAAGGGTGGCTTTTTGGGTGTGGGGATTTTTATTCTTGGCCTCTGGATTCACAGACCTGAGACTGAATCCAGGATCTGTCACACTGACTAGCAATGCACCCTTGGATGCAGACGCACCTGATAACTGAAAAAGGTATTTAAACTCTTAGTGTCAGTGGGGGGCTAAATATATTCCTCCATTTCTGAAATTAATGAGATTTATTAATTAAATAAACAAAGCGTAACAATCTTTTTTTGTGTGTGAGGCAGAGTAACAGAATCTTTCATTTAACCATTTGTGAGAACACGACTCAGTGGCGTTCAGTACATCCGCAGTGTTGGATAGCCGTCACCACTGTCTTGCCAAGCCTCTCTCATCATCCCTGACAAAACTCTGCCCACTGAACAGTAACGCCCCCTTCCTCCTCTGTTCTCCCTCCCCTCCCCCCGCCTCTTTTGCCCAGCCCCTGGTAACCTCTTTTCTATTTTCTGTCCCTGTGAACTTGCCTATTCTGGGTGCTACGTGGAAGCGGAATCATGCGGTTTTTTGTCTTTTTGTGTTTTGCTCATTTCATTTAACATAATGTTTTCAAGGTCCGTCCTTGAAATGAAATCCATGTTGTGGCATTGCAGTATTGTGATTTATCAGAAATATGTATTTATTTAGTCATCTGAATGGCCAAGTATGTATTTTTTTGTGTAGCTTTGGTCTTCAGCCGTAGTTCTTGGCTCACAGCTCCCAAACCCCTGGGAATTTCCTAAGTACTGAGCGTGATCATGGCGTCTTTGTTATGTTCTTGAAGTGACTTTTAGAAGGTACTGAAGAACTGGGGGCTGATTGTCTGTGAGCTAACCTTGTGGTTAGAGGATTGGAACTTTTCAGCCCCACCTTCTGACCTCCGGGGAAGGGTGAAGGGCTGGAGGTTGAATCAGCCACCAGTGGCCAATGATCTAATCAACCCTGCCTATGTAATGAAGCCTCCATAAAGATCCAAAAGGGCGGGGTTCAGGGAGCTTCCAGGTTGGTGACCATGTGCAGGTGCTGGGAGGGTGGTGCCCCCCTGGAGGGGGTGGGCGCTCCGCCCCTGTTCCTATACTTTGTGCTGTGCATCTCTCCCATCTGACCCTTCTTTACATCCTTTTGTAACAACCTGGTGATCTGGTAGGTAAAACATTTCTCTGAGTTCTTTGAGCGCTTCTAACAAATTAATCAAATCCAAGAAGGGGATCATGGGAATCTCTCATTTAGAAGCCATTCTGTCAGAAGCCCAGGTGAGGGGACTTGCGACGGGCGTCTGAAGCTGGGGATGTGGGGGACGGTCTCGTGGGACTGAGCCCTTAACCTGTGGGGTCTGTTGCTGTCTCCAGGTAGACAGAGTTAGAACTGAGTTGAATTACAGGACACCCAGCCGAAGTTTCAAGAATTGCTTGTTGGTGTGGGGCTTTCCCCACCCTGCCATGTCGGAAATCGAGTCTCAGAACTAAAAGATGCGTAGATCAAATTCCATTCCTTTTCTTGGCTGAATAATAGTCCACTGTATGTATCTACCACACACCCCACCCCCTTTGTGTTTTGTTTTTACTGAGTGTAATGTCTTCAGGTTTCATCCATGTTGTGGCCTACGTCAGAATTTCCTTCCTTTTAAAGGCTGAATAATATTCCATTGTGAGGATATGCCACATTTTGCTCATCTGTTCATCTGTAGATGGACACTTGGATTGTTTCTACTTTTCACCGTTGAGAATAGGGCTGCTGTGAACATTGGTGTGCAAATATCTGTTTGATCCCTGGTTGCAATTCTTTTTGAAAAATGCCTAGCGTTGGAATTTCCAGGTACTGTGTGGAGTGCACCAAACTTAAATGTACAACTCAGTGACATTTTACATATGTTTACACTTGCAGAACCACTGCCTAGATTAAGATATAGGATATTTCCATCACTCCAGCAGGTTCCCTCGTGCCCTCTTACAGGCAGACCTTTCCCTCCCCGTCAGGTGACCATGATTCTTCCATGTTCTCAGCCTCAGCATCCTTCCCTGGCCAGGCTTAGAGACTCACAGAGGGTTAAATAGGTTAATGGATTCAGGGGTCTCACACATACACACAGATGCATACACAACTGGTCTCTCTGTAATCCCGTAGGTCAAAGAAGTACTTTCAATCCATCTTTTTATTTGAGCTTTTTCGGTTTCTTGTCTTTGGAAGTGTTTTTGGAGGACACAAGGATTCCCTGCTCCTCTGTGGCTTTTTGAGGAGAGAGGATAGACTTGGATGTCCAAGGAAGTAATCTTGCCGGGATGGATTTTGAATTCCTGGCTCTGAAGCTAAAAAGTCAGTAAGAAGTGAGCCACTAAAATGGAGTCCCACCTCGTAAGAGGTGAGAGGTCCCAGGGCCTTCTACAGGACATTGGTCTGTCTGCAGCTGTCAGGGGAGAAGGCCCCAAGAGATCTTTGGTTAACCTGGTGACTAATCAAGGCCCCTTGAAGGAGGGTGGGTTGGGGAGAATACAGAGGGAAAAGAGGGACCAGGAGCCTCTGGGGGCAGAGGTGGCCCTGGGGCCGGGACCTTCCCCCTCTCTGCCTGCTCCTTCCCCTCTCTTCTGTCTGGGGGCCTCACCCTCTGCTCTGTGTGCCTCTTCTCCAATACTCCTGTTTACTCACAGCTCTGGCTGCTTCATGATTTGGGTTCACCATGAACCCCTATAACTCAGCTCAGCCCCATCATCTCAGGATGCCCCTGAGCAGATTCCTACCGGAGGAGATGTGGCTGGCTTGGTTTCTCTTCTTATGTCAAACTGAGCCAGAGGGAGCCACTCGGCCTGGGATGGGCTGCCTGTGGTCCAGGACCCTTTCCCGTCTCAGGGGTAAGGTGGCTGTGTCCAGCATCCTGTGGACCATTCTCAGCCTCTCGTCTCCAGGGTGTCATTCCCACTGCACGGCAGAGGACATGCCCTGCCCACCACACATCACAGTGCTGATGGTGAGGATGGATGTTGGTGTTGGTGGTTGGAGGTGGGGTGGGATGAGTGGAGGACAAGGGGAGTGGGGAGATTTAGGGCCAAGCAGAAGGCAGTGTTTTCTTATTATGATTATTTCTCTTCTCATATATTCGTGGGGTCCCTCCTGCCTCTGGACTCCCACGGTGGTCGGTGAATTCCCTGTGAACTGTGTCTGTCACTCCCAGGATAGTTGTTATTATTACTATTTGAATTGAGATATAATTGGCATGTAACATTTTGTAAATTGAAGGTGCACAGGGTGTTGCTTTGATACATTTATATATTACAATATGATGACCACTGTAGTGCTATCTAATACCTCTATCACATCCCATAATTAGTTCTTTGTGGTGAGAACAGTTCAGATCTAGTCTCACAGAAGAGTACACCCTGCATGATTCCAGTTATACAAATTCTAGAACAAGTAACACTAATCTCTGGTGACCAAAAATCAGAATAGCTGCTGGCTCTGACCCTGAGGGAGACTGAGAAGGGGCATGAGGGAATTCTCGGGGTAATGACAATGTTCTGTATCTTGAGAGTGGTGTGGATTTCACAGGTGTACACGTTTGTCAAAACTCATCCAAGTGTACACTTAAAATCTATGTGCTTTATTGCATGCAAATGAAACCTCAACATAGTTGTTACAAATTAAAAAAAAGATCTAGTCTCTCAGTAGCTTGGAAGGTTATAACACAGTATTGTTGATTGTAATTGCTATGTTGTGCATTAGATCTCCAGAACTTATCTACTCGTTGCAAGTTTGTACCTTTGAATAACATTGCCCCAATTCCCCCAGCCCCAACCCCTGGCAACCACCATTCTACTCTGTTTTTGTAAGTTTGGCTTTTTAGATTCCATGTAAATGAGATCACGCAGAATTTTATCTGTCTCTCTCTAATTTATCTCACTTGTTGCAATGCCCTTGAGGTCCATCCATGTTGTCACAAATGTCTATAATATTCTTTTTCATGGCTGAATAATATTCCATTGTATATATGTACATCACATCTTCTTAAACCTTTCATCCATTGACAGGCACTTAGGTTGTTTCCATGTCTTGGTTATTGTGTATAATGCTACAATGAACACGAGTATGGGCCAGTTTAATTATTATACAGCACATTGACTTGTTGAGGTACATGAGAGTTCCAGTTGCACCATATTCTCACCAACACTTGATTTGGTCACTTTTTTATAATTTTAGCCATTCTGATAGGTGTGTGGTGATCCCCTGAGGAAATTAAATGATTCAGTGTGCTTAAATTTGTTTCCCACATGTGTTTACTTTAGCACTTACCTTTATTTTTATATCATCATCATTATTATTATTTTGTAACACAAGGTGATCATGCATGAAGTCAATAAGACATTGTGTTAGGGATCTTTCCATTGTATATGACAGAAAACTCCAACTGTGGATCCATCATAAGAGAGAATTTGTTGATTCACTTAAATGAACTGACTGAGAGCATTCAGGAACAGCTTGATCCAGAAGTAATGCAACCTAGGTCAAAATCTCCATTCTGCTTCTTCTGTCTTGGCTCCAATCTCATGTCATTGTCTCCTCATTGTTGCAAGATGGTTACCTATAGCCCTGGGGCTACATTACTCCTAATTCGTATCCAGCAGAGAAGAGAATATTCCTTTCTTCAACTGTTAAACCAAATCCTGGGTATTGCTCTTATTAGATCAGTTTCGGGAACGTGAACCAAGCTTGAACCACTTCTGTGACCAGGACAGTAGGATTATATGAATTAGCTTTGACTCAACCGAGATGGCCAACGATAAAGTCAGAGGGTGGAATCACCTTCCTCCAGGCACCTGGAGGAGGCATGGGGAGGGATGGATGTGGGAATAAACGTCCAGGGCTGCTCCCGAGAAACAGAATGCATGTTGGGGCATCCAGAATAACCCATCTCCACTGAGTATGTTATATGATCTGGAGCTGGAATGAACCCCAGTCTGTTTGTCCCCCTAACTTGCACTGCCCGAGGACAAACCAGGGCTCAGCTGGAGCAGTCCCCAAATTAGGGAAGCGCTTGCTCTGTCTGTGTTGTGGAAATGTTTCTCACTTTCCTGCTCAGACCCAGCAGGGAGAGCCTGGCTTTGTCTCTCTGACTGTTACCCTTTCTTTAAACTCAGTCTCAACTGCAGTGAGTTGTCCCAGTTTCCAGGTTAAGGCTTTGGGCTCTTGAGTGTGAATTACTCTTGAGTTTGAATGAGCTGTGATCTGCCTGCGGCTGCCTGTTGGTAGATTCTGATCTGAGCCCCTGCACTCCCACCCTCACCCCTCCCCGGCTCTGCCTCCAGCGGCTTTTCTATCTTTTCTTACTCTAACTCTCAGGGAGTCTCCTTGCTCCTTCTAGGCTCCCTTCCCTGCTTCTGTTGCTTGTTTTCTTCTTTTGTTTACCTTCACCCTGTCTCTTTTTCATTCTGGCTCCTTCTCTTTTCTTCCCTTCCTTCTAGTTGCTGATGATAGGGGAGGGCTTGCATTTTTTTTTTCTCAGTTTTGTTTGAATATTTCGCACTACTGATGGGTGTTCCCTTTACTTTGTTTCCATCTTGAAAACCTGGTCATTCGTGCCCAGCCACATCGGGACCTTGGCACACTCAGACACTTCTTGTCCTTTTGTGAATGGCCGCTGGCTGTGAAAACTGTGTCTCGAGTCTCCAACTCCGGAGCTGGAGTCAGGAAACCTGAATTCTAGTCCCGAGTCCGCCATCCAAGTGCTTAAGCTTCCTTCTCCCTCAAGAGGCCAGAGATTCCCCAGCTCTTCTGAAGTATCATGTGGAGTGCCATGGTGTGCCCACGGCAGTGCACCAGGCTGTTGGGAAAAGTAAACCAAGGTGAATCTAAGCAAGCGGCTCCCTCTGCCCCTGGGGATTTGCAGTTGCAGACAAACGTGGATTTGGATGCGCCAAGCTCTCCCCGCCCTTAGAACCCAGACCTTCTTCTGTGTGCCAGCCAGGTCCTGGGCTGGGCACTCCATTTGCAAGCTTGCTTATTCCTCCCCATGACTGGAGGTTGATATCTTAGCCCCATCTCCTAGATGAGGAATACTGAGGCACAGAGCCTCAGACTGTCACGTCCAAGGCAGTAGACTCCATAAAGAGACAGCAGAGACAGCATTGGTACCCAGGCTTCCCTGCTCCGCCGTGTGGTTCCTCTTCATTCACTGACTGCGGACTCCTAACTTCTGCTCCCACGGCTTCCGCATAACCCATCTCCTTTATGTTTGCAGGAAAGGAGGTTGAGGGGGCCAAGAGTGTTACAGGAAAAAGTGAGGAGGGTTAGCACCTAAAAGAGCCCGCCCAGACCTGCTGCCTCGATGCGGTTGCTGTCACATGTCCAGGTTGCTTAAGGGAAAGGGGTTGCTGACCATTACTAGTGTCAAGATTCAGTTTCTCTTGGTGGGCGGTGGGACAGAGACTGTCTTTCCTATAATGCACCAGCATGTTCATTGAGGAAATAGTTACTGATTTCTATTCTCTCTGCGTGCGCCACACAGGGCTGAGAGCAAAACCAAGATTTGGGTCAGTGATTCCTTCTCTTGAGACGCCTCCAGGCTTGATTGAGTGCATCAGTGGTGATTCTGCAAGAAAGGCTGTGTTCTTTATCCTAAGAGAAATACGAATAATACCGTCGGGCACTAGCACAGTGTCCTTCATGTCTGGCTCTTGTTCCTGGCTTTGCATATATTAACTCGTTGTTACAGCGCCACCAATAGGTGGGTTTTGTTACAACCCGGGTTTTATAGGTGAGGAAACTAAACGAAGAGACGCAGGTGACTTGCCCGTGGGCACATGGATCGTAAGTTGGAAGTAGGGATTTGAACCCTGGCAGAATGGCTCCAAAGTCCACTCTCGAAGCACGGCCGCACTCTGCTTCCTCCAGTGCCCCAAGCACTCAGAAAACCAGGTTCACCCCCGTTTGGGGGTTCTACAGAGGATTCTCAGAGGAGAGCCCTTTGAGCCGATCTTGCAGGGGAGGAAGGGGGATTTGCTCCGTGGACATGTGGGGAGTTGTCACTCAGGCTGAGCAACAGGAAGCCCTTCACCCCCACCCTCCCAGTGGCGGGAACCAAAGCCCGATGTTTTGTTTCTCCAAAGGACTGCACCACCTCGCGTAAGTGCACTGGTGTTACCAGTCATCAGTCGCCCACGTCTTGACAGCGTCAGCTGCAGCACGTGTCCGTGGAAGCCCAGAAGTGGATTCTGTGATGCATCTGAGGGCGTTTCCTTCATCGCTTCTGTCTCCTGCTCTTCAACTCCTCAGCGTGACCTCGTGTTCTACAATCATACGACAGGATTCACATGAGGGTTTGGTGGCTTGTTATTCTGTCCTATGATACAGTGCCCTCTGGAGTCCTTCGATTTATCCTTTGAAGGCAGAAATGTCTCAGATCACTCTACCTCACTTCCTAAGGCCATGCTCTCCTCTCTGCTTTTGGTTGTCTTCTCTCCCTGGCCACCCATGTGGGAAACAAACAGGTCCAGGAGGTGCCCAGCTCCCAGGTGTGGTACCTCCCCAAGTTTAAGATGTCAGGGTGGCTCTCCCCTCTCTTAAGTATTTCCATGAACCTCCTCAGAAGCACAGATCAAGGCCTGGGCTCTGTAAAGAGGACTTGAGCTGATTTGTTCCCTGTATGCACGGGCTGGGGACAGATGTGGGAAGGGGAGTCCTGCAAATATGAGCCTCATTCTCCTCCATCCTCCCTGTGCCCTTCTTGCAGCTCTGTCTTTGCGCCTCTCCTGTCTGACACCATCTCCACCTTGGAACCCTCCGTGTCTGGAAGGGTCACTCGTTCATGAGTCTGCAGACACTACGGACAACAGGGAGATGTGAAGGGGGTGGTCTTCCACTCAGGCTTCAGAGGGGGGATGTAGGCGTGTGTGGTAGTCAGGTTTCCATCAGAGAAACAGAACCTCTGTGGTAGAGAGTGAAGGATTTATTTCAGGGATCTGACCTTGTGCACCCATGGGAGCTGGTGCAACACTCTGTAAGGACATTGCTTCTGCATCTGGCGTTGGGCCTGAGGTCAGCAGGGCTGGCAGTTGTGAGAAGGTGGATGTGAAGTGAGGGAAACCAGGCCACGCTGGGACCCACGAGGAAGAGCTGGAACCCATCTCGGTTTCCTCCACCTCCAGACCTCCTGCCTCTAGGACATGGATGCTCCGCAGGAGCAGCTGGTGCGCTTTGTCATGGAGCAACACTCCTGGCCCAGGACTCAGAGAAGCCGGAAGAGGAGGTCCGGCGGGAGCTGGGGAAGCTGCAGCCTGGCCGCTGCCTGGCACCTGCAAGGTGAGTGGCAGCCCACTGGCGCTGCGACAGCACGTGACCCTGAACGTGGCTTCTGAGCCTGGACGTGGCTGCAGCTTCACATCTACCTTCCAAAGCCTGCACAGATTGGTCTTGTGGCCCAGAATTCTGTGTGCGTGGACTAGAATTCTGGAAAAGATCTTTCCAGCTTGGCTAAACCAACGTGATACGAAGTTGCCACTGCACAGGGAGATAACGGGTGATTTCAACCAGAAATCACTCTTTCCTTCTGAACTGTGGTTGGTTTCTTTTTCATTTTCTAAAAGCAAGCATCCCTCAGCACCATGCAGGCCACAGAAATTAACACCACGACTACCATGCCTTTTCCCCAGTGACTTCGCAGTTCCATTTCCCATGAGGAAAACATCTTCCTGCTACCGACCCGTTAGCCCTGTTGCACAGGAAGTGATAACCCTGGCAGCAGGAGACAGTGCCTCCTTCTCAGGCTAGTTTTCGTTATGAAGAGCCCAGGAGTTTCTCCGTGATGCCCACATTTCTGCCTGCGAGGCTCCCTGTAGGCTAATATCCGTGATGGTTAATTTTATATCAGGTGGCCTGGCCGGATACGCCGCACCCCATCCAGCTCGCCTATTTGGCCTGTGCAGAAGACAGATGGATTTTGGAGAATCACAGTGGATGATCATAAGCTTTAACAAGGTGGTGACTCCAGGTGCAGCTGAAGTACCAGATGTGGTTTTATTGCTTGAGCAAATTCATACTTCCTCTGGTATCCGGCATGCAGCTCCTGATCGGCCAAAGGCCTGTTGCTCCATCCCTGT
Organism: Camelus ferus; assembly: GCF_009834535.1. Classification (NCBI taxonomy): domain Eukaryota; kingdom Metazoa; phylum Chordata; class Mammalia; order Artiodactyla; family Camelidae; genus Camelus; species Camelus ferus. Next base: position 5,595,875 of record NC_045717.1, on the reverse strand, counting down.
CCATAAGGCCCACCAGAAGCAATTTGCTTTCAGCTGACGAGGCCAGCAACGCACGTTTGCTGTCCCACCTCAGGGGCGCACCAAAGCCTCCACCCCCACGTCGTTACTTAGTTTCCAGGAATCTTGGTGGCCTTCCCCCTCTGCGTGATATCACACTGGGCCATGACCATCGATGACCTTACGGTGACTGGCCCTCCTGTGGGTAAGGTAGCAACTACTCCAGACTTACAGATGAGACATTCATGTGTCACAGGCTGGGAAATAAATCGAACTCAAATTTAGGGGCTTTCTGCCTCAGGAAAATTTCTAGAGGTCGGTGGTGTGGGGTGTGTTGAGACATCCCTTCTCAGGTGAAGGACAAATTTTTTCTTTTTTTTTTAAATGGAGGTACTGGGGATTGAACCCAGGACTTCGTGCATGCTAAGCACGTGCTCTACCATGAGCTGTACCCACCCCCAAAGCTATACCCACCCCCAAGGACAGGTGGCTGTGTCTGACTTCTCCTGCAGCCAAGAAAGGGGCACAAGTCCTTGGGCAGCATCTCTTGGGATTTTGGAGGCAATATGTTTTTCACCTGGGTGTTGCTCTGGCTCATTTCCTCAGTGACCCCAAAAGCTGCTTATTTTGAGGGATGCCCAGAAGAGAAGGTTCAGTAACAGGTCCGGGCTGCTGTGCAAGCTTCTCTGCCACTTGGGCCATAGGATCCAGCAGATCCAATGGTACCTGAAATGTCAGTGATTGACAAGGATGCTGGGTGGAGCCATGGGCAGGCCCCTCTGGGTGAATCCCAGCACAGGCCTTTAGGATCTTGGAGCAAGACTCTGCCATCACCCACGGGTAACTATTCTCCTTTTGAGAAACAGCCACTTAACTACTGGGCCTTAATAGAGACTGAACACTTAACTTTGGGCCACCAAATTACCATAAAGATCTGAGCTGTCAATCATGAACCACATGTTTTCTGATTCACCAAGCTGTAAAGTCAGGTGCACACAGCGATACTTCATTGTCAAAATAGAAGGGATGTATACATGGCTGGGCCCTGAAGGCAAGTGCAAATTACGTGATGAAGTGGTCCAGATGCTGTGGTCCCCAGTCCTGCTACACTGCCTTCTCTCTCCCAGCCTGCACCCACGGCCTCGGGGGGAGCTCCCTATGAAGACCGGGGCCTGGTTTACAGATGGTTTTGCACGATATGCATGCACCGCCTGACAGTGGACGGTGGCAACAAGACAGCCCCTCTCTGGGACATCCCTGGAGGATGGTGGTGAAGGGACATCCTCCCAGCGGGCAGAACTTTGAGCAGTGCACCTGGTTTGTTCACTTTGCCTGGAAGAGGAAGTGGCCAAATGTTCAATTCTGTATCAATCATGGGTTGTGGCCAGTGGTTTGGCTGGATGGTCAGGGACTTGGAAGGAACATGGTTGGAAAACTGGTGACAGAGACATTTGGGGATGAGAAATGTGGTTGGACTCTCTCACACTCACCTCTCACACACTCCTCAAGCCATATGGCTCCTTTTGGCTCCCCAGACACTTTGCAGTTCGCACTTGCCCTTCCCTCCTCCTTGACCACTAGATCAAGAGGGCTCCTTACCCCTTTATTGCCCTCCCGGCGCTCATCGGTGTATATATACCTGCTTGTTTCTTTATGTGTGTCTTGTTACCTGTTTCCCCCGCTAGAATGCGGCTCCTTGCAGGCTCAGCCTCGTCTGCCTTGTTCACTGTGGCTTGTGCTCTTGCTAGCAAATGTGGAAAGCGCTTGATAAACATTGCTCAAATGGGTGAGTGGAGAATGTGGCCATGCAGTAGAGAACTTGGAACAAACACCGGTGCCGATCAGAAGGGAAACGTGTTAATGATTCCACTGGTCAACCACACCATGGGATGCCTACTGGCTCAAGGCCCGAATAGGCCCTGGAGAGCTTACGGTGCAACTTTTAGTATGAGAGCAAATATCACGGGCCTGGCATTCCTGATGAATACCCTGGTTGTATGAGCCTTGGGCAGTTTTTCATGCCAATAATCATAATATGAATATTGAGTGTTTACCATACACTCAGCTTTGACTGTGTAATAAGCAAACACAGAATCTCAGGGATGTTCAGCTCACATGTTTGGAGGTCAGTCGGGGTTTGTCTGATCTACGTGGGGCTTGGCTGGGTCGGGCCCCGGCTGAAGGCTGGGTTCAGGTCTGTCCACGTGATCCTCCTCCTCCTGGCTGCTTCCTCGAGCCAAGGCAAGCTCCCTTGCCATCAGGGCAATGCCAGTTATGCAGGCATAGTTTAAGCCATTATTAGCATCTCACTGGCCAAAGTAACATAGTCAAGTCCAAAGTCAAGGGTAGGGAAGTATCCCCCCAGCCCCTGAAGCAATGGCAAGGCTATGAATGTATAACACTAACGTAGGCAAGGTGGAGAAAGGAGGCCAATATTTCAGTCTTTGTCAAGTTTGTCACTCAATCCACCAACAACCCCACAAGGGTTGTTATTATTATATTACTATTATATTATTATTACATATTATACTATGTACTATATTATACTATGTACTATATAAAAAATGATAATACTTTATAATATATATAATATAATACTATGGTATATAGTATAATATTCTTTATATTATATATAGTATAATGTTTATAAACATATAGCATAAAATACAAGCATAGTGTAACATATATACTGTATAACATAAAAGTGTACACATAATACAGATAATGTACTACATGTACGTATATACCTTGTATACATATGTTATATATAGCATACTATGTGTTTACATAGTATGTAATATATAGTACAATACGTACTATAATATGTAATATAGTATAGTATATTATAGTATTATAATAATACTATATACTGGTATATATATAATATATAATATAATATAATATGTTATAATACTATATATAGTAAACAGTATACTATATATATATACAGTGTAGTATATAATGTGTGTATATAGCACAATATACTGTATGTATACATCACATATACTGTGTGTAGTATACAGATAACATATAGTATACACAATATATAGTGCTGTGTGTGTATATATAAATACGCTATATATACTAGATGTTATATAAATTTTTTAACATATGGAATATTTACTATTATAGTGAAAGCGGGATTTCAGACAAGTTAGGAAATCTGAGTTATTCAGTAACTGGTATTGGGATATCTGAATAGCCATCCAGGAGTGAAAAAAAAAATTTGGTTCCTATTTCATAGCATTTACCATGGTAAATGCCAAATGGATCATGAATTCCAAATATAAAAAAAAATGAAACCATAGCTCTCTTAGAAGAAGTCATGGAAGAATAATCTTTAATCTTGGAGTGGAAAAGACGTGGTGCAAAACCCAGAAAGGATTAAAAACAAGGACATTAACGACATAAAAATAGAAGATATAATACATATATGCTATAAATATAATGTATTGTGTATAATATGTATATATTATACTATAGCATATAATTGTAAAGCATATATAGTATACGCAGTATAATACATTAAGCTATAGAATAATATATACGTATACATTACATAGTATAATATGTGATAGTGTATATAGTGTATTATACTATGATATTATATTTAAGTATATATTATACTATGCTACTAATAATATAATGTATATTTCTAATATATTTTTATAGTAGCAGCCTACATAGTCTTATCATTACCGTCTTTTTGCACGTGAAGAAACCAAGAATTAAGAGGTGAAGAGACTTGCCCAAGGTCACACAGTTAGAGACAGAGCTGGAGTCTGGACCCAGGATGTCAGACTCCAGAGCTTAATCCCAGACCCATGCTGCCTTCCATTGTTTTGATGAAAGCGGAAAAGTGCCTCCCGGTTGGGATGTAGGAAATGGTGGATGCTGGTGTCCTTCCATCTCAAATTCAGATTCTTCACTCTACCTGCTTCCCGGGATCCTAGGGTGTCCCTCGGTCTGGTCTCTGTGTAAAGCCCTCTTTCCTTCCTATTAAAATGTGCATGCCTAAGGCTTCACCCCACCCCCCACCCCGCCCCCACCAAGGTCTCTAACCCCCTTGGGCATTAGTGGCTCTAATTACTTACCCAAGAGATCATTTTCTTGCATTTTCAAGACCCCAAATCCAAAGATTTGACCAATGTGGGAATTTTAGACTCCAGATGGACTTACGGGAGGTGGTAGGAGACAGGAAAGCTTTTCTGGATTCTTAAATCACTTGGAGATGGGAAGCTTGTTTACGGGCCTGGAACACTTCTGACAGAGTCAGGATTTCCCCAACATTTAGTTCCTGTTAGTCTTGGAGAGAGGGAGAGAGAGCGAGAATGAGAGTAAGAAAGGCAAGAACCCTCAAGAAACGCTGTGGGTGGACATACATAGATGTGCACTTACATAAAGGCGTTCCACGCTGTGCAGAGGGCAGAGCTGCCGCCGAGAATCCACTTCAATTATGAGGGAACATTTCAACTCCATCATTTGGCACATTCTCTAACCAGAGGTCTTTCGGCACAAGACAGGCTGGTGGGAAAGGGATCTGCACGGAGGGCTTATTGCCATGCTCTGTTCTGTGTGTATCTGTGTTTGTGTGTTTACAGAAAAATTCAATACTTAATTGTATGCTTGGCCGGCTTACCACTAATTTCTAAAAGAGACATTCCAAAGCCTTGGTTAGGTTCGCTCATATCTCATAAAAGCCATAACTTGTCTGCGGGCACCCAGAACTAATCCCGTGTGGAGACAGAGGCAGCAGTCACCTGGGAGGGTTCAAAGTTCTGAAAGACCCACTGTGCTGGGAATTGCTGGTCACCTCTCCAGCATCCATGTTCCTTCTTCCTTCCTAAATGGACCCCAGATTGCCCAGTGTGTGGTTTGCATGGCCTCAGACCCAGACCCAGAGGTGGACCTTTATTGGTTGAAGGCAGTTAGCTTCATCCTTGCTACAGCGAATTGGTTCAGGAGTGGGAATGTGGTGTGAATTGCTCCAACAAGAGGAAGCCCAGGAGTTCTTTGAAGGTTGTGGAGAAGAGAAGCTCTATTCTGCTGAGATATAAATGAGGGCAGTGAACCCTGTTAGCTCTCCTGTGACCCATGATCACAAGAGGAGTCAGCCTTAGGGGGAAGTTGACGTTGAGGAAGGTCCACAGAGAGATGGAAGGAAATGGATGCCGAGAGACATTGTTCAGACACTTGATCAGACCGTACCTGAAACCTGTTCTGCCTCCAGAATCTTTAGTCCCCTTTAAAGGTTGAGCCTGAGTAGGGTTTTCTGTTACTTGAAACTAAAATAACCTGCACTGTTATGCCCACCCAGCCAAAATGTTGTTCTTCCCTGGTCTGCTCTGTTACTGGAAATACTCACTGATACACTCAATCCTCTGGGACAAATCAGGCCACCCAAAAGCCCTCGGGAGGCATTACCCTGGAGTTCCCTCTCGTCCCAGGAAGGGATCCTAGTCTTGTAGAGGAGACAGGTGTGTCATGTCCTGACAAGATGGCACTCTCAGCACTAGGATGGAGGATGGTCACGTGTACACAGAACTGCAGAACTTGATTGTAGCCCCAGGCTGCCTGCCACCCATTATTTCAGTACAAAAAGCAAAATGCATCCTAATTGGGATACCTGCTCTGCGCAGAGGACCGTGGGAAGGCTTTAACTAGCGGTATTTATGGGGACTCGTCGCCCACCAAGCATGTTCTAGGTTGTGGAGAGAACTCAGTCAGTCTTAGTCTGCTTGGGCTGCTGTGACAAGATACTTCTGATTTAAATAAGAAACACTTATTTCTCACAGCTCTGGAGGCTGGGAAGTCCAAGATTGAGGTGCTGGCCCATTTTTTTTTTTCCTGGTGAGGGCTCCTTGCAGGTGGCTTCCTTCTTGCTGTGTCTTCACATTGTGGGGCGAGAGAAAGAGCAAGCTGTCTGGTCTCTTCTTGTAAGGACGCTAATCCCTTCACGAGGACCACCCTCATGACCTCATCTAAGCCAATCACCGAAGGCTTCGTCTCCAGTTACCATCACTCTGGGAGTTAGGGCTTCAGTACATGAAGTCGGGGTGGGGGTGGGGAGGCACAAACCGTCCATCACATGCAGCGAGCGAAACAAAGCCCCTGCCCTCATGGATCTCGTCCTCTGGTAAAGGAGACAGACGACGAACAAGCAAGCAATCTAGAATGGTTGATGGAGGAGAGTGAAAGCGCCATGAAGAAAAACAAAGCAGAAAGAAACCTATTTTTACGCCTGACAACATAATTACTTCTGTAGACAATCCCTATGAACCTAGAAAAAAAGCTAATAGATTTAATAAGGCAGTTTAGCAAAGTTCAAGATACAAAGTCAGAAAAAAAAAAAGGAAGAAAAATAAGGCGAAGTGATGGAGGGGGTCAGGGAGTGGTAAGAGCAGAGGGATGACCTGTATTAGGAGGTGATGCAAACCTTTCAAGACCGATGTGGGTTGTGGATGACGAGGGGCACACACCGAGCGTTTATAAGATGATAGAAATAAAGGTGGTAGCTCCTTGAAGAATGGATTTTGACTACTCGTTCATATAATCCAGTTACTGAGCAGTACATTTTTGAAAGTGTTTGATTCTTTTTGGATCATGCTGTATTTTTAAGGGGAAGGCACGTCACCTGTGTCAGTGCTGCTGGAGGGGAAGGCAAGGAGCCCTGGGCATTGATTACTGGATTGAGTACCGTGGAGGGTCTTTGGTGGGCTTGGAAGGAGTCATTTCCAGGGGGCTAGTGAGGCTGAGAGCTTGACTGGAGTGGATTTAAGAGAGAATGAGGGGGGAGGTTATATAGCTCAGGGGTAGAGTGCGTGCTTAGCATGCACAAGATCCCGGGTTCAATCCCCAGACCTCTGTTAAAAATAAATAAATAAATAAAAATAAATAAACCCAATTACTCCCAAAAAGAAATTTTTAAAAAAACAACATGAGATGAGAGAAAGTAGAGAGTTTTGAGTTTAGCTAACATTTTGGAAAAGCTACTTTCCAAAGGAATGTGGAGGTAGCTGGAGGGGGTGTGGGGGTCAAAGGAGTTAAACAGTATTTTTTAGAGAGAGGAGAGATCAGCATGTTTGTAAGAAGAAGGGAAAGGTGCAGCAGAGAGAGGAAAACCTATCATGCAGGAGCCAGGGGGGTTCATTGCTGGAATAATGCTGCAGAAGAGGTGAGAGGTGATGGCACCCGGGGCTTGGGGACAGGCTGGCCTTTGCAAAGAGCCCACTTAGTGACAAGAGGAAGGCAGGGAGTTGGGGCAGATGCAGGGAGGTGAGTGGATCCAGCGGGGGTTACTGTCGAAGTCCTCTTCTAACTACTCCTGTTTTCTTATGGAGGAATGAGAGCAGGGTTATCCGCTGACAGTGAGCAAGGGGGAGGAAGTGTTGGATGTTTGAGGAGAAGGTCCAGAGGATAGTCCCCAGGTGAGGGAGGCAGAACCTGAGTCAGGAAATGTGGGATTGCTGGGCAGGGCCAGAGGATATTTGAGATTGTGATTTCTGGAGTGAGGTCCAGCAGCACAGCTGGGTATGCTTCTCCAGCCACATTCAGCTGCTAGGAGCAGGCGCAGGTAGGCGGGAGGCTGGGTTTCATTAGGGTTGGGCTTTTGCTGGGCAAGGAGAAGGAACTCTGGGTACTGGGACTGAGGGTGTATGAAAGGGAGGAATGACCCTGGAATCTAACCAGCCAGGGTGGGCAGGTTCTCTTGGTGGTTGGGTCACTGATACAAGTCCTGATGGGTTTTTAAGATGATTAGAGTTGGATTCATAGAGGGTGTGAACTGGAAAGACAGGAGATAGTGCTCCTTGGGTGGGGGTGGGGGGTTGAAATGCGGATTATGGAGAGAGTTGAGTGTATTAGTCTGTTAAGCCTGTCATAACAAAATTCCACAGACTGGGTGGCTTAACAGCAGAAATTTATTTCTCATTGTTCTGGAGGCTGGGACGTCCAAGAGCAAAGTGCTGGTAAGGTAGGTTTCATTCTGAGGCCTTTCCTCTTGGCTTGTAGGACACCTCCATCTTGCTATGTGCTCAGATGACGTGTTCTTTGTCGTGCAAGGAGACAGAGAGAAGAGAGGGCAATGCTCTGGTGTCTCTTCTTATAAAGGCACTAACCCCATCACGGGAGCCCCACCCTCATGACCTCGTCTAACCCTAATTAACTCCCTAGGGCCCCATCTCCATATGCCATCATATTGGGAGTTAGGGCTTCAGCATATGAATTTTGAGCATTCAGTCCACAATGTTCAATCATTGCCAATGACAAGGTTTAAACATCTAAGATTATAGGATGAAGAACAGGATAATGGGAGGCAAGGAGCCCGAGGAACTAAGTGGGGAGGGTGTGCGGAGAATTGTCTTCATGGAACCGAAATCACTAAGTGTTGTGACAGGAGTGGTTTTTGGAGAGAGAAGCAGTGAGGCCGGTGCTAAAATCTTCGAGGAATTAGGGGTGAGTGGAGGATGCTGCCATCTCTAGGGGTGAATGGGAGGAGTGGTTAAGAGGCCAGACTCTAGTGTCAGCCAGCTGAGTTTGAATCTTTTCTGTGTGATCTTGGGCAGACTACTTAGTCTGTGCCTCAGTTTCCTCATCTGTAAAATGGGGTGATCATCATACATACCTCATGGGATTTGAGAGGTTTAAATGAATTAATAAATGGAAAACACTGTAGGGTGGGGGCAGGGAGGGGCTGGTGGTCTCGTCTGGTGGCATGAGCTTCTAGATTGATGAACCTTTTTTAGGAAGTGGGAGAGATAGAGGCCTGAACGTGACAAGGAGGTTGTCCCCTCCATCTCTGGACCAGGGACGCATGGAGTTTGGGAAAGAGAAAGCCACCTTTGAGCAGACAGCAGACATAGTGGAATTTTGGGGAGAGAACTGGATTTTGGTTAAAGGCAAGGTGAAGGGTTGAAAGGAGAGAATTTTGCTGAAAGTGGACAGTGAAAGCCACAGGACCCGTGGCTGAGAGATTGGGGAGGGGTCGTAAGCTGGGTCATGGCAGAGTGTACAAAGCTCTTTGGGGATGAGAGGCCAGGTGATGGGGGATGGCTGGGGGTCCTGGGCTCCGGGGAGTGGCTGAGGCATGGTGGAGCTGGTCTTGCAGATTTCCTAGCCTGCGGTGCTGAGGTGAAGAGTGCTGGTGTGTGCGTGTGGTGATGGCAGAGGGGCTGCCTTGCCATGAGCATGTGGAGCTCTGTAAGTCCCTTCTCTGGATCACCGGTGGCACTGTTGACCCCTGCCGTGGAGCTGAGCAAAGGGTGAGCATGTCCCTGGAACTGAAGTCAAAGGTCCTTGGGGAAGAATGGGGGGTGGGAGGGACAAGGGCTGGGACTGGTGACCTGATGGGCCAGATCGTGAAAGGCCCCATGTGCATTTTTTACAACGCAGACCTTTAGCTTGAGAGTCAGATCTATGCTTTCTAAAGGTCACCCAGGATGTGCGTGGATGATGGATGATGTAACAGAAAGAAATCCATCCTGATCAAAGGGACCAGTTAAGGGGCGGTTGCAATGGACTAGGCGCAGATAACGAAGACAAGAAATCAGTAGGTGGAGGTGACAGGATGGAGGATGGGAGGGTAGATCTGGAAGAATTTTCAGGGTCTATTTCCTGAGCAAATCTCTAAGCAAACAGGCCCCAGTAGGGTCATGGAACCCGAAGTTGCTGATAGGAGGCTAAAAAATAGGTCAGGGAATGTGGAAAACCTGGCTCTTGTTGGGGCCCCATCCCAAGTCAATAAGTTGCCACCTTTAATGAGTCTCTAGAGTTTTCCAGAGCCTCAGTTTCCCTAACTGCTCCACTAACACAAGAAGAATATATCCAGCTGCCTGTGGCATTTCAGCGATGGGAGTGAGTGCACGGGATATTGCTATGCATTTGAGCACTTCAGTTAAGAATGCTTTCTGTTTGCCTGGGATGGAGGGTGGGGTGGTATCAAAACCTTTTCATGTCTATGATCTCATTTAATGCCCATGACTCTGTCGGTCAATGGAAGCAGATGATGTTGGTGACAATGAAGATGCTACAAAGGCAGCTCACGTTTATAGCGGCTCATTAAGTACCAGTCTCTGGGCTCAGCACTTGCCAACATGGTCTTACCTGAGCAATCCCTCAAGGCACATAGTGTTACTGTTTCCATTTTAAAGATGAGACAACTGAAATGTGGAGAGGTTAAGCGAATTTTCTGAAGTTGTATGCTTACTAAGGGCCTGGAACTGGATTTTGGACTCAGGCAGTAAATTGACACCAGGACCAGTGAGCCATTTCTGTCCTACGTGAAGAATGAGAGTGTCGTCACCCTTGCTTTAGATGAAAGGTTGGCAGACCAGATGCAGCCCTCTGGTGGTTTTATAAATAAAGTTTTATTGGAATCCAGCCAGGCCCTTTCACTTGTGTATTGTCTGTGGCTGTTTTCACGCTACAGATGGCAGAGTTGAGTAGTGATGACAGAGATTGCCTGACAGAGAAAGCCTGAAAGATTTACCATCTCACCCTTTACCGCAAGTTTGCTGAGATCTACACTAGACTATCTTCTTATTGGTCTATTTCTTCTTTCTACCTGTTTATTTCTCTTTCTCCCAGCAATAAGATAGTATTTAAAATATAAAAGTAAGGGAAGATTATTCCTATTGTAGCATCCTGTTTTCATGAGCATTTTTACCAAAGTCAGGTTGAGAAAGAATGAACAGTTAATGTATCACCAGATGCATTTTTTAATGAGGTCTGCTTTTTTTCTCCCCATTTCAGATTCCTCCTTTATTTTGACATTCACTTGGTTGTGACATGATGAGGTCCACTCTTAACATAATGCCAAAGATTAAAGTGACACCAAATCTTCATAAAATACTTATGATTGTACCTACTATGTTCTAGGCATTATTCTAAATATTGGGATTTCCCCCATCTATAAAGTGAAGGAAAATTTGAAATGAGAGGATCTAGTTAAACGTCCAGCTCATCTCTACCACATTCTAAGCCATCCTTCTTAGAAGCCCCCTGCTTCTCAGCAGATGTCGTGCGCACACAAACAGCACACACCAAGAAATGTGCCCAGGGAAGGGACCTCCTCTTTAGACATTGCTACATAGAGTGGGCTTATCCCACAAACACACAGATATTGGATCTTAAGAAATGTGTTTTGGCTCTTGCAGCCTCCGCAGTGCGAGAGAAGGGGCCCTGCATTCTCGCTTGATATGACTGACAAAACCAAACCCAGGTAAAGGTCGCCAGCAACCGCTGGGCATCCCGTGTTGGGACTTCAGATAAGGAGCTGTAGTGTCACCTCCTGGCCACTAGAGGACTTCATCCTGTTTGAGCAGAGGGAGACTTGTTCCAGGCCTTTCTGCACGGGGGAAGGTTTGCTTATCTTCCTCTCACTTAATTCTCCAGCGGCCTTGTGTGTGGGTCCCTCCCTAGCTATAAAGCACCAGAGGGTGTTTAGGACAGACAGCCATTCAGTGCTGAACTGCTAAGGGGTTCACCTCCAGGCTGCTTATTCAGAGACAATGCTAGATTTAAAAATATCTTTATAATTTTGTGCACAAATCCATCTCTGTGCAACTTGTACCAGTTGGGTCCCTCCGAACAACATGAGGTGTGACCTGCTTCTGCACACGGTCCCTTTCACAGTGCTCCCCGGTGGAGAAGACACAGTGAAATGAATAGCTTGTACTTAACACACACTTATGTAGCACTTCCTGTGTATCCTGGGTGCCATTCAAAGTGCTTTATAAATATTAACTTACTTAATCCTCAAAACCACCCTGTGAGACAGGTGCTTTTATTAGCCCCATTTTACAGATGAGGAAACTGAGACACAGAAGAGTTAAGGAACTTGCTAAGCGTCATGCAGCAATTCAAGGGTAGGGCTGAGGATTGAACCCAGGCAGTGAAGCTTCAGAGCTCATAGTTTTCACTAGCACACTCTGCTCTGCTGCCTCGTAGGAGAGGGGCCAGATAAACAATGACATATTTTAGAAAATATTTTAATCTATTTTTTTCATTATAAGTACATAACAGAAAATTTGGAAAAATCAGAAAAGAAGAGGAAAAAAAATCGCCCACAATTGTACCGCACTACCACAATCGTAGCAATCAGTGTTGTGTTTTTGCTTTCATTTTTTATATGCATGTGAACTTTTTTCATACCTCCATGCATGCAATTTGTATCCTGCTTTTCCACTTAGCATATAATGGTTTAAAGTCCTTACATAACCTTCATAATCACCATTTTAAATGTTGCAGGAATGCGTGTATGTGGTGACATAGTGGAGTTCCAGGGGCGCTCGTAGAAAAGAATGTCCAAGGAAGGGAGAGAACAGTACACACTGTCGAGGCAAGGATGCAAAATGCCCGTGGGGCCTCTGGTCTCGCGTGACAACGGCAAAGGCCACTGGGCTGACATGTCATGTCAGTGGCACTGAGCGAGGAGGCAGCAGCTGGCGATGCAGTGCCTCATGGCATTTGGAGACTAAAAACAGTTCTGTTAGGTGACAACATGTGGTAAAGACTCAGTGGAGAGAAATGGAGCTTAGATTCACTGTAGTGTCTTGTACTTGGGTGATTCAGAGAAGCCCTGGGTTCTGATTCCAGCCCCATTAGCTGTGTGACCTGGGACACATCAGTTCAGTTCTCTGGGTATCAGTTTTCTTAACTATTTCATGGGAACAAGAACAGCTCTCATGAAGGGTCTTGAGAAGAATGATGCGTTGTGTCAGTTAGGGATGCTTTTGGCTGCAAGTGGTAGCAGACCTGATTTACAGTGGATCAAACAGAAAAGACTTGGTTTATTTATTTATACATATTAATATATTTTTACTTATATATAATATATTTTAATACAATGTATAATACATTATAAAATACATTTTACATAATTCTATAATAGATATATATTTATTATATATTTTCATATAATGCCTAATACACTGGACTGGATCTTTGATAGGGTGGTATTGACCATTCCTCATAGAAGTCCAGTTTTAAGGGAGATATTCTTGTTCTCGCTGATCAGTAGGAAATCCACGTGCGTGATGGGATTGATGCCACGGTAAAGCAGCTCCCCGATGACTTAGGAGTAGCATCAGAGCAGATCATGTGAACTTCCCTGAGGACACAGATCTTGAAGACCCCACGCTCTGAGTACCTCCTGCCCCCTCTGTCATTTGGCCCTTGCCTTCTGCTGCCTTGGACCATTCAGAATTTGCAGTGACAACCAGCAGGGGCTTCCCACAGCTGTCCCCAGTCCTCCTGCATGGCACTGATTGGGGTGTACCATTGATGGATTGGGTTCAACGCACATTTTAGAAACAAGACAGTCATTTACAGCCAAGTGACAGGAACAGGACTGTTTTAAGTGAGCACGTCCACTGAGGAAGGTGGAGCCAAGAGTCATCACGGCAAGGACGTCAACTGGGAATCAGGAAACCCGCCTCACTATAGTCTTGGGACTTAGACAAGTTATTTAGTAAGAATAAGACAACAATCTCCACAACAGCCAGGCGCATTTATTGAGTGCCTACTGTGTGCCAGGCACTGCGTTTGGCATGTGTTATCTAGCTGAACTCTCACAGCAACCCTGTGAAATAGGTACTGTTCCTATTTCCATTCTGCAGAGAAAGAAAAAAAGGACCCAGCAAGGTTCAGAGAGGCCAAGAGACACCCCGTGGTCACGGCCATGCAGCTGGTGAGTGGCGGGGCCAGCTTTTCCCTCCAGATTCACCCACCTCGGACTTCTTAATCACAGCAGTGTCCCTTCGGTGGCCTCCATTTCCTCTTCTGAAAAGGGGAGTGTGGCACTGGTCATTTTGGAGTCTAGGCCCCTGTAATTCTGCAGCAGATTTCTCTTCCAGGATAGTAGCAAGTTGCTTAGGCACTGAAGATGATGTGTCTTCAAAATGAAATCAGCCCACTTTTTTAACATTAAAAAAAAAAAAAAAAGACAGGAGAGTATTACAGCATTGGCCACTACAACAAGAATAACAGTTAAATGAAAACCACAAGGTATTTTTCTTTCCCTTTCTGGCTTGCTTCACTTAGAATGACCATCTCCAGGTCCGTTCATGTTGCTGCAAATGGCATTATTTCATTCTTTTTCATGGCAGAGTAGTATCCCATTGTATAGATATGCCACAACTTCTTTATCCAGTCATCTTTTGATGGACATTTAAGTTGTTTCCACATCTTGGCTATTGTAAATAGTGCTGCTATGAGCATTGGGGTGCATGTATCTTTTTGAATTGGAGTTTTCTCTGGTTATATTGCCCAGGAGTGGGATTGCTTGATCATATGGTAAGTCTATTTTTTGTCTTTTGCAGAATCTCCATACTGATTTCCATAATGGCTGCACCAAACTACATTCTCACCCACAGTGTAGGAGGGTTCCCTTTTCTCCACAGCTTCTCCAGCATTTATTGTTTGTGGACTTTTGAATGATGGCCATTCTGACTGGTGTGAGGTGATAATATCATTTATATGTGGAATCTAAAACCAAAAAAAGACAAACAAACTTATGTACAAAACAGAAACAGACTCACAGACATAGAAAACAAACTTATGGTTATTAGTGGGGGAAGAGGGGGGGAAGGGATAAATTGGGAGTTCAAGATTTGCAGATACTAACCATTATGTATAAAGTAGATAACAAGTTTCTACTTTCTAGCACAGGGAACTGTATTCAATATCTTGTAGTAACTTATGGTTAAAAAGAATATGAAAACGAATACATGTATGTTCCTATATGACTGAAGTATTGTGCTGTACACCAGAAACTGACACAACATTGTAAACTGACTGTACTTCAATAAAAATAAATTTTACAAAAAGGTTAGAAAAAAAAACACAAGGAGATATCATCTCACATCCTTTGGGATGGCTACTATAAAAAACAAATAAACAGAAACAAAACCCGGAAAACAACAAGTGTTGATAAGGACATAGAGAACTTGGAATCTTTGAGCACTGCTGAGGAATGTATGATGGTATAGCCACTATGGAAAATGCAATTCCTCAAAAATTTAAAAATAGAATTACCATAGGATCCAGCACATACATGGTATATTGGCATATATCCAAAAGAACTAACAAAGAGATATTAGTCAGCACACTCGTGTTCATTGCAGCTCTATTCACAGTAGCCAAGATATGGAAGTAACCGAAATGTGCATTAATGGAGGAATACATAAAGAAAACATGGTATATACATAAAATGGAATATTATTTTTCATTAAAAAGATGGAAATTCTGGCACATGCTAAAACATGGGTGAACCTTAAGGACATGATGCCAAATGAAATAGACCAGTCACAAACAGACGGGTACCGTGTGAGTCCACTTACACGAAGTACTTAGAGCAGTCAGATTCATAGGAACAGAAAGTAGAATGGTGGTGGCCAGGGGCTTGGGCTGGGGAGGGATTCTTGTTTAATGGGTATGGAATTTCAGTTTTGCAAGATAAAAAAAAAATTTGGAGATTGATTACCCAACAGTGTGAATGCGCTTCGCACTCCAGATTGGACACTTAAGGATGGTCAAGATGGTAAACTTTATCTTAGGTTTAATTTTATCACAATTGAAAAAAAGAATTAAAAAATAATTAAAGGACAGTAAAGGCTGTGACTTCAGAGAGGTTACCATTGCCGGTCCAGATAGCCACAAGGCCATCGCTGGCGCTGCAGGACCTGGACTGCAGGGGGAAGTGAGCCTTGTCCTGGAGGCTGTCTGAGGGAGCTCTTGGTTGGGTCAGTGGCCCAATCAGCTGTGACAGCTGAGCAGGGGAGCACTCAAGGGCTGATGAGGCCATGCTCATGCCTTACGTGAGCCCTGTGACATCTGCACTGCTCATATCATTTCAGGAACTTGAGGACTCCAAGTGGGGTTGGACCCTGACAGCTGGGTTGGAGGGTGGCCGGAAGGGGAAAACGTTCTTCACAGGGCCCTCAGTCAGCAGCCGATGGCATTTGGCCTGATGCGTGCATTTGTGGCATTGCTCTGGAATGCATTCAAGGGGAGAGGACCCTCTGGGACAAAACGGTTCTTTGTTGTTTTGGAAGGGGGACGGTTTGATTTGTTTTTAACTCGAAAGTTCAGAAACATCCGACTCAACTCTGTCATATTCCGGAGTCCCGAGGGAGGTGGGGAAATGAGGTGGTGACATGCTCAATTTTTTTTTCCCCAAGAAAATTGAAAGGTTAACCACTTGCTGAGAAAATAATGAATGCAGGCATAAATAAATAAATGCTCTGCAATATTCCTGACCGACAATGATGGACTTTGCCCCACTCAAATGTTTGGAGTCATTGGCTCAACAGTGGTGGAGGCCAGCCACAGAAATTCCAGTGCCGGAGCATGAAAATTCTATGCCTTTTCTTCACATTAAATTTAGACCTGGAAGATGAATGGATGGAGAGAAGCAACTGCACAGGGGGGCTGACAAAGGGAGCATCTCCATTAAGACCCTGCCAGTGGAGGACGTAAAGAACCCAACTCCACTGGCTGAAGAAAGAAAAAGAAGTGTGTGGGCTCATATATCTGAGATGTTCAGGATAGTTTGACTTCAGGCACAGCTGGATCCAGGGGCTCACATGAAGTCTTTGGACATCTGTCACTTTCTACCTTTTAGCCCTGGTTTTCCTCTGTGTCTGCTTCGTTCTTGGGCAATCTTGTCTGTGTGTGGTGGTTCCACCAGCTCTGGGCCCACATCTTTCCAGAAAGAGAGCTGCTCCTCCCTAATGCTTCTTGCAAAAGTCCCCTGGTTGGCTGTTTGGGGGCTGGCCTGGGTTACGTGCCCATCCCCGACCCACTCACCATGACCAGGGAATGGAATGTGTTGAAAGGCCAGGGCAGAACGATGAACCACACCTAGAGCCAGAGAACGGGAAGGGTTCCTACAACACAGGGCTGATGGTAAGGGTGGGGCAGCTCCCCACAGGGAAGTCTGGGGCTGTGGCCAGAGGAAGGAGAAAGGGATGTGGGGAGGACAGATAGTCGTTCACCACGTGGGGCACGTGAAGAATGGCAGAAGCCAGTTTCCATCCAGGATTCCGATTTCTTTATTTCCTCGCTCTCACTGCTTTGCAGAGTGCTGGGGGCTGTTGACGGAGTGGCAGCTCTTCTCTCTTCTGTTCTGCAAGGATTGCAGTCACCTCTTTGGAAAAAAAAAATTTATCATCCTTTCATTTTTTCCCCCAGCTTTACTGAGATGTAATTGACATGCACCATTGTGTAAGTTTGGGGAATACCATGTAATGAATTGGTGTATGTATATATCGTGAAGTGACTACCACAAGAAGCTTAGCTAATACATCCATCATCTCATATAGTTAGAATTTGTGTGTATGTGTGGTGAGAACTTTTAAAATCTACTCTCTTAGCAACTTTCATGTACACAATATAGTATTGTTAGCTATAGTCACCATGCTGTATGTAAAAGATCCCTAGAACTTACTCATCTCATAACTGGAGGTCTGTAGCCTTTGACCACCTTCACCCATCCTTCCCCCAGCCCCATCCCCTTGCCCCTGTTCTCTGTTTCTATGAGTTTGGGATTTTTTTAGGTTGCACATATATGTGAAATCATGCAGTATTTGTCTTTCTTTGATTGACTTACTTCTCTTAGCATCATGCCCATAAGGTTCATTCATGTTGTCTCAAATGGCAGGATTTCCTTCCATTTTTATGGCTGAATAATATTCCACCATATATCTATATCTATATATCACATTTTATTTATCCATTCACCTGTCAGTGGGCACACAGCTTGTTTCCAGGTCTTGGCTATTGTAAATAGTGCTGCGGTGAATATGGGGGTGCAGATCTCTTTGAGAGAGTGTTTCACTTCTTTTGGATGCATACCCAGAGGTGGGATTGCTGGATCATATGGTAGTTCTATTTTTAATTTTTTGAGGAACCTGGATACTGTTTTCCATCGTGGCTGCACCAGTTTACATGCCCAGCAGCAGTGCAGGAGGGCCCCCTTTCCTCCACACTCTCTGCAGCATGTGTCATCTCTTGTCTTTTTGATAATAGCCGTTCTAGCAGGTGTGAGGTAAGATCTATTTGTGGTCTTGATTTGCGTTTCCCTGATGGTCGGCGCTGAGCACCTTCCTATGTACCTGTTGGCTATTTAAATGTCTCTGCGAAAAATACCTATTCAGGCCCTTCATCTGTTTTTAAGTTGGGTTATTTGTTTTTATTTTTGCTCTTGAACTGTGTGATTTACTTGTGTATTTTGGATATTAACCCTTTATCAGATACGTGGTTTGCACATATCTTTTCCCACTCCCTAGGCTGCCTTTTTCATTGTGTTTGTTGATTGCAGTCACCTCTCTATTTGGGACAATAAGGAACCCTGTGATCAGGATGCCAGTAATGGTGTTTCTGGGCAGTGGCTGTTCCCGTTTTGGATTTTGTTGCATACAAGCAACTACAAACACTTATTTTCTTGCTCACAGACTTGGGGTTGACATTTTCCTGGTTGGCACTGGCCAGGCTTGATTTCAAGCTGCAGGTTGGGTCCAAGTCTCTTTGAACTGGTGGCTTAGGGCTTACTTTTGTCATGGTGGATCACGCAAGTGCCAAGGACAGACCAAACTGTGCAAGTCTGGAAGAGTTCATGTGCATATCACGGCTGCTCATACTCTTTTGGCCAAAGCACAGCACGTAGCCACACCCAGTGTAGTTCTCTGCACCATCTCCTGCTCTGCAAGGCCATGTGGCAGAGGGAACAGAGAAGAAACAGAAACAGCCATCCCCTCCGCCACGTGTTTCCTTCATGAGACCTCATCTGAGTCAGGCTTCCTGCACAAAATTAGCTTCACAATCCATCCCGTCCTTCTGATAAGGGAGATTTTTTTTGCAAGAACTTGAGTTTCCTCCTTGAGGTCAAAATCAGGTTGAGATATGTACCCTGAACCCTCTCAGGTGTTCCTCCATGGAGTGTGTAAGGAGAAGGTCTCCATCTCACCTGTCTGGACTCCCCTGCTGGTTAGTCAGGTGATCAGGGCAAGGGTCTGGCTGAGCGCAGGGCCGGGAGAGGCCTGACCAGACAGACGGCTGCAGGGCATTGGGCAGAGGGGGAGTTAGGAGAACCACCCTGACAGCCAGGCAGCCGGCCTGGCTCAGGTGCCTATCCAGAAGGAGATTAAATCAGGGCAAAGGGACAGAGCCCAGGGGACCAGGCCAAAGCAACAGGGTGCTGCACAGATTGCGGGGTGGGAGCTCCAGAAAGTTCTCGAATAACAGGAATTCTCAGCCTGGGAGGGGAGGAAGTGCTGAGGTGTGGGACATGACCTTCTCCTTCACCGCTTTTCACCCCAATGAGACAAGAGTAGCTAGGCAGGCAGTTTCCCCTCTCATTCGTGCTTTGGCAAATTGCTTAGAACTGCTTAAAAATCTCAATATGGGTGATTATTTCCATGACTTCCCAGTGCAGTGCGACGAGTTCATACGGCATAGAAACGCTTGCAAAGAAATGCAGTGTGAGAGTGACTTTTCCTTTCTCTTTTTTTTTTGTGAGTTATAGTCAGTTTACAGTGTTGTGTCAATTTCCAGAGTGACTTTTCTTGATAGCTCCCAGAGTAAGCTGTGTGTTTTACAAGATGAAGGCTCCCTATTGAAATGGTCTTTCCAGCTGCTCTGATACTTTGTTCTTATAATTAACTTTCATAACGCAGACGTTGGTTTGTTACATTTGAGGCACAGATTAGCAACTGAAAAAGAGACAGTTACTGTAAGCGAGTCTGTCTGCTGGGCTGAGTTCTATTATCTATGGAGCATCTGAGGGCCGCGGGCAGCGGCAGAGCAGGTGGAGGGAGGGGAGGGGAGGGGAGGGCTCAGGGAGGGCAGAGAGAGAGTTTCTTCTGCAGAGAATGTGGGGCCTTCGGCACAACTGGGAGTCCACAG
This sequence comes from Camelus ferus, assembly GCF_009834535.1. Lineage (NCBI taxonomy): Eukaryota > Metazoa > Chordata > Mammalia > Artiodactyla > Camelidae > Camelus > Camelus ferus. Next base: position 5,575,976 of record NC_045717.1, on the reverse strand, counting down.
ATGGCAAGGATCACATTTCCGGATCTAGTGTGAGGCAAGAGGCAGAAAGCCTTTGCTTTCCTGTACAATTGGTGGCTGATATCGGTACCAGATGGGAGAGAACTGATTTATTGTTATTGATAATAATACCAAAATCTACGAGGAACTTATTGTGCACCCCACAGTGAATGATTTATCTCTTCAGAATAACCCAATATAATAGGTACTATTCGTATTTCCATTTTACAGATGAGCAAAGCAAGGGTGAAGCCACATCCAGTCAGTGCTAGATCAGGAATCCAAATCCAGCCTGCACTGAAGTTCATGGCAGTTTGTCCAGGATGAGCTCCTAGCATGACATGGTTGTAAAAGCTACCAGTTGGGCTTAGCTAGTGTCCCTGGACACTGGTGTATCAGCACAGGTACAGAGTGGCTCCCCTACGTAGATTAGCACCCCAAAGTGCTGAGTGCTGGAGAGGGCAGGCCGACCAGAAAGGGCTCAGGGATCCTGCCCGTGGGGGATCAGGGAAGCAGCTGGGCTTTCCAAGTAGGAAGGGAGAAGGACCACAGAGTAGACACCGTGGTTGCCCTCCAACATCCCTTCTCCCATTGTGCACCCTTCTCCCACTGTGTAACAGCAGTGGGGGTTGGCAGATTGACTCATTGCTTGGATGGGCCCTGGCTGGTCTATAGCTAAGCCAGTCAGGAAAGTCCCATCCCCTTGCCTCTATGATTGGCTCAGAGATGGGCAGATCTAAGATATTTAGGCCAATGGGATGCAAGGAGGGATTTAGTAGGGGTATCTAGGAAAATCATTCTGAACTTTGATGCAAGGGTTCAGGAAGGGACCTTCTTTCTGTCCACACCTCCCCCCAACAGTGAGCCAGATAGCAGGTGGCCTTGTTAGTTAATGGCTATATGTGACCACAGGGCAACCAGATTTGGGGGATGGCGGGGGCCACTAGCTCAGTCTCCCCTTCCTGCAGCAAGCCCACCCTAACTTGGGGCTGACTTGCAGGTGAGTCTATAAATCTTATTGTTTGATCCCCTTTGAGATGGGTTTTCTTTTTCTTGAAGCCAACAGCCTTTTAACTGGCATAACCTGGTCTACAAAAGGAAGATTAGCTTTATTTCTTTATCTCCAGGATACAGAGAGCAGAACTGGAACTAGAGGGAACTAGACATCTCTCTGAAGGTAAGGAGCTGCCTTGTGGTGAGTACTCCTGCATTTGAAGAACCCAAACTAAGGCTGGAGAATCTCAAGGAAGTTTCTAAGCGGCATGCCCACCACCACCGCGGTCAGGACTCTCAGATCGCTGAAAAGTGCGAGCAGGACTCTGAGGCAGGGAACTGATGCTAAATGCGCCTTCCTGCTGCTTTAAAGCTTCTTAGAAGGAAACCAGGGTGTTCATTTAGTTTTTCTTGCACCGTCTTCAAAAGAGACCAAGGTTGTTGAAATCATTCTTCCCAAATCTCCTACATTTTAAAAAGGTGAGTCCAATTGGCGCTAATTTAATGAGTATTATAGCCAACACATCAGCTTTCGGTCAAGTTGGTGGTGTAGTTGCATTGTATTTCTTAGTTGATTTTGTACACTTTGTAGGAAAATGAGATCTTTTGTATAATTAATGTGATTGATGAAGCCATGTCCTTCTGATCAGGCATGCCACGTAAATTCTTAGCACTGGAAACTATTCCAAAGGTTTCCAGTTGTGATTATCTGTGCTCTCCTGACGCATTCAGAGTCATACTTGTGATTTAATTATTGCGAAGTCCAGGGTCAGGAAGGCTTCCTAACCTTGCCAGGGCGATATTGTTCTCCTGGGGGAGACAGAAACCATTCTGCTTTAGTCATCCTTCTGATTCATAAACATTGCCTGTTCTAGGTCCCTTTCACAGTCCCTTCTGAATCTGTCATCTGTGAATTTATTTGAACATTTAAAAAGCATTGACTGCTTCTGATGTCTAGTGCCTGTTTGCTACGAGAAGCCATGCTTTCTTCTGTTTATCCGAGACTTGAATTTCCTGAGCTGCCAGCATCTTCAGCATCCTCTGTGGACTAACAGTCTCATAGGATATGACAAGTACCGTGCTTGGCCACCGTCAGCAGTGGTCTTTCCCACTTCCCTCCTAGTGCTTAGTTTTGTGTCAGTGGCTTATGTACTATTCTCTGCTGAGTTGCAAAGCAGATTAATGGTGCCAGTGGATTTTGCTAAATGAAGATGGAATTGAGCGGGGATCACGGAACATATTGGTGTTACTTTGGCAGCATCTTATGTGGTGAAACCAAGGGAGAATTTGACTCCTGGCTGCCTTGCCCAGTATGTGACTTTTTGCAGGAAGATGAGTGAAAGAAAGGCCATGTTTCAGGGAATGTTTTCCTGGTTGTTGTTGAGTTGAGAGGGACTAAGGGTAGACAGTGGGGCTCCTTATTTGAGTCAGCAGAAGCAGCTTTTTAGTTCCCAAATAAAATGGCTGGTCCCCCAAATGTCAGGACTTTATGCTAATTTTGTGACCTGGAAGATGGAGATGGGGCAGGGAGGACCAGGCATGTTCTCACATGTCTGGGATAACAGACACCATTAAAAAAAATTATCTCTGCTTCATATAGAATGAGTCCATTGAGCAAGAAGCCTCTGGAATCTCCTGTTAGCCACCCCGAAACAGGCACGTTTGCCCCTTTCTTAGTCCAAAGCTGCAGATGGATGCCTGAGGTCTCTTCCTGCTCAACGCCAATGGGTGACTGTAAAAACTGCTCAAGGTTTGCTTGAAGGGCCGGGCCCAGCGTGCGGTGTGCCAGCCCCACAGCTCTGCACGCCCAGCTCTGCACTGAACCATCCATCTCTGTTATGCAACTTAGAAGAAGGAGGCCTTTAACAACTGGAACGTTTGTCCCTGGCCACGGCACTCGGTAGCAGAGAAGCAGAGGAATTAAGGGCTTCAGAAGCATGGCCCAGGTCAGCTTTTGCTCTCCAGCCAAGAGGAGCCCCTCTGCATTTTTGTGCATGCGTGTTCTTCTCTCTGACTTTTAGATAACACGGATGACCTTCAGGATCTGATGCTGTCTCCAGGGAGATGGTGTCAGAATTGAGTCGAATTTTAATATACCCAGCTGGTGTCCGAGGATTGCTTAGGAATGTGGGGAAATTGCCCTCTCACCAACATCAGAATTGAGTCCAGAACTCTTCACTATTCTATCCTTGACATCTAAAAGAAATTGGGAAAATCCTAGCAGATGTCCAGCCAGAGGAAAAGTATAGAGTGGCTATGAAGGAAATGTTGTGATGTGATTTCTCCATTTTATTTGCTTTTGGTTCACATTTCATGGGAAGCTGGATTCATCTGTGTAGTTTCCCTGGCAAACATTGGAAACATAACGCCTGCTTCCTTGATGCTCAAAAGTGATGCTTCTGACTTCTATGCATGGACAGGTCAGAGTCACTGGGAAATAGAAGCCGATGGAGCCCTGCTGCCGAATCTTCACCCTCCAGCCTTCTTGGTGGCTGCCACTCCCACCCCCAAGAGCTCCGAGTGGGAGCTTAGAAGATAGTAAATCTGGAAAATGAGACAGTTTAACAGGTCACACATTGGAGAACTCTAATTCTAAATTAGTGATGTCACCAAGCAAAGTCAGAATTAGATGGAAAACTAAAGGTCATTTGGCCCAAGCTTCTAATTGTCTCCCCTCAGCAGAGGATAAAAACGAAGGTCTTCTGTCTTCCAGGATGCGCCCCACGTCCACGTTTGATATGGATACACCGAGCAAGTCTTGCCTGCAGTCACTTCTACAGAGAGAACTTAGAACTTTAAAAAGACAAAACCAGCTTCTAGTTGTCCTGTCCCCTCAGCTCCGTCCATCTGCTCCGGCTGTTTTTCGTGTCCCTTGGATGTCACCCACGGGCTGCCGGCCAGCGCCAGGCGTCCCGCAGATGCTGATGCTGAGCGTGCAAGAGGCCAAAGGCCATCTCAGAATGTGCTGTCTGTCCTCCCTTCACTTCTCTGTGAGCCTGCGTGCTTTGCAGCCCCTCCTCTGGCCCTCCTCCCAGAGGCACAGGCTCTAGTCTCTGGCATTGATGTTGATGATCAGCCAACTCGCTAATCAACGTGAAAGATCCAAAACCTGGTGGTTTCCACGCTTCACTCACCCATGTGTCACCTGAAGAGTTATTTGTAACATTTAAATACAAATGGACGAGACTGAATAGATTCTTAAGATGAGCTACTTTTTTCTTTTAAACTTAGTCTTATTTTAAAAGAAAACTGCAGAGGCTTGGAGAGCTGGTTATATTTTTCTATGGAGAAAACAAATCTATGTCCATTTAGATAAAGTGAAAATGAAGAGCGTTCCTTTTTGCATTCCACCCACGGGATCTGTTGATTGGTAGATCGAGTTGTAAGTGAACCTCTAAGTGGTGCAGAGGAGAAGACTGAGGCCTGGTGACATGAAGTTGCTTGCTCAAGGCCACCCAGCCAGCCAGTGACTGAGCTTGGACTTGAACCCAGAGTGTCTGAATTACCGATGCATGTGGACTCACAAAAATGTCTGGAGTGTGAGCCCAGCTCCAGGTGTGGTGGCAGATGCAGAGACTACAATGGAGTGCCTGTTCTGGTGGACTCAGGATCTGGTCAGGGAGACAGCATTCTAACAAGCCATCTTGGTGTTGAATTATGTGACAAGCACGGTGATGGAGACAGGTGCAAAGGACCAGGGGAGAGAGGATCTCCGTGTCTGGGATTGTGCAGCTGGAACTGCCCCCCCCCCCATGTCGTCCCTTATCCAGCACTAAGGAGATACTTCTCCTGGCAGTTAAGTGTCACTCAAACACAAAATTTCCTCCCTCCAAATCCTGCTGTGTGGCATAGTGTGGTGGCCGAGAGAACACCACCTCTAGTGTCCCTCAGACCTGTCCAGATCCCAGGTGGGCAAATCGCTAGCTGTGTGACAGACATGTTCTGTCACCGTTCAGAGCCCAGCTTCCTTCTGTAAATGAGGTTGGCACAACCCACCTGGATCTTAGGGATGTGGAAGGAAATGAAGTCCTGCACATAAAGCACTGACCAGTGCATGGTCCATGATGTACTCAAGAAATGAGGGTAATATTATACTATATGCGTGCCTGCCATATCCCTTCCTCACACCATATCACAGGCAAAGTTTTCCTTTTCCCACCAATCTATCTGATAGGACAGAGCCCTGGGTGTGTGTGTGTGTGTATGCATGTATGTGTTTTTAAAATAGCCTTTCCCATGGCCTAGGACCCTCTGGTCGGAGTTCTGTGCACATCCTTTGTCAAAGCACTCATTCTTTTGCACGTGCAGATGAGAAGTTAACCCTTAAACATAACTCAGGGCAAGGGGTGACTCCCATGAACAAAAAGCCAGCCTAAAAACATGGTGGCCCCATGGGTTGGACCTGGCAACTGGAAGTTGGGCTGAGTCTGTCTGACTTCATTTCTGGAGGCAGATGTAGCTCCAGCATTACCCAAGCTGGGCAGTGGGGAAATTCTCATGTTCCCAACACTTGCAACAATGCCCCATTATGCCCGGTGACTCACAAATAGGCTTGTGTCCACGGAACAGCGTGTGTCTCTGTGCAGTGAGTACAGTGCCTCACTGTATGTTTGAACTGGTTTCATAGGCTTGTCTCCACCACGGATGTGACTTGCCTTCTTTGCTGACCATTGCTGGAGATGTGTTGCATCAGAGAACGCCAGAAAAGGAAAGAGCTATGATTTCTTTATACTGGACAACTGGGCACCTTGGGGATTGTGCCTGGGAGGGAGACTTGGGTTCAAGCTGTATGGAAAGCAAAGTCTTGGGATCTTTGCAAAAAGTCGCTTACCTTAGTTGGCAGGTCACAGAAAACTCTCAGATCACCCGTGATTATCGCGGTTAGCGCTGAAGGCTCTCTTCGCTTTGACATGCAGGGGAAAGGGCAGTAGAATATTGACATGGCTCCTCAGATATGCCGGGGTCAGGGAGGCACAGCAGAGAGTGTGCAGGGATGGCTGATTTGCCTCTTGTGTTGGTATGATCATGACCTTGGGCGATTTCATCAAGAACCGAGAATCGCAGCAACACAGACTCGATTTCCAACATTCCAGAGGGAGGGACGAACTGTTGGCATCTGTCCTGTCCCGGGGACGCCCTGACCTGTTGCTTTTCCCTTCCGCCTGGCACCAGGGCCTTGGCCGTGCTGAGCTTCAGCCACTTTTGAGGGGCTCATGAAATAGGTGGGCCCAGGGCCAGCCTTGCTTGTGCGGGCTCAGCCCTCTGCACCATTGCAGATCCCGGCATGCCCGCATCCCCTTGGCTCCCAGGTGGGCTCCCCATCCACCACCAGCCACCAGGGAGACTGCAGTTTCCCCAGCAGCCCTTCCTGACGGCCTCTGTCCTCGCGTGAGTTTCCACCCTTTATTGTAATCCCAAGAATGAGAATGAAAACTCCTGGGCAAGGTCTTCGCTTACTGCTCTGTCTCCTTAACCACACCGTGGGTTTTCTCAGAGCAAGGACCCGACTGTCTTGCTCACTGTTGTGTTCTCAGCATGCAGGACATTTCCTGGTAGGCAGAAGGCACTCAGCAAATGTTTGCTGAGATACTCAGTGAAGAAATGAACAAATGCATGAATGACACTGGCAGGTAATATTCTGTGTCAGATGAGGATACCACAGACTCCTAGTTACCCATTCTAGTGTGTCACTGTATTGTCAACTTTGAAGGCTCGCTTTAAAAATCACATCTGTTAACCTGTTACGGTGCATAGATACCTTTGTATGAGTGAGTTTACAGGATTTCGAGATACCTGAGGAAATGGACTGGGCCTGGTACTCTCGGGGCTTGGAAACAGAGGTGTATACATGTGTGTGAGGCAGTGGGTGAGCAAGAAAGACCTGGAGTGAAGGCTGTGGGGTGTCATCCACAAGGGCTTCTGAAATGAGGGGCCCCTTGTGGGCATGACCCCTAGGAGAGTGTCCTTGAAAGGGAAGAGGACTGGGAGAGGGAAGCAAGAGGTCAAGTGTTCCTGTTAGCCCCGAGGCCAAGCCTGGGTGGGTGGGGGTACCTTAGACCCAGAGGGTGGGGGTAGGGGGTCCAGGTGAATTTCTGGTTCTTGTTTTTGGCTTCTTAGATGAGAGGTAATTCTCCAGCTCACCTCCAGTCACTTGTTTGTTTATTCCTTGAACTGAGCCACGCTGACCACCTCCAGTGCACTGAGGACGTGTCCTAGGCGTTGAGGGTGCAGTGAAGAGCGAGCTAGGTAAATTTCCTGCACTCCCTGAGCTTACAGTCTGGCTGGGGAGAAACAGACACGAAAATCAGTCTACTATGATGCCAGAATACCATGGTGTCCAGAAGGCAATGGAGGGACGACAAGGTACTGTTTTAGACAGCACAGTCAGCGTGGCTGCCTTGAGGAGGGGGCACCAGGGCAGAAAATAAAGGAAGGGGCTCTGACATCCAGGCTGGTCGTTGGTGAGGGGCAAAGAGACTGAATGCAGGTCCAGCTCTGTTGCTTCTGCAAGCATGCAGCACTGGGCCAAAGACGTTTGTTCTCTTTGGAAAGAATTCTTTCATCTGAGCTGAGAGGGGGTTTTTGATGGGTGTGCTGGGTGTCCCTGACTTTGGGACCCTGAGCCTCTGGTTGATCCTTTGTGAAGTGGGGACAGCAATTAGATCCCCTTCACACGGCTCTCTCGTAGGTTAAATGAGCTGATGTGTGTGAGAAGAGCACTTGGTGAACTGTGAGGGATGGAGTGTAATTTACATGTTCCCCAGTCATCAACCTTCAGGGTGTTGAAGCCCCACCAGCCGTTAGCTGCCTGCTGATTCTGGGGAGCTGTGGGACACCCTCCTTCATGCCCCCAAGCCTGATACCCTGCCCTCTGCCCAGGACTGTATTAGTGTTAGGGTCCTGCAGTCAGAGGCTAAAAGCGGTTCATGCAGGGCTGGCTGGGTTTTGGCTGGCATGTCAGAGCATTGCAAAGTCACCGATGTTTGTTCTGATGGGGTGGTGTCTGTACCAGATCAGATGTTAAAGTTTTTTGACTCTCAGTCTGGTTAAAAGCATAAACTCTGGAGCCAGCAGGCTTGAGTTCAAATCCCAGCTCCACTACTTACCAGCTTTGTGACTTTGGGAAAGTTACTGTCTCTACCCCTGTTTTTACATCTGTAAAATGGGAATTATAACTGTACTATCTCATAAGCCTGTTGGGAGAATTAAATGTATTATGCAAAGGTACTTGAAGTGGCACCTGGCATATAGCCCTAAATAAGTGTTTGTTTTTCTTATCATTACTTTTATTCCTCCCCTACTTCCACTGTGACTTCCTATGGAGAAGAGTCTGTTTTGTTCATCGCTTAGTTCCCAATGGCTATGTCAGGCTTGGCAAAGGGCAGGCACTCAATAAACGTTGGGTGGGTGCATAGATGAATGGGTGGATGGATGGATGGATGGATGGATGGGTGGGTGGATGGATGAATGGGTGGATGGATGGATGGATGGATGGATGGATAGGTGGATGGATGGGTGGGTGGGTGGATGGACAGACAGATGGATGGGTGGATGGATGGATGAGTGGGTAGATGGATAGACGGATGGGTGGATGGATGGATGGGTGGATGGATGGGTTGATGGATGGGTGGATGGATGGATAAGACAGATGGATGGATGGATGGCTGGATAGGTGGATGGATGGACAGATGAATGGATGAGCTACTTTTTACTTCTCCTAGACTTTATGATCAAGGCCTTAAGGGGGATGAAAGAAAATGTGGAGGGTGCTGATGGTATGGTTTGGAGAACGGGTAGATCATGGTGCAAACCCCCTTCCCTACAGAAATGCCTGAACATTGAAGGGAGAGGGGTCCTGGCTCTTCTCATTTGGGTTCTGCAGCTGACTGGTGTGGGTTCTGTGCCGGGCACATTCAACACTATCCATATCTGACTCCTCACAGCCACTCTAGGATGTATACTCTTACTGGTTCCACTTTACAGATTAGTAAACTGAGACTTGGAGAAGTGAAGTGCCTTTCTTAAGGTCACACCCAGGACTACTCTAAGTCCAGAATCTTTACCCTCAACCCTTAACGCTCCACTGTCGGGTCTGTTCCTCAGCCACATTATTGGCAGTTTTGCTCCACAGCACTGGGCCAAGGACTTAGTCTTCAGAGACCCTTCTGTCCACCGAGGTGAACGGGGACTCTTGACAGGTGAGTGTGCCAGCCCTGAGTGCTGGGCATTCTCACCTTGGGGTCTTGTACACCAGCTTCTTCTTGGGAAAATTCTATGATTTCTCCAGAGCAGTTTGGCTGAGTTCACTCCAGTCATAGGTAGTGATCAAGCTGGCATCTGGTGACACACACCCTAATCCGGAAATGTGATAGTAGACTGTGACACTGATAAAAAGGGGAGGTACTTAGCAATGGAGAAAGTGCAGTGTTTTTTGAGTGCTTGTAACACACTGGCACCTTGTGTACTTTCTCACTAGTCTTCACGTCAACAATGCGAACGGCATTTTGTCATCTTTATGTTGTGGGTAAGGAGACTGAGGCTCTTACTGGCTCTTACTGGGTCCCTGGCCTGCCCAAGCCATGTAGTTGATAAGGGCTCCTCCTGAGATTTGAACCTCAGGCTTCCAAACTCTCCCCTTCACACTTACCTTCCCTGGGAACATGCTGCTGGCTGTGAGAGGAGTGAGGTTCCTGCAGATTTGTAATTATCTGTCCTCACAGTATGGAGTTAGTCTAATCGAAATATGAGTAAGTTCACAATTGCTATGTTCTTCATTCTCTGACAGCTGGATGACAGTCTCAGACAATGCTGGGTTCTCCCCTGTCCACCCCCACATTTCAGGGAAAATCTCATCACTAAAAAGAAATCCCAGTGGTATATACCCCAGAGATTTGAAGGCTGGGACTCCCAAAATATATTTATACACCCGTGTTCATAGCAGCATTATTTTCAATAGCCAAAATGCAGAAGTAACCCAAATGTCCATCAGTGGAGGACTGGATGAGCAAAATGTGGTATCAACACACAGTGGAATATTATTCAGCCTTAAAAAAGAAGGACATTCTAACACATGCCACAACGTGGGGGACATTATGCTACATGAAATAAGCCAGACACAAAAAGGCAAATATTGTATGATTCCACTTACATAAGGCACTTACTTAGAGTAGTCAGATTTGGAGAGACAGAAAGTAGAATGGCGGTTGCCAGGGGCTGGGGTTGGGGCAAATCGGGAGTTGTTGTTTAAGGGGTATGGCGTTTTAGTTTTTCAAGATGAAAATGTAGGGAGACGGATGGTGGTGACAGCAGAACAGTGTGCTTATTTAGTGCCACTGAACTGCTCACTTAACAATGGTGACCGTGGTATATGTGGCATATATTTTACCACAATAAAAAAAGAAATCCCATCTGTATAGGAGCAGTTTAATATCTTCTGATAGGAAGGATTTGAATTTGGCTTCAGGGAACGCACACTTTTCTAGTCTTTACCGGTTGATGGGTGGAAAGTGGGAATCAGTTGTGGTTCTGCAGGGCTCCTCCAAGCAGAGCAGGTACCTCGAGGACTCTTGGACAACTTTCTCCTGGGCTGAGAATCCCCTTCCTCCCTCCTTCCGTCCCTTCCTTCCTTCCTTCCCGGCATGTTTATCAAATGTTTTTATCAAAACGTACCATGTGCCGGGTGGTAAAGCACATGCTTAGCGTGCTTGAGGTCCTGGTTTCAGTCCTCAGTACTGCCTCTAAGAATAAATAAATAATATGTAAACCTAATTACCTACCCCCACCCCCAACAACAACAAAAAACCTACCACGTACCATTCACTCTGAAGACACTGGACATGGTAACATGTGGTCTGTGCCTAAATGTGCTCCCGTTTTACTGTGTTTTACTGGTGTGTACCAGTCTTGGTTTTGCTTGATAACTGATTCACTCTCCATTTATTTTCTACGTTGATTCTTTTCAGAACAGAGTGGACCAAATGCTTCGGCTTGAATTTCCGATGCTCCACAAAGGCTGAGCTGAAGGCCGCACCCCCAGGAACGTGGTAAGTTTGGGTGACTGGCCTTGGCCAGTGGGCCGCTGAGAAGTTCAAGTGGGCTGGGCCCTGGAGAGTCAAGTGTGAATGTTTGCAGTTTCCTGAGTTTGGCGTCGTGGGCATTTGCCTGGCCTGCTGGAGGGAGAGAGTCTGACTTGGATTCTGGGGGCTTGGAAAGACAGTCAGAAGACTCTGCCCTTCCCTGAAGTAGCTGTGCATTTATTTAAAGACTTGAAACCGTTCTGATACTGGAATTTCCCTCTGTGTTTATTTTCACATCTGGGTGATGGTCTTCTGCCCCTGGAGAACTTTTAATGAATCACTTTAGAGATTGCTTTTAATGTTTCCCAGACGAGAGGGGTCTGGCCCTGGTCTTTTCTTTCTGAGGCCTGATGGGGCAGGACTGACTTGGCTTCCCGGCTGGCTGCCTGGAGCTGCCCCTTGGGGGAAGCAGACAGACATTTCTCGTCTTTCTGGGAGACCTGCTCGTGCAGAGCTCCTGATCCCAGGGCGCTCTTTCCATGTGAGGAGGGGAAAAAAAAGGTGGAATGGAATATAAATAAAAGAGAGAGACTGGTTTTAACTGGTACAAGATGTTACGGGCTGCGCCCTCGGTAGCCACTGGCAGCCGCCACCCGTCTGCGTTCCCAGGCTCTGGTTTGCGGTGGCAGGAGCTCCAGGAGACAACGCTGGCTGGGGTCACTCCCAGACGGCAGCTTGGGAAGCCTGGGAAGGTGTTGGCTCAGCCCAGCAGTTATTGGCTGCCGGGTGCCTTCCGACGGATGCCAGTTCCCAGGGCCCGGCGGTGGCCAGTGTCTCTGTGACCACATCAGGTCAGTGATGCCTGCTCACTCTTAGCCTAACGGACAGACTCCTTTGCAGTAACACATCCGGGCTCTGTGGCCCACTGTCGCCCTCCCGCTCCCCTGCCGTACTCCACGCTCCAGCCACATCTCATACATTCTACTGGGTACTTTCTAGGTGTCCCCACCCCAGTTGCCCCTGCACTCTGCTCTGCCCAGCTCTGAGCCCTGGGAGTCGGACCTCTAGGGGTGCCTCACCTGGGTGCCCCTGCCCCGCCCTCTGGCTTCCCACTGGTTTGTGCCTATGGGGAGCCCCACCGGAGCTCTGAGGAGGGAGGGCAAAGAGAGGTGGAGGGAGGTGCTCCCCTGGCTCCCTCCCTGTGTGATCATCGCAGGCTGGCTGCGTGCCTTAGAAGGTTCCTTCTCTTTCCAGGTGGCCCCTCAACATAAGTTTGTCTTTCTGCGTCCAGGAAACAGCTGCCTCCCTTCATCCTTTTGGGTCCAGGGGTGAACAGTCCCCAGAGTTCTGCACTATCTCTTGTGGCTTCCCTGTATCCTGCCCACACTTTCGTCAATACTCTGTTTACTAAATCCTTCTCGAGTCCTCTTTATCTGAGTATTCCTGCTGTGATGCGGACTGATACGTGCAAGCCAGGTTGTTTCCTAAACCTGTACCTTTTCTCATGTTTCTGCCTCTACTAGAATTCCCTTCTTCACCTTGATTACCTATTAAACTGCTCCTCATCCTTCAAAATCACACCGGAACATCACCTCTGTGAAGCCTACCTTGGGGCTCCCTTTGTGATGTCAACCTTGTCCATAAACTTACCATCTCCACCCTATCCACATGCTAATCAGACACATCCAGACTTGCCCTCATCAGAATTTTACAACATTTAATTCCTTCAAAATCTGATTAAGTGACTGTCTAAAGTGCCTGCTTCAATGCCTGGCCCGGAGTAGATACTCAACAGATGATAGCTGTTATCTGACAACTTCATACTAAAATGTGAATGGCTATCTGTTCTAATGCATTATCCCTTCCAGGAACAGCTTACATTTATAAGGGACCTTTTAGAGTTAATAGTCCCTGCAACGAATCTCTAAATTGGCAGAGTGGGGCGGAGCAGTGTCCAAGGGTCTTCCTTTGGGGCTTCTCAAATTATATCAAGTCCAGGGCCTCTCTGTCTGTAGGTCTGAGAAAACGGAGACTCACTTCAGGTCAGTCTCCAGTACACAGAGGCTGCTTGGAAAGGGGACAGGTTGCTCAATAGTGGCCTGGGGAAGGGGGAGCAGGGTCTGTGGGAAAAGACAGATGGACACACCTCTGCTCAGCTATTAGACCCTTCCAGTGCTAATGGAATGTGATTTTCTAAATTGTGACTGGCCGACTTCCTTCTCTTGTGGTTGAGTTTGTAATAACATAGACTATGACTCTAGTTTTGCCAAAGTGGAAAAAAAAAATGCCATCCAATGGATTTTTATGATGGTTCTTAAACATTTTCAAAAATGTTATTAAAGATGCCGTTCAGTAAGCCATTTTAATGTCTTGCTTTGGGGCTGATGAGCCAAGGCACAGAGTTACAAGGCTGGGCGTGGGCAGCTGCGGGATGCTACACATGGGAAGCGCCAACCCTGGTTAAGTCGCTCCGTGCAATTTTGCCTCAAAATGGGGCTACGTAAGTACAAATCCAGAGTATTTCGATTGTCCATGGCTTGGGGCAGAGATCAAAGTAAAGCATCTCGCTCCTCATTAAGTTCAAGAAGCCAAGGAGCCTGCTATGTACCAAGAAGTCCGAATACGTCCTTTGCAGATTCCAGAGCATCTCGGCTCACCTCTTAGATGGTAGAGAGGCTGGGCTGAGCGGAACCACCTCCTGCAAGCAGACCTCCTCCCTGCTCTGCGGAGAGGAGTGGGGCAGTCTGACAGGGTGTCACATCTTTTCTAAAAGGGTCCCACGAGGTCCACGCAGCTGGCCAGCTGGCGGAATTCCTGGGAAGAACCAAAAGTGGTGTTTGCTGAGTTAGGGGTGTAAATGCTCAGTGTCTTGGAGTGGGCAGGACAGAAGGATTCTTAGGGAGGTGATAACCTCAGGTGAGCAGAATGGATTCTGCGAAGCTGTCATATAGCCACTGTGAGGTCTCAGAACCCGGGAAGGGAGGCTTGTGAGCTGGGCTGCAAGATGGGTTTGTCTTGGTTATTAATCGCAACCTAAACTGACCTCTTGTCTGCTTCGTGCCTGGGCTGTCCGACACCCACATGGTCATGGTCTCCACTGCCCAGCACGGCTCCGGTTGTACACATCTTCTGTTGCTCTCTGGTTGCACCTCCAACTTAATAGCTGCTCAATAAATGCTTGTCAATGGGACAGTTCTGAACTTCCCTGGATATGCTCTTAGTTGCCCCCAAATGCAGTTTATTTCACCTCTTCTGCATGGTGTTTATTTTCTTGGATTGTGAGCTGGTCTCAGGAGGTCCCTTCCACTGGTCAGAGGTGAGTGACACGCTTGCTTTGTGTCTCTGATCTGAGAATGGCGTTACTGTCCTTCAAGCTTTATGACTTGGGACGATCTGACATGCTCTCCGAGCGAAGCGGTGGTTTGAAATCCCCCCTGTTTCAAAGAACTGCACATAAATATATTCAAGGCATTTCCAAAATTCCCAGTCAAAACATTTTGGGCAGAGCAGCCAGATTTTGTAAAGAAAAAAAAAAATGGTGGCAGTTTAACGGGCAGAGATGTTCCGAGTAAACTGGCGCTTGAGTGACTATCCAAGTTGTGGGGTGGTTCAACTAGCATGTTCAGGAGTTGAGGTCTCCAAGTTGACTTGTCATCGGAGCTACTTCAGCGGGTCATGTGGAGAGGCCCTGGTCACCTCACGGAGTAGGTGGACCTGCTCAGAAAACAGTAGTCACTCCCCTACCCTCCAGCCACCCCACCACCCCTGCAGGTTTCTTTTTCAGGAAGGTGACAGTGAATGTGGTGGCAGAAAGATTTGCCTAAGAATGGTGGTGGATGACGGTGATGGAGTGTGCCTAGCTTTGTTCTTTCTTCCTCCCCACCTGGAGGCTAGAATGCCTTCCCTCGAGAGCAGTGGTAGAGAATCAGGGAGGTGCTGGCCCACCTGGAGTAGTGGGACCCAGTGAGTGGCCTCGAGGAGTCCCGTGCATGCGGGTCCCGGGGTGTCCTCCCCGCCTCCTCTGAGTACGTGGCTCCTAGCTTCTGACTTCCTGTGCTCTAGGGCAGGTGCCCTGGGGAAAGCAGACCCTGTGGCAGAGACATGAAGATGCCGAAGCTAATCTTTACATTTATGGAGCATTCTGTGACCCGAGGCAGGTCTCCTTCCATCTTTCTGCCTCAGTTTCCCTATTTTTGTAAGGCATCTGATGCAGCCAGGAGGGGACCCTGTTCAGAAGAAGGGTTTGTCCTCATCTGACCCCATTTGCTCCCAGTCTGTTTAGGGATGGCCTCTCACCTCGCTGCTCCCCAGATCTGTTTCACTCTCAGCGAGTGGCCAGTTTCTCTCCCTCTTTGATGTTTATCGATAATAATTTGAGGACTGTTTTCTTGAAGGGCTCCCTGGATATAAACGAGGACTCTGGAAGGTCAGGAGCCTTTGAGGTGCAGATGAACGAATCTCCAGTGATAGTATTTCAGCAGATTTATTTATTTTCTTCTTTCCAAAGGAAGTCTTTTCTAAAATGCCTGAAGTCCCATCAGTGGTAGAGGAATCTTTATATAATCGAGGATGATGTAGTTTGCTTTTCCTGCAACATTATAATGCACCTGTTTTTGTCTTGTCATTAAAACTATTTTGTCGGCATCAATTTTTTTTCTAACATCTTTTTATAAAAACTTTTTAAACAATGCAGAAAAGTTGAAAGAATTTTATAGGGAGCACGCATATACCAACTACTTAGATTCCACGTGCATTAGTGTTTCCCTCTACCTGTTTTTATCATGTATCTCTCCACATAGCCTCTTCTGTCTGTATCCACCCATCAGTAATTTTGGGGTGGATTTCAGAGTATGTTGCCAATATCAGTATACACCCCCAGTATACTTCAGCATGTGTGTTGTTAACTAGAGTTCACTATTAGCTTACAGGTTTTTTTTTTTTTAACATACAATAAAATGCACACATCTTAAGTGTACTATTTTATTTATTCATTTTTTTTTCACTTTTAGGTATTTTCTTGTTAAAACAACATTTTTTTTTGTTGAGGTATAATTGATTTACAATGCTGTGTTAGTTTCAGGTGTACAGCAAAATAATTCAGCCATACATATTTTTTTTCAGATTCTTTTCCATTGTAGGTTATTGTAAGATATTGAATATAGTTCCTTGTGCTAGACAGTAGGTCCTTGTTGTTTATCGGTTTTATATATAGAATAGTATATATTTAGTTAATCCCAAACTCCTAATTTATCCCTCCCCCCGACACCTCGTTCCTCTTTGGTAACCGTAGTTTGTTTTCTGTGTCCATGAGTCTATTTCTGGTTTATAAGTAAGTTCATTTGTTCATTTTTTTAGATTCCACATATAAATGATATCAGTATGGTATTTGTCTTTCTCCCTGCGCTTAATACAATAATCTCCAGATTCATCCATGTTGTTGTAAATGGCATTATTTCATGCTTTTTCATGGTTGAGTAATATTCCATTGAATATATATACCACATCGTTTATCCATTCACCTGTCAACGGGTGTGTAGGTTTAAGCGCACTATTTTTAGACATCAATTTTTTAAAGTGCCGTGTCTATATTTAGCCCCTTATTTCCACACTTGCTTACTTAAGAGTTAATTAATTAATTAAATAATGATGGCCAAGTGACTGCTCTCTGTTCCCCATGGGGAAGCTGCAGGCCTAGGCTCCTCTGTTCTTTACTGAGAAGAAGTAGCTGTTGCCCCACCCTGATTCCCATCCAGTTTGATCTCTCAACATCCTGGCAATAGATGAAGACTCCTCCCCAGGTCTACCCTCCTCCTCCAACCCTTGGTCCAGTTGTGCCCAGAGCTACTTCCTGGCCCCTCTGCTGCAGCCTGGACTTGTCCAGCCCAACCCAGAAATGCTGACTCTGTTTCCATGTGATGGTTAACAAACTACAGACCTCAGCTGTCTTGCCAGCAGTTGTAAGGTACTTCACAATTTCTGAAGAATTTGCCTTCATGTTATTTCACTGAGGGCCCACTGCAAGTCAGTGGAGTACCTATTATAACCTATTATGCCCATTTCTCAGATGGGAATACTGAGATTTACAGAAGGGAGTTCATGCAGCCTGGGTCTGGACCCAGGCCTGGGTGGGTTCACAGACTGAGCTCTTCCTGTGGCCACACAGACCCTTCACCTGAGCTGAGTTTCCAGGCTGTGAAGCACCGACTACTGTATCACTAAATATGTGTCAGAGTAACTTTCTGGGAAGTTTGACTTGGGCACAATGTTAAACTGGCCAGGGGTTTGCAGATGACATAATTTGCATTCCTGTGACAGGGAGACGTGTGGTCTGGTGGAAACAGCATTTTTTGGAGCCAGCCAACCTGGGATCTCTGTGTCAGAGCTCTGTGACCTCAGGCAAGTCACTTTTCAAGAACCAATTTTTTTTTAATACTTCAGATGAATTCAGTGGGGGACACACGTAATCTCATTTAACTCTCTCTTCCAATGCCCTATCATAGTCTTCAACTTTGCTCTATAGATGAAGAAACTGGGGCACAGAGAGACGAATCTAACTTGCTTAAGGTGACACAGCCAAGGAACCCAGGCACCGGGGCCTGCTCTCCTAACCGCAGTGCCACATCGCTGCGTCTGCACCATGGGGATAACCAGACCCTCCCTACAGATCCTACTGGGACCATGAGGACAGATGTGTAAAGTTTTCTTTCTAGAGAGAAGTAAGCTGTGGTCCTTGCATTCACGATCCAAATGCAGAGGCTGCAACTGGATGCCGCTGGGCCAGATTCGGTCCATGTGGTGTTTGCTGGAGAGTTTTGTTCTTTTGATTTGGATTATCAACACTTAAAAAGCAAGAGCCTGTCTTCTTCCCACTTACTTTAGAAAATCTGAATATCTGGCCAGAGTGGCTCCCTGTTTGGGCGTGAAGCCATTGGCTGGCACTGAGGCAAAGCAGATGCCTGCTCCCCGCCCATTCTCCACAGTCCCCACTGTTCCCTCTTGCCTTCCCTGTCCTGAGGTCGGGCATTGGTGGCCGTTTCTCATCTGGCCTGCATTGTGGCTATTTTGATACCAGGCCCACTTCACTCCCAGTCTTCCTGGCCCCTGAGGGCGTGTGGGTTTGGAGACAGAGCAAAACCAAAGAGCTCAGTGGGGACACAGTCTTACTATTTTCCAGAAGGGAACTACGACTCAGGTCATTCACTATCTGTGAGATTCAAAGGTCAGGGTGTGCTTGTGACAGTAAACTCAGATATGTACCTTTGGAATATTTGGAAGGTGTGCATTTCTCCGCAGGTCACAAACCAGCGGTCTTACTGAGCATGGTGTGTTGGTGAGTGCTGTGGCTGGCAATCAGGTTGTCAGCTTTTCCTTCCTTGCTTTTTCCTGACAAGCTTTTGCCTTCATGTTTTCAGCACAGACCCCACCCTGGCCTACGGTTGCCCAGGGCAACCCTTATCATACACCCAGCTCCCCAGGACTCAGATCTCCCATGTTCGTGGGGGGAGAGAACATTAACACAGCATTTGCCCAAGTGGTGCGTGCATTTAGGTGATGCATAGATACTTGTTTTAAAAATGTTAATTGCTACGTATTTATTTTCATGAGTACCAGAAAAAATAAATTAGCGCATCAAATCTCTGATTTTAAGACTATTACTGCTTAGGAGGAAGATAAATTTTAGAAAGAGTTATTTTAAAGTTGATTTAAGGAGAAATAGGAGGTAAATGCTGCTACAGGTGAGAAGTCACAGCGGAAATACACAAGATTGACACAGAAAGGACCGAAGTTCGAGAAGAACTGCATGGGGTCTCTGCCATCCTGTCCGGGGGCAGGAGACAGGGCTCCCCCTTTTCTGCCCTTGCTTCCCAAGTTTCTCTTCCCAAGGTTCCTCCAAGGTTTGGATTTGGTGGGAAGCTTTGCTGTCCTTAATCACAGCTTCTCTTAAGTCTATTATGCTGTCTTTGCAAATAGGCCCTTTCTGGTCTTGAAGAGACTAGACTGTAACTCAAGACAGGAGAAGTTTCTTTGTGCGGGGTCATATTGGGTAGAGAACACAGAACACCTTGGTTGCTGCGTGAATGGGGGAATCCTCATGGAGTAGTAGGAAACAGCAGGAACAAAACAAAACTGACCAAACAAAACCCTCATTCGTGAGCATTTTCAAAGAAACATCCCACTATCCATGGATGTAGCAACTCAACATAAGACCGCAGTTGCTAGAAAAGAGCATACGGATTGAACTGAGTAAGTAAACTTGGCCAAACTACTTCACCTCTCTGATCCTCGGTTCCCTCATCTGTATAATGGGAATATAAATAATACTTAACTTGAAAGGACTAAATGAGACAGTGCGTGCAGAGCGGTATGTGTATGTACTCAGTAAACGGTAGCCCCTGTGGTGATGGTGATGGTAGGTCTGTAAGGTAGGGTCTTTCTGTAGGTGTTGATGTTAATTTAGGTAGAAAGAGGAGTTGTATCTTGAGGCTTTTGGGGTTGGAGTTTTGCCCATGAGAACATCTTGACTGAGGGCATAGTCTGTTGGCATTTTAACGGTCATGCCCTAAGGCTACCCTTTTCCTATGCCTTTGTTTGGTCTGTGGGGACAGGGAGCATTCTGTGCCATTGGTCATAAGGCAAGAATGTAGGAGTGGAGGGCAGCTCTGGGCACTTGGCTGCCGCTTTCTAGATTGGGTAAAAGCCACAGCCCACCTGGCTCCCATGCGTGAATGCACAGCTAAGCTTAAGTCTCAACTGAGGGTCCAGGGGTGGGAAGAGGGGGCACATGAGCACACAACCTTGAATGGAGATTGCTAGAATTCTTGCCAATTGAGCATTAGTATAAAGGACAGAAATAGCCCAAAGAAACCAGCTTGACTTCTCCCAGAGAGAACTGCCCGCCTCCCCACCATTGGAAAGAGACTACTCTCTTTGGTGGGTTTGATTTAGCTTGAAATTATTTCTGTTGACTTTTGTAATACCCACTGGTTTTTGTATTTGATGCTCTGCTCAGTGGTTCCCAGAGCATCCGCCGTGCCAACGTCTTGACTTTAACCAGTAAGACTGATTTTGAACTCTTGGCCTCCCGAATGAGGGAATGAATTTGTTTTTTTTTTTTTTTAAACCATAAAGCTTGTAGTAATTTGTTACAGTGGCCATGGGAAACTAACGCATGGTTTTCCTCCGTTCGGTCAACACATCTTTGATGCGCGTCTTCTATGAGGTGCCCGCCATCCTCTGTTTATGCAGTGCTTCTGTCAGGGGAGCATCGGTGGGAGATGCTACAGCCCATCCAGTTATGGCCCAGCGATTGGTGCAGGAACATCCAGCTCCCTGCCCCTCGGAGGCCTCAGCCGGCTGTGTCTGATAGCAGGGCTCTGCGTCTGAGCGCAGGGGTCCCCTCCAGGGGAGGAGAAGGGCCAGGGTGTCCCGGGAGCGGGGATGGGGAGGCTATCGTGCGCTTGTAGCTTCTTCCCCACCACGAGAACCAGAGCCAGAGAGCTGTTCCTGGAAGCTTGACCCGTGGGACCTGAATTCGTTTCTCAGTACCGCAAACACAGTGGCTTAAAACAGCACAGATTTATTGTCTTCCAGTTCTGGAGTCCAGAATTTGAGGGGCTGGTCTTTTGGAGGGCTTAGGGGAGAATTTGTTTCCTTGCCTTTTTCACCTTCTGGAGGCCACCTGTGTTCCTTGGCTGGTGGCCTCTTGCTCCGTCTTCAAAGCGCATCATTCTGACCTCTGCTGTCACCTGGCCTCCTCCACGTCTCACTGCCTCCCCCATCCCTCCTCTTATCTGGATCTTTGTGATTTCCCTGAACCCACCTGAATGGTATGGGCTCATCTCCCCATCTCGAGATCCTTAACTTCATCAGAGCTGCAGAGGCACCCTTTGCCGTGTAAGGTCACTCTCACAGGTCCTAGGCATTAGGACGAGGACCTCTTTGGGAGCCATTATTCACCTATTACATGCACCCTCAGAGCAGAGGGTTACTATTGCCATTTGGGCTTCAGTAGAACCCTGGCGCTCTCTCTCTCTGGAAGGTGGTGGACAGTAATCAGGGCCTGAGGCTAGCCTTTCTCTCTGTGTCTGTGTGAACACCACTCAATTTGAGGGCCACAGGTGCCTGGGTAATGGAGTCTTCAGTGGCCTTTCCAGAAAAAGAACATAGAAATGTGATCATGAGATTTTGTAGAAAGCCCTCAGGCATTGTGGTAGGACTCAGGACTCAGGGAGCCCAGTTTCAGCAAGCTACATGGGAAGAATTTGAAGTCACCTGTGATGGAAGTCTTCTTCATGTTCTTTCCATGGTGCCATAGCTGCTTTTTGTCCCCAAGCACATCCTAACATCTCCGAAGCCAAGTTCAACGTTAGCCTAAAGCCCGAGGTAAGTTCATATTGACTGGGACTCCGGTTTGTGCTCCTTTGTCTGCTACCACAAGCACATTATGTGCCACAACAGGAGTTTGGGCTGCGCTAAAAAAAGATCTTTTGTCGCAGCAACTGCACCAGATTTAAAGGTCCATGGGGGTGAGTGGAGGTGGGCGGGGTCTGCGGACACAGCTTGGAGAACAGCTGGAGTTCGTGGCGAGTGGGGGGAATGAAGGGAGGGGCAGCATGGTGAACACCGCATCTTTTAAAGAGAAGCTGCATCTGGAAGATGCCTGTGGGGTAGATGATGGGGCCCAAGCTATTTGAAACTGCCGTCATCATGCATGTTGTGTGCAGGGTAAGCTTGGTAGGGAATACCCAGGCAGCCTTTATTTATGAATTAGCTAGAAGTTTGGTTGAAAATGATAAAATGATAGGAATATAACTTTAACTGGTTTAAGCAAAAAAATGAAAAGTTTTGGTTCAGATATCTTAAAGAGTTCGTAGATAGAGCCTGTCATCAGGTACAGCTGGACGTGGAGGTCCAGATGTGACATCAGGACTCCGTCTCTCGCTACCTCTCGGTTCTGCTGCATTCCCGTTAGCAACATGGTAGCTCTGGACATGCATCCTATTGGTTAAGCAGCCTCCATGGAAAGGGACAGGGTCTTTCCCAACAATTCAACTTAAGTTGTTGGACTAAGTTCCATTGGCTTAGTTTGGGCCACGTGACCATCCTCAAACCAATTAGGATGTGGCCAGGAGGGTGTGGAGCTCTGATTGGCTGGGTCTGGGTCTCCTGTCCCTCCCTGCAGCCAAAGCAGTGGGTCTGACCTAACTGAACCACAAGGCCTGAGAGTGGAGGAGGATTTGGCTCCCCAAGAAAAGTTGGGTGTTCTTAACAGAGGATGGAGGAGGAGATACTGATGGGGCAGAAATGGCAGAATGTCCATGGCAACTTATAACATTGAAAGGACTTATTAAAAGGCGGCAATTAGCTGCTAGATTACTTCCTAGCGGAAGGAAAGGAGTCTGTGTATTGCTTTCATAAATCTTTCTGAGAACATTTGTATCACAGTACTTAGCCCTGCTCCTCAGTTAGGGGGACATATTCCATTAGACGTCAGAATAGCTGGGATTTGTTTCATGAACCCTACAAAAGTGGAGGACAAAACACTGCTTCTGTTAAAAACAAAAAAAACGTTTGGAGATCTTTGAAATTCAGAGCATTGGAGAGAGGGTATAGGTCAGTGGTAGACTGTGTGCTTAGTGCACCTGAGGTCCTGGGTTCCATCCCCAGTACCTCCATATAAATAAGTAAGTAAGTAAATAAATAAAACCTAATTACCTCCCCCCACCAAAAAAAAAAAAAAAAAAAAGGAAAAGAAATTTAGAGCATTATCTTTCCCAAGTGAAAGTGAGCTTTAGGGGACAAATTGAACAAAAAATTCTTATTCATGTATATAAATTGTACCCTTCATTCAGCATCTCTCGAATGAGAGATTCTGGGAAGGTCCTGATGCTCCTGGACACTCGGGCTCTGCTGGTGCTTCTAATAAGGGGAGGGTTGTTCTGGCCAATTGTTCTGGCCATGGTCCAGTGATGCTTGCTGCATCCTGTCTCCCAAATCCCCCTTCAATTTCTTGTGGAATTCTTCCCCTTTTTTCTTCTCCTTTTATCTTTTTTTTTTTAAATTGTTAAAATTCCTATTCAGTCTGAATCTGCTTCCTGGGTATTTATAAGAGCTGTGTGCCACCCAGAGGTGTCCAGTTTTTCAGACAGAGATGTGCATTTTGTCTTTGGTGTCCCTCCTTAGTTTGAAAGCTGAGTGAAATGTGACTAAGACCCACGGTTTGGTCAAATACCACCATGTCTAGAGGGTGGTGGTTAACAGGATACTCTGCTTTGCAAGTAACAAAAAAGCCAACTCTAACTGGCTTAAGTGCTTTGGGAATTTGTTGGCTCAGATAACACAACTGTCTAGGGGTTGGAAGGCTTCAGGCACAGTTTGATCAGGCTTCAGCACTCCTTCTGTCCATGAGGGCAGGCGTTTTCACCTGCTTTATCTGCTGGTGTAACCTAGGCTCTTTGAGCTGTATCCAGAACAATAAAAAAGTTTTGAATGAACAAAATTATCTCTATTCTGCCTTTCTCTGTGGGTTGGTATGGCCTCGGGCAGTACAGATCAGTGGGTGAAGACTCAAAGTCTTTTCTCTCCCTCTCTCTCTGCTTCTTTCTGTCTTTCTCTCTGTCCCCTTTTTTCTTTCTCTCTTTCCTTCTATCTTTCTCCTCCTCTCTTTCCTAATAGTGTTCCCACTTGCACTATTATCTTAGTAAATCCTCCCAACTGCGCAAGACCTCTAGCATTTTAAAGAGTTGGAAACTGAGGCCAGAGCTCTGAAACACTATACTTTCCCACAGTCCCTTCCCCCTCCTCTGAAAGACTGAGGGCAAATATTTCTCCTCTCATTTCTCAGCCCGTACCTTCGTTTACATTCCAAATGGGCAGCTGCCTCTCAGCCAGCTGGACAAGTTGCTGAAATTTATTCTCTAGTCCTGCTGGTCTATATATTCTCAAATTGGCAGCAAAACCCTTTCTAATCATAACTGCTGTCAGTTTGTAAAATGGGAACACGTGGCGGCTCCGCCACTCTGTGGGGAGAGCAGATAGCCCTGCACACCCTGGGGAGAGCTGTTGTCATCGTCCCCCAGCTCTGCCTCAGGCCAGGTCTCTGGAACACTGATGGGGCTCTGTTCAGTCCAGCTGTTCTGAATTTAAACCCTTTTCTGCCTACGGAGCATCCCAAAGCTCAAATGACTAAATGTGCTGTGAGTGCATTTGTGAGTTAGCTAGGTTTCCAGTTATTTATCTCAAACATTTAGTTTTTTTCACCCTCTTATTTAAAAATGTCTCATGGCCTTGGGCTGAACTTCATGAAGGAGGAACAAGAGTGTCTCTGCTCCCCCCCCGGGCACTCCTTATGAATTATATATCAAGGAAACACCCGTGGGGACTGCCGGGCCCGCGCACCCTTCTGGAAGACTGACTTTGATGAACCAAATCCAAGGTGACACGGAGACATGAACAGAACCCAGTGAAAATTACATGGCTTAAGCTGAAATCAAGACCCCCAAATCAAAGGCAGCATGTGATGGACCCTGCAGAGTTGCCAGAATTTTAAAAACGGACCTCTCTTGCCAGGCTGAGAATCTACAGAGGCTGGCCAGAGATAACACGGAGAAGCCAGGAGCCTCTCCGGTTGTGGTGTGGAATTTGCAGTAGTAGCCGGGGCCAGGGTCCACAGAATTGCGTGCATGCTCCACCGGGTCATTTCAGCACACCGTGTTTCCTAACTCTTTGTGAACCCAAACAAAGAGAAGACACCCTTGGCAATCTGATTGCCGAGCTGTGCCCTCCTCTCGACCCCCCAGATGGGGTGTTATCCTTAGAGACAGGAGGGGGAACTGTGTGAGGGCGGGTAGAGCAGGGCGGTGATCGTGGGCCACCTGGTTGGACAACCCTTCTTGATAAGTGGGTGGAGGTCCCTGGGTGGGTGAGGGCTTCCCCTATCCAGCATTTTCATTAATAATATGTACAAGATATGTAAGGTAGGCTTATTACATTTGCCGATGAAACAAAGCCAGGACGGAAGTAGGTGGCAGAAAGAAAGCTCGAAAAGATCTTTAGCTCCAACAAGCACAAAGTGTAACAGACATCAGTGTCAAATCTCACATTTAGATCCGTGAAGTCAATTCCATCATCTCCACATCACTGGGGAAGGTTTGTCTTTAACGCCCTTCCAGAGTTTCCAACTCTGAAGGTCTTCCTGTTTGCCCATAAAGGTTCCTTCAGGTCCACAGATCTTCCCCACGGATCCCTTTCTCTGATGCAGTGGTTTCTGAAGCCTTATGGGAAGGTTCCAGCAGACCCTGTGCTGTGTCCTCTGAGGCTAATACCTTCCAACTCTGGAGGACCCACTTGTGGGACAGAGGTGGCACTGGGTTCCCAGAGCCACAAATAAGATATGAAACTCCACGGACTGGGAGCCAGGCAAAGGCTTCACCGGGACTTCGGGGTATGCCTTGCCGCTGACCACGAGGTGTCCACCCACCGCACGCTGGAAGTCGCTAGCTGTGGAACGGGCCTTCCAGGCTGCTGTCGACTCTGTTCTTCGTGATTTCCGGTGCCCAGACTACCCACTTCCCAGTCTTGCTTGAGATGCTGGGGTCTTCAGGGCTCTGGTCTCTGCCTGTTCTGTTACCTTGATTTCTTTCAAGATCTTTATCCCACACAGCTAGAGATGTTTTAGGGGTACATACACATATATATATGTAGTTTAAATGCTCTCTGACATTTCTTTTTTTTTTCCATTTTCATTCTTTTTTCTCCCAATTCAAATCCATATATATACACAGCCTTCTGTGACTATTGGATATGGAACCAATTACCCTAGGTTGCAGTAATTACTTTTATATAACTAGATTTGGGGACTTGTGAATCAATTCCATGCCCATTAGCAATATATGCTTGAGCCAAGCTATTTTTTTCCCTTTCTTTTTTAAATAGGACTAGACAGTGTTGAATCCTTGGGAAAAAAAATAACACTTTTTTTTTTTTTTTAAGCTGACAGCACATTCCAAGTACTCGGCAATGTAGAACCAATGAAGATGTAGGTGTAAGAAACCCTGTAATTGAACCCATCTGAAAGTCCATGTGCTCGTGGTCGGGTCCCGTCAGGGTGGCTGCCCTGGGAAATATTTCTGGATCATGTCTCAGGCGGCGATCGCCATCCACGGAGCCACGGCAGAATAAAAACGGCTTTGAGCTAAGTCAGGGGACACCCCAGCTGCCTTTGATAAGACTGACCGTTGGTCGATTGTTTTTGTAAAGGATGAGGGTACAAGAAAAATCATCCTGGGAAACAGAGGTATGTGGCTACAGCGCTGCTTGGAGCTTTAATTCCATTTCCCTTGACAGTGCTTGTCAGCTTCCTGCGTGGTGGCCTGTGTCCCTCCCCACATCGCATTATTGGGGCAGCCCCTCAGGGACGTGCCTTCTGGTCCCAGCCCTCGGGTTTCCAGCATTCAGGATGAGCCGGATCAGCCCTGCATCTGAGGACCCCTTTGATGTGTGTGGATCGGCGTGGGAGGGAGCCTAGAGTGGAAATATGTGTGTTCCTTTCAAAATTCCTCCTTGATGATTCACTGCCCGGTGTCCCCAGCGCCCCCAGCTGCTCCCTGGGGATGAGTATCCTGATGGTCTGTCCTTGGCCCTGCCTCGCTTCCTGGCTGAGGAGGGAGAGAGATGTGTGGCCCCGATAAACTGTGCTCTGAGTCTACGCTTGCCAACTAGGAAGGCGTGGGGCGTCCTCCACAGGCCTCTCAGACCAGCCAGCTGCGCAGAAGGAGCACCGGGCTGAAGACAGTCTGAATTTGAATGCCTCTGGCCGGTCGCCCCAGCACCCACCACTCCCCCATGGCCTCCTGATCAGCCAAGTGTTTGTTTAGTCCTTTAGTTTCTCCGCTGGCCCCTGAGATCCCTGGAGCTGTGCTTGTGTGATGCTGGCCCATCTACACAGTGACACCCCCACCCCTCTCCCCGGTCCCTCGGGCTGAGAGTGGATTCAGCTGCGCTCATGCCCTGTGTCCCTCTCTAGGCCATGGAAGGGAGCGTGGCCTTCCTCGGAGAAGCAGGCCGGACGTGCCGCCGAGCCCTGTCCCCGCAGCCTCGGAGATGGCGGCTGGAGCTGCAGGGACGTCCCCGGGTGTCTGCTGAGCAGGCGGCCTCCGCTGGGACCCCCGGCGCGTTCAGCTGTTGAGCCCTCGTTGGAAGACACATTCCAGGGACATTCTTTCTGTCTGGAGCAGGGACTTGGCCTGAACTACGAACCAGAAACCAGAACAAAATGCACCGGTTTGCTCAACCTCGAACCAAATCCAAATATTTTTTATATCGCTGAGAACCAAACCGGAGTTTGGGGCTTCAGTCCGGTTTGTTTCCCCACCAGAGAACATTTCGTGAACAAAGCCAAACCGGAGCAGATCTCATCTGTCTCCCCATGCGACTGAGAAGGCACCTGAAGGGAACCGCGACGTGGATTTTGGGCTTGGTTGGCTCAGGGGCAGGAAAACACTAGAAGGCAGGGTGAGGTCTGCAGAGGCGGCAGACCTCTGTCCAGAAGACAGGGCAGAGTCGCACACCCACATCTCTGGGAAGGGTGCTACGTGGTGTGGGTGGCCCAGAAAGTTACTACCGGGCAGCCGTGATGCATGCAGGGTGCCAAAGATGGGAACAGAAACATGCAGGAGGCAGGGACTTTGATAAAATGATGTCACAGTTGATTTTTCAGAACTTTTTTCCTTATCTACTCTGGTTAGTCAGTACGTGTTTAATTAGTACCTGGTGTCATGCTGGGGGCAGATCCAAAAGAAGCCACTGCTCTCTCGGAGACCCTGGTACATTGGAGCGGGGGTGTGACACTGCACTGTGCTATAGAGAAGCTTCAGTGGTTTACGTCGTGTACCCCCATCCCCAAATTCATATCCACCTGGAAACCCAGACTGTGACTTTATCTGGAAACGGGGTCTTTGCTGATGTACTTAGTTTAGGATCTTGTGATGGAATCATGCTGGGTTTAGGATGGGTCCTGAATCGAGTGACTGGGGTCCTTAGAACAAGAGGATAAGACAGAGATGCTCAGGGCGAAGAAGGCCACACGACATCAGAGGCAGAGATGGGAGTGAAGCAACAAGCCAAGGAACGAACCCCTGGGCCACCAGAAGCTGGAAGAGGCGAGGAAGGAATCTCCCCCGGTGACAGCCTTGTTGACATCTTGATTTCAGTCTTCCGGCCTCCTGAAGGTGTGGGAGAATGCACCTAGTGTTTTTCAGGTCCTTGACTTCTCCTGACTTGTTATCGCAGCCACAGGAAGCTAATACAGAAGCCCCTGGGACCCCCAGTGCCTGCCACACCCACACCTCCTTTTTGAGGAACAGTGATATCTTCTGTGTAACTAGCCACATTTGTGTCACGTGGCCTTGCGACCATGGACACGTGATCAGGCCAAGGATTAGCTGGACATGTGAGGACCTCCACCCATGAGGTGCCTGGTCTCTTCCCAAACTGTCTTGGAAAAGGGAGACGCACGCATGGAGTAGGGGTTTGGTGGGAACTGGGCTATGGAACCATGAGGCAGAAACCACGAGACACACAGAGCAAGAGAGAGAGAAGGGAGGGGCTGGCGGGGAGGGAGGGACAGAATATGTTGAGCGGGGCAGCATCACCAGAAGCGGCAGCCAGTTGCCCCCGCAGGGCAGACAGGTTGCTGTTTCTCTCCAGGAAGCCTGAGTCTGGCTACTACTGTGGTTGTGTTTGCTTCCTGGGTTCCTTTACTTCCTCTGGATTCTTACAATTCATCCCCAAGTCACGCAAGAACGAGCACCCGGGCACCTCTCTGTTCCCTGCAGTCTGAAACAGCCCGACCAACACACAACACAAGTGAGACCACCGTAGAAAAACAGGAGCTCACACGGTCGTGTTTAGTCCAAGGCCCACCCTGATAACCTACTTCCTGCCTGTGTTACCCTGTGCAGGTTGCTTAACTTCTCTGGGTCCTGATGTCCCAGCTATCAAATGGTGTTAATGTCATCCTTCTGAGGGTTTTGTGATGAATAATTAAGCTACAGAAAGTGAAACATCCACTGCCAGGTATGTCTGGCACAAAGCAGGCCCTTGATGGTTTCCTTCCCTTCAAGTCACACAGTTCAGAGGCTGGACTTGGGTCTGCACCACAGAGTTGAAAACTCAGTGTGAACCACTCTGGCAAGTGGTATTTTATTTTATTTTATTTTATATTTTATTTTATTTAATATTTTATTTTATTTTATTTATTTTATTTTATTTTATTTTATTTTGTTTTGTTTTATTTATTGAAGTACAGTCAATTTACAATGTTGTATTAATTTCTGGTGTACAGCATAGTGATTCATTTATACATATATATTCCTTTTCATATTCTTTTTCATTATAGACCATTAAAAAGTATTGAATATAGTTCCCTGTGCTATACAGTAGGACCTTGTTGTTTATCCATTTTATATAAAGTCAGTATCTGCAAATCTTGAACTCCCGATTTACCCTTCCGCATCCCCTTTCCCTGTGGTTACTGTAGTTTGTTTTCTGTGTCTGTGAATCTGTCTCTGTTTTGTCTATAAGTTCATTTGTGTCTTTTTTTAGACTCCACGTATAAGTGATATCATGGTATTTTTCTTTCTCTTTCTGACTTACATCACTTAGTATGACAATCTCCAGGTCATTCATATTGCTGCAAATGGCATTATTTCATTCTTTTTTATGGCTGAGTAATATTCCATTATATATACCACATCTTCTTTATCCACTTCTCTGTTGATGGACATTTAGGTTGAATCCATGTCTTGGCTATTGTAAATAGTGCTGCTATGAACATTGGTTTTCTCTGGATACATGCCCAGGAGTGGGACTGCTGGATGATATGGTAACTATTTTCAGTTCTTTAAGGAACCTCTATACTGTTCCCCATAATGGCTGCACCAATTTACATTCCCATCAACAGCGTAGGAAGATTCCCCTTTCTCCACACGCTCTCCAGCATTTATGTTTGTAGACGTTTTGATGATGGCCATTCTGACTAGTGTGAGACTAGTGCTGTTTTTATCAAAGGTCAACATCAGGAATCATAAAGCATGTTGATAGCATGTACCTTTCACATGCTGTGATGAAAATAGTGCTTCTGACTCTTTGTAGTTTTGATATGCATTTCTCTGATAGTTAGAGCATCTTTTCATGTGCCTGTTGGCCATTACAGCTTTGTTTTAAAAAGTACTTACAAAGAGAGGTGTTGGACTTAAAAACATTTGCTGTATTAAGTAAGTTCTTAATAGTAGGTCATACAATCTGCCCTATGTGGATGGGAACTTGGGTATTAAAATATGCCTCGCCTCTGCATGACTTCCTGAGCACATCATTGAGGTCAAGGTTGAAATCGCCTTTTTCTCCAGAGTCACGTGTCTGACCCACTGACACAAGGCAGACCCCTGAAGGATGTGAAGGGTTCTTTAAATGGGATCTTCTTTGTGGCGCTGTTTGTGTACTTTCCATCCAGAGCCAGTCAATTTCTCAAGATGGCACACTGCTGGCTACAAAGAGAAAGACTTGTGCAGTCATTGCCCATGGCCAGGACACTCGTCCTGGGGGTCAGTGGAGACTGAGATTCCAGAGCAAGTATGTGTGAAGAGGGGGCCACTGCACGCTCCCTTCCAGTAGGTTGGGGTTGTGTACATGTTCCCAGGTTCCCAGCCGTGGCTCATCAGTGGTGCTCCTGGTGAGGACCCCTGGAACCCTGGGGGTGGGGCAGGGCAGCAAGCTCATGCCCAGCCCCCCAGGCAAGCTCTAATTTGCTTCTGAGATGGTTGAGGACTAGGGGAGCAGTATTTATGGAGCCTCAAACCACTTCATTACGATCCAGAGTTTTTTGTTTGTTTCTTTGTTGAGGTATATAATTACCCTCTCCTTGGCAGTGAACTTACAGAATATGGAGAGGTCTGACACACACCTCCTGCAGCCAGCGGGGACCCGCTTGAGCATCTAGGAGGAGCTGCCTGGCGATCTGAGTCAGTCCCCTGGCAACAGCAAAGGGCCCGTGCAGGGTAATCGTGTGCAGTGGAGACTCAGGTCAGAGCTGGGCTGCCGTGTCTGGGGCTTGTCTCACTGCTCGAATGAATTGCCTTTTCTCACCATTCTCATGGCGATGACAGTATCCAAGTCACAGTGTTGCTGAAGAAATGAAAGAGCCCTTGGTGTCTAGTTTGAGCATCAAAACAAAGTAATATTGCATTATAATCCGAAGTATAACATAAATACGAGTCTTTACAGATAAAAACGAATGGTTGATAAATTAATAATGGGGGAGAAGAGACAAACCTCCCATGCTGGCAAATTCCAAATAATTTGTACAGAGACTTCATCCTAAAGGAGGGGCATGTATGGGCTGCTCGTAGCAACTTCCAAACAGGAGGAACTTTCTAGTGGAGAGACTGACAAACACCACCTCCGTCAGGTCATCAAGGTCAACATCGGCAATCATGAACCATGTTGAAGTGGGGAGGGTATAGCTCAAGGGGTAGAGCGCGTGCTTAGCATGCAGGAGGTCCCGGGTTCAATCCCCAGTACCTCTTCTGAAAAGAAGTAAATAAATAAACCTAACTACCTCTCCTCACAAAAAAGGAAAGAAAGAAAGAAAGAGGGATGAAGGGAGAAAAGTATCTTGATTGGCTACATGTGGAGATTAAAATACCAGAAAATATTAAACCATGTTGATAGTATGTTATATGTTGTGATGAAAATAGCACTTTACCTCTGTGATCTTCCTCCCCTAAACCCATAACCTCAATCTAACCATGAGGAAAACACCAGACAAATCCCAATTATAGGGCATCCTACATTGTACCTTACCGTCAAGTTCTTCAAAAACAAGGAAAGTCTGAAAAAACGTCACAGCCAAGAGGAACGTAAGGAGTCACAAACAGCTAAATGTCAAGTGGCACTCTGGACGGGACCCTGGAAAAGAAAAACAGACACTAGCTTAAAACAAAGGATGTCTGAATAAACAATGCAATGTAATAATAAGAAATGAATAGTAGTTCATTGATAGTGACAGATGTGCCACACGAATGTAAGATGCAACTAATATATATATTAGGAATATATGAGAAGTCTGTAGAATCTTTGCAATTTTTCCTCTAAAGCTAAAACTGTTCTTAAAAATAAGCCTGTCAGTTGAAAGAAAACAGAAAAAGTATGTAGAGACGACTATAGCAAACATTTGTGTTCCACGCATGCATACATAATTAAGATTTTCTCATATTTATTTCAGGCTTATCAAATAAATGAATTATTAAAGCTGAAAAAATGTTGCTGGGAGGATCAACTAAAAATGTGGATGTATAAATAAAACAGATAACAAGGATTTACAGTATAGCACGGGGAACTATATTCAATATCTTGTAATAACCTGTAATGGAAAAGAATCTGAAAAAAAAGTATGTATAATTGAATCACTGTGCTGTATACCTGGACCCAGCACAATGTTGTAAATCAGCTGTACTTCAATTGAAAACAATTTTTTTAAATTCCTTTAAACCGCCCCAAATATGGATGTGAACGGTGGATCAAAGATAATCCAGGGTTCTTTGTCTCTTCCTACACTGAGAAGTGAGCTGTATTTCTCTACCCTCTTGAATTGGGGCAGCAACGATGCTGTGCCAGTCAGTGCCAGGTCTAGCTTTGACAGGACTGGCTGCTTCTGCTTTCTCCCTCCTGAAGCCAGCTGCCATGCTGTGAGGCCGCCCAGGCAGCCCCGTGGAGAAGCCCACGATTCTTCTCCACTCCCTGAGCGCCCAGCTGAACTCCCAGCCAACAGCCAGCACCAGCTTGTCGGCCGCGGGAGTCAGGCAGCTGGAGAGCTCATCTTCCAGCCCTTGCCTGGCTGACCCTGCTGATGCCGCTTGGAGCAGACATGAAGTGTCCCCACTGGTCCAGCTGCAAAATCATGAGCAAAGAAATGATCCTTGTTGTTTTAAGTCACTAAGTTTGGGATTGAATTATTGCATAGCAAAAGATAACCAAAACGGCCCTGTACAAAAGGAAAGATTGGACCACATGTCCTGTCTGTCTGTCTGTCTGTCTGTCTATCTATCTATCTATCTATCTATCTGTCTATCTATCTGTTATCATCCACAGATTGAGATATTTCTGACAATGGTTCACGCATCTTCTGGAATGACACCTTTTACAACCGTTCTGTAGATACTTTTGCCCTGGCTCTTCGCCATGGTGGGGAGTTTCTAGCCATAGGTCCCTTTTTTGCGAAGGGTTTCCTGAAGAATGCCCTGCAGAACAGAAGACCCACAGAATTCTCTAGAGCTGCGTTGTCCCAATATGGTACTTTATGTGGCCACCAAGCACTGTATGGCTACACCGAGTTGGGATGTGCTGGAAGCTACACAGCTCACCAGATTTTAAAGCCTTAGGACTCGTCTTCAAAAAAGAATGGGAAAGAGCTCATTAATAATGTGATATTGATTCTGTGTTGCACTGATAACATTTGCATATATTGTTTTAAATAAGATATATTATCAAAATTATTTTCACCTGCTTCTTTTTATTTGTTGACTTTAATATGACTACTGGAAGTCTTCAAATTACACTCGTGGCTTGTATT
The DNA here is from genome assembly GCF_009834535.1 of Camelus ferus. Lineage (NCBI taxonomy): Eukaryota > Metazoa > Chordata > Mammalia > Artiodactyla > Camelidae > Camelus > Camelus ferus. The sequence goes on along the minus strand of NC_045717.1, from coordinate 5,542,343 downwards.
AGATTTTATTGGACAGCACTGCTTTAGAGAAAAAAGTTCTGGGTTGAAGGTGTAGTTTGGGAAATGCCACTTAGCTACCCCTTCCTGCAGAGTTATAGGGCATGCACATTCAAATTTCTGAGATGTCTGGCAGCAAAGGAAAATGTTCAGCTCCAAGGGGATGATCAGGATATCAAAAGACAAATAGAGATACTGAATCGGCTCTTCTCATGACTAGCGCCTCTTTGTTGTTCAGCTCCCAATTCAAATGTCTCCATTCCCAGCTCGGCTTCCCTGACCACTCTATCTAAAGTCACCCCCTCCCACCCGCTGCTTTCCATCACGCCATTTTGCTTTATTACCCTTCGTCTTCTTTCTCCCTGGCTGAAATTCATCTTGTGCATCCACCAGGGTCCTGATTGGACAAGGAGAGTTCAAAATGGGTCACTTGAGAAGTTTAATAAGGGACTGTTTATAAAGGGGGTGGAATTCTGAGAAAGGAGGGTCCCCTGCTGTAGGGTCCTGATGCTGGTCTCAGCTGGGAGCCAACACCAGCAAGTAGATGGGGCAGTCATCAGTGCCCAGAGAGGGAAGGTGGATAGAGAGGGCTGCCTGGCAGGCAGGAGCTGGGGCCTTCGGTCAGGGGACACAATCTGCCTGTGGCAACCCCACAAGGGAGGGAACTGGGGAATAAATATACCTTCCTTTCTTCCCCAGCTCGGGTTCTCCTGTCGGTTCTCCCATTGGTCAAATCTTCCAGAAGTGGAGGACAGGGGAGCCCATTTGACACCGTCTGTCTTGGTCCACTGTCCACCTCTTTCCTCTAAAATAGAAGCTCGACTATGTCAGGGGTGTGTTGACTGGCTAAGCACTGTAGGCGCTTAATGCACATTTGCTGAATAAATGACTGACTGAATGGATAAATAGTTATGTTCAAAAGTCAAAGCCTTAGGACATTGAGGTCTCAAGCATCAGCACGTGGCTGAGTAGATCTGCCTCCCTTTTATATTTCAGGAAACATTTCATCTAAACCATAAGGGGATGCTTCAAAGAATTTTCACACACTGAGCACACCCAGGTAACCAGAACTCAGTTGGAAGAGCTGAATTTTGCGACTCCCTGAAGCCCCTTACGCCTCCTCCCAGTCATTTACCCTCACAAGAGCCGCCACCCTCTTGCATTTTATCATCTACAATTCGTTCTGTTTTTGAACTTCATGTGAATAGAATCACACAATATGCGCGCTTCTGTGTGGAATACTTTTTGCTCCACGTTAGTCTGTGAAATTCACTGATGGTTTGTGAAGTTGTAATTTGTACATCCTTATTGCACATTATTCAGATGTTTGAGTCTATCACAATTTATCTATCCTGCTCTCGACGGGCATCATTAGTTAGATTTATTCCTAGGTATGTACTCCTGTTGGCTTCCGTATTTATTAGTTTCTTTCCTTAATGTTTGTATCTGTACGGGTCTTGTTCATCATTTATCAGTCTTATTTCTAGATGTTTTATATTTTTATGCTAACATAATTTGACACCAATAGTTTTTAGCTATTATGAATAGTGCCCTTAGAAATATTTTTGTACATAGTTTCGGGGGAAATACACATATTATGTATACGTGTGTGTGTCAATGTGTGTGTATGTATGTGGATTTCTGCATCGTGTACGTACATGTTCAGTTTAGTAGGTATCATGGTTTCCCAAAGTGGCTGTGCCAGTAATATGCCCACATAGTGTGGGTCTGTTTCTGGCCTCTCTATTGTATTTCATGAGTTTGTTTTTATATCCTTGGGCTAATGACATGCTGTCTGTTTTACTGTTGTGATGAGAACTTTTAAGATCTGCTCTTTTAGCAGCTTTCAAAGATACATTATTATCTGTAGTCACCACGCTGTACATTACAGCCTCAGGACTTATTTATTTTATAGCTGGAAGTTTGTACTTTTTGTCTACCCTCACCCATTTTACCTCCCCTCCTGACCATCACCGACCTCTGGCAATCACCTGTCTGTTCTCTATATCTATGAGTTCAGGGTTTTTTTTTTTTTCCCTCCAGATTCCACATATATGTGAGATCATACAGTATTTGTCTGCGTTTGACTGATGTATCTCAGTTAGTATAATGCCCTCAAGGTCCATCGATGTTATCACAAACAACAGGAATTCCTTCTTTTTATGGCTGAATAGTATTCCATATTGTGTGTGTATGTTACTTGTGTATACATACATTAAATATACAGATACATATGTTTTATATGTGTGTGTGTATATATATTGCATTTTCTTTATTGAGTCGTTCATAGGCGGACTTGTGTCTGTGTCCTGACTGTTGTAAGTAGTGCTACAGTGAACAGGGGGGAAAGGCAGATATCTTTTTGACTTAGTGCTGTCATTTCCTTCAGAGAAATACCCAGAATTGGAATTGCTGGATCAGATAGCAGTTCCATTTTTAATTTTTTGAGGAACCTCATACTGTTTTCTGTGGTGACTGCACCTACTTACATTCCCATCAACGGTGCACAAGGGTTGCTTTTCATTCACATCCTTGCCAACACCTGCTATCTCTTGTCTTTTTGATAGTAGCCAACATTCTGTCTTGTTATTTGATAGTTGAAGACCTCCAACTTTGTTCTTTTTCCTCAAGATGGTCTTGGCTTTTTTGCCCTCTGCTTTTCCATATAAGTTTAACAATTGACTCATCAAGTTACACAAACACACACACACACACACCCAAAACCAAAAAACCTTTTCAGGAACTTGATTTTTAATTGCATTGGATCTGTATTTAAATTTGAGGTTAAATTGAGATCTTTACAATACTGAGTCTTCTAAGCCATGAATATGGTATGTCCCTGTATTTATTTAGTCTTCCTTAATTTGTCTCATTAATATTAATGTTTTTATTTAATATTGAAGTTTTATTTGCCATATGTCTTTGGTGGTTATATAGAAATAAAATTGATTTTTACATACAACTGTCTTTCTATCCAGGCACCTTGTTAAATTCACCTATTAATGTTGGCCTTTCTAAGTTCATTTATTAATGTTAATAGTTTATCTGTAAATCCTTTTGTATTTACAATCTACAAAGTCATTTTTTTTTGCAAATGATGACAGTTTTACATTTTTCTTCCAAATTGTATACTTTTCCTTTTTCTTGCCCTTTTGCACTGAGCAGAACTTCCAATCCAATATTTAATAGCAGTGGTGAAAAAACAGGCATCTTTGCTCATTTTCATTCTTGGGCAGAACATGTTCAGTAGGGTCTTTAAGAATGATAATTGCTGTAGGTTTTTTTGTAGACACTCTTTATGGGTTAAAGATTTTTAACTTCTATTCCTTCTATTCCTGTGCAAGGAAGATTATTTTTGGAGTCATGAACAGGTGTTGAAACTCATCAAAAGCTATTTATACATCTACTGAGATGATCATATTGTTTTCTCTTATTCAGTTAATATGGTGAATTACAATAATCTATTTTGAATATGAAACCATCCTTTTATTCATGAAACAAATCCAACATGATCATGATTTATTATCATTTTCAGCTTTTGCTGAAACCGATTTGCTGGTTTAGTATTTTTGTATCTCTGTTCATTAAATTCATTGACCCATACTTTTCCCCCACATCCGGTAAGTTTTTGGTGTCGAGGTTACAATGGCCTCATTAAACAAGTTAGGAAATATTTTCTCTTTTTCAGTCTATTCAACTGTTTATGTAAGACTGGTTCCATTTCATCTATAAATATTTAGAGAAATTTACTTGGAGGAAAGACATCCATGCTTAAGAGATTTCTTTGTATAGATACCATTGATTACAGCTTCGTATCTTTAATAGGTGTAGAACTGTTCCAAGGTTTTTATTTCATCTTGTGTCAGTTTTTTGTTAGTTTCATTTTTCTAAGGATTTTGCATTTTAGCTAAAATTTTAAAATTATTAATATTGAATTTCTCCTAATATATTGTCATTATCTTTTAAATATCTATGGGCTGTGGACTGCTCTCTCTCCCTCTTTTTTTTTTAAAGTGGCAGTTTCTTTTATTTATTTATTTGTTTATGTATTTTTTTGGAAGGGGAGGTAAGTAGGCTTATTGACTTACTTATTTTTAATGGAGGTACTGGGGACTGAACCCATGCTCTCATGCAGGCTAAGCACAGCACTCCACCACTGAGCTGTACCCTCTGCCAATGCTCTCTTTTTCATTCAAGTTGGCAATGTGTGCCTTCTCTATTTCTTTCTTATCAGACTTCCCAGAAACCTAATATATATATATTTATTATTCTTTTACGTAAGTGCCAACTTTGGGGCATGTTGATTTTCCCTTCTGAATATCTATTTTATACTTCAGCAGTTTCTGCTCTTAGTTTTCATTAGTTCCTTCCTTCTTCCTTCTTTAGATATGACTTTCTGTTCTGTTTTTTGAGATAGATGACTAGATTTTTGATTTTCAGCCTTCCTTCTTGATAAATATATGCATTTAAGGCTATAATTTTTCTCATAGCAGAGGTTTAGTCACATCCATCACATGTTGATGTATTTTTATTATCATTTAGTTAAAGATATTTTGCAATTGCCATTGAAATTTTTTTCTGTGACCTATTTTAGAGTATATTGCTAAATTTCCAAGCATTTGGGGAATTTCTACTTATTTTTTTTTATTGATTTCTAGCTTAATTTTCTGTGGTCAGAGAACATATTCTGAGTGATTTCAATCCTTTGAAACTTGTTGAAACATCTTTTATGGCCAGCATAAATGTTCCATGTGCACTTGAAAAGAATGGACATTCTTCTGAGCATAATGTTCTGCACATGCCAACGTATCAAGTTTGTTGATTGCATTATTTAGATTTCCTACGTCCTTGCTGATTTTTTCCCCCTGCTTATTGTATCTTTTGTTAAGAGAAGGGTGTTAAGAGTTTCCCATTATGAGCATGCATTTGCCTGTATTTCCTGATAATCCTGTCAATTTTTGTTCTGTATATTTTGAAGTATGTCTTTAATGTACATAGAAATTGAGAAATGTAATGTTTTCTTGGAGAATTAATTCTTTCAATCATTATGAAAATTTTATCTTTATCCCAATGATGCTACTTGCCTTGAGTCTATTTTGTGGTCAGTATAGCCATACGAGCTTTCTTTTGGATAGTTCTTGCATGGTATCTTTTAGGAGCTTTAATTTTTAATTAGTCTATGTCCTATATTTAAGGTGTATCTCTAGTATGCAGCATATAGTTGAAATTTGTTTTTTAACTTAGTTTTCTAATCCATTTACATTTAATGTAATTACTGATGTATTGGGGTTTATATCTACCATCATGATCCTCAGCCAAGCTGCCGGGTAGTTAGCAGAAATGATAGTTAGCCCCTCTTTCAGCTGACCCCCTTTCTTCACTTCTCTCTCTCTCTCGCTCCTCTTCCTACCTCATTATCTGCTTCTTGTTTTTGTTTTTCTTGGCCATGCCTCTCTGTCTTCCAAGACTTCTGAATATTGGCGTTTCCTCTTGCTCAGTCCTCAGAATCATTTCCTCTCTACACATTCCTTAGGTGATCTTATTTATTCTCAAGGCTTTCTATAGGCTGCCAACTCCCAAATTTATAGCTCCACCCTGAACTGCAAATTCATATATCTCATGTCATACATCACCATTAGGATGTCTAACAGGCCTCTCATAACTAGTGTTTCCAAAACTGAGGTCCTAGTACAGTGAGACCTTCCCTGTTGTTCTTTCTGCAGTCTTCCTCATCTCAGTAAGTAGCAACTTCATTTTCTCATTTCTTAGGTGCCATTTCATTGTCCCCCCCCAATGAAACTGGGGAATCATTCTTGACTCGTCTCTTTTCTCTTACAGTTGACATCCAATCCATCAGGAAGGCTTGTTGATACTACCTTCAAAATACACCCACAATCTGACCATTTTCCCCACCTCCTCTGCTATCACCTTGGTCCAAGCCTCTGACGGTTCTCACCTGCTTTATTGCAATAGCTTCTTACCTGGTCTCCTTGCTCCCAATCCAGCTCCCATGAAGCCTGTTCACATAGCTGCTGGAATGATCTTTACAAAGCATACATCACATCATACCACTTCTGTGCTCAAAAATGGCTTTCTATTTTAATCAGAGTAAAAAGCAAAATCTTTACCATGGCCCAGAGCTCTGATTGATTTAGCTCCCCGTTACCTTTCTGACCTCACCATCTACCATCCATCTCGTATTCACTCTGCTTCAGCCAAACAGACCTCCCTGCTATTCCTCATAATTATCAAGCATGCCATCACCTCAGGGCCTTTGCATGTGCTGCCCAACTTCTTCTTCCCTCATATCTTTGCATGGCTCTCTTGTTCACTTCCTTCGTGTCTCTGTTCCAATATTCCTTCATGGACTATCTTACATAAAATATCAAAGAAGCCCTCTTTTCCTTTACCCTGTGCCATTTTTCTCCATAGCCCTAATTACCACGTGATGTATTATATATTCATTTTTTTATTTATTTACAATCTGTTCTCCCCCACCATAAGCTCTGAGACACAGGAACTTTGTTTTATTCACTGATGTATCTGTAGGACCTTGGCCAATGTCTGGTATATAGTGGGCCACCAATGAATAGTTACTGATTGAATGACTGAATGAATGAATGAATGAGTGAGTGAAGTATAGTTTTATAACAATCCTCTGAAGCTGACAGGGTAGATATTGTTATCTACTTACCAAAGAGGAAGCTTGAAGCTCAGAGCCTTGAGGTGATTTATGGAAACCACAGAGCTGTGAAGTGGCTTCGCTGGAACTCGAACAAGTCTCTTTCTGCTCAGTTCCGGGCTCGTTCCACAGCAACACATATCTCAGCCCTGGCGGATTCCATACTGACAGCCAGTGATGACAAAAAATGGAAAGCAGGGGTCAGCCAGACTCTGAAGTCTCCTTTGCTCCAGTTTCCACACAGATCAGCTGTCCCCCCCAAAAAGAGGGGGGAAAAAGGCCTTTTGATGTATGTGGTTTCTTCAAAGTTTGCCATGGGTGGAAAAGAAAAGGACTCTGAATTCCCTTTAAAACTCATAAATTAAGAATTAATTTCTTCATTGCTAGGTCAGTGCTACCCAGATACAAAGAATGCTGGTCGTCCTAGTGCTCAGAGAGAAGGATCAGGGTTCAAATATTTTGCCCATTTTTCCATAGGTTGTCTGTTTTTGGAATTTTTGTTTTCTTATTGTTGAGTTTTGGGCTTTCTTTATGTGTTCTGGGTATAAGATCAGATGTATGATCTGCAGTGGTTTTTCTCCCAGCCTGTGGCTTGTCTTCTCATTCTCTCAACAGTTTCTTTTGAAGAGCAAAAGTTTCAAATTAAAACTAGTTTAACTTATCAATTTATTTTTCATTTATGGATTGTGCTTCTGTTGTGTATCTAAGAAGTTTTCGCCTAACCCAAGGTCACAAAGACTTACACACTGCAATCGTTTTTGCACCTCCTTTGAGAAGACCTTATACATGTGAATCTTTTCCGGATTCTGATCCATGATGTGTCTGTCAGTCTTAACGGCCATCCCACACTGCCTGGCTGACTCTAGCTCTTTGAGTTCTGAAATCCAGTAGTGTTAGCCCTCCGGATTTGCTCTCCTTTATGAAAGTGGTTCTGGCTGTTCTAAATCATTCACAATTAAATGCTAATTTTAAAATCAGCTTACTGACCTACAAGAATGATGGCTGGGATTTCGCTCGGGATGACAATGAATCTATAAAACAATATAAGGGAAAATAGGCATCTTAACAATAGTGAATCTTCTGACTCAGACACGTTTCTACTTCTCTCACTAGTGATATTTAATTTTTAATATGCAAGACTTGCATACCTTTTGTCAGATTTAGCTCCAAACATTTAATATTTTTATGGTATTATAAGTATATTAAAAATTTTCAATTTCTCATGGTTCACTGCTAGTATATCAAACTGCAATTAATTTTGGTATATTGATCATATATCCTGCATCTTGGCTAAACTCAATTATAAGTTCTAGGACCTTTTCTTTGGTGGATCCCATCAGCTTCTCTGGATAGGGGATCTTACCTGCAAATAAAGACAGTTTTATGTCTTTCTTGCTGAAAGGCTGCCTTATATTTCTTTTTCTTGCCTTATTGTACTAGATAGAATCCCTAGTACAAAACTAAATAGAAACCATGAGAGTGAATATTCTTGATTTGTTCCTGACCTTAAGGGGAATACATTCAGTCTTTCACCACCAAGTTCAATATTAAAAGTAGGGCTTTTGACAGATGCCCATTATCATGTTGAGAAAGATCTCTCCTATTCTTTGCTTTCTGAGAGTCTGTCAGGAATAGATACTGGTTGGGTTTTTCCCAAATGCTGTTCCTGCATTTGTTGAGATGATCATAGGGAGTCTCATTTTTATTTTGCTACTGTAATGAATTACATCGATTCTGTTTCTATATGATGCTAGGTTCAGTTTGCTAATATTTTCCTGAGGGCTATTTTATCTATACTCATGAGAGACATTGGTGTCTAGTTTTCTTTTCTTACAATGTCTCGGTTTTGGTGTCAGGGTAATGCCGGCCTCCTATGATGAGTTCGGAAGCGTTCCCTCAATCTTTAACTTTTGGAAGCGATACGTACTCCTGAGTCTGAGCAAGGAGATGTAAGGGGAAGTTGGCGAGGAGACTTCCGAAAACATTTTTCATCCTTAATAAAAAGATAGTTAAGGCCTGAGTTTCCCTCTTGTTTCCTTCATGCTTAGGATGCTGTCTGGTGGGTCTGTGGCATCTGAGGCTGCAACGGTCATCTTGCAACCAAGAAGGTTGCAACTCAGCACCAGATGGGAAGAGCTGACACCTCGGTGACCATCTCTGCCTTCCTCTGGGCTTCTTGCAAAGTGGCATAGTAAGAGCTTGTAGTTTCAGCTGCCTTTCATTTGATAATCCGTTACTTGCAGCTGAGAGCATTCCAAGTATTGCCCAGGGTACCCAGACTGGTACACCACTGGTCTGCCTCCATCCTTTAAAATCCATCCTATTGATGGCAGCAGAATTCTCTTTCTGCAGCGAGACCTCAGTGACGTCACTTCCCTTATCCAGACTTGGTGGAAGTTCCTGATCATCTACCAATTTGAGCTGCAACTTCTCAGCAGGTCTGTCTTGAATGAAGAACCTCTCAGGGGGTGCCTGCAGCCAATGAAGCCGCCACGAAGACTGCTGCAGCCTTACAAACCCACTCCACATAGATATTTGTTAAACTGGCTGTGAGGGGCTGTCACTGGGACCTGGAGAAGTGATTTTCCAACGTGCATGAGAATCCTCCAGAGGGCTTGTTAAAAACAGATTTCTGGGTTTCATCTCAGAAACCCAGAAATCTGTAGCCATATTTTGAAGTCATGGCCAGGATTTGTCAGTGCAGTGGGGACTTGCTGAAGGGTTTTAAACAGAAGGGCACTATCGTCCTGGTGTTGACTTGACAGTATATCCTGGCTTCCTCTCTTCACTCAGGAAACTGTAGAGGATGCCTACCCAGTGCTTTAAATGGGACCAATTTTTAAACACAAACATGCTAAGTGTCCTCTCAGAACCAGTTTCCCCTTATAAGTGCACCAAATTCACACTTTCATCCAAAAGCTCTCAGTGGGCACCTGCTGTGTGCTGGGCACCTTACAGATAAGAGCCTGCACACACATCTTCTCATCTGACCAACCCAGTGAGATGGAAGGGCGTTACAAACCACGTTCTCCAGATGGGGACAGGGGACTTGGCTGAGGCCACAGAGGAGCTGAGTGAGAAAACCAGGATGTGGATGTGGGTCTTTTCCACACCTGCTGCTCTGTCTGGCACAGCCCGTTGCACATCCTTGGTGGGTCCAGGCTGCCCCCTAGGGCCCCTGATGGCACTTCTAGGTTATCTGATTTCCAGGAAGAGGGCACCTCAGGCAGCCCCAGTGGCAGAGAATTCTACTCTTTGTGCACACAGACGGGGAATTAGAGAACTTACCGCAAAGCCTGGCGGAACACACGCCGTCCCTCTGCTGCGGTGTGGCTGTGCAGCTCCCACAGAGCTCCGCTGGCCGTGTCCGGCCCCCACGCCCCTTGCCCAGCGGACACTGGCAGCCACCTCCAAAGGCAGTGCCCCGGTCATCTATTTCATCTGTTCGAATGAAAACTTCACAAGCAAACCCTCTTGGCCACCTCGCACCTACCGTTTGCACTTACGTGCGAGACATGCTGTACTTTTCTGGTGCCCAAAGCAGTAAACAAAAAATAAAACCCCAGACCCTTGGCCAATTTGAAGAAGGAGGAGCCCTCGGGAGGGGTCTCCTGGAAGCACGTTTTTCAGGCCGGCCTGGGAAAATGTCTCTGAATGTTTTCCGATGGAGGCCTCGGAGGCCAAAATTCCATAGACTTGAACAGGAATCGCCAGTGGCAGGCCCACGTGTCTTGTTGTTGCTGAACCTTGGGCAGAATCAGGAGCAGCTGCCCGGGGCCAAGCAGGCATGCTTTATGATGTGCTGACGCCTCCAGGAGATGTTGCAGGGAGCCCGGTGCCATCTCGGGAGGACGTGAGGTGATGGCTTTCCCCTCTGCAACCCCCGCAACGCAAGGCTTCCCATGTGCTTGCTGCTGACAGAAAGAAAGGAATCTGTTAAGCGTCACCTTTGCCCAAGGTCTGGCCGTGCCCATGCCCCATTCCTCGAGGTCTTGGCCTTCAAAGGGAAGAGCTAACCTCCCCTGGCAGCACACGCTGCTTCCCTCTGATGTTACAGCTCTGACAGAGACGCTTCGTGGTCATGTCGAGATGCATCGTGGCTCACAAATAGAGCCAGCTCAGACTTGGGTTCCGATTCCGGCTCTGTCACTTTCTAGTTACGTGACCTGGGCAGGCCACCTTGGTCTCTTCTCTTCACCCTCAAAATAGGGCTGATAGAGTAGCAATCAGAGTTGGCTGCTATGGATTGAGAGCTTAATTGCACAAGGCATGATGCTAAATTAGTCCCGTGGATTAGTTAATTTAGTATTTGCAAGATTCCTGTGATTGTCACCATTTTCCAGAAGAGGTAACGAGGCTCAGAGGGGTTAGGGAGCTTGCCTGAGGTCACACAGCTGGCAGGATTCAACCCTGCCGGACTGTCGGGCAGACCCCTACCATCGACTGTCTGCCAGATTTTCTTTTGAACTCTTGTGAGGATCGAATGCTGCTCAAATCATAGTGTGTGATCTTTTGTATGTGTTGTTGGATTCTGTTTGCTAACATTTTGTTGAGGATTTTTGCATCTCTATTCATCAACGGTATTGGCCTGTAATTTTCTTTGTTATAGTGTCTTTGTCTGATTTTGATATCAAGGTTATGGTGGCTTCATAGAATGAGTTTGGGAGTACTCCCCCCTCTTCAGTCTTTTGGAAGAGTTTGAGAAGGATCGGTTCTTCTCTGTACGTTTGGTAGAATGTCCCAGTGAAGGTGGGAAGCTCTTCCCATCTGGTCCTGAACTTTTGTTTGCAGGGAGGTTTTTGTTTTTACTGCCAGTTCTATTTCACTTCTAGTGATTGGTTTATTCAACTGTCTGTTCCTTCTTATTCAGGTTTGGTGGGCTGTATGTTTCTAGAAACTTGTCCGTTTCTTCTAGGTTGTCCAGTTTGCTGCCATAAAATGCTGCTCAAATCAGATGTTACTCCGGCCTGGCTTCAGCTGCAGCTCCGTTTGCATTGGTTCCCTCACCACCTCTGGCGTCAGGAAGACAGATAAGCAGATTGCGGCACCGGGCACGGTGGGTCTGAGCGGGCAGGGTGCCCGGGGTGCCTCAGCTTCCAGTGACTGCCTGGCTGCCCTGAGACATGGGCCACCACCCAGGTCTTCAACACTGCTCTGAGTTAAAGAACCGTTTTAGTTTTCTTAGGCTTGAACAATAGCATGCAGGAATGGTATGCCGGAATGGTGCAATGGTTGGGAGCTTGGCACCTGATGCCTGGGTACGTTAATTTGCCGCTCTGAGCCTCAGTTTCCGCATCTGCAAAATAGGATGCTGATCGTTCTTACTCTTCAGGGCTGTTGTGAAGTAGGGTAAGATGGAGCATATAAAGCACTTAGCATTGGGTCTGGAATATAATCAGCATTCAGTGGCGAGTAGCCACCAGTATCCTACTGTACAGACTTCAGATGAAGGTCAGGATAAGAATAGGGAGCCAAGACTTCATGATGAAAGTATTTTAGGAAACAGAAAGACAAAAATCAAAGAAAGACACAACTGTAATTTTACACCCAGCAGACCTCCCCAGCCTTTCTGTCCTTCGTTCTCTGTGTATCTATTTTGAACCTTCCTTTTAAATATCTCTAACCTTTTCTCAAGTGAAGCGAGAAGTCTCAGCCCCACCCCAAGGGAAATATGAGATTCTAAAGACGCTGCTGATGTCCGGCTTCTGCTGAAAAAGGCAGAGCATCGCCCCCCCCCCCCAAGAGCACAGGCTGTCCTGTACTCCAAGTACCCCTCTCAGAGTTTGCTGCGTGTTATGTTTAAGGTGCATCATTAGTCATGCCTTTTTTCCTGAGGTCTTTTAAAGAAACCCTCAAATTCCCAGAGTCCATGTGAATCATATAAACAGTAAAATTCTTTTTGCATTAACCTTACGGGAGAGTGAGTGGTTTGCAGAAATGTCCAAGAAGCAATCATTTTATGGGAGCTGAACTCTGCTGTGGGACCCACACCAAGAATTCCACCCAAGAAGGCAGCAGAATTATATTGCTCGTGGGTGGCAGACACTGGTTATGACCAACACAGTATCCACGTCCCCCAGGCCTTGCTGACAGCACTCTGATTTTGTTTGGAGCAGCAATTCTCAGTGACATACCCACTTTCTCAGACATCCTTGTATCCAGGGGAAGTTGTGTGACATGTTCTTGACAATGAAACATGCACGTGGGAGAGACTTGAGAGCTCTTTAGAAGCTGTGTGCTCCCTGTCTCCCTTTTCCCTTATTTCTCCCTTAAGCACAGACATGACAGGTACAGGATAGCTGATATTTTGAAAACAAGATGGAAAGGTGAAGAAAAGTACAGAGACGGTGGTCCTGACACCATTGAGCTGGTGAATTATAGCCAGCACATCCTACTTCCCACTGTATCATTTGAGAAAACCAAACTCCCTCCTGGTTGGGGGGAGGGCTATGGTGGGAGTTGGGTCGGCCAGATGACTGAACCGCTCTGGAGCAGATATCTGAAAGAAGGCACCATGGGGTAGGGGAAACCCTCAGATACCAGCATCCCCATCCACCCTGACCCTTCCATCCCACAGGGAAAGAAAATTATTTAAGTCACTTTAGTTGAATTTTCTGTTACTTGCAGCCAAAAGTACTCCTAATTGATAAATAGGGCTCCAGGTAAACTTTGGAAACTCAGATAAGGAAAACTGGGAGGTAAATTCAGGGCTGGATTTTACTCTCTGACCATGTTGTCTCTGCTCTATGTGGTTAGAACTTGCCTGAACCCTTGTGGTTGAACCTTTGGAGAGCAGCAGGGTGCTGTCAGAAAATCTGGATCAGGAATTCTGGCTGTGTCACAGACAAGAGGGCCAGGGACACCCACTGCTGGGTTCCTATTCAGCCTTGTCAAATTACTCATAATTTCCTGAACATTCTGTGCCTTGGTTAATCCATCTCCTTGGCGCCAAAGTTCCCATCATCTCCTCTTCCCTCCCCACTTTGGCTTTTCTCTCAACGTCCTACTTGGTGACCTTTTCTGTCTGGTCCTTCTGATTGTCCCCTTGCCACTCCACCCACACAGGAGGCACTGCTCTTTCTACTAGGGCATCTTAGCACTCTGACATCTTTCCCTTCCTTCCTCCACCCTTGGTACCAGGCTAGGCACTTAGCACAGGATGCTATGATTCATTATAGACATATTTACATTACCCACCAGAGTCAGATTTCTTTGAGGACAGGATCCATTTATCCTGACCATTTGTATTTTTTCCAGAGCCTAGAATGGTACGTGGAAGACAGCAATCAGTGTTTGGGTGTGCAGGTCTAGTCCTTTTTAATGTGTCTGCTTTGGAACACCAGTTTCCAGGATGGTCTTAGGAATTTCACACCAGAAAGATCCCATGGTTAAGCAGGTATGGAGAACGCCAGACTGCATGAGATTTCTCAAAGCCTTAACCACATGTGAACCACCAAGAGGGCAACTGAGTATGCAAGGTTTCTCCAGTGGATTTGAACATGGGATCCCTTTGTCATGGAGAACCTTGAGGGACTAAAATGTTGAGGAATGCCTTTGGAAACCCTAAATCCAGCAGCTCCTTTGTTTTCAAAGGAAAGCATAATCCAGTACCTTTCTTAAGGTCTACCAGTTGGTTGGAGGCATAGAGGAGCCCTCAGATTAAGAGCCCTCGAAGGCACACCATGGGTGACCTCAGGGGTCGCCAGACAGACAGACAGTGAACTGTGGTTGAAAAGGCAGCAATCTGAGACATCAGGAAGACCTGGGCTCAAATCCAGATTTTCCACTTCCTACCTGAGTCACCATTAGCAAACACTCCAACCTCTCTCAGTCTTAGATTCCTATTTAAAATGTGGCTAATAATGCCCATCTCACATGGCACTTGTGATGTCTGAGGGTCTAACCTATAGTAAAGGCTCAATCAATGGTTGCTATGGAAGCCAGCAGCATTCTCCAGACTTCTTGGGATGCGAGGAAAGATCCTGTAGATATTGGAGGTAAACACTGAAGCAGAGTTAACAGCACTCTGCGGACACACGCCGATGGTACATGGAGATATAGCCAGGAAAGGCTCCCTGGGTGAGAAGTGTGACCTCTCTGGTCCAGTGTTACCAGTAGAAAGAGAACCTGGATCATTCTGGAATCTTCTTCCTTCTACCCGGGGAAGGATGCATTACACAACATCCTAACATCTCTCCACCCTTGAAACCAGTTCCCTTCCCCATCCAGGTGACAGGCTTTCCATGATGCTCCACACACCAGAGTGGGCATGATGGCAGCTGGACCTGCAGATTCCCCTCTTCATCCTCAGTCCGCGATGGTCTGACCTCTGTGCATCCCCTTGCCTCTTTCCTCCACTCTCTCTCTCTCTGCTTCAGTGACACTGACCCTGTGTCACTTCCTGGCATCCTCGGGCTTCTCCCTCCCCTGTCTTTGCTCCTGCTCTTTGTCTGGAAGCCTTCCCTTCTTTCTGCTGATCTACCTTCAAATCTCATCTCAAACGTCACTGCCTTAAGAGAAGCCTTCCTCCAAACACCCTCCACTCTTATCCACTCACACCATTTCCTCTTTTTCTTCATATTGAGCACTATTAGCAATTGTATGTTTATATGATTAAAAACAGTAATGTCTGTCTCCTGTTCTAGAAGGCAAGCTTCATGGGGTTTGCTTTGCAGACCAGTGTGTACCAGGGGCCTAAGGAGCGGATGCCCATCAAATATTAGGTGAACTGACTGATGAATGATGCACTGTCTAGACACCATTTCTGGTTTAGTATGGCGGGGGGCAGTCCATGGGTCCCACACTTCTCTGAATGGGATTATTCCTTCATGGAACTGGGAGGGATGGGCTGGGAGGTTTGCCAAGCCTGCGCCTTTCAGGAAAAAGATGGGTGTTTGAGCCTTGGTATGTGAATAACCAGGCAGAGGAGCATGGCAGGAGACCCTGTCACCAGCCCAGCCCTGATGCTCCACAAATGACCCATTCAGGAATCCTGGGAGAAAATTCTTCCGACCTTCAATAGAGCATTTTCTGAATACCTGACTCTGCCAGTTTTGGAAGAACTCATGGTTTCCATGTTGCTTCCGCCACTGGGAAGCTCAAGTTGAAACTGTAGCCACCTCTGACATCAAATGACAGCTCAAGGCTTGCAGTTTGCATGGTAAGCACACTCCAGATCCACTTCCCTTCCTCCCACCACTTCCTTTGGTTCCGATTTCTCGCTGTATTCATGCTGTATCCTGATGCCTGTATGTGATGCAGGTCAGTTCTGTCAAGTCCTTTCTGCACTGATTCAGGTATTTTTTTAAACTGAGGTGAAATCCATTTAACAAAAAAATTAACCATTTTAAAGTATACAATTCAGTGGCATTTACTGCAGTCACAGTGTTGTGCAACCACCACCTCTAATTTTTTTTCTTTTTAAAAAAATTCCTATTTTTTATTGAAGTCTAGTCAATTTACAATGTTAGTTTCAGGTATATAGCAAAGCAATTCAGTTATACGTGTGTGTCTATATATACATATATATATCTATATTTTTTTCTGATTCATTTCCATTACAGCTCATTACAAGAAATTGAACACGGTTCACTGTGCTACACAGCAGGTCCTCGTTGCTTATCAATTTTATACACATTAATGTGTATCTGTTAATCCCAAACTCCTAATCTGTCCCTCTCCACCCTTTCTCCCCTGGTAACCATAGTTTGTTTTCTATGTCCATGAGTCTATTTCCAGTTTGTAACTAAAATTTGTGTCTTTTCTAGTCACTTCTATCTAATTTCAAAACATTTTTATCACCCCCACAGAAAACCCCATACCCTTTAAGCAGTCATTCCTCACCGCCCCTCTCTCTCTGGCCCTGGATGATCACTAGTCTGCTTTCTGTCTTTATGCATTTGCCTGTTCTGGGTATTTCATATAAATGGAATCATACAACATGTGACAATTAGTGCCTGGCTTCTTTCAACTTACTTAGTGTTTCGAGGTTCATCCATGTTGTCTAGCTTCTCAGTACCTCATTCCTTTTTGTGGTTGGCTTGGTAAGCTGATTAGAAATGTGGGTCAGCAGGGGCTAGGAACATTTGGGTCCCTCTAACACGTGAAGGGAGGAAGAATCTCTCCAGGTCTCTACAGAGTTCACAATAGGAATTCCCACCCAGAAAACCAATGTACCATGGACGGTCCAATAGTACATTCCAGGGGTCTTGGGACCTGGGCACGAGCTGCTTCTGTCCAGAGATATTCTCCCAGAATAGACGGAGGTGTCAGTCAGCATTAAAATAACCTTGGCAGAAGTCCTCATGCCAGAAAGATAGCCACAAACAAGCGCCAGGGTACATGGTGGCGGGGAGCGGGGTTCTAAATTAAGTCCTGGGCTGTGAGTTATATTGACTTGGGTCCGGTGGGGCTGACCGGTCAGTTCAGCCCTTATGGGTGCGTGTCCCTGGTTTGGCAAGTGGTAGGTGAGAAGGGCCTTGGGAAGGCCAGGGTGGAAACGCTGCCGAGAAATGTGGTATGGTTTCCAGTGCTAAGGGACTCCATCCAGGCCAGAAATGAACTGAGGGGGGAGAAATAAAGAGAGGCAAATGGATTTCAGCTTCTTGAAGAGGACTTAGGAGAGCAAATTAATGGCCACTCAGCTCATGGAAAGGGGCTCCGTTGATGTGGTGATGGATTACTGACACTGGAGATGATCAGAGAGGTATCAGGGGTCTCAGAGGGGTGGAAACGACTCCAGAGACCACTGGGAGCCCAACCTAATTTCCTTCTGTGATGTATCATGAGCGTCTTCCTCTGTTAACATCTCTTAGCAATGTGAAAAGGCAGTTTTGGCATTTGGGGGAAGGCTTAGGGCTAAGATGAACCTGGGAACAGAGTCCAGCCGTGTCATCTCTAGTTATCTCAACTTGGGCACGTTTCCTCTTTGACCCTTAATTTTTTTCACCTGTAAAATGCAAGTGGTATAGCATAGAGCAAGCTACTGCGTGAATTAGAACTGACAGTGCAGGGGAGACGCCTGGCATCGCAGAAGGTGTTCCTTACTGGCTTGTGCTCTTCTTCCTCCTTTGTCTTCTAAGTATTAACTGGTAGCGCAGCTGTCAGTGGTGCATGGGAGCCGCAAGGGCGGCGTGCAGTGAGGAAGCAAAGGGACGAGACGTGGTGAACGCGTTATACACAGCGGAGAAGACGTCACGACTTCAAGTTGCAAGAGACAAAGTAAATCCATGTGAGAAGCAATTTCAGAATAACCCCAAACAGCTTGTAACAAACGCCCGGCGGCCTGTGCCATCCTTGACAGGCAGTGGGTGGCCTCTCCTCTGGAAAGCCTCATCTGAAGCCTTGATGGGCGGGCACCATCCCGCAGTGCTCTCCCTGTGCCAGCGCTGACACGCCTCGTCAGAATGATCTATGTGTGGGTCTGGGCTTCCCTCCACTAACCTGCTGTGAAAACTGCCCAGCACATAAACACATTTCTAATGCAATACGTTTGCATTTAATGGGTACTTACTATGCGAGAGGGCCTGTGCTGAGCTCTTTGTGCTAAACTTCTTCTTTTTTCATTACAACACCCCAGAAACTAACAGAAGAGGGGACAGAAGACTCAGAGGCAGAACACACTTGCCCAGTGGCCGAGCTGCCCTTCTTTGACCCAGGCAGGTGGATTTCAGAGTTCCTTCCTGCTTGGAATCCCAGGCCCACTGGCTCACAGGCCTTCGTCATTCATGACTACTGGGTGCAGCAGCAAGGGAAGCGGGGGCAGTGTGGGCCCAAGGGGCTGCCGAGGAAGGCTCCAAGGAGATGCTGTGACATGGCTGGGCCTGTTTGCCCTACAGGAGATGAGGAGACCAAAAGCTTCCTGGTGGCAGCAAGTTGTAATAAGCATGGAGGGCAGCAGGACTGGACAACAGACGCAGGAAGACCATGTCTCTACGGATGGGAACCTGTCGCCTGATTGCACGAGCTGGGGAGCACTGGCTGTGCATGAGCTCAGCCGGTCAGATGTGGACACAACAGGGATCAGGAAAGTCCCCACCTGTTACTTAGAAAGAAAGCTTGAGAGCACATGCTTGGGAGGGGAGGGCACCCCCCGCAGCTGTACCTGGACTGGACAGCTGGGTCAGCCGCTTACAAGGTGCGTCACTGAGAAAGTCCCCTTTCCTCTCTGGGCTGCACGCTTCTCACCTGGAACCTGAGGATGATGACGGTAGCTCCCTGGCAGGGTTATCCCCAAGATGAGAGAGAACGCACACCACGTAATAAGCACGCTGCTTCCCCCGCGGATAGAAACGTTTGCCCTGATCCTTATTAGGAGTAGCGATGCGTGGCATTGCTGTGTGTCACTCTTGGCATAGTATTAGTATTAAACCCAGGTTTCCTTTGAATGGCTTTGCCCATCTTGGCAAAAATCAAGAGTGCCACCTTTTAAGTGAAAGTTTGGAGTAAGCCTTAGAATGGATGGTAAGGAAAGTTTGTGTGTGTGTGTGTGTGTGTGTGTGTAGTCATGGGTGGTTTCAAACACAGCAGAAGACTATGGTAGTGCTGTGAGTAGATCTGCTCCAAGGGCAGTGAGGACACAAAGGAGGGAATGACTAACTGTTTCGGAATGAAGAAGGACGTAACATCGGAGGGAGCAGAGGAGGTGGCAGGACGGTGGCTTTCCCAACTCCAGGCCAAACCAGGGTCTGGCTTCCCACCCCAGCCCCCCTGGACACTCTGCCTTGGTCAGCCCTGTCCTCCACCCTTTCCACTGTGCCACGCGGGCGACTCTGCGCTCAGGACACCCCCCGTCTTCCTGGCTGGGAGTCTGTCCCAAGGCCCTGGGAAGGGAGGAGCATGCAGGTGAATGGAGTGGGAAGGAGCCAGAAGCTGGGCAAGGACTCGGGGAGGGAGCCGAGAAGACAGTGCTCTCTGAGATCCCAGACCTGAGAGGGCCTGCACATCCTCTGGTGTGAGCCCTGCCAGCGTGACCTCTGGCAGTCTGCAGTGTCTCCGTGGCAGTGCGCCACGGAAATCAAGGGTGGAGATCGTTCTTGGCGAGGCCCGCCAGGGTCTGGGACGTCTCATAATTTCCCTTGGAGGCCTCCCTGGGTGTGCTGTCTGTCACGGACCAAGATGTCCATGGGGGCCCCCATCGCCTCTGACTTGTTTTCCCAAAAGTGCGGCTGGATTTGCTCAGTACCATCTGCACTGTCTCACTGGCCACCCCACCCGCCCTTCTGTTTACAGGCTGTCAGACAGCTGGCTGGGGAGAGGGGGACACTGTGTGACCACGGAATGCACAACACCGGCAGCCTCCAACGGGAGGACCCTGGGGTCTTTACCTCGATCGCCCCAGAATCCCGGCTGAGAGATGGGCCCCCTCCACTATGAGCTTGGCCTATGCTAACAACAACAACAACAACAGTAATAATACCAGTGACTGAGGGTCTACTAGGTACCAGGCACTGTGCAAACGTCTCACTGAATCCTTGTAGCAATCCTGCAAGACAAAGGGTGGGGGGTTGTTAGTCTGTCTTCTTGATGAGGAGGCTCAGAGAAGTTGTGTAAATTGCCCTGGGGTCCACAGCCAAGTGACAGAGCCGGAAGTAAGCCTCTGGAAGCACAGGACACTCTGAGCAGGAAAGCGCCCCTTCGTCCTGGCCTCCTGGTTCCAGGCCCTTCGGGTGGTATACCGACCTACCGGCCCGGCCCTCATACACCTGCAACACAACCCCAGTCCCCTGCTGGCCCTTCCCGATGCGCCATCGCTTTCCAGCCTCCCTGCCTTTGCCCCCGCGGTTCTCCCCGCCAGCACCCCCAGGAGTGTCTCAGGCAGCCCGGCCTGGTCTGCACAGTCAGGGAAGATTTTCTCTTCCTGGCATTTCTGGTGTCCAGCAGCGCTGCAGAGCTGAGGATGACACTTTATTCTAAAGATACCAGCTCATTGTTAAGGATTCCAAGAATACACAAGTGCATAAAGTCAAACTCTGCTTTCCCTCTGACATCTCCTCCACCCCCAAATTCCGCTCCCCAGAGACGGCCGCTGTGGGTGGTTTGCTGTGTGTCCTTAGATGCTTTCAGGCATGTGAAAAGATATATATAATTTACACCAGTGGGATCAAACCACACTTCTGATGGCTTTTCTCTGTTTGCCTCCCCTCCCCCAGCCCTACAGCAGCTCTCCGTCTTTCCCTGCCCTGTGTCTGTGTCGTGGCAGTGCCCTGGCTCCCCTGGGCTCCTCTGGCTTCAGAGCGGGGTGGCCAATGGGAGAAGGAGGCCGAGGTATTTACTCCCTCCTCCACGCCTCCTGCTCCCCCTGACCCCCCATTGGGTGGTTCTCTCCGAGTGGCCTGGCTCCCTGAGGCCACGGGCCTTGTTGGGCCCTTCTTCCACAGCCCAACTCTCTCTGGACTCGGGAATGACCTTGGGCCTCCGTTCGTCCCCTGAGGCCGAGGCCGGGCAGTGACTTCCTGCTGCCCCTGCCCTCTGGGTGCTTCACGAGCCCTGTTGGGTGACCCGGCCCCTTCACGACATCATCTTCACAGCTCTGCACACTTCCCAGCGTGACGCACATGCCATCCTGGAACGCCTCTGCCCCTCAGCACTGCATCGTGAGCATCCTGTCCACGTCCGTACCTACACATCTGTTGCAGGAGAGGGAGATGGCGCATCCTGGGACCTGCAGGAGTCCTTAGGACGCACCGCCAGGTGAGGGCTCGTGGCTTCGCGTAGGAAAGAACTCAAGAGGGAGCCGAGGAAAAGCGAAGGCCAGTTTATTTGGAGATATACACGCTCCGCAGGCAGGATGCGGACCATCTCAGAAAATGAGAATGGCCTCAGGGCATGGGGTCGTAGGGTTCTATGGGTTGAGTAATTTCATAGGCTAATGAGTGGGAGGAATATTCCTGCTATTTCGGGGAAGGGTGGGGAATTTCCCAGGAATTGGGCCACTGCCTGCCTCTTGGCCTTTTATGGGCCGCCTTGGAACTGTCATTGTGTGAGGGGAGTGACTTTTGATATTACAGTGAAGATACAATGACCTGAAGGTCAGGGACCGGGCTATTCGCAGAGCCACCTTGGTTTCAGCCGGGTCCAGCCGGCCTTTATCACATCGCATCCTAACCGCTGCACCCTTCTTCGTTTGTCCAGCGTTTGTGTCCTGCCCCTTCCGCCCTGTGTCATGCCTATTCTCAACGCGTGCCTGGCGCCTCTTTCCGGGAAGAGTCTAATCTAGAGTCTGAGACCAAAAATGAGCAGAGACCAGGTAAAGAGAGGCAGGTGTTGGAAAAGGCAAGGGGTGAGGGGGCTGCCGAGGGCCCGAGTGAGCTGCTGGGACAGAGACCGACGGGGCCACCTGCTGACTGGTCTCCTGTCATCCTCATGGTCCGTAGTCAGTTCCTCCCGCGTCCCATGGATGGACACCTAGGTCTCGTCCACAAATTCACTCCTTCAAACAATGCTGCGACATTCTTTATTTTTTCAAATTTTTAAAATTTTTTTTTTTTACTTTTTTTTTTGGAGGAAGTAATTAAGTTTATCAAATAATGCTGTGACATTCTTTTTTTTAAAATTAATTTTTAATTTTTTTTACTATTTTGGGGGGGGGAAGTAATTAGGTTTGTCTGTTTGTTTATTTTTAGGGGAGGCACTGGGGATTGAACCCAGGACCTTGTGCATGCTAAACATGTGCTCTACCACTTGAGCTACACCTGTCTCCCCGGTGCTGCAACATCCTTGTACCTACATTTTTGTGCCTTGGTCCTAACATAACTGGAAGGGAATTCCCCAGTTGTGGGACTTCTGAAATCAGGTGTGGCTGGATTTACAATTTGCTAGATTTAATCAGCGATGGTGAGGGAGCATCTCTTCCCAGGGAGGCCCACACAAGGCGAAGCCACAACTTGTTTGCCCTGTAGGGAGCTGGAGGAAGGTTTGTCCAGGAGAGGGGTGAGTGAGGGCTGAGTCCCTCCCGCCTTGGTGGAACTGAAGCCTCAACACAGACTTTCTCCTTTGATTTAAAGTGGCAATATTGTAACTTGCCCACCCTCCTGCCCCTGCCGTCCATGACCATCTTCCTTCCAAGGAACCTTGGAGTTGATAAAAGAATGTTACAACCAAATGCCATAGATATTTTTCTTAAAAACAGTGAGATCCAGGTGAAAAACCCAGAAGCAACTACTACTTCAACCTTTCTGATGCTTCTGTTTGAACAGATACATAAAAAGCCCATTGTCTGTGCTGGGAATGGATAAGACGGAGCTCACTGTCTGGGGAGGCGAGGGGAGGACTTCATACAGTGGTTTCCAACTCTGTCAAGGGGCCTGTTCCATCAGAATCTTCATCTAGAAGCTTTTCAGAAATATGGATCCCAGAGGCCCACCCTGGGGCCTTTCCTTTCAGCAGGTCTGAAGTGGGGTCTGGGACCCTCCGATGACTCTGACGTTCAGAGCGAGTTGTGAGTTGGGGCAATGACATATCTACGTGAGTGCACGCCATGGTCGCCTGTATAATGTAGAGGTGGCAGACTTGTGTGGCCCGAGGGCCAAACCTGGTGTTTTGTGTGGCCTCTGGTTTGGACTTGTGCATTTAAAAAAACTAAATTAGTTTCCAGCCTCTAAAAATTAGGAAGTCTTTAAAATCTGGATTTCAACTGTCGGAAAAATTCTAACAACGTGCTACATACAACACTTGGCCTCTTAGTTGGGGCAGCCTTCTTGGGTGTCACACAGTCCCCAGCGCTCCCTAGTGTCTCCCTCTTAACATCGTCAGTTGCCATGTTGTCACTGGATGAACATTACTCTTTTGCATATAGTAGAACTGAAGGAGAATGAAATACTCCGGTCCTCTCATCTATATCAAAAGTTGAAAAATATAAGACAGACCAAATTGTCTGTGTTTTTTTTTTAAATTATGAGCAAGAGCATATCTTTTATGAAACTGCTCAACAGAACACGTCAAATGTGTGAAGAGAATACGAGTCCAGAGCATTTCTCTCATTTATCCTCCCAGCCTGATCCCTGTGCACCAGCACCAAGGGCGCTGGATGGGGGCTGGGGGCGGGGAAGGGGGCAAGAGCATGGGTTCCTCCAGCCCCTTCAGCCATTAAGTCACCGTGTCATCTTGGGCATCGTGTTTAATTCCTCTTGGCTGCCCTGTAAAAAACAGTGGTTCTCAACTGAGGGAAAGTTTGCCCTCCCTCCCAAGGAACATTCAACGTCTCGAGGCATTTTTT
This sequence comes from Camelus ferus, assembly GCF_009834535.1. Taxonomy (NCBI): domain Eukaryota; kingdom Metazoa; phylum Chordata; class Mammalia; order Artiodactyla; family Camelidae; genus Camelus; species Camelus ferus. The sequence continues at coordinate 5,518,449 of NC_045717.1, read as the reverse complement.
TGTTGTCAAAGTTGGAGGGAGCAGTTGCCATTGGCATCTCGGCCAAGCTCAGGGATGCTGCTGAATATACTACCCTGTGCAGGCCAGTCCCCACAGGAGAATGATCCTGCTCAAATGTTGACAGTGTTGGGGTTGAGAAACAGCTGTAAATGAGGGGGGTCCATCCCTTCTAGTTCTGCAAATTATAACGTTATCCTATGAGAACACACACACACACAGAATTATTACAGTGTGGGGGACTGACAGAGCCTCAGAAACAGGTGGATTCTTGACAGGGAAGGATGAGAGGCAGGGAGATGGTGCTGCAGTCAGTGGCAGCCTCAAGCAGAGGCAGGGGAAGGCGAGTGCAGAGCATGGTCATGGTCATGGTCATGGTCATGGTCGTGGAACGGTGAGTGGTCTGGTTTGCCTGGGTGTCATGGGTCATGTCAAGAAGAATGTGCCCAGAGAGGCTGGGGCAGCTGTTTGGGCCAGTGTTCTCAGGGCATGGGTGGGGTGGAAGTCCACATGGCTTTCATAAATTTTCCAGCTCTCGCTCCTTGCAGGACACGGTACGATTGTACTTCCTGCCCAGGTGACTTCAGTCAGCCACTGAGCAGTGAGCGCAGGTAGTGAGCATTCACTGCCGGGTGGAAGCATTAAGAGCCAATGGATGCTTCGTGTCACCCTCTCCTTTCCCTTCGGCAAAATGACCCTCAGCCGTCAAAATGGGTAGCTGCTTCATCAGCCTGGAGCCCTGAGCAACACGAATGAGCAGGGACCCTGTCAGCCCACCATGGACACGAGCAAGAAGTAACGTTTGCATGTTAAGCCACTGAGATCTGAGGGTCATTTGCTGCTGCTGCACCACGTGTCTCTCCTGACTGCCTTAGACGGAAATCACTGGTGGTACCTGACGGCGATGGCCGTGGATGGTACACAGAGATGGCATGAAGTTGTGCTGCGTCCCTCACTGAGAACACCCCTCCCTTTAGAACTCTTTGGACCACACCAAGGAGTACGTCTCAGTGTGGGGCTAGACTGTCTCTGACACCTGCCCAACACCTCCTTGTTCCCTTTATAACAGAGAGAGAGAGGGCAGGGGCTCAAGTTTCTGTATTTAGCTGAAGTTTCACAGCGTAGTTTTAAAATTGAATTTAATTTTAGGGTTGCCTTCCATTTACGGCACGGGATTATAGTTTTCCATTTATGGTAGTGATATAAAATTTTTTTAAATGGTCAGTAGAGAAAGTGAGTCACTTCAAAGACTTCGGTAAAGCCAATAAAACACAGTGGTACGCATATGACTGACATCAGCAGGATGGTTTATAAATGACTGAAGTCGGGGAGTAGAACTCGTGGTCTACGGCAAAATGTCTTGCAGAGGCGAGAGGGGTCTGGCAAGACAAAAGGCGTAACCATAACAACAGATGTAACGCTAATGATAACATTTCCAGGTATTTTTTGGGTAACGGGGTGAAAGCAGCTGTCACACGCCATCACTCAGAGAGGCACAGAGTGTAGTCCTGTGTCTTCTGTACCACCCAAGGCCTGGTGCACAGCACAGCTGCCCGACCGATGTTCGTTGAATGAGTGATCAGTGAACAGGACGTGGAATCACTTCTGTGCATTCTTAGGTGGGTGGGCCGCCGACTTGGGAAGGCCCTCACTCTGCACCCCACATAGAAAAGCTTCTGGGAGCACACCTGGGAGCTGCGGCAGCGTGCCAACTAGCCCTGCAAACAGAGGGAGAGGGCAAGACAGTGAGGATCCCCGGGTTTGGAGATGGGCAGATGGGAAGAGGAGCCTCAGAGGCTGAGGCTACTGGCCAGGAGGAAGAGGGGAAGAAAGCTCAAGTGATGTGTATGCATGCGTGTGTGCATAGGAGGGGTGCTGGAAAGAGAACAGACATTTCTAATATGAGTCTGTGAGCTGTTGGCACGAGCTACACAGGGTAAGTCCCTTCTCCCTGCTCGCCCATCAAAATGATGAGCTCTAGCCCTGCGTGTGCACAGCGCGGGAGAACGGGGGAGGCTTGAGCTTTTCGAAGCCATGGACCTGCTGGGTGAGGCTGCAGCTGCCTTCTGAGTTACATGTGAGTGAGTGAATGAGTGAGTGACGTTGACTAATGTACATGGGGATGTCACATCTGGAGACACTGACTGTGTCCACCATGAACAGTGAGTGGCAAATCTCATTTCCCAAAGTGGGCTGTAACAGAGCATCCCATCACCCATGCTTTTCTGCAGTGGAACTGGACACTCCTCCTACTGAAGGGGTGGGATCTGTGTCCCCTCCCCTTACATATCTGTGTGTGGCTCTGACCAGCAGGATAGGGTAAAGGATCCTATGTAACTTCTTACACTGCATCCTAAAGGGTCATGTGGTTTCTTCCCTGTTGCCTGGGACACTTGTGCTTTGAGCCCTAGGTAAAAGGTATGACTTCTCTGAAGCTACCATGTGTGAGAAAGCCAAGCCTCACAAAGTGGCCACATGTGGGTGCTCTGGTCTGCAGGCAGCCTGAGTCTTCAAGGCATTCCAGCCCAGACTTTTAGACAATTTCATTCCCCAGCTGCAAGCTACCTGTGGGCTTTGTGTCTCCCCAGCTGAGGTCCCAGATATCATGGAGCCAACTCTGCAGTGCCCCAATTGAATCCCTGACCAAGGAATATAGAAGCATCATCGAATGGCTGTTTTGATCTGCTAAATATTGGGGTAGCTTGTTATGCAGCAGTTGCTGACTGACACACAGTAACCAAATGCTCCCCATCTCTGAATTCTGAGCCCACAGCACCAGCCCTGAAACCAAGCAGGGGTGTAATATAAGATTAGTTGAGTAAATGAGTGAGGGAATAACTGAATAAACCAACATGTGACTTTAGAGCTCAGCCCACGTGTAGGGCTGCTTTCTTTCAGGAGCCCCTCTTCATCATCTGACTGTGTTCATACAAATAGGCAGCATACAAGGCTTTTGTGGATGCTGGATGCTCTGGAACCAGGAAACAGCACCTCTTTTCCAAAGAGAATCTGATGTTATTTCCTGTCTGACAAATTAACTTATCTGGTTGATTGGCAACTTTGGTAGGAACAAGAAGCTCACAGGACAGGGCATGGGGGACAGGGAAGCGTACTCAGAAAAGAAATAAGCATAGGAGAGGGATTTTCCCATTTATCAAGCCGTGTCGTAGCGGGTCATTTCCCACCAAAACAAGCAAAAGCCTGCATGGCATCTTTTAGAGGCAGGCCACTGACCAAAGTGCACAAAAAAGACTATGAGATAACTTTCCCCTCTAACTCATTCCAGCCCCACGTCCCCACCCAGCTGCAGAGGTTGGGGAAGAAATCACTCCTTGTGAGGTCCACCTTAAATTTAAGTCCCAGTCCCAGATGGATGGAGGCAGTATGTTGGCCTAGACTGTTTTTCAAATGCTGTCCAGTGCATTTCCTTTGATTTGCCCCAAAGGTGCTTTGCAGTTGCCTTTAGAAATTATAACTGTGAGGGAGGATTTATAAGGAGCCAGGAGTTTGCCTACCTGGACCACATAGGCGGGCAGCGTCCAGCTGAGGCAGTTGTCTCCTGGCTGAGAAGGAATCACGTTGCACCCAGAGGCAGGGGGCCAGCTCCTTTCAGCAGACGGCCACGCCTGTGCCTTAATAGCAAAGTCATTGCACTCTGGGGTCTCTGCCCTTGAAGGTTTCCCTGACATGTGACCTAAGAGTTGTTGGGAACACTTGCTGACTACGACCTGGCAGGGTTAACCTTTTGAAAGAGGCTAAATTGTGCTGTGGGGAAGGGATCTCTCTGAGAAATCCACATGGCAAGGTTACTGAGAAAGTGCTCTGTCAACAAGAGCCTTGGAAAAACGGAGTCCCATTCAGCGACTCCCTTTTACTGAAAGGAGGGTCGGTAAGTTTTGAGTTTCTCAAAGCAGAGAAGCATGCAGCTGATTTATGTCGCATAACCTGAACCCTCAAGCTCGGGATGTGTTTCATGGTGATGCTTGAAAGGGTGTGAGCTGGTGCCACCTGTCGGCAAGTTGTGATGCTGCAGCCTAGCTCTATTAGATGCTGTACGTTTCCAGACAAAAAGTGCCATAAAGTCAATAGATTAAAAAATGCAAGGGTTTAAACAATATATACATATATAAATGTTTGTTGGCATAATTTGTTTTACAAGGTGGTAATACAAGCTCTTCGACATGGAGACAGAAATCATTGAATTGTATGAAAGAAGACGGAGCAAATTATATTAGGGGAATTTCACTTGGAAAAAATTCTGTGTGTCAAGGAAAGGAATTCTCTGATAAGTCTCTTTGGTTGTGGAGCAAGACTCCTAAGCCTGTGCTCCAGGGAGAGTTGCTGGTCTCTAAACTGCCTTCTCAGGAGGGTGGATCCTGCTGGCTGGCTAGAGTTGATCTGGCTGCATTAGACATGTTTGAGGGCAAAGCTGCATTGCTTGACCCAATAGAAAGGAGATGGAACATTTGCAGGGGGGTTTAGAAGAGGAAGACTACCAGGGGCAGCATGAGAGAGTGGGAAGTTGGGGGATAGACACGTCCGATGAGGGAGGGATGGGTACACGGTACCATCTCTCCTGCATAGGAAATCCATCTGGTTGGATTCCTTATGGAAAATGGATAAGTGGTGAGAGCCTGGGTTGTCCTGGGTTCTAAATGGAACCTTGAGTTGAAAGAGATTTTAAGAGGTCACCAAGCCCATTCTCACCCAAAATAGGAGCCCCTTCTCCAACACCCGTGGGAGGTGTGAGCCGTCTGGTTCACACACGTCCAGGACAGCAGGCTCACTTCTTCGGGAGACAGACAGGGCCAGTGAAGAACTTCCTATCTTTGGTTTGCTGTCTTTGTTTGACTCAGGGGAACTGCAAATAAGAAAGTGGCTTCAGGGTGGGGAGGGGAGGGCATAATAGTAAAGTCACAACTGCTACCCAGTAGAGCATTCCTACTGGTGCCAAGGACTTCACTTACATTATCTCCTTAGAGTCTCATGGGAAAGTCATTTCTTCTGCTTTGAGATAAAAGAAATGGAGATCTTGCAAGCCCAGATGATCTGCCTGCGGTCACACAGCCAGTGCGAGGAGAAGCATGGACTTGAACTTAGGCGTCTTTGAGCTTTCCACCCCTGTGAGTTTTACTGGGAAGTTACCCTCTGACCACGTTGGTGAGAGAACGCTTGCTATGCAAAGGGATGGACTCAACATCATGGCTGACTGTGGTCTCTGCGCCTTAAGAGGGGCGGAGAGAACTTCCTAAGGGGTCAACTGATTTGCAAAGGAAACTTGAATCATCTTTGAGAAACGTGGAAAAGAACTGAGATCATTTCACTGGGAGAAGGCTGATTACATAATGGGTCTTCAGGTTTATGAAAGATTCTTAGAGACGGTGGCCACCAGCTGTTCTTCGTCTTCACCCTGGAACAGGGAAGAGGAAATAGGCTTAAGCAGCAGCCTGAGGGTGTCTATATGGGAGAATTTGCTGACCCTGGAATGGGTCAGTGCAGAGGGGGTAAAAAAAAAAAAAAAGAGCAGGCCCTTTTCCTGAGGACAACAAATGGAGAGCAGAGTCATCCTGGTGTGCGTGGGCTATTTAGAAGCCAATGTCTGATTTACTATCTGGGTTCACTGGGTGTGCACCTTAGGATTTGGTCTCTAGAAGCACTCAGGGTTGGAGGGCAATATTGTGGGGTCCCTTGAGGATCTTCTCTGATGGTGGCCCCAGGGGAGCTCTGTCCCCTCTTATAGCCAGTACCCCTCAGTCATGACTGATCCTGCCAAGCTCCAGGGCATTATGCAGAAGTACGTGCCAGGGCTCTGGGCCACTGGCTCTGCCCCTGGCAGTTTCCTGGTCCCCAAAACTGGGGCTCAGGGCATCTCATGGGGTTCTGGGGAAGGGAGAATGAAATCATCTATGTGTAGGTCTAGCAGAGAGCCTTGCATGTAGTCAGTAGTCAGTAAATGATAGTCTTCTGCTCTTGCTACCCAAGTCTTAAGGCTTATGCAAAGTCTAAATAAACTCCGTTTGATTTTGAGTTGATGAGTTTTACAAGATTACTGTCAGACCTAGTCAAAGATTCAAGGGACACAAATTTGTGGTATGGGGATTTGGTGATAGAGCACGTGTTCATTCTCTCCACAACCTTCATAAGATTCCAGCCCTTGGATCTCTGCTCTCAGCCCCGATCTTTCCAGACCAAAGCACCTAGGGTCCATCAGAGGTCACCTTTGCCCGCCTCTCCCTTCAGTCCATCCAGTCATTGTGGCATAGTCCCTTCCAGGTCTGTGGCCCTCTTTAGACACAGAATCCAGGGAGACTCCGAGTTATTTTAGATCGGGTTGGGTTCCAGCCCCAGATCCTCCAATGGCCTGATCTGTGGCCTCGGACAAGTCACTTAATATTCCCGAAACTTGGCTTCCTTGTCTGCCAAGAGGGAATGAAAATCTTGCTTCCTGCAGTATGGATGGTATAGGGCAGGCCAAGCACCATGCAACTGCCGAGTGAATGTTGAGACTAGGGCCATCCATGTCTTGGGACTGGGTTCTCACTCTCCGCCATACCCGAATCTCTTGGAAGCATCCCCTGGGTCCATCTGACTCTGGAAATTAATCAGACAACCTGAATTGGCCTATGGAGGGGCCCTCTTTTCTCCCCAAGTGCCTCCTCTGCTCAGACATGAAGAACCTCCTCCCTTTTGGCAGAAGTGCTAGGAAGGGAGCGTCTGCCCCCTGCTCTGTGGCCTGAAGCAGCTAATCTGATTGGCCAGAGCGGTTGCCAGGAGGCGGGGTCACTGATGACTTACTGCGCAGGCGTGCAGATCAGCTTCCGGCTGGTGCCCTTAGACCTCCACACCGCGCTGACACTCAGCCTTCCAGGAGGTCAGCCTTGGAGCGGAGGGGCGTTGGTGGTGGTGGTGATTAGATGCCTGCTTAGCTGTTAATCAAGCCAAGGTTTCTCGGCCTCGACACTGCTGACAGTTTGGGTGGGATCATTCTTGCTGTACATTGTAGGATGTTGAGCAGTATCCTTGGCCCCGACAGATAGATCCTGGTAGCATTCTCCAAGTCGGTTGTGACAGTCAAAACTGTCTCCAGGCACTGCCAGACATGGTGGGGAGGGGGGTGGGGGGCGGAGATCGCTCCTGGCCAAGAGCCACTGGATGAAGGTGAGGCTTTGAGACTTTGATCCAGGTTTAGGTAACGAACCTCTATCAGAGGTTTGGGTAGTGAGTCTGTGTCAGAACTCAAAAGAGGGGAATTTTATTCTCACTGACCCTTGAACTTTTCAGCTGTGCTCGGGTGGCTAAGCAAGAGGTCTTCTTCAGTTTCTTCACAGAAAGAGAGAACTAGAGCAGGAAATCGAGTGAAAGGGAGAGGGGCAGAAAGGGAAACCGAGGCAGGAGCCAGCAGCGAGCGGCTTCCATGAGATTGCGGAGGGTGCTGGCTGTGCAGGGGCAGGGAAGCCAGCGGGGCGGGGCTGAGGGCCGCCCTGTGCCTGGGTAAATATGCTTTCTGGGGGGAAGGGCTGGCAGGTAAATATTAGTGACCATCCCCACAACAGCTCCTGGAGCGACTCAGGTGCGGGGAAAGACACACGTCCCTTGTACAGAAACCACATATTTTTCTCCTTCTGTCTCCCTAGCCAGCCAGTGGCTGCAGACTGCCCTGTCCCGTCTTCCCCGGCCCAGACCCTGTGCCCCAGGTCATCCACTGCTGCCAGCCGACCTAGTCAGCCCCAGGTCCTCCTCGCTGGCGCTGGAACCCGGGCGCATGGAGACAGGGGGCAAAGGAAATGAAACTCCTCAGCCCGGAGCCATTGAAAATAATCCCTGCCTTTTCAAAGGCCGCCTTCGCTCGGTGCCAAGGCAAGAACTGTCTGTCTCGCCACCTTTCAGTTCTTGTTAAAAAGCAGAAGGCATGTCAGGGCCGGGCCGGGTCACAGGACAGAGAGGGCTTTCTTTGCAGTGCTGGATGAAACTCAGTGCTTTAATGAAAGCTCTTATTAGCCCCAGCTGGCGTCCCATTTTCCTGGGGTGGAATAAAAAATTGCCTTGGTCATCCTTTCCCAGGCTAATTTCAAAAGCATAATTACCATCATCATAATTGATTACTATTTATTTTGGTCATCAGTAGTCATGCACCCCCTTGTTCCACGGGAATGAAATGGTCTAAGAATATTTATGGCACGTGGCAGCTGTATTTGTTTTTCTTCATTCCACGCCGTCCCCCCAGTCCCTTTCAGGGTAACCCCTTGATTTCATGACACCCGGAGAATCCTTCTCTGGCTCAAACTCCTAAGCTATGGTGACCTGATGAGAGTTGGGGTGAAAAGTTGGAGGTTCAAAAAAGACACGGGGAGAGAGCTATCGGGGGTAATAATATTAAAGGGCAAGAGAGGGGTACACCCTTCAACCTTATGTTGGAGGTGGGAGACTTGGGAGGGGGTGGGAGGGGATGAATTGAACATTTATGAGATTGTTGTTTCTTCTCTCTGGTGTCTTGAAGGAGGCAGTTATCAAACATCTGTGGGCAGTTAATTTGGGAAGAGAATTGGTATTTTCTGCCTTCAGGACAGAGAGCTTGAGAGCTGCCTGCATGTGACTACACAAGGATCATAATGTCCCCCCCAAATATTCAAATTATGAATGTAGCTTCCATGTTGCCAAACTCTTAAGACTCCATCAGATAAAAGTCCCAGAGGAGGTTAGTTTAACACACCCAGTCTTGAGTTGGAGCAATTTTCTTCCCACATTGTCCTACCTACTATGAGGTATTTAGACCTCCTACAAGGCTCTGGAGATTAAAAAATAAATAAATAAATAAATAAATAAAGACAAACAAGCAGGGGTTAAAAGCTTTAAATTCCCTCAAAGGGAATGCTTGGACATCTCCTGCCTCCTGCTGAGCAGATGTACTGGTTCTAGGTGGGAATCTGACTCAGGCTGAGGCAAAGGCACTGCCCACCTCCAGCCATATTGCTCCCTGATTTGTGGCAAGATGGACACCAAGCTCAAATTCATCAGTCACAGCCCTTCCGTAGAAGTTTTGAAGTTGGGACCAGTAACAGCACGAGTCGGTGCCTCCTTGACGTTGGCAGTAAGGAACCATCCACAGACAAGTCATCTACCACGTGGATGAAACCAGCCCATGGTGGGCAGGATTGAGTCAATACTTCGAGAGAAGCCCATTTCAGAGATGGGGAGAGAGTCCTGGTGGCATCTTAAACCCTGCTTCCAGTTATTCTTGAAACTTGGAGAAGGCACGCTGGGAGGAGCTACACAAGTTGTGTCCTGCACACCTCCAGGAAGTGCCATTCATATGACCACCTTGTGATAGTGGCCCACGGGGTTGTGCAGTGTGGAGCTTGCACAACTGTACATGGTGACCCATTTGGCAGCATGCCTGCCCTTTCTTCAGCTTTCTTGGAGACACTCCAATACCCTGTTATTAAACTCCCCTTTTTGCCAAATCCAGTTGGAACTGGATTTATGCCACTTAAGCCAGATGAGATCTAAATAATGATAATAGTTATCTACAACCACAGAGAAAAGAAAAGATGTCACCTTGTCTGCCTGCCTCTGCTTATTCTACATACAGGAGGAAAGTACCTGTCTTCCTTAGCTATTAACTCTCAATTTACTGGACCTGCAGGGATTCAGAAAAGGGGAAAAGAAGATGCAAATGTAGAAGAAGATCAGATCCCTACCCCAGCCACAGTCGTGGGGTGCCAGGCCTTGTAGAGCTGCCAGGCATACAGAAGGCGCGTGAATCCTAACAATTTCCGGAAGGCCTTTGGGGCTGGCTGCGTGAGAACAGCTGCACAGTCCCCCAATGGGTGTCAATGTCAACGCAGACTCGACATTTTCCAGGGGGAGTGGAGCTGAGACAATGCTGTGCTCCCGCCAGACAGGGCTCTGGGCAGGTTAGGGGGGGATGCAGAGGGAGAAGGAAGGTTGCCAGGCAGAATAGCTGCACGTCCAGACTCAGGGGAAAGAGAACAAGGAAGAGTCTTGAAGAAGACTTCAATTCATAGTTCCTGCATTCCAGCCCTCTCAGCGCTTTCTCAGTCTCCCTAGTCAAATATGTAGACACTTAATTTCTGGAATGAATGATCATTAAAGGATTTTTTTTTTAAGGGTAGGGGGAAGAGGAACGCTGGCAGAGTTCTTAGTAAGAAAGCAGAGGGAAGAGAATTCAAAAAATCCCAAGGAATGTAAATAAATGTTCTACAAAGAGACAGGGGTGGTGCCGTGGGATTAGCCTGGATTTTGAAATCAGCTTGATCTGGGTTCATGTCCTGGCTCCGTGGAACCATAGAGAAGCCACGTCAATTCTGGAAGCATCAGTTTACTCATTAAAATAGGCATAATAATACCTAATTGCATCTTATATCATCAGACACAAAGATAAGTCTTGATTAGGACTACAGAGCTAGGGGCACGCAGAAAAACCGAGCAATGCTGGAGTGTGAGCTACTGAGTTTTGTTTTCTTATGGTTATTTTTCCCCCCTGCTACGTTTTTGACACTGTGCTAGCTTAGAATATGCATCTTTTCTAATGCAATTCAGTTCTCTGCTTTCATCCTCTGGCCAAATATTTTTGGAAATATGTAACATAGCTCACTTTTTCATAGAGGAACTCAGACTCAAAAGCCTTCCAGGATCCTTACCGTCATTGTTTGAATTTCTTACCTTGGCCCTGCCATCCCCACCAACATCTTGCCTCCTCGTGTACCATTTGGTTTTGCTTTGCTAGTGCTGCTTTCATCTTTTTCTCACTGCCCGTTTGTATTGGTTACCTATTGCTGCATAACAAATGATACCAAAACTTAGTGGCTTAAAACAAGAAGTACATATTATTTCACAGTTTCTGCAAGTCAGAAAGTCTGGAGCATCTGAGTGGTTCTAACTCAGTGTGTTTTGTCAGCCTGCAGGCAGATGTCAGCCCAGGTTTCCGGCAGCTGAAGGCTTGCCTGGGGCTGCAGAATCTGCTTCCAAATCAGCTCACTCATGTGGCTGTTGGCAGGAGGCCTCAGTTCCTCCCTCCATAGGCCTCTCACCTGGTTACTTGAGCATCCTTACAATATGGCAGATGGCTGTCCCAACAGTAAGTGATGGACGAGAGAGTGAGGGAGCAGGAAGTCCCAGGGCCTTGTATGACCTAATCTCCAAATGCTGTCACCTCCACTCTCTTCTGTTTGTTAGAAGTGAGTTTCTAAGTCCCACCCACACTCAAGGGGAAGGAAATTAGAATCCACCTCTTGAAGAGAGGGCTATCAAACAGTCTGTGGACATTTTAAAACCACCACAACATCTAGGTTAGTCAGCCTTCCCATCATGTCTTCAGTTTCAGGATTTTAAGATTTATTTTGAAAGGTGGTACCCAAGGATATCGAGTTATTCCAGCATATTCCTGGAAACCATGACTGTTACCCTAAATGGTAAAGTTTTTATAGATGTGATTAAGTTAAGGATTTTGAGATGAGATTTTCCTGGATTATCTGGGAAGGTCTTAAATACCATCACAAGTGTCCTTTTAAGAGAGAGGCAGAGAGAGATTAGACACAGACCAGGAGAAGGTGATGTGCAGACAGGTACCTGAGTGATGTGGCCACAAGCCAAAGAATGCTGGCAGCCACCCAAAGCTGGAAGAGGCAAGGAATGACTCTCTCCCGGAGAGAGTGTGGTCTTGTTAACACCTTAATTTCAGCCCAGTGACACTGACTTCAGACTTCTGGCCTCCAGAACTGTGAGAGGATAAGTTTCTGTTGTTTTTAGCCACCCAGTTTATGGTAATAGCAACCACAGGAAGCTGGTACACATGGTTTTCCTTCATTCAGCCAATACATCTTTCGTATGCATCTTTTATTAAGTGTCAGCCACTGTGCTAGGTCTTGGGTCAACAGTGGCTTAAAAAAATACCCTCATGAAACCCTACTTCTAAACGTAGTGACTGCCACATATATGTCCACCACCCCGATCTCTGTCCTAAACCCCAGAACCCTACCTACTAAATATCGTCACTTTGACCTCCCCTGGCCTCTAAGTAACTCAACTGAAACTTGCCCAGTTAAACTATTTTTCTTCTCCCTCTATGCCCTTTTCCTGGTTTTGGTTTTTTGGAATCAACATCCACTCAGATACCCAAGTGGTAAAACTCAGCCTTGACTCCACTCTCACCATCTACATCCTGTCTCAAGTTCTGTGGAGTCTGCCTTAGAACTGTCTTCATTCAGCCCTTTGTGATTTCTTACCTAGAGAAGCTCAGCAACTTCCCGGGACGTGGTGATTTTATAATAAGAAGTATACATTTTGGCCTTCATCCCTGCTCCTGGCACAGAGCTCCTAAAATCCTTGGAATTTCCTAAGTGAAAAGGGGGATAAGGATGCAAAGAATGTCTTTTGTTATTTGTAACAGGCTCCCTCCCACCACCCCAAAATTTATGTTAATGAGGTGACTTCAGGAAAACCTCTGAGGATGATGGGGGCTGGTTGACTGGGGAAATGGCCAGGATCAGTGGGTTGGAGCTGTCAGCCCCACCCCCAACCTCCTTGGGGGAGGGGTGAGGGACTAGAAGTTGAGTTAGTCACCAATGGTCAATGGTTTAATCGATCATGATCATGCCTTTGCAAAAACCTAAAAGGATGGGGTTCAGAGAGCTTTCAGGTTGGTGAACACATGGAGTTGCTGGGAGGGTGGTGCACCTGGGCAGGGCATGGACGCTCCAGACATCCCCCACCCCCAAACTTGCTCTGTGCATCTCTTCTATATGGCTGTTGTATACTTTATAGTAGACTGATAAACATCAGTAAAGTGCCCTCCTGAGTTCTGTGAGCCATTCTAGAAAGTTGTTGAACCTATGGAGGGAGTCATGGGAAACCCTGATTTGTGGCCATTTGATCAGAAGTGTGGGAGGCCTGGGGTCTGGTATTGGCATCTCCGGTGGGGGCCACCTCATGGGACTGAGCTCTTAACTTGTGGGATTTGATGCTATCTCCTGGTAGGTAATGTAGAATTGAATTGGATTGTCAGACTCCCAGTTGGTGTCCACAGAGAACTGGAGAATTGGTTAGTGTGGGAATGAAAAAAATCACAGATCTGGTGTCAGAGAGTTACGTGACTGTAGAGAAACTGAGTTTTCCCAGATTTGCTCAATGGAGTTTCTCTTTCCAGCTGACTGTTGAGCATGAGTTTCTCCACCTTGGCACTCATGACTTTTGGGGCTAGATAATTATTTTTTGTTAATTGCTGAACAAATTCTTTGTTGTTGTGTACTACACTCTGCATTGTGGGATGTTTAGCAGCATTACTGGTCTTTTACCCACTAGACGCCAGTGGCACTCCTCTCCCTGAGTTGTGAAAATTAAAAATTCCTCCAGACATTGTCAAATGTTCCCTGGGGTGGCAATTGCCCATGGCCCAGCACCAGTGTGTTAAGATGACTCTAGAATTTCACCATAAAATACTGTCAATGATAAGATATACTTATGGTGTGGTATGCAGGGGACAACGCTGCTGCTGATTGGCCCAACTGGTGTCTTTCTCTCTTTTGCCTTGATTTTTTTTTTCTAGTTGAAGTTATGAGTATGCATAGTTCAACTAGTTCTGCAAGGTTTGTTAGACAAACAACATTCCTCAGTTCTTCACCCCTCCCATTTTCCCTTCTTCAGGGCCAATATTTTCAACTCTCTTAATATTTGCTCCATATGCCTATATGTTGTTGAATCGCTAACTCTGGCTTTTTTAGTTTTTGGCTTTCTTCGTTAACTTATCCATTGCCTGTGGAACATAAGGACTTACCACTACATTCTCCCTCCATGTCCACCACTTCCCACCCCTCCACCCTCTCCATATATTTATATTGTAATTTTGACTTGATAAACATTTATTATTTCTTTTATACATTTACATATGCCTTGTGGGAGTGGGGCTGTGAACTAACCTTTTGTTTTTCCTAGAGTTAACAATTGCCTTTTTATTGTTGCTGCTGTTTATTTGTTCGGTTTTCTCTGTGTTTAAACATTAATTCAATCCCCAAATCTCGATTTCACCTTCCTGACAAAACCTATGAGCATCTCTCCTGCACAATCTGGCCCGGATGCCCTCAACTCTCATACACAGCTGTCAGCCTGGGCTGGTCCTTTGCCATCATCCAGAGAATTCTTCTCATCTCCTGTTTCTGTATGTTGTGCTGGGTTAAGTATTGTACCCCTCCTCACAAATTCATGTTTTTCCCAGAACCTTAGAATGTGGCATTATTTAGAAATAGGCTTAATGTAGGTGTAACTAGTTAAGATGAGGTCATACTGGAGTAGGGTGAGGCCCTTAACCCCACATGACTGATGTCCATATAAGAAGAGGAGAAGAGGTACAGAGACAGACAGGCACAGAGGAAGGACTTTGTGAAGACACAGAGGGAAGGCAGCCATGTGAAGATGGAAACAAAGATTAGAGTTCTGCTGGCCACAAGCCAAGGAATGCCTCGGTCCAACAGAAACTGGAGGAGTCAAGGAAGAACCTTTTCCTTGAGGTTTCAGAGAAAGCATTGCCCTGCTGACACCATGATTTTGGGTTTCTAGCCTTTAGGACTGTGCTGTTTTCAACCACCCAGTTTGTGGTAAGTTGTTGTGGCAGCCCCAGGAAACTATGTCCTTTTGTTATTAGTTTATGTCTTCATTTGGTAGCATATACCTTTCAATGGCTTCCTGGGGAAAAAACATGGAAGTTAATTTTTTTTTTAGAATTTGCATGTCTGAATTATCTTTATTCTGTTCTACACACGAGTGATAATTGGGCTGGGTATAGAACTCTAGGTTGGAGATGACATTCCTTTAGAATTTTGAAGTCACTGCCCCATTCCTTTTTGTTTGTTTACTTGCTTGTTTTTCTCTCTGTGTGCTGTTGAGAATTCCTTATTCTTTCCAATTCCTGATCTGTTGCATCTGACCTATCTTTTTCTACCCTTCAGAAGCTTGGTAGGATGTTTTCTTTATTCCAAGTATTCTTGAAATTTCATAACAATGTACCTTGGTGTGCACTTTTTTTTTCATTATGCTGTGAACTTGAAGTTCCCTTTCAATTCAGAAATTTCTGTTCTTCAAGTTTGGGAAATATTCTTGTACTATTTTGTTGAACATCCTCTCTTTTCAGTTTTCACTATTCTTTCTTTGTGGTACTCTTTTCATTTGCATGTGAGAATTCTTTGGTCTTCAAATTACTTTCTCTTTTCTTCCCTGTTTTCCATCTCTTTGTCTTTCAGACTTACTTTTGGAAACTTTTCCTCAGTTTTGTCTTCCAATTTTTTACAAAGTTTTTTCCTTCTATTTTCACATTCTTAATTTTCAACAAATATGTTTTGTTCTGTTAGGTGTGTGTGTGTGTGTTTTTAAAGCATTCTCTTCTTGTTTCACGGATGCAGTGTTTTTGCTTATCTTGCAAAGGTTATCAGTGACAGTTTTTGGAAGTTTTTTCTCCTTGCATAATTTCTGTTTCCTCCAAGTTTTTATTTTGTTCTCTGACTTACCTTGTAGAGGCTTTCCTCAGAAGTCTCTTCATCCGTGGGTCTGAATGGGCAGAGCTTCTCGATGGTGAGCTTTATTGTGGGGCTCCATGCTGTGCCACTTCTTGGGGCCCCTGTGTCACTATCTTCAGGTATTTCTAACTGAGCTTATCAGACAGAGCAGAGAAGACTCTTCCATCCTTCTGTATGGAAGGCTTTGTGATCAGGCCACCCAAGATAGCTGTTCTCTTGCTGTTTGTACATCCCCTGCTGGACCAGTCCCTGCCTCGCCTGCACCCTACACACATGGCTGCCCTTCCCTCTTAATCACAGAGCCTAACCAGTAAATGCCTGTGTACTTGCCTGCAGCTAGGGATTCTTCTAATCTTCAGAGCAGAGCTATCTCCACTATGATAGTTTATCAAAGGGGTGGTGAGGGGCGTGCTCCTCCGCTGGTTTCCCTGGTAACCAATGAGCCAACCTGACATCAGTACCGCCCCACAGTAGTGAAGCCCCCTCCCCCTGCAGGAGTGAAGACTGCCACCACGTCCTGCCCACCATCTGCCGCGCACGGTGGGCTGTCACTCCAGGACCTGGCTTCCGACATGTCAGATCCCCTATCCAGTAAACCGTGGATACCTCTGTTGCTGATCCCAGGTTCTTTCTTCGCTCTTGGGGCTGGGCAAGCACAGGGCTTGCAGGCCTGTGGGATGCAGCCCAACAAGGGCAAAGACCTGGTTGCCAGCGTTCTGGAAGCTCAACAGGGGCAGAGGGATAAGAGAGGGACATGTCCACAGCCGCTGAATCCCCATTTTTAGTATGATATGCCGGGTATCAGACCCCATCAAGTGGGTCTGATGTCACACAGTCCCTATGTTTTATCCTGCCTGGAAAGCAAACGGTCAGTCTTGGGCCAGAGCGGTGCAGGGGCAGGTACCCAGAAGTGTGGAGTGTAGGGGTTGGGGTCCAGGCATCTAACTGCTACCAAACAGATTTCAATTAGCCTCCATTATTTTGTGCGCTCCCTCCCCACAACTTTGCTCTGGGTTCCAGGAAGTACCTGTTGCTACAGGTTCCTGAGTTGCTCTGCACATTCTTCTGTACAAATCCCGCTGGTTCATGGATTTTCCTGCTGTGAGCTTGGAACTCAGCTCTGGCAGGGCTGCTTGGTCAGTTACTTCCTATCCATATGGTCTCCAGCTCCCAAAGTTCTGTCATTTTCACCTCTCACATTTTCCTTTTAGGTTTATGTCTGTAAAAACTCCCATCATGATCGTTGTAGCAAGGGTTCCCGAGGGACTTTAATCAGGTGCTTGTGTTCAGTCCCATCTCTTTACTCTGAAGAGTCTAGTTTGCCTTTCCAACCTTATCTTGGGTGTTATCCTGGAAGGGAGCTTCGGTATGTCTCTTTTTTTAATTCTTACTATTTATTGAAAGGTAGTTGATTTACAATGTTAGTTTCAGGTGTACACCAAAGCGATTCAGGTATTCATACATATATATGTGTGTGTGTGTGTGTGTATATATATATATACATACATATATATCTTTTCAGTTTCTTTTCCATTACAGCTCACTGCAAGAAATTGAATATAGCCCCTTACGTTATACAGTAGGTCCTTGTTGTTTATCTTGTTTATACACAGTAGTGTGTGTATGTTACTCCCTAATCTGGCTATGTCTTAAGTCTGTTCCGAAATGCCTTGTTCAGCATTCCTCTGTCCAAAACAGCACTTTGGACCAATCATGTCATATCCAGCAAACCCCATAAAATATATTTATTTATATCATAATATCTTCCTATGTAACCGAAGGAATCATAGTTTCATCCGGCGCTTTGCTCAAGCACGTTGCCTCTTCTTTATTCTTCTCCTGCACCTGATCCCCACGTGACACTGGGAGTAAATAAAGAAAGCAGGCTTGGGGGTCGGGGGAGGTTGGTGATTTATTGGTTTGTGACACATGCGGTCAAAAGTCAGCTTGGGGACTTGTCTTATTTAGGATGGCCAGGGAAGCCTGCTTTGATGAGGTGTTGAGTGAGCAGAGGCCACAGGAGGTAAAGGATTAAGCTTGCAGGTATGCTTGGGGGCGTGTGTGTGTCGGGGGGAAGATAGTTCCAAAGGCGCTAGAGGGGAAAGCAGGTGGCCAGTGAGGCTGGAGAGGAAGAGGGAGCGGGAATGTGGTGGGGGACCAGCTCGGTGGGTCCATGATTAGATCGTGACGCTCTCAGGCTCAGGGCAAAGCA
Organism: Camelus ferus; assembly: GCF_009834535.1. Lineage (NCBI taxonomy): Eukaryota > Metazoa > Chordata > Mammalia > Artiodactyla > Camelidae > Camelus > Camelus ferus. Next base: position 5,500,716 of record NC_045717.1, on the reverse strand, counting down.
GGAGGCAGATCTGTGTGCAGTTGTCAAAATGAGGCTGGTGGGGCCAGTCGGACCTGGGCTTGGATCTCCATCACTTACTAACCTCCCACAACTTACTTCCCCTGCCCCCAGCCTCGGCCCTCCCTTCTGTGAAATTGGGGATAAGAGGAAGGCCTATTTCTTAGGGTCACTGTGAGGATGAAATGAAGCAACGCATATAAAGTGCTTCACAAAAGTCCTCAGTTACTATCATATTGTTACTAAATGCCAGAGATTGCTGTGTCTCCTGATCAGACTCCCACCTCACCCTTAATCCTCCATAACAGTGTTGTGTTGGGAGGGAGGTGGGATTGGTAGAAGGGGTCTTGGGGTGGGGGGTGTCTATTATAAAATAGTAGACTTTGTAGCATCTTCGGGAACAGCACTGTCTCTTTCAGAAGTCAGGTGTGTTTCAGGGCATTACCCAAATCCCGTGACATTAGTGAGATTTGTGGTTCAACAAAGCCACCGACAATTCTTCTGGCCCAGTGGCCTCTTTCTTGATTTCCATCACTCCAGGAACCAAGATACTGGGGCAGCGGGAGGGAAGTGTCCACCCCGGGCTGAAGATCAGACTCACGAGGAAGCTTCCAGCTGCCCGAGGCTACCTGGGGCCCCCACCTGCAGGATGCTAGGGTGTAGCTTTAATTGGCCCATCTCACCACACAGCATGCCAACAGCCCTGGAATGTTTCCTCAGACGAGGCAGTCTCTGACTTACAGGAATGAAGAGTCACCTTTAATTCTTGGGTCCAGAAGGATCCCAAATGAATTTAGAATAACTAAAGACTCTCAGTTCAGAAGGACACTTTAAAAAGCAACCAATAATTACCGTTTCAGAGCCATGAAGCAGCCCGGAGAGACCGAGGCCTGTCCGTAAGAGACCAAAGAAAGAATTCTGTTTACCAACTTTTCATTTACGCTCCACCTACTTCCAAAAAGAATCTGGGGTGGCTGCCTGGAGAAAGCAAACAAGAATCCCAGCTCTAAGATTTTGCCCACTGCTAAAACTCTGGGGATGGATCTATCAGAGTGGGTTATTTGCCACAAGGGAAAAGAAATAGATTATGGATCCAAATGAATCACACGGAGGGACCAGATACTTATACACGTAATATACATTGAAAAGAGAAACCAGGAGGAGGGCGTAGCTTAGTGGTAGAGCATGTGCTTAGCATGCATGAGGTCCTGGGTTCAATCCCCAGTACCTCCATTAACATCTATTTAGATAACTAAACCTAATTGCCTCCCCCTACCAAAAAAATTAAAAAATAAAAAGAAATTAAAATTAATTAAAAAAAAATATACAGATGCCATTCCCAAAGCTACTTTTCCTAGCATCATCAGGGAATGGAATTTTAAAAGCAAATGTTGCCATATTTAAATCACTGATTGGTCTCTGGTCTATGCACTGAAATTCTATCATTAAAATTCTTAAGGCAAATGTTCCGGGAAAGTGACAGGTGTAAATGTATCCATTTATCAGGTGGTTCCCATTGCAACAGTTGGTCTCAGAGTGGATGCTAGTTTGGGGCAGAAGATTTGAGAGTCTCGACTCCTGGTATTGCAGGAGGAAGGACAGGATGGGCTGGGGTGGGGCATGGGTGGCGGTGGTCTCACTGCACGGGGGGGCGGGTGCCTGGTGCTGAGAGTGGGGGTCGCAGTGGAAAGAAGACGTGCGTAAATGTGTGAGAGCGAGAAACTGACATTTGCTGAGCATCTAGTCTACGTTCAGGCTTTTAAATGCTATCTTTGCAGCAACCCTGGGAAATCAGTGTTATTATTCCTAGTTTTATTAAGGAGGAAGCTGAGACTCAGAGAGGTGAGTGATGGGCCCAAGTCACACAGCTAGAAAGGAAGTGAGTCCTGGCTTGTTCAAAACGTGAGCCGGCACCGGCCCATCCACAACCGTGGCACGTGCTGACCCCTTAGCTCCCGGAAGTCTCGACCTGGGGGTGCCTCAGGGGTTCTCTCGTTCAGCTTCCTCCTCTGGGCGGGCAGGGAAGCAGAAGCCCAGAGGCCCGAGGCATCTTGACGGCTGGCCGGGCGATAGCAGAGGCTCGCCCCGAAGCCCGGCCCTGCAGTCCAGGGTCCTGCTGCTGTTTGCGAACGACCACACACTTCAGCCGCCTGGACGGCTGCCGCGACCGCGACCCGGCCTCACGCGGCCGAGCTCCCGAACGCTCTCCAAGCCCACAGCCGTTTTCAAAAGTGGAAAATTTCAGCCGCCACACCTGCTGAGAAGTGGGGCCTATTTTGCACTGGAAGCCGCTTTATTTACCATACCTGACCTCGGTCTGCATCAGAGAACATTCTTCAGGATCTAGAGACTTGCAGGTCAAATCCTGCTGCAGCCCGCGCTCGGGGTGGGGGGCGGGGGCAGGGGTGCTTCTGCCTGTCAAGTATTTCCAGGCTAAGTGGCCTGCGGCTTGGAAATATTTTTGACATAGTGTGTTTTTTGTTGCTTATGGGAATCGATTTTTTTTAAAAGGTAAATATTGGCATGAATTCCAGTGCAAACACAGACTTCCATATATCATTCACAGGTAAATTAAAATTAACATCACTTTTCCTAGTGGCCTGTTGACAAACTCTGCCAAATTTAGGCAGTTGGGATATTAGAAATCAAGTTGTTTGAAACTCACTATGACATATATGAAATGGTTTAATATTTTCAACCAAAGGCATGTGTCTAGTTCTTATTGGGTGGGGGTTGAGGGGGAGAAAGAAACAATAACAACAAAAAAATTTAAGTTTTCAGAACTATTCAACCATTAGGCACATAGCTGACATTTTAAAAGTATCTTCCCTGTGCTGGACACTGTTTTCCCTATAAGTTATTATTTGATGGAAGCCAGTCCGTCTTCCTGGGGTCAACGCTCAGCTTTGCCATATACTGTGTGACCTAGGGCAATTTACTTACCCTCTCTGTGCCTCCACTTTCCTCATCTGTAAAATGGGGATAGTAGCAGTCCCCATCCAAATGGCAGGGCTGTGAGGGTGAAAGGAGATTATCCTTCTAAGGCATTTAGTACAGGAGCTGGCCTGGAGTCGGCACTCAGTACAGGTCAGCAGCTGTTACCTTCTGACTCACAGACACACCCAGTAAGTCTTCCGGTCCGCACTTGGTGAATGCAGGCTGTGGGCTCACGGAGGGTGTGTGCCCCAGAGCCACACAGGGAGTCTGGGGCAGAGCTGGGGCTTGAACTCAGACCTTTCTACCTGTGAAACTAAACCCAACAGAGAACCAGAGTGGGCCCGAGTGTGACTTCAGGCAGGTAGATGGTGGAGGGAGTGAGGTGGCTTTGAGAAGCAGGGCCACCCACGTATCTCTCCTGGGGTTGCTGTAGCTCCTTCTTTTTAACAAGTGTAATGAACAGAAAAGAACACTACTATTACTGTGAAATTGGTTGGCCTAAGAAGAATTTCATTTTAGGAGAGAAAACTGTTCTCATTTGATGTGAAATGTGAGGCGCCCTGAGCAGAGCCCAGGACGCTGGTCCTCACCCTATCAGCCCCAACGGCCCCTCCTTACAGGAAATTCTTTGTAAAATCCCCTTTCCCGTCCTGAAATGAATTGAGATGAAATGCACCCACACACGTAATTCCCTCTCCCAAACTAACATAATGCCTTAGTTGTCACAGAAAGAGAAATGAAAATAATTAATGTTACAAACATGCGTGCGCCAATATCTAGACATAAGGGCGTGGCCACACCCAGGGACATATTTGAAGTGATCAGTTATGTGAATACATTTGGATTTAAGAGAAGTACGACAATAATTGAGTGAAGGTTGCTGAAACTTCCTTCTCCTTGATAGTTTGAAAAAGAGCCAACTAAGTATGTGTGTCTCTTTCAAACACAGAATCCCCTAGAGCTGTAGACGGACACAGGTGGGTCTGCAGGTAACTCAGGCTGCACCCTGAGCAGCTTTGTTGTCAGTGATGCATTTTTTCTGAAATGGTGATTCAAATCTTGATAAAGTTCCAAATCAAACAAAATATCATCTTCTCTAAATTTACACAAGAGTTACATTCGGGAAATTCAGTGTATGTTAAACTGTACAAAAAAAAAAACAACTTTGTGTTTATGTGTAAAGCTGAGCTAGGCTCTAGGTGAGCTCATTATAAACAGGTTTTTCACTTTCATGGATGCCTGATGGATCACTGGAAAGGCGTATGGGATTATAAGTTAAAATGTGAAAGGTAGACCTATGAAATTTCTAGAAGGAAATGAAGAGACAGGAAAAGATTACTTAGCATCAGAATGTATTAACCTGAAAGGAAACGTTAATGAGTTTTATTCTCTAAAGATCCTGTTTCATCCAGTGACACTTTGAGGAGAGTGAAAAGATGAGTCACAAACTAGAGAGGAGATCCGTAATCCATGTATTCATCAAAGAAGTTGTACCCAGAATACATAAAGAGCTACAAACTATAAAAGAAAAAGCATAGACTTAACAGTAAACTGGGCAGAGGCTTGAGCAGACACTTCACAAAAGAGGGTATCCAAATGGCCAGCAATCGCAGTGAGATACCACAGCACACCCTCCAGAATGGCTAACATGAAACAGATAATACTAAGTGTTGACAAGGAAGCAGGGCAACAGGAACTCTCCTAATGTGCAGATGGGACTGTCAACGGCTACAACAACTTTGGAAAACTTTTCAGCTGTAGCTGCTAAGGCTGTGTATATGCCTGTCCCATGGCCCAGGTGCTCACTCTGTGGTGAATGCCTAGGAGAAATGTGTATGTCTGTCAATCAGGAAGTACACGGGGGAATGTTCAGGGCAGCGCTACTTCTAATAACATCAAAGAACCCAAGTGCCCATCAAGAACCGTCTGCAGCAACATGAAGGAATCTCTGACACATGAATGTGAGTGGAAGAAGCCAGACCCAAAAAATATACTTGGCATGATGTCTTTCCAAGGAGGTTAAAAAAAAATAGAATTCCTGGTGTTAGAAGTCAGGGCGGTGGTTATCCTGGATGGATGGTAGCGGCCGCGAGGGGATCTGAAGGAGTTTTAGGGGTGCTGATAATCTCCTGGTTTGGGTCTGGGAGCTGGTTAGATGGATATGTCCACTTTGTGAAAACTCATCGTGTGTACACATAGATGCACACACTCTTCTGTATGCACGCCATAGTTCAATAACTTTACAGTGAATATTGGGAAAAAATTTCAGCCCCTATCTGCTAAATGCCACTGGCTCCCCGCCAGTCACTGGGACAGCTGAAAATGCCCCACTCATTTGCAAAACACCCCCAAAGATTCCCCCCGTGAGAACTCCTGGCCCAGACAAAAGGGATTAAGACAAAAGCCTGGGGAAATTCTCCACACAGGAAAGTCACTGGGATCGAGGGGTTTATTGGTTCGCATCCAGGAGGAGATGCGAGGAAGAGTCTGTAGATGATGCTCAGGAATAAGGAGGGGATTGGAGGTTGGAAGGGGTTGCTCCAGAGCGACCAGGGATGCAGCCCCACGTGTTGGCCGGGCTGTGAGTTCTGGAGCAGCAGGGGCACCAGCTGGTGGTGCTCTGTTGGCCCACGCTCCACGCCCACGGGTGTGGGTGCTGGGAGCCAGGAGCTGGGGGGGGGGGCGTTCTGCCAGGCCAGCAGGATGAATGGAGGACAAGGTGGGAGGTTGGGGTCTGCATCCAGTGAGTGTCTGGGGGAGACAGCCAGTGCTCCCTGGGGTGTTTCTGAGCCCAGAGAACAAGCCTTGAGGCTACTGGTCACAGGTGGGAGATCAGAGTCAGCAGAGCACCAGTTACCAGGTGGGAAAGGGCACAGCTCTGGATGCCAGCGGGTCTCAAACAGTGGTGGGGTGGTGGGGCAGTCAGGACACCTTCCTTCCCAGGCCGGGATGGTGTGGGCCCCTCCTCTATACACCTTGGGGCAGAGGCATCTCATGGGTGTCCCCCGTCAGAACACATATGAGATGGGTGAGTCTTAGACCCTCGCCTCCCCAGGTGTAAACTTTTTAAGTGGCTGGATTATGTGAATCTGAGGGGAAGGAGTAGGGGTACCCTAGTGGGTGTTGAAGCAGCAACTGGGTTCCAACCTGTGTGGTTGTGTTTATAATTTACCAGCCAGTACAAGTGTGTCTTTACATGCTGGCTGAAGGTCAGCCCAGTCTAAACACTCTATCTGGATGAGAATCAGGGGAGGCCATCTGAAAGACGTTTTTATCCAGGAGACATCCAGGCAGCATACACGTCTCTCTCATAACTAATTGCACAAACCACCTGAGAAACAACACAAAGTGGGCTGAGGCAGTTCACTGGGTGTTGACTGTACATGGAGAGAGAGGGGAAGAGGTATCTCAGCTGGAAGTCAGCCCAGGGGGAGACGGTCCCTTGGTTAAGATGAAGTTCATAGCAGTTGCTGTGAAAGCACCGTGCCTAGAAGAGCAGCAGTTTACACATCATCATGCTGACTCCTCTCTCATTTAAAATAGTCCTACAAGGAGTTAGTCCAGGGCTGGTAGGGTGGTTCCATGGTCACAGGGGTACCAGGTTCTTCATATTACTGCTTCACCATTTTTAGCCTTTGCTTTCATCCTCTAGTTTGCCTCATGGCCCAACGGAGGCTGCCAGAGCTCCAGCTACCTCTTATGCATTCCAGAAGGGAGGATGGAGGGAAGGGCAATTGGATACTCCATCTAGCTGGCCTCTTTTAAGGAGCATCCTTGACCCTGCCTAATGAAGACGTGGAGTAATTTCCAGGATATCACAGAGAAAGTGAGAGCAGCAAGACCTCAAGAAAACAGAATTGGAGGTCTTCCAGTAAGTCAGATCTGCAGCCGGCATTTTGCAGAGCATACTGGAGAGGGGAAAATGCCTCTTTAGAAACCAACAGTTAAGTACTTGATTTATGAGCACTGGGAGATGCAATTAGCAACAAGAACTCTGGGCCCACAAAGCATCCTGGGAGAGGGCAGAGGGCAGAGGGCAGAAGGTTAGGTTCAGCTGAGTCTAGATGCTGGAAGAGAGAGAGGATCCAGCCAGATCAGAACAGAGGGTGGCCTCTGATGTACCTGTGCAGGGGGCTTCCGGCTCTTTGGTGATGAGGGACCAGTGTAAATGCCAGTTCACCATCATGTGACACATTCATCTGTGTCTGACACACCCCACACAGGCAGTCAGCTTCCTAGAGTCCTTCCTGAACCCCTTCCCAAGACACTGGGAGTCTTAGACTCAGGGCACTAGCCTCATCACAAAATTCAATCTCTAAGTTTAACCAATGCCAAATCATTTCTGTTCAGTGGTGGGATGGGAAGCTGAGATGTTCCGGAGCCTTGGGAAAGCCTATCATCTGGCTTCTTCTGATGGCTGCGCACGGGGACAGCCTTCCCGTCCCAATGCCACAGGCACACGAGTTGGAATCCAGCCCCATGGCCGGGCAAGTTCAGGACATCTTGCATTTCCTAGCGGTTGGCCCCTACCCCCTCCGCTGCTCCCACCCCAGCCCCACAAGTTCATTATTTCAAATAAGATCTTTTGAGCCTTGACTGAATATGCCAGCAGTGCTCTAGGTGCAGGTGATCAGGTCTGTCCCTGCAAATGCAGGAGAATGAAAGGGGGACCCATTTCATATGTTCAACGGTTGAGAGTTCTAATCAAGTTAACAAGCCATTAATACAGTCCGCTCTAAAATCTTCTCCCGACAAATGTGCCTTCCTGACTATCAGAGAGGTTTGCCATGTGAGCAGATGGGCTCCTTTCGCCCCATTTTAGAAGCAAAGACAGAAATCTAGATTTGATGTGAAATCTCCCAATTTTAAAATGGTGACCCCCCCCCCCCGTTCAGTTTATCAGATACCATGAAGCAGAACAGACGTCATCTGGGGGCCACACGTGGCCCGCGGTCTGCTCTGTTGCCACTTCTGTGTCCCCTGCCTCTGTGCAGTTCTCAGCGTTGTAGGGGAGGTGGTCTGCATTTGGTTGATTTATATTTCCACAGATTCCAATCTCCAGAATTATTACATTTTGGGCATTTTCAATGTCACCCTCGAGCCAACAGCCAACTATGCAGGAAAACAAAAAAAGAAAAAAGGAAAGAAAAAGGAATCAAGGAATTGAGTTGGATTTCAGAGACCTGAGACTCTGCCCCAGGGTTCACAGGTCCGCTTCAGCTCGCAGCGGTCGGAGGTCCTGCTGCTCAAAGCCTGCATCCCTGGCTCTGCGGAGTCTCTGTGCCGACAAGGAGGAGTTGCGGGCGCCCTCCAGTGGACAGAGGGAGGCACTGCCGAAAGCCGGCGGGCTGGCTGGAGGCTGTGGAGAGCGGCCTTGGCTTGGGGGCAGGGGGTCGAAATCACCTGACTTGGCACCAGGGACACAGAAAGGCAGCCGGCTCCCCGCAATTCAAGAATTACTTGAAATACTAACAATGTAAATAATAACCATAACCATAACAATAATGATAATAAATAGAATGGCAAAGATAGAATAACTAATATTTAACAGCTTATGATTTACAATTCACCAGAGGTGAGGGCTTAAGTTATGAGGGCATCTGGGGGAAGAGCATTATAGCCAGTGCAAAGGCCCTGGGGCAGGGAGCATTTTTGCAGGTTCAAAGAACAGTAAGAAGTGCAGTGTGGCTGGCGTGGATGAGCAAAGAGGGGAAGTGGGAGAGGAGAGGGCAGAGGAGGAATGAAGGTTGCGGGGAGGGTGGAGGACGAGCACGTCCAGGTCTTTATTCTGAGGAAAGCAGTGGCCACTAGAGGGGCCACCATCGCAAATACCCTCCTTGTCCCCAGTGCCACACCCGCTGTCCTGCTGTTTCCTTGTTCAGCAAACGTCTATGCCATTTCTAGGCTCAGGGGACCCAAGAGGCAGTTGCTGATGACTGCCCTCAGAGACGCCCCAGGCTGGTGGAAGGGACTGAGGAGGGACGAGAGTGCGGGGAGCTGAGTGGAGAGCTTTGTGAGTGATGTGGGTGTGATGGGGCCCGGGCCACCTGGTCCTCCAGTGGTCTGTTGTGGTGGTGGCCGGACCAGAGGTCTTCATCAGGTAGCCTGTCCCTGGTGGATGTGTTGACTGGGGCCAGTGGACCTGAGTGCAGTGGCAGAAGTTGGGGCTTTGTTGCCAGGGCAGAGGGATGGGAGAGGTGTTCAGAGAAGACTCAAGGTCACCTGTGTGATTTTAACCCAAAACCCTTGCAGCAGCTGTGGCCTCCTGCCCAGGTCCCTTGGTGCTGGGGACAAAGCTGAGCACACAGAAGAGGCTGCAAACCCTCATCCCAGCATGGCTGAGCTGCCCCCTTCTGTCCTCAGAAGGAGGAGGGGACAGAATGGGGTGTCTGGCCCGTCTCCCAGGTCCTCCGCTCCTATCCTATGCTTTATGGGATGCGATTCCCGGATTTCAAACTCCCTGAACAGATGTCACTTGTGCAGGGGCATGCCAGGTCATTTTTGAGAAAGTTCACTCTGGCCACACGGGGGAGATGGGCCTGAATGGGAGAAAGGGTGAAGGTGGGGGCAGATCATTCTTTATGGTCCCAGAAGCACTTTTGAAAGCGGAATGACCCTACTTGGAGGTCTGTTTACCCTGCTGGGTGTCTGGGTTAGTTCTGGAATCAGCTGTGTCTGATAGGGTGGGAGTCAGGCAGCATACTAAATGCCTCCCTTTCAAAAATGCTGGGCCAACAGGGAGGTCTCGGGCAGCCTTGTTTGCAAACCGCAGAAACCACCTGCAGTGAGTTTAAGCAGCAATGGAATTTATTACGGGACACCGGGGGGCTCTGAGCATCTTTTGAGCGGCCCGAGAACCAGGCTAAGAGGCTCTGTGGTGGGAACGCAGCCCAGATGTGCCACCACAGGGCAGCTCCAGGGAGTGGAACTGTGCCCAGTGCCAAGAAGAGCCACCGCACAAAAGGGTCCAGACATAACCCTAGACCTTCTGCCACTGGGCCTTGCCGCCTCCCCGCGACCTGTGGGAACCGGCTTCATCTCAGAGCCGCTGGCTCGGAATCATGTTCTGCTGCTGGTGCATCTGACTGGAGGGTCTGGTCACCTGCCTGCACCCTGGTTTCTGGGAAACAGACTTTCTGGCCCCTCTGGGGAGTCAGGGACTCAGGAGGAGGGAATTCTCCAAAGTGGTGGAGGGCGCTCACGATTCCGGACAAGCAGAAGGACAAACGTGTGTTACAAGTAAATAAGGGGGAATCATTTCAAAGCTCAGGCCATCGGGTACCCCATTGTCTGAAAGCAGAGACAGCACGTGTGCTACTGGCTTCTGTCATTAGGAAGGATGATGTGGGAGGGGCACAGGAATCCCAGAGCACGCCCCAGCCCTGGTCCGCGATGCTTCCATCGTCACTATGTGCGCAGTCCCAGGGCAGAGTGGAGTGCGGAGTCAGCGCTTCCCTCGGGCGCCCTTCATTCCCCTCACTTCCCAGGAGCGTACTGAAGGCTTAATCTGTTCTAGACCCTGGGGGGACAGGAACACCCTCTTCTCTCACCCCCCAGGCTCCCTGAGAATCAGCAGGAATCCTAGCCCTCTTCCTTCCCAATCCATCAACTCCGTGGAGACCAGTGGTCGGGCACAGCTCTTGTTGCGGGATGAGCCCTGCACGGAGGCCACGGGCAGGGCCACATGTCCTGATTCTTCTGTATGTGTAACGTGTACGAGGCCTTGAGAAGAGAAGCCCCCATGCCTGGACTTGCCCGGAAAGCCCCTTAGCTAGATCACCCAATTGATTTGGTACATTCTCTCGTTTCCTTGTGGCTGCAGTGTTGCTCAGTCTCTCCCTCCCAAGAACAGAAGTAGTCCCCTCTCTTCCCGTTTCCACAGCACATCCCTGCGCCTCTCCACAGGCTGTTCCTTCTTCCCGCCGTGCCTTTGGTGGCAGCGAGACGGAAGCCGGAGATAGGGAGTGAGATATGGTGGTATCTGTGGACACAGGACCTGTGCACGTTCCACCTCTGGTCTGCCCCGCAGAGCCCCCATCAGCACTGCACAAGGAGCCCGCTGCTGCATCATTTGTACTAGTGGAAACCTGGACACAGCTAAATGTCCATCAAAAGGGGCGTGGTCATAGATGCAGTGGCCTCTCCCTGGCGTGGACTGTGATGCCCTGGTTAAGACAAAGCATTCCAGAAGAGTGGTTAAGCATTTGTGCTCTGAAGACAGATAGCCCAGGTCTAAATCCCAGCTTGGCTACTTACTTGCTGTGTGATCTTGGGCAAATCATTTAACCTCTCTGTGCTGTGGTGTCTCCCATCTGTAAAATGGATGATAATAAAAGCCCCTGCCTCACAGGGCCATTGTGAAGATAAAAGAAGATTTGTATTAGGTATATCATAGGATGATCCTCAAAATTTATTAAGTGGGCTCATAGCGCGCCCTCTGGTGGTGGTAACGTGTAGCGCCGCAGGGCCCTAACAACGTTGGGGCACCAGAAAAACGTTGCTGATTCTCACCAGGACTTGGGACGCTTTACTCTGGATTGGGGGCTGGTGGTCTCGCCAGATCTCCGTGCAGTGCAAGAAGCCTTTCCCTTTATTGTTTTGTAAATTGTCACTGTCTGGGGTTTTCAGATGTAGTAACTGAAAACACTGGGTGTCCGGTTAGATTTGAATTTTAGTAAATCATGGATAATTTTTTAGTATGAGTATGTTGCATGATTGCATGGAACGTACTTCTGCTAAAAAAGATTATTCGTGGTTTATCTGAAATACAAATTCCTATATTTTATGTGTCGTGCCTGTGGGAGGGGTTCCTGTTGTGGAGGAGGGGAGGGAAGGAGGGAGGGAGGAGGTTGGGGGAGGGGGAAGTGTGCGAGGAAGGGGGCGCAGGTTCAGCAGGGGGCCGTAGTGACATCAGTTTTCTGTGTGGCTGGGGTTGCCGGGGTCCCTTGTTCTAGGACAGTGCTGCTCAACCCCGTCATGCTGAGACCACTTGGAAGCTCGGAAAGTCCATTGATTCCGATGTTCTTGGTTTGATGAAGGAGTAGGCTTGGCTTTCTTGAAACTCCCAGGCAATTCACATTTGTAGCCAAGGTTGAGAATCACTGCTCAAGGAGAGCTGGTCCTGCACAGGGGTGTGTGTGTGTGTGTGTGTGTGTGTGTGTGTGATCCCCAAGTTTACCAGTGTGGGGTCCTTCCTGAGAGACCATGTCTGCATTACGGAAAGGCCTGGGACTCTTTCCCAAATGTTTCTAGCCATCCCCCCACCACCTTCCACACTCCCACCCTGGGGGCCTGGGAGGGGGATTTACACGTTACTGATCACTTCCTGCCTTTGATTTCCTGTTCGCATTGAGCACTCAATCTCATTCCTGTCTTTCCCCGGGACTGTTTCTTTCTGTCCCTGTCAACTTAATGCTGGTTTTCAATGACCACCAGCCCACAGGGGTCAAGTTTAGCAGATGTTTCCTAAAGGTCTGCAGTGAACAAAGGGTGTCATCCCCGAAGTAAATTACTCTGCCCTCCAGTCCCCACCCCACCCCCGCCCCACCATTGACTCCTACAACTCCTACAAACCCTGCTTCCTCCAGCTGTCAGCATGCAGCTGCTAGCCAGATTCCAAGCTGCTGTTCCCTTTTAATCAGAACAATTAAACCCCTTTTTCTACACATTTCCCGCAAGTCCAGGTATGTCCAAAAGAGATACACCATCCCTGCGAAGAACTGGGCGATGCTCTTCCTAGGCAAGCCGGCGCCAGCTGCAGCCAGGGTTTTGCAAAACAGCATCTCCCTCTTCCTCCTACATGTGCAAATCCTCAGAGATTTTAGCAAGTTATTTTAATAGCTAGAGGGCCCTGCTGACTTCGGTGCAAATATTCTGGCCAGAAAACCAAAGTCCTTGGATAAAACCCAATAGTTGGGGGTGGGGGTGGGGGGGAACAGGGGTCCCCTGGTCCCAGGGGAAGGCAGCTGCGGTCCCGGCAGATGTTCCTAAAGACCTGGGTTTGGGCCACATCTGTCCTGTGGGGACGCTGCAGGAAAATGGAGTGCGAAAGCACGGCCATATCCCAGGTCTCTGGCGAGTCCCTGGGATGCGCCCCATCAAGTGAGGGTCTTTGGCTTTGCACAGGCAAGAATTCAAGAGGGAGCCTAGCAGAGTGAGAGCAGATTTATTCAGGGAGACACTGACTCCTCAGACAGAGTGCAGGCCGACACAGAAGGCCAGAGAGTGGGAGTGTTTAGTTCTTATGGGCTCTGTAACTTCATCTGCTAACAAGCGGGAGTTTATTCCAACTACTTTGGGGAAGGGGTGGGGATTCCCTGGAATTGGGCCACTGCCTCCTTTTTGGCCTTTTATGGTCAGCCTCTGAACTGCCATGCCACAGTGGGAGTGCCATTTATCATGCTAATGTATCATAATGAGCATGTAATGAAGCTCAAGTTCTACTGGAAGTCAAATCTTCTGCCATCTCGGGCCTCAAGGTCTACCGGAAGTTGAACCTCCCGCCATCTTGGTTCTAACCAGCTTTTGTCCTAGCCTCAATTGCTGTGCGATTCTTTTTGTGGTTGCACCCTGCCCCCTCTTCTCCTGTCTCTGGGAGAGCAGCAGAAGGGGGGCAGGAGAGAGGGAGGAAGAGGATGGGAGAGAAAGCAAAGGAGGTGAGGGTTAAAACAAAATGACTTAGATCCCTCTAAGACAGTCTCTAATCCTCCAGGGAAAGAAGTGAGAGAGAAGCAGAAGGAGGCACCGTCCTGGTGAGGATGAGCCCTGATGTCCAGCTCCCCTCCGCTCCCAGGGTCCGCAGGGAGGCAGCCGCAGCCAGCTTTGGTCATATGGTATGGATGCCTCTCAGCCAAGCTGCCTGGGAAGCCAGGTTCCTGAAGTCCAACTGTATTTCTTCCTTCTCCATAAGGTGGCCTGGGTTGGGGACATTGAGTCTCTCGCTTCCTTGGAGAGCTGCATAAATCTGAGAGGTCTTTGTGCCAGCAGGGGCGTGGGACTAGGGTGCAGTCCAATTCTATTGAGAGACTGAGAGGCTCTTGTGTCTTCTGCCTTTCGAAACAGTCCACAGGATACTAACGTTAAACAAGTTATAAACGTTCTTTTCCTTCTTCTTCTCTTCTCCTCCTCTTCCCCTCCCTCTCCCTTTCCTCTCTCCCCTTTCTTCTTCTTTTTTTTTAATTAAAGTATAGTTGATTTACAATATTGTGTTGGTTTCTGGGGCAGAGCACACTGATTCACTTATACATACATATTCTTTTCCATTATAGGTTATTATAAGATATGGAATATAGTTCCCTATGCTATGCAATTGGACTTTGTTGTTTGTTTATTTTATATATAACAGTGTGTATCTGCAAATCCCAAACTTACAATTTATCCCTTCCCCTCATTCCACTTTGGTAACCATAAGGTTGTTTTCTGTGTCTGTGAGTCTGTTTCTGTTTTGTAACTAAGTTCATTTGTGTCATTTTTTTTTAGATTCCACATATAAGTGATAGCATGTGATACTCGTCTTTGTCTGACTTGCTTCATTTAGTATGATAATCTCTGGGTATATCCATGTTGCTGCAAATGGCATTATTTCATTCCTTTTTATGGCTGAGTAGTATTCCATTATATATATATGATGTCCTTCTGTTGATGGACATTTAGGTTGCTTCGTGTCTTGGCTATTGTATATAGTGCTGCTATGAACATTGGGGTACATGTATCTTTTTGAATTAGAGTTTCCTCTGGATATGTACCCAGGAGTGGGATTGCTGGATCATATAGTAAATCTATTTTTAGTGTCTTAAGGACTCTCCATTGTGGCTGCATCAGTTTACATTCCCACCCACAGTGTAGGAGGGTTCTTGCTTCTTCATTTACCACTCACAGCTCCCAACAGCAGCCAGTGGAGAACCTTGACTCCCTGTGAAGTCCCTGACTTAGCTGAGTAGTTACGCACTAAGCATGTGAATAGGATGTTGGTCTCAAACCCTTGGGAGCTCCCTTAAAAATGCCAGAGGAGGATTGAGGGATACTGTTGTGTCCATCTCTGGAGGAATTACTGGCTGGATAGACTAAACTTTTATAAATAGCCTCAAAGTGGGAGAGCAAAATACATAAGTAGAAAACATTGATTAAAAAAAATGTAAGACCTGCTAAGCTGCCAAGGCTTGTAAGAAGGTGGTGCAAGGAGGCAGACCAGGAAGGCAAAAGGTGAAACACAATCCATTCCGTTTGTAAAATAAACTTTACATTTTCCAACAGTTCTGAATTTACAGAAAAATTGCAAAGATGACACAGAGTTTCCACATAGTCCACACCTGGTTTCCTCTGTTATTACCACCTTACGTTAGCTTGGTGCATTTTTCAAAATTAATGAACCACTATTGGTACATTATTAACTAATTAATTCCGATTTCCTTAGTTTTACTTAAAGTGCTTTTTTTCTGCCCCAAGATCCCACCCGGAATCCTACCTCGCATTTAGTGACCTTGTCTTCTTAGGCTCCTCTTGGCCATGACAGTTTCCTGGACTTTCCCTTGTTTTTTGATGGCCTTGGCAGTTTGAGAAGTCCTGGACCAGTATTTTGCAGAACACCCCTCAACTGGAATTTGTCTGTTGTTTTTCTCATGATTAGATTTTATATATATTATATTATATTATATTATATTATATTATATTATATTATATTATATTATATATTATCACATGAGGTTATAGATTTGAGGGAGGAAGACCCCAGAGCAGAAGTGCCATTCACATCACCTTGTGTCAAGGGAACATACTGGACATACTTACTGACCTGACTTATTCCTGCTGGTGCCGATCAAGGGAACATACTGGACATACTTACTGACCTGATTTATTCCTGCTGGTGCCGACCTTGCTGGGGTAGCGTTTGTCAGGTTTCTCCGCTGTCAAGTTACCTTTTCCCCATTTCCCTATGTCCTCTCGGGAGGAGGTCACTACGTGCAGGAGTAATGTTGTCCCTCCTGGAGGGAGGAGTAACTCCATCAATTCTTAGCCCTGGGCTGTCTCGGCTGTACCACTGACCTGCCCCGGAATCTTGACATCGTATACCCATGAGGTTCCCAACAGGAGTGGAAAAGTTTTCTTTCTTCTGCTCTGAGAAGACTGTTAAAAAAAAAAAGTCAAACGGTTATAAAACCGCAGTAAAATAACGGGTCCCCAGAGTGTCCCTCCTCCTCTGTGATTGCGTGGCCAGCGCTGAGCTGTGTGTCCAGAGCCCCTGAAATGACCTGCTCTCCCGTGAATGCCCCAGATGCACCTGGGGATTTATGAGTGGGTCCCAGCTCTGGGGAGAACGCCACCAAGAATTTTTCCACTCTGTGATGAAAGGAAAGGCTCTTCTGGGCTGGGCTGTGGAGTGACAGGCAAAAGAGACTTGGAAAAAAACAAGAGCTGGCTACTACCTGCAAAGGTTATTTTTACTGCACCGGCCTGGTCATCTATTAAAATACTGTCATTGCCAAAGTGCTGTCCGGCCCTTGGGAGACATCATGGGTGCTTTTCATCCTGGAACTCGCTGCTGTGCGTGCCTCAAGGAGCTGAGCGAGAGCCTGGCCAAGGTCAGGCAGTCCCTGCCAGCGGAGGTGCTAAGGGCCAAGATTTGTTCATTGCATCATGCTGCTTCGCTGTCCGGGCCACGCACTCCACCCCGACTCCGGCCCCTGGGTTGCAGGACGACAGCGCTCGGGGTTGCTCCAGCCTTGAGCTGCCCGCAGACTCTCAGACCTGAGATGCAAGTTCCCTGCTGAGGTCACGTGCCCTGTGCATGGATCCATTGCGACTGGACAGAAAATATTCTCTGACAGCCATCTGTGGCCAGGTTCAGAGCTGAGCGAGACTTCTGCCTTTTTGCATCCTGAATTGAAAAGATGTCTAGTAAGATGTTGCCCTCCGAGTGGCTACTTGAAATTAGCTTCCAGACTCTCCCAAATGCTCGCTGCGGGCTTCCCAGCCTCTTCCAGAGAGACGGCAGAGTGGTGCTGGGGCGACCGAGGGCTGTGCAGGCAGACAAGGCCAGGCTGGAACCCTGTCCAAAGGGCGACAGCACTCACTCGCCGCCTCAGTTTCTCTAATGGCGGGAGGGGATGAAGTGAAGCGATGTCTTCAAAATGTCTGAAAAATAGTGGATTGCCAACAATACAGTGAGCGAATGGTGAAGAATACATGTCCTCTTCTGACACAGAGGTCCAGCTCTTGATTCTTAAAGAACAGAATGATTCCACATTTCCACCACATTTTTAAGACAGTCTTCACTGTTTTAGAGCAGTTTTAGGCTCATAGCAAAATCGAGAGGAAGGTATGGAGATTTCCCATATACCCTCTGTCCGCACACGTTTACAGCCTCTCCCGTTGTCTGCATCACTCACTGGAGTGGTATGTTTGTTACCAAGGATGGACCTACACTGACACATCATGGGTGATCACCCAAAGTCCATGGCTTACCTTAGGGTTCACTCTTGGTGTTGTACATTCTATGGGTTTGGGTAAAAATATAATGACATGTAGCCACCATTATAATGTCATACACAGTATTTCCACTGCCCTAAAAATCTTCTGTGTTCTATTCATCTCCCCCTGCCCAACCCCCAGCAACCGCTGATCCTTCTACTGTCTCCAAGGTCTTTTCTAGAACGTCATCTAGCTGGAATCGTATGGTATGCAGACTTTCCAGATTGGCTTCTGGCTTCTTTCACTTAAGAATATGCATTTAAAGTTTTTCCATGGCTTTTCATGGCTTGATTGCTCATTTCTCTTTTTTTTTTTTTTAGCACCAAATGGTATTCCATTGTCTGGATGTACCACCATTTATTTATCCATTCACCCACTGAAAGACATCTTGATTGCTTCCAAGTTTTGGCAAATTGTGAATAAAGTTGCTTTAAATATCACGTGCAGGTTTTGTTTGGATGTAAGTGTTCAACTCTGGGTAAACACCGAGGACCACGATGGCTGGATTGCATGGTAAGGGTATCTTCAGTTTTGTAAGAAGCCACCAACCTGTCATACAAAGTGGCTGAACCATAATTTTTTATTGAAGTACAGTTGACTTACGATATTATATTAGTTTCAGGTGTACAACATTGTGATTTGATATTTTTATAGATTATACTCCATATAAAGTTATTATAAAATATTAGCTGTATTCCCTATGTCGTACATTATACCCCTGTATCTTATCCATTTTATACATTGTAGTTTGTACCTCTTAATTCCCTACCCCTATCTTACCCTTCCCCACTTCCCTCTCCCCACCGTTAACCATTTGTTTGTTCTCTATCTGTGAGTCTATTTCTGTTTTGCTGTTTTATTTTTTAGATTCCACATATAAGTGAAAACATACAGTATTTGTCCTTTTCTGTCTGACTTAATTCACTAAGAATAATACCTTCCAGGCCCATCCATGTTGTTGCAAATGGCAAAATTCCATTCCTTTTTATGGTTGAGTAATATTCCATTGTATATGTGTACCACATCTTCTTTATCCATTTATCTGTTGATGGACATTCAGGTTGCATCCATATCTTGGCTATTGTAAATAATGCTGCTATGCATATTGGGGTGCGTATATCTTTTTGAATTCTTTCTTTGTTCTCTTTGGATGTATACCCTGAGTGGAATTGCTGAATCATACTGTAATTCTAGTTTTAATTTTCTGAGGAGTGGCTGTACCATTTTGCCTTCCCACTAGCAATGTATGAGAGTTCCTGTTGCTCCACATCCTTGTCAGCATTTAGTGTTGTCAGCGCTCTGAATTTTAGCCATTCTAGTAGGTGTGTAGTAGTATCTCATTGTTTTAAACCACTACTTAAAAAAAAATACGTTTCAACAGATTATTGATCTGGTTTAAAAGATCCCAGACTTTCCCCAAACCTGAACGTGGTAATTTACCACCTTAAGTTAGACCTTAAACCATGGTTCTGCTTTGGATTTTCACTTTTAAAAAGTGTTTGAAGCATTTTATTTTATGAAAGAACCATCAAAGTCCTGTGCAATGTTCTGTGGATATTTAGGTATGCCTATGCTCTTCATATCATGAATATATTTAAAAGTTAGCCAATCTGAACAGCTGAAAACCTTTTTTTATCAAGTGGCTTAACAGCTGTGTGGAAACATTCCTTTCCTAAGGAACTGGTATGCCCTATCCCCAATATGAATCTGGTCATATGTCTTTTTTCCTAATTAAATCACTTGAATCTTCCCTCCACCTCAAACTCCACTATTATAAAGTTTAATATCTTGCTTTTGAATTTTCCAGAGACCCCAGGGCCTTAGTCCTGCTTCTGAAACAGATGCGGGGAGAACCCGCCAACAGCCCTCTATTGCACTTGCGTCTCTGCACCACAAGGGGCACTGTTGAGCACCAGTCCTGCACAGCCCTGTGGACACTGTGAGGTGGTCCTTGCTCTTCCGAATCTGCTGTTTCTGCAGTGCTGTCCTGCCCTTGGGCTCCAACGTTGGCCCTCTTGGCTCATGTTCAGACATGATTCCTCCAGGTGAGACTCTGAGCAGCTTCCACCAGCTTTTACGTGTTGAACCTGAAACATTCACCTCCTGGCCTCCCGTGTTTTTCTTGGTAAGCATTATGGGCTGGGCGTTTCTGTCCTCCCCTCCCTCTAAATGTATATGTTGAAGCCTTGCCCCCCAGCATGACTGTATTTGGAGACAGGGCCCTTATGGAAGTAATGAGGGTTAGGCTGGGCACCGTTGAATTGGTGTCCCATGGAACTGGTGTCCTCACAGGAAGAGAAACCACAGAGCTTGTGAGCTGATCTCTCTCTCTGCCACATGAGGACACGGCGAGAAGGTGGCCGTCGGGGGCCAGGCAGAGAGATCTCACCAGAACCTGACCAGGCTAGCATGCTGACCTTGGACTTCCAGCCTCCAGAACGTGAGCAAAAGAAATTTCTGTGGTTTAAGCTGGCCAGTCCATGGTATTTTCTAATTGCAGCCGAAGCAGACAAATACAGTTAGTTTCTCTGTGGGGTCCTCCATCCACATCCATCTTTCCAAAATACTTTATTTTTTTTTAAATGGAGGTACCGGGGATTGAACCTAGGATGTCATGCTTGCTAATAAGCACGTGCTCTACCACTGAGCTGTGCCCTCCCTCCCCTTCCAATATACTTTGATCAGGGTCACTCTGGTCCTGCCTGGCAAGGCCACTGGGGAGGGAATTCTGGGGTACAGAGCACCCAGGGCCTGGTCTCCAAGTTGGCAGGACGTAGGAGCCAGATAGGCACATCCCTCGCCGTGTGGGGAGGCGCACGGTCAGAGGAGGGCCGGAGCAGGGGCCTCTAAAGTGTGTGCCTGGGGCAGGGGTCCTTTTTGCCTTTTTGCTCAGGTCTGGAGCCAGGCCACCTGGGGTCAATCACGGCGCTGCCACCCACTGACTGTTATTGACTCTCTTGGAGCCTTACTGGCCTCACCTGGAAGATGGGGTAAGCCCTGTACTCTGCTTCTGGAAGCTCAAGGAGCCTGAGTAGCAATCTGTTTGCCTGGGTGTCTATTCATTGCCCAGGCTCGTGGGGGTCACCCAGGCTGTGCCAGCTCCACGCAGGGCAGCGGCCCCACAGAGGGGGAGGCGCCTGTGGTCCTCAGCACGTCAGCATCTCAGCCCGTGTCCACACTCAGCCCTGCGACTAAAGAGTGATGCGATCCTTGGGCACCTTACTTAACCTCTAGCCTCTGTTTCTTCAGTTGTAAAATGAAAATCAGACCACTGACTGATCAGGTGGTTTTGAGGGTGAAATGGATGAGGGCTCGGCAAGCAGTGCGTGCAGGATGGATGCGTGCTCTGTTCCTGCCTTCTCCCGCAGAGACGTTTCCCCTCAGGCTCTCGTTTCTACACCCACTTGTAGAGCCGTTCAGCAAACAGGCATGTTGCACTTGGGGTGTTGGGGTGTGCTTGGTGCTGGCAAAAGAAGGGGAAGCAGAGCCTGAGAGCTGCGGAGGCTGACCCCGGGGCAGGCAGAAGTGACTTTCCAGTGCGGAGCAGGGTGAAACCCAGGGTTTGGAGCCAGACTTGGATTCTGATTCCCTTCGTCTCTCCAGATTTATGGTTCAGGGCTGGTCATTTTACTGAGACTCGGCTTCTTTGTCAGTGGTGGGACCAATCACATTGCAGGGTGAGGGTGTTCACGAGATGCTGTCTGTAAGGCACCTAGGATGTGTGCTCAGCCGGGGATGCTGACAGGCAGATGTTGGCTCTGGGGAGGGGCGGGGTGATGCCGGGCCCAGCTGGGGAGGTGAGACACAAGCTGGGGACACAGCACCCCGCTTGTGCCCTGCCTGGCCGAGGGTCTTTCGTGGCCTGCCTGGTCCCTGGGCTTAGGTTTTATTTCCATCAAACCAGGCTGCCACCCTCTAGCTGACCTCCTTCGAGGCTGGTGGCACCCGGGGCCCGCCGGCAGCGAGTGTTTACCTACACCACCTCCGTCTGTTTATAGCGGTGGCACCAATGAGCCCAACACTGTGGTTGGGCCTGGGTGGCTGCCCCACAAAAACAGCTTTCAGGCCACACTTGGCTGGAAAACTGGGGGCAAAAACAGGGCAAGATAGGAGGCAAGGTCAGGCCAGGATCTGGTTCAAGCTGAGAGTGAAACAGGCAGGAAAAATCACAATGATGGTTTTTTAAGTCCTTACAACATTACCAGTCTGTCCTCAGTCTTCACGTGCATCGTCTCAGTAATTTACTCCACACGGAGGAGGAAACAGGCTGAGAAACCTGTCCTGGGCTGCTCAGCTACTCTTTAGGGGAGCTGAGATTTGAGGCCTGATCTCTCTGAAGTCAGAAGTCTGTGCTATCTCCAGCTTGGTTATTTTGCCTCCCCGGGCAAAACTCACATGACTAGTTTCTGTTGAAAGGTTTTCTCTAGTCCTCAAGGCAATTTTACAGAAGAGGAGACTGATGTTCAGAGAGGACCAGCTACTTGCCCTTGGTCGCACAGGTAGGAAGTTAACACAGCTGGGGCACATCACTCAGTTCCTCCAAATTGTGAGAGAAGGAGCCTGGCAGGCGGGCGAGGAAGATCTCTTCTGATGGAAACGTTTCCTGTGGGAAAACGCCGCGTAGTGTTTCCCTCCTGACCTGTCGCACGGGGGAGTCTCGCTGGGTCCCTCTCCTGGAGCATCCCCCATCTCGCTTCGGCTCTCTGATAACCCCAGCTGGGTTGAGTGATGACTGATTGCTGCTCACTGGGTGTTACCTTATTAATCCCCTCAACAGCTCCTTAAAGTAGGACCCACCATTCCCTGGTGAGGAAATGGAGTCTCAGAGAGTTAGGAGGACTTGCCTCTGGTCACCTGGCTCCTGAGGGGTCCACGCAGTGCATTAACCAGGTGGGTTTCACCCCAGAGCCCAGACCGGTCGCCACTGCCTCCTCCTTCCGGCACCCCCTCCAGTCTGCAGAGGACCCTCCTTCCCCCTCACTCCCCAGCTCTCCTCTCCTCTCTCCCACGCTGCGTCCACCCCACACTTCCCAGCTTCCCAGCTCTCCTTTCCCTTCCCCTCCAGCTTTTGAATCCTGCTCTTGTTCCACGCCTTGAGCTGGGCTCCCTGGTCCTCCTGCAGAAGACAAACCCTTGCCCTGGCTCTACTGCCCTCAGGCTGGCCGGCAACCAGGTGACTTCACAGCCTTGGGCTTCAGTTTTCCCCTCTGTTAAGTGGGGGGATGGTGGTTGCTCTGCATCCTGGGGTGTTTTGATAGTCAAATGAGTCATCAGCAACAACAAAGCCTACTGCTTCCGTTGCTACTTGGACCAATAACAGTATTTAATGAGCACTTACTACGTGCCCTGCATGGACCGGTGCTCAGCAGGCACCATCTCATTTGGCAAATGATGGAAAGGGGTGAATTCAGTGAGGTGAGTGTTTCAGAGGTTCCTCTTGGTTGCTGCTTCCTCCCCTGTTCCTATTCCTTTCCTAGTTCCGTCCAGTCCCTTTCCTATCCCCTCAGAGCCTGTCCGGGAGCGGGGTGCCGTGTCTCAGAGCCCATGGAACAAGAAAGCTGCTGGATAACTGAGGTCTCGGGTGAATGAGGAGACCCTGGCCCTCGAGGGTGTGGCTGTGTCACTCCTCACGGATGGATGTGTTAGTGGATAGTGGGACCCCCACATTGCTCCAGGACTTAGCTCTGCTCTGCTTCACGTGTGCCTCCTGCTGTCCATCTTTCTCCCTCTCTTCCTCTGCCTCAGGCAGGAGAGGCCTGCGTCTTCTTGGAGTGACAAGTTCCAAGGCTTGAGTGTGGCACAGGGAAGCAGGCGGAGCTGCCTTCTTAGAGCTGGCTTCGGTTCAAGGCTATGCCATCTGAGAACTGGCTGGGGCAAACACAGCCCCGGTGTGGTCCAGCTCGGCTCCCTGGAGTTCTGTGTCAGGGTGTGAGGTCGTTGGGGGCTCTGCTGATCATACAAGGCCACTTTACCAGCGTCAACTGTGCAAACCTCTCCCCGGGGACGGGTAAGGAGGCGGGAGGCTGGGCCAAGGCAGGAGAGAAGTGGTCCTGGATCTCCAGGTCACGTGGGACTCGTTTTACAACTGCAAACCACAAGATGTTCCCCGGGCAGACTTAACGAGGGGAAATGGAATGACGTGACACAATAGTCCTTTTATGGAGATTTCATCCCATAATGTTCTCTGTGTTTTCATCCACCTTTGCCAGGCGTTTATGGAGAGATTTGTGCTTGGAATGGAAACCAGTAAAATTCTAGCTTATTAATAACTTATGGAATATAAATAAGTTTCTGTTAGTTCCCACAGCCTGTGGACTTCCACCAGATGTGGTGGGTATGTTCCAGGTGGTCTAAACTGGGTGATGAGGCATAAGCCCTGGGCAGGCATCACAAAGATGGGCAAATAGTTAAACAAGGTCCTGCAGAATAGCACAGGGGACTATATTCAATATCTTGGGATAACCTATAATGAAAAAGAATATGGAAAGGAATGTATGTATATATATAACTGAATCACTATGCGGTACGCTGGAAACTAACACAACATTGTAAATAGACTATACTTCAATTAAAAGAAAAGAAAGACGGGCAGCCTGCCACCCATATGGATGACACTGAACCACAGCAAGGGGACCCAAAAAGCAGATGGGGCAGGTGGGGACGATGAGACAGTGTTAACAGAGGAAAACAAAGCGCTCGCTGGACCCCAGAGCCTGCTCTCTGCTGTACCACACCATCCAGGAGGTGACCCCACTGTCTGCTCCTGTAGACAAGCCTGAAGCCACCGGCTCCACTGGGCAGGGGCTGTCACGTGGTGTGGATTCGCTTCACTACTTCAGTCATTGCACCTCTTCGTTGTCACCACCCCTGTGCTGTTCCTTCTCAAGAAGGAGTTGTTAGCTCATACTGTAGGACCTTGAAGTAGGGGTCAGGTCAAAGATCTGCAAATAGCCACGGAACCACCAGGTGGGGCTGAGTAAGGTAAGCGTCCATGGAGATGGGAGAATGGGGGCAGAAGACCAGAGTGCGGTGTCGGAGCCAGAACGCGGTGAAGGGCATCTGGGGGGTTTGAGGTGGTGACAGCGACGGGAGGTGGGTTCTGAATAGCGGTACTGATCCAATGCTAATGGAAGAACGGTAGAAAAATAATTGCAGTTGAAGGAAGGAAACTAGAATGAACCCCGAGAGGACCTGGGAGCTGTGGCACACCTTGCACCTTTGATTTTTAAATACCGGCCAAAGGCATCTGGGCTCCTTGGGAAAGCAGTAGATTCCAAGGTGGGTGGTAGGGAAAGCACGCGGTGAGCCTGGGGCATCTCCGTGTGCCGGAAAGTAAGGAAGTGCCCAAAGAGAGATGGACACAAAGCCAACTTCACAGAAGTGAAGGGCCGCCCACTGGCCGCATCTGGGACAATCTGAGCATCCAAATGGCTGTCATCACAGTGATACTTGGTTCACCTGGGAAACATCCATAGGTGTGAACACTGGACGAAGAGCAGAATATTTACAAAGTCCTAAAGTACCTCCCCACACGATATGAATTAATTACAAAGGGACAACACAGTAATCTGGCAGACACGTCTTTAATCAAGTGATCCAGGTGAATGTCACCAGCAAAGGGACAAATCTCCATCGTGTGTCTGACAGGAGGCCATGAAAAGAACGTGGCACTACTTCTGAGATACTCCCGCCAAAGGTACAGAATCTGAATCTAACCATGAGGCATCGTCAGACAAACCCAGCTTAAGGACCGCGCTGCGAAAGATCTGACCTGTAGTCTTCAGAGAGAACTATTCCAGGTTGACGGAGACCCAAGAGCTGTGACCACTAAAGGTAGCCTGTGATTCTGAATGGAATCCTTTCGCTGGGAGGGATAGAATGGGGACAACTGGCAAAACTTCAGGCCTGCGGATTAACGGAAGTGATGTTTTAATGTTAATTTCCTTATGCTCTTACTGGGGCTGTGGAGGAGATTGTCCTCATCTGCAGGACGTACATGTTAGAGTGCTTGGGGGTGAAGGGGCATCAGGTCAACAACTGCCCTCAAACGGTTCAGGAAAAAGAGTTATTTGCACTATTCTTGCAACTCTTCTGTAAGTTTGAAATTATTTCTAAAGGAAAAGACAAAAAAAGTTAAAACAAAAAGTCATTAAACATCTGCTAAGGTCAGGCATCTTTGTTGAGTGTTGTGGTTCAAAGCTCATCTTTGCAAATGTGCTGTGTAAATGCTTTGGAATAATACTCTTAAAAAAGGACAGAATTTTAAAAAATGTTTTAATATTATTTATTTTTAATTTTTTAAACACCTTGATTGTGGAATGGTTCCTGTACCGTAAACTACACATATTTCAGATGTACAATTTGATGAATTCTGACAGATGTACACACCCATGAGACCAGCACCACAATCAAGACGGCTCACATTTCCATCACTCCCCAAAAAGGTGCAATTTTCAAATTCCCAGTTTACCCCTTCCCACCGCCTTTACCCGCTGGTAACCATAAGTTTGTTCTCTATGTCTGTGAGTCTGTTTCTGTTTTGTAGAGAAGTTCATTTGTGTAAAAGGGACAGAAGTTCTGACGTGCGCTACAGCACGGAAGAGCCTTGAGGACGTTTTGCTAAGTGAATTAAGCCGGTCACGAAAGGACGGATACTGTATGGTTCCGCTTCTGTGAGGTTCCTAGAGGAGCCAAACAGAGACAGAAAATACAACGGTGGTTGACAGGGGCGAGGGGAAGAGATGGGAGCGGGTGAGCATTTAATGGGTACAGAGTTTCAACTGGGGAAGATGAAAATTCTGGGGACGGATGGTGGTGATGTCTGCATACCAATATGAATTACTTAATGCCACTGAAAAGATGGTTGAGATCGTAAATTTTATGGTATGTGTATTTTTCCACAATAAAGTAATTGGAGGGGGAGAAAAAAAAAGCTCGGCTTTGGAGCTGAACAGATTCTCAGCTCAGACACTTGCCATGGCCCTTCCCGAAATCACGGGTGTTTGGTGTAAGAGGGCACACTGCGGTAGCCTTCTATCTGGTTCTCCTCTCCTTCTGGGCACGTGAGTGGCTTATACCGTCTGTCCCTTTGCAGCGAGGGAAGGGCACGTGCCTGGTTCTGGCCAATGGGCTGTGAGCGAGAGTGACAGGTGTCACTCACAGGCCAAATCATTCCGTCCCTCGGTGAGACCTCCCGCCTCCCTCCTCCTCTGCTGAGCTCCAGTAGAAGAGGTCTTGGGGTTAAGCCCAAAGCTTAAAGCAGCCAGGGCACTAAATTGCTGCAGGAGGAGCAGTCGCCCGGGAGCATCGCCGGGATCGCAGCCGTGCTGTGCAAGTGGGAAACTTGTCAGGCGGGTGAGATTTGGGTGTTTGCTTTCATCGCTCACCGCAGCAGGAACCTAACCCACCGACACAAATGCAGCTGCAGGGCCAGGTGGCAGTCAGCATCCAAAGCCTGAGCCTTTACCCGGCGCACCGTCTGTGAGCTCATATGCCTGTCGTGGGGACGGCCGTGCTGTTAAGACCCCAGGCCAGGCTGAATCTGATAGCCTCCCCCTGCCCTGACCCCCGTCCTGCCCCCACACCCCCACCCCACCCAAATTGCCTTTATAGAGACTCAAGTGGGCTGTTTTCGAAGTGCTGGATAAACCTTGCCACGTTCGGCCTCTCTGGTCATTGTTTAACTTCTACCATATTCAATCTATTGCTCCTGTAGGAGACAGAAAATAATTTCCCCTCTACTTTTCTGAGTTCTTAAGCTGCGGCTCCTATAGTAAAAGATTAACAAGAGAAAAAGAAGTTTATGACCATGTATACCTCGTGGATACGTGAGAGATACTTAGGGAAAAAATCAGTTACTCCCTGAGGTGGCTTAGAATTCAAGCTTTAAATACCATCTTGATAGGGAGACGGGGAAGAGGATGTAGGCCTCGGAGGGGAGAGAAAATGGTTTTTAGGAAAGGTGAATGGGCACTTCCGGGAGGTGTGCGTGTGTGATGAGAGTCAGCCGCTAAGCTCCTCCCCTGCGGTGAGAGTCAGTCTTCTCTGGTCGGTGAAACCCCAGGGAGGGGAATCTGACGACTGAGTCCCTTTGGGAGGAGTTCAGAGAAAGCCTCTCCCTGCGTTTGTTGTTTTCTAAGCACCAACAGCTCACAGTAATCCAGGTGCCAGAGCAGCTTATTTCGGGGCGGTGTTCCCTCAGCTCCCGTGGTCATATATTGGGGTAGTGTATTCCGCTAGCCCGCACTCTCATTTACAAAATTTTAAGCTACATACATTGATTAGCTACACAGACAGGCCATCGTCTGGCCTGGGCTTGGGGAGACTGCCAGTTGGGGTGCCCCCGGGAGGCTTCCAAGGGCACTGGGTGCTGGTTTCCCAGTCTGCTTCCTCGCCGTACCTCGCGCCCACCTCTCCATTCCGTCTACATCCTGTGTGTGGCCTCCATGCATCCTCAGGTGGTTTTGTCTGGACCCTCCGATGGGGACCTGAGGGCACCTCAGGCTCCCTTTCCATCTTGAAGAGTCTAGAATCCAACTCAGGTAGCTTAAAAACTTGCTCTCTTATGGAAAAATTAAAGTTTGGAAGATTTGGCCGTCCAGCTGAAGAGATGTTTTTGAATAACCTCAAGTAATCACGAGACAGTGACTTCCTAGGGCAAGTATTTCCAACTCACATGTCTGCAGGGGCCAGCAGGGTGATGGAAATGGGTGAAGCCAGCCAGTGGCTCCTGCACGTCCCACATGGTGACAGCAGAGGAACCTGTCAGTTTGCAAACTCTGCCCTGTGACATAAGCCTGAGTGAGGGGAGAAGAGGCTGGCTGGAACTAAGGGTGTGTGCTGTTGAGGTGGAGGAGGCCAAGCTGGTTTGATTTTGGCCCACCTTTGGAATGGAGGGTGGACCCTGGAGGACTGACAAGCTTCATCTTGTTCTGTTAAGTAATAGGGAGGCAGAGCAGCAGAGAGGGTGGATGGGCAATTGTGGGTTTTGAATTCAGGAGGCTTAGGTTCAAACCTTGCTTGCCTACTTAAAAGCTGTGTAATAAGTAAGACGCTTCCTTGCACCCCCGAGTCCCGGTTTCCTCATCCGTAAGGGGGGGGCTAGATCCCACCTAACAGGCTCCTGAGAATGAAGCGAAGCAGGCGCCTGGTTCACTTACTTCTTCCTTTCAAAGGTTTGTGAGGGAGGGAGATACTTGATGAAAGCAGTGTTGCAGGAAGGACGGCCAAGTGGGAGCTTGGAGACTGGAGTCAGAAAGGCTGGCTAGGTCGCAGGCGGCGTGGCCCGTTTGAGAGGATGGGTAATTATTACCGCATGGCCTTGGAGCTGAGCCCATCCCCGGTGATGAGACCGTAAAAGCTGACCTGGTTCCTCCACGGGCAAGGTGATGGACAGGGCGCAGTGCACGGTGCCAAAGCACGCTCGCCCGCGCCAGCTTTTCCTGTCTGTTTCCCACCCCAGCAGCAGCAGCCACAGGGCAGCCAAGGGAGGCAGGGCCTGGCCGCCTGCCAGCGCTGATCCAGGCGCAATTCTCACGTCCAGCCTCAGCGCCAGCCTCGGGCACAGGCCGGGCCCTGACCTTCGCCAGGACCCCACAGACCTCTCTCCTCTATCTTTAGTAACCGGTGAAGGCCTTTCTGCAGAGTTCCTGCCAAAGTTCTGAGCTGCTTAGTGAACTCACTTTCAAGACTGCTTATAGCTTTTGAAAGCTTAGGAGCTTTAAACTACATGCCGACACCTCTCAGTCAAAATGGCCAAATGCACAGTCCTTGCAAGGGACTAATGGGACAACTGGAAAAAAAAAAAGGGGTGGGGAGAGCGAGAGACGATAGTCCTGCTCCTCAGGGGCTGTTAGAAGAGACACTGATTCTATCCACCAGACACTATGTTCACCCACTAATAAACTGTCATTACCAGTCAGCATCACCAACTTTCCAAAAAGGTTTCGTTAAGTGAAAATGATTTTTAACGTGCGTTGGAATCATCTGGAAAACTTGTTGCCCCGTCCCCAGGTCTCTGACTCGGGAGGTCT
Source organism: Camelus ferus (assembly GCF_009834535.1). Lineage (NCBI taxonomy): Eukaryota > Metazoa > Chordata > Mammalia > Artiodactyla > Camelidae > Camelus > Camelus ferus. The sequence continues at coordinate 5,471,284 of NC_045717.1, read as the reverse complement.
GGGGTCAGGGCTGCATTTCTAAGAATTTGAGGCTGATGGGTGACGATGTAGGTTGGGGGACAACGCTGTCGGAAGCACTCAGTCTGCCAGTGTTAATTCAGTCCTCAGCGCTAGTGGGTGATATGGGGACCCCTACGTGCCTTGATGAGTAAACAGAAACAAATTAAAGGTTAAACGGCAGAAGCAGCCTGAAAATCTGAACAAACTTCACTACAAGCCAAGAAGGAGTTTAACAGTCGTGACTGGGCGGACAGGGTGGGCTGGCAACCGCGATCAAGCACTTTGCTCATTAACTGGAAACATCCTGGGGCAACAGTCTCTGGAAGCAACTGTGGACGCTGCCCTAGGCAAAAGGACTGGACTCCAAAAATGAGCATGGGGTTCTTAAAGTCATCGTGACTCTAACTCCAAGGCCTTGATGGCTTCTCATTGGCAGCATTTGTGAATGTCTTACAGAGGTCAGTTCTGTGCTTCACGAGGCTTCTGCAAATGGCAGTGGTTTTTCCAACTACAGGGAGAGAAGCCTTGCGGTCCGGGACGACTGGTTTCTTGCTTAGGAGTGAATGCAGCAAGGCTGTTTAGGTGGCCTCACCTTCCTCAGGGAGGACGTCTCCTACCTCATCTCAGCGCACACGGTGCTTCTAGGCTCTGCTTCTAGGTGCTTCTACCTCTAGTCTATGTTGACTTTTAGTGGATTTAACAGTGATGAAAAAGAACAGTGATCCTTGGTGTCATGGCGTATTTAACATTTGGTGGAAATGAGGGTATTTCTCATCAACTGGTACACGCTTCTCTAGTAACGGAAAAGAGAGAGAACTGAGGTGGACTGAAAACTGTCTGCCAAAAAGTACACCCAACGTAAGTCAGCTGGGCACTTGGGGGCAGAAGGATGAAGCCTTCTCTGGGTCGCTCTATTCCGCCCTCTCCGGCACTGGGCTGAGGTCATGTTGGATGTGCAGGATTTTGGCCAGGCTGACAGAGGGGCTCTGCTGAGATCCTCCCTCCTGGGGCAGACGCCTCTCATGGTCCTGAAGAGGGGGTACCAGTGTGAGAAGCCTCTTTGCAAAGCATGACTGGTAAGACTGGTCACCCTGTGCTTACCTTTCAGGGGAGTGAGGAGGACTAGGGGGGCCCTCCTCTGGGTGCTGAGGACCTGGTTACTGACTCCCAAACTGAAAAGTACAGCAACCTGTTTCAGCTGGAAAAAGAACACACCCGGGACGTCAACTGCCACTGCCTTGAACACGTGGCCGGCTTGCTTTAAAATGAGGGCACATGCTGCCCAAACGCCTTGCTGGATATGGCAGTGCAGGCCTCGTTTACAGGTACTGATGGTAAAGGTGGAAGTCTACGCAGGTTGAAGTTCGAGCAACAGTATCCAGAAGCAGACTCAACCAAGAACCAAAGACTCTTAGTCTGAAGTCACTTTTGATCATCCAAAGCTTGAGATGCAAAATGCCGATGGTCAGCAGTGCCTCCACCACCTGGAACTTGAGAGAAACACTTTCAGGTCTCCCCAGAACTTCTCAGTCAGAATACACATCTTCCCCGCTAAAATCCCTAGGTGACAGTTCTGCAAACTCAAGTCTGAGAAACACTGACAGCGTGTACGACCCTTAATTAAAGGCCAGCATCAGCCATGGTCCAGGGGAAGAGGGGACGCCTTGCCCGCGCCCAGCTCTACCTACAGGACGATGGCAGTCCCGGGGCAAGCCGACCAGTCCTTCCCTGCCGCTCAGTCCTTCCCTGCCGCTCAGTCACGTGTTGTGCACAGGAATGGCACAGGCAGGGGAAAAGGCTTGCTCTGCACACCTGGGCTCTAGGGACTCGTTGAGGCTTCGCAGTAAGAGTATCAAATGATTTTATTACAAAACTCAAGCCACTTACTGACTATTCACCTTCTAAAAACCACAAACATGAAGACAACAAACATGTCCAAGGCTCACTAGCCCCTGCAGGACAAGCAGCAGCCCTGGACAGAGAGCCTACAAATGTTTCTCCTTTATGCCTAAGCCTGCATTTCCTCACGCATCCTGGGGTCCCACGTTTTGACACCACTTACAGGGGAAAGGAAACTGAGGCTACAAGAGTCACGTATGAGAGGGTCACAACAATCTTAAAGCCGTTTGATGCTAATGCCTGTAAACTCTAAGTCTGCAGCTCTGGGAAACAATATCAATCAAACGAGCGTCGCCGAATACCTGTCCCCGGGAACCCTGACCGTCACTGTCAGACTGCACCTTTGGGGCTGGTCACGTTCCCGCACCGCAGCTTTTGCTTACCCCCAAGCACAAACCATAAAGTCCACACAGTCTCCAAGTTCAAGTATAAAGGTTTGTTTCAGGACAACCCCAGGTTGCGGTAGTGTTTCTCAGTGTATCTGTAGTGTCTGCTGGCTGTCGTCTCCTCGAACAGGCTGTCCACACGGCAGCACGACGTGGGGGCAGGCAAGGTCAGCATCCCTACTGCCACACCTGCTCCCCGCTCTCTCTGGAAACCGCCCCACAGTCAAAGTTGAATCTGGAAGTCAGCGACGACCTTGGCCTGTCTGCATTTGAAGCTGTACTCTTACGTAGCCGAATCCAGTTCTTCACCATCAATTCAATGGAGCCGAGGCATACTCTAAAAAGAAAAGATAATCGTATCGAAATGTTAGTTGTGTGTTCTGTTTCATTTTATGTTCCTAAAGGAGTTACAATTACCCTACAGAGAAAGACTTGAAATGAATGCTTCACACTCCATGACGGAATTGAGGTCTTTCCCCAATACAGGCACGAGGAGCCAGTTTCTCTCCTGAACGCCCCTACCTGGGCTGGAGGCTCTTGCTCTGTTCACTCACTGATGCTTATCTGCTATCAAAATAACAGACGTCTTAGAGAATCTCACAAAAGAGAACACCTAAGCAGAACGAGGGGATGAGGCGCACCCTAATGGTCACTAACGACGGCTAAGTGCAGAGCCCACCACCTGCTCACCTGGTGACCACTGCTTACGTTACTTATGTCTCCCAGCCCCTGCAAACGCATTGTTTTGTGCATCTACTGCTGATTTTTAAAACTAAATTTCAAATGTAATTAAAAAAAGGAGTGCTCACAACAGAAGGATCCCATGGAAACTGAGAGTGGTAAATTGAAATCCTTCCTAAATACAAGGAAATCCAGTGGGACCACAGCAGACGCCGAGCCCCATTTAGGATGCTGCTGTAGAAATGCGTCGCTTGATTTTATATTCAAACTGTAGACCCGAGTTAACTCACGTCCAGGGGAGAGACTCATTTAAGCAATTTCAGAAAAACAAGAATTTGCCTTGTACACAACCACCACCCCAGCTGGTTTCTAATGAAGCATCTCTTCATAGCTTAAATGGTTAGCTCTTCTGGCACAGAAAGTCATACCGACACAGGAAAATGCTACTAATTGGTTCTCGGTAAAAAACGACTCATAACAAAATGCAGCCCATTTGCAGTAAATACTTTCCTGAATAAATAAGACCCATGATCCTCAGTAGCGGCTTACCCCTCTTCTACCCATTTTCTACATCTATAAGCCAGAGAGCAAGGCTCCCGGATGGCAGACGGGATACCGGACCTTAGGAGGCATCCTGGGCTGGAGCTGCGGGGTCCTGGCTCTCGGGCTCCGGTGGGGGAGCTGGCACGGCTTCTTTTTTCTTGGCCGCCAGGAACTCATGAATTGCTCGTTCTATCTGCGGCCTGAAGATGTGGTTTAGTTTGGGATCCACCTGACAAATAATTCTGTCCACTCCAGCTTCCAGCATCCCTGACCTTGAGGAGACAAACAGATTGCCCCATTATTCAGCCTCCAAGTGTCATGTGAGAGCCCAGTAAATATCCACCTGGTCAAAGGTACAGCCCCTTGAGGGAGTTCTTTCAAAGTGTCATCCACATACCGCACAGAGTTCAAGCCATTGTATCTTTAGAGGGTAAGTCACGACCAGCAGCTATCAGTATTCCTAATTCACGGTCTCATCCACTCCCACCTCAACCTTGTACAAAAGAACCAAACAAAACTGTCCCAAAGACAAAGAGTAAGTAATGATGTGGCAGGAAAGAACCAACTGCTTGGGTGGAGCTGAACACCTCGATCACACTGTCAAAGCCAGCAAGCCTCCTGCTTGTCTCCACTCCCTTCAATGTCTATTTTCTCATGAGTCAAAGCAGGGGAAGCAGCTTCCAACAGCAGCCTGGCTTCTACCCACTAAATCTTGCACAACACAGATCTGTCAGAGCTGGGAATGTTTGCAGGCATCGCCAGCAATTCAACAAGGCCTTCTGCTGTGGTTGTTACTCGTGACACATACAAGGTAACCTGGAAGCAAACAAGTAAATAGACATGAAACAGACTGGCTCTGAGTTCCTACGGGGCTAAGATACACCCCCAGTCCTTTTTGTAGTAGAGCAGAAGTGAGTCAAAATGTCTATATTCAAACACCGGGGGCGTGTAGTGAGGAAGGTGATGGTCATGGGAAACAACTCACATTTGAAGAGTTTGGAAAACAGTCCACGCAGGGTTAGACTGAGTTTTTCTTCTCGAAGGACTAACATATTCAAATACATCACAAGCAGGGTGGACAGGTTTTACTTACTTCCTTTAGACCTGCGTTCTCAGGCCAGGCAAGCTTTTGCTTGGGTAAAAATAGGTCCTGTAGTAATGGGGCAAGTGCTGTGTCAGGGTAGAGCCAAGGAGGCAACTGTGTGAACACACACAGTCACGAGTGAGATGAGAAACAGGCCCTGAACGGGTTAGGCTGAGTCATGAATTAAGTGCTCCCTACACCTGGCCTAGATGAAAACAGTCTGCCATCGGAGTGCAGGGGCGCTTTAAGGCAGACCCCAACAGACAGTCTGCGCCCTTAGAGAAGAGAGCCGTGGAACCCAGAGGTCGGGAGCAGGCGCTGGGTCAGTAGGAAAGCAAAGCCACCCCTCCTCAGTCACAAGTCAGTGGCTTTCCACCTACAGCCCCCACTTCCGAGTCAGGTTCACAGGTCTGTACTGGAGGCGAGAGCCTGGTCAGGGACAACGAAGTACCAAGGGTGGGGCTCCCTTTCCTGGAGATTTTAAAAGTGTTTGGAGGAAACAAGAAATCTTGTCAGGAGTCTAAAACAAAAGATGAAATGAAAACATAGCATGTAGTTAAAAGACTTGTCGGTCAAAATTAGGTCTAGCAGTAGAGCCGGGTTCCCCGCGGGGCCCTCCACGCCGCAGGCCTGGGACACGGCTCTGGGCCTGACCGGCCATGCTGGCCAGCCAGTGCTGAGGGCGGCGGTGCTTCATCGCAGGGTAAGGAGCAAATCTTCATTTTAAAACTTCATTAGAATTTGCCTCAAATTCAAAATGTGAGCGAGAATCACAGAGAAACGTCCCAGTGTTACACCCAAAGTTGTGTTTTCAGATTAAATACATTCCAGATCAAATCAAAGAGCGGGAGATGTTTACTTAGGTGGTAAAACTATGGGAAGAAAAAGGATGACCATCCAAGTCAGGAGTATGGGAAACTTCTGAGAGGAGGAAGATGTCCCCAAAAAGGAGGGAGGCGGGGCCGAGTGTTTTGCAGGGTGCTGGTAATGTTCTGTTTCTAAACCTGGGCAGTGACTACGCGATGCTCTGCTAACCCGTGATGCTTGCTTCTGTTTTATGCACTTTTCTGTGTCTGATTTTCTATTAAAGGCATATAAAGAGGAGTGCCACACGCACACTTCAAGAATGACATTGATGCCCGTGAGAAATTAACAGTAATACTGACAATCTTCATACTGTTAATGGCATCTTTGCAAATATTTAAAACAGCTTGCGTTTTTAATTTATTTTCTTAATATGCTTAATAATCTTTTTAGAAGGTAGGGTTAAAAAAAAAAAGCTTTCATCTAATCTGTTAAGCTGTCAAACAGGTTTTTTGTAAGAATTAGCAGTAACACACCTAAGGACCAGTGCCAGACATGAAATAATTGCTCAGTAAGTGGCAGCCACTGTCCCTTTTTTATTTGTTAATTGAAGTATAGTCAGTTTACAATGTTGTGTCAATTTCTGGTGTACAGCACAGTGATTCAGTCATACGTATACGTACATATATTCGTTTTCATATTCTTTTTCACTATAGGTTACTACCAGATACTGAATATGGTTCCCTGTGCTGTACAATAGAAACTTGCTTATGTTGTCCCGTCTTTCTGAAGGATCCCTGTGCCACCAGTCTGCTCCCTAGAGAAACAGAAAGGCAACAGGTAATGAATCCAGAATGACAAGGCACTTTTGGTGTCATGCGTCTTTCCTAACACTAAGAGCTTTCACAAATTTTAGTTTCCTTTTAAAAGATTCAGATTTCATCAGCCATACTGAAAGCGCCAGCTTGTTAATAAACATCCTTTTCTATTTTTAAAAACTTTTTATTTTGAAATTACGTATTCATAGAAAGTTGCGAGGAAAAACACAGGGAGGGCCATGCGCTCTTCACCCAGCCACCTCTCACGTCAGCACTGTGCACAGCTGCGGTACAGTATCAAAGCCAGGGACACAAGAGGGAAAATTCTGTAACAGTGTGTGGCAATGGATGTTACCTGGTCTCACTGTGGTGATCATTTCAAAATATATACAAATACTGAATCATTATGTTTGAAACTAAGTAACTAATTATACCTGAAACCAATATTCTGTATGTCAGTTATACCTCCAAAAAAGGAGGGGTGGGGCAAAAAATAGAAAACCAGGAAAACAGCACGGGTACAGTCCTGACCTCATTTACATTTCAGTCACAGCTGCCTCATGTGCGTCTGCATGGGTAGCTCTGTCCAATTTTATCACAAGCAGCTTCTGTAACCAGCACCACAGTTAAGATACTCACCTGTACCACACCCTCTTCAAACTACCTCTTTCTAGCCACACTCACTGCCCCTCCATCCCTAAGCCCCGGCAATCACGAATCTAATCTCCGTCTCTATGTTAGTTCACGAATGTTATATAAATGGAATCGTGCACCCATCTATCTTCTTGATATTGGCTTTTTTTCACTCAGCATAATTCCCTGATGTTTCTGTTTTTAAAGAGGAAGTCTTCACAAGCTTTTAGATATTCCAGAGAGTTAGTGGATCAAGAAAGCCTGAACATAAGCACTGGTATTAAGAGCAAAAAAGTGACTCTGAACAGATTAGAAAAAGCTTATCTTAGGACACGGACTCCGTGAGCCCCTTTCACTTTTGTGCCCAGTGACACTGAGAAGCCGCTTGGATGAGCAGTGAACAGCACCTCATTAACCAAGGTTCAGTTTGCTACCATGGAGGACATACTTTACTAAGGCTTTATGCCTTCCTGAAAGCTGCCCTGACACTTTCGAGGGCCCATGTGGGTTCAGAGAATTTGTATAACTTACACAGCCTTGTGAGAATGAAGGTTCAGCTGCTTTTGCCCAAGACCCAAACATTGATATGTTGGTATAAACTCCAGCGTCCGTTCAGACTACCCTGAAAAACTTCAAAGAGCGTGGTATGTATCTTTATAATTTGGAATATCTTTTCCTGGTAGAGATGTGCACAGGAGGCCTATGTAGGTAGCAAGAATTTCTAATGAGTTCTTTGCTTACTTGAACCTTAATTTTAACAAAGGAGGGGTCTGCTGCAGCTTGTCCGTCACATTTGCTACAAAGTACCATCCACCTTAACCAGTGACTCGCATCGGCCTTCCTGCGCGTCATACTTGTGATTGCTGCCTTTTCACTCTCAATTCTGCTTACTTACTGAACCACACTCTGCCTCAGACCATTTCGCAATTGGTTTTTGTTCATCGTAGGATTCCATTCCTGCTTGTCCAGATGGGTTGACACAAAATTATCCACTTTCTGCCTCAGGTTTTGGTAAGCTGGCTAAAATATTAAAAAGAAGGGGCAAGGTCAGAAGTTACATGCACCAAACTTTTGAAATCAGTCATTCAGAACACTGCTCTTCATAGAAATGCAGACTTTCAAGTCCTTAAATACACTTTTATCACATCCATGAAGATCACCATGCAGCACGCAGGGCAGGGATTAACGGCCAGTATGTGTGCCTACTTTATGGTGGGTGGGCACAATGCCAGATGCTTTATTAGCCCGTTTACTTTTCAAATAAATAGGACGGAGGTCCTGTTAGCTCTCTCCTATTCTCATTTAAGAGATTAGACATTTAGACTTAGAAAGAGTAAAACACCTGCCCACGTGGGTAAAATGTGGCAAAGCCAAGGTTAGACAGAGGCCCTTTTCAGATCTAAGGAAATGGGTTCTAGCTCCATTGCTTACTAGCTCTCTGACTTTCAACAAGTTAGCCAACCTCTGAGTCTCAGTTATTTCTATCTGTAAAATAAATATTACTGCCCGCTTACCTCACAGGGTGTCCTCAGCAACAAACAAAGGCTCAGGAAGGCCCTCTGCACAAAATTAAGGGCCACCCAAAGCTCAGCATGACTCACAAATGCGAACTGAAGTCAGAGCCTGTGGAACACTAGGAGAGGCTGAAGGGACACAAAAGTTAAGTCCAAAAAGAACCCCAAGAGGCATTTACTGATCTCAGATGTCCTAGACCCAAGTAGGACAAGGAGAACAAGATCAGAAGGGGACTTGATGAGCACAAAGAACGCATGTTCTGAGCCTCCAAGACCTTCTGGCACTACAAGCTGCTCTTTCCCAAACCAGGTGTAACGGTGTGCACTGCTGTTTCACACTTCACTCCTCCCTCCTCCCACTGTGGGCACAGAATACTTCCCCACCCCAGCGATGCTGTGTTTAGCAGTGTGATCTGCTCTGGCCAGTGCAGTGTTAGTGACAAAACGTCTTAAATATGGTTGTGCCGTCTGGCTTGGCTCTTGCATTCTGGTGACCTTCTATGAGGGTATGTCCTTGGCAGCCCCTGTCCCTTTGGCCTGGGACCTAGGATGAGTACACGTGCAGCAGACCACCCCAACCCGCAGCCTGGACCCAAGCCCAGGCCACCTACAGCTGAGCTACCCAGCTGAACTTCAGCTGCCTTGCAGTCCCATCAGCATGAGGACAAAGGCTTGTTATAAGCCACTGAGATGTGGTTTATTAAGTAGTGTTATTGTGGCAAAAGTTTGCTAAACGAAATTGACAAAGGAATCAGTAGACCTCCACTCTGTCAGTGGACTCTTTCTAAAGGCCATGACTCAGAAGCATAAAGACTCTCCGCTAAACCTGGAGAGAGGAGGCAGGGAGATGGGTGAGGAACAAAGTCCACAGATACCCATGTACTATCAACCTAGCAACTCCTTTTTTCTGGAAGCCATCTTCCCCTCTTCACAAGGACAGGGCAGTTGGTGCCATGTTCTCCTGGCCACAGGGGTGGGTGTCTGACCTATGTCTAGACAATGCAGACATTCCCTGAGGTTTTTTAAACTGGAGCTGAGAGTCCCTTTCTAGAGGAAGAAGCTGTAAGATGCAGTCGAGAGATACTAGCAACCAAATGGATGACTCTGCTCTGCAGTGAAAGTAAGAGTTATACAGGACAGATTATAAATCAATAAAAAATGTTAAAAAAAAAAAAAGAGTTATACAGGACAGACGTGAACAGCCCTCGCTGGAGCACCCCTGGTTCCAAATGCATCCCTACCCCTCTGGCAGTTTGTTCATTCTATCCTTCCTTACATCCCATGAGTCAACATTCTCCCCTTTGCTTAACAGGAGTTAGATTTGTCACTTGTAACCATCAGTCCTGATACACCTTTTACTATTCAAAATCTCACCTAGTTTTTCAAAGGAACGGTTCACTGAAAAAGGACAAAGGACAACTAATGTCACCACCAATCCTTAACAGACTCTAACAATACAGAGTAATCCCTTCAGTTCATGAAGTGAGAGGACCCAGTGTGCCTGCCACTAATGTTTTACTACACTTACTGTCACTCTCTCTCCCTCTCTTCATGTATCAGTTTGTTCTAATTACTTCTATCTTGGATGCACTGCAAAGCAAATTACAAACATCAACAGTATACCTTCCCGTAAACACATACGCAGTCTGGAGTGGAGCCTAACAATATGCGTATCTAACAAGTTCTCAGGTGATGCTGATGATCCAAGGACCACACTTTGAGAACAAAGGACTCGATGAGATGCGCCTGAAAGACAAGTACCTTCAAGAATTAAAACCACGTGCTAACTACCAGAAGGAACATCTAAGGAGGTTGTAAGTGGTGAAGGCTCCAATTGCCTTTCCCCTAATGGATTCTCAACACCAATTTTAACGTATGCTACATTGATTAAGCCACACAAAACCTAACGGGACGTAAGAAACATGAATGGAGAACCTGTGAAGAGAAGTTGAGAACACCCACTACCGAAAACGTGAAAGCTCTGTCAACACGTAGCTAGGACCCTTAAGTAAGGAAAATTAAACACCTCATTTCAAGGAGAGCACTTCTCCTTGAATTTTTAATCTTGGATAATAACAGTATCACTTACTATACACAGTAATCTGGTCTACATGTCAGTTTTCTACCCTAGAATACAGGCTTTAAGGGCTGGGTAGTGACTTGCTTGTTCCTTATCCACAAACTCTGCTAGTAAATGTTTAATGAGTACACGGACTAGGTCTTTTCCTCCTTTAGGGCTAGTTTTAAGCTCACAATCTTGCTGTGAGCTAGGCAAAAGATTTCCATGACAGGCTCAGAGAGGAGAAATCACCTCCCTAGATGCCCGTTCAGTAAGAGAGCCGCCTAAATCTACAACCATAGTCTCGCTAAAGAAGATTCTGAAAAGGGAGTAAATGAACATTCCAGCAACTACTGCATATCTGACACTTAACACACATGTTTTCACTAAATACGGATGAACCTTGGCAAGTACGTAAAGCGAAACGGCATTTACTAGCAGGTTGACCTATTGCATTAGGATCTCAAATAGGTACCAAATCCCTTTTAATCAATGATGGAGTACAAAATAAGGGCGCTGGTTCTACAACAATGTACCTTAATTAACTACATACTCAAGTCTGCAAATTACTGAGCAAGAGAAGAACAAATAACTTATTACAGGCTGATGATTGTGCATTCAAACCATTCATTCAAAGGCTTACTTAACCGGGCTTCCTCCAATGTTCTTAACACATTGAGATTTCTTACTGAGGGGCTTAAAGGAGTCCTATCTTGGGAAAGATGGGGTCTAGGCTGTAAAATTGGTATTGGATCCCCAACTTCAGAGAAGCGACTAAGCTAAGTCGCACAGAATAGTGATGGGGCTGGAGCCGAGCCCACGTGGGAGTCACTCAGAAACCTTCCTGTGCTGCCCCAAGCGGTCTCCCAGCTGCCAAGATTTTTAAGGTACCTTTTGTTTTTCTCTCTGCTTTGGAAAGGCGAAGGTGTAAGCCTGGCGGCCTCACGCCCAGCCCGGCCCGGCCCGGCCCCCCTGAGGTCAGGCGGCCTCAGCTACCTTGGTGTCCACGTCTGCCAGGCAGTCCCGGCGGAAGCTGTCAAACAGGCCCCGGCTCTTGAGCTGCTCCACGATGAGAGCGATGAGTTGCGGGTCGCCGGGAGGCAGTGAGGCCGGGTTGATGGGCCCGCCGCTCCCGCCGGCCCCCGTCGCGCCTGTTGCCGCCCCCGCCGAGGCCTGGCCCGCGCCGCCACCGCCCACCGCGCCGGTGCCCCCGCCGCCACCACCGTCCGCCATGGCTGCGCCCAAGGCCCGCGAAGGAGACCGAATACGGCTTCCCCTCAGGGACAGAGGACCTGGGTCGTGTGGAGGTGGCGGAGGGGCAGGAGAAGGAGGCGGCGGGGGAGGAGGAGGAGGAAGGGGGGGTGGCGGGAGCGGCGGCGGAGGTGGCCGCGGTGGCGGCGGCGGCGGCGGCGGCAGCAGGCTCGGAGGCAGCGAGGGTGGTGGTAGAGGCGGCAGAAACCGCCCGGCCCACCCCGGGCGCTCTGCGAATGACGTCACCGGTGACCTTTGCATTGTGGGGCGGGAGGTTTTCCGGCCGTCAGCTCGGGCTTTCTTATAGGCAGAGGTCTGGCCGACAGAAACTACAACTCCCAGCAGGCTCCGGACTCTAGTCTCCAGTTTGCGGGGCAGCATGGGACTCGTAGGCTTAGGCCCTCATGATAGCGGCAGCCTGGGCTGGCGTTCCTCGCCCCGTTACTGCCCCCTCGCTCCAAAGCAGCACGTCGCAGAAGTGCCCGAATAAGAATCGATAGATTAACAGGTTTGTCACTTAGAGATTCTGAGTTAGTATTTCTGGGTCGGAGCTTAGGACGCTGTGGTTTTAACATGTACTCCTGTGCCCTTCTGGAACAATGTGCCACGGGAAATGTGGGAAGCAGTGGACTAGGCGAATTTCTTTTATTCAAAAACATGTGGAGTTTCCCCCTTTCTGATGTTAATAGAAATGCATACTTATTTTAGAAAACTGAAAAATAATGGAAAAATGTGCTGGTTCTCTGTTTTGTGTATTTCCTTCCAAATATTAAATAATAATAATAATAATAATAATAATAATAATAATAATAATAATAATAATAATAATAATAATAATAATAATAATAATAAAAACTAATACTGAGTAATTGGAATATTCCAGGCATGATGCTAAGTACTTCACACACACTACCTCACGATCTAAAAAGCAGATATTATTGCTATTTTACAGAGGCGGAAATGGAGATACAGAGAGTTTGCTACCTGATCATGTAGCTAGAGGTGGAAGACGAGGATTTGAACTCAGGTTTCCTGAATCTAAATCTTGGTGATGTTTAATCTAAGGTGTACTACATCCTGAGAGCTAGCTGGCATCTTTTGCCAGGTAAGCCATTTTTTCTGATTTTTTTTTTTTTTAGTGACAGTTCACCATTGGAACTGCTACCACTGTCCTCTCTTCCTTTCAGAGTTTTGGTCATAATTGACTTAACTCCTGCCCACAACCCCAGAAGTTCTGCTATCGTTATTTCCTCACCTTACATAAGCAGTGGAGGGGATGTAAATAATAAATTCTGCAATATCCTTTGCTCCTGGGAAGAGGCATAGTAGACAGAGATCTGGGATGATTTCCACTTTTCCTGTTCAAGAGAATTTAACCCTCCAAATGAATATCCAGGTGTTAGTTTATACTCATCCTTTAACTCAAGATCAGTCTTCCTCGAAGTTTAAGTTAATAACCAACATTCTCTCTTAATACTTAACCATCCTGGAGATTACCTAATTTTCCACACTCTTATCACTCACCTTTAGCCCCACGAGAGGCCCAGTTCAGGCTGCCTGGGCCCCCCATTCGTTCTCCTCCTGGCTCCCTGATCACTTTGACCAGCCTCTTCACCATTTTGGCACAGCACACCATACTCTCTTTCCTCAGGGAAGACTTTTCTGACCCTCTGACCTAAACTGGCCTTTCTCACTGACACAGACTCTCAGAGCCTCTTTCTTGTAGTGGTACTGTAGTTGAAAGTGAATAATTTATAGGCTAATTGGCCACCTGTTTCCCCTGCTACAGTTTAAGCTTTAGAGCTGGGGCCACAGCTTGCTGTCCATGGCTGTGTCCCCAGCCCAAAGCACAATACCTAGTGCAAAGTGGATTATGTTTGTCTATTTCCTGTAGTCATGGAATAAGGTCAGAGAGAGAGAGAGAATGTGTCTGTGTGTGGAGGGGGTGAGGGGAGGGTGTCATCTGTAGCCACTACTTTTGAAAGAGACAAGAGGAGATGATGGATTAATCCATCATGACTAAATGCGTAAGTTATCCCCGAAATTGGCAGCAAATGGTGTTTAACTCTTTGGTAATCTTACGGGAACCTTGTGTCCTGGTTGCTAGAACTCTGAGATGTGAAAAGAGGCTGCACCCTATACCTGTGACCTTGCCTCTGGAATTGATATAAATGGGGTGTGATGGGGTGAGGGTCATGAGGAGTGAGGGTGATCAAGACCAGAAGGAGGCTTATTATTCATCAAAATTTGCAATAGGAGGCTTCCAGTATTTCCCAAATACACTCCTCCCCAAAGTCAAGGAAAGTGTAATATACAATAATTGTCACCAGGGAGCACCATTGACATATTAATAATAATCCAGAACCTTTAGCAATTGCTACACAGCATATTTTAATTTTGGCCCAGGTAGTAATCTCATTTTCAGATATCCTTTAGGAGAAAAATAATAGTTGGCTCTCAGTGAATTCGAATGAGCCCAGTGAGTTGTGTATATTAGGTGCTAGAATATTTTATGTCAAAGACTGTATGAGAGGATGGAACCTCCACAAGGCCAAACTAAATCTCAAGAAAGAAAGGGCAGAAGCTGGAAGAAGTGAGATCCAGAGTTTACCAAGGGAGATCTGAAAAAGCAGCCAAGTGTGTGGGCTCTTTGCATCAGATGGTACTGGATTGGAATCCTACCTCCATCAGTTTGGGGTGGTGTGACTTTGGGAAAGTTGCATCACCTCTCAGCCTCAGGACCTTGAAAAGGATTAAGCTCCATTTTAGCAGTCCATTTAGCATAATTTCGAGTCTTCAGTAAATGTTAATAACATGTTACAGTTGCAAATTTACATTTGGGTTGGAAAGTTATTTGGTTAACCTCTGTCTCCCTCACTAAGTTTTAAATCTCATGAAGCAAGGGATTGTCTGTTTGATTCATCATTGTGTCCTCAGCACCTAGAACAGGGCCTGGTACAAACAGGCTCTCAGTAAATATGTAACAGAGGGATGGATGAAAAAAATAGTGAGTGAATAAATGGGAAATTTCTTCTTCTAACTATAGGATCAGGCCGTTTAAGATTTTTGATACTGCCTTCCACCAAATGGCAGAATATAGTCAATATGTTGACTCTGTATACAGAAGGTCAGGTGTAACATAGTGAGCGGTCCATAATGTATGACCGAACCGGACTAGGAGCCTGGGGCTGGGAGCAGACCCCAAGGTTAGAAGTTAATCTCTGGGTTGCATCATCTGCCATGATAACCAACATGATTTGAGACAGTGGCTGATCTGTCATTCTAGGTCCCCAGAGTGAGGGGACATGGAGTAGGGGCCCTAGGTGGCCCCTAATGGAACAGCAGGTGTGAGAAATAAACCTTGGTTGTTTTAAGGCACTGAGATTCTGGAGTTGTTTGTTACTGCAGCATAATCTAGCCCATGCTAACTAATATAACCCTCACCACATTCCTCCACCAAACCCATCATTTGTGTAATGACTGCATCTCAGGTGCAAGCAAACCCTCACTCATCGTGCCAGTGTTTTCCTGGGACTCAGTGTGGCCTGTCACCTTTCTACAGCTGAAACAGAGTATGGGCCCAAGAGGCCGGTGGACGCACCAGATAGCCCAGCTCCTGCTGCCCCTTAGCCAGTTGCAAGTTGAGGGTTTATTTCCACAGGGATCCTAGGGCTACTGAGGAGTGCCCGTCTTTCTGGGGAGACATGCAGTGGCCTATGAGCAAGGACGAGGCTGCCTGTCTGCCCGTGCTTAGCAAGCTGGGCTCAGCTCCTGGCCCTGGTTGCTCCCAGCCCCTCCAGTGCTTCGTTGGTGGGCTGTGCTCTGAGCATTTGCTGCTGCCATGTGCCGTTTGAGTGGACTACCTTCTGTGACCACACTCCAAAGTGGGGACTTCCTCCATCCCTTAGTGGTGCTAAGGGGATGTACAGGGCCCAGTGGCTCAACTTCGAATGAAACTCAGATCTCCTGCCTCCATTTCAGTGCCTTTTTCTTCTGTTCCCTCCCGAGGCGGGCTCTGGTTGGCAGGCCCCATGGAGTAGACTGTGGGCATTGTTAGTGCTCTTCACCGGATAGTCCCAGCTCTCTGCCTTCTAGGTCCAAGGCAGGATTATACTTGCGGGCCCCATGGCGGGGCCATGTGACTGGTTCCAGCCAATGAGCCAATGAGCATAGAAGTGATGTCACTTCTGGACTAGGCTGTCCCAGACCTCTCTTTCCTTCTGACACGGTGACAGTGGGCAGTGATGGTAGATCTCCTTTCAGGTTCTGGATGACCTGGAGCAGAGCCCCCAGCTGACCCTTGATGCACATGCTGTGTGAACAGGAAATAAATCTTTGGTGTTTGAAAGGTATTCAGATTTAGGATTTTTGGTTATCACAGCATTGCCTAGCCTAACCTGACTGACAGTGCACACCTACCATCTAATTTGCTGCCTGGCATCTCAATGCTCTTCCTCTTTTGGGGGTATCCTCCACCCTCTGAGACTTGTTGTGGGGCAGAGCCTTCCTACAGAAGGTGAAAATGCGGATACCTGCTTTGCCAGCCCCTCTTGCGGCTCAGGGCCAGGCACATGGCCAGGTCCAGAGGAGACGGTGGTACAGCTGCCTCACCATGGGCCCTGTGTTTGTAGCAGCTGCAGTGGTGACATTGCCGGGCTGGTTCCATCACAGGAGTCTGGGCTGTGATTCTGGCTGTGTGACCTCCTTTTTCTTGCCAACTCTCTAAGCCTGGCTCTCCAGCCTTCCTGTCTAATCTGTGAGCTACTCATTTTACTTTTGATAAAGTCACTCTCAGTTTAAATCACCCAGAGTTCATTTATTTTGCTTGCGACTAGGAGCCTTGGATGGATACAGCCAACCAGAGGGCAGTGTGGGGCTGCATGGGAGTCAGGAGCTGGAGGGAAGGGACTGGCGAGATGGACCTGACTTCTCTCCCCTGCATGAGCTGCTGCTCTGGGAGCAACCTTTGTCTATCTTAGTCCAGAGCAAGCCAGAGGGTGCTGGCCAGGGGCTCTGGTTCAGACTCCGTCAAACTTTTGACATGAACCTCACTTTGCCTATCTGTAAAATGGGGCAGATGATAGGACCTCACTTATCAGGTGGCTGTGAGGAATGCATTTGAAAGAAAATGTATTGGAGAGAGTTCGGGGAACCACAGGACAAAGCCCCAGTGCAAGTTTGCCACGTTATTCTTACGCGTGAACTTGCCTGAATCTGTCCGGCTGGGGAGTCTTGGTTGGTGTGTCAGATTCAATGGAAGCCATCCTTCCCGCTGCCGCCATTCTATCGCTTCCCTCCTGGGAGGTCACAGGCCAGTCCTCACGGTTCAGACCCATCTGAGGTTCTACTTGAGAGGGCAAAGATCTCCAGCTTGAGGTAATGAAAAGGTTCCTGATGGGCTTGGTAAAGGCCGTGAAGCACACAGGCGGGAAAGGAAATTAGGCTTATTTGGTCCTCTCCATTTCGTAGTTCAGAGAGGAAGAGCCACCAACCCACAGCCACACAGCAACCCTGTGGCTGAACTTGGGGTTGCAGTGCAGATCTTCTCATCCTGACAGTGAGCCTGAGTCTGGAGCTGGGCCTGTGCTGTCATCCACATATGCAGAAAGGATTTGGGAGGATGACAACACCTCCGGGAATTAACCACCCCCACTTCACAGTGACCCGTGATCAGCCGAGCCTTACCCCCCGAGAGAAGGCTCTCCGGAGTACCCCTTCTCCTTTTCTTTCTCAGTCTTCTAAAATACTTTAGTAAGAAAGGGTGGGAAATTGCTGAATCGATCTTTTTAAATTAGCACAGGATCTGAATCAAAGAAATTTGGAGGAAGAGAACTTTCTCATCCAGGCAGCTGCCAACCCCCCCACCCCAGCTGAAGGCTCCCTTGTTCTCTCCTGCTCTGCCCCAGATTCATGGGCCGCGCTCCGAATCGTTGGCAATTTTCTCTGCACTGTCCTGACAACCTCCGGCCATGAAATTAAAAAGCTAGTTACCGAATCTTGCTCCTAACTGCTTTGTCCTTGCCAGCGATTCGACAGAGAAATCTGGAAGAGGGAGGCTCTGCTATGCCTGCAGTGGGCTGAGATGCCACCAGAATGACAATGGACTTTGCGGTGGGAGAAGGAGAGAATGTGCAGTTTGCCAGGAATGAATGAATGAATGAAAGCCAAGAGAGGGAGAGAGAGAGAGTGTGTGTGAGCAAACTTTGGGCTTCAAATTTAAAAATTCCAGTGTCTCAGGAGAGGTTCTGGTGCCTGTACTCCAAGACCTGCTACCAAATATTGAGCAGGGCATCTTTCCCCCGCCAGCGCCCTCTGGTCCTCCGCCAGGGCGCAGAGCTCAGCGCTGGAGAGCTGGAAAGTCGGAATTTCGGGAGGAAATGGCTCCAAGCCGGGGCAAGGCCTAGGAGGCCAGCCCACCTAGCCAATGTGCTGTCTGGCCAAGGCCTCCCCCCTCCCTGCCCCCACCCCCTCGAGTGTCTCCTCTGAATTCACACACTAGTACTCAGGCCACAGAGCCACTGGACGTCACTGCTTCCCCACCCCCTGCAAAGGAATTCTAAGAAATCCTCCAAAACTGGAGGAATTTTAATTACCCTTAATCAAGAAAAAAGCCTTCTTGAAGACCACTGTGATGGTTGACTCACTGTGACATGAGTGTCCCTGAGTCGTAGGAGGGTGGGGCTCAGCCTTGTGGCTCTGAGTCCCCAGCCTTTGGCCTCTGGACCCACACAGAGCAAGGGCCTGGCAGATGCTTGTTGGGTGAAGGACTGGCTTCTTTCAGGGAGTTCTTTCTCCTGCCTCGTCCCTCCCGGGTGTGGACTGGCAGACTGACGTGGAGATGTGCAGGGAAGCAGGAGAGAGAGGGGATGAACACCGGGCCAGGCTGAGCGAGGTCCATGATTTCAGAGCCAAGAGACCCTGAACGAGCTGCTTAACGTCCCCACGTGTGTCGCCTTATCTCTGACATGGGAATCACCATGGTGACCACTCAGAGGGAGGCTGTGAATTAAACAAAGGCCTGCACATCTGCTTGCTGTGTAGTCAGTCCCCAATAAAAATAAGAACCTAACCAGGCCTTCCCTGGACCCTGAGCCTCTTCCGGCCTCGGAAGACTCTTCTCAAGAGCTTCCGCCTCACTGTCCATGGGTCTTGGGATGAGCCTCATCACTGGACAGGCCTGGCATCGAAAGGACCCTGGGAAGCCTGGGTGGTCCTCGCTGTTTAACTGAGCACGTGCTTTCCCTCAGTCACTCACTCATTCAGCCATACAAATACTTAAAGAGTGACTAAAAGGTGGCCTGCTCTCAGTTCTGGAAGCTGACAAGCCAGCAGGAAACAAACAAGCAAAGTCAAGATCAAAATCACAATCACTGTGGGTCCAGATCAGTGCGCGGTCAGGGAAGGCCTCTCTTGGGGGCAGCGTCTGAGCGGAGACCTATGTAATAGGAAGGAGCTGGCCACGCTCAGGCGCGAGGGAAGAGCGACTTGGGCGGGCAGCAGCAGTTCAAGGGCTTGGGGTTGGAAACAGGACTGGCTAGGGGGCCAGTGGCTTATAGAGCAGCAGCACATGGGTAGCAGACGGGTCCTGGGAGGCCCTGGAAGAGGTCGTTTTAAAGGAAGGCTGCCCAGAAGATTGGTGCTGGGCCCAGAGTCCAGAACACGTGCTGGGGTGGGGTGCATTCACCAGTGTCTCCCCAGAGGCCTGCTCTGGCCCCCTCTTGGCTCTGCACCTGCTGTGACTCTTTGTTAAAGAGAGAGGTTACCTTTCAGAATATTAGTATCCCCCTGCTGTTATGTGTGGCCCACTTGCTCAGGGATGCACGTCTCCCCCACCTCAGTGTCGCACCTGGGTGGAGGGGGGAGGTGGATATACTGTCCTGTGCTACCAGGCTCTCTTGCTGATGGCCCTGTGTGGTGCACATGCTGGTGCTGGCTACCGGGGGTGCGGGCCTTCATGCTGGGGTCAGACTCGCCCTTCCCAAGCTGGGTTCTGATTGAGGCAGTGGTCAAGTAAGCTCCATGGTGGGCCTGTCCTCCAAGCCCCCAGCCTGAGATCGCCCCCGTGACCAAGCCTCCCCGCTCCTCCGTCTCAGCCTTGCAAACAGAGGACCTGTGGCCACCCTGGAGGTCAGATCTGGGATCCCAGCACAGTGTTGGCATGCCCAGCCAGTTCACAAAGTGCTGTCTACCTGGGGTCAGGCAGCCGAGGGCCCTCTGGTCATACGGAGCCTGAGGTTATTCCTGTCCAAAGGAGCTAAGAAGCTAAGAGGCATTTAATCCAGCCCCATTCATTCATTCATTCATTCACTCATTCAGTGTCTGTCAAGTATTGACCATGTGCCATATGTTGTATTAGTGCCAGGTTTTATACTGTACATGTGGGAGCTGTACAGTGAACAAGATAGAAGTGATTCTGCTCCTCATGGACATCAGTATTTTTAAGGCGCGAACACACACACAAGACAAATAAACCTACAAACATGTCATTTTCATCACAGTAAGTGAGAGGAAACATAAGAGCAGGACGTACAGCATGTGTTACAGGTGCGGTTTGGTCAAACCTGATGTAATGGTCCAAGCGTGAAGGTGAGGTCCCAGTCACATAGAAACACCCAGCACGCCTGCCAGTGTCAGCTGTGAGGTTCGTTGCTAATAATGCTGCCAAAATGGATGAATATGAAAACCGTGTCATGGAGGATGTCTAAAATCTGGCCAGTGTTGAGACTGGCTGAGGAACCCTGATGCTAATGACAGTGGTTAAATCTGATCCTCACTGACTGTAAACTCAGAGATGGGAACAGGTGACACATCTGTGGAGCATCTCCCATGTCAGGCTCTGTGCTGGGCACAGGGGGTCCCCGGGATGGTAACTGTCAGCTGGAAGTCCGGTGCTCCCACCCGCCTGCCGCCTGCTTGGAGCACTTCACGGCGCCTGCCCACGCCGTGCCACGTGAGGCGTGGCCGGGCTGCAAGTTCCCGAGTGTCTGTTTTGTTTTGCTTCAAGGTTTGACCTTGTCGTCAGATTTCTGTCGAGATTAACCTAACAGAGACCCGAGTGTAGTTCATTCTACAGCGTGTTAGGTTTCCGCAGTCGATGAAGTCAGTTATACCGACATCTTGGTGAAGCAGGCACAGAAAGGGAGGTTTGCATAGGAGAAAAATCCCTTTAGATTAGGCACCATAGAATTCATGCTCGAGAAAAGAGTACCATTTCTGTCTCCACTCTGACTTTGTACCCATTTCAGTTTGAAGTTGTGTCCCATTCCAGAGCAAAACCCTCCTCCTCCCCCTCCTCCCCCTCCCCCCTCATCATCTCCCCCTCCCCCGCATCTCCTCCCTCCTCCCCCCTTCATCTCCTCTTCCTCCCCCCCTCATCTCCCCACCCCTCCTCCTCCCCCTCGTCTCCTCTCCCCCCTCATCACACTCCCCCGTCTCCTCATGCACCATATCCCCTCCTTCTCCCCCTCGTCCTCCTCCCCCCTCCAACCTCCGTCATATCTTCCTCCTCCTCCCCCGCTTCATCTCCTCTTCCTCCTCCCCCTCATCTCCCCATCCCCCTCTCCTCCCCCTCAATCTCCTCCTCCCTCCTCCCCCTCCTCCCCCTCATCTTCTCCCTGTGCCCCTCATCTCCTCTCCCTCCTCCCCTCATCTCCCCCTCCCTTCCTCCTCCTCATCTCCTCCTCCCCCTCCCCTCCTTCCCCTCCTCCCCCCTCCCCTCCTTCCCCTCCTCCCCCCCTCCTTCCCCTCCTCCCCCCTCCCCCCTCCTCCCCCTCATCTCCTCCTCCTCCCCCATCTCCCCCTCATCTTTCTCTCTTTCCTCCCACCTCCTCTTCCCAACCCCTTTCCCCTCTCTTCATTCTCCTCCTTTTAAAACCAATCCACATTTATTTCGCTTTGATTTGGCTTGTAGTAGCAATTAGGAGATTTAACGTTAGAAGAAAATCAGATAACTTGTAGCTGTTGACTTAATTTACGGGAGTTCCTCTGTGTTTCTCTGTAAAATGGGAATGGTTTAATACCACATGTGTTTATTTGAACATACATTTGTTTATGCCAGTCTTCTGGGTTCTGTAAGGAATAAAAAAAGGAATGAATTGGACAGTGTCCTCTCTCTTAATAACTTCCTATCTCAGCGGGAACCTCCTATCTGATGGGGACTTTCTATCTCAGGACACTGGAGACAGACCACACAGTCTGTACATAATGGAAAGCCAGACTGAGAGGCACAGACACGAAATGCTAGCAGAGGTGGGGGTCAGTGTGGGCTGGAGGAAGGCTTAGTAGACAACGTGGGGCTTAAACTGGATCCTGAAGTTTGAAAACATCCAGGACCAGAGGGCTAGGCACTCCTAATTCTGATGGAAAGGACAGGGATGGTCATAGAAGCAAGTCGTCTGTCCACAGATTCCCTGTTCCTGTGTGGCAGGGACCTGCCTTCTTGTTTTCCTGCCTGTCTCCCCTGTGGTTTCTGCCCCCAAGTCATTCTGGTATCAGACCTTTTCTCTTCCCTTTCTTCTCTCTGACAGTGACCAGCCCTGTCAGCTATGCCCGTTGTCCAGGAGAGGTGGCCCTTGGCTCTCCCAGGAGGACCAGATGTCCTAGTGCAATGGGAGCAGTGAGTGTGGCAGGAAGGACGTGGGCTCGGAGGTCACAGTGACCTGAGTCTGGATCCTGCTCTGACTGTGGGCTTGGGCAAGTCAGTCAGCAACTTGAGCCCCCAAATCCTCTCCTCTAAGCTGGGGGTGATAATCCCTACTTCACAGGGCTGTTTTCAGAGTAAAATAAGATGCATGGGTTAAAGGTCTGGTGCAAGTGGAGACTCCCCCAAAATACTAGTTCCTGCTTTTTTCCTCGTTCATTTTTGTGAAGGGCAGTGGATGGCAAAGAGGACCATCCAGGGAGCTAGAGCGAAAGTCTTCACACCGTGGAGTCTGATCACACCGGGCTTGGGTCCTGGGTCCTGGGTCCTGGGTCCTGGGTCCAGGAGAGGAGTCACTTGGAGCTGCACCTTCCTCACCTGTAGAACCCAGGGCCGTGCTCATGGGAAACTAGACAATGCACGTGAAGAGTCGTACCCAGTGGCTGGCGTGTCACGAAAGTGATTATGGCGACCATGGCTGAACCAAGGCCACAGAAATGGTACTCTCTGTGGCATCGGGCAGAGCCTTTGTGGCAACCTTAGAAAGATGATGAAACGAGTTGGAAATCATGAGTCATCTGCATCAGCTCTTTGCGCAGAGTTGTTCACCATCTCTAATAACGGTGTCTGCAGGCCGGAAACGTGTTTGGAAATAGGACCCGGGAGCCTCAACGTGACTGACTTGCTTGAGTTGCCCTTTGAAGCTCACGCACACATCCTGCCCTCCTCTGAATTCACACAACGCCAAGAGCTCATCACATCTCAAGAACAGAGTAACCAAACGCAAGGCAGCTGGCATTCCGGGGCGCTTTGTTCCCTAACCTTAAAAACAAACCCGGTGCACTGACAGCGACCCGGCAGCCTGCTCCAGGCGGGGCACAGCCCGGGGACCGGAGCGCCCTTCTTGTCTGCTGGGTAGAGTGACAGCAGCAGGACGCAGAGTTTAGCGTGCTGATTACCCTTCTGTTTTGGGGTTGCCCAGCGGGGCTGAAGGGGCTGCCTCATCCTAGATGCCTGGAGAGGGCGGTTGGATGGAACTGAAAAAGGAAGGCGTTTCAGCTGATACAGAGCCAGCCCTATTGCAGTTTTAATCAGCGCTCTCAGCCCCAGGGCCTTCCCAGCGACTCTGCTGGAGGGCCTTGTTCAGCTTCTTTCAGACTTCTCGGGTCCGTGGGGGTTGGGCTGGCATGAGAACAGAGGGACTCAACTGGAATAAGCCCTCAGGAATAGAACTGCTTGCAGGAAAACTGGAGTAATAAAGATCTGGACATATTTCCATGCTTCTAGACCAGCTTAAAATGCATCGTGCTACCAGAGCCTGCCCTTGTGATGAGAAAGTGGGCTATGAAACCGCTCTCCCTGAATGATATTTAACAATAATAATTATTTCCCTGACAACAGCAAAGCCCTTCACACTGGTTGTGTCCTTCCTTCGTGCCAGGTGGTTTTCTCAGCACTTTACGTAGATTAATGCATTTAATCCTGACCACAACTCTACGAGGGAGGGTGCCTGCGCCCCCATTTTACAGAGGGGAAATGGAGGCTTAAAGGGCAAGTGCAAGGACCAAGAGGTAATGTTCTTAGACCAGTGTGGTCCCAGCCATCAAGGAGCCTGCAGTCCAGTGATGGGGTCATGAGGTTTGAGGAATGTGGATAAATAGATCGATCATCAGCTTCAGGCAGACCATGATGCATGATATCAACACAGATAGGAGATGCAGACGATTAGAAAGGAGAGGTTGTCTGGGCCTGAAAAGGTTGGTAGTGTTCCAACAGTAGGTCACAATGGAAGGGGGAAGGCAGTAGGGACTCCTGGTGGAGGTCACTGCTCAAGAAAGGCCCAAAGCAAGTCTGGATAAAAGGAAAGGATCCTACTGTGGCTGGACTGGGGATTCCAAGAAGGCAGGGCTAGACAAGGGAGGTAGAGCTGGGCTGGGAAGCCTTGAATGCTGAGTGGAAGGGACCAGGTCGTTTTAGGTCAGCTGTAGGTTTGGAGCAGTGGAGGCATGGGACAGGGCTCTTCCTCTTGGTTTAGGGAAGGAAGTAGAACAAAAGCGGCCTCTGGAGTCAGGTGGTCTGGCTTTACCCTTAATTTTCCCCACCAATTTGCTCTGTATCCTTGAGGAAGCTACCCAACTTCTCCAAACAAGGAGAATACTTAACATGCATTTCAGAGGTTTTTGGAGAACATTAAATAGGACGATATATGTAAAGTGTAAGGTACATGGTGGGGGTTCCATGATGGTAGTCAACATTATTTATTAGTAATATGAACTCTCTTGTTTATTTTTTTTTGTACCTATTTCAAAAAGCCTTACCTACCTGTCCTTCTGAAACTTGGAATATGAAGATTCACCTTTTTCTGTATGAACTCCTACTCAACCCTCAAGACCCATTTCAGAAGTGTCCTACCCTGCAAAACCTTTGCCAGTTTCCCCAGTGCAAATCAAATCACTCTCTTTGCCATACCTCCGTCCTGGTCCTCATCATCTCGTGTGGTAATTGTGTCTGTTTATGATCGACCTTTTCAGCCAGATTGGGAGTTTCTGGAGATGCAGAAACCCCCCTCATTTGGCAGTGCTGCAGGTGTAATCTGCAGACTCCTGGAGATCCCTCAGACTCTTTCAGGGGGTTCTTGAGGTCAAAACTTTTTTTCATAATAACTCTGAGGCATTATTTGCACATTTCATCCTGTTGAAGTTTGTACCAGTGGTGAGCAAAACTGCTGGCATCTTAGTGCAAATGAAGGCAGTGGAACCAAAGTGTATAAGGAATCATTGTCTTTCACCATCACACACTTTCATTAAAACACATGCCAGTTTCACTTAAGCACGTCCTAAATGAAGCAGTAAAATGATTAAGGTTATGAAATCTCCACCCTTCAATACCTGCCTTCTTAATGATCTGTAAAAAAAAAGAAGCTACATATGAAACATTTCTGCTGCATACCTGAAGCACAGTGGTTGAAAGTTAAGGTCAGGAAAACACGTGCGTGATTGAATTGTCTGCTGGATTGGTCCCTTTTTTCTTGGCATGCCATTTTTCCTTGAAAGGACAACTGATACACCATGGTGTTCAGATTTGGATATTTGGCAGATGTTTCTCAAAGTGAGTCTGTCACCTTAAGGAAAGCAAACAGCATTTGTCTCCAGTGGTAAAACTCCAGCTGTGAAGGGAAAATTACAAGTTTGGAAAACTTGATCTGCCCCTCTGAGCTTGGTATCTTCTCATGAAACAGTCTCTGATGAGACCTGTGGTGATGCTGCTGAATTGGAATTTTTGACACTATGTAATGAAATGTGTCAGTATTTGGAAGGACTGTCTGAGTCAGTGAAGCAATCATTTTCAAATGAACAATGTTATAAAATTATGCTTGAGTAGAAGATCCATTCAAAGTGCAAGACAGACCAGTGGGTTTGAATGTGACAGAGTAGAAAAGTTCATCAGTGTAGTTTCGGATCTCCCACTGCAGCAGCCCCTAACGCTTGTCAAGTTTTGGTGTAGTACCAAAGAATATCCATCATCATCTGAAAAGGGGATTAAAATACTTCTCCCTTTTCCAGTCACATACCTGTGTGAGGCAAGGTTTTCTTTATACATTTTAACCAGAACAAGATATTGCATCAAACCGAATGCAGAGGTATTACAGAGTCCAAGCTCATACTGCTCACCTCATGACAGGCCAATACACTGAGGGACGAATTGTTGGGACAAGGAATAGTGGCTTTATTGAGAAAGCCAGCAGACCGAGAAGATGGTGGACTGGTGTCCCAAAGAACCATCTTGCCTGAGTTAGAATTCATGCTTCTTTTATACTAAAAGGGGAGGTAATAAAGTCAGGTATTTCTTGGTTCCAGTCAGCCTCTGGAGGGCGAGTTAGTTTCTTCCTTCCTGCAGTCATTCAGGGGTGGGCCTGGTCAGGATGTGTCCTGTAAGCTAAACAAAGGTATTTTAACTTAATGCTCGTTGCCTGGGTGGCAGGGTTCCCTGAGATGGGCCATTACGTATAACTTAAGGTTATGGGCAACATCCCTTTAGTGATTAACTTGTAGCAAAAGTAATAGAATACAAGGGTAAAAGTAAAAGAAACGGATCCAGTATGGAGTCAGATTTGTTCTTCCCTCTTTCAGAAGTAGATCTGAGAATCCAGCTGTCTTCGATTAAGCTGGACATTAAAGAGATTTACAGATACGTGAAACAATGACATTCTTCTCAGGAAATATCTTCATTCTATAAAATAGTTTATTTTCATAAAATAATGTGACATGTAAATACGTCATGGTTTGTTGTGTTTTAATTAGTTTTTTTTTCAGGGGTACAGTAAAATGATTCAGTTATATATATATATATATATATATATATATATATATATATATATATTTCAGATTATTTTCCATTATAAGCTATCACAAGATATTGAATATAGTTCCCTGTGCTATATAGTAAGTCCTTGTTGCTTATCTATTTTATGTATAGTGGTTTTATCTGTTAACCTTATACATACTCCTAATTTATCTTCTTCCTTTCCCCATTGGTAACCATGTTACTCTTATTTTTAAAGAAATGAATGAATGAATGAATATTTGTGTAATTCTTCAATTTTAGTTTCTTATATGATAAATATAAGCAAAAGTGCTTTTTTGTGGTCTTCAATCATTTTTAAGTGTGTAAAGACCGAAGATTTTGAGAGCCGCTAGCTTATGGCCTGGCACATAGTAGGTACTCACTAACTAGGCGTGGAGTCCAGGCTCTTGGGGGTGATGCCCTGTCCCTGTGTCACTCTGTTTTTCTGTGCTTTGAAGGACAGTGTCTGGACTGCCTGGTCCTCTCTCCTGTGACTCTAAGCCTAGAAGTGACCTGGGAGCTCCCTCAAACCAAGTTCTGCTGCCTGGTTTACGCTAAGTAGGATTACCCGTGAGCCCTCACATCCACGTCCCAAATCATCCCTGTGGACGACAGGTTCTAATTCCATTTGTTTTCATGCCAGGGTCGCTGGGTTTAGGCCAGACTGGGAAGGCTGCAGAGTTGCTGAGACAGGCATTTGCAATCAAATGTAAGAAATGGTAGGGGTCAGGCCTGAGGCAGATGTAGGCTGTTTTTAAAGACAGGCCACTTAGGAAGAGCAAAGGTGGACCACTCCCCGAGAGAGCCTTCCTCTGCCTGGCGCAGGAGTGCCGCCTCCAGCAGGACAGGGGATGTTCGATTCCACTCTCCCTGCTCAAAGGCAGGAGGAGGTGGGGAGCCGTGACCCTTCCCCGACACCCCGCAATCCAAGTCTCCCCTCTCCTTCCTCTCTCCTTTTCTGGGCTGATCCCCGTGGGCCTGAAAGAGAGCATCTTCCCCGGCGGCCTGGGCTGCTGCCTGTCATTCAAGTCAAGGCCATGATACACTTGAGAAAACAGTAATGGAGCCTGGGAACAAAGCTAATTAGCTAAAGTGCTGCAACATATAAATAAAGAAACCCAACCACCTCTGAGGCTTTCAGGGCTTGTGGAGGTTGAGGTGACCCTGGGGCTGCAGCGCACCCAGGCTCCCTTTGCTTGGGTCTGACTGGGGAGGGACCATTGGGGAGACAGTCCAGGTTGCAGCACTGGGTGGGGCGAGTGCTTCTGTCCAGCATCTTAGGTGGACTTTCTCAGGCCACAGACTCTGAGACAGACGGTGTTTGGAGGGACGGGAACCACACCTGGGGGGGAGCCAGTGGAGTGGAGCGAGCAGGAGAAGCTGGCCTGGGATGCAGCAGAGGCCTCAGCCCACCCCCCAGGGAGCTGGGGCGGCCCCTGGAATTGACCTGAGTTGAATCCAGGGGCTTCCGTTCTGTTCCCCCACAACGGTCAGTTCCCGGTTGCCGGTTCTCTTCAGTCTGGTGGGATCCCCGAAGGGCTCAGGGAGGGCCATCAGCATACAACTCCCCTGGAAGCCAGACGAGCCAGGGCCTGGGTCCCTCTGGGCCCCCTGGGCGGTGCATCAGGCACAGCCTGGAGCAACTGGAGGCCATTTGAGGACACAGGGAACTGAGGGATGCGAGTGAAAGCATGTGGGGAGCTGGAAGCAGCATTTCATTTGAAAAACAAAATAAGTATTGCTTCAGAGAAAAAGTAGAAGGTATGCAATGCATATTTGTTGAATGGTTGGATGAAAGAATGAATAAAGAAATGAGATTGTGTTTGGGAATCCAGTTTCTGCAAAGGATGGAATTGCTCTCGGGCAGGTAGTTAACCTTCCTGTGCTTCAGATTTCTCATCCATAAGATGGGAATTGTAACGGTGTCGTGTCATTGATGGCTTTGTGAGGACGGAGTCACAATATGTGTAAATGCTTAGAGTAGGGTCTGGTGTGCGGTAAGAGCAATATAAATGTTAGCTGTGGTGGTGCTGTTGCCAGGCGTGTGGGTTTTGCCATGATGCCAAGTGCTCACACACCACAGCAGGTCCCGGGTACAGCCCTGGAGTTCAGGGTCTCCAGCGAGTCACAGCCCAACATCTGCAGGAAATGGTGGAGGCACACGGTTGGGGTTTGGTGCCGGTTTTGGCTGGGACAGAGTTTCTCAAAGTGTGAGGGACACCAGTAGTATCTTGGGGTTCTTTAGTGGGGGACGCACACAGAGCACTAGAGAGAATCCCTGGTTTCCAGCCTCTCTCAACCCTCATGTCAGGACGGTCTCAGGCGGGTGCTGGGGTGTCCCTAACGCCTCTCTGACACTGGCTAGTCTCTCTTTTTAATGGTGACGAGAGAGCAGGCTGCAGACTCTGCATCTCCTGGAGCTGCAGACCCTGGCTGGGTTTCAGCAGCATTATCTTGCTTTCAACATTCTTATTTTTATGGGGACCATCTATCTATAGCAAGTGAAGCCTCTTTTCCAGTTGCTATTGTGAGAGAAAGATTCTTCTTAAAATAAATTTTATAAAATGGAAATTGGCGAGTCGACTTCATGACAAATGTGAGCTATACAAGAGCACAGGTTCCACGCGGATATAGCCAAATGTGAGGGGTTTCCATGCATAAATTTCGTTTGAGAAGCACCGGGTTTAAGGGAGCAGACGGGAAGTGCCAGGAGGCAGAACTGGCTGGGCTGGGACCTGCCTCCTTCCCTTTGCACACAGTTTGTGCCTCAGAGAATGCCCTTGCCCTCTCATCTCTGTGTACTCGGATCCAACCCACCTTTCCCATTGTCGCTCCAGGCTCCCTTCCTTCACAAAATTTCCCCAGATTCCTCCCCAGGTAAAGTGAGCTGTCTCCCGCTTCTGTCCCCAGAGCGCTTTGGGGACAATGAGGCTCTTTGGTTCTGTTAAAGCAGTGCATCCACGATTCCAGTCATTTGTGCCTAGTGCAGCCCAGAGCATACAGCAGGTGCTCAGTACATGCTCACTGTGAGTCTCCACCTTACGGCCAGAGGATGAGCACGTGCACTGTGCCAGGTCAGCGGAGCTGGGGATGGAAACCCAGGCAAAGCGCTGTGGGACCCCCAGCTACCGGTTGTGTGGGCCTCCTGTGGCTTAAGACTTTGCAGTGACCATACTTGGCTGAAGCTAAACTTGATGGGAGGTGCGCGTGAGAGCTGAGTGGTGAAGGACAGAGGCGGGCAGCCACCATCCCTGTCTCTGTGAGGTGCCGTGAGCGACTAGGGAGGTGGGAGTCCATCAGAGCTGATGTCTGTGGCAGCTCTTGTCCTGTCCGTCTGCTCTTATCAAAGCCACTTATCCTCCTTCTCCCTCCTCAGGACACTGCCACCTCCTTCCCCTCCCAGCACAGGTGACCAGCACTCTGCCCTGGTGGTGGGAGCTGCTCATCAGGAAGAAAGAGGAACTTTCTTCTCTTAACATCGTGATTACCTTCCCCTGTTTCCATTTGGGGAGAGACAGTTTGGCCTGATGGGGAACTCCCCAGGGCACCCTGAAGCTGTGCAGACTGGGATTTGAACCTTAGATCCTCCAGTCGATGGCTTTGTGACCTTGGTCAAGTGACCTCCCTCCTGGAGCCTCCGGTTTCCCATTGCAATCCCTGCCCTCCAGGTTGTGCTAACAAAATCGGCACAGGGATGGGCATTTGGCAGGAGCTCCTGCCCCATGAAGCTCTGGTCCCGTCACCTGCTGTGCTCTGAGGCTGCAGTGGGGGTAGGGGGTGGCATGGCCAGGGCAGAAAACGCCCAAGGGGAGGTTCCTCTGCCCCGACTATAATGGCCGCAAATGAGGGGCAGGACCCCATTAGCATGGAAAATCCAGAATTTGTAGTTCTCAAATTTGAGTGAGCGTAAGCACGATCTGACGGTGCTTGCCGAAATGCAGATTCCTGGGTGCTGGCTCCCGAGAGTCTGAGGGGGCCAGAGAATGCAATTTAAATAGTGCCCCCGGGGGGTGGGGGTGCCAGGAATACCTCTGAGAGCCCTGCCCTAGATCACAGGGCTGGGCCATCTAGTCCAGAGGTCACAAACAGAGGACCAGGACTCAAAACTGAGGGAGTTCCATTCCTATTCAGGTTTCCTGTTCTTCGGGAAAATCCGAAGCATTGACAGTCCTGAGCCTGACAGGGGGCCGGAGCTGACTTGCATCTGCTTCCTTCAAATGGGGCTTCTGTTGTTATTTAAAGTCCTGGCCCAAACCCGGGTGCTGTGGGCATTGGCGGCTCTGGCGAACACGGCTCTGGCGTGGAGAGCCGGCTTTGGATGCCCGGGTTGGGGGCCGTCTCCAAAGAGCTGCCATGTCCACCGAGGTCTGAGCAGGGAGGAGGACCCAGCGGGTGAAGGGGAGAGAAAAGGTCACTCCTGGGAGGGGAATAGCGTGTGTGTGAAGACCAGAGGGCAGGAGGCCGGGCCCGTTGGTGGGGCAGGGAGAGGCCTAAGCGGGGTGGGAAGTGCGGGCAGCAGTGAGAAGTGGGACCCGGAGTGGGCAGGGTTAGGCCACACCGAGACAGGGAGGTGCTGGCCCCTGATGGACAGCCGTCTCAGGGAGCAAGTGCTGACTGCAGTGTGGCAGACGGGAGGTCACTGAGCAGATCCGGGGCTCGGCAGTGGCCCAGGAAGGGAGGCAGTGAGGCTCTCCTGCGTAACCAGTCTGCAGGAGAGGGCACGGCTGGTGGTTGTTTCTGCCGCCACAAGGAGTGAGCCTCACCAAGGCTGCAGAAAACAAAGCCCAGAGATGGGAAGAGGAGGAGAGAGAGACAGTCCTTATGACGCTACTTGGACTTCCAGATCCAGTTTGTTTCATGAGTTCTAAGTACCCACCCCATCCAGGGTAGCCAGATAAAACACAGGTTGGCCGGTTAAATCTGACTTTCTGATAAATAATGATTCTTTTTCTTCTGTTAAGTATGTCCTGTGCAATCTTTGAGATGTACCTATACTAAAAAATTGCTTGTTATTTATCTGAAATTCACATTTAACTGGGCATCCTGTGTCTTGATTTGCTAAGCCTGGAACCCTAACCTCACACCCTTTTGGGGGTTGAAACCAGTCTGGTTGGGTTTCTGAGTCTCACAGCTTAAGGGATCTCAGTGGAGGCAGGCTGCTGAGAAATGACTCAACGTGCCTGGGGTCACAAGGCCAGCAGGTCACAGTGGCTGGATTAGAACTCATGTCTGTGACTCAGGAACCTGTGCGGCCTCTTTCGAGAGGCTGGGGCTTAGCGGAGAACATGATCTGAAGCTCATGTGACAGAACTGGGTTTGAACAGAACGTGGATCCAGGAGGAGAGTGAAGAGAGAAGGGGACCAGGGCTTGGAGCTTTGTTGATGGAGAAATGATAGTAATTATTCTTATTTAATTCACTCACTAAATATTTATCAGGCACCGATCAGGACAAGGCACTGCGCTCGTTTCTTTGGTGTCTGGAATGGGCTGATGCTGTCACTGTTTATCTTCCCCATTTTACAGAGTGAGGCTGTGGGTCTGGGAGTTGATGAAGATGAGGTTCCTCCAGGCCGCCGGCCCTGAACGCCGTGCCCCACCCTGCCGGCTCACACGGAGGCTGGCCTGCTCCACCGCTTGCGGCCTGTTCAAGCCCAGCTCCCCACCCCCTGCCTGGGCAAAGCCATGCAAATGGAAATTGCTGGTAAATGCTCAGGCTGCATCCGCCCTTGGCAGGTGCGTCCGTTGCGACGTATCTGATGTTTAATCCTGACATCCCGTGTCTTGCACCTGGGCCCAGCCCTCCTTGCACACCCCCAGTGTGGATGCCCAGCCGTGTCTCCTTTCTGTGTTGTGGGATGGAGGATGCTGGGGGGAGGGGGCAGGAGCTCAGGGCCTCAGCAATGCCGGAAGTTGGATCCAGGCCTCTGGTGCCATGGTGACGGTTACTATAGAAACACACAGGCTGCACTCAGCACGCCTACCGGGATCTGTGGGGCGTTTTTCATGGACTGGAGCCAACAGGGTGGGGGACACGGCAGTGGTCAGGGTCCCCCTTCCAGACTGAGAGCCAGGTGTTGTCTTGGGGCTGCCCCACCTATGTCTCCATCTTCGTCTCCTGCCACTTGCCCTCCCCCCCCCCCCCCCCCGGAGCCATGCAGTCTCCAGTTTGGGTGGAGAGACATAGGCAAGAGGGAAGCAACCGGGTTAAAGCGCAAGAATGCACGCGGCAGCGCCATGGGGAGGGCGAGGAGGGTGATGAGGCGGACGGTGCTGAGGGTGTGGGATCGGGGGTCAGGGAAGGTGTGTCTGAGGAGTGACATCTCTCCCCCCTGCGCCCTCCGGCCCATCTCACCTGCATAGTCCGGTCTCTGAATCACAGCACCTGTGACGCTGTAATGTCACTGCCTGTCTCCCACCCTAACCTGCTTCCTCTTTGGAGACAGGAGAGAAGTCTCATTCGTCTCTATGTCCCCAGTGTCTGGTACGTAACAGGGACTTGATAAGACACACATTCCCTGAGCGTGACCCACGGTCAGGCCATGTCACAGATGGTCGCTCAGGTCCCCTTCACATTGAGTCCCTGGCGTAAGTATAATCTGATCATTTCGTATCCCTTTAGAGATTGAGGAACCAAGCTCAGCCAAGTTAGGAAGCCAGCTTCACGTCCCACAGCTGGCGCGTAGTAGGGCTGAGCTTTCAACCCAGTCCGTCCTCTCTGTGTTCCTTTATGTAATGTGGTAACAGCCTTACTGAGATATAGTTCACATACCGTACAATTCACCCTTTTGAAGCGGACGAGTTAATGGTTTTTAGTTGATTCACAGAATTGCACAAACATAGAACAAGCAATTTTAGAACCTTTTAATCACAGCCCAAAAAATAACTAATTCCTTCAGCCACGGCCCCCAACCTTGGCCTCGTAGGAGGACTTGAACTTCAGAAGTTGGCTGCAGTTGTAAATTTAGAGCTGAGTTGTGTGTGGGGTGGCTGCCTTCTCTTGGCGTAGCAATCACGAGCTTTAGCTTATTGACATTTTCAATGTATACGCTTGGCTTCTCTGAATTAAGACTCTGATTCTCCACTGAAAATCTCAGAACAACCTACGGACAAATAAGCTGAATTCCAGGAGAGCCTTCAGAAGGCTTTCCTAGCTGGAACACGGCGGGTGCTGTCTGCGCAGTGGCTCAGAATGCCTGGAATTCACCAGACTCTGCATTTTTAAAGCCCGAGGCTTTCTGGAAGCCTGACTTTGTGGCATGTGCTGGCAGAGAAGGGGCTGCAGCCAGGGGAAACCAGGGACTCTTTGAACCCCAGGGCTCCTCTGCCCTCCTCTTCATGAAGGGCCCGTGGTGACCCGTTTAACCCATGTGTCCAGTTTCCTTAGCCCTAGGACCAGTGAGTGGAATAGGCAATCGATTTATCCTTTGCTTGGTGCCCAGAGACTCCATTGTCCCACATTTTCACATCCTTCTTCCCACCTGCCTCCAACTAACCACAGGTGCTTGAAATTCACCTCTGAAGACACGTTTATTTAAGTATTGAAAGGGAAGAGTTTAAATTTTCCCCTATTCTGGTGCACAAAAAAGGTCACTTGTCTTTTTACCATGCATACCAGGGCCCCCACCATTGCCCAATTTGGCAGAAGGTTCAGAATCTCTCTCCTGTCTCCATCTCTCCCTCCCTGGGAATCGTGCGAGAAATTCAAGTTCTTCTTTGGTGTCCAGGGGTCAGGCTGCTGTCAAAGACAGGTGAGGCAAGCTCCGGAGAACCTCACCAGATCTTGCATCCTTTTGCTCAGGGCCAGCTCTGTATTCTCTGCCCCTGCTCAGAGACAGGAACCAAATCTGGCCAGCTGAAGCAGAAAACTGTCTCTTAAAGGTTGCTTGTTGGCTAGCTTCCAGAGTCTTTTTGGAGGGCCAGAGATCCAGGCTTGGAGGTCACTCAGCTAGGACCGACTTCCAGACTACACAGCTGTTCCTCTGCTGGGCACAGACACTGCTGCCGGCACCACCAACGCTGGCAGGGCTGGACCCTGCATCCGGGGGCTGGTGTTGAAAATGGATTCAGCTCCTGGCCACCATCTTTATCATACAGTCCCGGCTTCTCTGTGTCGCTAGTGCCCACACTGTCCCGAGGGGGCACGTCTGATAGGAGAAGCCTAGCTCACGTGCCATCTCCCTAGCTACAAGACAGGCTGGGAAGTGAATTTCAGCTTTTGTAGTGAGCAGTGGTCTCTGCCCACCAGGTAGACTCATGAAGTGGCAAATTCTCCCCCAAATGAGCCGCCCACACGAATAATCAGTTACCAATGGCTTCTATGCACATTTGCCCATCTCTCTCCTGTCCCTCCGTCTCATAGGATTTGAAGAGGGACAGCCATTAGCCCCTAAATAAGTGCTCCTTCCTCCTTCCCCCAGGACCGTGGGTGTCTGCCAGGCATTTCTGTAACTGAGATGAGCCACATGTGACTACACAGAATAGAGAGAGAAGCCTGCTCCGAGATGATGTAAAGCCACAAAGGACCCAAGTGGGAGGAGATGTTCCCCAAAAGAAATCAGGGTACCGTTTCCAGAAGAGGGGAATCTGGGCAGGAAAAATGACACGTGTTCACCACAGCTGGGGAGTCCTGTGGCCAACCAATTAGGAAACAAAGTAACGTGTTAGAGCAGACTCTGTGGTCCCCTCTGCCAGACCCATCACAGGGCACAAGCAGGATTTGGGTCTTTGGGTCTCTGTAACACTCCCCCACAGGACTCTAAGCTGCTGGAGAGCGGGGCACATGTCACAGTCTTCTCTGGGTCCCTCCCTCCGCTTGAACCGTGCCTAGGGCAGGGCAGCAGTCCAGGAAGTGTTCGTTTATTAAGTGACATCACAATGAAGCTTGTCCGCAGATGTTTGTGGAATGAGGGAAGGGGTTTTTAAAAAGGAGACTAGGGTTTGTAGCTGTTCAGGCAGGGTGAGATGGAAGGGATGTGTGATCACAGAATCTATACACATAGCATCTTGGGGCCGGAGGGACCCCAGGGGCACTGTGTAGGCCTTGATCAGTTTAGCAGTTCCTAGGATTCTGACATCCTCTCTCTGTTCTTTCGGGACTCAGGCATCCAAGGTCACCTCATTATGGTTCTGTGTGAAGAAGACAGTACCCCAAAGGGGCCATCGATTTGAAACATCTGATTAGCTTTCTGAGTCGGATCCGGTAGCTCGTAAAATCCAATAAATGTCAAAGATCTGTCAGGCCCATTAACCTCTGGAGGTCTATTAAAAGACTCTGCTTTTGCTAAGGAGATTCTGTTTCTGTCACACAGATACCAGGGTGGCTAATTCTTAAAACCTCTGAATGTAGGAAGTTAGGAAGGAGGCAGATTTAAAACGGGATCACCTAGTGTCTACCAGTTTTGTCTTAAGACTCTGCCATTTCTTGCACTGGTACATACAGAGCATCTGTCAATGTGACCAGCCCTGTGGTAGGTATGTGGGTAGGGGGCCTCCTCCAGGAAATGTTCCAGAACTTCTTTACCTGCCTCCAAGAAAATGAACCCGATTCCTTTCTTCCAAATACCCCACTCACGTCTCTGTTTTCTCCCTTCCAACGCTGAAGCATAGTTATCTGCTGGATGTGGGTCCCTTCCGTTAGGCTCTGAGTGTTGCAGAATGGGGAGTTTGTAGGAATCTCTTTGACAAGGAGTGAGGGAAACCTGAAGCCAAATTACTGTAGCAAGATAGAAAATTTGGTTGGCACGTCTGTCACACGCCCTTCCCGCACATGGCAAGATGGGCACCGGCACATCCCATGTGATGGCAGGGCTGCCTCCAGCAGCTCCAGGCGTCCTGCTGCCAGCCTCACATTCCTGTGAAAAGAACTTCTCTTTCCCAGCAGAGCCAGCCAGCCTCCCAGGCTGATGCCTGCTGGCCCAGCCTGAGTTCACTTGCTGATCCCCATGTATTCCTCTGGCATGTTGTGCTGTCATTATGCTTTACTGGTCTGTTTCCTACCTGGAACTGTGAGTTCCCTGATGGTTGGAACCAATTCCATCTTCCCAGTGCCCGGTGTAAGGCCTGGCACACAGTGAGCCCTTACTGAATGCGTGTGGAATGAAGGACTAACTAAATGATGAATGAAATTAACATTGTTGATGGGTTTCTGTGTGTCAGGCACTGTGGAAGTCCATCTGTAGGAAATTGTCTTTCCAAAGCAGCTGCAAAGCTATCCCCTACCTTCTATGTCTTTTTGTGAGGAGAACTTGCTAGGTCCACACCAATGGCAGAGTCTGTTTGCCTTGAATCCTTGGGGCTGGTCCTCACACCCGTAATGATCAATCGGATGTGATGGAGGTGACACTGGGTAACTTCTGGGCCTTAAGAGAGCTGTAGCTTCTGTCTTCGCTTCTTGGAACACCCCTCACAGCCATGCTGTGGAGAGGTGCGTGGAGGAGAACCAAGCTTCCTGGCCAACAGCTCCGGCTGAGTTCCCAGCTGGTGGTCAGAGCTGTCAGTCATTCGGGTGAGGCCATTTTGGACTGTCCAGCCATCCCTGGGCCTCAGCTGGCACACGTGAAGCAAAAGAACCACCCAATCAACCTACAAAATTGTGAGACATAATAATTAATAATTATGATACAATTTAGTCCTCACATCAGTCCTATGGAAACAGGCTCAGAGACATTAAGTAGCTTTCCTTAAATCACACAGGCCTTAAACAGAATAGCATCAGAGTTAGAGCCAGAAGTGTACTCTTGGAAACTAATTTTGCCAGCTGTTAATAATGGAAATCAGTAATTGGAAAGCAAACTGGAAAATCTCAGAAATGTGTTTCAGAGCCAAGCACTGGATTTGGTTTGACTCTTTTTTTTTTTTAAACTGAAGTATAGTCGATTTATAATATCGTGTTAACGTCTGGTGTACAGTATAGTGATTCATTTATACATATATATCTATATATTCCTTTTCATATTCTTTCTCATTATAGGTCATTACAAGGTCCTGAATATAAGGTCCTGTGTAAGTAG
Organism: Camelus ferus; assembly: GCF_009834535.1. Lineage (NCBI taxonomy): Eukaryota > Metazoa > Chordata > Mammalia > Artiodactyla > Camelidae > Camelus > Camelus ferus. The sequence goes on along the minus strand of NC_045717.1, from coordinate 5,433,619 downwards.
GACCTTGCTGTTTATCTATTTTATATATGGTCATCAGTATCTGCAAATCCCGAACTCCCAATTTATCCCTCCTTACCCCCTTTCCCACTGGTAACCATAAGTTTGTCTTCTATGTCTGTGAGTCTGTCTCTGTTTTGTAAATAAGTTCATTTGTGTCCTTTTTTTTTTTTTTTTTAAAGATCTCACATATAAGTAATATCATATGGCATTTTTTTTTCTCTTTCTGGCTTACTTCGCTTAATATGACCATCTCCATGTCCATCCGTGTTGCTGCAAATGGCATTATTTCATTCTTTTGACATGGCTGAGGAGTATTCCACTGTGAGTATATACCACAGCTTCTGTATCCAGTCATCTGTTGATGGTGGTTTGACTCTTCTTGGGGGCTTTAGGCTGGTAGCTAGATTTAGCCTGGTAGGACATATGGTCGGCGCTAGAACAGTAGCCTAGTGTGAGAGATGCTGGCTGCTGTGGTATGACGGGATGGTGGGGACGTGGCAGACAGGGGAGGGCGTGCCTCAGCTAAAAGAGACAGCCACCACGAAGGCCATGCCTGTTGCTGCTAGGTATGTGGGTTGGCCCAAGATCATTAGATCCTCCAATGCTTCAAAAGCTCTAAGTATTCAAATTCCTCCATCTTGTCTGAGTCAGGAGGAAGGGGGTTGGAGAAGACATTCACACACCAGATCTGGCCCCCAGAAGCCCAGCTTCAGACTTTCTCTCAGAAGTGTTATCCCAGTTTAGGTCCTCGAGAGGGAAACATACCCGCTGCCTTTGTTCCAACAGGAAAAAAAGCAATTTTTTTTCCACAAGCTCCAGAAAGTGTTCCAAAACATTCTGATATTTCCCCCAGAGTTAAGATAATTCACCAGGGACTCCAGGCCCATTTTCCACGTCTCTGCTGGCTTTTGCTTCTCTGAGCTCTTGTCATCCTGTGAAACGCTGCTGGTTCCCAGGGGAGGCCAGCCAGGGAGACTCCCTGCTGAGAGGCAGGCAGCTCCTGTTTTCCGAGGCCCGGCCCAGGGCCCCTGGAGGGACGTCACACTCCCCGCACACATGTGGCCCCGTGGAGCCATCCTGGGCAGGAAACATCCCGCTGAATGTCCTCGCTCACTGGGTCCAGGACCCGAATGGTGGAGACTTCTGCAGGGAGCCTGAGCCAGGGGTACGGTAGCCGCAGAGGCCCTCAGAGAGGCTGGGCAGCCGTGCCACCCTCATCCTTGGCCTTGCCTCATGGCCAGCCTCAAGCTCACGGCCTTTGTTTCTCGGTGTTCTTCTGCCCTTTTACAGAACGGTAAAAACCTCGCCCGCTTCTCCCTGTCTTACGATGCCTTACGCTGCTGCTGGGGTCGCTGTTTGCAGCTGCAGCCGGTGTTTCACGTCCACGGACTGATGTAGCATTGACCGCGCCCACCAGTGTTGGAGCGCTGCCTGCCTGGGGCTCAGAGAACGAAGGCAACTTGTGCAAGGTCGTCCCGTTAGTAAAGGTAGCAGCCCCAGGTGCTCTGTGGTTACCTCTGTTCTCACTCAGCAGATTTGTAAATTCTACTGCTAATAATAATTCCTGTGCTCATCACTGCAAGGTCCCCTTCCTTACCCTGATGCCCGCATGCCCAGTCTTGCCCCCTGAGGCAGCCCCACTGTGTCCGGCTTCTTGTGTGTGCTCCCGGACATCACTTGTAACAAAGTTACATGAAGTTGGGACTGGTTGGGATCAGCCAGGCTCCAGGGCCACTTGGCTGATGATCGCTGCTTCTTGGGGAGAGCGTGGCGTGCGCTCAGGGATGCCCCCTGCTCAGTTCACTGGGAGCGGTGACGATGCAAGGCCTTTCTCTGGGTGACCCCAGCCCCTGACCTGGGCATCAGGGGCCTGACACAGGCCACTGAGTTTCACAGGGCAGCACACTCCTCTTTTACAAGGCGAGCCAGGAAACTCCCAATGGGAGTGTCCTTCCGAATTATGGGGGTACTTTTCAAAATGCAGATTCCCGGCTGTCGCCTGAGGCCAATGGAATCCAAATATCTTTGAGAAGGCCCAGGTATCTGTCATTTTAAAGCTCCCTAACATCCTTTAGTGAACTCACAAAAGCACACAAAGATTTGTGTGTAAAGAAATGTAAGTGCTGGGAAACTTGCTGCTGCCCTGTTTGCCTGAGCACATCATTAGAATGTCCTCAGACGTCCGTCAGTAAGGGGCCAGTTCCATACGACAGAATACTATGCAGCCATTAAAAAACGAGTTACATCTTCACGACCTGGTATATTGATATCTGCATTCAAAATCTACTGATAATGAGAAGAGTAGGGCTCAGAGCAGTGTGTGGGCTGGGCGTCCAGGACTGCAGAGAGTACTTCTGCTTGCACGTATATGGATTGCCTTCTGGAAGGTACATAAGAAAGAGTGGTTGCTTCCTGTGGGGAGACCCTGGGGGACTCTTTACTGAATACCCTTTTGTGCGGCTGGAGAGTTCCACAGTGTGTGTGCAGAAGGGAACCAGGCTCACGCTAGCAACGGAGAAGCTCCCAGGTGAATCTGACGAGCCCCCAGGCTTGGGAACCACTGGGTTCGATGATTCTCTGCCTTCCTGGGGCTGTCTCAGCTCTGAAACTCGGGCCCTGGGATCAGTGACTAATCTATGTAAACTGTAGGGTGGCCCCGGGAGTGCAGCGTCACCGTCACTCCTCCCCTTGAGTCGGTCTGGAAAGGCTGCGGTGATGCCACATTGTCTAGATGGGGCCAAGCGCTGCTGTCCATGCGTGCGGTTCGTAACTACTAGCCCCCTGGCCAGGGGACGCCAAGCAAGGGCTGTGCTGGGTCCCTGAGCAGTGGTTGGCTTCCTCGGCTTCTTAGGGAGGAGGAAGGTGGGACGTCTTGGGACACAGTCGTGGGCCAGAGCCGGCAGTGGCACTCCCTGTGCCCTGGGACTCCCTGCCCGCTCACAGGTGAATGCATCCCAGCTTCTGTCTAGAGGGCACTTACTCCGAGCTCCCCCTCCAGGTGCATCATCCTCTTTTCTTCACACCTCACATCCCCCACTGTACAGAGAGGTCAAGTGACTTGCCTTTGAACTTAGATCTTTCTGACCCAGAGCAAGTCCTGTTCCCCAGTTTTCACGACCCAAGCAGCCTCCTACTGCAATAGGGCCTGCTGCCCTGGGGTCGCATGTTCCCAGCACTCTTTCCTGTGCTTCTCTTCCAGCCCCCAGGGACCCAGCACCCCGGGGTGTAGGTGATGAGGCTCCCTCAGCTCTGATCTCAGAGTCACTCCAGTCAAGTGTGTGGGAGAGAGGTGAGGGCACTTTGTGTCCCCGAGTTCAGGCAGACTGGGTGTGCGAACTTGGCAGGTGTGCTGGAGTTTTGTCTGTGGAGGGTCAAGAATCTCACTGCGCGTGCTTGCACTAAACTTAGAACAAGGTAATTTTATACATATGCTGTACCACCAGCAGCCCTTCTTGTATTTCACGTGGTACCTCCAGCACCTGGAAAAGCTCCTGGTACATAGAAGGCGCTCAGTAAATCTTTGTTCCCTAAATGAACAAATGAGCCATTGACTTGTTTGCTGAAGCTGCTGTTGACAAACTAGGTGACTATGAACTGGTCCTTCCCCTCTCTGAGCCTCAGTTACCTTAGCTCCGAGGAGGTGGGTCCCTTCCACCAGGTCTCAACTACCCAGCCAGCCCAGTTCTCATCTGAACCAGCCTCAGGGACCTGTGAGCAGCCCAGAGAAAGCTGTCCTTCTGTTTCCCTGAATATAGGTCCTCAAATTAAACAAATCCATTTGGAGTATTCAGCGTTGCCATGGTATTACAACTGCTCTCCTTCTCTCTCTCCCTCTCCCTCTCCCTCCCTCCCCCAGGCAGCTGAGGTATCCCTTCCTCTTGCCAGCCCCCTCCAGCCCCTTAAAGGGCCAGTTGTGCAGCCCCCGGAGAAAGATGCCTTCTGAAGTCGCAGGATGGTTGCTGCTTCCTGGCAAGGCGTTCATTTAGTTTTATCCTTTGGGGAGGCAAAGTGCAGCTAGGAGCTGTGGAGTCAGGGCTCCCCAAGGAACTGGGGCTCTCTCCGGGCTGCCAGTGGTTGGAACCGCAGGCCACCCGTCCGATTCTCATACCAATAGGACCCCAGAAACAATCCAGGTGGGAAATGAGCATGATCTCCCAGTGGGCCTGCGGACCAGAGCACCCTGCTTCTATGAAAGGCCAGAGCGCGGTGGACGTGAAGGCCATTCCTTTGGGGCAATAATTAATGTTGCTTAAAATGCGAGACTTAAATTTGGTCACGGTGCCCTCTGAGGCCACTGCCGTGGGCTTTAGAGATGGGATTTCCCCCCGCCCCCCCCCCCCCGCTTTATTGAGCTATAATTGACATATAACATTGTGTAAACTTAAGGTATACAATGTGATGACTTGAAACATGGACATACTGCGTATGTTGACTTAAAAAGGCTAGTTAACCCGTCCCTCATCTCACAGGGTTACCATGTTGTTGTTGTTGTTACGGTGAGAACATTTAAAATTTACTCTCACATCAGCTTTCAAGTGTACAACGCGGGATTGTTAACACGGTCGCCGTACTGTGCGTCAGATCCCCAGAACGTAGCCGTCTTATAACTGAAAGCGTGTGCCCTTTAACCAGCATCTTCCCATTTCCCTACCCCCATCCCCTGGAACCACCATCAGTCTACTCTCTGTTTCTATGAGTTCAACATTTTCAGGTTCCATGTATAAGTGAAATCATACAGTATTTGTCTTTTTCTGTCTGAATTATTAAGTGTGGACGTTCTTTGTTTTTAATTGAAGAGTAGTAGATTGACAATGTTGTGTTAGTTTCTGATGTACAACACAGTGATTCAACTATATATATTCCTTTTCATTATGATTATCACGAGATACTGAATATGGTTCCCTGTGCTATACAAAGGGTGGAAGTTCTTAAAGGCACTGCCATGGTGGGAGGGAAGGACCAGACGTTTTCATAAATAACCAGATTTTGGCAACAGTTAATAAAAATAATGAATTATTATTATATAAATAATAATTATGATCAATAGAATTTGCATACCTGTCATGTCTTGCATGAAGCAGTAACATCCCCATTTCACTGATGAGGAAACAGGCTCAGAGGGGCCCAATATTTGACCGTGATGGTTTGGACTGTGTTTTCCAGAATCCCTCTCCCTGCATGGCTCTGGGTGTGCTCTGGCAGGAAGAGGCACGTGTGCAGGAATCAGGCAGTGGAGGTGAGCAGTGGCCACACTCACCGTGGTGGACCTCGTTGGATGTGGTGGCAGCGAGACGCAGAGGTAGTCAGTGGCACCTGGGGGAGCTTTGCTCTCTTCGACTCCATGTCCAGTCTCCCCCAGACACTTGTGGCAGATGCATGGAGGCAGCAGTCCCCTGGTGTCTCCTCCGCCAGTTCCCCCTTCCCAGTCCCACTTGGCCTCCCAGATCCACTGGCCAATGAGCCATCTGACCCTCCCTCTCCCCTGTCCTGACCTTCCTTCTCAGTGGTGTAAGATCAAACTCCAGTAGTAAAGCCTTTATTCCATGACCCTGGTGGCCTCTTCCCTGCTTGAATCCTGACTGATACCTTGACAAAGTCATGGCTACTAAGAGGTGGAAGGAACCTTGATTTAAACCCAACTCTGTGCAACTGAGAAGCCTCTGTTCTCTCCGTGATGTCCTCTCGGGTTCTCATAAATAGAGTTATTGGTCAGCCAGGTGCCTAGTGCTACGGTAGACCACGAATGACAATGAGGAAGGAGACGCCAGGCTTGCTCTCTGGGAGCTTTTGTCTATTTAGAGAGAGAAAATGAACAGACCTGGTGCTTTGAGGCCGTACACACATCAGGGTCTTCCCTAGTGGAGATCAGGTCAATTATCAGAGTTTATTTCCATAAGCTTCTGGGTGGGGCATAATGCCACTGCCCGGGTGGGGCTGCAGAGGCGAGCCAGCCAGGGGCATGGCAGGGGTAAGGTGCAGAATTACAGAGATGTACAGCTAAAGGGCCGATGACATCTGCTGTGTGTTCCTGGCCAGCATCCAAGCCCTCTTCTTCCAGAAACTTGTTCCTTTGGGAAAGGATGCTTCCTCTAGTCTCACCCCATGTGGTCTGGGCGGGGCTGACCCTTCTCTCCGGCCACGGTAAGTGGTTCAGCCCTCTGAGAGTCAGTTGAAGGATTTTGCTGGAGCTATGGGAAAGAGGAAAGAGGAAAGAGGACCTCCCTGTCCATGGGCTGGCCATGCTGGCAGGAAGTGAGCCAGGGTCCTCCAGGGGCTGCCACCTGAGAGAGACGGCCCAAAGGTGGGCGAGGGAAGCAGGCTGAGAGATGGAGAGGCAGTTCCCTGCCATCCTCACACCAGCCCTGGGTCCACACTGGTCCGGGCGTGTGTGGATTTGTAAGGCTCTTCACCCAGTTGGGTTTTTGTCATGGAGAGCAAGCTGCCTTAAACAGAAGGACTCAGGAGGGAGTAGCCACACTTGGTCACACTTCAGAAAGGCCTCCTGGAGGGGTTGGTTTGGGTCCTTGGGAGAGAGATCAGGAAGGGACAGATGAAGGCAGCAGGAAGGGAAGGTGTTGGCTGGGGGAGCAATGAACTAAGGCAGGGAAGAGCACGCTCGTTCTGTGCGGGATGTGCACTGGGGCAGTTTGGCCGGGACCAGGCTCTGCGGTGCTGAAGAGTCGGGCGGGGTGAGGAGGGCACGCAGGGACAAGCCAGAGCCGACCTTGAGTCTCCAGCCAAGGTCTGTGGAGCGCCATGGAAGGTTCTAGACCAGGGGTGCAGGGGGTGTCATGCCTGGCATTGCTGGAGATGCTTCATGTTCAGTGGGGACGAGTTTGTTGGCATCGCCTGTCTCGAACGAGCTGGGGCCTCTGTCAGAATTCGAAATGTGCTCCCCGGCAGCTGAACTGGGAAGAGGCCCCAGACGACTCGCTCCCCACCTGGGGGCCTTGGTCTCCAGAACATCACTGGGTCTGAAGTTCCTGCACAATCAGAGGACAGGGTTGGGTGACACAGAGGAACCGGGCCAACAAGAGGCTCCCCGGCATTCTGTAGTGGGAGGGGCTCATGGTCAGACCAAGGGGTCAGGAACCCTCCTCTGCTTTTCCTCTGTGTCCGCGTCACACACATGATCACCCAGTCGGAGGATTAGCCGATGACTGTCTCAGGCGCTGATGAGGAGACCGCAGGGCCGGGAGCTAATAGGAATGAGTGTAAGTCCACAGAGAGCCGGGGCACTGATGGGCTGCAGAACTCATGCCCATCTCAGGGGGCAGTGGCACCCACTCTAGGCAATTGATACCAAGAGGGAATGGAATCTTCCAGTTTTCTCAAGAGAAGCCAGAAATCTAGACTTTGACGTGAAATTGCCCAATGTTTAAATGTTGGAAGCCATTTTCTTTTGAGGATAAGCCCAGCATGCCCAGGGCCCTGGTTCTGTTAGCAGCCTGCCTGTTCACCCTGCATCAGCTCTAGGTGCTGGAAGGACCGGACCTGTCCTGTCCATTGTTGTGTCCCCAGGGCCCTGTCCCGGGCCCGTATTGTGGAAGGAAGATTGTCAGTGTCTGCCGTGTGAATGAACAAGTGGACGAATGTTTCCTGTGGTATGTTTCAGGCTGGGCACCCCCCTTTGTTGGATGCACTGACACAACTGCCAGACCTCTCTGGCTGGCCTGGTGGCCTGGCCTCAACACAAATAAGACCACCTATCTTTTTGCCTCTCAGGCAGCTGCAGAAATGCCATGAGCATCACACAGCCCCGTCTTCCCCCATCAGGAAGGAGCCCCATCTTCCCCAGCTGCCTTGCTGGGATTTCTGGAACCTGAGGAAGATGCTGGCCACCTTGCCAGCTTCCAGGGCTCAATGAACCCTGGGCATCCTTGGGCAGCAAAGCATGTGGGAGGGACTGAGGTGCCACCTAGCTGTGGGTGGCAGGTGCCTGTACCTCACCTTCCAGACACCTTCTCTGGGCCAGCTTGTGTCCTCAGCAGTCCAAATTTGCTGGTGGAGAGAGGGGCTGTGCAGAGAGCCAGGAGCCTGCTGGCCATTTTCCAAAGCCTGCCCACACCAGGGAAGGAGGAGATCACTGCAGCCCATCCCTCCCAGAGGGACTGCCAGTGCCATTCTTGCATCCCTTGGTGTGGTGCTGAGACCCTCCAGGAATGCATTCCTTTCCCCGCTCCCCTACAAGCCCCATCCTTGCCACATATCCGGTGCTTTCATGGCTACCGGTCCACTCAACAAAGATTTACTACAGGCTTGCTGGGTGCAGGACCAGGGATGGGTAGGGGCAGTGCCTACCCTCCTAGAAGCTCCAAGCATCAGACCAAGTAATCACAGATGTATGTGTGGAAGTGCCAGCTGTGCAGAGCATCAGGAGGCACAGAATAGGGGATCTGACCTGGTCTAGGGGTGTGGCTCTTTGTCAGGGAGGAGTGTTTGAGCTGGGCCCTGGAGAGCACTTTGCAGCAGGGATTCTGATGTGCAGAGGTGGAGGCCACCGTGGCTGCCCCAGGAGAGCAGGGTGGCAGGTGTGGGGGTGCCGTCAGGAGGCTGTGACTGCAGTCCACGAGGAGCCGGTGGGCGCAGGAAGGAGGAAGGCAGCAGCAAGGATGGCGTGGAGAAGTGGGCAGACTCGGGCTATATTAGGAGGACTGGGTGACAGCTTGGACGAGTGAGTGGGCAGGTGCCGGGGTGCTGCCTGTATTGGTGGCTCGTGCCCCTGGGAGGCTGACAGAGCTTCTGCTGAGATGGGGAACCCTCGGAGAGAAGCAGGCCGTGGGGTTGTGCACTGCGGGGAGCAGGGGGAACCTCTGAGCCAGCCGCAGAGCATCATTTGCTTTCCCCAAGTGTGCTCTGCTCCTCACATCACCAGGATTTCCCACATGCCGCTGCCGGAAGGCTGTTTCTTTCTGCTCTCTGGGCCAAACGCCATGTTCACGTTCCAAGGCCCAGCTCAGATGCCCCTTCCTCCGTGCTGCTCAACTGCACCCCTGGTGGGAGCTCAGTGCCTTCCTTTGCTTCTAGCCTGAGTCACAGTGGACCCAAAGGAACATTTCAGTGGTGGAGGAAGGAAGTGGGGAAGCTGGCAACAGGCTGACGGTCACCTTGGCTTTTGGGAGCAGGAGGGCAGGATGTGTGTGTGTGTGTGTGTGTATGTATGTGAGTGTGAGAGAGAGAGAGACAGAAGAGAGTATAAGCATGCGTGTGCGGGTGCCTACCCGAGGCGGGGGGCAAGTGCAGGGAGGGGAGGAGGGGGTGCTGGTCTTGCCTGTCTCCATCACTCCTGGGCGGGCTGTGTAGACTTGGTGGTCAGGGTCATGGACTCTGGATGCAGGTCCACCCGGCTTGGAGTCTGGACTCTTCCACATCGTACGCTCTGTGACCCTGGGTGAGCGATGCTGCCTCTCTGAGCCTAAGGGGACTCGTCGGTAATGGGATTATAATGGCATCCGCCCCACTGGGCTGGGGTGAGAAGTGAATGAGATGATCTCATAAAAATGTTGAGCCAGGACCTGGTGTATGGAAGGCACTCACACCTAGTGGCCATTCACCTCCCCTCACCCTAGGCACGCTGCCTGGACTCACCGCGCGGGTCTTGTCCCTGCTGCTCCCTGTGCACAGGAGCACGTGCCCAGGCGCTCCTGGTGGCACTCAGCAGAGACAGTCTTGTGTTTATTTATTTATATGCTTATGTGGTTGAGGTTATCTTTTCCATAAGCTCTGAGAGGGCTGGAGTGGGGTCTGTCTTTGCTCACCATTGTCTCCCGGGCACCTAGCATGAGCTTCACGCAGTAGGTGTGACAAGCATTTGTCAAATCAGTGAATGAATGTGGAGTGGTAGCCCCCCCCCTTTCCCTCCCTCTTCCCTGTTTCTATGACAAGTCACCCTCAATAGCAGAGCTGCCCTCCCACTGGACCTGGGATGGGCCTCCCATCCCTCTCTCAGAGGGATGAAGCTGGTAGCCGGAACCTAGAAGGAAAGTGGAAGGGCCAAGACAGATCTGAGGCTCCCCTGAGACTCTGTGGCATGGCCAACATCTGTCACAGAGTTGGTGCTTCTTTTTTTAACTGATGGCTGCTGTCACCTTTCACACCTCTGAGCATACTTGAGAAATTACACTTTCCTTTTGTCTAAAAAAATAAAGTCCTAAGGCTTATCGTTATTTTTATTACTTTTAAGGTCTCATTGCTTGTTTTAAGCATCCTAAATTAAAGCCACTAATTTATATTCAGCCATATTGGCAGAATTTTCTAATCTGTTAATCGTGGCTGAACTTTAACCTGCTAGGAGATTGTACCAGAAGGTAACCTTTTGCCTGGAGAACCCTTAAAATTGTCAACGAATTTGTTCCTCCTCGGGAGGCCCGCCAAATAAGACAAATGCAAGAAAGCATTTCACCGCCATCTGGAAGATTGATACTCATGCTCCCGAAATAAAGCCTTGTCTTTCCTATTATCTCTGGGAGCTGAGGCTCAAGATATTTACATGGAAAACGAGGAGCGACCAGCAGTTTGATTCCCCCCCCCCCTTTTTTTTCCCTTCAGGAAATTGCTCTCTTATGCAAGAGAAATACAAGTTCACCCACAGTGGAGCAGTCATATGATAAGAAATCTGTTTGCAAGAGAGGGAGGCTCATTTCCCCTTTGAGAAGCTGCATTTGTTTGAGGGAAATGCGGAGAGAAAAAGCATTTTTCTGGGGGACAGGGAAGGGATTAAGGCATCATGGCAAGCACATGGTTTAGAAATGAGCCCAATTAAAAAAACATGAACCCATCTGACCCTCGTATGAAAATCCGGAGCTGTCACCGTCCACTCCTTGATTTGAGAGACCAGCACAATTATTCTGGAGATCATTAAGATGCTGGGGGAATGAGTTTTCTGGTTTTGCCTGTGATTTCCATTTTCTCATTACTGACAGAAGCTGCATTTATGGGTTTTTCTCTTTTAAACAGGAGCTTCTCAGACTCATTTTTGAAAAATCGGCCTCCCCCAAAGGTATAATGTCATAGCTAAAATAGGTTCATCTCTGCTGGTTCCATGAGAACTGTCCCCTGTCCCACCCCCAGCACTTAAAACTCATTTTTTTTTTTTTCCGCCTTTGGAGATGAAGTCACAGCCATGGGCAGGCAATTAGATTTCAAAGCTGGAGAACTCCGTTGCACTTTGCCAGGAACTGCTGAAGCAAGCAGGACAGCCCATGGGCTTTGAATGCCTGGCCCGGAAGCAGGCCCTCCCCATGCAGCTCTCCCAGGGATGGGCTGGAGGAGTGTGTGTTTGTCTTTGTTCTGCAAAGGGAAATCAAATTTCATTCCCCGAGCCCTATCTGCATGGTAATTCCGTAGCTAGGCGATACTGGCGCATTCAAGAGGATGGGCGATTGTGGAGTCTGTGAAATGCTGAGAGCTGGCAAAGTCCAGGAGAGGGTCAGCTTCCAGTGAGCAGGGCAGCCCTCCGGCCTGATTCTCAGCCTTCATTTGTGGCTCCTCTATCACTGGAGGGCCGTTCTATCTCTAAAGACTGAAGGCACCCTTGTGTCCCCAGCCCAGCCGTCTTTCTTGTTGCTGGCTGAGTCACGGGGTTTGGGAATGAGATCTGATTTCCAAAGCTGCTGAGAACAGAATGCCGGCACTTGTTCCAGAGGCAGGGTGGTGCTGTGGCTGGAACTCAGAACTGGGAGCCGCCTGGAGGGGGACCCGGAATTGGTGGGTTGTGACCCCAGAGAGTCCTGTTGCTCTCCCGGAGCTTATCTTCTCACAAGGGAAGGACAGTGCACAATGAAATCACCAGAAAGATATTGCTAGTGACAAGTGCTGTGATTAAAGTGAAACCGAGTGGTGGGAAAGAGCAAGACGGGAGGGCTTCTCTGTGGAGGTGATGTTCAAGGGGAGTCCTGATGAGACAGAGCCAGCCATGCAGAGAGCTGAGGGAACAGCAAGTACGGAGCCTCTGAGCAGGGTGTGATATTGGCCTGTCTGGAAAGCAGAGAAGAAGCAAGTGTGGCTAGAATCTGGTGATCAAGGAGGAGAGGGCATGAGATGAAGTCAAGAGGCAGGCACAGTCACAGGAAGGAGTTCGGGAGAAGTGCTGAGTATGGGAGGGTCGTTGAGTATGTTGAGGCGGGGGGGAGACAGATGACCTGATTTGTATTTTAAGAGGATCGCTCTGCTTTCTGGGTGGAGAATGGACTGGAGGGGCACAAGGCAGGAGGCAGGGTTGCCGGTCAGAAAGCTACTGCAGTGCTCCAGGTGGGAGAAGGAAACCATTTCATCCTCCAGTGAAAGAAGGCACCTTCCACAAAACAAATAGGGTGCCCTTCTTCGAGAAAATCTGTTCAGGATTGTGCTAATTCTGCACATTGAGAACTTCATTCCAGTAGAGAGCTGGCTGGTTATGAATGCTCTCTGAAGTATGTTTTACTAACCAGGCCCCGGACATGCACCTGTGTGCAACGGTCTGATCTGATGAACACCAGCAGCCCTGCAGGAACAAGCCAGTGAGAAAGGACTTGAGCACAGTGTCTCCAAAGCAAACCCCCAGCAGAGTATGGAAGAGGCCATGGTTTGTGTTGTATAACCGTGAGGCAAGGCAGCATTACACACTCCATGTCCGACTCACAGGCATGCGTTCCAGACTGTGTCTGAATCTGCCTTGCTGTCTACAGAAATCAGCACAAATCAGGATACGTTTAACACCCGCCGTATACTTCTGTCCTACATATTTCACAGTCTCCCAGCGTGGTTATCAGTTACGCTGTACAGAGGAGAGCCTATCACGCCCACTTACTGCATGTGATAGTGGAGACAATCCAGATTTCTTAAATTCTTTGTAATTTCTGACTTTTCATGAGCTGAAAAAAATACCATCAGTGTTGAAAGAAATCAGAAGGATTTCTTTGGGAAGATTTCGACAGTCATTTTCCCAGTTGCTGTGTGACTTTAAGCAAATTAATCAGCCTCTCTGTGCCTCAGTTTGTTCCTCTGTGAAGTGGTAATGATGTGATGTCTCCTTCTCAGGGCTGTTGTGTGCTTCAAGTCAGATCTTGAGCACACGGTCTTTTGGGACAGTGTTTGGGCCGTGATACATGCTGGGAAAGTGTTATCTGCTCCCAGGGAGGCAGCTGGTCTTCACATGAGTAGGGCTGCATTGGACATGAAATGCCACAGCTGTAAATGCACAAAGGATGTAAGTGTGCCTCTGCAGATTAGACTGCTGGCAAGTCAGGGCTATGTGTTGACAACAGTGACAAAGGCAGCAATAAGTATACATTGAGTGGAGACAGTGCTACTATTACAAGGTATATTTATCAGGGTCCTGGCAGGAAATAGAACTTCATTCAGATGATCCCACTGAAGAGACATTAATGAAGGCACCACTCACGTAGGAATGGAAAATGAAGGGAGCCAAAGAATTTGAGGTATCCAAAGACGATGGTGCTAGATGGCAGTTATTGTCACAAATTCCTCCGACCCCAGTATCCAGGCCCCTTTGCAAAAAGACTTTGCAGTTGGTTCTATTAAAAGATGAAGTCCATTTTCCCACTCCTTGAATCTGGCCTGGTCTTGGGACTTGTTTTGGCCAGTGGATCGTGCTAGACATGGTGTCATAAGAGGTCCAAAGCAAGACTTCTGGAAGCCTTGTGACTTCTGCTTTCACCTCCTTGGAAGATGACAGGAGACTTCCATGTACAGAAGCCTGGTGATGAGAGGCCACGTGGAGGAGAACCAAGGCACCCAGCCAACAGCCAGCGCCAACAGCCAGCACCAACTGCCAGCGCCAACTGCAAATCAGGTCATCCACCAAGTCAAGCTGTCAGGTGACGGCAGCTATGTAAATGATTCCCTAACAGCAGAAGAACTTCCTAGATGAGCCCAGCTCAGACTGTAGAATCATCTGCAAGTAAATGATGATTGTTTTGAACCCCTACATTCGGGGTTGGTTTGTTACACAGCAATAGATAACTGATGCAATTAGTAATAGCAGAGGCCAGTACCATCCCCAGGTCTGAAGGGTCACACAACTGCTAGAGACCTGTGCCTTAGGAAGGTGGGAATGGGGAAGAGATACCCCAACCTCTTTCCCTTCCTCATTTTCTATTTCTTTTCAGTATCTCCTACTGGGCAAACCCAACCGGAAACCGGAAGTTGAGAGAGACTGGGTGACACAGTCCAGAGAGTCAACCTTCCAGTGCTAGGAGTTGCTCTGGGGGTGGGTGGAGGGCACAAAAGGAAATAGCAGCAGGTAGGAATGTATGTGGGGCCCCACCCTTACTCCACAGGAGTCCTCAGCTCGCGTGGTCCTGGGGAGCCCTCCATCCTCAGAAAACCCGAACACACTCAGGGGCAGTCTCTGTAGACATCACTTGATTTCCTGAAGAAGAGAAAACAATTTGAGATGGCTCTGTGCGTTAGTTACTGTTTCTCCTGAGCTTTAAGGGGGTGATTTTCTCCATGGTCTGTGCTCACCACTGCTCAGACATTCCCCCATTCCCCATAAGACATGAAAAGGGAGAATGCAGTATACACCAACCCAGGGACCGCATCTCCAGCCATCCTCGCTGCCCAGACCATGTGTCCCACAGGGGAGCTCTCCAATCATCCTCCAGACTTTAACAGAACTCCTGAGCCCACGTTGCTGGTGAGCACCGCTGTCCGGGTTCTGCCCACTCCTGCTGCACGATCCTCCTGGCGGGGCTCACCAAGTGATCCAGAGTCAGTGACCTGCGGGAACAGAGCAACCTGGCGTGGCCGACAGACGCCCCCACCCCCAACTGGCAAAGTTCTGCTCTCAGGCTTGGAAGGAACCAGGGAGCTTTTTATTCAACCCCTGCCCTTGCGGCAGGAAAAATGAAACCACATTTTCAGCACTGCCCTTTCACAGGCAGCAAGGGCAGCCTCTGCAAGTTGGTGACAATTTAAACTTTCTGGAAAGGTGGAAGGGGTCATCATTTTCTTGCTGTTTTACCCTGAAATGATATCCACAGAATAGTGAGCAGTCTAGCTTTAGAGAAGAGCAGGGCAGGGCTCTCAGGATGGATGGGGTTTATCCTGATAAACCTCTTTCTGGGCTGGAGGAAAAAGCCCAGAACGGGATGGAAGCAGGTTGACTGGCTGGGGAGCCAAGAGGCTTTGCAGAAAAACCTGGGTGATGAGTACAGACAAAGTAACTCTTTAGCTTCTCATAAAAGAAACCAAAGGAGGAGCCAGCTGAAGTGGGGAGGGCGGAAGGGGGCTGCCCTTAGATGATGGAGTGCCAGCCGGCTCCCATAGAGGTGGAGCCTGACTCCCCGGAGTAGAGTGGAGGGGGCTCATCTGGGGTGTCTACCCCTACGATGGAAAAGCAATAGAAAGAATGTGAAAAGGAGCCACTCCCCTGGGAGACAGACCTACTAGGCCTGTTTCATCTTGGGCCTCATGATGCCGGGGTCCTGTTTCAGGTGGTGACTTCTTAACGAGGCCGCGCGTCGGGAGGCCGCACGGCTCTGCTATCTATCACACGGCCAGAAACAGGGCTCCACTGTTTCCTGTCCTTTTCTGCCGCAGGATCCGGTCCCATCCATCCTCCTAAGTGACGAGCCGTGGTCCACACCCCGCTCTTCCCATCTATGGCTGGAGGATAATGATGCCAGCTCTCATTGTGCTTCCAGACCTTGGGACCCAAGGGACAAGGCTTTCTTTCCTGCCAGAGATAGGGAGAGGGTGGGCCAGGGTTTCAAACACTTACCCTTCCTCCCGCTGAACAGACATGGGGAGGGATGTGGAAAAGGGACAGAGGCAGCCCCGAAGGCCCTGCGACCAGGTCGGGAGGAGCATTCAATCAGGGACCTGACATTTGCCTATTGACCTCTTATCGGAGTTGCTAAGTCACTGAGGCCTCTGTGCTGCAGGACTGGGAAGGAAGGGATGGCCCGGCCCGGCCAGTCCTGCTCCCGGCTCTGTGCCCGGCGCCCGCCCGCCATTAGCATTTCCCTGACATCTGACTGATATCTTCATTTCACTTTGGTAAACAGGCCACCTCAAGGCCAAGGTGACAGTGACCTCTGGCGCTGCAGGCGGCACAAGATTCCCCCTGGAGACCCCGGTAAAGCACTCTCACGTGGGCCAGGGCTCTTAATTCCCATCCCCGCCGCTCTGATTAGTGCTGACAAAAAATAAATAAGAAACCATCCTGCAGAGCAGACAGCGGGCGTGCTGGGCAGAGAAAAGAGATGCTAGGAAGGGCGCCAGGGAGGGTTGGGTGAGGCATGGGGGAGGTCGGACTTAGAAGGTCGCCTTTGCTTCTCTGCCACCACGTAAAATGCAGCTACCCGGGAAGTGCGACCAAAGGGAGCCTGGCTGTGAATAGGCTGCAGCGCACAGCCTCCGAGCTGCCGCATTTCTGACTTTTAGGAAGGATCTCCAGTGTGAAGTCTGTCACAGGCTCTGATCTGGCAAAGACAATTAAATATAGATCCTTGAGGGTGAGGGGTGAGTGGCGTGGAAGCCTGAGCTGCAATGCAATTTAATTCTGAACATTGAATGGGATCCATTCACACGCTTGACAAGCTCAGCTGAGCATGTGTGTACGTTGTGCCAAGTGCAAGGCACACCCAGATGAAACGCACCTTGTCCCCCAAGAAACCCGGGTTCCAGGGGGTTGCAACCCCTCTTTCCTACAGGAGCCAGGCAGGCAACATCAATAAATGAAGCAGACAGGGCGTGAGGCAGTGTCGGGGCTGGGTGAAAAGTCATGTGTCCTCTGTGCAAGGATTAGGGAGCTAGTCAGCCCCAGGTGACTGTCCCGACACAGAAATAACTGCCCAGTATGGCTGTGCTTTACAATTTTTAAGGAGAAAATATATATTTGGGATTTTGTGTGATTTTTTTTTGTTGTTTTTTTGTTTGTTTGCTTTTAAACACTGTGTGGGCTAAACAATGTCTGTAGGCCTGTTGGGCCCAAGGAGGATCTTATAATAATAAATGATAAGAGCTGAAATTGAAGGAGTCCCAGAAGCTTATGGGAGCCTGGGGTGAGGGTAGGAGCACTGAGCCAGCCAGCGTAGGGGTCAGAGCGTCTTCCCTACCAAGATGCACTGAGTCTTGGGTTGTAATGGGAACATAAATCCAGACAAAAAGATTGGGGGAGAGCCCATGCCAGACAGAGGAGCAGAAATGCCACTGGAAACATCACACATACCTGCCCAGCTGAAGGCTGTGTTCCTTGGTCTTCCTTGCAGCCACGGGGGGCGATCTGACCCACGCGTCTGTCTTGTGTCCTTAAAGGGAGAGGGGCGTGTGCAGCTCCTGCCTCACCTCTTCCACCTTGTTGAGAGGCATGGTTGTCAGGGGCCCAGATTGCTGAGCTGGTGATTCCACCTCTTTGCCTTGCTTTCTGTAAAACTAAGAGACTATTAAACTTAATTAATTTTGCATCCCTGATGCAGCAGCCAAGCTTCTATCCGAGGAGTAACTCAGCGGTCAGCTAGTGCTTGTGGCTCCTGGACCTTGTGAGCCTAGCTTTCCCTCCTCCCACCCTGGCCCACACCACATCATGCCCTCGAGTTCCCACAACAGTGACAACAGCCAGGTACCCGGATGACACCACTGATGTCACTGAAAGAGGTTGACTGAGTGCCTGGGTGGAGCACGCATATGACCATCACACAGACTTTGATCCCCAGCTGGACCCCTATGTCTTTCATCCGCTCTATGAGCATATCTTTTCCCCAGCTGCCTGTGACAGCCACAGAATGCCCCTTGCAGCCCTCTACTTAACAGGCTGTGTAAGTGACCAAGGCCCCTGCTACATCTGTGTGGCAGGGAAACTAAGGTGGGCCATCCCTGGCAGATACAGAACTCCTCTGACAGTAGACTACAGCTCAAGGACGGCCCTGCCAAACCATTGTGATAGTACGACAGTCTAGGGTGTTTCCACCCAATCTTCCTTTCCTCTCTCCTTAGGTTTTTTCCTTAGACTGCTTCCCTCATGGTGCCATGGTGGCTGCCATAGTACCCAGTCACCACACTCAGATGCAACAACTTTTGCCAGAGGGAAAAGGAGATTGAATTTCTCTGTGTTTCTCATTCTAAGAGTGAGCAGACTTTCCGCATAGTCCTGCAGCAGGACTGAGGTCAGAATTGTGTCCTGCATAGCTTCATACTTATTATTGTCACAGGAATGGGATTGCATGTTGGGCTTGGACAGTTGGGATTTAGTCTTGAGCTGGGGGTAGGGTTACCTTGCCCGAGGAGTGGAGATGTGAATACAATTGTGGTTCCATTTTTAGTTGGAAAATGTGTTGCTCTTCCCTCACTTTCCACCATTCAAGCTGTTCAGCCCCTTTCTATTTTTGCTGAACTGTCTCTTGGTCTCCCAAAAGGCACAAATCTCTTCTTGGTCGCTTGACTGCTAAATTGGTTCTATTTAGCATCTTGCTGGCAGCCAGGAGTGGTCTGATTCCTGAGTTCTTTTTACTAGTAAGTTGCCTTTGGCTGCAAATGATTAAAGTCTTTTGAAGTAATCGGAAGTAATGAAAGATCTTTCTTTTAAAAAATGATTTTCTGACCATGTGATCTCATATTGAAGATAATCTCTACCCTCCCTTCCAGCTTAATGTCTGACCCTTGGGAACACACACTAGTGTTCAGCCATGGTGGCCCAGGCCTTGCCTCTGGCTTGCTGTACAATTTGGGATAAATAAGGGCTTCTCGCTGGGCCTCAGAATCTCAATCCAAAAATTGATTGGGCTGGATCAGATCTGGAATAGGAAATCATTTCTGTTAAGTGGTTGGGGCTGTCTGGAGCAATATGTTCAGAAGGACTCAGAAGTTCAGTGGGGAAGGTACTGTGACCTCTTGGTGATGCCCGACAAGGGCATGACACAGGAGAGGGGTCGGATGCATTCTGTCGGGAAGATGCAAGATCTTGAAGAGCCTTCTAGCTCTAATATTTTGGCTCTTATTTTCCCCTTTCCCACAGTTTATGCTGAGACTTTAAAGAGGCAATTTAGCGCAGTCGGGAAACTGGCCTCTGATAAACCTGGTGACTGTATGGCCCTGGGCTTGTGTTTCTTCAAATACAACATTGTTTTGTTGCTAGAACTTCTCCTTGAATACAGAGCTGGAAGTAAAATCTTGGTCTATAGCCTTTATAAATGAGTATGTCCTGCTTTGTGTTTTATAGATAAATACTATATAGGTATGAATATGAATATAGACATATAAATATGAAGTGTATGTATGTAAATATATGTATATGTAACAATGTATACACATACACATTGTCAGAGGTCTAGAAAGCATACCTGGTGCATCCTAATTCAGTCACTCAGTCATTCAACACACACATGTTGCACGTCTACTAAGTGCCAGGCACTATTGGGTGCCGGGGATACAGCAGTGAACAAGACGATCAGTCTCTGACCTCTTCAAGGAGCTTTTACTCTAGGAGGAGAGAGAGAGAGACAATAAGCCAGTGTGTACATAATTGTTTCTTGTACATAAATGTAGAAACTTGAAGGAGGTGAGGGAACAGCATCCCAGGCAGAGGGAATAGCAACTGCAAATGCTCTGAGGCAGTAATGGACTTGGTGCGTTCAAGAGACAGCAAAGTGGCCAGAGTGGAAGGGACATGTTGGCCAAGGGGAAGCATCAGGGGAGGGAAGATGAGAGGTTGGGGAGGCCAGGTCCTGCAGGGCTTTGTAGGAGAAGGTATAGACTGTGCCCTAAGAAGGATGGAGGCTAATAGCGTTCTGAGTGGGAGAGGGACTTAGGTTTTAAAGGATTCTCTGGTTACTGTGTGGTTGGAGAGTGTCTGGAGGTGGGTGGGGACACCTTGCTGTTTTAGGCTGTTTTAATAGCAAAGGCAACAGGGGATGGTGCCTCTGGCCGTGGTGGGTTGGAGGGGTGGGGAGAAGTGGTCAGTTTCCCATGTATTTCAGAGATGGAGCTGATGGAATTTGGGGGTGGATTCTGTCTCAGGGATAAGGGACTCAGGAATGGTTCTTACATTTCTGGCTGTGAGCAGCTGGTGAAAGGTGGTGCGATTTACTAAGAAGGGAAAGATCGGGGAGGCACAAGCATGGGGTGAGGAAATCAGGGTCCCACTGGGACAAGTTAAGATGATCACTAGCCTGGTGTAGGGGAGCCCAGAGCTGCACATAGAAATTGCAAGATGGCGTGCAGTGCAGGTAACACACAATGTGCACACCTGTACAAAGGTCAGGAACATAAAAATGTCTCAGGGCTAAAAATACATATGCAGATATATGATTGTGCAGCTTTTCAGACCAAACTCCTCTGGGCTCACATTTGCATGTATTTAAGCAAGAAAAAGATATTCTTAAGAATGAACAGCCTCAGTCCTGTACCAGTTCAATCTCTCTTGCTTGGAGCGGTTGATTTTGCTCAATACTTATCTCACAGACTCCCTTGACTTCCAAGGAAAACCAGCTGCCTGTTAGTGGAAAGACTCAAGTCAAAGAGCAGCTGCTCGTGGGGCACGTGTCTGCGACTCTGGGGTTTTTCAGGCCTCGGCAGCTGCAGCCTTGGAACTGGGTGAAGGCCGTCTCCACCCCCTGCAAATTGAAGGCTACCCAGGTGAGAAGTGCAGGATGAGAGGAGTGTAAGCCTGCACTGGGGTCTTCGATGGTCCCAGCGTGCTCTCAGAAGCTCAAGGCTGCTCTAAGCAGGATCTAAACAGAGTAACGTTGGAAGAATTAGAAGTGCTGGTGATTTTTTTTGACATGTGGACTCTTTGACGGTTGTGGATTGTTTATTTTGTTCATGGGGGATGGGATGGGGACTTGATAGTCAAAGAACAGAAAGATTAAGTCAGTTTTATAAGGACTTAACAATTCAGACTTGTCAACTCAACAACAGCAAACCAATTAACACGATTTTTTTTAAAAGGGCAAAGGATGTTCTTAAAATATCCATACTACCCAAAGCAATCTACAGATTAAATGCACTCCCTATCAAAATTCCAATGGCATTTTTCACAAACATGGAACAAACAGGCCTAAAGTTTGTAGGGAACCATAAAAGACCCTGAATAGTGAAAGCAACCTTGAGAAAAAAACAAAGCTTGAAGGTATCATGCTCTATGATTTCAAACTATGTTTAAAAGCTCTAATGATCAAACAATATGGTATTGGCATAAAACCAGACACACAGATCAATGGAACAGAAAAAAAAAGTTCATCCAAAGGAGATAAATACATGACCAACAGGCACATAAAAAGATGCTCAACATCACTGATCGTTAGAGAAATGCAAATCAAAACCACAGTGAGGTAAAACTTCATGCCCGTGAGGTTGGCTACTATAAAAATTAAATAAATAAAAATAACAAATGTTGATGAGGTTTAGAACCCTTGGGTATTACTAGTGGGAATGTAAAATGGCGCTGTCATTGTGGAAATTGCTGTGGTGGTCCTCACAAAATTAAACATAGAATTACCATCCGATTCTTCTGGTTTATGCCGAAAAGAGCTGAAAGCAGGGAATGGAACAGACACTGGTAACCCATCTTCAGAGCAGCGTTATTCAGAACAGCCAAAAGTTCCAACTCCTGTCGCGCTTGCCCTGAATGAAATTCCGACGGATTTCATCATTTTGTTCTAGCCGTGGGCACGGGTCTTTCTTCTTTGTCACGGGTTTTTACATTGGATGGCATCTGATATCCTTCTAGCAAGGGGTGAATAGCTGATAGCTAGACACTCGTGAGGCAGATGAACCGTGAAAAGCACTTTGTGAGAGAGTCGATCTACATTTTCACAAAGGGTTAGATTTCACCGTGGATTTGGCAGCATTAGCCTGAGAGCATCCCGTCTCTACGTGACTGGGCCTGGCAGTTTCTTTCAACACCAGCCATGGGGGATTCAGTCATGCCACATGTTGTAACAAAAAAATAACCCCAAAGTTGCAGTATTATTGCCAAGTCAGACCTCAAAATGGCAACAGGCATTGTTCGTCTTTGTCTGACTGATCTCAGCATAGTGCCCTCCAGCTTCATTCATGTTGTCACCAGTGGCAGGATTTCCTTCTTTCTCTTGGCTGAATAATATTCCACTGTATATAAATATATTGTGTCTTCTTTACCCATTCATTGTTGATAGACACTTAGGTTCTTTCCATATCTTAGCTGTTGTGAATAACACTGCAATAAACATGTGAGTGTAGCTATCTTTTTGATATCCTGTTTTCATTTCTTTTGGATAAATACCCACAAATCGGACTGCTGGACAAGCAAAAATCACCAAGTGGGACTACATCAGACTAAAACATCTCCTCACAGCAAAGGAAACAGTCAACAAAATGAAAAGACAACCCACAGGGTGGATGAAAATACCTGCAGATCACGTATCTGATAAAGGATTGACACCCAAAGTACGTAAAGAACTCACACAACGAAATGATGACAGCAATAAAAAAATCTGATTAAAAATAGGACTGCCACACACTGGTCTTTGAGAAGCACTGGTGTAAGGCCTTGACACGCACCCAGACACACTGTAAATACTTGATAAAATGTGAGTTGATGACAACAGGAGGTTGGACCTATTATTTTTATGGTAAGGAATCTCAAATCTGCCTGTGATAGAAATAGTCTTGAAGGCTCTTTAAAGTCACTCTTTATCTAAATCAGAAATAGAAAGAAAATAAGAAGTGGGCAGATGAGAAAGACCCAAATTCTTATGGGTAAAAAAAAAAAAGGAAGAAGAAAAGAAAAAAATATATTGAGTATCATAAGTGTTTCTTAAGCCATCTGTGTGAAGGAAATAACAAAACCAGCCTTGAAATACCAGCAGGAGAGAACACTGGAGAGCTTCACTCAACAGAATTATTGGAATTGGCTCTTCTGGTTTAGAAAAAAAAAAAATTCAAATAGATTTGTCATTTTTTTTTTTTCTCCCCTAGCGTGATTACAACTCCCAGTAAAGCCAACAATCGGTTTTCGGCTCCTTTTGATTCTACTCATCCTGTGGTTAATAATTTCCAGTTTACCCAGCAGGCTACGTCACCTCCCCTTCCCTGGGAAAGCATTTCTGTGCTCTGGCTGGCAGCAAACCTGTCTTCTCAGCAGCTGCCCAAGCCATCCTGCCCGCCCCTGCCTTCTCTCCAACAGGGACCCTCCCGGTGGGTGTCAGAACAGTGCCTTAGTGTTCTGTACGGGGGAGAGGGAAGAAGCCAGGGCTGTCTCCCCCTTCTTTTATAATCTGGCAATGAGAAGAATTTTCTCCCTGTTTCCTGGGAAATAGATGATAAAGGACATTTTGTCTGCTGCTATTTATGTATACCTAGGCTGAACAGATCCCAAAACTCTGCTCCCCACCCCGCCCCCTCCGGAGCTGGAAATTTGAAAACATGGGACTATAATGAAAGCCCAGAGCCAGCAGCCTGGCGTGAGCCGGCGCACCCCATCTCCCCTGCCTCCTCTCGCTTGCTGTTGAAAGCTACGCCGGCCGCTGCCCTTCCTGGCCCTGAGAAATGTTTCTTTTAGGGGATGGCATGAGGGGATTTGGGGGAAAGTGGGCTAGAGTGGTCAGAGGGCATGTCCCTGCAGCCTAGAGCCCCAGTCTGCCTGGTGCCTGCCCCCTCCCGGGTGCAAATCTTTGCCCAGCCGCCTTGAGATGACCAAATCTGGCCAGCGTGGGGGGTGTGCTGCGAACAGGCCCAGTGAGTTTCTGATCATCCTTTCCCCAGTTTACTTGAATGAGCTGATTGGCTGCAAAACAAACCAGCAGCAAAACCCAGAGTGTTCCCAAAGAGTGTACCTGCAACTTCCTGTTTACGAGCGCCATGTGAAAAGCCCTGGGGACCAGTTCTGCACGCGTCAGTTTTCTTTCTGCTTCCTCTGAGATCCCTGACGTGTGAGGGCAAAGGCCTTCCTCTCTGCCACCTGGAAAAATAATATGCTGGGAACAGGAGCTCGAATGAGAAGGCTGCTCAAAACAAAACAAAACAAACAAACAAAAAAACCTAAAAAAACAAAAAAGCAAAACGAACTTGCAAGTTGGGGTTTGTGGCTGTGGTTGACTCGAGCCTGAATTTTCAGGTCCTTTTGGGAGCATCCGCCATCCCAGTGCGGGGTCACAATCTCAAACTTCTGGGCTCACTTGGGGACATCGGGGACAGCCGTTGGGGGTGGGGAAGGCAGTGGCAAAGGCGTTAACCCCCCCCCCACCTGCTGTGTGTCCCTTGCTTCCGCCTTTCCTTTTCCTGGATGAGAACGAAGTGGTTAGGCATTCTCGAAGGGCTTTATCATGGTGACACCAGGCAGGTGGTTGTCCCAGGAACGCCTGGATGACCCAGAAGTTCTTGCTTTCACGCAGCTGGGTGGTGGGGCGGTGGCACCACAGAGGCCATTGCTGAAACAGTGTGCAGGGACCAGCAGGCGTTGCTCTCCCCTGGGAGCTTGTTAGAACAGAGTCTCAGGCCCTCCCCGGCCCCCCTGGTCCGAATGTGCCTTTTAACAGACCCCCACTCCCCCCGGCGATCCCTGCACACAGTAAAACTGGAGAAGCACCGCCCGAGGGGACCCAGCCCCCAATCCTCCTTTGGGAGATGCCTGTGCTGACTTTGGACAACCTGTGCTTCAAAAAAATCTCATGGGCACCTTGACTCTTGCAATTGAGCTTGTTTCTCTCTTTGCTAAGAAAAGCAGGTTTAATTCAACTGAAGCGTTGACTTCTCTGGCCTCATGTCTAAGGCCTGCCACAGTGCAGAGAGCTAATAAGGTCACTGCTACGTCCCTATGAGAAGAGTTTCTCCAATGAATTATGATGTGTCCTGAGACCTGAAAATTCCAATGCCGGGGGGCAGGCAGGTGACAAAGACGCTGAAAGCGGGCCAGGTGGGCCCGTGAGGACAGACAGCACATGTCCTGGCTGAAGGGGCAACTGCTGCTCAACCCTGGCCTGTCCTTGTCATGCAGGGCGGCCAGACCATGATATTTCTCAAAAGAAGCCTGAGTTTGGATTTTTTTTGAAATCGCCCACTATTAAAATATTGGCAATAAATTGAAACTTTTTTTTTTTTTTGAAATAAAGAAAACATGGGGTAAACCTAACCAATCAGGTCAGGGAACAGCTTGGGGCCATGGGTCCGTAACCACAGATGGAGGCCCTCCACTCGGAATGAGCTCTCAGACTGGTGGAGGAGATGGAGAATGTTGTCTTAATACCACAAAGGAACGATGCAACCAGAACTCTGAAAAGAGGTGCTGGGTTCAACCTAAGGGCGTCTTTACTCCAGTTGTCCATTCATTATTCAGAAGTGTTTACTGATCCCCTAGTATGAGCCAGGCTTTAAGCCGAGGCTAGGAATAAACAATGAACAAGACGGGGAAGGGTATAGCTCAGTGGTAGGGTGCATGCCTAGGGTGAATGAGGTCCTGGTTCGATCCCCAGTACCTCCACTAAAAAAAAAAATTAAACATAATTACCTCCCTTCCTCCTGACAAAACCCCCAACAAGACAGATAGAGTCCATGCCTTTAAAGAGTATGCAGGCAGGCTAAAAATGGGAATGGTGTTCCAGGCAGGGAGACTTGCATGTGCAAAGGTCCTGAGGTGCAAACAACATGTTGTAGGTGTGGAGCTACAAGCAGATCAGTGCTCAGGGAACTTGCTGTGTGATGGAAATGAGGCTGGAAAGGCAGGAGGGGGTCCGATGACAGTAGTCCATACTGTACATACAATTAAGGAGCTTAAATTTGGCTGAAATTCAGTTGCTTAAATTCATGCTAGCTGTTGGGAGGAGGATGGATTTAGGAGTTGGTAAATACCAGATGTCCAGAGATCTGTCAGGGGAGACTTGGGTAGTGGTCTAGGAATGGGGTTAAAATGAAGACCTGAACTGGGGCATTGTGCAGGGATGGAGAGGTGGGTGTGGATTTGAGAACTGTGCAGGAGTAACAATCAGCAGGATGGTGCTATCTAGCTTGATGGGGACCGAGGGGAAGAGGGAGGAGCCAGGGTTTCTGGCATGTGTGCTTGCTGGACGTGAACTGCCGTGATTGGGGGTAACAGTGGTCTATGCATGGTCTTTGGAGACCTGGCGATCAGCCCGTGGGGGTGAGGGCCCTTCAGAGAGCAGGGATTCGAGCAGCTGTCAGAGAGTGTCCTCCCTGCCCGACTTCATTAGCCTCCGGCTCCCCTGAGCGGCTCCCGGAGTCCCTCCTAGAAACACAGCCACGAAGAACCCAGCTAGGAAAGCATGCACGTCTGCTGGGGAAGGGCGCCACTTTGAGTGACTTTACAACGCTTGTGCTGCAGACACACCTGGCGGTCTTACATGTTTCCTAAGACGAGGCAGGGTTTCACAAACACCAACAAGCAAATCAGAAGAAATATAAACACATATGTAAATGTTGCGGTTTTGAATATTTGTGGCTAAATTTGCCTTTACATTATAATGTGAATTTAAATTTACTGGAAGAACTCATAGGGGGACCAGCTCTTATTTTACTGTGTACTTTATGAGTACCAGGCCCCCTGCGTTTACCCGCTGTCTCGGCGAATCTCCATACTGTCCTTGTGAGGCTGCTTTATTATTGCTGATTTTTAATAAGTAAACAGACCAAGACTGCGGTGAGTTGAGTGCCTCACACTGGGCTGCACTTAGAAGCGACAGAACCAGAATTTCAACCGATCCCACCCCTAAGCTTGTCCTTTTGATTTAAGCCCCTCGTTCTCAACCCTGGCTCCACACTGGGAGCCCTGGGGGAGCTTTAAATAATCCTGCACCAGGTGTTGCCCCCGTGAGTCCAAAGCAGTTGGCCTGAGGTGTGGCCCCTGCGTAGCATTGCTCAGAGCTCCCCAGGAGACCTGAGTGTGCGGCCAGGGTAGAGAACCCCTGCTTGGAATCCGTCTCACATGTTGCTGTAGTGCCTCCGAGTTCAGGGAGCCAGGGGGCTGGTTTCAAAGCCGAAGTTCCCTTTCTGATTACGCCTTTCGTAATCCCAGGCCGGCTTAAAGGGAAGTGTATGGCCATCCTTTAAAGCAAAACAAAACAAGACTGTTGGGATGGATGGAGCGTGGACTGTGAACCAGATCAGGGCTAACTGGTTCCCTGCATGATGTCATGTCTCCCTCCCTACACCGTCCTCACTGTACAGAGGAGGAAACTGAGGCCCAGAGGGTGGACGTGTATGCACAGGTCACAGCGCTGGTGGGTGGTGGCACCAGAATTTAGACACGGGGTCCTGTTTCCTGTCTGGCCCTAGAAACCGCTCTGCTGTGCGCTCACACACACACACACACATACGTGCTCAGCAGTCTTCATTTCTGTTCCTTAAAGTTGCGGCATGGGCTTCGGAGGAGTTAGGGATGTACGTGGGGTGGGAGGCGGGGATCTGGTCTCTATACCAACCTCCAGAGGCCCAGGGCAGTGTGCGCTCAGCTGTGCCAAGGGGCCAGAGGCAGACAGGACCACCGTCCATCCCTGAGGCCTGGCATCCTCTCTCAGCAGAGGCCCCCCTGCCACCCGTCCGGGCCCCTCCAGGTTGGGATGCCCCAAGTGTTGGTGGGGGGACCTGAAGGACCGAGCACCCTGAAACTCCTGTGACTTAACTTCCTGCCTTTACTCTTAGACCCTTGCATTCAACATGAAGGCTGTTGGAACAGGATTAATAATCCTGAAAAATGTAAAAAAAATACCATTTCTTGAGTTTGTGACATTTACGTAGCAGGAACCAGCAAGCGATGAGAATCCGTGCTCTTGTTTGAGTCTCATCACATGCACAGAGAACGGTAAAGTGAGCCCCACATTACTGACGTGAGGCTCACGGCTCATGTGACTTCCTTAAGGTCATCACACAGCTAGGAAGTGGCACTGTTCAACTCTGTGCCGACTCTGCTGCAAAAAAGGGATTGCTTTTTCCTGCCCACTCAGCTAACCACCCTCCTGGCTATACTACCCTGTGCCGGAGAGATGACAGGTGTAGACTGTGTTTCAGGTAAACCAAGGACTTGCTTCCTGGTCTCATACGCTGAGTCTTAGCTTACCAGTTAAAGCTGAAAACAGTGCCTGCAGAAATCCCAGTTCAGGCTCTCTGCTTGACAGATGGAGAAATTGAGACCCAGTGAGGCGAAGCGACTTGCCCAAGGTTCTGCAGTCAGCGAGCTCTGGCCTGGGACTAAAACTCAGGTCCCTGGACTTGACGTCTGGTTCTCTTATCAACCACAGGCCTGCTGGTGTCATTCATTTATTCATTCACTCACTCATTTATTTGTTCAGTCTGCTGAGCAGCATTTTGGTGTGTTTGTTAACCTTATTTCACTTGACTCTTGAAATAACCTCATGAGGTTAGTTATAACTCTGACTACTGATGAGGCAGCTGATGTTCAGAGGGGTGAAGTGTGCCATCCAAGACCCCAGCAGGCAGGTGGCAGGGTGAGAACTTGAAACCAGGTCTTGTGGGAGAGGGGAGTAGCTGGGGAGTCAGGGGGAAGTCAGGAGGGAGGCAGGTCAGGGATGCTGCATGGGCAGGTCAGGGCTGCCTTTGGCTGCTGTGGGCTCTGCCTCTGTTCTGGGCTTAGGGGTGAAGTCAGTGGGCTGGAGTTGAATGTAGGGGTGAGGCTGGGCCTGTAGATGAAGGGAGGTCATGGAAACGGGTGTCTGAGGTGGGCCCACTGGAGGGGGCACGGATGATCCTCCCTGAGAGGTCTCTGAACAAGACCCCTAGGAGGGCATCCTGGGCACTGCCATCCTCAGAGGGCGGGGTGGTTCCTGCCCACCGCTGAATCGCACCGGGGCCACCGGCTGGGCACGGCCCCTTTCAGGGGGCTTGTCCAGGTCTGCGTCACTGGGTGGGAGTAGGGAGGATGGGGGTGTGGCCCGGTGCTTCCTGCCTGGTCACCTGTACCTCCTGTGGAGTCGAGACAGCTACAGCACTGAAGTGTTTTATAGCTGGAAACAGCTTCTGAGATTATTGGGGCCAGCATTTCCCAAAGAACAGGGCAGGTAAATGGGATCATTTAGTACCAAGTGTGCGCCACCTCCCTGGTGGAACAGGTACTGAATGACACATACCTGGTACTCAGTGACATTGAATTAACCAACGAGGCATGGATCCCCTCTTCCGGGCTCCTTCAACCCTTGTGATTATGTCGGGAGAGAGCCTCAGCTTGGTAAAGTCTCACCTTGGTGCTGGGCTGTCTTAAACACCTCGCAGAACACCTGCTAATCTCCTCCCAGCCCCTCACCCCAGACCTGAGGCCCGGAGTCTTCACGAAGTGACAGCATCTAATGAGCCATGTCTCATCTTGTTTTGTTTATGGCCTCTCTTCTATCAGTGGCCAGTGGTACTGGCTTTTCGGTTATGGTAGTGTTAGAAAGTTTTTGTTTAAATTAGCAATTATGTTTTCAAAAGGGAGTGCCTCTGTTTTAGGGACAAATATTAAGTCAGTAATCACACAGGCTTTCGTGGGTGTGGCAACTTTTGAAGCAGAAGGGAGGTGACAGAAGGCGGGAGGCACTGAGCCAGCGACCCTTCAGCGCTATTGATGGAACCTGGGAAGGGTTTTGGCCAGAGGCACGCAGCAAGGCGGGGCGAGCAGGCAACTTCCGACCACTTTTCTCTCCTGTGGCTATCTGACAGCCTCCCTTGGCTTCCTCTATTGTTTATAAGCCTGGGGACCAAGATGTGGTGGATGGAGTTCTCCCACAGTGTGTGTCCGGTTATCCCAGCCTCCTTGGACGTGGCTGTACCTTCTGATCTTGTCTCAGACTTGAGAAGCCCCCTGCCTCTGGGCAGATTTCCCCGCCGGGCTGATCTGGGCAGCAGGTGTCTGTCTGCCCCTCGGGAGACCCCTGATGCCTGGCCAGGCGGCCATGTCTCTGACTTCCGGGCCGTGCCTCTGTTGTCATTCTCCTGCGTAACCCCAGCCCACCTTCCCCAGCTTAGCTGGAGTACCATCTCCTCTCGGATAATTTCTCGGGTCCCCGAGGCTGGGTGCCCCTGCTCTGTGCTCTCAGCCACATGCTCTTTCTGTCACAGCACTCGTCATGGGACACTGTCACTGTCTAGTTACTCAGCCATTGCCCCTGTTACATTTTGCACCCCTTGAAGGAAGGGCAGTGGTATCCTTAACTTGGCATTCCCAGAGTCTAGGGCCTGGCATTTAGAAGGCCCACGTGAAGTTTGTTGAACAATATAATAATAATAACAACAACAAAACAACAATTGCTTTTAGTGAACACTCACTGGGTATCCCCATTTTATGAATGACACTGAGCTCAGAGATGGTAAGCAGGGGCACACAGCAAATGACAGAACTAAAACGGGAACCAAGGCAGCCTCTGGAGCCCATATTCTCGGTGCATGTGGCAGCCAGTGTCTCTCTGTCCCTCCCTCTCCACACACACACAGGTACATGGTGAGGCTGGAGATGCTGATGAAAGGTTCCAGCCCTTCGTGCTCCTCTCCCTCTGTTTGCTGTTTGCTAACCTGGCCTCCGTCCCTTCCGGGACCCTGGCCCAGGCTGTCTGTGGGTGCAACCGCCCTCACCCTACAGACTGCCAGGCAGGCCACCGGGACCCGGCTGCCCACCGGGAGCCCATTAGTTAAGTCAGCCGACGGTAGGATTATGCCTTTGCCACAGTGATTTCAGGCCCAGCTGCCAGGCCCGTGTGCAAATTTGTGCTGATTTGATTAGCTTGTTTAGTCATTGCTGCTGATGAGAGCGGACTGCGGCCACCAAATGACATTCTGCTGCCTGCAACTCTGTAATCGCTTTTGGAAGGGATATTATGTTAATATCTCACACAAGAGCCTCCAATCATGCAGAACGTCGGGGCGGCCAGGCCCAGGCCATATGGTGTATCCGAGGTCCTCCTTTGTAATCCTGGGTAATTGAAATCCTCGGCCTCATTCAGACGCGGAAAGGGTTCTTCTGATGGGTAGCAGAGGGCCCTTTGGCAATTTACTCACCAGTCCTTATGGGAACGTTATTTGGGGAATGATGGCAGGGTGGGCGGGGATTCATGCCAGGGAAACTTGACCCTTTTTAAGAACAAAAATCCCTGGAATCTGATTGTTTAAGAAGAAAACCAACAACAACAGTAGTAACTACCCGTTCCTGAGCTCTTCCTGTGTTCCCGGCACTGAGATAATTACATCCAGCACCTTGTGGCAAACTGCCAGACAGATGTCACTCCCATTTCAAAGATGAGGAAACTGAGGCTCAGAGAGAGCCACCAGCTTGCCTAAAGCCACAGGCTAGAAGTGCAGGCACCAGGACCTCTCCCAGCTCTGTCTGATCCCCATGCCCTAGCCTTGGACAGCTACGGTCAGACCAGGAGCTAGAGGGGATTCTGAGAACATCAGAGGCCCCCCCAGACAGCTACCACTTAGCGCAGGGCCTTGAAAACGTGAGCAAGCTTCAGAAACCCCTGGAGATCTTGTTAAAACTCACAGATTGCTAGACCCGATTTCGAGTTATGATGCAATAGGTCTGGGGTAGAACCCAAGAATTTGCATTTCTAGCAAGTTCCCAGGTGTGGCTGATGCTCCAGGTCCAAGGACCCCACTTTGAGAACCACTGGTCTAGGGAATACGTGCTGTAAGCCTGTACTACCCGAGTGTAAGAGGCACATATTTTCATCCCCATTTTTCTGAAGAGGAAACTGAGGCTTGGACAGCTGAATTTACTGTCCTAAAGGCTCCTAGCTAGGATGTGGGACTGGAAAAGAGGTGACTTGTCCATTTCAGGAAGGTCACAGAGCCAGGACTCAGCCCATGTCTTTGATTTGCCATCCAAAGATGTGGCCTCGGGGAGGCGGATGTTGCATTTTGATTTTGCCTCCACCAGAAAGAACACAGAGAACTGTGTCAGTGCTGCTTCTAAGGA
This sequence comes from Camelus ferus, assembly GCF_009834535.1. Classification (NCBI taxonomy): domain Eukaryota; kingdom Metazoa; phylum Chordata; class Mammalia; order Artiodactyla; family Camelidae; genus Camelus; species Camelus ferus. Next base: position 5,401,785 of record NC_045717.1, on the reverse strand, counting down.
GCCGTCTCTGTTGTGGCCCCAGGAGGTCGCCCACATTCTCCTGCAGGCCTTGGCTTGGGCCATGGTGGGCTCCAGAGGAGTGGCCATGTGCGCAGGCCGGCCTGGCCTTTCTGAGGGCTGGCTTGGATCCCCCCTTGAAGCTGACTCGTGCTTGCACAGAGGAACCCCAAGCAGGGATAGGCAGCCTAAAGGGCCAGAACCTGGGGCAAATGAGGAGCCGGGAGGCTCAGGGCAGAGGGGATCTGTTTCCTTCCATTCCACCATCTAGAGTGTTGCATTCTCTGAAGGGAACCTGGTGACAATCAATTACAGGCCCTTCTTTCCTTCTCTCGTGATCAAAGTCTGCCCAGGCTGGCCAGCCAGATAAATCCCTGATCAACCTCCCCTCCCTGCCCTTCACATTTCTACCAGGTGAAGGAAAAGGAAACCATCGATCATGGAGCATCACCCCAGGCTGGGCACAGACCCCATGCCCTGCCATAAAGAAGATGCAATGTTCCCATCATTCCCATTTTACAGATGCACAAACTGAGGCTCAGAAAGGCTTCTGCCAAATGTCACCCATTTGGGACAGAGCAAGGATTTAGAAGTGAGGCTGGCTAACCTCAAACCCAGGCCTCTGTGCACTCCCCCGACTGCATCCTCCCTCTCCCCTTCCTTAAAATGCTGCTGAGCAGTTGTCGGTCTCCTGGAAGAGAAATAGTTTTCACTGACTCCCAAGCGTATTTGCCAGTGGAAATCTTTTCCTTGCTTCTTTCTTTTTTCTAGTGCAGAGTGCCTTATGAGAATCAGATGCTAGGGAATTGAGTTCTTTTGACTTGTGCCCTTGACTTCCAAGCACCAGCCTTCCAGCTCGGGCAGCTGGGTGCCTGGGATGCGCTTGCTAGGCTGGGACCTGTGGAGGGAGCAGGAAGGGGTCCCATTTGCTGTGTTTAATACTGTGTCCCCAAGGCTGGCACAGGGTCTGCTGTATGGCTGGGCCTTGATATATATGTTTGTTTGTTGATGGTGCATGTTTATATGTTACAGCTCAAAGTTCCCAGCAGGACCACCTTCTGAGAACGGAGGCCTCAGATCCCATCCCATTTGGCCCCTGAGTGGCTGGGAGACCTTGGGAAAGTTACCTTCCCTCTCTGGGCCATCGGAGTCCTCCTCTGAGGCCTCCCCCAGCCCATCCCTCCCATGGTTTCTGCCAATTCGGCAGGTGTGAAAGGCTTGGTGACAGGGGACCGTGCTGGGGAGCTGAAGTGCTATCATGGCTACTTTGGTAAGAATAAGAATTTGGACTAAAAGGGAGAGAAGTTTCAGCCCTTAGAAGGGAGATGTCTAGGTCTGCCCTGTCTGAAGACGGAGCCATTCTGCACATGTGGCTATTTAATTAGCCTAATTTATTTAAATTACAATGATGCATGCAGTTTCTCTGGTGTGGCAGCCACATTTCAAGTGCTTGACAGCCACATGTGGCCTGTGGCTACCACATTGGACAGGGCAGGCAGGGGACATGTCCCCCGTGGCGGAGTCCAGCAGGACAGCACTGAGGAGGTCGTGCTGCCCTGTGATGGTCGCAGATGTTTCTTGTTTTCACGTCCTCACATGGCAAATGACGCTTAGCCCTTTGGAAGTCCTCTTGCTCCTGCTTTTAGGAGGAAGAGGGAAACATGCATTTGGAATCACCTACCGAATGCTTTAATTAGCTCCTTTAAAGAAAAAACGAAAAAACAGATAACCTGAAATTCCTGAAGGGTTAACTGAAATTGATTAAGCCCTGCCTCCCTTCTTAGCTCTATAAAACTTTTTAACACCTAGAACAGCCTGCACCTCAGCTCAGCCCGGGCTTGGTTGACAGTGTCCCACATGAGTGACATCCAGATCAATTACCCGGCTTCCTGGGCTGACGCCTCCGGCTTCTGAACAGCATCAAGATCCCAGGTCCCTTTCTCCCCTGGAACATACCCCATGGGGTTCCCACCGCTGCCGTCCCATGCGTGCCATGCAGGCACAGGGTGACTTGCTGACCTGCTGACTCTGGGCTGTGACTTCTAGTCTCCCAAGGACTGTTACTGGTATCCTCTGGAGCTCCCTGCACTTGCAATAATGACTGCTGAATTCATGGGACTTGTTGGGGTTCAAATTCTACCCCTGCAACTCTTCAGTTGTGTGACACAGGCACGCGACTTAAACTGATTGAGCCCCAGTTTCCTCTTCTGGAAAGTGGGAGCCATGTCATCTTGCTCGCAGGTTGGTGGTGGGGTCGCCTGTGACAGCACAGCGTTTCTCACCCTTCCCTAGTCTGTGTCCTCTTGTGCTCAATGCAAAAATCTCTGCCTTCTTCCTCAAAGTCTCCATGGCCCGATGATAAATAGTTCATGCACATCCACCAACCAAGAATACTTGGTCCAGCTTTCCCACAATTTGTATTAGACTTTCCCCCCAAATATAAAATTATAACATTATGCTGGCTCTATTGTTTCGAGGTATGCACATTCCCTTCTTCTTGCCTCTTTCCATCTTGGTCCTGGTACATCTCCTAGGAGAATGCACCCCCTTCCCCCTACTCCCACAGCAAATAGAACAGGTGGGCAGTGCCTGGCCGTGAGCTGCACAAGGCAGGCACTCACTGAAAACAGTGGTTCCCTCCCATCCCTGCAGGCAGATACGCAACCATGGCCAAATGACCATCAACCAGATTATGGTTTCAAGCAGCATCTCTGCTGATGCCCAAATGTAGATAAAGCCCCCTATTATAGTCTTTCATAGTCGTCTTCACTTATTTAAAAATAGATTTTATTTTTCTGAGCAGTTTCAGGTTTATGGAAAAAATTGCCCAGGAAGTACCGGGAGTTCCCACGTGCTCGCCTCCCCCCCCCCCCCCCGCCCCCAGCTTTCCCTGTTACTAACATCTTGCATTAGTGGACAGTGCCCTTATAATTGCTGAACCAATGCTGGTACATTATTATTAACTAAAGTCCATAGATTCCATTAGGGTTCCCTCTGTGTTGTACACTCTGGGTTTTGACAAACTCATCATGCCTGTATCCACCAAGACGGTGTCAGACAGAATAGTTTCCCCGCCCTAAAAATGCCAGAGCTCCACCCATTCATCCCTCCCTCTTCCCTCTGGACCCAGTTTTCTTCACTCTTTCTTCAGTGCCCTGATGGCGGTGTGTAACGATATAATTCTGGGCTTACTGGATCCAAGTCTGCCTCCGCCGCCGGGCTGTAAGAAGCTTCAAGAAAGTAACCCCTACAATGGACTTTTTCAACACCGTGCTTCATGACATATATTGGTTGCTTGAAACCACTTTGTTGAATGAATGCATGAACGGATGGCTGGGTGAGAAGTGAAGGAACACAGGAGGCTGGCGGGAGGTAGGGTCAGGGCCAGAGGAGGAAGCCCCACCCACATCAGCTCCGCCCCTCTCCATCACGTCCCTGTCAGGAAACTGAAATGGCCAAGACAGTTGTTCCCCAGCCTAACAGCCGGGCCACGTGTGGGTTACCCTGGGGGTCAGGGCAGCCCATCCTCACCCCGTCAGGATGACAAGGCGATGTCACGGGAGCTGGGCCCTCAAGCCGCTTGACAGTGTACAATTAGTCACTGTCTTCATCCTCGTGACTTTTGAAGTCACCTCCAGATTTTCTTGCCCAGTAAATGATTAAGCAGTTAAATAAAGACGGCTCATTAAGGAAACATGCTTCTCTGCGTATCTGCCCCAGTCGCTCCAAAATTTAATCTGTCCATGAGCCAATTTCCATGACAAACACACATTGTCTTTTTTTATCTCCAGAACCTTAACCTTGAAGTCACTCACTGCCCGGGGCTTTTCCTATGCCCCTCTTCCCCTCCCGTCTCCTCTGTGGCCCAAGGAGGGGGTCCTTCCCCCACATCCATCCCCAGGCTTGGGGCTGGCAGGTCCCAGGGGCAGGCGCTTGGAGAGAGGGCAGGGTACCTGCAGGACCCATTTTGCTAGCAGCCAGGGCCGGGCCCATGAAAGCGCCCTTCCTTCTCCAGCACAAGGGAGCTCCTGGGTGTAAGTGGATTGAATTTCCTCGGCCGACAGGTCTGCTTTGTTCTGCTGTCCAGATTTGCGTCTGCCGGACTCCCCGAATTGCTTCTCGAATGCTTTCTGACCTGGTTTCACTGAGGACACCTCAGATCTTTGCCGGGGTCCACAGGGGTGGCCAGAGCGCAGGACTGGCTGCGGGTTGGGTGCCCTCAGATGGGCAGTGAGGGGCCAGGCCAGCCCACACAGGATTTTCTCATGTCAACTCATGCATCCCCTGCCCGGCTTTCTGCTTCCATTCCCTGTGCCCTGAGGCGACTCTCCTGAGGATGAGGCCGTATACTTGCCTCCCCAGCATGGCCGGGGTGAGTGGCACCCCAGATTGCAGCGCTTGTAAGCAGCAGGCCAGGAGGGGACCCCCACCCCACTCCTGAGGTTCTGCGGCTCCCCTGAGCCCTGGATAATGTCCACGCTTCTGCTGGTCCCAGGGCCCTGCATGGGTGAGGTGTATGAAAGAAGGCTTTTGTTGGTTAAAAATACCAGGATGAAAGCTCTTTTCCCTGAATGCCGAATAGAAAGCTATTAAAAGGGGAATTTTCAGTCTAGTTGAATCCTGTGTAAAGACCCAGGCCTTGCTCAAGAAGGAAGAGCTGGCCGTGCGGTGATGAATGTCCAGAGGGATGGCCGGGACCCCCAAGGCTTCTTCCATCGCTGGGCACGGACAGGGCACTGGTAGTCCGTGACACTAGCATTGTGGCCCAGTTGCCCCACCCGCACTCGGGCCCCTTCCTGTGGTTGTGGGCTGGACGCCGTGATCCTCTCTGCACCAACGCCAGCACCCAGCCTCCCCGGGTTACTAGTGTCGCTCCAGGAAAGGACGGAGGCCCAGGTGGAGCTAATGAGCATCCTTCCCTGTTTGGTTTATCTATTTGTTTAGGTTTCGTTTTTTAGCAGGAGTGGGTGGATGTGTTAGAAGCAAAGGGAAAGCTGTAGGCAGCCGCGTTCCTGCCCCCTCACAGAGGCAGCGCATTCAGAGATGTCAAGGCGGGGATGGAGAGGTTTCTGCGCGTGTTTGCCTCCCTGCCCCCAGTGGGCCCTGGTGTCTGCTTCCTACCTGTCTTTTCTGGATTTATTTTTGTCATCCACTAAGTCTCCCTTTTTGCTTATGTTCATTCATTTGAATTCTGTTTCTTTTTTTCTTTCTCTTCCTTTTTTTTTTTTTTTTTTTTTGCGAGTAAAAGAATGCTGATGGACTCACAAATGGGCAAGGTTGGGTCTCTCCATCTTTTGGGAGATAGGCTAGCAGAGTGGTAGGGAGAGTCGGGGCCAGGCTGCCAGGCTTTGAAGCCTTATGTTATCACTTATTAGCACGTGTTCCTCTGGGCAAGAGCCTCCACTTTCTGTGCTTTGGTTTCTGATCTGTAAAATGGGAATAAAGCCTTACGTGCCTCGTGCTGTTCTCCAGACTGAGTTAATATACACATAAGGGGATCTGAACAGTGCCTGGCATGCAGTCAGCTCGACAGCTGCTATTATTACCGCCTCCCTGGGGCCCAGTGGCTTGTGAACAGAGCCTCCCCAGGCCCAAGTGCTGAAGGAAATGGAGCAAACTCAGAGTGCGAGAGCGATGCTCTCTCGTGACCTAATTAGTAGCCAGCTGGAGGGCTGCTGGTCTTGCTGGCAGATGAGGGGCATCTGGGGTGCCTGCTGAGTCCTGGGAGATGACTGGGGGGCTGGCCTGGGCCCGGGCTCCCAGGGTGCTGGCACCAAAGCCCGTGTAGGGGCTGCCGGGCCCTCCAGCCTAGCCATTCCACCCCGAGGTTTCCCTGAGAGGCTCATGCACATGTGCCCCCGAGTGGTGCACACGAATGGTGGTCCCAGTACTGTTTGAGACAGCGAACTCCTGGATGCCGCCCAAGGCCTGCCGACAGGAGAATGGGTAGATGAACTATGTTATATATCACAATGGAAGACACCAGATACTTGTGAGAGCGAATAAACCACAGCTGCATACTAGGAAAAAATATTTGCAAAAGATATGACTGATTAGGGTTAATATTCATTATATATAAACAGCTCATACCACTCAGCATCAAAAAAAAAAAAAAAAAAAAAAACCCCGAAAACAATCTGATTAAGAAATGGGCAGAACAACTCCATAGACATTTTTTCCAAAGAGGAAATGCAGATAGCCGACAGGCACATGAAAAGATGCTCGGCATCGCCAATCACCAGGGAGATGCAAATCAAAGCCGCAATGAGGTATCACCTCACATCAGTCACAGTGGCTATCATCGAAAGGAACACAAATAACAAATGTTGGCAGGGATGTGGAGAAAAGGGAACCCTTGCATATTGCTGATGGGAATGTAAATTGGTGCAGCCACTGTGGACAACAGGATGGAGGCTTCTCAAACTATTACAAATGGAACTACTACAGGACCCAGCAATTCCACTCCTGGATATACATCCGAAGGAAAAAAAAATAATTCGAAAAGATACATGCATCCCAATGTTCGTAGCAGCACAATTTACAGTAGCCTTGATATGGAAGCAGCGTAAGTGTCCATCGACAGATGAATGAATAAACGGGCTGTGGTATATATATACATAGAATACTACTCAGCCATAAAAAAGAATGAAATAATGCCATTTATAGCAACATGGATGGACTTGGAGGGTATTACGCTAAGTGAAAAAAGACAGAGAAAGACAAATACTGTATGATATTACTTATATGTGGAATCTAAAAAATACAACAAACTAGTGAATATAACAAAAAAGAAGCAGACTCACAGATACAGAGAATAAACTAGTGGTTACCAGGGGCGGGGGTGGGGGGCAATATAGGGATGAGAGAGTGGGAGGCACAAACTACTAGGTATAAAATAAGCCACAAGGATATATTATACAATATGGAGAATATAGCCATTGTTTAAAAAAAATTTTTTTTTTAATGGAGACACTGGGGATTGAACCCAGGACCTTGTGCATGTTAAGCATGCATTCTACCACAGAGATACCCTCCCTGTGCCAATGTTTTATAATAACTATAAATGTAGTATAACCTCTAAAAATTGTGAGTCACTAAATTGTACCCCTGTAACGTATAATATTAGTGCACATCGACTATACTTCTGTTAAAAATAAAAACTACACCCACGTGCATCAACATGGATCAGTGGGAGACACAGGATACTGAACTTAAAATGCAAGCGGCAGAGGATCTAAGATGCGTTTTTAATCAAGCTTGAAAACAAGAAAATCCGCACTATGTTGTTTAGAGACACATTTGCATTTGATAAACACAGAAGGCAAAACAAGGAGAAGAGACCAAAGTGAAATGCAGGGCATGGTCAGCTTGACTTTGCTGTTAGATATGTTTCTCCCCACCTTCTGTTTTCTTTCTTCCTTCCTTTCTCCTTCCTCCTCCCTCTTCTTTCTTCCTTCCTTCCTTCTTTTTTTTCTTTCTTTTCTTAGGAGGAGGCTTTTCCTTCCTCCCTCTCTCTCTGTTTCCGTTCCTCCCTTCTCTCTCTTCTTTTTTCTTCTTCCTTCTCCTTCCTTCCTTTTCTTCTTCCGTCCTTCCTTTCTTTATTACTTCCTTCCCTTCCTTCCTTTCTTTCCTTCCTTTCCTTCTTCCTCGCTTCCCTTCCTTCCTTTCTTTCTCGTCCTTCTTCCTTCCTTCCTTCCTTCCTCCTCTCCCCCCCCCCCTTTCTTCTCTCTCTCTCTCTCTTTTTCTTCTTTCTGTATTTTAATATGCAGGATAAATTTGCCCCCCCCCAAAATAAATTACAAAACAATTTTCAGAGCACTGGGCTTGGAGTAGCCCCCCTCCCAGTCCCGCTGTGCTGTAGTTGCCCGGATGCCCCTACAGCTCCCTCCCCGCCCCCTCCCTCCCCCCCTCTACTTCAGCCTCTACTCAACCCCGGAGGGATCTTCGAAATCACTTGTCATTGGGCCACTTTCCTGCTTAAAACTGAAAGCCTGAGGCCATCTGAGCCCATTCTCCTCTTTAGCCACGTTGATCCCTGACCTTTGTAGCCAGAAGCAGAATTCCTTGAACAGAAGGCCTGCTTCCTGCCTCTGGGTCTTTGCTCAAGCTGTACTCGGGAGAACAAGTCAGGTCTGGGCAGCTTCTTCAAGGTCTCAGGGTGCAGCAGCCAAAAGAGATCATGTTTAGGCTCCATTCTTTGCTGTGAATTCTACCTGGAATGACTTTACTGACCCTGACTAATCCTGCAGGGCTCATTTCAAGAAACACCACCTCCAGGAAGCCTTCCTGATGCCCACCCTTTGTTCTCACAGCCCTTTGTTAATCAAAGTACCCTGAACTTTCCATGGTGCTTTTAAATTTGCTGTCTATGCGTCTCCTCCACTAGACTGTATCACCCTGAAGGCAAGGACTGGGGCTTAGTTTTGGTTATAACTGCACTGATTCTGGCACTGTGGCCTTAAACGTCAGCTCCATGCGGAGGGGACTGTGTCAGTTTTGTTTATCTATGAATTCCAAGTGCTTAGAACAGAGCCTGGGCCATTCAGACACGTCAGAAACATTTACCGTATGAACGGATGGATGCTACGCTGTACTGAGTAGAATTCTACGAAGTAGCTGTGTGAGCTTGGGTCGGACACTTAACCTCTCTGGGCCTCTCCTTCTCTCTAAATGGGGATATGAATAGTACTGTTCTTGAAGGGTGACTGAGGATTGCTGAAAAGACGCGTGTGAAAGTACCTAGCAAATAGCAGGCACATAACCCAAGCTGCGTGCATACGAATCTAAATCTGACTCCAAAGGCCTGAGACAGATTCCCAGTGGGCCTTGAGGTTGTCCGTCTGAGCTCAGAGCCTCGCTCCCCTCCCTGTGTGGTCCCCGTAGGTCTGTGCTCCTGCTCCTTGGCCAGGGTCCAGTGACCTCTGGGGCTCACCTCTGACCACAGGGTCAGCGGATCTATTGTGCAGGGTCTGTTGATGGCTGGGTGGCTCCATTGAGTCCCCCAGGGCCCAGCTGGTCTTTGCAGCCATGGTCATGTTCCCCATTCCCTGCATGGCTCTTTCTTTAAATAGAGATAAACTCTTCAGCAGCCACAGGCAGCTCCAAACTCAGCCAGCTCTCTGACCACTCTCTCAGGTTCCTCTGGGTCTGGAAATTCTAGAAAGGAGGCAGCAGAGAGGTGGCATCATGCGAACCTGGACTCCAGGGCTGCCTCCTTACACTTCTGTCTCTGTGACACTAGGCAAGTAACTTCATGTCTCTGAGCCTCAGTCCCCACATCTGTGAAATGGGGAAACAAAACCTATCCAGTGGGGCTGTTGTGAGCAGTAGAGACGATGTGTATGATTTTCCTGGTAAAGCAGTACTCCCTAAGGAGTTACATAAATATCAAACATATAATATTAAAAAAAGTTATTCAAGTGTAGTTGATTTACAATGTTAGTTTCAGGTGTACAGCAAAGTGATTCAGCTATACATATGCATACATATATATTTTTTTCTTTTCAGATTCTTTTCTATTATGTTATTACAAGAAACCAAATATAGTTCCCTGTGCTCTACAGTAGGTCCTTGTTGTTTATCTGTTTTATATATAGTAATGTGTGTCTGTTAGTCCCCAACCTCTAATTTATCCCTCCCTGCCCTTTCCCCTTTGGTAATCATACTTTGTTTTCTACGTCCGTTGAGTCTGGTTTTGGTATGAGTATCAAATATATACTATTTTGTAGAAGTATAAGGTGTGATTGTTACATAACTCTGAAGATGACGACGATGCTGACTGCATTTCAGTGGACTACCTTTTGCAGACTGAGCATCAGGGAGAAGGGAGAAGCTCTGTGCACGTGTGCTTGTGCATATGTGCGTGTGTCTGTGTATTTATATATAGACGTCCACGGTGTATAAATATACACTTTGCATTATGTAAGAGAAAGTGACATCACAGGAAAAATGCATATATATTATTGGGCACATTCGTCTAAATGAATGAACAAAGAAGCATTGAGAACGCCAGCTCGGTGGCGCAATGCTGCCTGCACACAGGCCCCTGTCTTGTGTTACTCGTACACAAAGAGAGGGCTCCTGGACCTGGCCTCCCAGCTCCGCAGCACCTGCTCTTCTGTACTACGCTCTCCTGTGTTCTCACTGCTGCTGCCACCCAGAGCTTTTCCTGCCCCCCGCACCAGGACCAGGCACCCTGTTACAGAACTTCACAGCATGCTGATTTCTCCTTCAAAAGTACTTGTCACAGTTGATATTTTACATTTATTTGGAAGTATCTGTTTGCATGTCTCCTTTACCACACTACACTGTTAGCAGCAATGAGGGCAGAGAGCTCATCTGATTTTGCTTTCCATGTTTTCCCCAGTACCCACTGGAGTGTGCGGTACAGGATTGATGCTTGATCGGCTGGGTGGATGTATGTATGGATGGATGGCTGGATGGACAGATGGATAGTTGGATGAATAGATGGATAGACAAGTGGTCAGATAGATGGTTGTTTGGATGGATGGATGGATGGTCAGATGGATAGATGGATGGAAGGATGGATGGATGGATGGTCAGATGAATAGGTGGATAGATGAATGGATAGATAGACAGATAAGTATCACAGATCTGCCCTTGAGGAACTTACTGTCCATTTGGAGTCATAAGATCTAGACCCATAAAACGGTCAGTTGTTAACTCAGGGCACCTTGTGGTCTAGTGTGTTTAACCAAAGGACTTACTCCTGTGAGAGGAATGAGGAAGAAGAAGGGCCTTGTGGCTCGCAAGTGTGGAGGGCCCATGGTCATCTCCTCGAAGGAGAGAGATTTTGTTTGTATGAAGCAGGAGACACATTTTCAAGGGACCCAAGGACAGCTTCTTCCAACGGCAAACACCTTACTACGCCTTGGCTGAAATTCAGTACTGCATTTTTCAACTCCTCAGTCTTTATTAGCCATTCCTCCTGCCAGGCCCCATGCCAGGTTCTGAGGACACAAACCAGAGGGTCCTTGTCTGAGAGCCTCAGAATCTGGGAGACATCTATAAACACAGTCTAACCATGCAGGCCACAGCACAGAGGCATGAGCACGGAGTAGGAGCAAGACAATCTAACCACTTTGGTGGGGCAAAGAGTCAGGAAGGAGGAGTATTTAAGTGGATTCCTAAAGGCTGGACGGGAGATTGTCCTGGTAGAGGAAGAAGCACTGGCAAAACAGAGGACCAGGTGAGAGCTTGCGGCTTTCTGGCCCGAGTGCCCACTGCTCACGGGGAAGGCGAGAGATGAGGCTGGGAAGTTTGGCGGCCCCACCCGGGTGGCTAAGGCCTTAGGCTTTGTTCTGGAGGTGATGGGGAGCTCTGGATGGCATTTAAGCAGTGTAGAGACCTGGTCATGCTTGAAGCAGGGTGAAAAAGGGGCAGGGGGGGAAGAGGTGGAGGTAGGGAGGCTGGCTGGGAGGCTACAGCTCGTTTGAAAGTGTTGCAGGCCTGAACAGAGGCTCTGAACAGTCAGGACATTTCATTCATTCATCTCCGAAAGTGGAGACGAGGCAGGTAAAGATTTCTTACCCCACTGTCCAGAGCAACCCATGGGGGCAGGGAGGTGATGATTGTTTTTCCTGCTCCAAGAAATTCAAGAAATCTGACCTCACCCCTGCCCCACCTCCCAGGTAAATAGTGCACTTGGTGATGCTGTCTGTTCCCCCGATGCAGAAAGGAAGAGCAAGCCCCTCTGAGTTGCAGGGGGCAGAGCACAGAGCTGGGCTTCTGCACGGAGTAGAGGAGGAGCAGCACGTCATGGGCAGGCAAGGGGGCTAGGAGGTGGGGAAGGAAAAAAATGTGGAAAAGTGAAGACCGTAACCCTTGGTAAAATCCAAACTAAGAGGAAAAGTGGGGAGTCTAGAGAAAGGGTCCCATGAGACTGCAGGCAGGATTTTCCATTTCCAAATAGACGTTAGGAGGAAGATTTCATTTGCCACGAGTTTGGGAGAAATGACTCAGGATTACACAACAGAAGGTAATATGGTACACATGGGTTAGAATGTGTATATAGCTCTATCTCCTAAAAATATTTTTTTAAGGAGATGCTCTGGGCCCAGAATCATAAATGCATGACTACATGACAGGGCAGGTCAGACAAATGAGGGAAGTGGGCCACATGTTCAAAATGCAGTAGGTCAAGCATGATGGTCGACTGTAGGCAACACTGGCCTGTAGTATCCAGGAGACAATAGAGAGGGGTGGAGACCGTGGCAAAGTAGAGAGCGCAGAGCCAGCCAAAGGGAGCAGCACCAGGTCCAGACAGTTATTGCCATGAACGAATACAGGTCCAGGGTGATCACATCTTCTGATTTTTTTCCCCCAAAATTCAGTAATTTGGATTTTTATCTGAAACCTCCTGATTTGTAAATTGTAGCAACGTGTTCAGATATTTTTCAGATCATCGTGCTGCCTACCCTGTGCAAACAGGCAAACCCACCCAGCCCATGGCACCTGTGTGCCTCTGCTCTAGACTAGCCTCACAGTCAACTGGAAGCACATGTTGTGTAATTTCTGCTGCCTCCGCCAGTGTCCCCAGCTCTCCCAGAGGAGGTCTGGAGGGAGAACAGGACTGGGGGTCAAGGGGTGGCATTTACTCCCCAGTTCTACATCCAATGGAATCTCCCCGGGCCTCAGTTTACCCCACCTCTATAATGGCACGAAGGTCTCCAAGGGCTCTTTCAGCCATAATTCTCTCGTTCATTCTCCCCTTCCTTAAATTACTACCATCTTCCAATAAGTAAAAGGCCCTACTATGTGCCAGGCCCTGTGCTCCCACACCCAAGATAACACAGCTATGGCTGCAGCAAGAGCTGGCTGCATCCTAAAACTGTGTGACTCCAAAGACCATTGGCTAAAGCACTCTGTTCTACCATCTCCAGGAAAAGCAAATTATTAAATGAATCAGAGGCACAGGGGAAGAAGAAATATGTTCAGTTGCTTTTCATGCTACTCCCCAACTTCTAGGAGACCCTGAAAGCAGTTTTTGGTAGCTCCTAGGCCAGATTTTTGAGGACTCTCTCCAACCTTGCAAAAGGCAGAGAACCAGAGGACTTCACCCAAGGCAAGAGGAGCAAATAACACCAAATACATGGCGGTGGGGGGTCGCAGCTTGGCAGCTGACCCTGGGCTCCCCCAAGGCTTCAGACAGGCCTGGGCCCACGGGGGCGTCGGTTTGCATGAAAGGCAGAGGGAGCCCCTGGAAAAGGACTGAGCAGCAGAGAAAGGGAGTCGGGGTTCATGGGCAGGGCGGGAGCACAGCCTCTGCTGGGGGCAGGGGCAACTCTTACTGCAGCTCATGCTTGTCCCTTTGCTCCAGCGTGGGGACCAGGACAGAAACCAGAAGGCCTATTTAATCAAAGGGCTTCCCCTTCCTCCAATTGCTTTTTCTTCAATTATTTCAAAGATCACTACTTTCTACTCAGTTGTTGAAGTCAGAAACCTGGATGACCCTTGACCTCTCCTTTCTCCTCAAGCCCCCAATTCAATCCATCGTCAAGTTGGGTGACCCTCCCTGAAAAGTCTCAAGAACGTGCTAGCTCCCCTCTGTCTGCACTCGACGCTGTGGCAGGGATTGTCTCCACAATCACTCTGGCTCCTTCCCAGTCTATTCTTGACACAGCGGCTGGAGGAATTTTTATAAAATGCAGATCTGGCCTTGTCACTGTTCTGCCCTTAAAACCCATCGGTGGCTCCCCAAGGCACCATTAATAAAACCCACGTTTCTCTCTGCGACCTACAAATCCCTGCAGCCTCGGGCCCTCACACACTGTACACCAGCTACCCTGGCCTATTTTCAGTTCTTCCAATGCTTTGAGTCCTTTCTGGCTTTGGAGTCACACTGACCTGGATTTGAATCCCAGGTCACCCTGGGTAGGTGGCCGTACCTCTTTGAGCCTCACTCTGCTTCCCTCTGAAATGGGCATAATTATGTAGCTTATTTCAAGGCTGAAACAACACAGCCTCCGTGGAGCGCTCTTTTGCTGGAAACCTACAGCCTCACAGAAAAGGGAGGAGAGGGGTTAATTTAGTATCTTGATAATCTGATCGGCATCTTCTACTTTAACAACAAAATAAGTCGGAGATATTAATAAATTTTGGCTTCTTTTGGTGGGGGGAGGTAATTAGGTTTATTTATTTACTTTTTTTTTTTTTTAATGGAGGCACTGAGGATTGAACCCAGTGCTCAGCATGCACTCTACCCCTGAGCTATATCCTCCCCTCTAATTTTGGCTTCTTTTTAAGTGAGTTATACAATGAAGTATCAACTCACTTAAAAAAAAATTACAATGTCTATGCCACCTTATTTTGAATGTTGTGTTAATCCTTCCCTTGTTTTTCTTTATAATTTGATGACCTACTTATGGATTCCTATGCAATATAAAAGCAGTTTTGGCTGCTTGGGGACTTTGTGTAAATGAAATCGGACTGGACGCGTTCTGTGACTTACTGATTTCACTCGCATTAGGGTCCCCCAAGCCCGGGTGTGCAGCGGGTCATCCGTCCTCACTGCTGGGCTGTGTTCTGTGGGAGGAGTATCGCCTTGTTTCCTCACGCGTTCTACTCTCTGTGGACGTTTGGGCTGTTCTGATTTCTGCAGTCGTGAATAGTGTTGCCATGAGTGTGCGCTCCAGGCACGCGAGTGCGGGAGTGTCTGGAGGGTACACAGCCGGGACTCCAGCTGTGGCTTCCCAGGTATGTGTGTGTTCAGCTGAACTGGGTAAAGCCGGACTGTTTCCAAAGGAATCATTCTGTGAGGCTTCTCCCTCCAGCGACGGATGAGAGTGCCCGCTGCTCTGCATCCAGGGGTATCTCCTTGTGGCTTTAGTTTGTAAGAACGACTGGGGCGTTGTGTACCTTCAGTTCTTGCCTGAGCCCACCAGGACCACCAGGGCCTGGGCTGATGGAAGTCTTGACGAAGTCCAGAAACAATGCAGCCTGCTTTTCTAGAAGAAACTTGAGACTCTTTAGCCAGCCCGGCCAGAGGGAAATAAGACCATTGTGTTCCTTTTCCCAAAACCTTCCAAAGGTGTCCTTCTCATCTGCATTCAAGTTCAGCGTCCTTCCTGTGCGTGCAAAGCACCATCTCCTGTGCTGACCTCCTGTGTGTGAACATGACAAATGTGTCGCCAGGGGTTTACCCTTCAGAATCCTCTGTAGGAACACTCTTGCTCGGGTCTCTCCCTGGCTTCTTGCTCCCTCAGTCCCCTCGGGTCTGTGCCCAGGGACCTTGTCTGACTATCCCACCTAGAGGACAGGCCACCACCCATCACTCTCTGTCCCTGCCCTGCTCTATTTTTCACGCAAACATGACCTCACAACGCTTTATACACAGGTGTTCCTCTGTTGTCTGCTTCTCCCCCAGGGCGTGAGCTCCAAGAGGCAGGGGTGCATCTTGTTTCCTGCCATTGGGCTGTGCCTACAGCAATGCTCTCTTAGGAAGTATCTGTTGAGTGAATCAATGAGTGAATGAATGAATGAATGAATGAATGAATTGCCCGCCATACACTAAAGCCGCAGATTCGGAGATTAGTTCAGTCCTGAGTTCTTTTCCTTGAACAACATCCCTTATTAAATTTTTTGGCAGAAATGAACAAAGTAGGGTTCTCTCATTACTACGAGTGAGAACGCCCAGTGATCACATGCATCTATATATACACATCTATGCAAAAAGTAACCTCTCTGCATTCATTTCATTCCTCCTTTCTTCCCCAGCAACTGATGTTAGTGGTCTTCATGCTCAAACACATACACAAATAGGGCTTTTTAGATGCTTTTTACCAGAAAGTGGGATCCCATTATTGGCATTGTTCTGTATCTTGTTTTTCTCATTTAACTGTATCCTAGATATCAATTCAGATTATTGGCTAAACAGCTCATTTCTTTTTAAAACTGCATTAATATTCCATTGGGTGGTTGACCAGTGATTTACTCAACTGGCCCTCAGTTGATGGACATACAAATGCTGTTTCCAGATCTTTGCCACTACAAACAGTGCTGCGATAAAGATACGATACTCACAAATCTTATAAACTGGTGGTATATTGGATAGATTCCCGTAAAGAATTATTTAGTCAAAATCTATGAATATTTTGTATTTTAATCACTATAACAAGGTTCCTTTCCAAGAAGCCATTTGTCCTGCCCCTTTGTTTTTCCAGGTGGCTTTCCTCGCTCTTGGCTTCCCTGGTCCTGGCTCCCCACTCCCACCCCACCCAAGGTCACCCAGAAGTTGGGTGCATCCTGAACTTCGTCCCTGGAAGCCTGGTTTCCAGGTATGTGGTTGCTCCTGGCCAGCCTGCTTATTTGGGGGAACCAATTCCAACCCCACTCCCCACTCCCCTGCAGGTGCCTTGACCATGTTCCCCTCAGCTTCTCAGCTAGGCCAGGTCTGGCCAGGTGAGGTGGCTTTGGGAGCAAATGCAGAGAAAGGGGAGGGGAGGAGGAGAGAGAGGAGGAAAGTGACTGTTGGAATAAGGGCATGTTCTCGTTCTGCGCTGGGTCCCCTGTCTGTTCTGTCTTGGAGCTAACGTCATCCTAATGATGATGATGACAACCACAGCAACAGAAATAACAGGGACAGTCGACATTTATAGCGGTGACCCTCAACAGGGGGGGATTTGCCCCCAGGGGACATGTGGCAGTGTCTGGAGACATGTTTTGTTGTCACAACTTGGAAGGGGGTGCTGTTGGCACCTAGTGGGTGGAGGCCAGGGGTGCTGCTGCACACCCTGTACTACTGGGCATCCCCCAACCACACGTGCACAGCAAGAATTATCTGGCCCAGAATGTCAGCAACACCAAGGCTGAGAAACCCTGGTGCATGGTCTGCTTACCATGTGCTGGGAACCGTGCTGGGTGCTCTGTCTGGCCTTTCTACCGTCTGATTTAGTCCTCATGCCATTCTTTGAGCTAGGATTGTCATCACACCCATTTCTATAGATGAGGAGACTGAGGCTCAGAGAGGTGAAGTGATCTGCTCAAGGCCCACAGCTTTGGAGAGGCAGGGGAAGCATTTGAACTCTGGTCTGCTTGACTCCACTACCCCAGATGGTCTCTGGTCCCCCTTTTCTCTCCTGTCCTTGTGACTGAGTGTCAGTGGGTCATCTGGCTTCATGCTGTAGCCCCAGATGGAATGTCTAATACAAATCAGGTACCAAAGCCTTGTGTGGGGTGAGGGTCTGGTGTGATCTTGGTCCCTCCTATGTACCTCTGTGGCAGGGGAGGCTGACAGAGGGCCAGGGATACCTTCCTCCTGGTACCTAGACCCCTAGCTCAGGCCCCGCTCTGGGGCATCCTCTGTGAGCTGGGGAGCTGGCAGAGAGGGGACACGTGGGCAACAGATCCTGTTACGTCTGATGTGACGTTCCCAAGCCAAAGGTGGGGTGTTCTGTACTACAGCTGGGAGTATATATTCACATCCTTTTCGTGTGTGTGTGTGTGTGTGTGTGAGTTCACCTACATGTGTACTGGTTGTATGCGTCATGGCAGATCTATGGCTGTACATGTGTGAGAGTGTGTTGTGTGTCTGTGCAGAGGTGTCTTTCTTTGTGTATGTGACACCTGTCTTTCTCTATCTGCGTGTGTTTGAATATCCAGGCAGACTTGTCTGTGGGCTTGCTTATCTCTGTGCTAGCGCTGTGTCCTCGTGTGCATGTGTATATAGGTAGGCGACTGTGGGCATGGTTGTTGTATCTATGTGTGTGTGAAATGAGTCTGTGTACGTGTATATGCACACATGAAGGTGTGTTGATGTTTTTTTATGTACGCAGATGTTTGTGGGGGTGTGTGTATCCATAGCAACATTTCTGTGTTTGAGGAGACAGTCTGTCTGCATGTAAATGGGTGCCTGTGACGATGTAGGCTGTGTCTCTGTGTGCGTGTAGATGGCGGTGACAGTGATTGCTCTGTGTGTGTGTGTGTGTTGAGAGAGAGGGAAAGAGAGGCAGAGAGAGAGTGTGTAGATGGTGGTGAGTGTGCACAGTGATTGCTGTGTATGTGTGTGTGTTTTGTGAGAAAGAGAGAGACTTCAGGCTACCACCAACACAAATGAAGCTGCAAACTCTGTTCTTCATTTGTTCCTTGAAGCCTCCAAGGGTCTCAGCACCTTACGTCTCCTCAGGCCAGAAGAGGTAACCATGTGGAGGGGAGCGGGTCCCCTTCCCTGCACCCCACTGGCTGCCATGGTACGAGATGTCAGGGACAGTGACTGCCAGCAAGTCACTGAGGCTAAACACTTCCTGAGACCCGAGGCCATGTTTGCTTAAAGCCCCAGGGCCACGGCACACGGGCAACCTCTGGTTTGAGTGCTTTCCCTTCTGGGGGCCGAGGAGAGCAGGTGCTGGTGGACCAGGTGACGTGGGGTTGCATTTCCCCTCCGCGGGATGGGCGGGCCTTGTCAAGGTGGGCTTCACTTCAAGAAAAGTTGAACTTTGGCAATGCATTCACTGCCTTGTTCATTTAAAGCGATGTGTCCTGAACTCTATAATGTTTTTACCAAATCTGTACATCTGTAACTGTTCTTTATTTAGCATTTTAAAAATTGATCTGCTTTTAAAAATATTTAAAAGCTTTACTCAAAGCAATTGTATCTTAAGTAATCAAAGATTAGATATGCTACTTATAAATGGATCTATTTTTAAAATGAATTTAATACATATTAAAGTAAAGGGCCCTGATCCCTGTACTCCTTCAGATCCTCTTGCTTGCCCCGCGTTGGGATGAGAGTGCTCTGGAAGTCCCCTCTTGCCTTTAGCTTTAAACATAACAGCATCAGAAGATCTGATTTCCATACGACTTGCTCAGAAAGACACCTTTTACAAAACAAAACAAAATAAAAACCAACAAACAAAGAAGGCAGGTCTGGTGTATACCTGCAGCGGGAGAGAGGTTTCCGCGGCCCCAGATGGACGAGGCTCTGTCTCCCCGGGCGGGGCAGCACGTCTGGGAGCCTGGGATTGCAATGCCTAAGGAGCTCTGCCTCCCCTCCGGGGCCAGGTCTGCCAGTGCTGTCATTGCCTTGGTGACCCTGAGCGAGGTGGCAGGCACAGAACTCCTCCCTTTGCAGGTGGAGAGAACAGAAGAGGGGGAGGGGAGGAGAGAGAAGGGAGGGAGAGAGGAGGGGGGCACAGATGCCCAGACAGATGGGCTAGGCCACCAGCTCCCCCAGCCTAATGAATTTCCTTCCCTGGCCCTGAGGCAGGTCAGTAAATGAAACCAGTGACAGCATCCAGGATGCTTCCAGGACGAGGCTAATAAATCAGGCCTAGGATGAGTCCTGCTTCCCTGGAGACGGAGGGAGGCAGGCCAAGCAGAGGGAAAGCTGGGGGGGGGTCCCCAGAGCCCTGCAGCAGCCAGCCTTTGGGTGACACTGAAAGGAGGACCTTCTGACGAGAGTCGGTGGCCTCGGAGGCACTAGCTGTGCAGGGTTGTGTCCCCAGAGCTGACTGGTGGCGGGGAGTAGGGGAGAGGGGGTGAGTTCTCCCAGTGGCCTGGCTCCCTGACCTTTGGGGCTCAGCACAGGAACCCCCCCACTCCTCCGCTGCCATTTCATTTATTCCTTCAAATCCAGTCCAGGAAGGCATCAGTCCTCTTCAGGGAAATCTTCCTGGACCCTGAGGGCCCATGCCCATGTGCCCCTAGGGGTCCCTGAACTTCCACCTTCAGTCCCACCACACACACGCAGGGTTCACTGCTCCTCTTCTGGAAAGCAGGCTGGCCAGGGCAGCGATGGTCTCTACCCTCGTGGCCGGCGCAGCTCCTAGCCTGTCGTAGGTACTGAACATTCACTCACTAGTAGTTGAGTGAAAGAAAGAAGGGAGAAGCTGGAGGTACCAGGGTTTGTGACTTCTCTGGGGGAGCGAATCCCCCCCCCCGCCCCTGGACAGGAGATGGGAAGGTGTCTGTGCCACTCTGGCAACCCAGAACCCTGGGGACACCCAGGTGCTCCCTGTTGGCCCCACCACTAACTGGGGATGGGACTTAGCCTATCCTGAGCCCCCAGGTTCCCATCTAGGTTGTGCGAATCCAGTCATGGGATTTGGAAATGCTTTGACAGGCTACGAGTTTCTCACACCTGCCAAGAGTTACCTATGAAATCACACACTCTCCGTCCAGTGGCATGGGGGCAGGGGGACAGGGGAGATGACAGAATACTTCCTTCAACTTCATCTTGCAGATGGGCAACCCCAGTCCAGGCAAGGGCAGTGAACTTGCCCTCGATCAGGTTAAGTGAGCACAGCATGATGATGAAACAATATATTAAGAAAACCACCTTTTTATTGACTCCTGGGACTAAAGCCCATTTCCGTTCCTGCCACGTGGTCCTCCTCTGCCCCAGCCCGCCATCCGCTTGCTAACTTCCTCCTGCTCTCTTTGCACACACTGGGGTACAAGGGCTTCCCAGGGAAAGTCTGCTTTGTCCCAAAGAAGAGGATTGTGGGGATGTGTTGTGAGTGAGTGAGTGTGTGTGTGTTGGACGTCACGGGCGTTTGCGGATGCTCCTGTGCCCATGTGCGGATGCGGCCGAGTGTTTGTGGGTGCGCATGCGTGGAAACGAGAGGGTGGGATTCAAGGGCACAAAGCACTCCGAGAAGCGTGAATCTGCATCTATTAATGGGAGCGTGCTGTGAGAGGGTGAGTGGGCGTGCGTCTGCGTGTGTGCCTGTGCATGTGCGCCTAGCGCAGCTGTGTGCCCCGTGCGTGTGCACCCCCGGCCCCCTGGAGGGGAGGGGGCAGATGTGGGTGGGAGGTCTCTCTGGGTGAATTTCGGATGACAGCAGAAGGGCTCCGCGCTCAGCCAGGAATTCTGGGGTTCGCCATTGCAGGCCCAGCTGGGCAAGGCTCAGGCCAGAGAAAGGATGAGGAGTAAAACCTTTGGAGGGCATTGTGGGGTCAAAGGGAGCCTGGCCCCCGTGAGGGCAGCGTTTCCATGGAGAAATCCCCGGGAGAAGCAGGCTGTAGTGCGGAACAGTGCAGCCACAGAAGACCACCCCCCACCCCTCCACCCCACTCTTCTGCCACCAGCCTCACGAGTTCTCAGGGACACAAAGCAGCAGGTTGTCTCAGCTGTCAAGTATCTGAGAATTTGCGACCTCTTGATTCTTGAATGGATCATTTTGCACATCGTGTCACCAGAGAGGGACTAGCCTCTTCCCTCAGTTCCCATTCAAAAAGTCCTAGACAGTGTCTCTGATTGGTCTGGGTGGGGCCAGTCAAAACTGCCTGAGGTAGGAAGGTATCACGATTGGCTCAGTTTGGACCAGTCAACAGAGGTTGGGGAGCAGGGTCATAGAAAACATGGCCTCTTCAGAGAGCGGTCCCGTGGTTGGAGTAAGGGCAGAGTCCTTCCCAGGAAATGAGAGTGGTGCCCGGTGGGTAGGATCATAGTTATTGATTACACCTGATCTGCTGTCCAAATGCTTGAATTTTCTTCAGAGGTTTATCTGATTGGGCCCCAAAGGTGTTTCAGTGTCCAGAGGCTCCTATGGAAACTATTAAACTCAAACTGAAGTTGAAATTAGCTTCCAAGGACTTGAAATACTTTGGGAATAGGATAAGACCCCATGCCTATGGGATAGCTTTGCAGTTTGGCTTCAGGACCTGTCAATGCATGTATAAAACATTCTTTTTAATGGCTGAGTAGTATTCCATTGTATAAATAGACCACATTGTCTTTATCCAGTCATCTGTTGGTGGACATTTAGGTTGCTTCTGTGTCTTGGCTATTGTAAATAGTGCTGCTATGAACCTTGGGGTGCATGTATCTTTTTGAATTAGAATTTTGAATGAGAGTCATCACACTCCTCTGCCCTGGTTTGTGTTCTCTTCCATCTGAGGAACAGGTCTGTGCTCCCCTTCAGCATTCCAGGATGCACTGAGGGCAGGAGAGGGCGTGGAGTTTCGAGTCAGAGACAAAGGGAAGTCTTGCCTTTGCCATTCAGCTCTGTGACCTGGAGTCCTTCCTTGCCCTCTCCGTCCCTTAACTTCTTCATCTGTCAGTCATGAGGAATAATGACCCCTGCCTCCCAGGCGGGTGGTGAGGGTCTGTGAATATAATGCAGAGAAAGGGCCTGGAACATCTCCGATGCCTAATAAGTGGTAGCTGTTGTCTTTCATTTCTAGGCCTCAGCACCTCATCTGAAGATGAGTGACATTGATTCGGCACTCCCTATGTACCAGGCTTTACCTGTAAATAACCAACTATGTGTGGTTGATATTTTTGTGATCTGCCTTATATTTGAGGTCACTGAGCGGAGAGAGGTGAAGTAACTTGCCCAAAGCCCCCAGATTTAGTAAGTGATGGGTTCAACATTCACAGCCCAGCATCTGGTTCTGGGTCCATCTGGCAATCTGGCCGCAGCGGAACTCTGCCTCTTGTCTGTCAGATCACTTTGCTTGTTGTTCCAGAGTGACTGCTCAACCCTGGAGCCTCGGTACCATGAGAAGATGCACTGAGGACCCAGAGGCAGGGTGGAGTCCTGCTGTCTCCAGGTGCGCTGTTTGAATTCTCTATAGAGCATCTGTTGCTCCCCTCAGGTTAGATTGTCAGTGAGGGCCCTGCCTGCCCTCAGGGAGCTCAGAGTCTGGTGCCGAACATCATGGGGTGGCCGAGCAGAGCTGAACAGGTTCTCAGTCCAGCAGCCTGGATCTGCAACTCACCTCCAACACTTCAGAGCTGTGTGCCTTTTATACGTCTCTGAGCCTCAGTTTCTTCATCTGTGAAACAGAGGTAACAATCCCAGTGCCACCCCCAGGGCTGTTTGAGGAGTGAGTGTAAAGCAATTAGAAAAGCTCTTGGCTCACAGGGAGAGCCCAGCAATGGCTGCTCTTAGAGGAGGAAAAGACCAGCGTGCTCCTCCCACACTCAGGGCAGGCAGGGGCGTGTGCTCCAACACCAGGCAGCTGCCAACAGGCAGTCCAAGCAGTTTGTTAAACATCTATTATGTGCCTCATGTTTAGCAATTATAGCCCCATCTGATCTTTACTGTAATTCCGTGGGGTGGCAGATCCTACCCACAATTTACAGATAAGGAAGCTTGGCTCAGAGAAGTCACACCCAAGGGCACACGGCGGGATTGAGGGAGCTGCACCCGCCACCCCTGAGCAGAGGGGGCAGGCTTCTCGGGAATGAGCCCATGCTACTGGTGGGACATGCATGGAGTTGCCGGCCAAGCCTCTTTCCTCCCTCTGGCTGGCTCCTGTCTCTTCGTTTCCCAAGGTGGTCCCCCCGGGGCCCATCGCAGGCTCTTCTCCTGGGGGAGCTCACCTACTCTCAGCTTCCCGTAGGACCTCTTGTCTTTAAGGTTCCTGTTCCTCAGGTGTCTGGCCTGTTTGCCTGTAGTTGCCCAACAACTAAATATAATCAAGCAGGGTCATAGTAAGAATTCATCATTGTGCTCCAGGCGGCCACCAACCCAGGGAGGCTCCCATTCGCATCCCCAAGGCCCAGAACTAGTTGTTCAGCTCACTGACCTGGCTTCCATCGCCTGCCCTCCCCACCACCTGTGGCTAATTGTGCCTGGCCCCGCCGAGCTATGCTCTGAGAGTCAGCCCTACTTTCTCTGTTCCCCACCAGCCCAGCCTGGCCTACCCCATCCCTGGCCCACCCCCATCCTCAACTTGTGTCTTATTTAAAGCCATCTCCCCTTCTCAAAACTCCAGTGTCTCCAATATCTGATAAGAAGAAAGATCTTCATCAAATGCCATTAGAGTTTTCTACGTTTCTTCCTGGCACGTCACCCGCTTCTTTGGGGGAACTACTACCCCGGCTCCTACCTCGTGATCTGGAAGCCCTGCCTCCCCACTGCCCGGGAGTGGCCATGTGACCCAGCTGGGCCAATCAGAGGGCTGCCCTGGGAGTCTGGGAATGAACATCAATGGTAAGGGACAGAGAGTCCCGCTCTGTGGTCAAGCTGACACACACGAGCGTGGGGCCCATTGGCTGCCCTGGTCCAGCCTCTTAGAGTAGAGCAAGGCTGACGGGGCTAGAGAAGTAGCAATGAAAGAAGCAGAGAGACTGTTCTGGTGATATTCCAGTAGCTGATTCCGTTTGTCCCTGAGACCCAGCCGCACCCCTGCCTTCCCCACCTTTTGGTCACGTAAGCCAACACCATGCCTCCCTGTCTTCTCATCTCTGCCTTACTCTGTCACAGTGGTTCCCATATGGGGACGAGTCTGGCCCCTCCAGGGGGCATCTTGGAGTATCTGGAGATACTTTTGGTTGTCACAGTTCAAGGGATGCTAATGGTATCAAGTGGGTAGAGACCGAGGACGCTGTACACATCTTACAATGCACAAGATAGGCCCCCACACAAAGAACAATCCTCACCAAAATGTCACCGCGGAGGGACCCCACTGGAGCAGACCTCCTCACCAAGACCGTCCCTGCTACTCAGAGCACTTCTCACAGGCACGTTCCTGGATTGGAGTCCCAACTCTGAAGTGTATGACAAAGCCCATCACATAACCAAGCCTCCGCTTCTAGTATCAGAATGGCAGTGTCCAATGTGATGGCCTACTGTGCGCTTGAGATGCGCTAGTCCAAACAGAGAGGCACTGTCAGGATGAAAGACACACCGGCTTTCTAAGACTTAATAAGAAAGAAGAATATAAAACATCTCATTAGCAATTTGTCTGTTGACTCCATGTTGAAAAGATAATATTTTGCACGTACTTCTTGGAGTCAATAGAATATATGATTAAAATGAATTTCACCTGTTTCTTCCTACGTTGATGAATGTGGCTGACTATAAAATGGTAAGGAGAGACCAGGACCTTCATGAGGTGAGTGGGATGAGAGATATGGAGTCATCTTTTTTTGAGGGGGGAGGTAATTAAGTATGTATGTATGTATGTATTTATTAACGGAGATACTGGGGATTGAACCCAGCACCTCATGCAGGCTAAGCATGCACTCTGCCCCTGAGCTCTGCCCTCCCTCGCCAAGTCATCTTCCTGATGCCAGGTACCTAGTCCTGATGAATCTTCTGAGAATCTGGATCTCAAAAATCTACGGATGACCTCTCTTTCGTGAAGTCCTCTCCAATCTGGGTTCCAGGTACTTCCATCCCACTGATCACCTGGTCCCATTTTCTTCTCTCATCGCCTTCTTCTCACTCCAGCATCTAACCTGGAGCTTGGCAGACAACAGTGAGTGCCTGTGATCTTACTGGAAAAAGCAGTCCCTGTTCTTGGGATCTCAGGAAGTCTTAGAAACGTTTCTTTCTCTCGGCCTGAATGGGGGTTGATCTCATGTCTTTTCGCTGCGTTTTTGGTTAACCAAAAAGGTTGGAAACATGACCGCCCCTCCTTTTCAGCTCCCTGCAGCTCCCTGGTGTGATTTTCTGTTCGTGGCTCTCACTTCCCAAACATGTTTTCACTGGCTCTGCCTTTGTTATAGAAAATTCAGGGGTGAATTGGAAAGTTGATGCTGCCTGGTTGCCATGGCGATGCCAGCTGCTTCCGCCTTCGCACAAGGCGAAAGTGGCCACAGGGCTGACAAGATGCGATCTAAGCCTCTGAGATCAAAACACACAAGGCCCTTCCAGTCTCTTTTAACAGCAACATCTTCCAAACCTTCAACCCTACCACCTGCTTTTTGGGGCGGTGGGGGGCTGTCCTACATACAGCCAATCTGTTGGTACAGTGAACGAAACACAGTCCTTGAGTGGAAGTGGAAACGTGCATCACCCTCGCCAGCCACCCTGAGGTGTGCAGACCTACTGTGTGACATCTATAAGTATAGACATGAGTGAGTTCGGCTCTCACACAGGCCTTCATGATGCCGACAGAGGGCCCTGCCCTGTTGGCGTGTTTCCTTAGCTCCTGTCATGGAAATTTCCCTTTGTGGAAAGAGAGCTGTTTTGCAGTTAACATGAGAGCATCTTTTCTGATTCCTGAATGATGAAAGAAAATTCTTGTGTGTCTGAATGGATGGTGTTCTCCCAAAAAGAGGAAAAGGCAAGTAGCCCAGGCATCTTTAGGGCGTTTGCACCTTGGGGTGAGCTCTGAGTAAGTGCCCAGCGAAGAGCTGATAATGGTGGAGGGAACACTTTGGGTCATGTTTGGTCTTTACCATAAGCCTGTGGATTAGAGGCTCTCATTATCCCCATTTTTCAGATGAGGGAACTGAGGCTTAGCAAGGGCAAACAAAGCACCCAAGATGGCACTGCTGGCAGGCAGCCGAGCAAGGATTTGAATCAAGACCTCTTCTCCCAAAGCCCGAGGTCTTACACGACTTCACAGCACTATTGTGTACAAATGTGAGGGGTAACGGTTATCACCCCCAGTTTACACCTGAGGATGCTGCGGCTCCCAGAGATGACATCAAATACCCATGGTCACTCAGCTAAGAAGTTGCAAAGCCAGAATGTGAAACTCAGTCTCTTGTGCTCCAACCTTTGCTCACGCTGCCAGGTCACTGGAATAGGCAGGGGAGCATCTTGGACACAGGGAGGTGCTTCCGGGCTGTGCGTGGGCATTTTACAGGAAGGAAGCTCTCTAGCTCTCTCCTGAGCCCCAGAACTCACCCAGAAAGTGCTGTGACGAGTCCTGCCAGGCTGGGAGACCCAGACTCCAGCCAGAGCTTGGTGCTCCTGCGGCGATCTGAGCCCAGGAGAGCAGCTGTACCCGCAGCCCCCCCGGCAGGCCCTGTGCTGAATCAGGAGCAGGTGATGCTGCCGAGAGGGGCTGTGGGGGCTGCTTTTGTGCGCCACGGGGGCCGCATTTGCTCTGGGAGGTTAGTCATAGCTGCTCGGCCTACGCAGATGTAACCAAGCCGCTGACAACTGAGATCTCTGCTGAACAGGCCCCAAGGCCCCAGGGGAAAGCATGAGTCTCTTCCTAAAGAACCACCTGGACCTTCCAAGGAGGATGGTACATGCCGGAGAAGCTTTCTGAGGACGGTCAGAGGGGAGCTCAGCCCAGTTCAGGGGTTATGGGGAGGTTTGCTTTCCTAGGGGTTTATGCCTCCAAAGAGAAGCAAGGGAAGAAATCAAAGAAAGAAAAGCGTAAGGAAGGATAAATTGGGGGTTTGGGATTTGCAGATACAAACTACTATATATAAATAGATAAACAAGGTCCTACTGTAGGGCACAGGGAACTATATTCAATACCTTGTAATGGCCTATAATGAAAAAGAAGATGAAAAGGAATATATATGTGTATAAATGAGTCACTATGCTGCACACTAGAAGTTAACACGACATTGCAAACCTACTATACCTCAATAAAAAAAGAGAAATACGACTCCCCAGTTTATAACCAAACCACTCAGCCTTCTGATGTCACCAGGTGTTTTACCGTCCAAATAGGTGCCCCAGGCTCCTGTCCCACATGCACTGGGGGGCTCCCCAGCGGGCTGACAGCCAACCTCATGTTCACTTTTTGCTTCTCTGCTGTTCTCCCCGGGTTCCTCACAGTTTCTCAGGTCCAGCATGGACTCGCCTCTTCCTTCATTTCCTCCTGGGAAGGAAACCAGCTTTTGGATTCACCCAGACTGGAGTTTGGATCCTCCGTCCACCACTCTTAGGTGTCTGAGCAATTTGTTTTGCTTCTGGAAGCCTTCATTTTCTCCTCTGTAAAATGGAGTCAGTTACACCTGTTTCTCTAGGTGGCTGGGGGATCACCTGAGAACGTGGAGGTAGACGTCCAGCTTAGCATCTGGCCCAGGGCCAGCGTTCAGCACGGTTCCCTTTCCCACCCACCTTCCCTTCATCCCCTGTAGGGCCGACACGTGTGTGGTCTGCAGCCAGCTGGACGCTGAGCTGGTGGCCCCCGGGAAGGCCTCCTGCAGGCCTGGACACTGGTCCGCCTCTATGCCGGGGCCACTCCTTGTTGTCCAGACCGCCTGCCTCTCATTACAGCCGGTCTGTAATTAGACAGCTGCCTGGTTTCGGAGAGCGTGCCGCCCAGCACCGCCAGCTCCCGCCTCTGTCGGGGCTGTGTTCTTGTTGATGAGGCCTCAGCCCTGTGCACAGGGACATCTTTGGAAATGAGGCCATGTCGGTTCTCCGCATGGCCTTCCTTAATGCGAGGTTAACTGAGACAAGGCCTGTGTGACTTGGGTGGATGGAGAGAAGGATGCCAAGGAGGGTCCTGTCACACGAGGGCCCAAGACTTCAGTCCTGACATTGAGCGCAAAGGAAAGGGTCCTGGAAAATAACTGAAATGTGCTCCACCAGGCTGCAGCCACCTCCCTGCAGATTCGGGAACACGCTGGGGTTCCATGGGGTTCCTCTGTATGACTGTCCCCATCCTAACATCTCAGCCTGAGACCGAGGAGCCCAGGGTCCCAGGGCCAGGCAGACTTGGTCTGAGTCCTGGCTCTGCCTCTCGCCAGCTTGCGTGACCTTTGGCAAGTGATTTCACTGTTCTGAGTCTCAAATTCTCCAACCAGAAGGTACTTCTGCAGCTTGTTGTGAAAATTAAATTGGTGCAAACACATGGATGAATATCACTCTGAACAGTGAGTGACAGCTACTAGTGTTTTCTTTAGCCTGGTCCTGTCCTGTTCCTCCCTAAATAGGCCTTTCACATTGCTGTGCTTTGCACATGCGAGCCCCTCTAGCCAGATCACTGATCTCCTACATGACTTGCTTAGCAAACTTCTATTGATCCTCCAAGGCCCAGCTTAAGTGTAACCTCCTCCGTGAAGCCTTCCCTGACTTCCCAAGCAGTTAGTTATTTTGTCCTTGGTACCCCAACGGTCATTTGCTTATACTTTTTATACCATCCTGCCACATTGTATGGGAGCTATCTGTAACTGTCTGTCCCATCTTTTCTGCGCTCCGCCATGCCCTGACTCCTTGACTTGGCTGTGAGCTCTTGGAAGACAGTCTCTACTTGCTCTTCCTCTACTTGCTCACGGAAGGGGTGCTTGTAATTCTGTAATCAATTGAATAAATGCGTGCACGGAACAAAGGAATGGATGGATGATTACACAAAAGGGAACATTAGGCAGAAATAAAAGAAAAACAGAGAAACTTGCTGTTTCACTACATTTTGCTTTACTCAGACCCAAGCTGGGCTTAGAGTTCAGGAACAGAAGGAAACATGTACCCTTCCAATCTCGTCTGTCCATTCAGTGAACGTGGGTGTGCGTATTCTGTGCCTGGTCCTGCCCCAGAAGCTGGGGTTTCAGCCAAGAATCAGACCCTCAGAGAGGCTCTGAGGTTTCAGTATAGGGTCTAGCTGGTGAAACGGACTTGAGGAAATCCACAGCCTGTTGGCCTGGTACCAAGCATGGGATTGCTGGATCTTATGGTAGCTCGATTCGTAGTTTTTTGAGGAATCTACATACTGTTTTCTATAGTGGTTGCACCAAGTTACATTCCCAGCAACAGCGTACAAGGGTTCCCTTTTCTCCACATCCTTGTCAATATTTGTTATTTGTGGACTTTGAGGTCTGGAGCTCAGTAAAAAGTGGCGATCATTTCATGACATATGTAAGTCAAATCATTATGTGGTGCACCTTTAACTTATTCAGTGCTGTGTGTCAATTGTATCTCAATAAAATTGGAAGGAAAAAAAAAGAAATGTCTACTAAACCAGCAATGATGACTATGGTAATGAAAATCAAAATAATGCTGATTGTATTAGTCAGCTTAGGCTGCTGTAACAAATACCATATACTGGCTGGTGTAAACAATACAAATATATTTTCTCACAGTTCTGGAGGCTGGAAATTTCAAGATCAAGGTCCAGCAGGGTTCAGCTTCTGGTGAGAGCTCTCTTGCTGGCTCGCATCGCAGGTGGCTGCCTTCTCACCATGTCCTCTTACCACTTTTCCTTGCTGTGTACACGTGGAGAGCTATGATCTCTTCCTCTTCTTATGAGGCCACCAGTCCTATTGGATTTGAGTCCCAGCCCATGATCTCATTTAAACTTAATTACCTCCCCAAAGCCCTATCTCCCAGTCCAGTCAAACTGGGGGTTAGGGCTTCCACATATGAATTTAGAGGGGACACAATTCATTCCATAGCATTAATGCAGCCATAAGATAGAGAGAACATTAGTACCTACTTCCTAGAGTTCTTGTGAAGGTTAACTCATGGCTGGCTCAATGCCTGGCACACAGCAGGACATCGGGGAATGTAGGATGTTATTGGGTTGATTGTGCCTTGATAGTATTTGCAGGTTTAACCTCAGGTAAACTTAGTCCACCCAACATTCTCCATTTCTTCTCTTCTCCATCTTTCCAAATGCTGTCCCCTCCTCCCTTCTCCTCTCCAGGGTAACTCCTACTCTCCCTGAAGGATGCAGATCAGACCCCTTGGCTAAATTTCAGGGCCCTTCCTTCAGGTTCTGCAGCCCCATGGAGAAAGCTCGTCCTCCCATCGTAGCCCTCAGCACCCTGCGTTATAATGGTACCTGGTTCCTCACTGAGGCTGTCAGTCCCATGAGGGCAGCGGCTGGGCGTTGGTTTCTATAACCCAGCCCAGAGCCCGTTGCAGAAAGGGCTCAATAAGTCAGGTGAACAAATAAATCAGTTAACGATTGATTCATTATAAGCCACCAA
Source organism: Camelus ferus (assembly GCF_009834535.1). Lineage (NCBI taxonomy): Eukaryota > Metazoa > Chordata > Mammalia > Artiodactyla > Camelidae > Camelus > Camelus ferus. Next base: position 5,371,250 of record NC_045717.1, on the reverse strand, counting down.
CATAAGACAAGCCTCAAAAAAAAAACCCCATTTTTGCAGAACAGATGTGGCCTTTATAACCTAACCATACCAGAAAGGATGTCGCCTCTCTCTTAGGAAAGGAACCTGGGCTGGTGATTCGGCCACAGTCGCTGGACTCATGGGAGCCCTAAATCCCTCCTGCTACAAATATCAAACTTTTCAAGGAACTTTGCCACAGGCCCCGAGATATTACAGCCAAGTGTATTATTTTCAGTGTGGGTGCCTGTCTGCCCGTCTCTGGCCTGAATCCAGGCCAAGCCCCAGGCACACCCCACGGTTGCATCCAGCCATCTTTCGGTCCCACCTCCAGGCATGTAAGGTAAACAAGAGGTCAGCCCAGAGGACAAAGTAGCATTTAAGCCTGAAGAATGAATCAGAGTTATTTAGAATGTCAGTCAAGGCCAATCACTGTAATAACCCCAAATCTTAATGACTTAAGCTAATACAAGTCTGTTTCCTGCTCCTGTCACGGTCTGCTAAGGGTTGGTGGGACTCTGCTCCACACAGTCATTCAGGGTCTCAGGTTCCTTCCGTCTGGACCTTCCTCTAGGCCTTTGGAGTCTCCTCTCTTCAGAGAGTGGATGGGGAAGTGGAGCAGGACTGAGCATGGGAGGTTTTAATAGGCCGAGCCTGGATATATCAACATACTTCACTCATGGGTCTGAACTCCATCTCTTGGTCACAGCTAGCTGCAATGGCTGCTGGGAAATGTAGTCCAGCTGCTGGGAAATGTAGTCCAGCTATATGCTCAGGAAGAGGAGTAACATAGGTATTGTCGTTGGGAGGGGTACAGGGAGGGGGATGTAGGGTACTTCAGATAGGGGAACTGTTGTGTGCAAAGGTCTGGAGGAAGGCTAGCAAAGTGTACTGGGGAACCAGCACTTAGGACCCCAACCCCTAAAGAGGGGCCATGGATAGGAGCTTATGCTCAAAGGACTTCAGCTTGAGTCAAATGGCTGAAGCTGTTTCCAACTCAGACTGTCAGGTAAGTCTGTGAGCATGTGATTTCATAGGATTTAAAAAATAACGTTTTAATTTTTAATTTATTGATCCATAACCCACTTGTATGGATCAAGATTTTAAAAGTGTGAAAGAGTAAATCATGGAATCTTCCTTCCACCCTCTCTCTTAGGGACCCACTTCGCCTCCCTGGAGGTGGCCAGTGCCCTCAGTTCCCTGTATGTTCCTCCAGCAATGTTTTGTGCACCTGTAAGTACTATATGTATTTATATTTTCCCTTTGCCTGTTTTTGCACTCACTGTAGTGTGCGATATCAAGTACCTTACTTTTGTTTGAGAAATTTTTTCATGATGGCATGTAAAGAGCATAGGATTCCACTGTATGAAATCTTAAGCCACCAAGATGGTTCCTTATTGATGGTCATTCAGGTTGTTCCCAGTTTACAAATAATCTTGCAGAAGTTAAGTTTGTACACGTAACTTCACAAATGATTGAGTCCGTTGCAGGAAAAACTCCTATGAATGGAACTTCTAAGTCGAAAGATCACTCTGTTCAAACATAACCAGACATGAACCACCAGGCCACTCCACCTGCCCTGTCTGGGCTCTTCCCTGTCCCACCCAGTGACACAGACCTGGATGACACCCCTGAGAGGGGTTGGGCCCTGCCATGTGGCCCCTGTCATGGTTCAGTGGGCAGGAATCACCCCTCACTTGAAAGATGACATATACTTTCGTAAAGTCTTGGTCAGAGGCTCTCAGCGAAGAGCATCCCTTGATTCTGTCCGTGGCCCAACCTAAAGGACACCTGTTTCCATGGCCTCCCTTCACTCACCAGCCCAGCCCCATCCCTACCCTCAACTCCAGCCCAGTGACTTCACCCTACCTCTAGAACAGAGGCAGAGCCCACAGCAGGCCAAGGAAGTTGCGGTAGCCAGAATAATGTCCCCTCTAAAGATGTCCATGTCCCAGTCCCCTAAACTTATGAATACATTGCCTTATGTGGCAAAAGGGACTTTACAGATGTGGTGAAGTTAAGGATCTTGAGCTGGGGAGGTGATCCTGAATGATCTGGGGTGGACCCAGTCATTACAAGGGCCCTTAAAATATGGAAGAAGGAGGTAGAAAGTGAGCGTCAGAGAGAGGTTAGAAGACGCTATGCTTCTGGCTTTGGAGATGGAGGAAGAGGCCACAAGCGAAGAGACGCAGGTGACCTTGACGAACTGGAAAAGAAAGGGATTGGATTCTCCCCTAAAGCTTCTGGAAGGAACACAGCTCAGCCACTGCCTTGATTGCAGCCCAGTGAGACCCACTTGGGCTTCTGACCTCCGGAAGTGTAAGGTATTACATCTGCATTGTTCTGGTCACTAGGTTTGCGGCCGTTTTTACAGCAGCCCTAGGAAACTAACACAGCAGCCCTCGCCTACCCCTGCAGCAGCCTGGTACCATCTCTCTCCTGACTCTCCAGTCTCTTCCCTTCTCTCAGAACACCTGGCCTCAAATCCCAGGTCTGCTTACCCACAGGGTGTCCTCCGGCACCCACACCATCTCTTTGAGCCTTGGTTCTCTCATCTGCCAAACACTGCTCAAAATCAAACTGGCCTCGCAGGCCTGCTGTGAGGGTTCAATGAAATTATGCTTGTGAAGTCTCCTAGCAACCGTGCCTGGCACAAAATGGCTGCTTGATGGTATTTTTAGTTGTTGAGCATAATTCTGTAACTTTCATTTGTGATTCTAGAACGCCCTCCTGCTCCGGCCCCGACTAGGACCCTGGCTCTCCCTGAGGGGTCAGTCCCTTCCTGTAGTGCTTGGACCAGCAGGGACCCTCAGGGAACAGACTCTCTCCTTCCCACAAGTCCCACGGGAAAACAGGGCCCTGAACACTGCTCTTCCAGCAAGGAGGAAACTCAACTTGGGTTCAAGGCCTTTCTCTGCCCACTTCCCAGCTGTGTGATGTTGAGGGAGGCACTCCACCACTCTGGGCTTCAGTTTCCTCCTCGGGGTGAGGGCTAAGTGTGCTGCTGGCTGGGCACATAGCATCAGCCACTGGTCTCCCAGACTAAGGAGGGGCTTCCTTCTCAGCCAGGACCCAATCCAGGTTTGGTGGACCCTGAGGTCTGTACAATCTGTGGCCCCTATCTGAGAAAGAGCGTCCATCCTGGAATTAATAAGCAAGCACAGCAGATCGCAGGACATAAGATTAACGTATAAAAGCCAATTGCTTTAACATAGCATTGTAAATTGACTATACTTCTATGAAAAAAAAAAGCATAGATTAAAAAAAGTCATTTGCATTCCTATTATATAGGAAAATGAGCAAGTAAAATTTAAGTTAAAAACATAATACCATTTACATGAGCACCCCGCCAGAATGAAACACTTAGGTATAAGTCTAACAGAATATGTTCAAGATCATATGAGAAAAACGACAAAACTGATACACAAAGTTAAGAAAACTACATAAATGAATATCGTCAAAATGTCAGTTCTTCCCAAATGGATCTATAGGTTTAATGCAGTCCCGATTAAAATCCTAGCACGTTATTTTGTGGATCTCAACAAAATGATTCTGAAGTTTATATGAAGAGACAAAAGACCCAGAATAACCAACACAGTATTGAAGGGGAAAAAAAGGTTGGAAGATTGACACTACCCAACTTCCAGGCTTGCTATAAAGCTGCAAAGTAATCAAGACAGTGTGGTATTGGCAAGGGAACAGACAGATAGATCAGTGGAACAAAATGGAGAGCCCAGAAGCAGCCCCACATAAATACAATGAAGCCATTTTTGAAAAAGGAACAAAGGCAGACAATGGAGCAGAGGTACTTTTCTCAACAGACGGTGCTGGAAACTGCTCATCCACATACAAAAATATGAATCTAGACATAGACCTTACACCCTTCCCCAAAATTAACCCAAAATGGGTCAGAGACCAAAATGTAAACCACAAAGCTATAAAACTCCTAGAAGTTAATAGAGGAGAAAAGCAAGATGCTTTTGGGCATGGTGAAACCTCTTTAGGCAGAACACCAAAGACGTGACCGTCAGAGACACAGCTGACAACCTGGACTTCGCTAAAATGAAAAACTCTGCTCTGCAAAAGGCAGCATCCAGGGAGTTAGGGAACAAGCCACAGACTGGGAGAAGTTATTTGCAAAACACACATCTGGTGAAGGACTGTTATCCAAAAGACACACGGAAGTCTTAGAACTCAACAGTAAGAAAGCACACAAACTGATTAAAAAAAAAAAAATGGGCCAAAGACCTTAACAGACACCTGAGCAAAGAAGATACACAGATGACAAATAAGCATATGAAAAGATGCTCTACATCCCAAGTTATTAGGAAAATGCACCTTGAAACAGCAGTGACATGCCCCTATACACCAATTAGAATGGCTAAAAACTCAAACAGACAACACCAAGTGCTGGGGAGACAGTTTGGCAATTTCCTGCAAAACCAGACGTACTCTTTTACCATGCACTCCAGCAGTTCTGCTCCTTGGTGTTTATCCACAGGAGTTGAAAACACACAGAAATTTGCACACAGATGTTTATAGCAGCTTTATTCATAATTATCAAAACTTGGGAGCAACCTAGATGTCCTTCAGTAGGTGAATGGATAAATAAATTGCATTACATCCAGACAATGGAATATTGTTCATCCCTAAAAAGAAATGAGCTGGCAAGCCATGAAAAGACAGGGAAGAGCCTTAAATGCATATTCCTAAGTGAAAGAAGCCAATCTGAAAAGAAAACATACTGTATGGCTCCAAATATATGACATTCTGGAAAAGGCAGAACTATGAAGACAACAAAATGTGGTTGCCAGGGTTTGGGGGAAGGGGGTGATGCCAGGGTTAGGTGGAACACAGAGAATTTTTAGGGGAACAAAAATACTGTGTAGGATATTATAATGACGGATACAGGTCGTTAGACATTTGTCCAGACCCGTACAATGTACAACACCAGGAGTGAACTGTAATCTAAACGATGGACTTCAGGGGATTATGATGTGTCAGTGTAAGTTTATCCTTGATAACAAATGTACCCCTCTGGGGAGTGGTGTTAATAACGGGGGAGGGAGGCCACTCACATGTAGAGACAGGGGTTATACGGGAAAAACGTCCGTCTCACTGTTGTTGTAAACCTAAGCTGCTCTAGAAAAACAAAGTCTTTAAAAAAAAGAAAGAAGGAAAAGAAAGTAAACTTTCACAGACCTGAAGGAGGGTCTCAGATGGAGCCAGTGGCAAAGAGGGTCTCTGAAACTTACACTCCGGTAGTTTCTGTCTCCTGCTCTCAACCCCTTCTCCATGTGCCTGCTCCAGACAGCTTCCAGAAAAGTCCCTTCAACCAGCCGAGGAACTGTCAGGGGCAGGGACCCCCTCTGCCTCCCCCAGTCTCCAAGCATCCTTGGTAAGTGAGTAAGAGGTCTTATGAAAAACAAATGCAGACTTTCTCGGATGAGACTGGTTCCCTGGGACAGAGGGAACAGCTAATCTCCTTGCCCTGACGGTAGAGTTGTCGATTTTGGCAAACAAAAACATTAGATACCTGATTAAATTTGAATTTTAGAGAAACAACAAATAATTGTATAGTCTTAGTGAGGGACACTTTGCATGGGGCAGTCAGCAGGGTGTCCTGTGTGTCATCTGGCAGCCCTGTCTCACAGGGACCCAGCAAAGTCAGCTTCAGTGCCATGGGATGCTATGTTGATTTTTAGCAATGGGGCTCCTGTGTCTTGTGTCTCAGACAAGGATGTGGCTATTCAAACTCAGGGTGTGTCTTTCAGAAGTGTCCCTGGTCTGGAAGGTGGGTGGAGACACCTGATCTTCAGCAGAAGAGTAACCAGTAACAGAAGGGATACGGGGCAGCTGCCCCCGCAAGCAGGACAGTGACTCAGAGTCAGCCTCAGTCAGACCACCGGGGCCTGAATGACTGACCCTGAACTGTGGGACTCTCACCTCTGTTTCTCCACCTGTAAAATCATGGTTGCTATGTTCTTGGGTGCTATGAGCATGAGGTAGGAAAACATATGTATGAAATATTTATATAAGAATCAGTGGTGAGTATCCTTATGTTAGGTTTTTATTGTCAGCTAGTTAGGAGGAAAGAAAAAAATTTTTTTTTCCCAAACTATTGGACCTGCTTTGCTGAAATGGGTAGGTGGGGGCTCTCACGCACGTGCGTAGTCACCAGCCGGGCCCCCTCCGCGCGGAGCCCTCTGTTCTGTGCTGAACAAGCCTCTGTCCTCTGTTCCTGCAGTGGGTTCTGGCAGGCTGCCCACTGGGCTGTTTTTCCAGGGATCCACCCTGGAGCCCCCCATCGCTTTGCCTCTGACAGCTGCACAAGCTGCTGTTGTTCATCTCCGACTCTGCTGGTTCTGCCCTCAGACACAGCCGGAGCATCGCTGGGGCTGCTTCTGCTTGTCCCTGAAGAGTGACCACGGCGCACTGAGCTGTGGGTTGCCCTCGACCTGGTACATTTTGTCTTACATGAGCCTTGCAGCCGCCCCCTGAGAGCCAGCGTCAGCACACCCACTTCCACAGATGCGGAAACCGAAACTTGTGCAAAGAACACCCTTTGAGCACCTATTCCGTGCTGGCGCTTCATATGCCTGATCTCGTAGTTGACAGTGGGCAGATTTTGTTGCTGCTCTTCCTATTAATGTAACACATTCAAACATCAGATAAGCAGGGTATTAAAAATAAGTCTTCGTCCCCAGGTTCCAGAGCCCTCATCTCTCCAGCAGGGTTTCTCCTTTGGAGCCAGATAATTCTTCGTTGTAGGGCTGTTCTGTGCATCTTTGACCTTCACCCACTAGGTTTGAGCAGAAGAACCATCCTGGGGCTCTGTAAGTGGCACACCTCCCCCCCAGACAAACTGTGACAACCAAAAACATCTCCAGACTTTGTCAGATGCCTCTGGGGGGCAAAATCACCCCTGCTGAGAACTGTCGCTCTAGAATAATCACTGTTAATAGCTTCCTGAACATCTTTTTAGAATATCTCTGAGCATGTGTGTACCTTTATTTTTCAAACAAAGATGGATTAGTATATACAACTCTTAGAACCACTTGCTTTTTTTTACTTAACACTGTGTCGTGGACATCTTTCTGCACACGCACACGCAAACCTGCATTTCGCCTTTGAACAACTTCGGGCTGTTTCTTTGTGGGAACGGCACCAGGAGCAAGAACACAGAAACCGGAAGTCTGACAGTCAGACCGGGGTCCAGGCCCCACTCTTCCTCCCGCTTAGCGGCTGGGTGACCTCGAGTGGGTTAATTCATCTCCATGAGACTCAGTTTCTCTAACTCTCAAACTGGAGGAGATGATGGGTCCTGCCTCCCGTGGCTGTGAGGGGACCAATGAGCGAATGTTTGGGGAACCCTGGGCACAGTGCCTACTTCTCGGATGAGTCTGCAGCTCTTATATGCCACACAGTATTTGTCTTTACAGTGAGCCTGGGGTGGCGGTGTTATGCTCGCTTCACGTCAAGGAAACTGACCGAAAGACTCCTTCTGCTGATCAGCCCGTCCACCCACCGCCTTGAAGACTGGTGCAGTTGGCTGATGTCACGGGTGTCGAAGTTGTAGGGTGTGGCTTTGTAAATAAGTCCCCAAAATCTTGATCAGGCCGTCTGTCCCTCTCCGGCCCCTCGGTCAGCAGTACTGGCCCTGGAACAGGCTTTCTGTGTTATTTCCAGCTTTGTTTCTTACTTCCCTCCTAATTTACCTCTCTGGATTCCAGTCTCCGCATCTGGAAAATGAGGTTCAGTGATTTTTTTCCCAAGGCTTGTCCCAGCAGCAGAACCATCCTGAGATTCTGCTTTAAAGGCCACTGGGGAATTACCCCACGGTGACACTCATGCTTAATGAAAGCTTTTATTGACTGTGTATCTCCTGTGTCCGGGACTTTTCATACATCATCTCATTTTGCACCTGACAGAGAGCCTTGGAGGTGGGCAGTGCTGTCCCTATTTTTCAGATAAGAAGACTGAGGTCCAGAGACGCACAGTGATGTGGTCGACATGTCAGGGCCAGTGAGTGGCAGAGCTGGGACTCCAACTCAGGCTGGGGTCGAAGCCCGTGCCTCCTGCGCCCCTCCCCCTGCCTCCATCCTGTATCTCGTGGCTTACAGGTTTAGGTGTTTGGTTTGGTTTTGTTTTTAGGCGAACATTGTTTTGTCTGGACTACAATTCAGCTCAGGTTTATGGAAAAAATAACATTCATAATAACCCGGGTGACCTTCATGTTTTAGCAGCAAGCTCGGTACCCTCTCCTCCTTTGAGGAGAAAGCCCCTGTGCCACGAGCATTTGCGTTAACTTTCACAAAAAGAAGCCGGAGGCAGGTATGTTTCTTCAGCTCTCCTTTGAAACGGAGAGAGTGAGGAACAGTGATGTTCCTGAGGCTCAGGGCTGAACTCTAAGGGCATGTTGAAATCCGGGAGAGGTTGCCTGCGCTGATTTCCTTCGGATATTAAGAAGTCTGTCAGAAGGCTGCTAATTGCCAAGGCTTCCCAGAGCTCAGAGGAGCTTCCCAGAATGCACTGCGAGAGAAAAGGACAAAGGCAAATGAGACGAGGCTGCGTGGACCCGATTCCCTTTGTTCTGCATGTGGCTTCAGATGTGGGCCTGCAGCAGCCTGGCGTGATGGGAGAAGATACATGTGCAAACATTCTGTATGCTGGATAGTGCAGTGAGGAGGAGGTGGGGAGGGAGAGGATGATGGGGGGACTCAGAAGGCCTGGATTCAGGCTCAGCTCTGCCACCAGCTACCTGGGTGACCTGGGGGAAGTTGCTTATCTGGTGGGCCCCACGGTCTCAGTCCCTAAGAAACGGTTGGACACTAGGCTATCTCAGTGCCTCATTTGGGTCTAACAGAGATGACCTTGGCCCATACAGTGCAGGCCTCTGTCTCCTAGGAGCACGCTCTGAACAGCAGCAATGGGAAGAAATGATAAAAGGAGCTCAGATCCATTAAACACTCAAGGGGGGCCGAGCCCTGTGCAAAACATTTTTGCATGGCTTGTATCCCCAGTCTCCTAATGAATGCAAGAGCTGGACATTTTAACGTCCTCACACTTACAGGTGAGGAACCTGAGGCTCAGAGAGGCTAAGTGATTTGCTCAAGTCCCGGAACTAGGAAGTGGCAGATCTAGGATTCAAACCAGACACTCCTTCTTAAGGGCAGCTCTAGGTAGCAGCAACAGGCCTGGATGCAGGGGTGGACACTGCCAGGCCCCATCGCCAGCCTCTCACCCCAGGATCCAGAGCGCCTAAGGCTGACCTCTCCCAGTTGAGTGTCCCTGTAACGGAATCTGCTTAGAGAGGCCCCAGCAGCCAGAAACCTGAGCTGCTCCCAGACCTGCCCCTGAGAGGGGCTGGAGGACAGCTTGGAGCTTGGAGGTCAGTTCACACACCACCCCAGCTCCTCCCTAGCAGGCTGAGTGGCTTTTGGCCCTTGTTAATGGCGTCATCTCAGATCAGTGCCAGGGGAGCCACTGGCCATGTGGGGCACTCGAGGAGGGGGTGGTGGCCCTTGGTCTCTTTGGTTGACACACCACCTGCTTTGAGTTGGCATGGCAGAAACCTCAGGTGGAAGGGCTGCCCAGGTGCAGGAGTCAGTTTCATTTCCGCGTGTATATTACTTGCAAGCCTGAACCACAGCCTGCCTGAAAATTCCAGACCACACTCCCAGAAGCCGACCTGATCAAATATTCATGGACTCTGATGGTTGTCATCCTCATGAATCCCATCATCTGTGTTTATTGCTTTGGTGCTCTTTTACGAGAGTGATTTTCCCTCCTCTGCTGTGAGCCACATTTTCACCATCCTCCAAAAATATCCGGCTGAGAGCCACATAGACAGCTGTGGTTTATCAGACCTGTGCTCAGGCTTCAACTGGGGAGAAGAAAGAGAGCTGAAAATTAATTCATGTATCAGGCGTTGATTGTGGTGATGGAACCACTTAAATATTTGTTTGTACAGGTACACGGCATGGAAGGAAAAAACTCTTCCAATCAGATACCGGGTTCTGAGTCCCACAGCTCCCTTTTCAATGTGATAATAATAGCTAATATTTAGACAGGATTTATCGCGTGCCGACAGAGTACTCACTTAACAAATCTGCGAGCTGGATGTTATTATCATCACCTCCATTTTTCAGATGAGGAAAGTGAGGCACAGAGAAGTTAGTAACTTGCCCAAGTTTTCAAAAATGGCAGAAAGCGATTTGCTAAGTGCAATTTCTGCTTAAAATGAGGGGTGGTAATCCCCAGTTTATCAGAGTCTTAGGAAGATTAGATTCTGTAAGAGAGGAGTACAGAGCACATGGAATGTTCTCCCTCATCCTTCCCTCCCTCCCTCATTCTTTCTTTCTTTCCAGTATTGATCAAAGTTGTCATGATGTCAGGCCTAGTGCTAGGTCCGGGAAGGACAGCCTGAACAGGCAAACCACGCCCTCCCCTGAGAGTCTGCAGTTTTGCAGGGAGGCGGGCAGTAAGCAATGACCCTCACCTTGTCTCATTCTCCCCTGGTGTCAAGGACGGCAGCAGCTCCCCTCCTATGGCTTCTGCCTCCTCCCTGGTTCTGGAGAGGGGAGCGATTCTTCTTGGCAGGCAGAGTCAGAGAATCTTTGCCATCTGTTACCCCTTCCTTAGCATTTTATGCGAGCAAAACTCTGACCCAGGCAGATGCCAGAGAAGTGGACGACGTGTTTGCCCAACATCGCACAGGGAGTCAGCAGCTAAGCCAGGATTTGATCAAGTGTGTCTGACCCAAGCCCCACGATAAGGTGGTGCATTCCAAACTCAGGCCACAGTGATGGGTTCAAAGTCCCTCCTCACTTTGAGCCCAAATCCACAGCCAGCCATTTGCATCCAACCGCCTCCAGCAATGGATCCAGAGTTGAGTGCCATGTTCCATAGACAGAAGTCATCGCTTTTAACACCATTCTGGCAAATGTTTGGCGTCATGACTGTGACCTCACTCAAGATCCCTGATCCCTTCTATCTTCTTGTTAGAAAGGATGTTGAGTTGTCTTCCCTTTCCTGGGATTCTTCCTGGATCTGCTACCCTTTATCAAACTCCCCTGTTATGCAGGATGCCTGACATTGAATGGGCCACTACAGAGGAAGGCTAGAGCGCAGGTGTGACAGGCTTGTCACCTTCCATAGTGAGCGCTTACTCTCAGCTTCCCTGCTGGGCGCACCCAGTGCAGCAGCAGCTTGGGGTCAGCTGGAACCCCTAGGCGACAGGCACACCTGCTGCCACTCAGGCAGAGCTGTGCAGGCACCCGTGTACACTGAGCACCTTGTGGACTTAAGGCTTGGCTCACATAACCGAGCTCAGAATCCTCACACAACTCAGTTCGGAATCCTCACCCCATCTCTCCAAGGCAGGCTTATTAGCCCCATTCTGCTGGTGAAGCAGCTGAGGCTCAGAGAGGGGCCATAGTTAGAAGCACAGAACTAGGTGAAATTCCCCAATCTGGCGCCCCTGGGGTCAAGTTTCGAGTCCCATTGGGCAGGACCTACAACTACCCTGTGAACATCGTGTGATGGGATTCAGTCTCTCATACTTGGCGTTCACAATATTTTGGGGTTCTGAGTATTTCCGGACCCTGAGTTGGGCTGTGACCTCTACCTTTGTCATTTCCAGAATGTGATCATCATGACGTTCATAACTGTCATGAACAGGACACTGTTGAGTTCAGTGTCCCGAAGTCCCCACTGGAGACCTGGCTCCCTCTAGCCTCTGCCACTGGCCAGCACTTTTGAGTCTTGACCCAAAGACAGTAAGGAATCCAACAAACCTAGTCTCACTGCCCCCTCAAAAATTCTCCAGCTCACGCAGATGAATACTGTGTGAGACCATTGTGGTGGATGTGGGTTGTTTTTAACCTACATCTGTTCCTCTTTTGGGATGAACATTTTATTTTCCTTCGGAGAAGAGGGTAGATTAAAATATTGCTTCTAATTCTTCATTCCCATATAACAGAATTATACATTGTCCCCTTAATTCACAGGTTTTCAGTGCTTCTCAGCAGAGTGGCTGGAAATTTACCTTCCCATGACACTCACTGTTTTGGGGCTCAATCAAGAGACTTGCACTGATCGATGGGATGTGGATGGACACCAGGGAAGCAGAGGGTCTAAATGTGCCCGTGTGGTTTTAGTCTTCTGTGTGCCTGTCATCTGAGATGAGAAAATCCTGTCTCCTGGTCCACACGGGATGAGGAATCCATGGCGCAGACCCAGTTCAACCTGGAGCCTGGAGCCAAGTCCAGGCAACTCCAGCAGGGGCACAATTTGTCCTCAGATTCATGAGCAAGAAAAAAAATGCTTGTTAGTGCGAGCCACCAGGTTTGGTGGTGGTTAACCAGAATGAGCACAGTAATCCCCAGTTCCTACAGGACTGCATCCCCACTCATTCCATCCTCAGCTGCTGGGATGGGGCTGGGTACCACCCAGCGGGGAGACCATGACCCGGGTGCGGTCAGTAGGTGTCGCTGTGCTGGTGACTCTCCATTTGCCGTCCCTTTCCCATCCACTCTCTGCCCAACTCCTGTCTGCTCCAAGCCCAGAGCCCCCTCCTCACCTGCAGTCCCCCTTGGGCTGGTAACATTGTTTTCTTTCCTTGCCCCTCGGGCCAACAGGGAGTGAGAAGGTCCCTCTGTACTACCCCCAGCTGCCTCAACACCCCTGTCGGCTCCCTAACTCACCCCACGTCTCCGAGAACAGATGAAACCAGACTTTCTATTCAGAATCTCCCCCACGTGGATTCTCTGCTTCCAACTGGGATTCCACCTGGCCCAGGATCACACTCCTGATTCCAACTCCTGGATGCATGTGGGCAGGCTGCTTAACTTCATTTTTCCCCCATTTGACAAAAGGGGATGATACTGTTGCCCTTTCAAGATTGTTGTGGGAGAGGACTCAAATCAGGGATGGACAGCGCCTGGCCTTGAGCTTGACTCACAGGGGTTGCGAGACCGGTCAGTTCCCCCAGCCCAACTCGCCATGGCCGGCATCTAATGCAGTGCCTGGCGCTCACTGAAGCATTAACAAATATTTGTTGTTTGAAAAGCCCTATGGTAGATTTTCTTCCTTTGACCTTTTGATTATCTTCCCCCTTGAAATAGCAGAGTAAGGCCCCTAGTGCCATGGTGACAGTCTCTATAGAAATCCATAGCTTGTTCTCAGCACACCCACGGATGCCAGTGGGAGGCTGGCATAGATTTGGACCAATGGAGAGAAGGCAGGTTTAGCCTTGTCCTGGTTACAAAGAACATTTTTTTTCCCTCTTTCAAATGGCCCTTCCTGTCCCCAATTCAGCATCACCTACGTCTCTCCTAATGTGGGTTAATTTTCCAGCAGCTCCTAGAAAGAGTGTATTTCCAGTCTCTCCTGGGAAAGACAGAAGAGCTTCAAACAGAATAAAGCAGGTTTCAGTGGAGAGTTTCGGAGCCTGCCGAGGAGTCAGGCTGCTCTGATCGAATTCCTGCCTGGGGTGGGAGTGTGTTTGCTTGGAGCAGGTAACCCTTTTGGGTGCTGTACTCAGAGGTTAGAAACAGACTTCTGCTGCCACCAGAAATCCTAGCTGTTTTAGCCTTGTCTGTGTCAAGCTCGCCCTGGTCAAGGTTGGAAATATATTCATTTAGGAATGGAAGTCTTTTATGAAACCAAGGAGGGCCTCTGTCCCTTTAAGAGGGTCCTTGAGGAGGGACAGCCGGAGAATCACAGAGATGAGGGCCAGATGGCCAGTAAAGCGGATGGCAGTGAGTTAGGGAGAGGACCAGCTGGGCTGTCTGCTTTAGTCACCTTGAGATGGAGAAGACTTCAGCCAGTGGCTGCAGTTGGAAGATCTGGGTGAGGGCTGGGCACCCTGATCCAGGGACCTCAAAATGGTCTGGCTGGTCCCACTTTCTGCCTGAACTGGGACTAGACCTGGGAGACGGGAGAAAGCAACCAGAAAAGCATGCGGGTCGGACAGGTCTGGGTTGAAATCCTAGCTGTGTTCCCTGGACAGTGAGATAATCTGTCTGAGCTTCTGTTTCTTCATCTGTAAAATGGGATGATAACCCATCTCAGAAATACACTGTGAGGTAAGTACAAATAACGGGTAGAGTACAGGGCATGGGGTAGAGTAGATGCTCAGGAAATTGTAGTACCCCCCTCTCCTTCGGAGAGCATATTCATAACTTTTTAACCAAGAGGAGCATAAGGGAAAATCTTTCTCTGAGACCCTGGAGTCTTGGTGATTTAAAAGTGAAATCCCCCAATCCTGCTGAAATACCTTACTTAGAATGCAGGTGTGTGACTTAGGACTGGCTTATCAACTTCTGTAACAGAAAACTTGGATAATAGTGGCTTAAACAAGAAAAAGATTTTAACTTTCCTCTCATCTGAAACTGTAAACAGTCAAGGGCTGGAGTGGCGGCTCCTTAGCCATTTCCTCCAAGGAGCCCAAGTCTCCTTCCATCTTTTTGTTCTGCTGTCCTTAGATTGTGGCTTCCCCATCAAGGTCATTGCGTGGTCATAAATGCTGCCACAGCTCTGGCCATCACGCCCACATTCCAGGCACCCAGAAGGAGAAAGAGAAGTGCAAGAGGGTGTGCCTCTCAGATGAGTCAGCATTAAAAACAAACAAACAAAAAAAAAGAAACTACTAGAAAAACTCCACTCAGTGATTTCCACTTATAGCATATTGGCCGCCCTCTACAGCAAGGGAAGCTGGGAAATACACTGGGTGGGTGGACCCCCGCAATGATACAGGGGTTCTATTAGCAAAGAGAAATAGGGGAGTGTTTTCCCTGCCATAGCCAATGCCAGAGCTTCTTTGTTTCACTGGAAAGGTCTGCCTGGGCCAACGATGGGAACAGGAGAGCATCTTGCAAAAGCCTGGTGCTCAGTCGGTGGTCAGCAAAGGCTGGTTCCTGTCCCTTTCAGCCTCCCATTGGAATGTTAGTGAATCTAACATTAGCTTACATCCCACTTCAAATGATACACAGATTTTTATGAATCAGAAAGGCTCAGAGTCAGAAGCTCAGGTGAATTACACACTGGTTCCATGTAGAGAATTTACCACAACCCTAAGACGAACCACTGAAATTGAAAATATGTTGCATTATCTCACACCTGCCTACCTTATCAGCTACATTGGTTACCTGTCCCTGGGGTAACCAATTACCCCAAAACTTAGCCAAGTAGAAAACAACACTGGTTTACGATGTCACAATTTCTGTGGGTTCAGGAACCTGGGTGTGGCTAAGCTGGGTCCTCTGGCTCCTGGCTTCTCACAAGACTGCAACCAAGTTAGCGACTGAGGCGGCAGTCACCTCAAGGCTCAACTCAGGGTGGAGCCAAGCTCACTCATGCGGTTTGTTGGCAGGATTTAGTTCCTCGCTGGCTGTTGGCCGGCCGGAGGTTTCCTCAGTTTCTTGTCACATGGGCATCCTTGTAGGGTAGCTCCCAATATGGCAGCTTGCTTCATTTGAACAAGCAAGTGAGAAAGCCAGAGACGGAGTGGGAGCAAGAGGGAAGACTTTTATAACCTCATCTTGGAAGCGTTTTTCCACTGCTATCTTACTCTGTCAGAAACAAGTCACTAGGTCCAGCCCAAACTGAAGGAGAGGGAGGGGGAACATTTTAGAAGTGCCAGTCAATGTCCTGCTTCACCTCACCTTCACTCTCAGGATTCCTAACATAAGAGTCTATTTCCTTCCGTCAACAAGCTCAGCTCCTCCTACCACAGGGCCTTTGCATGTGCAGCTCAGTCTGTGTGGTATCTCTTCCCGCCCTCCCTGCCTGATTCTATTCATTTTCAGATTTCTTCTCCAGCCTCATTTTTGCAGAGAAGCCTTTCCTGGCCACCTTTCTTCTGAGTCACAGGAAGAAGAGGGGCCTGAAACATGTCTCTGCCCTGGGTAGCCCCAGGGAGTAACCTTCAAGAATAAGCCTGGACCCTGACTGTTCAGTTCCCCCTCTTGAATGGTTTGCTGCATTGGGTTTGCTGTGGTAGCCATAATCCTCAAACAGGCAGACTTTGGATCTAGCTCCCTGATTCCGGGCACCTCACCTTGGGTTGCCCCAGATGTCAAAATAGGGGAAAGAGACATGTCCCTGTTTCCAGTAAGGGCCCAACTCTGAATACATGTGTTTTTCTGGCCAAGATGCTTTTCTTATCTATATTCATTTATTCATTCATTTATGAGGGGTATAACTTTCAGTCCACAAACTCAGGTGTGGAATACATATATATTTCTTTATCATCCCTAAGTTCAGTTTCTATCTTGAGCCTCCATTCTGCCGGGGTGGATCACAACGGAATCACAGTCAGTCCATCCCCTCCATTTCCCAGAGGCTGCATCTATCCTTGGGGTGCAAAGGTGACGGACGGAAGGCCACTTGTTGCTGATGTCACCTTCAGTGGCATTTATCATTCTGAGCCAACACAGGTCACCCTGGAGCTGTCCCTTGTTCTTATCTGCAGCCTCTCTCAGGTCACGTGACTGTGTGACCTCTGTGACATTCTGGGGTTCATGATACTACTTCTTATGCCTCACAGGATTGTGGGAAACTCTGTGAGATGTCTGAGTTCCCAATCACCTAGAGACGCCATGCGGACACTTCTGCTCTTTGGGGCCCTCCTTCCTCCCTGGGGGTCCCCCTTCCCTTCTGCTCAGAGATCCGACAGGTTGTCTCTCTGGGGACTTTGCCTTTGTCTCCGCACCTGGCCCTGGGAGAGAGCACACAGGCCTCCTTGGCTGGGACAGTCACTTTCTCACTCCTCCCCCTCCCGGTCCTTTTCTGTACAGCTCAGGGGACTGTCGGGGAGTGGGGAGCACCTGGCTCTGCTCCTGCCTTCCTCCAAATGTTTTTAACTAAGAGTTCTTTCCAATCTCCTGAGAATCTCCTCTTAGAAACCCCAGAGCCAAGAAAGACGCCTGACACCGGGTGATAAGTGACGCCGGAGGGCGTGGAGGCCCCGAGGAGGCGCCCCATCTGGGCTGACCAGACGGGAGGGGGTGGGCCTGGGAGGCAAGAGCTGAGCTGAAGAATGAGAAGAGTTAGATAAACAAGGAAAGGGCCGTCCAGCCACGAGAAGGGCCTGTTTAAAGGTGGGGAGGAGTGGAGCCGGCCTCCGAGTGGCTGCTGTGGTTGGAAGGGAATGCAGGTTTTGTGCCTCGGGGAGTAGCTTTAGATAAGGTTGGAGGAGTGAGCGGGGATCTGGTAACAAAAGGTCTTGAATGTCAGATCTAGACATTTGGATTTTATCTTCAGGAAATGTAGATCCATGGGAGGATTTTTAAGCATGCTGCCATGGCGGTGGCTTTGTGCTTTAGAATGTTCTCTCTGAGCCAGGGTGGAGGATGGGCTGGAGTCAGGGTACCAGTGAGGAGCCTGGTGCAGCCACGGGGGCAAGGAAAGACGGGGCTCAGTGGGCAGATGAGAGATGGCGAGCAGGGGACCAGTTCCTCGGAGACTAGCAGGCAGGGCCACCTGGACTTGGTGTCTGAGGGATGTGGGGACACGGAGAGCCAAGAGTTCAGGACGACTCGGATGTGCCATTTACTGAGTTGGCAAGACGGCAGCCCCAAGAAACAAAGGTTGGAGAGGAGCTGAGAGTTTAGTCTGAAGTCCGGTTTGGAGTTAGGGTTCTGTGGTTGGGGAGACTCAGTTCTCCAGTTCTGAACCTCAGTGGAAGGTTCTGGAGCAGAAAAGCCCACATCAGAAGTGTGTCAACGAGACAGCCTCCGTGCTTTCTATTAGTGCTATGGGCTGTGGTCAACGAGGATGTTTCACCAGCAGATGACCACCATAAAATGCAGACTGAAGAAGAGAGCCACCCCCCCAGGGACCCAGGAGCTTGCTTCCTGCTCCACTGTCCTCTGGACTTTTGGTCTTTGTGCTGGTCCCTCTTGCTAGCGGATGCGTGCAGCATCCTCAACTTCAACATCTCGGTGGAAATGGCCAGTTTTCCAGGAAACGTTACATTTTCCTGGTTCCGCCAGGGTATTGGTATTGGCACTTGAGGTGACATTTATCTGTAATCCCAGTGTGGACAAAGTGTGGTGTGTCTAGCAGCATTTTAGTCGGACTGTGAAACATCTGGAAGGTGATGGGGAGACAAGGGAATCGTGTGGTCCTTGGCGCTGAACAGACCTGCATCCTGACAGATGCTGAGTAGGTCACTTCTCCTCTCTGAATGTCCCTTTCAGTGTCTCTAAAATGGAGACAGTCAGGGACTGTGAGTATTTGGAGAGATGACTTTTGTACAGTGCCTGGCACAGCTCCTGGCACGCAGTGGCCCCCTCCTTTGCTGTGTTAGCACCCCTCACTTCCCACCCACCTACTCTGTACGAGGAGAAGTTGCTGTTTTAATGAATAACACCAAGAGAAGACCAAATTCAGTCCCATGAAATGAACTGACAATGGTAGAAATTCATGCAGATACTGAGGGGTGGGGGAGAGAAATTTGTGGTGGCAAGAGTAGGGAAAATGTAGGTTGCTATAATGTGATTCCATATAAATTTTAGGATTATTTGTTCTGGTTCCATGAAAAATGTCCCGGTACTTTGATAGGCATTGCATTAAATCTATAGATTGCTTTGGGTAGTATGGGCATTTTAACAATATTAATTCTTCTAGTCTAGGAATATGGAATATCTTTCCATTTCTTTAAATCATCTTTAATTTCCTTAATCGACGTTTTATAGGTCTCTGAGTATAAGTCTTTCACCTCCTTGGTCAAGTTTATTCCTAAGTATTTTTATGTGTATGATTTTAAAGGGGATTTTTTGAAAACTTTCCTTTTCTGATATTTCACTGTTAGTGTAAAGAACTGCAACTGGTTTCTGTATGTAAATCTTGTATCTTGCTACCTTGCCGAATTCCTTTATCAGCTCTGGTAGTTTTTGTGTGGAGTCTTTACGTTTTCTATATATAGTATCATGTCATCTGCATGTAGTGATAATTTTACCTCCTCTCTTCCAATCTGGATCCCTTTTATTTCTTTTTCTTGTCTGACTGCTCTGGCTAAGACTTCTAATACCATGTTGAACAGAAGTGGTGAGAGTGAACGTCCTTATCTTGTTCCAGATTTTAGTGGGAAGGTTTTCAGCTTTTCACCATTGAGCACTATGCTGGCTGTGGGTTTGTCACAAATAACTTTTATTATGTTGAGATATGTTCCCTCTATACCCACTTTGGTAAGAGTTTTTATCATGAATGGAGGTTGAATTTTATCAAATGCTTTTTCTACATCTATTGAGATGTATTTTAAATTTATGTATGAAATATATGAGATATATTTTCAATCTGTTCTCCCACATGGGCTGTCCCAATGGACAGAGCCACAATTGGGAAGCAAGAGATTGACTTAAAAAAAAAAAAAAATCTTAAAAACCACCTGTGTCATGTTAAGGTTCAAGCGATCAGAAATAGAACCTCCTTCAGCCCTCAGAGTCCTCTGTTCTGCTCATTAGCCTTGCAAAGCTGTGAGTAAATGCGGAGCCTGCTTGCAGAGGCAGAGTGGCTGCCTGGTGTGGCCGAAGAGTCAGCGCTGCCGGCCCTGGCCCCCTGCCTGCGAGGTGGCCGCTATCTTTGGACATTCTTGTTTTCCTTTGTGGAGAAGGATAATTATGGCCTCCATGCCTTGTGGCTGTTTCCATGTTGCATGGCCCAGACAGAGGCAGATACCCTTCACAAAACCCTCTTTTTTTTCCCCAGGGAAATTGGTTTGGGGGAGGGCAGGGAGGAGGGAGCATATTTGAGATGAGCAGAAGTGTGGGTGGTGCCAGGGTAGGAACCTTCCAGGGTATACCAAATGCTTAACTCTGCACCATCAATTACTGCCTGCCACATGCAGTTGTTTTGCAGAGGAGCTTAATTGACCTACAGGTTGTTTGAGTTTTAAACCCAGCGACTGTACCAGTGCAAGAGAGAGGAAAACAGATTTGACAGATTCAGAATGGGGCTGTGTGGTTTACATAAACACAGAAGAAAAACGTCTGGGACAGAATGGCCCTCAAATGGAAGATTAGCAGGAGTTGGAAAGATAGGCGGATAATAGATCAGTCGATGGATAGATGGATGTGTGTTGGCTGAAAAGGAGTAAGGAGAAATGCAGATGTCAGGAGCTTGAGATTATGCCATTTTAAACATGCCACCATGGCCATATGGAAGGGGCTCCAGACAGACGCTGGATACTGAGAAGTCAACCTGGGATTGAAGATGATATGATGATTCACCTGAAGGAGTGACTCCGCATTCTGACTAAGGCAGAGCTGGCTGTAGATGTCATCTGTTGAGTTTTGTCACCAGGGGGAAATATTTACTCATGGAGTCCAGCATTAGGTTCTGCGCGTGCACTCAGCAATCAGATTGCTGATTTTGAAGTGCCACCCCCAGGAAGTTGGGTAACCTTGGGTGAATTATTTAACTTCTTTGGATCTCAGTTTTCTCATCTACAAATGAATGCCTGTTTCATGGAGAGCATGGAAAAGAGTAAAGGACGTGCCTGGCACACAGTTAGAATCTGGTCTATGGTTGTGATTATACTTTCTTGTATTACTTTATTCAACATGCTTTAACCGTAACTGAGCACGTCCTTTGTACCAGGCCGTGTTAGGAACTAAGGATACAGGCTTGTCTGATTCATTTCACGAATGTTTGCTGAGCACCTACAACGCTACTATGTGCCAGGCAGACACCACTAAGCCCTGGAAACTGACCTGGGTGGAAACAAACAAGACCTCTGCCCCCGAGGTTCCTCCAGCCTGGGGAGGGAGACAGGCATTCACATAATGAACATACTTGGCACAGATAGGTCCTTGCTGAATTCCAGAACTCCAACAGGCTCATCATAGGCATTATCAACCGTCCTGCAGATGAGAAAAGTGAAGCTCAGAAAGGTGAAGAGACTTGCCCAGGTCCCCACACCTAGAGACGGGCAGAGTCTCACCTGTGACACAGACCAGCCTGGCTCCAAAGTCCGCGATCTTTGTCAACAGCACACAGCTGCCAGGGTGTGTTTCAAGCTCCTGCAGGATGACATCAGGCAGGGCAGGGCTGAGAATACGCACAGACACCAGAGGTACTCAGTTTTCAGAGTCTCCAATTTGGGAAGGATGTAATTTGCGGGGTACAGAGCAGGACTTTGAGCAGAGTTGGCATCTACCAGCAGCGAGGGGTGCTGGGTGTGTCTTGGTGTGTGTCTGTGTGTCTGTGAGCGTCTGTGTGTCTATGACTACTTCTGTGCATGTGTGAGCGTGTACACGCACCTCTGTGTGTGTGTGTGTTTGCACAAGGAGGGGAGGCAGGCAAGTGTGTCTGTGTGTTTATGTTTCTCTATGTGTCTATATATCTCTGTGTGTGCCTCTGTGTCTGTGTGTGTGTGTGAGTGACTGCACATGTATCTGAGTTGGTGTGTGGGTATATTTGTGTCTGTGCACACACATTTGGGTGCATCTCTCGGTGCGCATGTCTGTCATTGGAGACGTGTGTGTATCTTTGTGTGTGTGGGCGTGTGTGCCTTTTGGTATATGTCTTCCTGTCTGTGTGTGTATCGGTGTCTGTGAGTGACTATGTGTGTGTGCCTCAGTGAATGTGTGTGCTGTGACCTGCCCCCTCCCTGCCGCTTTTGTGGCGCTAACCTAACGTGTCCTTCGGAATCAGGGCACCGGCAACGTCAGTGCCTGTAGCCTTATCGCCCAGCCTGCTGCTCTGTCAGAGGAAATTAGATTTGCTTGGCACAGCCTGCTCCTTATGATGTCATTTTGGCTGCGATCTGCGCATTCTGCTCTCCTAGGTGTTTGTCTTTTGATTGCTTGATGAATACCTGCCAATGGAAAGATTAAGAGAACACGAGTTTGGGTTTTTTTTTTTTTTTTTTTTAAATAAGCATCCAGGGGGAGAGCTTTAGCTGTCCATCTTCCTTGCGGTGGACTTAGAAGCCGGGGTAAAGGAGACAGAGCTTTGGCTTTGGAATAATAAGACCTCAGTTCCAGTCTCCAGTTGGCCCCTTCCAAAGCTGTGTGACCTTGGGGAGGATATTTTACCTCTCTGAGCCAAGGTTCCTCATCTACTACATTCAGAAGTTTCTTTGGAGGGGCAAATATAACAATAGATGAAAATGTTCTCAGAAATCCACAAAGTCCTTAAATCACAGGATATTGAGGCAAAGAAGTGGAGCGGGAAGACTCTGGGCGCAGAGGTCGGGCAGATGTGGGTTTGGATCCTGGTTCTATTCTTTTCTGAACATATGACCTTCAGCAAGTCATTATGCCTCTGTGAGCCTCGGATTGCTTCTCAGTTAAGTAGGATACTATATGAGAAGCACTTAGCTCACTGCTAGCCACTGTGAGCCCCGCCCCCCGTGAGAGCTGGTAATATTTTTAATAACACAACAGGGGTGATGGATATATTAATATCTGCCCACTGTCGAAATTTCAGTGAGTGTAAGCAAGATAAAGCCTCTGGAAGTGAGGGTGAAGCAGGCCATGGGATAGAAGTGATTTACGATTATTTGTTTTTATGACTTCAAGATGCAGCGTCAGCAGCGCATTCTTGGCATCACCATATGCTTGGCAGGCAACGTGCGTTTCATCTAGAACTCGAGGCTGTTCTAGCTGCAGACAGGAGCTGAGAACGAGGCGGCCTCCAGCCCAGAGTGGTCCAGGCAGGCTGCTGGGGGCCGACCTCCCCTGTCTCCAGCCGCCTGTCTTGTACATGCCCTCCTTACTCCAGCCGGACCTCAGTGTCCCTTGCCTTGTAGGTGCTGTTCTCTCCCCTGGAACAGCCCTCATCACCACTCTACCCCTGAGACCATCCGGGCTGGGCTCCAGGTGCCCCTGCGCTGGCTAAAGCAGGTGTCCTTGCCGTGTCCCCAGCACACCCCTGGACTCACCTCACTGTGCATGGCGTCCAGGGCATTTGAACGATCTGCTCTGTGTCTGACTCCCTCCCAGCCAGTGCCTTCCAGGAGGGCAGGGACGGGGGACCACAGAGCCCTCTGTGGATGTTTGCAGAGTGAGTGTGTGGAGATGGGCTGCCTCCTCTCATTTTCTGCCAGCGCCCTCAGATACAGTGCCTTCAGATATCACCTTATTCATCTGGGCCTGCTTCTGACAACCTTGTGCTCAGTAACAGAGATCCTGGAGAGATATGGCTGCTGTTTAGGGTTGGTTTGGAAACAGATGGGTTTATCGCCACTGCTTGTCTCTAATAATAGTGCCACACAGGCCAGAGAACAAAAGACTCCCAACTGTTTGACCAGTTTTGTCCTGTGTTCGGGGCTAACGTGGGTTTGCCATAACTACCGTGGGCAGCCATGTGGGCCTTGAGAGGGATTGGGGATCCAAGTTCTGGGATTGGACTGCCTGGTTCCAAGCCTCAGAGATATTAAATCTCTTTGTACCTCAGTTTCCTCATCTGTAGAATGGGGATACATAGTAGAACATACCTGCCTCACTGGGGTTTTGTCAGCATTAACGGAGCTCATTCAAGTAAAGCCCTTGACTCAGTGTCTGGTGGACAGTGAGTAGTCAGTGGAGGTGATTTAGTGTTTCTGTTGTGTTGTATCTGTAACCAGTGGAAGTATCAGACCAGGGCCTCCTCTGTGACTGTCACAGGGACTGAGCTTCTGCAGTGACGTCTACCTCTGTCCTGCCAGAGTTGGGCTCCCAGGACTAGACATTGGAATGACTCTGCCATTTCGGATGAGTGGTTATGATCAGGTGGGCATCATTCGAGGAGAGACTTACGGTCTGTCTGTACCTGATGAGGTGTGAGCCTTTCTCTCACTCAGCAGCCACCTGGCACACTTAGTTGGTCATCTTACTTGGGCCACCTCATGTCTCAGAGCGGCGGTGATCAGCAAATGAGAGCCCTCAGGCCGAATCTGGCCCACAGCCTGTTTTTGTAAATAAAGTTTTATTGAGACACAGCCACGCCTGTTCACTTACAAATTGTCTATGGCTGTTTTCGCACTGTAATGGCAGAATTCAGTAGTTGCGGGAGTGATCACGGGGCTTGCAAAGTCTAGCATATTTTCTATCTGATCCTTTACAGAAAAAATTTGCCGATCCCTGGTGTTAGATTGAAGCGGGATTAAATCTGGTGGAGCTAAACTAGGATACTGAGCATCACCCAGTCTCTCCGTCCTCCCTGAATTCTGACATCGAGTTGATCACCAAGGCCAGATTCCTTTGTCCCACTGTATTTCATCCATTTGATCCCCCATCTCTTTGTCATATGCCATTGCCTTAGCTCAGTCCTGTCCCCACCCATCTTGGCTCTCACGCACAAGGGCCACCACCAGCCTCTAAGGTGTCTGGGTGAATTAGATAAGGTTATCTTCTTTGAGGAGATGCAGCACCACGACACACATCAGTGCGCGGCAGGAGTGCTTCTGTGCAGGAAAAAGGCCCCGTCCAAGCTTACTGATAATGGCCAGTCCGTTATAGCTCTTGTACCTCTTGGTTATACCTACTGATTATACTGTCTCCTTGCCCCCCTGTCCAGGCAGCCCCCCACACTAGAGCTAGAGTGATCTTTCTAACCCACTATGTCTCTTTCCTGCTCAGCCGCTCCCTGGCTCCCTCCTGCCCTTAGAACAGAGCCTATGAACATGACTTTCAAGGCCTGTCGTGATCCAGTCTTGGCCAGCCTCCCCGCCCCGTATCTCACCACCGGCTCAGCCTACACCACACTTGAGCATGGTCATATAGTTGAGGCACCCTAGACCGAGACTTCTACACTTGCTAATACTTTGGGGATCGGCACAGTCTTGTCCTCTGTGAAATACTCTGCTCTTCCTCTTACCTGTCCGGAAAATTCTTAAGTCATCTTTCAGGTCCACTGCAAGCATCTCCTCCCTG
This sequence comes from Camelus ferus, assembly GCF_009834535.1. Taxonomy (NCBI): domain Eukaryota; kingdom Metazoa; phylum Chordata; class Mammalia; order Artiodactyla; family Camelidae; genus Camelus; species Camelus ferus. The sequence goes on along the minus strand of NC_045717.1, from coordinate 5,346,387 downwards.
TTTCTCTCTCCCAGATTCTCCCAGGCACACGTGGGCACTCCATCTATAGTCCAGCCCATGGATGGGTCAGCATAGCAGGGCAGGGGTCTTAACCAGCACTTTCGGAAAGAAGAACTAGACTAGAAAACACAAAAGTGCATCTCTGTGTGTCAAGTGTGGCTATAACATAGGATGAACAGCACAGCCCGGGTTCAAGTCTAGCTCTGAGGCTTACTAGCAATGACCTTGGGCCAGTGATTCCATCTTTCGGTCCCTCAGTTCCCTCATCTGGAAAACAATGATAAAGGTAGCATTTCCATTACGGCTTGCCATGAAGATTAAAGTAATGTATTAATAAGTGAATATGTATGTATTATGTATAAATATATTTATATGTATGTATGAATGTACAGGCACACCTTGGAGACATGATAGGTTTGGTTCCAGATCAATACAATAAAGCAAATATTGCAGTACAGCAAGTCACACAAATGTTTTTGGTGTCTCAGTGCCTATAAGTTATAAGTTATATAAGTTACAAGTTATATATATTATATATTATATGTTATGTAAGTTAAAAGTTATATACTTACAAGTTATACTATACTGTAGTCTATTAAGGGTGCGATAGCATTGTGTCTAAGAGAACAAGGTACGTGCCTTAATTTTAAAAACGATGCTTTTGGAAGAATGGCACCAATAGATCTGCTCGATGCAGGGTTGTCACAAACTTTCAATTTGTAAAAACCACAGTATCTGCAAAGCACAAAAAAGCGAAGCATAGTGAAAGGACTGTATATATACATATATATATATATATATTTGATGTATATATTATCCACTTAGGAAGGTGCCTGGCCACGTGGCGAGTGCTATAAGCATGTTAGCTAGTGTGCGCGAGCACGTGTGCACGTGCGTGTGACCGTGGTTTAGGATGAGCGCTATCCGAAAGCCTGTTCTCTGGCTGGAATCCATTCTGATCCTCTTTAAGGCAGTTGTTTGACTATATTATGATTTTTGTTTGGTATTATTTTGCTTTTCTCTCTCCTTTCCTATACAGGGAGATCCTGGAAGGCAGTAAGTGTGTCTCATCCATCTCTGCACTCCCAGCACCCAACATCATGCTGAGTAAATTGATGGTTTTTGAATAAATGAGAAAATGAGGCCCAGATCCTGAAGCTGAACCATCCTAGGGTCTCCTTCCTGCCATTCCAGGGACCAGAGTCCTCCGGCCCCGCCCCCACCCCGTCCCCACCTTCTTCTGGGAGAAACAGTCCCAGCTTGCCTGGTGTTTGGGGGACTTTTCAGGCTGTCCCGTCCCCAGGACGAGAACATGTGACCACGCCTTGCTGTCAGCAAGAGGGAGGAAGGCGTGAGGGGCCCTCGAGCAAGAAATGGAGCTTCCAGACTGATGCAGAGGAAAATGGAAACTCCAGCTGACCTAAGAGATTTCTATAATGAGAGAAAACCAATTTATATGCAAATAGTCCACAGCTAGTTGGGAGCAGGCTCTGTGCTGCCGAGAAAGGCTGGGAAAACAAACAGCATTCCCATCACGAGACAGGCTCACCGCTGGACAGGAGGGTTGCTTCATCCACTCAGGATAAAAGTCCAAACTAGTGACAGAAGTCACATGCATTGCTGGCGGCATTTCCTGGTGCTTCATGGTGCTGACTGAGAAATGGGTGCCCGTCAGGGGGCCAGCCATCCGCCACTACCATTTACCGAGCCCCTGGCAGGTGTCAATTGCCAGGCAAGGCACAGAGGACAAAAGATGCCCCGGAGATGGTCACTGCCTCTGCCCACAGAGGGGCTCACAGCCTGGGGACCATTAGATTCTAAAGTCAACCCCGGGGCCATAATAAGAACTAACATTTTATGGAGCATTTACTATGTGCTAAGCCCAGGGCTAACGACTTTATATGACAGTAGCTCATCAAATTCTCACAGTGAACCGTGAGGTAGGGCCTTTTATTCCCATTTTACAGATAAGCAAACTGAGGTTCTAAGACCCAGCCAGAATGGCTCCAGGGCTCTGGCTCATACTCCCCCTGATGTGCTAGGAAGAGACACGGGGAGCATTTCCCAAAGAGTTCTTTGCAGAGCAGATGGGCCCAAAGGCAGGAGGCTCTGGAACAGAGGCTTGGCCTGGGGCAGCAAAAATAACCCTGTTCAATAAAACAAGAGGTGTGGGTTGCTCTGCCACAAACTGGCTGTGTGACCCTGGGGGTCGCTTTCCCTCTCTGGGCCTCATTTGCTTATATAAAATGAAGGGGGGTAGCCTAAATTATTTTAGGCTGTAAAATTGTACTATTTTAGGACTCCAGCCACCCTCCAGAATAGCCATTGTCCAGATGATAAGACACGCCCTGCCCCCTCCTTTGTGCCCCACCCCCCGCCCTCTGCCCCGGCTGGCCTGTATCTGTTGCTGTGGAGCACTTTAATTTCCTCCTTTGGTTTCATAATTCAAGGACAGCTCGTCTGCGGCAGTAATCCACTGTCTCTGATAGCCTCCTCCTCCAAACGAGATGGATAAAGGCTTCATCCGGTTTATTTCGTGGATGGGGCGGGAGCTGGCATAACCAGGTGGGGACAGCTTTTGGCCTTGCAAACTGCATTAATCCCCTAATCTTCTGGGAGGGCCCCAGAGCCCAGTCTGTCATCGTCACCGCCTAGCCCAGCCAAGTCGTCCCGATGATGATGATGAGAGATGACATTTACCGAGGCTCTTCTGAGGCAGGAACTTTCTTCAGCGTTTTGAGGGTTAATGTATTTCATCCCCACCACGTCTCTGCGGAGAAGGGGCTCAAAATCCTAGCTCCACTTAACAGAATGAAGAAACTGAGGCCCGGCAGGCTTCAGAAATTTGCCAAAGCCTGAATTTGAACTGTCTGGGGAAATAAACAAATCCACCCAAAGACGGCCAGCCCAGGAGGAGCTGGGCTTCGCGGCCGAGCCTCCCGACCTCCCTTATTTGAGGAGTTGAGGCCACTCTCCTTTGTTAAACATTCATTCAACACATTTTTATTGAGCTGCCCACGGTGTGCCAGGTGCTGCCTGGCCACCAGCTGGGGACAAGGCCCACGGGGACCCACTCTCAGAGGGCTGACCTTCTCATACAGGAGATGGGCCCGTGACCAGCAACTGAATACCCAGACACAAGCACTCTAGGTGGCAATCAGATGCCACAAAGAAAATACAATAGAGGGTGCGAGAGAAAGAAATGGGGGGGTGGTCAGAGACAGTCTCCTGGCATGGAGGACCTTTGAGCAGAGATGTGGGCATTCTGTCATGCCACTGGACTTCTCAGCCTTGCCACTAGGGACATTTGGGGCCTGATAATTCTTTGTTGTGGGGGTCTGTCCAGTGCATTGGTCCCCGGAGGACCAAATCGCCCTGGATTAAGAACTGCTGAGCAGGGAGGGTAGGGCTCAGTGGTCGAGTGTCTGCTTAGCATGCACAAGGTCCTGGGTTCAATCCCCAGGACCCCTCATTAAAATAAACATATAAATAAACCTAATTACCTCCCCCTACGAAAAAAAAACCTAAATAAATAAAATAACTTAAAAAAAAAATAAAAAAGAACTGCTGAGCCATGCGGTCAGCAAAGCAGGCAAATGGCTGGAAGGGACAGCAAGGCGGGCTGAGGGTGTGAGGAACAGGAAGAAGACAGGTTTGGCTAGAGGGCTGGATCATCATGGCAATGTGCTCCTTAGAACTCTCTCGAAAGTCCTCAGCAACACTTTTAGAGTTTCTTCTCTGTGCCAGGAATTGCACCAGCTGTGCCCAAGAACACAGCACACGCTCCAAGGTGATCGCAGACAGGGTAGTGGATAAGACGCGTGTGCCCAGGGAGGCAGCTGTCAGCATGGGCTGTCCATGATAATAGAATATTCTGGCCAGCAGAGAGCTCTTTGGAAGGCAGTGACCACTGTGCAGGAAGCCCGTGGAAAGGCAGCATCTCGGCCGCTTCTTAAAGAGGAGCGAGCCGGTGGCTGAGGTCCTCACCTTCCCAGCATCCTGGCCCTTTCGTTTCCAGTAGCAACCACCCCACCCCTGGACCCCGGCGCAAACTGTTTCGGTGAATTTCTAATCACAGTGCCCCCCTAGTCTAGCCAAGGGTCTGGTATGAGACCTAGGCTTGGCTATCAGATTCTTTCTTCCTGGAATTAGAACTTGGGGCACAGAAACCCAAGGGCAGAGAATGGCTAGAGTCAATTTTTCTAATGGAAATGGAACAAGGCATGTTCTTTGGTTCTGGCATATTTTTTATCCTCTCAACTCCCTGAGAAGTAATCACTTCTCTCTCTTCCAAGGCCTAGTTTTTCAGCTTTTCCTTGTAATGCCCTTTCGATAGATGGATATCTATTTAATTTACCGGAGTGGGTTTCTGATGCTTGAAACCTCTGTTAAAATAGAAACAGTTGCAATGTGAACAGGGAAAAGAGAGTGGAGATTTCAGATCCATTGCACTGGGTACTTGGTATTAAATAAGCTGTGTGCGTCTCTGTCTCCCATCTGCAACCAGGAGGCTCTGCAGGGCCGAGACCATGCCGTTTCCTCTTTGTACCCACAGCGCTCAGCCCAGGGCTGGCTGCTGCTTTGCACTCACCATGGTTTGTAATTACTTTTTTCTTTGTGGGATAATTTGTTTAATGTCATCCTCTCCCGCTGTGCTGGAGGTCCCACGAAGAGAGAGGATGTAAAGCCTAACCCAGCAGGGTGACCAACTGTCCCGATTGGCCTTTGTCCCAGAGGTTTCCTGGTGTGTGATCTTCCAGCACCCAAACCAGGAAAATCCCCAGCAAATCCGGTGGTCACCCTAACAGGACCTGGTATATACGAAGTCTTTGAGCACCATTTGTCCCTGACACTTAAGAAATACATGTCAAAATGTTCTGTAGAGGCAACCCAGCGTAAGACATACTCTTTCATTCAATTACATTTCTTCACACCTACCATGTGCCAGGGAAGCAGCTGGCCAGGAGCAGAGGGATTCACGGAAGGACGTCCCAGCAGCCAGGGCTGGAAATTGCAGATTGGAACTAGGCTGGTGTGGGGCTTGCATGGCAGGCTAAGGAATCTAGATATAGCACAGGTGTGGCAGATCCTGGCCGATTTAGAAGCAGGGAAGAGACAAGAAAAAAGGAATAATTTAGGAGAGAAGCCTCGGCTGCTCCTCCCAGGCTCTCTGATACAGGAAACATTTGCAGGGGCTGCTGAAGGTGGGGAGGAAACCTGAAGTCAGCAAGTCATCTTGTCCTTTCTTCCTAGGGTCTCGCCTGGGCACAGAGGGGCTACTTCATTTTTCAGTCCAAGCCCAACCCTCTGCTCAGCTCAACATGCAGAAAATCCAGCCCTGGGAAACGTGAGTCCGTTTGTGGCTGTGCAGCGAATCCCACATCTTTGCTCCTCGTGGAGATCCAGGGACCCAGTCCATCCCATGAGACCATCCTCTGGGTGGATTTCACTCCTGCTCCGTCAGCAGCTGAGAAAACATTGCTGGACAGCCAAGCCCACTTTGGGGGCCTGGAAATCATCAGAGAAGAACATTTCTCTAATTCAGCTCCCTCATCTGAGAGAGACCTAAGAATCTTCCAAAAATGAGCTAATCAGTGAGAAGCAGAGGGTGGGCTGTTCTCCCCTTAGCTTTTATTAATAAAGAACTGAATCACACCGAAGGGGGGGTCCTGGTGGGCAGGAGAAAATTCCAGAAGGTGAACAGACACAGACATAAAAACATAGAAGCGTGGCTAGAGATTTTTTTTCCTCTTTAAATTTTCTTTCAGTCTTTCTTAGTACACCAAGAAGATGGTCTTACTTTGGGACTAATAGTTCTTTACCTCTCCAAATCTCCCTTTTAAATGGAAATCAGACAGGCTTCAAGAGCCCAGAGTCCTCAATGGGCCACCCTATTCTTCTAGAATTCACTAATACTGCTTTATTTTCATGGTATTTCTTTTTATGAGTAGCTTCTGTTTGTGACAAGTTACATTGGCTTACCACGTATGGCAATGAGTATGTTTCCCTTTTGAATAAATGTATTTTGAGTTTTCAGGGGGAGACAAGTTAACGGAAAATAGTGAAGGAAGGACTCGACCCAGTGGTATACAACTGTTGCACAATTATTGGTGGTCCTCAAACAATCGAAGCTTGAAAACGGGGATGAAGGTACCGTGACCCCAGGCTGCTCACCCAAAAAGGCGCCGTTTGTGTCATTAAGCAAATGTCAAGACTGAAATTTAGAAAGTGGCTCCTTAAATGCGTTAGAGACAGAGACCCTGGGAAATGCCTGGGAATTCTTCACGTGACCTTGAACAGACAGGAACCTCCTGAGATGTGAGAGAGGAGATCTATCGTTTAGCCTGGCAAAAGACCCTCCTGGCGGGTAAGGGGATCTTCTTTTTGAACAAAAAGTGAATTTATATGTTTCCTATGAAAAACCACGGAAGCAGTAATAATGGCGGGAATGGTGGTAGGCGGGCAGAAGCAGCAGCTCCCACTTACGGACACCCTGTGCCAAGTCCTTCTGTGCTTCTGAGATCCTCTCCCATAATCCTTTCAACACTCCCAGACTGCTGATGCTAAGATCATCTGACATTTAAGGAGCATATACTACGTGCCGAGACCTCTTCCAAGTACTCTATCCATTCATTTAGTCCTAACAGCAACCCTGGGAGACACGTGTTTTTACTCCCACTTTACAGATGAGAAAACTGAGGTGTGAAGAGGCTAAGAGCTCCACAGGGTCATCAGCTAGAAAAAGGTAGAAGCAGATTCAAACCCAGGCAGTCTGGCCCCCAGCTATCACAGTGCACAGAGGTGCGTGAGTGAGTGCGGACATCTCATCTCCATTGTCCAGAGGAGGACTCGGGGCTTGGAGGGTAATTAACCTCAGATCACCCGGCTGCCGAACTGTAAAGTCAGCTAAACCGCCTCCTGAGTGCGAACGGCATTTTCCAGGGAGCGAGCTATTTCATGAATTACCCAGTGCTCACTGAGCACCTACCACGTGGGCCACACCCGTCTTCCTGCGCACGCGTGCTCTGGCACTAGCCATTTGCAGCTGGGGGCTGGGGGCTGGGGGTCCCTCCCTGCCCTCCCTCCCTCCCCCAAGCAGGGAGGAGCCATCCCGCGGACTCCTGTCTGGGGCCTCTGGGTATCCGGGTCCATCCAAGGCGGACCCGCCCGGAGGCCCAGCTGCCTGGCAAACCCAGCCAACCTGGGCAAAGGCTACAGAAACTTGATTCTGGTCCCAGTTCTGACATTTTCTGCCAGAATCTCTGCCCCTTCCAGCCTCAATTTCCTCACCTCCCAAATGACGCTAATTAGAACGATCGGACTTTAACTCACAGAGTTATTGCGAAAATCCAATGCCATGGCGTGGACAAAGATGCTTCTGACCGGGGCTCCGTGTAAATGGCAGCAGACATTAACTCGAATTGCTCTGTGTTTTTTTTTATTTTTTTTTTTCAAATAGAAATTAGCGTTTGCTTCTCATGGCAAAAGTTTGGGAGTTCCAGAAAAACACACAGGAACAAATTAAAAAAAATTGTTCGTGACCCCACCGCCCCTTGAAGGCCTCTATTAACCGCTGATGTAGTTCCTTCCGGTTACGTAAATGTAATATAAACGTAAGTATAATCATTGCCTGACTTAAAACCCAGCAGCGTCCCCACTGCACTTAGAATAAAATTCAAACTGCTTCTAAACACTTGACCTTGGCTTTCAGACTCTACATTATCCAGCCTGTGCCCGCCCCTCGTCCACCCCTTCTCTCCCTACTCACATGCTATTTCTTTTCCTTTATTTTTTTTCTAATACCCCAACGGCATCGCCCCTCTTGGCCTTTGTCCCTCTGCCTGAAATGCTTTTTCCCAGATTCTCATGATTAGATGTTTTCCAACAAGCAGTAGGCAGTGGAAGTGTCAGTGCGGCAGATAACCCCTCCCTCGTCACTCACTCTGCACTGGCCCATCTTACATTTGCTTCATGGACCAGTCTCAGGAATGATCTTGTTTATTCCCGGGGCTACATGTTTGTTGTCTGACTTGCCCCCAGTAACACACCAAACTTGTTCCCCTCCATACCCACCACGCCCAAAATAGTGCCTGGCACACAGCACGTGAACTATTTAATAAGTGAATGAATCAGATTAATGTAGATTCAAGCTGGGGTCATACTATATTATCACTTAATATGATGTGACCCCCAGTGACTTTTAATGGCAGTGTAATATTCCATTGAATGGATATGTCATAATTTTTAACCAGGCCCCTGTAATTGACTAGTTAGGACGTTTCTGATTCTTGTGTTTGTAAGTGATACTGCAGCAGCTATCTTTGTGCCAGCCTGGTTTTGCACACCTCCACGACCATTTCCCTAGGAGTAAATCCTAGTGGTAAAATCGTGGGATCAAATCCACTCAATCTGTATTGCCCTACTGGCTTGAAGAAAAGTTGTGCTATCTCTGAGTTGGCTTTAAGGAGCCTTAGTGTTTGTCCTTCTTCGTGGAATCTTCTGAAGGCAAAGGGAATGTTTATCTCCCGATCTAAGGTTGAGGCCACTGGGCAAGACAGGTCCTGCCCGCCAATTCTGCGGAAACCTCCTTCCCTTCCAACAACAGGTGCGTCTTGCAGTGCTGCTGGCCAGGTGCGCATGGGATGGGTAGGAACCCTCTAAGCAGTGATGCACTAAGGTTGCAAATCACTTCAGCTCTGCTGAGGAGTTTATCATTCTGGAAACTAATGACAGTCTGTGCCCCAGCTAGACTCTGTCCCGATGACATACTCCTCCTTGGGCTTCCAAAACATGCCTTGGGCATGGCCAGCTGGCCTCTCACTGAACCCCATCCCTACCTGGCCAGGTCTGGGTGCCTTTGCTGCCTGTGGTCTCTGCCCCTCCCCCCCTCTCCTTCCCCAGGCTCTGGAGCTACTCCCCACCCCCACCTTCTAGGAATCCCCTCCGGGAGCCCCTCCCAGTCCAGAACTGCTGTCACTTTGACTCCCAGCCTCTCCTCTGGCATTTCATCACCTCACCACTCTGTGCCCTTTATATACCCTTTGAGCTTGAATAAAGTTGTTGAAATCTCCAATTGAGGGTTTTTCCCTCCCTCTGGGATCTGGTCCATTGTAGGATATAGTCAGGACCTTTGGGAGAGTCAGACCTGGGATTGAGCCTCGACTCTGCTACCTACTAGCTCTGTGCCTTTGGACAACGTATTGAATCCTTCTGAGCCTCAGTTTTCCCATCAGTAAAATGGGATTATAATAGTACCGACCTGAAAGAGTTGCTCTGAGAATCCAGCATGTGTCAAATGCTCCACATCGTGCCTGGCATAGACAGCTGCTCAAGCAACAACAGAAAAGTCGGAGTAGTTATCCTCATTTTGTTTGTCTCTACCTCCACAGAGGCTGGACCAGTAACTTGCACAATATTAAAGGAAACATTTGTGGACGGAATGAAGAGATATCATGTAAGCATTCCCTGTGTGTGTATTTAGCCTCACTAAGCAGTACCCAGGGGAACAGGACCAGTCATCTCGGGATCTAGGGGCGAAACAAGGGAAAAGGAATCTCTGTCATTAGCTGAGACCTCGCTGAGACCTCGGTCCAGTGCTCTCTTGAGAGCAAAGGTGTGTTATCTGATTTAATCCCCACACCAACCTACCAGGAAGATATTTTTATGTCTCTCTGATAATAAAACCTACCATTTTTTGACCATCTACTGTGTGCTAGACCAAGGCAAGACACTTTTTAAAAATGGGATTTTAGTGGGGAGGGTATATCTCAGTGGTAAAGCACGTGCTTAGCAGGCACGAGGTCCTGGGTTCAATCCCCAGCACCTCCATTAAAAAAGGAAGAAGAGATATCAGCACTTAGCATCCGTATAGCATGTCCTGACCCACCCAAAAAAAAGTGGAAGTGAGATTTTATTTAAACCCTCACTCTATCTTAATGAGAGGATAAATATTATTGAAGATCAAACAGGGTCAGAAAGTTATTCAGTAAACTGCCCAAGGGCTGACGGGCAATAAAAGAGGATGAGCCAGGATTTGGGAGAAAAAAACAAAAATCGAACACTTCCCCCCTGCCCGCCCCCCCAAAAGAAGCTAGACACTTCTGTTCTATCACCTGACATACTGACATTCTCAGGGAACAGAGCTCTGCATTCAGTCGGCGCTTAATAGGGAGGGGATTGCAGTCACGTGAGGGATCCTGGACCTGCTAACAGATGCTTCAGAGGGAGCAGTTTCTATTTCCAGTGCCCACCACGATCTCGAGGGAGGTGACTCCGCACCCCCTCCTCTGCCGTCACGATGTTCTTGTTTTCCTCCGGGCCCTGTGACTCAGCACGCAGCTCCAGATGGCTTCCTGCATTTCCAGCCTTGCTGGCTGGGGTGCCAGGGCCCTGGTACAGTAAACTAAAACCAAAAACACGTTGCATCTAAGAGTGGAAACCCTCTCTCCGCTATCCTCTAACACGAAGACCGCAGGGCCCACGACTCGTGGTGGTTGGTCCCTCCAAGGCCTTCCCTTACACTGTCCATCCCTTCCAGCCCCAAGCTCCCCACGCTCCACCCCAGTGCATCCTTGATGCCTTGAAGATGACACCCTGGGGGGAATCCAAGGACCAGTAAAGGAGAGGGACTGCCTGGTTCTATCACTGCCTTGGTCAGTTGGCCTTGAACAGTTTACTTTCTGATCCTCAGTGATCAGAAGGGGACACGGATATTGCCTGCCTCTGAGGACCGTAGGGTTAGGGTTTCCAGACAAGAGACGGGACATCCAGTGCTATGGACCGAATGCTCGTGTCCCACCCAAATTCATGTGCTGAATCCTAAGGCCCCATGTAAGGGTATTAGGGGGTGGGGCCTTTGGGAGGTGCTCAGGTCATGAGGTCAGAGGTTTCATGAATGCAGTGGGTCCTGATAAAAGAGACCCCAGGCAGCCCCACCATCCTTTCTGGCATGTGAGGACGCAGGAGCAGCCAGCCGCCTGTGAACCAGAGAAAGGGTTCTCACCAGACACTGAACCTGCCAGTGCCTTGATCTCAGACTTCTAGGCTGCAGAGCTACGAGAAATAAATGTTTTGTTTTTCAGCCGCCTGTTCTATGGTATTTTGCCACAGCAGCCCTCATGCGCTAAGACACCCAGTTAGGTTTGCATTTCAAACAAGGATTTTTTTTTTCTTTAGTATAAGTATGTTTCAAATATCACATTCAAATTTAACTGGGTGACCTGTAATTTTGTTTGCTAAATTTATCAAGTCTATGTGGAGTTACTAAACGTGAAAATAAAAGTGGAAGTGCTCTGTCATGTATCAGGAGCTGTACACTGACTAACGCCTTTACCATGAGACATGAGCCAACAAACTGCCCCTGGGCCACCAGCTTGCTCTGGGACGTAGCACAGGTGGCCCTACCATCGGGGGATGGAGCATTTGTACCGCCTCAGCCTGTGGCTTGGGAAATCTGGGTCTTTGTCACCTGACTGATCTTTGGACATTTTACCCCCGGGGTTCAAGACTCCCATCTTGAATTCTCCCAAATCCTGGAATGAGAAACATGGAGACAACAGGTACCCACTGCTGACTGACTGGGACACGTCTGGGTCAGATCTCCTTTTGACTCCATGGTTGAAGAAGAAAAAGCCAGAATGACTTATAAGTGAGATATTCCGTGAAGGATGGATTTAGCTCCAAGAGCACCGCTTAACATAGAAAAACAAAAGGAAGCAGCACATATACTATGCAGAGGCCGCTTGTTTACTTAGGACTTTGGATTATCTCTACCAGAATTCCGAGGAGAGGGGTTTTTGTCGGCTTTGTCCCCCTGTGCTTAGAGCAGTGCCTGGCCCAGGCAGGGTGGAATATTTGATTACCTAAAACCAGTTGAGCTAGCTACATTAAAGACAAATAAAGGTCATAATCTACAGGAAAGAAACTCTTCTGAGGCTAGTCAACCTCCCTGCCTTGCTAAGGGGATGATGTTCATGGTCCCAAGTTTCTTAGAACAACTTCTATCACCTCTCAACAGGATCTCCCCCAGTCAGTGACCAACTCAAGTGTCCGGCGACCAGGGTCCAAGGGCTAAGCTCTTACTCTGCATTCCCCCAAATACTGGAAAATCTGCTGCCTTGCTTTTGTTTTTTACGGATTTATCATTGGCAACCAAGACACTGATGAATGCCCAGGACCCAGTGGGTGTTTGGATTCCATGACTGGTTGGCTCCACCAACAGCGGAAGGGTGGGCAGACCTCAGAGACCTCTTAGCATCTGGGGAGCCCGAAGAGCCATCGTAGGATTTGCCGCTTACCAGCGACTCTCCAAAGGCGGGGCCAGACGTTGTTGGCGACGTGCGTGTGGCTCCCCATCCTCGCAGCTGCGTTGGGGGTCCTCTCAGTCCGTGCGGCCCTTCGTGCAGCTCTGCGCTGCCCAGCCTTCAGCACTCTCCCCGACGCTTCTCAGAGCTGCGCCCTCATCTCTAGTCCCGTCACCTGCCCTAATCCAGGCTTCCCCATCTCTCCCAGGACTATTGCTTCCAGACTTTCCTCCCCAAATCCATCTTCCCCACCGCCCCAGAATGATCCTTTTATAAGTCAAGTGTCGGTTGCCATCAGCTTGTCCCATGCCTCCCATTCTATAAAATTCAGGAAGCCTGATTCTCTCCCTAAAATGTCTCTTGGTGGGAAGGAGTGGGGGGAGACAGGGCTCATCCTCTCATGGCCGTGTCTTGCTTTGAATACCTGCTTCCGCTGAATTAGCACGGTAAAGAAATCGGATCCCTTGTGTACACACACCAGCACCATCCAATCATATACCCCATCAACCCAGACGTGGCTGTGGGCCCTTTCCCTATTCTTGACCCCCTAAAACTCATACCAGTCATTTTTGTGAGCATCAGACTTTCCTGAATTTTTCCGGATGGAGAAACTTACATGTCAGCAAAGCATCAGCGTAAGTGTTTTTAATTATGCACTTTTAAAGAAATATGAAATGCATGAATTCATTCTCTTCATTAAAAAGAAAAAAAAGTTGAAGCATCAGAGAGAAGGCTAATGAGGCAGAACGGGAAGATGGGGAACCTGGTTTCTTGACTTCATAGCTGAGTTACCATCCAGCCCTGGGCTGCTTACCTCTTAGACTTCCTGTTGCGAGATAAAAATAAACTCCCACAGCGAGGCTCCTGGGATCCAGGTTTTCTGCTCCTTGCAGCTGAACACAAGCCCATCTGATGCATCCCTCATCCAGCCCTGAGCCTCCCCCTTCTCTCAGTGTCTACCCTTTCACTTATGTTTATTTTTCTACCTAGCACTTCATCGCTAGCGGAAAAGAAGACTGTTCCCTAATTGCTTACCAGTTTGCTGTTTTCCCATGAGGATGGTGGCTCCCATGAGGAAGGGGTCGGTCTTGCTCCCGCCATATCGCTAGGACCTAACATGATACTTGGCATCTAGTTGGTGCTCGATACCCATTTGTCGAATAAATGAGTGAATAAGAATTCAGTCACATCCTTCCTTGTTTAGAGGGTAAAATCCAAACTGCTCAGATGGTCCATCAAGGTCGTTTCTGCCCTGGACTCTGCCTGTCCCACCTGCCTGGTCTCAAACAATGCTTTTTGCTGCCACCTCTGTCTGCGTCCTTTGCTGAGCCCTTGCCCAGGCTGCTGTCTCGTGTGCACACACACATCCTCTCCGCCAGGCACTCTCCTAGGTACAGGAGAAAACTCAGTAGCCAGCCAGCCAGAGTCTCCACCCCCATGGATTTCAGCAGAAAGGACAGACATTGGCCAAGTAGCTACAACGTGGTCGGTCTGAATAAAAGAGGAGATACAGAAATTATGAAAGCTCCTCGGTCTCTAGGCAGCAAACTCCTATTCATCCTGTAAGGCCCAGTTCCAGTGTCACCTCCTCTAGGAGGTACTTCTGGTGCCCTCATTGACCCTAGACAACCCAAGCCACAGAACTCAGCCCACTCTATTGTCTTTGCTGTCTCTTTGTGTGTCTCTCCAACCAGCCTAGGAATCCTATGATCTCTGTATCCCCAAGGTCCAGTGCAGGGCTTGGCATGAAAGTTTTTATTAAGTTCAGCAACTGACCTGCCCCTTCCTTGGTCTTCCCCCCTCCTCCCCAGCCCCCTCTCCCTTGCTCAAGTTTCAGGCTGCCTCGGTCTTTCCCTCCCACAATCAGCCTCTCCTAGCATTTCTTCCTCGTGTTCTGAATTAACCCTTCCTCTCCCAAGGGAAGCTGCAGCTTGGGGAAGTAACAACTTCCTCTTGAGCTGTCTAAGCAAAGCTTAGGTTAAAGGCTAAGAAAAGTCACCCTAACGAATAGTGACTGATTTTACGCTTTTATTTCCCACTTTCCCTCTCCCCTCTAAGGCCTTCTTCCCCTCCTCCCCTTCCTTGTCTTGCATCATCACCCAGCTATACTCTCTTCCCAGAACACACCAGATTTCTCCTACCTCTGCATCTCTGCACATGCTGTTCCCCTTTGCCAGAAATGCTGTTCCTCCGCCACTCCTTCTTGACGGAAGCTGCCACACCCTTTGAAGCCAAGCTCACATGTTATCTCTTCAGTATGGCTTCTCCAAATCCCCCTCCCCCATCCCCAAGCAAGATGAATTGTTTGCATGGTGCTCTCTGCTTTCTTGGCTCTGACCTCATCCCACACATTTTGGTGATTAGCCCACGGTCTGCTTACTCTCAGACAGCAGACCCCTGGCCATCTGGATCAGTGAGGAGTCTGAGTCTGTACCCAGTCCCTCATTGTCCTGCCAGTGCTCAGCCTAGGGCTTGACATGCTGCAAAACCAAATAAATGATCGTTGCTTTGGGTGGCTGAGGGCTTGGGTGAGGGGTGAGAAGGAGCGGCTATCCCTTCTGGTGACAGCACCTTGATTTGTCCCAGCGGAACCAGCCCCCCACTTTCCACCCATCTGGTCTGAGCGACACTGACCCCAGGGCCGAGCCTGCGACCCAAGGCAACCTGATCAGCACAGCTGACCTTAGTGACGGCCGGTGCTGGGCAGGCCAGCCAAGCCTGGCCAGTGAAAGGGTGGCAGCAAAGTTCAAGATGAGTATGGAAACTGGGGGAGAGGAAAATGAAGGCAGGAGAAAAACGATGCACCAAAAGCAGAGTCAGTGCCCCTCAAAAGTGTCCATGAAGCCCAGGATATTTGACAGGGTCTGGCTACACTCATGGCTCCACGATTCCGAAGGACCGGATTATCCCTGCCCTAAAAATCTGCTATTGTCGTGGGAGAGACAAGGTCCACCTGGAGTTCAACGAAGCAGGATGAGGTTTTGTTCAAAGAGCGTGCACTTTGGAGTCAGACCATCTGAGACTCAGTCTTAGCCCTGCTGCTTGCGAACTGCATGTAAGTCCCTTGTCTCTCTGACCCTCGGTCTCCTCATCAGGGAGATGAGAATATCAATTTGCAGGGTCCCTGTAATAAACAGGAAGCTCTGGGGTTGGGTACAGCGCAGGGATGGGAGTACAACTTAGCATGCGGGAGGTCCTGGGTTCAATGCCCAGTACCTCCATTAAAAAAAAAAACCAGACAATTGATCATATAAAGAAAAAGAAAAATAAATTTAAAAACTAAATAGGAAGTGCATGTAAGTGGCAGTTATTCAACTCCTACTGTTATTTGGTTGTAATTGTCAGTTGGTGATCTGGAACAACAATCCAGGGTGGAGATGCCAAGGCCAATGACGAAGCTTAAACCAGGACACAGAGAGTGAGAATACAGATACGGAAGATAAACTGAATATTATCCGGGTGGTGTTCGTCAGAGATCTTTTGTTTGTAAATTACAAAAACCCAACTTTAAAAAATGCATGAGAAAAGAGGAAAGCATTGGTCCACGGAGCTGAGAAGTAAGAGGTGCATTTTGAATTTCGGAAAAATGGCTAGAAGGCTGGGCATCCTTCTGGGCCCTCTCTGGGTTCTGCTTGTCTCTGGGGCGACCTTATTCTCAGGAAACGACTTCGCATGAGGAGGCTTGCGTTGCTCCAGGCAGCTAGCAATCCCTGTAGCAAAAGAGAGCATCTCTTTCCCACTGTTTCTGCTGAATATCTTGGAACTGAGTCTCATCTGCATCCACCATGTTCCCATCCTGGAGCCAAGGATGGGCAAGAGAGAATGTTCTGATTGGCTAAGCCCGGGTCATGCAACCAGCCGTAGTGTTGGGGGAAGTCAGTCCAACTGCACCTAGGCTGAGAGTGGGGAGGAGGGTCTCCCCGGAACATGGGAGTGCTGTCACCCTAAGGAAGGGGGGTGTGCTGGGAGAAAATGAAAAACAACAGCTGTGCCCTACAGAAGGGGGTTCACAGAGCCCAAGGGGGGACTGGATGTGGAAGGCTAGCGAAGCAGCAGGGTCAGTGCTAACCAGGTGGTTTTAGGCCTGCAGTCCCCGACTTTAGTCCTCGACTGGCCTCAGGAACATGACTCAGCAGCCAGCGGCAAGGCTGCCACGCATGGGGTTTTGCAATCGACCTTTCCCCTCCTCCGCAGCCCTGCATTAGTGTGTCCCTGGGGTTGGACCCAGCTCCTGCCTGGAAATGCCCCAAGCCTGGACCTCTGCCAGGCCCTGGGAGAGGGAGGGTCTCTGGCCTCCTTACCCCTGCTCTCCCATTTCACCCTTCCTCCTCACCCTGGGGCAGAATCTGGCAATTGTTGAGAAACCGGTCCCCTGCCACCGTGCACTTCGGTTGGGCAGCACGTGGGTGGCCGGTGCAGTGTGGCTCCCCTGCCCCCAGCCGAGCAGGGGAGTGATGGGGGCTGCTTTACAGCTGTCCCAGCCCCCAGAGGTGAGCACGGTCAAGTGGCTCTCGGCCTCCAGAGTGATAAAATGGGGGTGATTACAGCTGTTCCGGCCAGTCCTCCTCGCTCAGTAAATAGCAAATAAGGTCGCGCGGAGAGCACACCCTTTGAAAGCGGAGCTCCCGCCCTCAGCTGACCTCTCCTGAGCACCTACTGCATTCCGGGCCAAGCTGCTCAGGGGGAGAGAGAGGAGAATGAGATCCAGTCCCTGGACCCCAGTTGCTCAGGAGTTACTCTAGGAGACTGGCAGGTAGCAATCAGCCTGCAGGTAGAGTCCTTTTATAGAAGGAAGGAAGGCTGAGTCCTGAGAAGGCACAGAGGAGACAGCCTGGGGGCCTCTGGGAGGGGCACAGCCAGGGGGATGGATGGGGACTCAGCTGGCTCTGGAAGGAGAAATTGCTAGCTGGTTGGAGGAAGGAGGGAGAGGGCATCCCCAGGGGAAGTAGCATGTGCAAAAGCAAAAGGTGGCTTAGGAAGCTGTTACTGGATCCCAGGGCACAGGGGAAGGAGATGGGAAGAGAGAAAACTGGAGCAGTGGATGGGACCAGGGTTTAGACGTTCTAAATGGGGGAGGGACCATAGAGGTGTCTGGTTTGGGTATTTCATCAGAAAGTCACGGCATGATGGATGTTTGGACCATAGCAGTAGGCAGGAAGAGAGGCACATGACCCCTGCCCACCCCAGCTGGCCGGGTCAAGCAGCCAAGCAGACGCCCAGCCAGGACAGCCTGCTCATGCTGAAGGGGTCTTCTGGAAGGGCCAGACACCTCTCTTTCTGTCTCCTCCTTTTGTCCTTTCAAAACTATCTTGCTGTTTGTTTGGGAAAGGTGAGAGCCCTTTGGCCATCTGTTCCTGGCTGTGTGACCTTGGCCAAAGCCTTGTGGTCCTGAGCTCCCTCAGCTGAAAAGGTGACATGTGGGTGGCCCTAGATGAGGTATGCAAAGCGCCTGTGTGAGGGGGAGGGTGCCACGCTCCCTCACTTCTCCCAGCGCCTTCCTCGGAGGAGCCTGGGGGTCGCCTCTCCCTGTGCTGGATGCTGCCCTGAGCCGCGAGGGAAACACTGGACAGCAGATTCATCCCAGATTGGGTCACAAACCACAGTCTTCACATTTCAAAAGTTATAACCCAAGCAAATAAACTGCTAATGAAAATGGGTTTTATTGTCTAATGTGACAGGGCTTCCTAATGACCTGGGATGAGGTCAAACTCCTCAGTCTTACACCAGCACGTGGCAGCTGCCTTCCCATCCTCCATGTCTTCTTGCGCTGTGAGGGGCCTCCGGGCAGCAGCCCACACATCGCTCCTCCCCTCCCCTCCCCCCCAGCAAATAGCACCCACTGGCCACTTGCCCCACCCTAGGGAAGGTGTGATGGGGCAGAGGCCTGCCGAGGCCTGAGAAGCGGGCCGGGACGTTTAACCAGGAATCCCAGACTCCTGGGAACCTGGAGGGTCACCTGGAGGGGAGGTGCATGGGCTCCAACTGGGCACATCTTCTTGTCCCCCAAGACTCCTCACTTATGGGAGAGGAAGAGGGCCAGAGGGGGGGTCTTCTGAACTGCCGGGCCCAGGGCTGAAGTCCCTCTTGCCCTGGTCAGAGGGTGCTGGACAGGGAATTGGGAAAAAAAAACATCAGGTTCTTGGTTTTCTTTCTTCCAAGTGAGATCTCAAGTCAGTCCCAGAATTCTGTGGACCTCAGTCTCCCAGCTGCAAAAAATGACAGGGTCTATTTCGCCTCTGACCTTCCTTCTGGCTCTGGCCCAGGGTCCTAACACCAATCCTGCCCTTCCTCAGGCCAACGGGTGTTGGTCAGCAGCTTCCCGAGGTCTTCCTGCCTGGTACCGGCACTTCCAGGGCCACAGGGATCCTCAGAATTGAGCACCTGGACTTCCCTGAACAGCAGGCCCAGAATCGAGAAGTAAGCAAACCAACAGAAACCTTTCATTTATTTCATCTGCGACCTGGGATCGTAAACACAGTCAGATCTCGATCAGGCTTGCCGATACAGGTTTCCAGATCTCTCGGGCAGGCCAGCTTTCATTACAAGCTTGTTTACAGCCTGGTTGGTTCTCCCAAGCCACGCCTGCAATCAAGATTTTTAAAGAAAATAAGTGAATTAGGCAAATCGAGAGACCAGAGGGTTCCTGTGAGTTCTGCTGGGCTGGGGACGGTCCTGGTGAGGAACAGATAAGGATGGAGGAGGGAGGGAGGGAGGTGAAGAGATGGGGGAGGGGAACAGGAGGTCCAGGGGCATCATTATTAACATTTAGGGACTTTTATCAAAACTTTTACTTACATTTACTCAGGGATTTAAAGATTTCCTAGACCAGCAAAATTCCAATGCTCAGTTTGGGGAGCTGAAAAGTGAGTGGCTCACCTGGAATCTTATCGAAGAAACATATTAAAAAACAAATATTCATTCAATTGTTTATTCACTTGACATATATTTATTGAGGGCCGACTAGGTACCAGGCACTATTTTAGGTCCCGGGATATAGCTGTGAACGAGGCAGACACACATCCCTGCCCTCATGGTGAAAGACAGACAATGGACCAAACCAGGAAATAAATAATGGGTCTGATGGCGGTGAGGACCAAGGAGGAAAAACAGGTCAGGGAAGGGGGCCGGTGCACATCTCAGATGCGCTGTAATTTTAAATAGGGGTCAGGGAAGGTGTTCCTGAGCTGATGTTCAAGTAAAGTTCTGAAACTGATCAGGGAGTGAGTTCGTGGGTGGACAGATGGGTGGGTGAAGGATTCCAGGCAGGGGGAACCGAAGAACAAAGGCCCTTAGCCTTTTCAACCCCAAAATAATAAAAATAGAGGAAAGATATTTTCTCAGAAAAAAGGCCAATCCTTCTTAAGGGAGGGCAATTGGAAACCTATCAGGGTGATGTCTGTGTCACTGTCTATGTCTATCTGTCTGTCTACATACGGTGACAGAGAGAGATCTGCACATACAGATATGTACATGTCATTGTCATTATCTTTCCTGTTACGTCTCACAAGGGTAAAAACTTGTCCCGAGTCAGTATCTGTGTGGCTTAGCATATGGCAATGTATTGTTTGCATTTTGTAAGTGAGGAGTCTGAGCCTCAGAGAGGGAGATGGCCTGGCCCATGGTCACAGCAACTGGTCCCCTCCCAGATCAGTACTTTTGAACCCAGATCTGAGGCCTGTGCTCTTAGAACCACGAGTCACCCTGGCCTGCTTTGCAGCCACACCTCATGACCCCAGCCCCAGGGCTCTACCAGTGTTGATTAAAAGAACAGCTCAGTCATCTGGTTGAACTTGATGTTTTTCCTCCTTTTTCTTCCCCAAACCTTGGCCCCAGGGCAGCCGGAGCAGTGAGGACAGCCACTGAGCTGGCAGGGCTGAGGGTGGGCGGGCAGGGCCGCAGACTCTGTCCCCTTCTGGTGCAGCTCCCTGGCACCCCGCCCACTGGGGCCCTTGTGTTGGCGTTCGCCCTGTTCAGGAAGCTCAGCTATGCAGGCCGGGTGTGGCCTAGGGGCCGGCGTTGCCTGAGACCAGTTGATGCCAGCGAGCAGGTTACAGGCACCTGCTGGGGGCCCCGCTGCCTGCTGGGAACTTCGCGGGCCAGCGCACTGAAGTGAGTCCTCTCCGCGCCAGTGAGAGCTCAGTCACTCACACCGTCAGTCTGCCAAAATTTGTGGAACACCGTTTCACCCCAGAAAGTATGGTCTGAGCTTCCACGATGTGCCAAACACTTATATATATTTTTTGCCCCATAATCGTCCATGAAGAGGGCTTTTCCTGTCATCACTCTAAGCTGTTTATTACAATTGCCTAATTGACTGCCTATGGCCATTTTTAATTTTTAACTTTTTTTTTTTTAGTATTTATTTATTTTTGTGGGGGGGGGCGGTAATAAGGTTTGCTTATTTATTTATTTCTATAGGAGGTACTGGGGATTGAACCCAGGACCTTGTATATGCTGAGCATGTGCTCTACAACTTGAGCTGTACCCTCGCCTCCTTGTATTCTGATTTAAGGAAGTATTAAATCAGAGCATGATATAGGGAGAGATTCTTTGCGGGGGATGGAGAAGTTGATTCAGATTGGAGGAGACCTGGGGAAGTTTCAAGATGAAGCGAGATCTGGGCTGGGTCCTGCCAGGCCAGGGCCTTGGAAAGTTGAGGTGGGGAAAGGGCATTCAGGCATGGGGCAGGGGAACGCCCTGAGCAGAGGCTGGGTGGCCAAATAAAGAAGGGTGTGTGTGGAAACCAAGAGCCGACCCTCTGGAAGGGGATTTCCCTGCAGGGCAGTGGAAAGGAGGTGGTTAGTCAGAGAGGAGGCAGGGAAAGAAGGTTCCCCAACTGGTCTCTGAGTGGCCTTGGGCCAGTCACCCACCTCTCTGGCTCTGTTCTCCGGTAAACCCAGGTTAATTAGTTTCCTCATTGGTGAAATGGGTGTGATGACAGGGTCTTTGTAAGTCTCAGTGGGCAGTGGCTGGTGGAACTCCCAGCCTGACCCATCCCGGCGAGTCCTCCCTGACCAGCTGCTGTCCCTGGGTAAACCAGGGCCTTCGTCACCTTTCCCAGGAAATCCAGGGGCCAGGAAGGCTGCTGCTGGTCCAACTCACAGGGTTCTGAGGGCAGGAGGGGTCCCACTGACCATCACTTCTGTCATTCACTTGTTTGCTTGCCCAATCACTCACTCACCTACTCACTGACTCCTTCAACAAATATTTACTGAGCACTGGGTGCTTCGCCGAAGCAAAATGTGTCAGGAATGTTTCTAACCTCGAGAGAGAACACACAAGGAAATTAAAAGTGCAGGGACTATGTGATTATGTGCTCCCTGGATGGGGCAGATGAGAAAGGAAAAGACACAGGAATTGGGAGGTCGGGGTGTGACGGGGCATGCCCTAGGGAGCATCTCCTGGAGGCCATCTGTGGAACTCAGATGGGTGGGGAGGAGGAGGGCCTCCAGGTAAAGGAAGCTGCTCACTGAGCAAAGGTGCAGAGGAAGGAGCACAGGTGCCGGTCAGACCTGCTTGGCTGGGTGGAATGGGTGGAATCTGGTTAATCCGGTAGCCAGGGTTGGGCAGCAAAGGGCCAGGAGGCTGAACACTTCCTGCAGCCTAGGCTCTCAGGCTGTCGACAGGACAAACTCCCAGGCTCCTGGAAGGGGGTTGGGAGGGAGGGTCAGCTATGGCTCCCTTCCACGCCCATCAGTGCTCCTTCCCCGCTGGATGGGTAGGAAGGAAACTGCATTTTTGGAGCAGCCTCTGCCTCCAGTTCACTGTGTGACCTCAAGTAGGTCACCGTGTTACTTAGACCCTCAGTTTCTAAACCTATAAAGTTGGAGCGACTGGGCCAGATGATCTCAATTGCTTTTCCAGCTCTGGGACTCTAAATCCTCTGACTGTTGATTCCAGACACACGTGTCATTGCAAAGCTACCCAACCAGTTAGTTCCTCAGCAAACACCCTCCCCACCAGCCACATGAGTGGCCTAGACGGCCATGTTTGTGCCTCATGACCTCTCTGCCCTGGCCAAGCTAATCGGACCAGATTTCAGAGGATTCCTGGCCCTGGAGAGACATATTCCATAGCAATCAGATCGGTTCTTTGCAGAATTTAAACCAAGAGATCCAGGCCCTGGATCACGTAGATAGATTAAGCCTGTAGCTGCAATATTCTATGAAGAAGAATAACTAATATTGTTGCAAACTTGTTCCCCAGTGGACTTTGTTTCATTCTCACATCACCCTGCAAAGTAGGCTCTATTAGTGTTCCCATTTTACAGATAGGGAAACTGAGATTCAGTGAATTACTATATTTGGCATGTTAGGGTATGCAGCTGGTTGAGATATATTCCAATTCTCTGGGGGAAAAAAACTAAAAATATATTTTCCATCATACACCTATTGAAAATACTTGGAAAGTATTTGTAGAAGAAACCATTTTATTTTGTTCATGTAAACACAATATATTATATACTGAAATCCCAGTAAGAATTCCAAACAAGTCCTACTTGTGATGAAATAAAGTGTTACTTGGAACCGGCACAAAATATAAAGAATGTAAGAAATGAATCTATGTGGGGTTTCTATATGGCGGAGGACTTCCATTGAGACCATGTGAGCATATATCTGCCATTAGGTCGAGCTCTTATTTTAAGTCTTTGTTATGGGCCTCTCATCGATAATATAGACACACTGGATATATTTAGCGGGGAAGGGAGAAGGAGGGACGTGGGGGTAGAATTTGTCTACATTGCTGCCATTTATTGATAATGTTCCTCCATCGGCAAATGCAGTAACCAAGTTCCGTAGACAGGATATGACCTGGGTCTTCATCATTTCATGCTCTTGCCTCCCCAGGGCATGATGGAGAGCTGGACCAGAGCTGGAGCAGGGAGAGAAAACCTGCGGATGATGTGGATCTGCCAGCAGGAGGGAAGCATGTGCTCAGAGAGACGTGGAAAGAAGGCGTTGGTTTCCCTGAAGCCCAGCGCACTTCCTGCAGCTCACGTCTGGAGGTTGCCCCAGGTCTTGGTGACCAGCTTCCTTTGATGTGAACTTTGCCAAGGAAAAAAGTCTGTTCCAGGCAACCACACAGTTCCTGATGAAAACCTCAGTGTGATGATTATGTCCCATTAATAAATATGGCGGGTGTAATTCCTACTCCATCAGTTTGACTAGGTAAGAAATGTTGCATTACTTTATTTCCTCGAAGTCTAATTAAATCGGACCCTGAGTCCACCTTCTTGTCGAGGTGACTGGAAATTTGATCTCAGTTGTCAGCAAGGTGAGTGGCCCCGTCTACCTTAGGGCAGCCCCCAGTATGGTAGACTCCCATCTGAAATGGGTCACCAGGACAATCTTCCAGCCATGGCTGCTGTTGGTCTCCCCCTGGTCCCTCCTGTGTGGCTCCCTAGAGGAAGGCATCTCTGGCCTCAGTTAAATGTGCCCCCAGCCTCCACCCCCTTCCCCATCATGGGGAAGCTCCCCTCTGTCTTATTGCACTCAGAGGTGCTTGGCATCCTCTCTTCCCTGTAGGGTAATAACCTCAGGTTCAGGCTTTTGAAATACAGAAGCCAAGGAGGCAGGCTATCATTGACCATCTTCTATGTATCGCAGGGGGCTACCTGTTTGCACTGGAGAAAGGAAGAGTGAATATAGGGGCACAAAACATAAAGTAACCCCCCATCCATAAACCTGACACGGTACAAGTGTGTGTTCCCAGTGGCTGCGGTGCCCGCACTTCTGGTGACCTCCCTTCTCCAGGAGGCCCTGTGGCCTCCGTACTCAGACCCTCCACTGACTTCTGTGTGGGTTCCTGGAACTCCGCCTGCAGCGCAGACCAACTGGCTCCAGGCGGCAAGGGGGAGAGAGAGAAAGAGAGAGAGACAGACAGACAGACAGCTTCTGGGTCCTAGCCCCCGGCCCACGCCCACCTCCTAGAGACCAGGGTGCTGTGGCAGGTGTGGTCAGCGTGAGGACCCAGCAGGCCCCCCGTGAGTTGTTGCTTCCTCAAACACACTTCCCAGAGACATCCTTCCCAGCCCAGGCCACTGCTGTTTCTCCTGGATTCTTCCTTGGAATAACTGTAGGTTTATTTTTATTGGATGTACAAAAGTCATTCTGCTTAAGCTCACATCTGACCTCATTTCCTTGTTTAAAACCCTCAGCCTTGGGAGAAATCCCAGACTACTCAATGTGGCTTTCAGACCCTTGTGTCATCCGCTCCTCGCTCACCTTCCCTCTTTGCATCCATTTGCTCTGGGCTCCAGAATTACACGCGTCCTTTTCCTCGCTTCCTCGGGCCTTCGGTTGTGCTGGGTCCTGGGTCCTCTGCCTGGGACGGTCTCCCCAGCGGCCTCACCGGCTGAGCCGAAATCACAGGGTCCAGTTGAGGATTCAGTGAGGAAATGGACACACAACACAGAGGACACCTAGAAAATGTGCCGCACTGCCATGTGTTTGTGCATCAGATCTTCTCTCGTTCCTTCCACGAATGTCCCCTCTTTGTGCTCTACCCCCAGCTGAATAGAAACAGAGGAGACTTTGTTGAGCTTAACTTGTTGGTGACCGACAACAAGCTTCTTGGCCAAGAGTTTGAGAAATAAAGTGAAAAAGACTGAAGTGACAACCATCATTTCTTGGCACTGACCGTGAGCCAGGCCCCGTGGCCTCATTTAATTCACAGGTCCCCAGCCAGAGAGTTTCTATTTATCTGGTTTTATGGACAAAAGAACCAGAGGCTCAGAGAGTTTAAGCGACTTATCCAGTGTCTCAAGTTTATAAGTGGCCCAGTCCAATCAGAACTGGATCTGAGTCCGAAGATCATGCAGTTAAATACACCCCCCCCACACACACACACACTTTGCAGTCACAACCACAAACGTACACACACATACTCATACACACACATACACATTCCATAGTGTATTTTCCAACACTACCAGGCAATTAACTCAAAACTCAGTGGATACCGAGTGAAAGTTCTATAATGTAATTCAATTCTGACACCATCTAACTGGAAATAGCGTGAGATCCCACAGGCTAAGGCCTTAGTCTTCCAAGACAGTCCGCCCTCCCTTGCAGATGCCAATCGCAAGTCCAGGCTGTCACGTGTGCTTCCGATCTGTCAGCTATAAATCAGAAGCCATGACTCTCTCTCCTTGGGGTCCCATTAATTTGCTTGAGCAGCTCACAGAAGCCGGGAAAACATTGTTCTTACTAGTTTACTAGTTCATTAGAAAAAAATAACTCAGGAACAGCCAGATGGAAGAGATGCCTAGGGGAAGGCGCTGGGGAAGGGGCTTCCACGCCCTCCGGGAGGGCACCGCTCTCCCTGCACCTCCACGTGTTCACCAACCGGAAGTTCTCTGAACCCCATCCTTTTGGGGTTTTATGGAGGCTTCATTATGGCAGCCTGGGGTGGGGGGAGTGAGACTGAAAATTCCAACCCTCTAATCCTGGTTGGTTTCCCTGACAACCAGCCTCCATCCTCAGGGGCTTTCCAAAAGTCACCTCGTTAGCAAACTCAGGTGTGGTTGAAAGGGGCGTGTTATGAACTCCAAAGATAACTTTACTGCTGCATCACTTGGGGAATTCTAAGGGTTTTAGGAGCTCTGTGCCAGAAACAGGGATGAAGACTAAATATATATTTATTATAAAGCACAATATCACATACAATATCGCACACGCACATGCACATGCACACACACGCGTAAGGAGGGGCACTGGGGACGTGCCCCAGCCTTGCTGCCCTGACACTGTGGTTTCATTGGGGTTTAAGGAGCTGCTGTCTCTCCTGAAGCATCTTCCTCCTCACGGAAGTCCAGATGATCAGGGCCAGCAACGAGATGTGCTCACTTCGGGGAGGGGAGACTGGGCCCTTGTCCCAGGACCGCCCCCCTTCACCTGCCCTGACCAGCAGTGCAGACATGCTGACCATCGGCAGAATACTTCTCTGATTTCTCCAACTTCCTGATGCTTTAATGATTGTGCAGCCATTATTCGTTTCCATGGACTGAGGTATAGATGTCATTTTTGATTTAAATTTGAGTTTTTAAAGAGGAAAAAAATTTAAATAATGTCTGTGAATGCCTGTCAACATTTTAGTGTTTCAGACATGTCCTCATTTTAGAAGTGACTAGTCTTGTGCCCAACAGACTGGCCCATCTGCAGTGTTACACATTCATTCATTCACCCTTTAAAAAAATGTTTATGAAGCACCTGCCATCAGCTGTGATAACAACCACGAACCAAACAGGCAAGTTTCCTGCATCCAAGGAGACTCCGGGAGGGGCATGGAAATCAAGTTAGCAAACAAACGAATAAGCAAAATAATTTTGGGTAGTGGAGTGTTATAGAGACAGTTCAAAAGGTTCTGTGATACCCCAAATAATTGAAAGCAGGGACTCTTTAACAGATGGTTGTATGCCAGTGTTCATGGCAGCATTATTCAGAGTAGCCAAAAGGTGGAAATGACAAATCACCAGCAACTGACGAGTGAATAACCAAAATGCGAAATATACACATAGTGGAATACTATTCAGCCTTAAAAAGGAAGGAAATTCTGACTCATGCTACAACATGGATGAACCTTTGAAGACATTACGCTGTATGAAATAAGTCAGGCCCAAAAGGAGAAATACCAGATGATTCCACTGAAATGAGGTATTTAGAACAGGCACATTCGTAGAAAGAGAAATTAGAATAGAGGTGACTGGGGCTGGGAGAGGAAGGGGATGGGGAATTAATGTTTAGTTGATGCAGAGTTCTTTTTTGGGGATAATGAAGGTTCCAGAGACGGATGGTGGTGATGGTCGCACAACATTGTGACTGTAGCTTACACTTAAAAAATGGTTAAAATGGTAAATCTCATATCATGCATATTTTACCCCAGTAAAAAATATTGATTTTTTTAAAAAAGGTTATATGCTAGCAGGGGAAGTCTAATTTACCTAAAGATGGTTGGGGAAGGCCTTTCTGGAGAAGGAACATTTGATCAGAGTGAGGCAAAAACAGGACCTAGCTTGCTTGGCCAAACTGTGGTGAGTGAGTAGGCTGATCTCCTGGCGGAGCGGGATCACATGGGAGAGGCGGGCAAGGGCAGCACCGTATGGGACCTCGTAGGCTAGGGTAGGGCGTGCAACTTCTATTCTAAGAACAGTGGGAAACCACGAAGAGACTGTAGCCGTTGGCATGACATAATCCGTTCTACTCTTTAAAAAGACCGCTCAGGTCTCTGTGCGGCACAGAGGGAGATTGCCAAGGGATGCTAGGGGAGCAGTGGAGAGGCGATGTGGTCGCACAGGCAGCAGATGAAGTCTAGCTCCTTATGCACCTCATCCCCTGACCTCCGCTCCCTGACTGTTTCTGCGTCACGGAGCAGTGGGCCACATGCTGGGAAAGGAAGATGAGGAAATCAGAGTGTTGAAATCTGCTGGTGTCTCTGTCAGTAGTAAAGACTCCTCACTGTTAGGAATGGGGCCTGGCCCACGCGGCCCCTCCAGGAGCCCGATTCAGCCAGCTTCCTGGAGGAGGGGAAGGCACAGCGATCTGACGTCAGGGCCAAAAGCAGGCAGGCAGCGGCTTGCAAGGGTATGGACCTGAGAGTCCGGCGGGGCTGGCTTGACCGCAGCTCTGGCACCAGCTGCATGTCTTGGGCAAAGAGGTTCACCTCCCTCGACCTCAGTGTCCGCATCTGTAGAGGCATGAGAATAACAGTGCTTGCGCTGCAAGGTCGTAGCAAGGCTTCAGTAAAATCGTAGGTGTCCAACTGCAGCATAGGGTAAACACTCAGTAAAGCTTTTCACCGTCCTCATCATTATTTTGCTACTATAGCTCTGAAACATCGATTCCGTCTGCTCTGGGTACATTAAGATCATGAGACATCTCCATCTGAAGGTTATTATTGTATTTTTTTTCAGTGGAGGTGCTGGGGATTGAACCCAGGACCTCATGCATGCTGAGCATGTGCTCTACCACTGAGCGATAGCCCCCACCCCACCCCCATCTGAAGGTTATAAGTTGAGTTTAAGCCCCTTTGATTAATAAGGTTGGCTCCTTTTTAAATACTCTGTGAGCATCTCCAGGGGCAGAGTCTGCATCTTCTTCATCATCTTTTTCCGCTTTGGGTCGCACAGTAGGCGTGGCCATCTACATCCCTTACTACACTAGTCCTTGTGCACTCTTCAGGACGTGCTGCACGTGCTCCATTAAGGCAAGGTTGCCCCTCCCCCAGGCATCACCGTGTTGATAGGGCACTGGTTCAGAATCTGGACTTCATGTACTTATCCTAAATAATCAAAAGCAGGATCTTTTTTTTTTTTAATTGAAGAATAATCAGTTTACAGTGTTGTGTTAATTTTTGGTGTACAGCATCATGTTTCAGTCACGCATATACATACATATGTTCGTTTTCATATTCTTTTTCATTATAGGTTACTACAAGATATTGAATACGGTCCTACAGTTCCCTGTGCTCTACAGAAGAAACGTGTTGTTTACTGAAAGCAGGATCTTGAAGAGAGATTTTCACGTCCATATTCCAAGCAGTATTATTTGCTAAAGATGGAAACAACCCAAGTGTCCATTGACGGTTGAATGGATGAACAAAATGTGGTAGACACATACGATGGAATATTATTCAGCTGTGGAAAGAGAGGCACTGCTGACCCATGCCGCAGAATGGATGAACCCTGAAGTCATTATGCTAAGTGAAGTGCCAGTCACAAAAGAAAAATACGGTATGATTCCACTTACATGAGGTACCTAAAGTAGTCAAATTCATAGAAACAGAAAGTAGAGTGGTGGTTGCTCAGGGGAAAGGGAAGTGAGAGTTGTTGTTTAATGGGTATAGAGTTTCAGTTTTGCAAGATGAAAAGTTCTGCTTTGTAGCAGTGTGGATATACTGAACACTACTGAAATGTGTATGTAAAAAGTAAGAAGGCAACCCACAGAAGAGGGGGAACGGATTTGCAAATCATACATCCACCATATAGAGAGAACTCCTAGAACAACAAAAAAAGCAAATAACCTGATTCAAAACTGGACAAAGGACTTGAATAGACATTTCTCCAAAAAGATATGTAAGTGGCCAATAAGCACATGAAAAGATGCTCAACATCACTAATGCTATGATCTGAATGTTTGTGTCCCTCCAAAATTCGTATGTTGAAACTCTGTCTCCCAAAGATGATGATATTAGGAGGTGGGTCTTTGGGAGATGCTTAAGTCTCATGAGGGGGGAGCCCCCATGAATGGGATTAGTGCCCTTGTAAATGAGGCCCCGGAGAGCTCCCTTGCTCCATCTGCCATGTGAGGGCACAGTGAAAGCCTGCAGTCTGGAAGAGAACTCTTAGCCAACATTGCTGACACCCAGATCTCAGGAAACTTTCAGCCTCCAGGACTATGAGCAATAAATTTGTATCCTTTATAAGCCACCCTGACGATGCATTTTGTTATAGCAGCCTGAATGAACTGAGACACTAATCATTAAGGAAATGCAAATTGAAACTACCATTAGCTACCACCTCATACTCATTAGGATGATTACATCCAAAAAAAAAAAAAAAAAAAAGGAGGAGGAGGAGGAGGAGGAGGAGAAGAAGAAAGCAAGTGTTGGCATAGATGTAAAGAAATTGCAACCTTTGTGCACTATTGGTGGGGATGGAAAATGGGAAAATGGGACAGCTGCTGTGATATGGTAGGTTCCTCAAAAAATTAAAATAGAATTACCATATGATCCAGCAATTCTGCTTCTGGATGGATACCCAAAAGAATTGAAAGCAGGGTCTTAAAGAGATATTAGCAGCACTCATATTCATGTCAGTATTATTCACAGTAACTAAAACATGGGAGCCACCCAAGTGTCCGTCGATGAATGAATAGGTAGGTAAAATGGGTCGTATATATGCAATGGACTATTGTTCAGCTTTAAAAAGGAAGGAAATTCTGACACGTGTTACAACCTGGATCACCTTGAGGATATTATGCCGAGTGAAGCAAGACTGTCACAGAAAGACAAATACTGTATGACTCCACTTCTATGAGGTACTTAGAGCAGGCAATGTCCCGGAGACAGAGAGCAGAATGGTGGTTGCCAAGGTGTGGGGGAAGGGAACAGGGAGTTCTTGTTTAATGGGTACAGAGTTTCAGTGAAAAAATGAAAAGAATTATGGAGATGGATGGTGGTGGTGGCTGGACACTATTATGAGAATATTTAATATGACTGAAGACTGTACACTTAAAAAGAAGAGTGTAAATTTTATGCATATTTCACAATAGAAGAAATTGAAAAAAAAAGTAACATCATCTCTCTTCTGATCGAACCCCCCCAATATCTTCTGTTTTCATTCAGGGTAAAAAGAAAGTCCTTACAGAGGACTTCAGGGCCCACATAACTGGCACTGTTACCCTGGGACCTTACTGCCTACCACCCTCCCACTGGCCCTGTGCTCCAGCCTCTCTGGACTTCCTGCAGTTCTTTGAACATCCTTAGCAGACCCCTGCCCCAGGGCCTTTGCACTTGCACTCCCTGAACCCGGAACCCTCTTCCTGCTGCTGGCTCTATGGTGTGCTCCTTCCACTTTTCCAGGTCTCTACTCACTATCTGATATGGCGTATAGCTCACTTATTAATCCTGATCATCATCAAATACCCACCCCCTGCAAATGTCAGCTCTCTGAGGGCCAGGATCTCGCCTGATTCCTAAACTGCTGTCTTCCCAGAGCCCGTCTCAAGCATGGAGGGGCCTCCGTATGTATGTGCCCAGTGAATGAATGAATAAACTCAGTGTTCCCATCTGCAAAGAGATGGTGACTTGCAGGGGTTCTCAAGGTCTAAGAGTCTGTGATTGGCTGAGATTCACTGTGCTGTGCCTTTCCTAGAAGAATGAGCATCACTGGCCATTCCAGGTGAGTGTACTGGGTAATCCCATGGCCAGGGCCCAACCTGGAGAATGAGATTGACTGGGTTTTTCCCCAATTTCTGCAGTGAGCTCCTCAAGTTCCTGTCAATCAGATAGCCCCTCTAGCTGGCACTTTTCCTAAAAGGGATGCTGTGTGCCCACAGTACCAGGGTGGAGTTCTGGATCCTCTGGGAAAAGGCCAGAAGAAATACAAATGCTCCTCCCCGGGACGCCGAGTTTTCTGGTTATATGCAGCAGACGGAGCCCAGACCCTCTTCCCAAGCCTTTCCACCACTCAGGCTGGGAATTTTCCTTCCTGTGCACTGTGGCAAACCTGCCTTGGTCATGACATCTGGCAATATTTCTCAGATTTCCTGGCTTTTTCTGTGCATCGCCATGGAAATGGGCCCCTGGCTCTCCAGAAAGACATATTCCAGTGACGTTCACTGGCACCTCCGAGGGCCCTGAAAATGCACACACACTACACACATGCATGCACACACAATGACCTCAAAGGGCCTTTGCTTTAGCTGCCCCGTGACACCACCAACATGAGAGAGTCACATGGCGGCGACTTAAGACTCACATGGGCTGCTCCTGCGGCTCACATGCAAAGAGGAGGGGAAATAAGCTTGGCTGGCAAACAAGATAATCTTTGCAGGAATCTCTTGCGCTCTCCCTCCTGCATTCAGCTAAGAGGCAAAACCAGGAGAGGAGCTTTTTGCTTTAAGGCAAATCAAATCGTTGTTCTAGGTCTCCCAGTGGTGAGGGGACGCACAATGCCTTGCTCTATTTAAAGGGCACCTGTGACCCCATCCCCTGTCGGTGTGCCTGCCATTGCATCATGCAGCTGGAAGAAGCTATGTCTGCCGTCCAGGCTGGTGAGGACCCCGCTCTGGTCTCCATGCAGATCTCACACACACAGCTCAAGCACACGCTTCACACACACGAGCACACGGGTGCACGCTCGCAACATGTGTCCACCCACAGAGGTCATTTCCACGCCCCCTACACACAGGTGCATCTCTGTGTACATACATGCTGTCCCTCGTACTCCCCACGGGCAGAAACAGACCCACATACAAGCCCATGCTTCCACTCAATCACATCTGCCAAGTGCATATTTGCTTATGGAGGACACTGATGGAATGATTTACCAAAATGGGGCCCCTTCTACCTCAAAATGAGGAGCTCCTTCACCTATGCAGGACCTACAGAGGTGGGGGGCAAAATTTAGCTTTTTAACCTTGAGCCCAACCCCCACTTTATGGTATAAAAGTGTTGAGACGGAGGACGTTGAGAGGAGAGACAATCTTGGGGAAAGTTATGGGAATCTGTGGCAGGCCCTGCTCAAGGCAGGAGAAGGACTTCCTTCTCATCCTAAGCCTGTGGCTGGAGGCTATCAGAGGACCACTTGGGGAACTTTGTTTCTGTCCCTGGGGTTTGGAAAAACACACGAGGCCGGAGTTTGCCCCCCATCCAAGAGATCAATGGTCAAGAAGAGGTTGGGCTGAGGAAAGCGGAGGGGAGGGGCACTGAGCTGTGAACGGCCAGCATGTGTGGGGCAGAGAATGATTGAACATTTCCCATGGTGATGTGGACCAGGCGGAAGAGAGAGCTGGCTGGAGACCTTCTCTAAAAAGGCTACCCAGGTGTAATGACCTCGATGATGAGTCTATAAGACATGAAGATGGTACACAGCCAGCCAGCATAGACAATCCACGGCTTACAGGAATCGCAGGTGGGAGACCCCGCAATGATAAGGGTTTCTAAGGACACACGGAATACTCAGGAGAGAAAGAGTCAGGCTTAAACCTCTGCCAAAGCCAAGAGAAACCAAAGCCACGGACCATGGGTACCAGGAACCATGGAGAGGTGAGCTCTCTCCAACCCCACCCTCCATTTTACCTGAAGGAGCCAGAGAAGACCTAGGCAGCCCTAAGCAGACCCCAACTTGGGGGAGGAGGCATAACTTCACTTTAAATAAAATTTTGGAGTTCCTTCAATTACCCAGACTACAAATGTTCATTACGGAAATGAGACCATTTCTGGGGACATGAGTGTCTGGGGAAGATTTGTTATTGTGCAAGATGAGTGACCAATGAAATTGATGGTGAAATTTCCACCTCTCAAAGATTTTATCCCAGGCAGCGGGGAGAACGGCATCAGGTTAACAGTTTACAAGGGCAGTCCTAAGAAAAAATGAAGGTCTCTGGCACCTAATGACTTGTGCTTTTCTACCAAGAACTGTACCTCTGTACAGTCAGCCTGATGGAAAGATCTAGCAATGAGCTTTCTGCATCCAACCTACACTCCCACCAACACACATTTGCCATCTCCTTGGACAGTGACAATATTTGATTTCTTCACCTCCCCCTCAACCTCCCCCACTCCCGCTCAGCACACACACACACGCACGCACGCACGCACGCACACAGACTCACTCACCATTAATGCCGTGGTTTTGCTGCAAGTCAACCACAACCAACCTTGGAAACAGGGCTTTAGCAACCACTACAAAATTATACATTCTTTTCCCTTTTAGATTCAAGGATAACATGTGAAAAAATTATCACATTTGAGACCCCAGACGGTGATGTTTTATCTTTTAACCTTTTATATCTTTGGCGAAAAAAGTTGCAGTGTGACCTTAGACCATATATTAGGTTGAACCGTGGAAACTGCAATGACCTACAAAACTATTATATGTGTTTTAACTGAATACTGTATCTTTTTTGAGATTCTAGGTCTAAAATGAGGATAATTCACACCTACAAGGATTGTTGTGGTGATGAAATGAACAATAAACACCAGGAATCTGGTAGCCAGACCCACCAGTTTTCAAATGCATCTTTGCCACAGGTTGATGGGAACCAGCTGTCCTGCTGTCCCGAGCTATGGCTGTCTGATATGTTACCCTCCCTAGACTCTGGGAGGGCAAAGGCCTTTAGAGTCCTTCTATTTTCTTCTCTCCTTTCACACGGACTTTTCTTATTCTCTGACTTTCATTTTTATAGCCTCTTAGTCTTATTTCAGGGGTGGAGGAGCTGCCCCTCTCTCTCTGGGGGTATTACTGCCATGGGTCTTCTTGTCATTCCTTGGCAGTTGGCTTCTGCCCTCAGCATCATCTCTGCCACCTTTTGATTCTCTTCTTTTCTGTTTGTTTTGTTTGGTTGTCTGGTGGCTTGTGCTGGTGTTCATCTGTAAGAGCTGAAAAGCTGTTGGAAAGCTCATCAGTGGGGCTTGTTGATTTCAGCGAGCGTCACCATTGTGCAGAAAAAGCGGCGACTTGGTTTTGCTCTTAGACTGCTTAGCTTCCCTAGGAAGGAGTCCTTCAACCTCCAGCCTGGGGGCTGTTGTCCTGATACCCAGGGCAGATCTCTGTACTCAACATGGAGACTTTCATTTACTACCCTTGTAAAATAAAATCTTTTGCACCTATTCTGATCTGCAGTAGTGTCTCTCCAATTCATCTTTCTCCAAAGCAACGCATCCAGGGTTTTGCTGTGATAGAGGAAGGATATTTGTCTGGATTTATCGGTTGAGGGAGGGAATGGTGGTGGTGGTGATCTCGCTATTGGTGCTGACGGTGCTGGTGATGCTGGTGGTGATGGCTGTGATGGTGGTGATGGTGGTACTTGCTGCCTCCTGCTGCTTCTGCCATTCCTACTATTTTCAGATCTACTCCTCATCCCATCTCCAAGCTACCTGGTATCCAATTCCTGAGATGCTTTGGGGTCTTCTGGTTTCTCTCTTGTAGGCTTAGATTAAAGCTTTCTCTAGTTGGCAAAGCTTATTACTCTTACCCAAATGCTTTCCCTTTTCATAAAATTAATTGATATGTCTAAGTTCCCTTTTTTTTTTTCACTTTTCTAGACTTACACCTTTGATATTCCCTTGTCATTTTCGTGGTGTTTAAGAAAGAAGCAGATACAAATGAATGGACTTGATCTCCATTTTAAAATGAAAGTCCCCCACTGCTCTTTTTTTAAAAACCTAAATTTTGCTTCTTCTCATCTTATTTTCTGTTTTTTTCTATTTTATTTTATTTTACTTTATTTTATTATTTAACATATGAATAACAGATTCCATTTGCAAGCACATTCAATGGCCCAAAATACACTAAGAGCTATGAGCTTGTCTCTACACCATATAAACTCAGACACCAAGAGTCTGGATTTCTCGGATTAAAATGGCCCTGGGCCACTTCAGTTTTCTTCAGTATTTCTGAGAAATTTTTTTTAAAAAAATGAAGATGTGCTAAAACAAAATTTAGAAAAATTATGATATGTCTTTAAACATTTGCATTTATCAAATTCACAC
The DNA here is from genome assembly GCF_009834535.1 of Camelus ferus. Taxonomy (NCBI): domain Eukaryota; kingdom Metazoa; phylum Chordata; class Mammalia; order Artiodactyla; family Camelidae; genus Camelus; species Camelus ferus. Next base: position 5,310,871 of record NC_045717.1, on the reverse strand, counting down.
TTTCAACACTGACAAAAAAACACAAAGCAATGTAATTATGCTATTCACAAGATAATTACAGAATTTATTAAATATATTAACTCAGAACACATGGGCAGAATGGAACAGTAATGAAACACAAGCTTAACACAGCGCCATGAGGGTCTTCTTTGAATTCTACCTCACCTCAGACGTCACATCAGCCTTCTAAACCTTACGGCTTCCATGAATAGTGAGGCCATGGTGTGTGCTTCCGCCCTCCCCACGCTCCCGCCTCCACCCAGCACTGATGCCGTGATGAGATGCCCCGGGGAATTTCAGCTGCGCAGCTTCCACGAAGCGCAGCAAAAGCCGAGCGGCCAGAGTTGGGAGCAAACACTTGCGCCTGCGCAGTGGGCAGGGGTGGGGGTCGCAGTGGCGGGGGTCGCAGTGGCGGGGGTCGCAGTGGCGGGAGCCCGGCTTCCTCACCCGCGTGCGGCGCAAGGCAGACGATGCTCTCTGCTTCTAGTTCGCATCATGGCCCGGGTCTTAACACACCACCAGTTCTCTGAAGCTGGATGTCTCCTGGACCCTGAAAGATATTATGCAAAAAAGGAGTTAACTGACCAACTTGGTATCTCCCTTTAAGATATCCAGGAAACTGGACTCAACCCTAGAAAAGCTTGGAACCGAGGTGGTTTCCTCTCTGTTCAGCTCACCCTAACATTTAAAGAAATTATATACAAAACAGAAGAAAAACATTCTGCATCTTCACTACTCACCAGCCAAGTAAATCATCCAGATTTTTTCCTCTACGTTTTCTATGGATGATATGATGATATAGACACACACACACACACACACACACACAAACACAAACACATGTATCTTCAAATAAATAGAACACTGGCTCAGAAGCCAGACAGAACTGGATTCAGATTCTGACTCCCCAGGGAGCTATATTCAATATCTTGTAATGACCTATAATGGAAAAGAATCTGAAAAAAAATACATATATATGTCTATGTATAAGGAATCACTTTGTCATACAACTAACACAGCATTGTAAATCAACTATACTGCAATAAAAAATAAAAACAAATTGTGTCTCCTTTCCTTACCAAATGCATGGCCTTGAGTATGTGGTACAACTTCTCTGAGCAACAGTTCTTCATCTGTACCAAAGCGGGTAGTAAGAGTATCAACTTATCTCAGAATAAAATAATGTGAAGTAATACAGGAGACATGCCGATCACCATGCCTGCCACGTAACAGATGCCCAGGAAACAGTAATCAAAGTTATTGTCATTGATTCTTTAAGTCAATAAACATTAATTAAGCGTTTATTAAGTGCCAGGTAGCAGAGAGAGAGAGAGAGAGAGAGAAAACACAGAGTGCCTGTCCTCCAAAAATGCCTCATCCGGGGCCAGAGGTGGACACGAGGATGAGTGTCTCTGTGCTCAGAATTTTCCATTTTGTGTTCTAGCAATGGTGGGGCTTGAACTAGGCTGGGCAGGAAGACAGGGAGGGAAGACCAGGCTGGTCAGGCTGTGGGGGGTCTGGGAGAACGTGCAGAGAGACAGTTTGGGATGCTGCCATTTCATGCCGAGTATCAAATTACAAGCACTTCTGATGTTGCTATGTAATCTTCCCATCATTTTTGATGACTGCGTACTATTACATGGCTTCAGAGTACTGTGTTTTCCCTCACCTTTCCCCTGTCATTTGGTTTTGAGGTTGCCAATTTGGAGCTATTAGCGATATCACCACAATGAACATGCGTGTGACAGTTTTTTTCCTTTCAGGAATTATTTCTGCAGGATAAATTCTAGGTCAAAAGGTAGGAACAGTTTTTCAGAGCTCTCACGATTCACTGCCAAGCTGTTGTCAGATGATTCACACCCTGAAGAATGTCATAATTTTATGTGTTTTGTCAGAAAAGGTAGACCTGGTACTTCAATGTTGTTTTCATTTCCATTCCTGTGATGCATTGTTCGGTGGAGGAAATTGGATTAAAATGAGTATCTTGGGGAGAGAGAAGGGAGGGAGGGGGCAGGAGATTGTGACTGCAGGGACCGGGCGTGGAGGTGGGTTTCCGCCATGCCTCACGAGGCACAAGACGAGAAGGAGGCTTATAAGCTGACACCAAGCGTGTTTCTTAATTGCATTGTTTGTGTGTTTCCTTTCTTCCGTGGCTGACTAAACGAATAACTAACGTGGTAATCATCACCCCTGGATGTCATAATCACAAGGTACGAAAAAAAATGGTCATTTCTCACCCTGACTGACAACGGGAAGATGGTGACTCTTAACTAGGGGCCCTTTGCTCTGCGGAGCCCTTCGAAAGCTTTGGGAAAGCAATGGAAAGCAGCATAATATTTGCCAGCCTTCTATTATTGATTGGCAAGCTGTAGGAATTGTTCTTGTGGTCTGCCTGTTGCCTGTCTGTCGTGGCCTCATGGAAGGAGTGGGACCAGCCCAGGATGGAGGGGATTAAATTGCCACAAAGTCCTGAGCCAAAGGAGGGGAGGAAGGGGAGGCCGGCCCCTTCTGCTCCCTTGTGCTTGTTCCACAGAGAAGAAGCCAGTGCAATGAAGGGGCCAGATGGATGTGTCTGGTTTTCCCAGATCAGAGAGGACCCCCAAAGGAGGCCGTGGTAGACACATCCAGGTGGGGTGGAGGATCCTGAGAACAGAGGATGGGGCAGGGGAGGAGGAGAGCTTGTGGCTCGATTTCTTGAGTGGCGTTAGCAGGCTGCCCCAGGCCATGTCCAGCTGTGTAGAGATGACAGTGCAGCCTGTGCAGAAGTGAGCAGCTGGATACATGAGCCCGAGACAGCCATGAGGCATGCAAGGTTTCAGCAAGTTCCCAGGGGCTGCAGCAAGGGACACTGAGACACCAAGGGCGAGTTAGAACCAGGGGCAAACAGCTGGACCGTGGACTTCAGTGATGGTGGCCACCCACTGCCCCACAAGCCAGTTGAGAGCAATTATTCTCAGCGGGCACCAATCCAGGGACCAGTCTAAACCAGGCAGTCCGCAGCAGGAGGGAAACCAAGAAGAAAAGAGAAGGGACATGACTTACATGTCAGGGTCCCCATCAACCCTGACACCAGCTGCTACCTCATGCCACCCACATTTGGGAGATGTTGAACCACTTTGCATAGCAGAGGGAAAGAATCTAGACTTTCTGATTTTCAGGAATTCTAAGAAGGAGGGAGAAAGTAAAGGAGATGGATGGGAAGATCTCTCAGCTTGAATGCTGTAGCAGAATGCCATTGGCTGGGTACCTTGAATAGCAGGCATTTATTTCTCACCGTTCTGGAAGCTGAGAAGTCCAGATCAGGGTCCCAGCATGGTTCAGTTCTGATGTCGACCCTCTTCCTGGTTTGCCGTCTTCTTTGCTATGCCCTCGTCATGACCTGAACTCCTCCCAGACCCACCGCCTAATACCATCCCATTGGAAGTTAGGGTTCCCACACATGGATATTTGGAGGAGACACAAACACTTGGGCCACCACAGAAGGGAAGGGCTGGCTCAAGAGACAGCAAGATAGTGGTAGGCGTGACCGCAGAGAAATCACAAAATTGGATGGAGAAGGGCTGTGTGCTTTCAAGTCTGAGACACTGGGTTGCTCCGACTTGGAGGTGCCCTGTTCTCTGGGAGCATTCTCTTTATGAAGAGACAAAAAAATGCGGGCTCTGGCAACATCTGGCAACATCCAAATCTTAGTTCTCCCACGTAGGAGCTGAGTAACATTGGGCAGGTCACTTGACTTTTCCTAACCTCATTCTTTCTTCTATAAGATGGGATAACAAGAGCCCTAGTGTCCTAGAATTATTGTGAGAATTACATGAAGAAGAATTTGTAAAGCACTGTCTATGGGGCCAGCGTGTGGTGAATAGCATGCAGTGTTAGCACTGATGGTGACGAGGACGAGGAGGGTGATAATGGAGACGGTGCTGATGACTGGGGTGCACACTGTCCATTCTCCCCCTTTCTTTGCCACCAGAAACGTACCCAGTCTCACTGATAAATCACAGGTAGTCTGAGGCAATTGTGATATTTTCCCAGCATCCCTTGAGGCTGGAGGTAGTCATGTGACCCAGTTTTGACCAATGGGACTTTAAGGAAGGCTGTTGTGGGCACTCTGGGAAAGCTTTGCTTATCCAGTTTAAAAAAAAAAAAAAAAGACAGACTTGGCTGTCACATACCTTCCCTCTTTGTTCTGCCTTGAACACCATTGTGGTGTCTGGAGCTGTGAGAGGATCATGTGCTTCTGAGAGACAAACATGAGAAGTGAGGCCAAGAGACTCTGTTACCAGCCCTGGCATTAGCAAGCTTCTGACTCAGGCTATCCGCTGCCCATCCTAGACCTCTTGTTGGAAATAAGGAGAATAAACTGCCGGGTCACATTTTCAGTTACTTGCAGCCAAAGACATTCCCAACAGATGCAATGATGGTCTATCCTTCAGGAGCAGAGATGCCCAAGTAGACTTCTAGGTTGCAGGTCTATCCTGCCCTCCAAACCTGTCCCATATAATCATTTCCAGTTTTCCAAAGTATCATAACATCCTCATCCCTAAAAAAAAGTGTGTCCAAGGAAATCGCCCCACTTTTGTCCTGCTTTCAACTGATAAGCGAACGAAGTGAGGCCGGGTTAGCTTCTATAACAATACCATGAAAGTTCTGCTTCCAGGAAATCAATGATGAAGAAATGGCGATGGAGGTGGGGTGAGGAGTTGAACTGTGATCAATATTATCTTGAAAAATCCAACACTTGTGTCCCAACTAAGAGATCCCACCAGTACCAAAGTCTAGATTGTTCTCTGGCCCTCAGTTCATCCCTTAACCCAGACTACTCCTGGTCCATCACAGCCCCCTGAGGTCCAAGTTGAACGCTCTAGGTGCTCCTTAAGACAGAGGACCAAATCTTTGTTATCTCTGTAGCCCCAATGTCCAGTATGAGGCTGACACATTTGGGGGCACAGATTGAGCACAACGTTGAATGAATGAAGGAATGGGAGAGAAGGAGAGATTAGGACAGCATATTTTAAAGCCAGAGTCTTCAGGCCCTCAGGAGTCCTGAAGATAGAGAAGAAAGTTACATGGCCAAGCAGTTCCACCCATGGGCTCTGGAATCAAGAGAAGTCAGTTCAAATCCTGTTTCTGCCCTGCCACACTTCAGCTGCATGGCCTGGCCAGGTCACTCATCCCTATACATCAGTTTCCTCTTCTGTGACACGCAGCCTTAGTTATGACAACCTCATAGGGTTGGCGATCAGTCAGTTAGCCAGTCAGTGAATGGCCACAGAAAGCACTCTATGGATGAAGAGTGTTGTTTTAATGTTATTATTATTATTATTACCTTCGTGCCTAGCGAGCATCAGGGTCACTTGGAGGGTTTGTTAAACACAGATCTTGCTGAGCCCCACCTGCTGAATTCCTGACTCAGTAGTTCTGGGCTAGTAGGGTCCAAGAATGGGCATCTCTACCAAGACCCAGGGGATGCTGATGCTGCCAACCTGAGAACTGTGCTTTGAGAACCACTGGCCTTACTTACTACTTATGAGGCCACAGGGAGGCTGTGCTTTACAGGAGGCAGTGGAGAGGAGCGAAGGAGTGAAGGGAGAAAGGCCACAAAAGCTTGGACATTCCAGCACAGATCTTCCCAGCTCATGTGTCCCGGCTGGAGCTGTGTCTGCCCAGAAGCTGATGCCTCACCCGTCATCAGGGTCCTGAAAACACCTGTACGGGTTGCGCACTGAACAAAGGCATCCAGCTTCAGCTTCAAGGGAAAATGGGGCTGAAATCTCCAGACAAGATGCCTTTTCTTACTATGCATACGGTCCAGCCCTTAACGGGGAGTTGGCGGGTGGGGGAAACTAGGATATCTGGCCTATTGCCTCTGGCCTCGGTCAGGCTCAGCTCTCTACCCCAGGCAGCCGTACAAGCATGATCACGTCCTCCAAGTGCTGTGACTTGAAAACATTTGGGGATGTTTTACCGCACCGTCCAAATAGCCACTCGAAACTTATGTCTGGTCCAAATTGAGCTGCACCATACGTGTAAAATCCTTACCAGATTGTGAAAATTTAGAACAAAAATTAGAAACTCATTAATAATTTGTTTGATCTTGATTACACACTAAAATGTTAATATTTTGAATATATTAAATATGCTACTAAAATTATGTTCACTACTTTCTTTTGACTTTTGAATGTGACTACTAGAAAATGTAAAATCACATATGTGCTCCCATTGTATGTCTGGAAAGAGCTGCCCTAGAGAGAAAATGAACATTTGGCAGAAACTGTAGGTGGTTTGGTCTGTCTGCAAGGGTGATGGGGGGTTGAGGGGGCCGGTAGTTGAGCCACTCAGGGGAGGCCGAGCAGGCCCAGGGCTAGGCTAAGTACTTGGACTTGACCCTACGGGGGACAGAGGGTGATTCAGAAGCTACGAGAGGCAGAATGACCTGATAAGACTGTTTAGAATGACACCTAGAAGCAGAGTGAAAGAGGGACGGGGAGGTCTCACGAAAAACAAAAGTCCTGAGAAGCAGCGCAGTGGAACTGGAAAAGGAGCCAGCCAGCGGTCAAGTTCACACGCCCCAAGTTCATACCGGGTATACTCAGGCTCGGGGTACACTAGTGGTTAAGAGAATGGGCTTTAGCGCCAGACTGCTCTGTTCACATCCCAGCTCTTCCCCTTCAGGTCACCTGTTTGACTGAACTTTGCTGCACCTCAGTTTATTCATCTGTAAAATAGGGGTCTGTATCATGGCGTTGTTACGAGGCATGAATGTGTTCAGAGCTGTAAAGTGCTTACGACAACGTCTATTTTGTCCTGCTTGGTCACACGCTCATCTCTTACTTTGCCAGGAGGATGTGGTCTCATGACTGGATTAGCCTGGGTCCTGTGCCCAGCCCAGGTGGACAGGCAGCTGGGCCTGTCACCCCAGGACAGGGGAGAGGCGGGGAGCGTGCCAGCACATACAAACAGCAGCTGCCCCGTCCGCTCCTCCCTCCTGGCTCGGTGACCTTAGGCAAGTGACCCAAAGGACCAAAAGCTCAACTTCCACTTCTGTGAAACCATCCTCAAGAACTTGTGTGTATTACGCAACCCCAGCCCCACCGAAGGTGGCCAGCTAATAATTTAAGGTGATGCTGCTGTCATTGGCAGTAAAGATCTGACTTTTAACTGGGGCTGGACTGTGATCTGAACTGGGAAGCTGTCCTTTCTAGGGGTCAGATCACACCTCAAACTCCCGAATCAGTGTCAACAGAAACATCAGCTGGGACTCTGGGGCTGAGACCTGATGGGTGGGCCCTGGCCTGGTGTCTGTTTAATAAACATCCCCTAGCCTTCGGGAAGGCTTCCTTCACTCGCTACACACTTTTGGTCCAACCTGTTCTTCTTTTGTGAGCTGAGGTTTTGTAAGAGGCCAAATTCCAGGCTGGGGCAGGATAAACAGGATCCCATGGCTAATGATTGGTGAGCTGGCCTGGAATGCAATTTACTGCAGATTTCCATGGAGGAGAGTTGGTCACCCCCTGGACAGTTTACAGGGAGGCTGTTAAAACAGGAAGGAGGTTCCAAGCTTTGCTGGACGGCTGTTTGGCATTCTTTTCCACCCTTTTTAAAGGAACAGAGATACCTGCTCCCAACTGGGAATTCTCTGCCTCAATGTTTTTGACCAAAAAAATTAAAGCCTCTTGGTCAAAACCTTATGTTTGTCCAGTGCTTTGCGGCTTAACAAAAGATTCTCAGTTCTAGCACGACTTGAGTTTTGCAGGTGGAGAAATTGGAGCTCAGAGAGGGCAAGTGACTTACCCAAGGACAAACAGCCAGGAAACAGCAGGGCTGGGATTAAAAAATTTTCCATGAAGCAAAAATAGTGTTTGTGCTCATTCTTCTGGTTCATCCGCTAACCCTTCTCGCTGAGGGTTAGCTTGACTTGAATATAATCTGGCGGGGAGGGGATTGAGAGGGTCCTTTGTTCCCATATGGGTATCATCATGGTGGGGAAATATTTTCCCTTTTACCGAGCTCAGAATTTTAGAAATCTGTTTTCTTGACCTCACACTGTCCTTTTCTTTTCAAACATAGCCCCAGCCTCTCCAACCCCACTCTGGTGTCTGTCCCATCTCTAAAGGGATTTCAAGGCAGACAGGTTAATAAGAAGAGATCTGAGTTCAGTCTTGGTCTCAGATCATAGGCAAATCACTAACTCTTTCTGGACCTCAGTTTTCTTATTCGAAAAAGAGGTGTGTAAAATCTAGCTGAGCCCTGAGCGGCCATCCATGTGTCTAAAACTTCTAGTCTGGCCCCTGCCTGACACAGGAGAGCTGAGGCCCAGGGCAATGTCTGGCCCTTCTCTGCACCTCAGTGACCTGTTCTACTGGGGACAGCCACAAGCCCCCCCCAACCCCAGGCCTCCAAGGGATGGCCCTGGCTGCCCTCTCTGGCGAGCTAAGCGCAGCACTCGTGAGAACTGATGGTGCAGATAAAGATAGCCAGGCTCTCCCTCTGTCCCCACACAGCCTTCCTTCCCCAAGGCAGCTGTGGACTGGCCTGGGGGTGGACTGGGTAACATCCCAGAATGATCTGGGCTTGGGGTGGGCAGGCTCCGTTAACTCACTCTCCTAATGGTTCTGGCTGGTGATCTTTTCTCCTGATTAATTTCCAATTAGCACTGGGGAGCCCAGCTTGGGTTCGATCCTGCCAGTTTTCAGAGCCAGTTCTCAGTTATTTCTGACTTGGCCAGACCCAGGGCCTTCCTGCTTCCACGCGAGCAGCCATTCAGGGAGGGCCTCCTGGACACTAAGACCACGTTGCCACCCTCACAGCAACTCTGAGAAATCCGTCTCATTGTGACCATTTTGCAAACGTAGAAACTGAGGCTCAGGGATGCAAAGTGGTGCCCGGGTTCCCACAGGGAGTAAGCCAACAGGCAAAGCTGAATCTGCCTTGCAGATTTTCAAACACACGTGCATTTTCGTTCCATCGTGTTCTTTTTCTGTTGAGCCAGATTCACTGCCTTTCCATCGCAGGGCTTGAATCATTCAGAAACTATCTGCAAATAAACCTCAGGCCTTGTCTTTCCCATTGGAAACCGAGATTCTGTGACAATCGGGCCATTTCTAAGCTAGCCAGGAAATCTGGTCGTGTTAGGAAGAAGCAAAGCCATTTGGGTTTTAATAACGTGGTGAGAAAATTGTGTGACTTTAAAGTCTTTATTAGCCCTGGAATGCATTTTCCAAAGCAGGAATTAGCTGACACAGGCGGAGTGTCAGCTGGAAAAACAAGGTCTGGGTTAGGTGGCCCAGAAAAAAACCTGCTTCGGTGCCCGGAGCCTCCCATTGATTTCAATTGCTGGTTAGCACAGGCCAGCAGAACAATTGTCCCATTGGTGAATGTGCCATTAGAAATGACCCCACGCAGCTAATGGGGGTTTAATGCTGGCTTGCTTGGTCCTTGCTATGGTTCTCGCTCGCATTTTCCGTAAGAAAATTACCTGTCTGTCATTCCCTCTAAACTGGTACAGTAATAATTAGCCAGGCCCCGAAGAGAAGCTGGTTACCCTTCACCTTGGCTGGATGAAAGCTCAGTGACCCATTAAAGTGTGTGAAGTCATTTGACTCTGGCCGGCGAGGGAGGAATGCTGTGGATATGTGGTAGCAAATGGTTATAATAACTCACATTTGTTCATCATTTCACAATCTTCAGAGCTCAGGGTAGCCTTGAGGTCATGAGCAAGAATTCTCACTCAGGGGTCAGCAAATTCGTGACCCGCGCTTTTGCAAATGAAGTCTCGTTGGAGGGCCTCTGGGCCTGTTCATTCACGTGTCGTCCGTGGCTGTTTCTGGACCGCAGGAGCAGAGTTGAGTTGTTGTGACAGAGACTGGCCTGCAAAGTCTAAACTCAGTATCTGACCCTTCACGGAAGAGGTTGGCTAACCTCCGCTCTAATTCACAAAAGCCCAGTTTGAATCCTGGATCAACCACTTACCAGCCGTGTGATCTTGGACAAGTGACTTTAACTCCTTTCTTTACTTCAGTTTCTCCGTCTGTTAATTAAAGGTGGTAAGAGTCTCTAGGCGGTCGGTGCTCCCAGCACTCACCAGCTCCTTCCGTTACACACTCTTGCACTTGGGCGTGACCAGGGGACGTGCCCTCGGCAGTGAAATGTAGGCGGGAGTGATATGCATCCCTTCTAGACAGAAGCGCTTAGAGCTGGGATGGGTCTGCCACACTCTCTTTCTCTGTCACGTAGACCAAGGAGGCCATGTGCCTTGGATGTTGTAACTGCTGGTTGATCAGTTGGGTTTCTGACGGATTAAAATGACTAGAGATCCCCTCAATGCACAAAGGACATTTAACATGAGTGAGAAATAAATTTGGGGTGTTTAAACCACTGAGATGTGAGCATTGTTTGTTACTTCAGCGAAACCTACCTTATGCTAACTAATTGACCTACTTCATGGGGTTTTTGTTAGGATGAGATGAGACTGGTGTGTAAGATCTTTAGAATAATGGTAGGCATATAATAAGTATTCAATGAATGCTAGCTGAAATTACTTTTATTTTTATGTCAATGATTATTTTAAAAAAGTTTTTTTCATAAAGGATAAATGTTCATAAATTATCTCATTTTCAACTTCACAATGACTATGAGGTAGTGACTATTATTTTCATTTATTTATTCAGTAAGCATTTAATGGGCACTTGTTTTATATTAGGTAAGATACTAGACGCTAGGCTCTAGAAGTAAATCAGAGAAGCTTTCAGTTTATAGAGGGGAAGTTCATCTAACTCAGACTTTAGATTGGAAGTGAAATGAAAGGAAAGTGTCACAGAACCTTGGAAGGTAAGTAGGGGTTACCAGATGGGGAAGGGAAGGAGGGGCATTCCAGAGGGAACCAGCATATACAATGACATGGAAGCTGAAATTATATGCTATTTTGGGGGGAACATGGATTGAATTGGAGCAGGATGATATTTTGGTTAGGGATATAGCAGACAGCACTGCTTGACCATTCAACAGATATTTGCAATCAACTTATATCTCCCCAACTTCACACTACAGAGAGGAATAAGATACATGATTTACCAGCCTCCCTTGCAGCTAGAGATGGCCATGTAACACAGTCTCATCTAAAAAGATGTAGAAGTTTCCCGGGGAACTTCAGATTAAAACAGAGAAGCCAACAAAGAGAGCTCCTCAATGCTACGTGTGAGTGTAATGCCTGGAGTGGTGGCAGCCATCTTGTGATAATAAGGAGAAGGCCAAGAGAACTGGGGAGACATGGAACCAATATCTGGACCTTGGGTTGCAGCTAAAGCAACCATGGAAGCATGTCCCCCCAGACTCCTTGCCAAGTAAACAATATACATCTTTGTGATTTAAGTGACTGCTTATTTGTTATCTGCAGCCCAAAGTATCCTAACTAATGGGAAGTCATGAGAAGTGAGACTGGAGAGGTTAGCAGGGCCTAGATCATGCAGGGTCCCTCAAGGCGATAGAGGCAAGTGAAGGACTTTGTAGAGGAAAGGGAAACACAGGCTTAAAGAGGGTAAGATCACTGCTCAGGATCCCATTGCTGTAGGTGTCAGAGCTGGAATGTGCACAGAGACCTTCCAAGCCAAAACCAAGTCTCTTTCCACTGCTGTATAAGGCATTTTGCCTCTTCCACTGAATGGCCCTAACCAGCCTCTACAGGAGAGGCTTGCTCATGGCTTGTTTTGGCCCATGGGTCATTTCTAACCGCATGCTGGGTAAATTGGGATTTTGCCAAAGCTTCTTTCTATTCTGGGACCACATCTGTGAATCTCATAAATGAGGAGATTTGAGGAGGTGTGTGGAGAAATCGGAGAAGGTAAGAAGGCAGAGCAACTTAAAGCCGAACCGGGCTTGGGGGAAAGACTCACAAAGACCCAGGACATGGAGGAAGTTAGAAGCAGGAAGAATGATGCCAACCCTTCTACCATCTTGGTTTCATTGGCTGAGAAGTAAGTCACAGCCACAGCACCCTCTCCTGCCTCTCCGTAGTTTGCGTCTCTCTGACACATGTTACTCCAACAGGCATCTATGGGACCCCCAAGCTCCTCAGGGTCAGGACAGTGCCTGACCCAGCTGTCTCTCTCAGAGCCTGGCCCCATGTGTGTGACTCAGAATGGGCACCTCTTAGCATCTGCCCCATGTGGACTGAAACTTAAGACAAAGGAAATTAGGATTGACCTCATCTCTAGGGTGGCCACCTCCTCAAAAGATAGCGTCATAGGTTATCCTAAATTTTTTCCCCAGGCTCCTTAAGCCAGGGTAGACCCGACTCATGTATCAGCCACTCCCCTGCCTCCACAAAAATAATAGCATGAAAAATCCACTGCTATTCAGGTCTGGTTTAATAGCTTAGAGAGCCAGTTCTGAGAGCCAAATGGCCTGGCTCTGCCACTTACTAGCCGCGTGGCTCTGGACAAACAGTTTACCGTCTTTACTTCTCAGCCCTCTCATCTAAGAAATTATCGATTCCATATGCTCGTGAGGATGAGGTAACACATTGAAAATTCTGACGTGCACGAAGCACTTGATCAGTGTTACTATGATATGGTTCTTGTCATGTCAGTCGTGGCTGTTATGATGATCATGAGTCAGGGCAGCCCTCGGGGCTCTGACCCTCACTGTCACCCCACTCCAGCTCGTGGTGCTTATAGGACACAGATCTGGAGTCTTCTGTGCATGCCTGATGGTTGCCATCTAGCCTGCGATTACCTCTCTGGATTTGGAATCCGTTTACTTGCCCCCAGGACTTGGAGCCCCGCATTCCCCTAGAGATTCTGGCTTAGTCAACCCCTCAGGTCCCAGTGTCCCCTGCTGCTCCAGGTAGAACCAGCCCTGACCCCACACTACCCCCGCCTCCCTCTGGATTCGTCCCCTCGCCCCAGCTGCCACCACTCTCTGCGCTCCCACCGAGAGAGGAAACAGGGAGGGGAAGGGTGCCCTGGCAGGCCCGGCCATGCTGAGCCTCATTTGTGCGTTTCCACCTTCACGCTTCAGTGGCTGTCACCCCTGACTCATCAGTCAGTTAGCAAACTCCAGAACCATCCCTCCTCCCTGTGGCACTTCACCCAACAGCCCATCCAGGCTGCGTGGGGCTATTTCTGAGGGAGAAGTTTGCTTGCCTGTGTCTCTCGGCAGCTGCCCTCCCGTTCTCATTGCTCCGAGAGCATCTCAAGGGCAAAGGCTCTGTCTCTTCTTTCTTTGGCACTTCTGAAGATGGGTGGAGAATTTTGCTTTTCACAGCGGGGAATCCTGGCCCAGCTGGTGGGCTGATCAGGAAGGTTTCTTATTATTGTTATTTTATCTTTTTTTTTTTTTTAACATTTTTAATTGAGTTATAGGAAGGTTATTATTTTAAACAATAATAATAGTAGCTCACACTTACTGAGCATTTGCTAGAAACCAGGCAGGCTGCAAAGCACATTGTGTGCCTTAACTTGGAGAATGCTCACAATAATGTTGGGAGGGCAGGTGCTTTTTTAAAATTACTATTTTACAGATAAAGAGACTGCAGCTTAGAGAATTACTTGCCCAAGTCGTACAACTAGTAAGGAACAAAGTCAGGGTTTGACCTCAGCCTTTCTGACTCCAAAAAGGTGCCCAAACTGTGCCTCTCAAACATCTGGGGACACGCAAATCACTTGGAGACTTTGTTAAAGTGTAACTTCTGGGTTAGGACCTAATAACGGAGATCGAAATTGCGCTATATGTCCCCCTGGTCTGTTAGGTTCACTGCAGGATGTTCAGTTAGGTTCTTTCCTGGAAGGAATGTCCTGAAACAGAGTCACGGAGAAGGCTGGTGGCTAGGAGTCCTGGGTTTGAATTCCAGCAGCCCTTTAGTTACCATGGCAACTTCCACTCTTAGAATCTCAGCTTCCTCATGGGCAGCAGGGAGCTAACTGTACCCCTGGATGGAGGCTGATGTGATGACGCCCCTAGTAAAGGGCTCTGTATGCTGTACAGAAAGGATGGTTATTAAAGTAAGAAAAACCAACATAATATTATTACTAGTAACAACTCCCACTTGAATGGACCGTGGGCAGAGTCCTGCAACATTGCAGTCATTCGAGTTTTCATTCATTCCACAAACTTTTTTTATTTTTTGTCATCTGCTGGTCAGAGGCTAAGAGATTCATCGGGGTTTTATTGCACTAATTAGGAGCTTTCACTAAGTCAGCATCTGATCCTCTAGGACCCTCTGTGAAGTGTCGTTTTATACCCCTGGACAGATTCTCCCAAGCCTCGTCCATCTTTGGCATAAGAGATGAAACAGGAGGAAAACCTGGCTCCAAAAAAAAAATAGGGAGAGAGAATCACAAGGACAGCCTGACCGAGCAGGAAGGCTGGGCTGAGCTGACGCCCACCGCTGAATTCCCAGCCACGGAGGTCCGGCGTGGAGGGCAAGAGATGCGTGGGAAAGACATTGGTATTTCTCATTCGGTCCCTTGGTTTGTCCTCTGTAAGATACTGGATAGGAGGGGTTAATGGTGGCTACAACTTCTTCACCGCCCCTCCCATAAAGAAGTGATTTCTAGTTTTCCTCCCCTTGAATCTATGCTGGCCTTGAGACTTGGTTCGTAATAACCAACAGAATGTGGCAAAAGTGATGCCTTGGGGCTTCCAAGCCCAGGCCTTAGGAAGAAGACTGACAGCTTCTTCATTCTCCCTCTTGGAAGCCAACTGCAGGCTCTAAAGAAGCTGGGGCAGGGAAAAAAGCCTTGAGGGTGAGAGGCCGTCTTGGGCCGTGTAGCTCCAGCCAGGCCTCCAGGGAAAGACAGGTGCCCTCAGCTACACCGTGTGGAGCAAAGGAACCACCCAGCTGAGCCCAGTCCACCCACAGGATGGTGAAAAAATCATACATTATTGTTGCTTTGAGCCCCTATGTTTGGGGATGGCTTGTTCCATGACAACTGATGCCTAAAAACACCCCCCGTTCCTGGAATCTAATTTTTTCCCCTAATCTTCCCTTTTATTTACACATCCAACGAATATTTCCTATGTGTTAAGCCTATGGCTCTGAGTATGGTCCCTGCAGAAGCAGCAGCATCACTGGGGAACTTGTTGGAGACGCACATTGCGGGCCGCACCCCAGACCTCCTGCATCAGGAATTCTGGGGCGGGACCCAGCAACCTGTATTAACAAGCCTTTCGGGTAATTCCAAGACAACACTCCTGTTGCAGGACTGCTGGGCTAAGCCAATGGTTCTCTTCCCTGAGTGTGCATCTTAATCGCAGTGGACTTTAAACACACATCCTTGCTCAGGGCTCCCAAACCTGCTGAATCAGGTAAGGCCGAGGGCTGTGTTGTGTTCAGATTTCCATGCTAATTCTGCCGCGCAACCATGGAGGAATCAGAGATGACCCTACGAAATTGGGCCCTGTAGGCCAAGGTTTCTCAAGCGTTGATGCATAAATGATTTATCTGAAGCTTTAGTAAAAGTGCAGATTGTGATTCAGAAGATCTGGGTTGGGGCCCGAGGTTATGCATTTCTGATAAGACACCCACATGCGGCTGGTGCTACAAACTTCACTCTGGTAGCAAAGCTCTGGGAAGGGTGAATGACTTAAAAGCACATGACACATCCACACAGAAACTGACACACACCGTTCTGTCAATGCTCCAGTCAGAGGTAGGTCTACAAAGTGCTGTTGAAGATGCCCCACTGTCTGGCCCCAAGGCGTAGTCTTTAAGGCACTGCATGGGATGCTATTTTAGCTTTGCCTCAAAAGATGAACGATGAAAAGGAACGTGCCTAAAAGACTTGGAGGATCCTGGGCATGCATCCAGAGGAAGCTCTCATTCAAAGAAATACACGCACCCCAGTGTTCATAGCTGCACTATTTATAATAGCCAAGACATGGAAGCAACCTAAATGTCCATCAACAGATGATTGCATAAAAAAGTTGTGATATGTACACACACACACACACAAACACACACACTCACACGCACAATGGAATACTATTCACCCATAAAAAGAATAAAATAATGCCACTTGCAGCAACATGGATGGACCTAGAGATCATCATACTAAATGAAGTAAGTCAGACAGAGAAAGACAAATATCATATGATATCACTTATATGTGGAATATAAAATAATGACACAAATGAACCTATGTGCAAAACAGAAACAGACTCACAGACATAGAAAATAAACATGATTTCCAGGTGGGGGGGAAAGGGGTGGGAAGGGATAAACTGGGAGTTCAAGACTTGCAGATACTAACCACTATATATAAAACAGATAAACAACAAGGTCCTACTGTCTAGCACAGGGAACTATATTCAATGCCTTGTAATAGCCTATAATGAAAAAGAACATGAAAAGGAACGTATGTATGTACATGTGTGACTGAAACATTACACTGTACGCCAGAAATTCACACAACATTGTAAACTGACTATACCTTAATAAAAAAAACAAAAGAACATGGAGAAAGGCATTCTTTTCTCTTTCTAAAAAATTGTAGTAAAAGCCACATAGCACAAAATTTACCATCTTAACCATTTCTGAGTGTACAATTCAGTGGTACTAAATACATTCATAATGTGCAACCGTCACCACCAGCCATTCCTCATAATTCTTTTCACTTTTTAAACTGAAATTCTATACCTATTAAACAATAGCTCTTCATTCTTCCCTCTCCCCAGACCTTGGCAACCACCATTCTATTTTCTGTCTCTGGAATTTTACCTTCTCCAAGTACCTCATACAGGTACAGTACTTGTTTTTTGGTGACTGGCTTATTTCATTTTGATGTTTTCAAGCTTCATCGACACTGTAGCATATTGCAGACTCGCCTTCCTTTTTAAAGCTGAATAATAGTCCATTATTTGTGTAGACCCCATTGTGCTTATCTGTTCATCCACTGATGGACACTTGGGTGGCCTCCATGTTTCAGCTATTGTGGATAATGTGGCTATAAAAATGGGTGTACAAATACCTCTTTGAGATCTTAGTTTCGATTCTTTGGGGTATATATGCAGAAATGGATTTGCTGCATCCTGTGATAATTCTATTTTTAATTTTGTGAGGAACTGCCACGCTGTTTTCCACAGCAGCTGCACCATTTTACATTCTGACCAGCAGTGCACAAGGGTTGCAGTATCTCCACATCCTTGCCGGCACTTGTTGTTTTCAGTTTTTACTTTTTTTTTTGTAGTAGCTACCCTAATGGTTGTAGGTTGGGAAGAGCCTTTGTTAAGGAAGCCAAAAAGAGCGACTCAGTGTGGCAAGGGTCTAGCAGGGCAGCATAGGGAAAAAGGAAAAGAAGCCAGAAATGATTTGTGGCTAGATTATGAATGACCTTGAACATCAAGCTTAAAAAAGGTTTGAATTTTATCCCTTGGGCCATGGGGAGCCATGGACGTTTCTTCAGCAGGGGAGTGACGTCTCTGCAATCAGAACCTGGCTCCCACATAAGGTGGGAAGGGCTGCCCCGATTGCCATCATGACCCCAAGATATATATGATGAGACAGAGCAACACACTGGAACTTGGGGGCTTGGAATGAATGTAACAGACCAATATTTTGACACAGAGGTGGCTTGTCTTCCTTTAAAGAAAACAGTCATCCCATCTCCTTGAGGAATTGTCCCGAGGAGGAGGAAAAGCAAAGCTTACACTCCCAGAGAGCGTAACTCTGGTCACACGTTCCAGTAAGTAACGTTCTCCTTCCACGATGAACAGAAAAATGTGCGTGATGGAATGAAAATCCTACTGGCCGGCTCGCCGTGGGCAGCCACAGTTACTATGGAAAATTCCTGATAAAAGTCAGCAGAAGAATTTCCTAGCTGGCGACTATTATTAACAGGCGCTTCAGCCTTGAGCTGACATTCAAGACTGGGTTCTTATGTCATTGCACAAGGCAGGTGATTAAAACCCTCTGTTTTTTAAAAGCAAAGAGAAAGCACCCACCTTTGCCAGGCTGACTACCCTTTTTAATAACCCACGTGATCCCGCCCAGTTAGCATGAGAACAAAACTGCAACCATGAAATTATTTTAAGAAGACCATAAAAAAAGAAATTTGCTTGAGTGATGTTTAGGAAGAAGGGGGGACAGGGACCCAGGCGGGGACCCACCCAGGCGGGGACCCACCCTCTCTCTAAACTAATTAAACTGTACTCTATGTCCTTGGGTAGTCCCTGACATTTTTCTGGTTCACTCAGTTTGAATGGTCGCGCAGGGATCCGCGCCAAACTCCCAAATGGCCAACTCAAAACAAAAGCAAGGTCCCCGGAGTATTCCTGAGCGTCCTGCAAATTGAGGGAAAGTTATTTTAAATTAATCAACGTACTTCAGTTGCAATCACATCTTGCCTTATGGAAAAGACAGAAAACAAAGAATCTCTGTTTGAAGTCCAACCCAGGATGGACTAGGAGGTGACATGGACCTACTATAGTCCCTTCATTTTCTTTTCTTTGACATTTTCTTCAAATCATACCCAGCTTTGGAAGAAGCCCTTGACAATGGTCCCTCATTTTTCATCCACTCACCCTCCCCTGACCCCCCACCCCGACAATTTATGTCTTTCCCACTCACACCGGCTTTTACCGGAAGCCACTGGCAGTTTCCTTAACATCTTTACAGGTGAGTGGTCTATTCGCAGCCTGGTAGGGTCAGACATTGATTAATGGCTGGGAGCTTTGGTTTCTGGCAAGACAAGCCTTGGCTGAAGCCAGAGAGATTTTGGGTGTTGGTCAGGCTCTCGCCAAAGCCAAACTGAAAAGCGTTAAGAGTTTTGGACACAGCACAATTGTGTATGTGTGAGACATGAAATCCCTTTGGAGACATGAGCCGGAATATTGTGCCCTTATAAGCCTTCAAAATCATGTTTACAGACTCCTTTGGAGTTTAAAGAAAAACTCTTTAATGTTGACGAGGCAGTAAAATTTGTGGACTACCAGGTCCCTTTAAATTCCGAAGAGGTGTGAAGCAGAGAGAAAACATATAATTCAATTCATTTCCATTTGAGCAAAATGCAGCCAGCACCGCTACGTGCGACATACCGATCGGGCACCATCCTTTGAGTGAACAAGATGAAACGGATAGAGGTGATTCCCGACTTCAAGGAAATCAGACTGTTCTGATTTAAGAGGGTATTCAGTCTGATAAATAGTAGAGCTGCTCACGGTGATAAGCCCTAATTTTTCCACTACCTCCTACAACATGCGACGTGCACACGTACGTGTGTGTGTACACACAGCTACGAGGCTGTTCTTACCTCCTGGCAGTGGATGCGGGCAGGCTCTGACTGTCTCCTACTGCTCCGAACATTTCTCCAACTCAATAGAAGGGAAAAACAGCTGAAGTCATGGGTTCCCTGTGGAGGTCAAGACAACCAGGTGATTGACTAAGAAAGTACGGACTTCTGGAGTCTGACAGAGGTGTGCGTCCTGGCCGTGCCACTTACTAACTCTGAGCTTGTCACACGAGAGACACAGCACCCACCTCTCAGGGTCAGAGAGCCATCTCCAAAATAAGATACCTTAAGCCAATGCCTGGCACATGGTTGGCTCTCAATGCCTAACAAGTCCCCTTCCCTCTCCGTCAATGCCCAGTGTGCCCTGCGCAGAGGTGGTGGGTCGAGTGGAAGCTCTGCCATGCTGTCCCTTCCCACAGTCCCCTGTCCAGTGCATCGCGCATCCCGTCTCCCGCCCCAGAACTCCGTGTAGGGTGCTGTCTCACTCTTTGTGGAACAGCTGCCTCGCCTCCTGGTCTGAAGGAGGGGCTGCCAGGACGGGAAGCTGCTGGGAAGATCAGCAACCCAGGTCGGGCTACTTCCTGTTTTGAAACTCAGGGCCTTGCTTGCAATCAAGGATGAGCAGTCGAGGAGTGGGGAGGATAGGTCCCAGCACCACATGCATAAGGGCTGCCCGTCACCCATAGTTAGCGCTCCTAACCCCGTATCCTCGAGCCTGCTTCTGGCATAAGAGTGCATCCTTCCTCCATGGGGTTCCTTTGCATCAAAATCCAAGATGGAAGGAAGGCATTATCTGGTGGCCTGACCTGACGTAGGAAGGATAGCCTTTATTCAGCCTTCCACCTGGGCCCACGGTATATGTTGTCCAACCTTTGCCCCCCTTGTGTTCTCCGTCCCTAAGCACGTGGCTAAGAAGGAATGGTACTGGTGCAGCTGGAAGGGCTCCTCACACACTACTTACAGCCTGCCAGGAGCACTCTGCCTGAACCCCATCTCTTGTCTTGGTATCTGCAATTGTCTCCCGATCACTGCTTCCCACACTCTCACCCTTGCCTTCCTGCAGCCCCCTAGTCCACACCCAGGTGGCAGCGGTCGACGTCATCTTTCAGAGTGTAACTCTGGGACCCAGGCCAGGCCAGCGAGCGTACAACATCCCCCTGGCCGGTGGGACTGGTCCAGGGATGGGCTGAAATCCATGCTAGTGTCGTAACTCGTCCGCTAAGCACCTGCCGCAGGCCAGACATGGGACAAAACACCTAACTGTGCGGCATCTCACTCCTTCACTTGTACAGTAACCCTCCGGGGTCAGTGCTGTTATTAGAGCAGGTTAGTAACTGGCCAATCAGGGAGGGCACAGCCAGCACATGAACTCAGTTCTTTCCGACTCCAGACCCCAGGCTCACACTTAAGGGAGAGGGTGGACACAGGGCGCTCTGGGGATGTTTTCTGCAAACAATTGGATTTGTCATTTTCAGCATTTGTCTTCTAGTAGGGATGGTGTTACAGTGCAATATGGACAAAATCAAGGAAAACTGAACAGCTTGTCTGCTAGGGGCTTCTCCCCCTCTCTCCCCTCCCAGCAAGTGTGATAATGAACATTTTATTTTTTTCCTGCATAAAATACCACCCCATCATAGAAATCTGGTGGGTCTTGGCGCATCTTGGTGGACTGATCAGTTTCTCCCTCTGAAACTGATGTGGACATTTTTGTGCATTCATCTTGGGATGAGGTCTCATGTGAGATCCTTCCTATTTGGTTGGATATGAAATAAAATTGGCTTTGTGGCCAATACCCACATCCTCAGCACCCTTCACAGACTCCCCAGAGAGAGGAGGAGGCTTGTGCTGTGGGGCAGAAATCTGGGGTCAAAAGGATCATTGTTAAGAGCTGTCTGATCTCCAGCCAGATCTGCCAACCGGCTAAACCCATCGGTTGGTGGGATGATGATTCTTCCTCCCTGGTCTGGTGGAGGACCAGGCTTATTTATGCCTCCTGCCTCCTGCCTAGCCTGGTGCCAGGCACATAACAAAGACAATGAATAGGAGCTCTTTTTACTCTTTTTTCTACAGAGAGGAAGACTTGGTTTCAAAACTCAAGCCTGGAATCCTCTGTTGGACTGTTTATGTTCTAACTTCCTTCCTGATCTTGGTCTATTACATCTATCTTTTCCTAATCTTGATTTCATCTCTCTTTATAAATTTCTTCTTCACTGTATTATTGTACACACATAGTATTAGATGTATTATTATAAGAGGCACATAGAAAGGGGTCAATTACATACCTATAAATAGCTATTGTGAAGATGATTTATCAAAGTATTAATTTTTCAATCTGCCATAATCACGTAATCTTGTAAACCCAGATGATGATGAAGCAGGTTGGTGGGGGAAGGGGGTTGTGTGTGTGTGTGCGTGTGTTTGTGTATGTAGGTGTGTCAGAGAAAGACAGAGACAGAGAGATGCTTTGAGCACACCATATATAACCCCATAGTCGACTTGGATCCTGGGTTTGTGATCTTTGTCTGCTGTCTTCTGATAAGCCTGGGTGACTCATTTCTTTCCAGTCTGTCCATCTGTCACAGCCTCCTGGCCACTCCCTGGGTTCTAGAATGATCACCTTTGACCCTCTTTCCATGGGATCCCAGGGTTACCCACAAAGGAACCTTTGAACTTCCTAATCTAGTGCAACCTTTCCATTTTATAATCGAGAAGAATGAGACTCAGAGAGGGAATGGGACTTTCCTGAGATCACACAGCCAGCGAGTAGCACAGTCAGGACCAGAACTGAGGTTTCATGCCTCTTTGTTCATTCATCCCTACATACACATATTTATTTATTTAAAAACGATCTTTGAGGGTGAGCAGGCATCAGGCATGTTGCAGGCGCCAGAGACGCAGCAGTGGGCAAGATGAACACTGGGCTCCCATCCTAGAAGGGCAGATTAACCCAGATGGACCAGGGGATTTCAGATTGTGCTAAGTGCTACACAGCCTACAAAGGGACACCAGGCTAGCGAGGGAGGGGTCGGTGTGGGAAGGTAGCAGAGATCCCTTTAAGTAAGGCGGTCATCAAGGGCCGCTTTGATTCTGATGTCTGAGCCAGCGGCTAGCCCGGGGAAGACCCGAGTCCGGGTGCGTGCATGAGGTTCCGAAGAGGGCACCAGCTTGGCTTGTTCCAGGATCAGGCACGCGCTCCACGGGGCGGAAGGAAGCCACAGGAGAGGAGGCTGAAGGGCACAGCAGGGCCACCGCAAGGTCTCCTGCTCTGTCTGCCTGGCCTTTCCTCCCGCGTGCAGCCCAGCCACAGCTCACCTCTTCTCTCTGGATCAGATTTACACTCAGCGGTATTTTTAGCCTTCTCTCTCCAGCGAATGCGCCCCACATGAAAGAGGAGACAAATTTATCTTTGCGGTTGAGAAAGGCTCACATGGGAGAGGCAACGTGACAACAGGAAAGAGCCTGGGCTTTGGACTGCAGGAAAGCTGGGTTTGAACATCAGCTCTGCCGCCGAACTAGGTGTGGTCCTTAAGTAAGATTACCTCCCGTCTCTTCACCTTGATGTCCCATCTGTGAGATGGAGTCAGTGAGAACCGGTGTTTGTACAATGCTCGGGCAGGTCCTTTATAAATAGTCTCTCGATTCTTCCCCAGGAGCCCTCTTACACTGCTGCATGAGTACCTTGCTTTACTGCGCTTTGCAGATATTGTGGGGTTTTTTTTTTTTTTTTTTACAAATTGAAGGTTTGTGGCAATCCTGTGTTGAGCACGTCTACTGGCATCATTTTTCCAACAGCATTTCCTCACTTCATGTCTCTGTGTCACATTCTGGTAATTCTCACCATATTTCAAAGTTTTCTCAGTATTATCATATTTGTTAGGGTGATCGGCGATCAGCGATGTTACTACTACAACTTGCTGAGGGCTCAGATGATGGTTAGCATTTTTTAGCAACGAAGCCTTTTTTAATTAAGGCACGTACATTGCTACTGTAGACAGAATGCTATTGCACACCTCATAGACCACTTTGTGGTATAAACGTAACTGTCATATTTCCTGGGAAGCCAAAAAAAGTCGTGTGACTTGCTTTGTTGCAAATACGCTGTTTATTCCGGTGGTCTGGAACCAAACCCACAGTATCTCCGAGATCTGCCTGCATGATCAAGCCCATTTTATACTGATGAGGAAACTGAGACCCAGAGAAGGGGACCTGAAATTCCAGCCCCAGTGGTCTTGTATCTTGCATGTGATGCAACTGTTAGGAGGCTTCAAGGAACTGGGTTCCCAGCCTGGACGCTCACGGTACTTAATCAGTCTGCTGTTTACCCTAAGGAAGCAGATGAATAGTGTAGCAACCAGATGCCCCGTGGCTGCAAACGGGAGGCAGGGGAGAGAAGCAACGCTGGTTGGCTGTGTTGCTTACCAGGACACCTGGGACGTTCCTCTTGCCTTTCTGCCCTGGAAAAATCAATGAGTTCATCTTATTCCCACCGTACTTACTGGTGATCCTTCAGCTACGATTCTTTTCCTCTGGGTTTCCACATTATTCAAGGCCCCTGTGAACCAGGCAGAGCACGCCCCGCCCCCGGGCTCCCCGGGCACTAGGTCCATCCGCATCACGGCCCTTATGAAGCTGTATGGTAATTACCTTTCTTGCCCCGGGCCAAGAACACAAATAGAAGTCCACATATCATAGGTCAAAGTATTGAAGGTTATAAATCAAGCTAACAAACTGTTAAATAAAATATGTTCTATCCACATACCTTGACAAATATATCTACCTAACAATCGGGAAGGCTAAGATGGAGTGGAGAAATCTCAGATGCCTCTGAATTTTGTGCCTCAATCTGGTGATGTGAGAAAGCTAGTCCCCAGTCCCAGGTCTGGCCCCGCCCCCACCCTGGTTTCTGTCCTGTTCTGAGATGGGCTTTGTGCAGGCCAGCACCTGAGGGGACCGCAGCCTCATGTCCAAGCCCCATGCTCTATTCCCCCTCCCCTCCAATGGCTGCCCTTTGGCCTCACTGCTTTCGGATTTGCACAAGGGCAGCTCTCTCAGCCTTTGGGAGGACAGACAGGGGGAAGGAGTCTATGCAGATTCTGGAAATGGGCTCTTAGCCATTTGGACAAAGTGTCCACAGTCCCCAGTATGTGTGCACAGAGCAGGATCCGGAAGGACACTGTCTTGTAGAAATATAATATGAGCTACAGATGCCAGTCGGGTGTGGCATTTAAAATTTACTCTTAGCTCACATTACCGAAAAACAAAAACAAAAACAAAAAAAAGTAAAAAGAAACAGGTCCAATTAATTTTAGTAATACATTCTATTTAACCCAATATATCCAAAATCCTATCATTTTAACATGAAAGCAATTATTTTAAAAAATTCATGAGAAATGGTACATCCTTTTTTTGTCCTAAGTCTCTGAATTCCAGATAGCATATCTCGGTTAGGTAGGTCCAGCCTCATTTCAGATGCTCAGCAGACACTCAGGAGCTAGCAGCTTTTGTGGGAGTGCAGGTCTAGACCCTGGCGACCCCAAGTGTGGTCGAGGACCAGCAGAACCGACAGCACTTGCGGAGTCTCAGGTCCCACGGAACACAGAAGCAGCCTTTCAGCACGATCATCAGGTGATGGGTTTGTCCATTAAAGTTTGAGAAGCTGGCTGCTTCAGAAGCTCCTGGACCGGCTGACTCCGCTGAGGGCGGGTCGGAGCTGGACTCAGAGCCAGGCAGGGGTGCTCTGAAGGGTGGGTTTGCTGGACTGTGTCTATTTATCCACTCCATCTTCCCTCGAGACCCTTCCAAATGGGCAGAAAAGACCAGCACAGCCTGAAAAGGGAAAATGTGGAGGGCTTGGGGAATAGGAAAAAGAGTCATAGTCATCTGTGGAAAGGAAAAAAAAAAAAAGAAGGAAAATTGTGGTCACAAGGAGACAGCAAGCCAAGTGCCCCTGAGGCAGGTCTGGGGCGGAAGCTTTGAGGAGACGGGACTATGACGGGAGATATGGTAAACAGTTAGGCTGGTTTCTGGGCATGACGAGGTGGGTGTCTAGTAAATGAGAGAAGTTTAAGGTCACCACATGGGAGGCTTCTGAAAAAAGCTGTACGGGGGGAAATTCTTGATCACAAACCCTTAATCTGCAAAATCAGAACTGTGTCTCAATCAATGAAATTTGCCAAAGGTTTGAACAGACATTTTGTCCTGAGGGTAGAAGCCAGTCCCATACAGCACTTTTCATGGTTTCTCAAACACACTAGAGGTGAAAGTTTCTATGGGGAGATATACAGTGGAAATTTCATTGTCTTCATCATTAGCATAATGAATTTTTTGTTTGTTTGTTTGAGAGAAGCATTTTAGGCTGTTAGGTTAAGCTGGCCCTGTAGCAGGGTGGGTTGGGTGGGTGATAGACCTTTTTGGATGTTTTCAGATGAAAATGAAGACAGAATGAGAGAAATTAAGGTCTACCTGAGCACCATGGCTTTGCTTGATAGATAAGGTGTCTCCACAAATGGGCACAATCCTCTCTCAGATGAGGGCAGGTGAGCTTCAGTGGCAGAACAAAATTTTTCCTATTAGCAAGAATCAACCGGGGTGTGGGGGTAGGGGATGGCTGCTTGCAGGGAATCAGCAGCCTGCAATGGGGACAGCTGTCCCCATTTTACAGATGGATAATGTAAAGCTCAGTTAGAAAATTGTGGAGTTGAGATTCAAGCTCATTTTTCCTGGCTCCCCAGATCTTTGCGTGGCCTCGTTCCCCCTGTGGATTTATTAATAACCCAGAACCGGGAAGGCATAAAAGGTTGGTTCTGTTGGCAGTAGCACACATTCAGATATAGATTATAATTTGGACACACATTGTCAGAAGAAGCGCCTGTGGGCTTATGCTTTGCTCGGCAAGAGATTTTTAAAATTTTATAAATTTATGTTCTGTATTAAAATTAGGAGATTTCAGGGGAAGGGTAGAGCTCCATGGCAGAGCATGTGCTTAGCATGCATGAGGTCCTGGGTTCAATCTCCATTACCTCCATTAAAAAATAATAATAATAATAAAAATTAAAATTAAAAAATTTGGAGATTTCACATTAAAATTCTGATTTCTGGGTCCATCTGAAGAAACATGAGAAGATCTGGCCCCTCTGGCCTGCCAGTCCCTCGTGGCAGAGATCGGTGGGAGCTGAGTAGCAGCCGCTGCTTTTAGCTGGGGCAGGGCACCTAATTTTCCTCATTTCCCAGCATTCTCTCTGACCCCCGCCCAGTTCACCTATTTGTGTTGCTGGCCTTGTCCCAGGCGGCAGTTTACAGCCTCTTCCACCCAGCCCTGCCCCCACAGAGCCTGTGCCTGCACTGATGCTGATGGGATCCAGTAGCATCTGTCCCCCATGCCAATGCTCCCCGCCACAATCTGCAGCCTAGAGTCCTTGAGGAAGGGCAGAGATGGGCCAGTGGGAGCTTCGGGAGGGAATCTGAGTTCTCCTGTGGGGCAAACAGTATTGGGACTCTGTAGGACCTCCCTGCAGGTGCTGCTCTGCAGCCCAAGACACAGCCCTAGGAGGAAGGCCTGGGGCATCACTCCCGGGGCACAGGGTGTGGATACGGAGCCCCAGCCTGCGAGCAGTTTGGGCAAAGGGGCTGGGATGGAGGAGGTAGGGACGAGCCGGGCTGCAAAACCTCCCAGAAGCTGCTTTCTGCTGAAGCTCCCCAATTTTCCTGGGCAATTTCATATCTCCTTAGACTCTCCATTTGTCCTCGGGGACTTGTTTTAGCTGTAAAACACTACCCGGGGACTGACTGTCCTCTAGCTGAAACCACTACCACAGGAAGTTGTGTATAAGCGTTGGGTCTATGTCTTCCTTTTGTTTTTCAGTTCTGAAATACTGCTTGTTTGTTTTATCTTAAGTACATTCATGAATTCATTTGGACAGTGTGGCCCCAGGAGCACTCCATTACAAAAGGAGAGGCAACAGCAATCTTAAAAATGCTGATGATGAAAGTATAGCTAAGAAATGAGACAATGTAGGAGAAAGGTCCTAGCCCAGTGCTGAGGACACAAATACTCAGGGAATTCTCAGTCCAGTGGGAGAGCCAGACATATAAACAGGCCATTACACTGGAATCTGAGCAGGGCGGTGCCAGAAGTAAACAGAGGGTATTCTCGGATCTTGGAGGACCGACACCTCCCTTGAGATGGGAAAGCTTCTGGAGGAGGTGATGACTGAATCTTGACATAAGAATCAGCCAAGCGAAGAAGAGGAGAGGGATGGTCCAGGCAGAAGACATCAAGAGAACAAAGCTCTGGAAACTGGCAAGAACAAGAGCACAGTGCGTGGTGGAACCTGCATGTTCCTGGAAGTTGCACAAAAAGGTTTGGGAGGAGGCTGGAGAAGGAAGGAGCAGGTCTCTGAGGACTGAGGATAGGTGCCATGAAGGGTCTTAGGTAGAAATGTGACATGATCAGACATGCTTATTAGAATGATCACCTAGACTTCAGATGTCTTAAGGCTGGAAGATGGATTGGAGGGTAGTTAAAAATTTTTTTTTTGGAGGGTAGATTTGAGGCCAGCAACTGCTCAGTATTATCGCCCACTAAGGAAAGAAGGAAGCTAATATTTGTCCTTCTGTTTCCAGGGTTCTTGATCTCTGTAGTTGGAACTTCCATTTCCCATCCAGTCAGAAACTTGGACATCCTCCTTAACTCCTACTTTCTCTTACCCTCTGTATCACCAGGACATACAGAGCGTACATCTTCAACATCTTCCCAAAGTGTTCATTTCCCCCTACCACTGCCAAGTTGACATCATCTTCCTCCTCGGTGGTCTCCTAACTGGTCTCCCTGCCCCAGGTGTTTGTTCTCCCCTTCCCAGGTGTTTTCCAAGTCACAGCCAGTGGTCTTTGTCAAATGCAGACTCATCCGGACACTGCTTAGCAGAAATGCCTCCAGTGGCTCACTTCAGTCAGGGTTCCTACTGCAACCAGATGGCTAGCCTATTTACGCAGAACATAAATTTATGAAAAGGGTATAAAGCAACATATGACATCAACAGAAGTTGGTTTGTAAGCTATCGAATGGCAAAGGACATGCCTGATGTCTCAGTCATTTGATGCTGCATAACAAAACATTCCAAAACTTAGTAGCTTAAAACAGCCATAACTGTAGATGATCTCTCAGGGCTCTGTGGGTTGACTGGGCTCTGCTGAGCAGTTTTTCTGCTCCACATGATGTTGGCAGGGGCTACTTTCATCTAGAGGCTCCACTCGGCTGAGTCAGCTCCGTCTCACAGTTGGTCTTTGGTCCTGGCTGTCAGCAGGGAGCTCAGCTGGGGCTGTCAACCAGGCTTCTCTGTTCTCTATGTGGTCTCTCCCTGTGGCATGGGCAGCTGGATTCCAAAAGGAAGTATTTTAAAAGGTGTGAAAGTGGAAGCTGCAAATCTCCTAAAGCCCAGCCTCAAGAGTTATACAGCATCACTTTGGCTGACTTGTATTAGTCAAACCAAGGCACGGGTCAGTCTGGATTTAAAATGGACTCTTCACGGGAGTAGAGGCAAAAAATGTGCAGCCATCTTTGAAGGCACCCTCCCTCCTAAATCGTTGACAGAGGATCCATAATAGGTTCTTAATAAATATTTGTTGAGAATTGATCAATCAATTCAATCATTTACGTATTTATTAATTTTGGAATCACTGACCATAAAACAGATCAGTTGTCCTCTTGGAATAAGTGAGAAGGCAGCTCCCCATCCTGAAGTGAGCCCACCAGACCTGGGGTCGGACCTTGTCTCTCCTCTGACACTTAGTCTTTTGGAATCTCAGTTTGCTCATCAGTAAAATGGGGATAACTATGCCAACAAGTGGGAACCAAAGACTTCAACCTCCCACTTCATTCTGAACTTAGTTTTTCCCTCTGCCAAATGGGGATGAGACCACTGACCTGGCAGGCTTGTGAGTAGCTAACCTGATAATGAATTATAAGGGATGCAGTGCAATGCCTGGCACAGAGGAGTGTCCTACATACACATCTCGTAAATAAACAATGATGGACAGAAGGAATATTTTTATAAGGCACACACATAATGATTTTCTTCCTGTTAAAAAAAAAAAGATAGTCTCAAATGATAGACTTGGATAAATTATGCCTCCACCCCGTGTCACAAAAAGTGCAGAGGGAATTGTACAGCATATTAGAGATAATTAACTCCAAGTTGAATCAGGGCTGCCAGAATTCAGGAAGGATTCCTCTAGTCAGTCTTGCCCTAAAAAGGCACTGAGGCACATGTACGGGAAGGAAAATAGAAGCCAATTAATTCAAAACATTTGGTACCTTGTAGCCTCAAGAGGTTTAGTTGGAAGCACTGAGTGACTGTGACTGAAATAGCAAGTGCGTGGGGGCACGTGGTAGGTTGGACGGAGCTGATTCGGCCACAGTCCCAAGGAGTCCAAGTCCAAGGTGATGTCCATTTCCAGGCACCGTGGACTCCAAGGTAAAATGCAACATCAGGGCCAGTGGGTCTGGAAGGGGAGCTGAGAGCAAAGGCTCATTCTATCTCTGGGGAACTATGTTTGAATCTTTACCCAGTCGCAAGAGAGAAAGGAAGGGAATTGATCAGGCACCTGCAAATGTGCTGGGTGATGGGCGGAAAGGCTCCTGCACAGTGCTTCTGTGAATCCTTGCAGTGCCCATGAGAGGCAGAAGAGGAAACAGGCCAGGGGAGGACAGGGGTCTTGTCCAAGCTCCCGTCACAGCTGAGTGGCCCAAAAGGAACTCAAACTCATGTTGCTTTCACTCTATGCCATGTATGTTTCCCACCCCATCAGGCATCAAACACAGTCAGCCCTACTTTTAAGGTCCGGCCATAACAGCCCCCAAAGAAGCTTCATCCCCATACTGGAAGAAAAACAGAAATCAAACGACAACATGGGACAAGAAACAGAGGACCTGGACTTAAATTCCAGTTCTGCCTCTGCCCCAGAGATCGCTACCATATCTCAATGACTTGAACTCATACGTATTTTTTGTTTCCACATTTTAACATCTGAGAAATCAGAGCATAATTTACAATGAACGGCATGTCATAGTTTGACAGTGGTTATTCTTTCTTACTGGTTCATAAAATAATGGTGTGCTTTATAATTGCTGGTGCCTTTATGACCTATTATTTATTTTTTTAATTTTTTTAATGAAGTGTAGTTGACTTATAATGTTAGTTTCAGGTGTACAGCAAAGTGATTCAGTTATACATGTACATACATACGTGTTTTTTCTTTTCAGATTCTTTTCCATTATATGTTATTGCAAAAAATTGGATATGGTTCCCTGTGCTAGATGGTGGGTCCTTGTTTTTTATGACATATATTGTTATCATCTTCATTTCTCATGGATGAGTAACAAACAGCCTGTTCCCAAGCGAATCAGGGGTCTCCCGCCTGTCTCCCTGACTTCCCCTCCTCCCAGGACACCTTCTTCTTGCTACATTTATGCTCTCTTCCCACCTCTCACCATCAGTTTATTCTTATTTATACTGGGTACTGTTGGTTGTCTTGTTAACACTCTCTCTCCCTCTCTCCGGGCTAACAGAACCCGGATTTGGGTAAATCTGTCCACCCAAGGAGGGTAGAGGGGTTACCCTACCCCACTGCAATTAGATGCCCAATCTAGTCATGGCTGGTGCCATTTCTCTGATTTGGGATTGGTTTGGGGGCGGGGCTTGTGAGTCAGTTCTCGTTTAAGAAAAAATATACCTGGTGCGCAGGGGGAGAGGGCGCGTGGAGAAGCCTTCTCTTTTAAAAATGACACAAGAGAAGTTTTCTTCCTTCCCTTAGGCACAGATCTGAAATATGCCTGGAACTACAGGCAGCCGTTCTAGGACCATAAGAGGGGGGGGTGCAGCCTTGGGATGCTGGCACTGGCAGTGACCCCTGGAAGACCCCACATTCTAATGACGTGGTTGAGCACAGCTGTGTCCCCCACTTTTCACCCTCGTACTTGAGAACGTGCAGTCAGGGACACCAGAAACTTCCTTATCATTTAAGCCACCTTGAACTGGGTTTTTCTGTTACTTTCTGCTGAGAATGTAGGCATAACCTTAAAGCTTTTCTGCTTGCCTGACCCCTCTCCCTCTGGCTGGCCCCCCCAACTTCATCCTTCAGTCCACCTCCTAGGTTACTCCCGGTTAACTCCCTCCCTGTTGGACATGCCTCTTGCCAGTCACTTCCGTTCCATCTTGTTCTGTTTCCTGTAGACCCCTCGGGACTCATCAAACTTCTCCTGTGTAGGGGCAGCACCCTCCTCCTCCACGCTGGAACGCAGGGCCCCGTGAGGGCTATTTATCCCACTTTCCAGGTCGCAGCTCAGTGCCTGGCATATCGTAGGCACTCAAGAAACCACTTCCAGGCAAAGGAGAAGTAGAGAGCTGGCATTCTAAACCGAAGCACCTCCCACCTTGCTAGACACCCCATTTCAGAACGCTTTTCCTCTCTCTTTTCAGATTCAGGTTCCTTGTTTTCCTAGAAGTGCGGGCAACTTCCAGTCAATTAGCCTCCCTGGCATTTCCCCCTCATCATCAGCATTCTCCCTTTGCCCTTGAACTCTTAAAAAACGGACAGTCAACATATAAGCTGCTTCCTGGTCTGCAGTTGGTTTCTCTGCCCAGGATTGATGGTTCCCTAGGCTGAGATCCCGGGCACAGGATTGGAATGGCTTTATCATGCCTCTGGTCCACCACCTCCTCTGCCGGGAGCCTTCCACCTCATCTGCTGCTGAGGAAAAGAAACGTCATGTCACATTGGCAATGGCACCATGGATCCCAAGAATTCCTCAGTAAGAAGGAAACTGCAGCTCAGACGACGAAAGTGATCTGGCCACAGGCAGTGAGTGGAAGACATGGACGAGAATCCTTGGTGTGCTCTCTTTTCAGGCTCCAGGATGTTTTCAATAATCTGTTACTTCTCTTAGATGGAGATGGAGAAAACTGGGGTCAGATCCCCAGAGTTGCCATTACCTCCAGAGTCACCTTCAAATTCTACGAGCCTCAATTTACCCAACTGAAGGTTGGGGTGCTCAGCCAGCCTCTTGGTTGTACGTGTGTGTTTCTTAGAAGACAGCACAAGGGCTGATATAAGGCTGATAAAAACACCAAATTAGCTTCTTCTTTAAGGCCAGGTTCAAAAGCCCATCTTAATCAGGCATTTTAAAATTTGACCTCTTATAAACACGCATCCCTGTCCTTAAAGGATGCTTAACCTAAAGCATCCTCGTCTGACGGGCCATCTCTCCCAGATCCCAGACATCTGGTGCCTGCGGCTGGTCCATTAGCTGCCTCACCTGTTCCCTCCTCCAACCCCTGCCAGAACAGAGAGATCTGTTCTCCACCTCCATCCAAGCCACCATGAAATATTTAAGCAGCCCTGAAAGCAGATAACTTATTTTGACGGGCTTCTGCTAGGACTGTGGATTGAGTTACAGATGAGAGGTCTGATCAGCTAAGAAGAAGTTGGAGGTCTGGAGCAGGGCAGGCTGCAACAGAAGGAAGGAACACGAACAATTAATCGCAGCTTCGGACGCCACTTTTTAAACAAATGCAAACTTTGCAAGCTCACGTTCGCTGCAGACTCCTAAGGAAGTACCCGCGACCTGAGAACCGATTCGGGATGGTGGAGGACTGCAGTCTTTAGAGTCATAAAGATCTGGGTTCAAATCCAGCCTGGTCCCTTTCTAGTGCTACTTCCCTGGTGAGTTACTAAGTTGTACTCGTTTCTCTAGCTGTAAGTTGGGGAAAGTAAAGCTCACCTCCCAAGGTTGCCATGACGCTTAAATGTGATAAGGTATTTGGAGGTACCTGGTAGGTGGTTACTTTATGCAAATTTCCTCCTCCTGTCCAATCCGGGGCTTCTTATCCAGATTAGCTTTAAGACATAGCCAGGCATCACTTGATGAACATAGGGTCACCTGGCACAAATTTACTCCATCCAGACACTTAAAACATACCCCAGACTCAGAATTTCTTTCCCATTTACCCTATTCCCCCCCAAAAAGATCTGAGGCTGTTCATCACAGAGTGTGTTTATATAAACTCCTGTTAATAAAGCAGGAGTAGGAATAATAAACAGCAAATGTTTACAGGGTGTTTACTCTATACCAGGTACCGAGTTAAGTGCCTTACCCACATTGTTTTTCCAAAGATGGAAAAAAGATCAATACTCGGGCAGGCAGGTGGCAGTAGATCTTCTAAGCACTGGTGGCCCATTTCTGGCTTTAATGCCAGCGTGACCCTGAGTTCTGGGTCATGGTTATAAAATCAATTCGATAGGAGAAAAAAATAAGGGGGTTTGGGCTAGAGAGCTTTAACGTTACAGTAGCAAAAATAATTGTTCCTCCAGGAGTCCCAGCAGTAAAAGTGTTTCTGTAGCTGGGAGTTCACAGCCCTAAAACCTAGGTCAGCAGCTCCCGTGGTGCTGGACCACGTGCCACTCCCTTTATGGCCACTGGTTCTGACACTGGGGCAAAACATCTTCGGTATTTTCTTATCCTCTCCATCGTCTTTTCCAGCTGGTGTTATGACGAAGTCTCTCAAAGCAAATGTTACAACTTCAAAGCCTTTCATCAATCACCCTTGTGGTTCCCTTGGGGGGACCCTGTAAGGCAAACCGTACACCATAAATAATCCTTTGGGTTATAGCCAGTTTGCACAATGGGCATTCACACTGTAGGAGAAAAGCCTGTGGTTGAGGGTCTCAGGTCTCTCTGAGCTCCCTGGCAGCCCATTCCCAAAGGGAAACTCAGGTGAAGTCGGGAGGGAGCTCTTCCTCCCAAAGCACACAGTCTGGGTATTGATGCTTTGACTTGGCTTCTTTGAAGTGGGTGCCATCTAACAGGATTTGGGCTGGTTGATTGCTTTCCACCCCTCTGGCTGTGTGGGGATGAACATGGTATCTGTCTGCCCTGCTCAATACAGAACACCTGTAGGATTCAACAGGTCCTAGGCTCCCCTCCCATCACCCCCGGAATGTGCCAGTCTGTCTACACGCACAGATTCCACACACACCATTTCGAGGAATCTTAACAAGTCTCCTGTGAGGTAGACAGTACAATCCCCTTCGACAGATGAGGAAAAGGAGGTTCAAAAAGAGAAGATGAGCTGTCCAATCACACGCAGCCAGCCAATGGCAGATCTCAGGCTAGACCCCAGGTCTCCTGATTCCACTGCCGCTTCTGAGAGGTCCGATGACAGACTTAATCACACACGGAGAGCAGGTCACAGAGCTGGGACTCAAACCCAGGGCTCTAGACTCCGAGTCCAGACCTCATCCTACAATAATACACAACCTCGTAGCTTCCACACACCCACCTGATAAATATTTGCTGTGCACTTGCCAGGGACCAGGAGCTACTGGAGGCCCTGAGGGTGCTGCTGTGAGCAAGACAGACAGGATCTGTGTTTCTTGGGTTCACCTTCTAGAGGGGAAGAGAGACTCTAAACAAGGAAGCTGGTAAGTTGGCAGAATCATTGTGGTTGGGATGAGTCTCATGGTGGAAATATGCAGGGGCTGTG
Organism: Camelus ferus; assembly: GCF_009834535.1. NCBI lineage: Eukaryota > Metazoa > Chordata > Mammalia > Artiodactyla > Camelidae > Camelus > Camelus ferus. The sequence continues at coordinate 5,276,109 of NC_045717.1, read as the reverse complement.
GAGGGGAGAAGGGGTGAGGGTGAGGGGTCGCTGCTTTAGACAGGAGGTCAGGGAGGGCTTCTCTGAGGAGGTGATGTTATCTGAGAACTGCATGGTAAGCAGGAGGCAGACACGGAAGAGAGAACAGGCGAGGGAGGGCCTGGAGGTGCGAAGGCTCTGTGACAGGGACTGATACGAGGGTGGCTGGAAGGTCATGGATGAAGACTAGAAGTAAACTTGGGGTGGAGTCAGACTCTGGCTAACTGCTTGAGGATGCGTGGAGGGGCTGAATATTTTCCTACGGGCGACACAGAGACATTGGCAGTTTTAGGCATGGAGGTGATGAGGCCAGATTTGCATTTTAGAAAGATTACTTTTGGCTGCTGCTGCTGCTGCTGCTGCTGTGTTTGTGTGTGTGTGTGTGTGTGTATGCGCGCATGTGTGTGTGTGCTCATGTGTGCTGGGGGTGGGGGATAGGGGTGGCAGGTGGGGGGTCAGGGAAGCCAGTGAGATGCTGCTGTGGCGGTCCCAGCACATCTAGACTAGGGTGGTGGTAACGAGAATGGAAGAAGGAGCTAGATTTGGGTCATGCTGAAAAAGCAAAATGATCAGTACTTATGGATGGCTTGAAGGTGAACAGCGAGGGAAGGGGAGGTGTTCAGAATGTCTGGCCTCAAGCACACCAGGTGCAGAACAGGGGCTTCTATTTTGGGGCTGTTAGAACAGGACTGTGAGGGCAGGGCCTGGGGAAAGATCAAGGGCCCTGCAGGGAGGCTTGAAGTCTCGAGTCCCACCCAGCAACGGGAGCCCTTCCAGCAGCAACCGGACCCCTCCGCCCACAGCACAGGCAGGCAGATAACCATCCCCACTGTACCCAGGGCCTTCCAGGAGCCCCAGCCAGCCAGGCCCTGATGCAGCCAGGGCATTGCACTCTCTAGATTGGGTTCCTGGAAAAACTGTTCCATTATTGATAAGGAGCCCTCCTGACATCACTGAAAGATGATGAGGCCCTCTCCTCACTGAAGTAACGCCTCTCTGCCCTGCAGGTCCTGGTCCCCCAGCTCCACAGCTGGAGTACGGGGTGGGGGGGGAGTGGGGGAGGGGGCAGGCAACAGTTGAAATGCAGCCGCAAGAAAAACACTCAGCTGCATAATAATCATCGTCATGACAATACTGTAATAACTAACATTTTCTGAACAGTTGCTGTGTGCCAGGCTGGGTTCCAAGGGACCACATGCTTCTAAAAGAACTCTAAGAGGGAAGTGCTGTAATTATTCCCACTTTACAGGTGAAGAAACAGAGGCCAAAGGAGGTTAGGTAAGTTGCCCCAGGTCACCCGGCTTGGAAATGGCCAAGTCAGGCTTAAACCCCAACAGTCTGGCTCGACAGTCCCTGGAAACTCCCACTGCTCTGAACTGTCTCCATGTGCTCGCCCAGGTGGGGAGCTGGAGCTGGCCGCAGGGTGCCTCCTTTGTCTTTCCTTGTTCAGAACGAATCCACTAGTGAAACAATGTCATCAGCAGCAACATGGATGGACCCGGAGGTTATGATGCCAAGTGAAGTAAGTCAGCCAGAGAAAGACAAACATACGGTATCACTTATATGCGGCATCTAAAAAAAGGACACACATGAACTTATTTACAAAGCAGAAATAGACTCACAGACATAGAAAATAAACTTATGGTTACCAAAGGGGAAAAGGAGGGGAAGGGATAAATTTGGAATTTGGGATTAACAGATAAACATTACTATATATAAAATAGGTAAACAATAAGCACAGGGAACTATATTCAGTGGCTTGTACTAACCTGCAATGAAAAAGAACATGAAAAAGAATATGTATATATACATATATGTACAACTGAATCACCGTGCTGTGCACCAGAAACTAATACAGCATTGTAAATTAACTATGCTTCAATTGAAAAAATGGAAGAAAAATGACTTCATTCACTAGAGGATGTGGGAAACATGGAACTAAACCCCTGTTGTGGTCTTATATTGACTACTTTACTTAATTGGATTCATTAGCCCCCCTATCAACTGAGGAATCTTGTCATGTCTATTTTACAGATGAGAAAACTGAGGCTAAGAGACAGGAGAGGTTTTATCAAAGGCTGGGCAGCAAGGAAAGGATAGACCTGGAATTTGATCCTTGGTCACGGAACACCAAGGGCTGAGACCTCTAACTTCCTTGCATGGGTATGTATATGTATATTGTATTAATAAATTGCTCAAGTTCATTGAAAAGACTTACTGTTTGAACACAGAGCTCTGAAACACATCCTGATGCGGTGAGGGGGGACCTCCTGAGCGTGTCCATCCCCAGTGAAAGATTCACTCAGAAGCTCAAATTCCAGCTGCTTCTGTGTTTTCTTTTCTCTGATCGTGGGCACGTGCCGGTCTGTTCGTGGCCTTAGAAGAAAGGAAGTTCGATCCTAGACCCATTTTATCTTCCATCCATTTACTGCTTTGATATATTCTATGATTTCTGTCTATTTTGCTGTCTTCAACTATTTTCCTTATTCCTCCTTCCTCTCCTCCCTTGCCTCCTTCGTCATTCACCCCGAGCTTACGGAGCCCTTGCTCGGCTGCTGTGGTGTTGCAGAAAGAGCACCGATAACGGGGCTGAACAGCCGGTGCTCAACTCCCAGCTCTGCCCTTTACTAGCTCTGCGGCCTTGGGCGAGCTCTTTCCTCGCTCCCAGCCTCAATAGCCTCACCTGTGAAATGGGTTAATTGTACCCTCTGTTCCACAGGGGTTGCCACCAATAGCAAAGCCGGTTGCAGCATGACACTGTCTGGCATGGAACGTGGCGTGCAGACTTGTGCTCGGTGAATGTGGGGGGACGCTGAGACTTTGGGCGTGGTAGGAGGCAGAAGGGCCAGATGCAGACGCTGCCTTTTAAGAGCTCTCTGCCTAGAAGGAGAGAGAGGGCAGAAATCAAGGCAGACTGTGTCAAGGGCCATAGGAAGAGGCACTTGAAGTTCCTGTGGACTAGCAGGCATTGTCATGGCAATGCCTTAGGTTCTAAAGAACAGCCTAGAAACACATCCCTTTCTCTCTCTCTCTCTCTGTGACGGGTCAGGAATATGTTTTTCTAGGCCAGATTCAAATCCGCCCTGAATCCTTAGTAAAATAGGGCAGAAGGTAATAAGCAGGGATGGAGGTGATGGTACCTATGATTGAGGCCAGCAGGTTTAGAAGCAGCAGAAAGCTCCCTCGGGCTGGCCTTGTCCACGGGCAAGACCCACAAGTCCAGGTCTGCCCCGAGTCCCCCTCTGCCACCTCCCAGCTGCGTGACTTTGGACACACGCCCCACCACCCGAAGCCTCAGGCCCGTCACCTATAAAATACAGCTAACGATCAATGGTTCTATCTTCAGGGTGGCTAGGGGGAGGGCTATGAAAGATTCAAGTTCAGGGTGCATGGAATAGGCATAATGAGGACCAGCTTTTAACTTCTGTTCTCTCTTTGGTAAGTGGGGGTGTGTTTGGGGGCTCTTCTGAGACAGGTGGATTTTATTGGCCAATTAGAATTTTGGCAGCTCTATTGCAGAATGACTAAAGGGTAGGCACTTGACAATTTCATGTTTTCAATATTCGACAGAGGAAACTGTCAGAAGCACGCGTGCTTTTAATCAATGGGAGCAAGCCATTTATGGGAGGGCCAGGCTCCTGCATCCAATTTAGAGCCGAGCTCAGGGGCAACAACCATCTGACCCGATCTCATGGTCCTATTGCAGCGTGGGTTTCCGGAGACTACACAGGGAGGAAGTCCACGAGTGCTTTAGTCGGCAGCAGCCATCACACTGGGATAAACACCGGCAACAGGCCAGCACCAGCAATGATCTTCAGAGCTTCACAAAGCACATATACACACACACAGAGGCTCCGCTGAGCTCATGCATGCAGTCAGCTCATGCATATGCATGAAGTTAGCGTTCAGTGACCAACCAAGGGACACCTTCTGATCAGGAAAATAAAGTGCATTAGATCAGGGAAGCGGAACTCCGTTCAAATCCAGACTCTGTGTCTTTCATCTCCCTGAGCCTCAGTTTCCTCATTTGTGAAAAATGGGGCTAGTAACTGGGACTGTAGGGAATATTAAGTTGGAAAATTGATATGAAAATGACCTGACACGGTGCTGACAAGGTGGTAGGGGCTTAATCAATGCCGGTTAAATTAGAATCTGCCGAGGACTTCAGGGACGTAAAGATTTAACGAATATTCATCGGGATCCTACAGTATGTCAATCTCGTGTCAGGTACTGGGCAGACAGAGATGAATAAAACATGCCATTGTGGGGTCTGCAGTTTAAACAGTGGGACACCCACATGCAAACATCAGGAGAGCCATCCCAGAAGCGAAATTTATGCCAGGTTTGAAGGATGTGAATGGGTTTGTAGTCAGAGCTGCTCCTAAGCTTGCAAAGTCCTCATTGGCCGTTTTGGCTTTTTGGAGAATGTAGCCATGGAGAAAAATGAGATCCCATAGTCGATTCAATTTGAATTGGTTAAAAGACTCCATCCAAAGTGTGGAGGGACAGGAGGTGAGGTCAGGTTCCCAGTCTGGCCTGCATGAATCTAAATATGTACCAGCCATCCACCTCCACAATCCCTGGAACAGGCTGCCATCACTAAGACCCTTCATTTCTCTTGGCTTTTGAGTCTCCGGTCCCAGGAGGGCAACAACCTCTCTGTGGTTCCAGTTGAGAATGAGTGTTCCAGAAATCTTCCTGTGCCCGTCCAGACCCACACGCCACCCTCTTTCACCCTGCTCTGTGCCCTAGTGAGGCTGATCTTGGTGGATTGAATCAACGAAGCCCCTGACCCTCTGGTTCCTGGTTGGGCTCAAACGATGGGGAGCCTGAACAGGAGGCTGGAAGGAGGCAGGAAGATGCGGTTGGTTATTTGTTTCCCTGCCTCCGCCCTGCTGGGCCCCTGTCCGGTTGGCTGAGTCCCTCTACCAAAAGCCACAGCTCCTGCCAGGTGGACCTCTCCATACAGCACTCTGTCTCAGGGTTCAGGTCACCGCTCTGTCCCCTCTCCCTTCAAGCCTAGGGGAGGTGACAGTACTCAGCTATTACCAGCCCCAGGGAACCGCGCTATCTCTGTGGTTCCCCCACACCTTCGTAAATAGCTCCTTTATTCAGCTCTCCTCCAGTTGCCTAATTTGAGCGTGCCATCTGTTTCCTGCCAGCCCTGACTGACACCTCCAAGTTCTCAGCCTGGAGACCGCTTTGCTCTGTGCATATATTTTTCTGGACCAGTGGAAAATGAGGCTGGAAATTTGGCCACGGCGAAATTGCCCTTCCGAATCTTTGCACATCCTGTTTGCTCTTTGGTTTGGAGCAGCTACAGTCACTTTTCTTCCCAGCTCTAAGGAAAAGTGGTTTTCAAGCCTAATCTGAGCTCAGGAACCTCAAACGTGTGTGTGGACAGAATTCACATGAACTACTGGGGCCTGTTTATCTACCACGCGTGCTGGTTCTTGGGATTAATTTGCAGTCACATGGGCCAAGCCCTCAGGAGAACACCTGGTATACAGTAGGCACTCGTAAACTTATTTGCTCATATCAGTGGCTTGTCTTTATTCCCTAACAATTCACACAGATATTGTCCCAAACATTCATTCTGCTTTGTCGCCGTGTCATTTTACACCTGCAATGTGGAAAAATATAATTCACGTTTTATTTTTGATCTCCTGTGGCAGAGTGGGGGTGGCAGAGTGACGAGCCATGCTCACTCTACCTACTTCCTGCCTTGTTTATTTACCAGCTATGACCTTGAACCAGCGACTCAAGGCCTCTGTTCATGCCTGTCTCCTCATGTGTAAAATGTACACAGTAATGGTCCCTACCGCTTAGATTTATCGTGAGGCTGGGACGACTTAGCTGTGTAAAGCCCTTACACGTGCTTATTATGATCCTGCAGTTCTTTAATCCTCATCACCACCCAGAGGTGTATGTGACTGTCAGAGCTCTGCAGGTCTGTCTGACCCCAAAGTCTGGTTCCAGCACGCTGCCTCTAAGGCCACGGAGATTATGCTGGGGACGAAGCTGGAGAAGGGGTGTAACGAATATATTAACAATGGCTGCTGTGTTGGGTCATTACCATCCCCGCAGGATCGTGCGTTAAGCATCTTACACGCATTATCCCGATTTCAACTTACAATGATGCAACGAGGAAACCATTATTAACCCCATTTTATGGGAGGAAACTGGGGCACCGAGGGTTAAGTTACACATGTAGGGTCATGCATATTAAGTGGCTCTGGCAGCATGGAATCCTGGTCTCTCCTTGACTCAGACAGTCATGTTCTTCACCACCAGGAAAGGACGGTACAACGTTTCTACTGACATAACTCGTGGATCCTACAGAAGCCTGGTCGGGTGGGGGATTCTGCACTGTGAACTCCATCCCAGTATAAACCTGGTTGGCATCCTCTGCTGCAGCAGTGAGACGCGTAGCTCAGCACCGAGGCTGGCAAACGCAGATCTGATGTAATCTATTCCATTACTGAATGCGCAGTAGCTCATGTTAAAAAAAAAGAAAAAAAGAAAAAAGAAAGAAAGGGGGAAAAAAGGCTGTAAAAATGGCAGGAAGGCAGGAGGCTTAGAACCCAGCCAACTGAAAAGTAGCAGCTGGCCCTGTCAAAGCTGATCACAGTGGCCCTCAAACAGGAAGCAGGGGAGGACCCTAACTGGCCAGGTCATCACCATCCCTGTCCGTGGGACAATAAAGGATGAGGGCACTTTGATAAGGCCCGGTTCAGCTGGGCCCAGCTGTACAGAGCAGTGTCACTGCCTCAGAGGAGACCATCTTGGGGGTCGGGCATCCCAGTACATAGGCCTCCGACCTCGGTGTGTGCTGTCATCGCCCAGCTCTGTCATCACCCTCCACCGGCCGCCCACCCCAGGACAGAGGGAGACTACCCTGTTTCTCCATTCAAGGCCTTCCCTCAGGGAGGAGAGATGGACAAAACGCAACAGGAAAATAAGATCTGGCTTCATCCTACAGAAAAGGAGGACAATGTGTGTCAAACTTGGCATGAAAGAGTCTGCGGACAAGGTGGAGGAGGTAGGAGCCCTCCTGAGCAGGAAGCCAACAAAATCTAGCAGCCGGCAGCTGCCGGGAGGGAAGGGTGAAGCTTGCTAGAAGCAGCCCCACTGTAGGTGGAAACCTGGCCTCGCTAGCTTCGGGAACCGGAAGCCCTGGATTCCACTCCTAACTCGGTCTCTCCTCTGGGATTCCAGCCACCAAAGCTGTACCCTGCGACCCCTCCTGTGAGCACATCTGATTGGGCCACGGGAAGGGGTCAGCTGACCCAAGATAGACCAATCAGAATCTCACCGGGAAGGACCCCCTACCCCACCTTGAGTTTGTTTTGTTTTGTTTCTTTTTTTCCTATCTTGTGCACCGCTAAATTCCAAGTGCCTGAGATAATGCCAGGCACGTAGTAGGTACTCGGCATATATTGAACTGAATCTTTCTCTGCACTTGGAATCAGGATTCAGCCAACTGGTCTCTGCAAGGGCTGGCCCTGAGGGACCCCCTAACCTGGGAGCTGAGGCAGCCACGATCTGTATGTTCAAAGGATTGAGGACTGTGCAGAGGCAAAAGGAGGAGGACGAAGGAACAGGAACGAGAGGAATGGAGGCAGAGAGAGTCAGAACAGGCTTCCAGAATACATCCGTGTGTCCTTACGGAAACGATCCTCACCCCCTCACCCTCCTTTCTCCTTAAGCGCGCTTGAGTGGGTCTTGATATTTAAAACCAAGTCATTCTAACCACAACAGCATGTCCCCTTAAAGTCCTTCCCCGGAGGGATTGGTGAAAATTCCTGTGAACTCTTGAAGTATTTTTGGCTCAGTGCACTTGGAGGCACGAGGGACGACTTTAGCCCCTGCCTGATCTGCCTGCTGAGACACCGAGGTGGGAAGGTGGGATGGCACTCTGGAGCATGACTGCCTGGTTTCCAGTCCTGGCTCCTTCCCACCCATCCTGCAACCTGTGTCCGATGAACCAACTTTCCCGAACCTCAGTTTCTTCCTCTGCAAAATGGACCATATAATAGCACCTACCTCCATGGATTATTTTGAAAATATAAAATGCTTTGCAAGAACTTAGCCCATGGTTAGTGCTAGGTAAGTACAAATAGTATATCCAATACAGTTACAATTTTTAAAACCTTTTTTTTAACGGGGAATTAAGTGTATTTATTTATTTTAATGGAGGTACTGGGGATTGAACCAGGACCTCATACATGCTAAGCATGCGCTCTACCACTGAGCTGTCCCCTCCCCCTCCAATAGACTGAACAAGCAGGATTCTTGTAATAGCAACTTGATTTTTGTCTCCCATCTCCCTTTAAACCTATTCATTGCGTGTAATCTGTTCTTCACTCTAGAATGAGATTATGGGCAGCCCCATGAATTTTCTAATCACTACTAGGTAATAAAAGGTCCTGTGGTCACTTTAAGTCAGGAACAGCTTCTTCAATTCATTACTCAGCTCTTGTCCCCTCTACCCACCAGGGCCCAGTGCCAACAGGATCTTGCTGGTTTGGTGTATCTGCTCCTCCACTAGCTCGCTAACCTAGTTTCTGGTCCCTCCAAGGATCATGTGGCGATAGAGAAGGAAGGTAAGGGGGTTAGGACAGTTCTCAGTTGTTTGGTACCGTCAAAGCCTGGCTTTGTGCTCTCTGAGTCTGACAGGTGTTTTCAGTTGACAGTTTCGCACCCAAGTTTTCTGGAGATGCTTCTGCTGGACCGCCTATGATGACAGGCCCTGGCTTTCCATTTGGCCAGTGTCCCCATTCCCCCTCTTGGCCTCTCCCTTCAGGTACTTGCTTCAGACAGGATCCCTCTGACAAGGATGCCAGGCTGACGTTCCTATTGCTATTCTGAATGTGACAGTCCCCTGGCCCTCGTCCTCTTTTTGCCTACCTCTAACCTGCCATCTTAGGGCCATGTCCCTCCTTCCCCTTCTCTGCTGCCACCAGCCACTGCAGCTTTAGTGAGCAGAGTCAGGGCACACAGAACAAGCTCTCTGAGAGTCCCCATGGGCTGGGGCTGCAGGGCACTGTGGAGTTTGCATAAACTCCTTCTCCAAAGCTTCACAAAACCTTCCCTGAAATTTCAACAACCACCCCTTTTCGATCCTCCAAAATGATGAGGAGCTTTGAGAAGGGTGCAACTGGTGTTTAGAATTTTCTGTTTTGTAAACTTTGCACTTGACTGGCCTTGCCCCTCCTGCGGAACGCAGCAGCTGCCATACCTGGGCGTCCTGGCTGAGACTTCCATTTGACTCTCCTGTTAATAACACATTGCCAGATGAATGGGTAAAGAAGACATGGTATACATATATGATGGAATATTACTCAGCCATGAGAAAGAAAGAATTCCATTTGCAGCAACATGGGTGGACCTGGAGATGATCTCACTAAGTGAAGTAAGTCAGACAGAGAAGGACAAACATCATATGATAACACTTACAGGTGGAATCTAAGAAAATAATACAAATGAACTTATTTACAAAACAGATATAGACTCACAGACATAGAAAACAAACTAATGATTGCCCAAGGGGAAAGGCAGGGGGAATGATAAACTGGGAATTTGGGATTAGCATATACACACCACCACTGCAAATATTAGCCACTATATATAAAAATAGATTTAAAAAAACAAATTTCTTTTGTATAGCACTGGGAACTATATTCAATACCTTGTAATAACTTTTAATAACAAAGAATATGAAAATGAATATATGTATGTATATGCATGACTGGGACATTGAGCTGTGCACCAGAAATGGACACATTGTAACTGACTGTACTTCAATTAAAACATAATAAATAAATAATAGGTAAACAACAAAGCCCTACTGGCTAGCACAGGGAACGATATTCAATATCTTGTGATAACCTATAATGGAAAATAATCTGAGAAAGGCTAGATATATGTAGCTCAGTCACTTTGCTGTCCACCTGAAACATCGTAGATCAACTATACCTCAGTAAAATAAACAAAATAAAATAACGCGTTGACATGTACTTTCCGTTCACAAAATGTGATCAGCTGCATTATTTCACTTATTCTTTACAGCAACTCTAACGAGGTGGCGATTCCGCTCTCCCCATTTTTATGATGAGGAGACTGAGGAACAGAGACGTCAGAAAGCTTGTCTGAGATCACACAACTGGAGACTCAGAGCCAGACTGGCACTGTCTCCCTGACTCTTTTCCACTGCGGCACACAGCCTCCCGAGGGGGAAGGCAGATCGAAGCTCTGTGCCCTTGCTCTGTGCTGTGTGGTACTTGGGCTGTGGGCCTTCTGCGGCCCCAAGACACTCCCGACTCGAGGGATGTCCTAAAGGCCTGCCCGGAAAGGTGGCAGCCTCCTCAATACAGAGCTGAAACACAGACTGGAGACTTCCTTGAAGCGGACTGAGGCAGCCAGCCCTGTGACTGGCAGCTGGGTTCAGAGAACCAGCCAAAGAAAAGCCTTGCTTCCTTTGCAGATAAAGCGTCCATTCTCAGCCATACACACTGGCACAGACACTCACAGACCAGCGCCTTCAAAGGGCCGGACAATGAAACAGACACAGGCAAGAGCAAGAGATGTTTTTTTTTTTTTCCTTTCCAAATGCAAAACCCGGATAATACTCAACACTTATACACAATTTGCATATGAGCTGACATTTTTTATAGGAAAGGCAGAGATTTCTTGGTGCCAGAATTTTGGGGGCAGATGGCTGGGGGAGGTGTCTATGAAGACAGCTTTATAGCCTGTGGCCACTTCCTCATGGTGATCAACACATGGGCCCCAAACACACCAGCTCGTCCCCCCTCCCCACCGCCCCCCAAGTTTCTTGTCTTCTACCCATCTTCCTCTCTCTCCTCACCTTCTCTCTCCATTACTGATGGTTTCTAGTGGCCAGCCCTGGACTAGCCACAGAGATGCATAGCATTCAGACTTGCCCTCCAGGGGCTCATAGTCAAGTCGGGGAGGTGCGAGAGGAAATGAAACCAACAATGAAAATGCAGGATAATAAAGTAAAGGTGGAGATGCATGCAGAGAGCTGGGGGAATCCCAGAGTGAGGAAAGGGAAAGAAGGCTGGGGGTGGGGGTGTGGGCGGGATTTTCAAGATGTTTTACAACTGAAACCGATGGACTGGGCAGAATGGTTGCCTAATCCATCAGAACAAATTCCAGCCTTTACATAAAACTGGGTGAATATCAGCTCGTGGTAGACCGAGAGAGAGTTTCTCGGAGGAGAAGACGCCTGAGCTGGGTTGTGAGGGCTTGGTCATTAGGCAGACAGACTTCAAGAGCACAGATAGGAGAGTCAGTTGGAGGAACTATCGAGACCTCTTTGTTCCTGGCCCCTTAGAGGCCCAGAGTTGTCAGGAGACGTTTGTTGAATGAATAAATGAATGAGTGAAGTGGAGGCAGGGTGATGGGAAGTCACAGAGGATGAGACTGAAGAGGGGCAATAATGTAGCTGCCATGTATTGTTGTCTACTGTGTTCCCTCCTGCCTGTCAGAGGGAGATGAATTGCCAAGATCAGAGGAGTGAAGATATATATATATATATATATATATATATATATATATATAAAATACCTAAGTCAGTCCCTGGCACGGACCAGGTGTTAAATCGGTGTTAGTTATTATCATCCCGAAGTTACAGATACACACGTTGAAACTCAGATTGGACAGCCAGGCCTGTCTGACAGCAAACCCCATTCTATTAGCCCATATCCTGCAGGGGAGTAGGACTGTTTCACTTATGTGAATTGCACCATAGCTATTTGGGAAAAGAAAACACACAAAAAAACAGAACATTTTAATTCTCAATGGCCTGCACCACGGAGTAATTGTGGGGAAGAGTCCTGGATGTGCAGTTCCCCTCACTCATGGCCTCTCACAGCTAAGCATCTCAGTGTGATTGCCACGCCACAAGGTTCTTAAATGCAAACCTATACTTTGGGGCTTAATCAAAGAAACTGTGATCTGGTCCAACAATGGAAGCTAAACCATCTTATGGTACAACACACATCGGACAGGAAAGTTTAGGCATTTTCAAGGGTGGTTTTTACAATATACATTGCAGTAAAAGCTGAAGTGTGTTGTAAGGTTGTGCCGTGTACAGCCACCAGGGTTAGGAATAGTGAGTTGATCTTCGGGTTCAAGGCCCTTGGCTTGGCGGTCATCCTTATGCCCCTTTGTCCTTGGAGTGTCTAGAAACCTCTGATTCTCAGTGGCCAAAGCACCCAGATTTTGTCTGAGACCCAATATTGGGGTTTTCCCAGCTGTGGGAACACAATGAAAATATAACAGACCCCGCTCTGGTCTTGTGGATGCTGCACCCTGGTTCTCCCCTGCTGGTCTTTCTGTCATTAACCTTTGAGCCCCCGGAATGAAGACTCGATCTCAGACTTGGAAAGTCCTCTTCAGGACAAGAAGGAGCTTCTGAGCTGAGACTGTTTCTCTTGACAACCTGAGCCTCAAAATTCAGTCTAGCCATCGCTTGGATCCATATTTCCAAAATGACCAAGCCTAAATTAACCCAGGCACCAAATACCATCCAAATTTTACACTATGTGGAGAGAAAAAAAGGAAAATAAATTCAGACTACTTCATCATTCGTCTCTCGTGAACGCATCATCCTATGAATATTTTTCTTTAAAAGACTAATGTGCTGAGGACTAGGGAAGACATATCTGTGTGTGCATTCATTAAGTCTCCAACTCAGAAACACATTCTGGGACTCATTATTTTTTAACTAACTAATCAGCATGTTTCATTCATAAATTGGGATTTATCAGTATAGCACATGAAAGGAGGGAACATATTATTATTTTAATTTGGTTAATATGCAAAAACGTGCTGTGTTTGTAATGACCTGCTTTCAGTGAATAGAAGCAGGCTGGAAATAGTAGCAACTTCCTCTAATGAGGGTGCTGGCTCCCGGCCCCAGCTGTTCACCACTAGACTCCCTGCTTGCTCCCTGACCCATCAGTGCGCGTGTTCCTCTGGTGAGGGGGCAGGAGCGATTTCCTCACCAGGGGGAAAACTGAACGCCTCGTGTTTGTTCTGCTGATAGAACCAGTTATATCTGCTTTGTTAGTGGGAAGAAAAAGCCTGGAGCGTGGGGGTGGAGGGTGGTGGGAAGGAGTATTCACTTTTGTTGCCTGTAACACACACACACACAGACACACAGACACACACATACACATGCCCTGAAATTGTCAAGACTAGGACCAAATCTATTAATAAGTGATTCCACCATAAAAATCGAGTGATTCTTGTCTTCCTAGCCTACTGTGCCTGCCATCCTGCCTGTAGCCTGTCTGCCATGCGAATAAATCCTCTATTCTGAAGTCCCCCGATAAAGGGATTTATTTATCAGCCCGACCTTAAAGAGTGGCTCCTCCCTGCTCTTGGGCATTTCTGATTTAGAGCCACGGAGGCAGGTTCGCCTGTCTATCAGGAGTCTCGATGATCTCCCTCCCCGCCCCTCCAAACACCAGGTTGGGCTTTGAACCACAATCCTCTATTGCCCTTCTGGCCGGGGGAACCTCTCTGGCCTCCCCCAGGAGGGCAGCGTGGGGAGGGGTGGGGGCCCGAGTCACGCCGGCCCTCCCAGGACACGCTGGAGCAGGGTCCAGCTGCATTCTTTCTCTCCAGCCCTGGTGCCAGCCTGCCGAGGACTCCGCCCGGGGACATCCTGATGTGGCACATTCTCCAGCCAGGCGCTGCCTTTGTGTTCTAAAGGAGGACATTTCCTCTTCTGTTTTTTTGTTTTTTGTTTTTTTTGCTTTTCCTACTTGTTTGTTTTTAACATTTTTACTCTAGGAGCTATTTTTAAATTATGAAAGAAATATACATGCTTATTGTAGAAAATTTAGGAAAAGCAGAAAATTCTCCATTAAAAAAAATCTAAATGCCAAGAGACAACCAGCCTGCACAGCCTCTGTTTGGGGTATTTCCTCGTGATCCTTTGTGCCTGGGGTGAAACAGGTCCCCTCAGCCAGTGAGAGCAGTCTGGGCTTCCTCTGTTTGGGAGGCACATATGAAAGCAGGATGGAAAAAAAAAAAAAACCAACTGTGCTGTATTTTAAATATTTATGTGCAACAATCAGAGTCACATGGTGTCAGCAAGAGGAGCTCTGTGACTCTGTGTGACTATTCAGAGCATCCCTGTGATTATTTATATAACTGCATTTAGAGATCATGTCAAAAGTCTAAATTTGAGACCTTGGGGGAACATGCAGCCCAGTCAAATCGCTCTTCTGGTTCCCCTACCCGACCCCCGTGGCCCTGTGTATGTGTATCTGGACTTATCTTATATCTGAGATCATACTACCTTCACATTTTTATATTCTGACTCAGTATTACTTTGTTAACACTTTTACAAGGCAATAAAATTTTTCTGCAACGAGGTTTGGATGACTACTCAACATTCCATTACATAAACTTGCCATTGAAGCTTTCACCGGTTATTGTACATTTCAGATGATTCCCCCTTTTTCCCCACTGTGATAAATAATACTGCATTGAACATCTTTATATGAAAATCTTTGTGACTCTGAGATTATTTCCTTTGGATGGATTCCTAAAAGGGAAATTGCTGGATCACAAGGTAGGAACATCTTAGTATCTTGTTTCGTGTTGCTCAATTTGATTCTAAATAAGTGGCTCTGATTAACCCTGAAAGAATATTTTCATCATTTTAATTAATCTTTAATTTGCCGAAGTAACTCATCGAATACACACTCCTTGTAAAAGATTTGAAAAGGGAAGGCCTATATCTCTTTTCACTACCTCCTCCAATCTCTGAACCCCTCAGAGGTAGCCACAGTTTTCATTCCAGCAAAAGCCCCCAATCAATGAGATTTATTAAGTCTCTGCGTGTTTATATAAAATGTATATCTATAAACTAATAAAAGCGTGTATATCTCTTTAGCTATAAAAAAACATGGCATTTTTGTGAGCGGATTTTTTTAGGTGAATGATACCATTATTGTATGTGTATTACGCGATTTTTTTTTCCCCTCAGCTGTCTGTCTCATAGCCTTTACTGCGTGTATATAAATCTACCTCACTCTTTCTAACTTTTCATACATTTCTGTGGGATAGAGTCAGCCTAGTTTTGATAGCCACTCATCTAAGTATGAACATTTGAGTTGATCCCAATTGTTTTTCATTTTTACAAATAGTGCTGCAATGTGTACATCCTTGTATTCAAACAAATGATTTAAGCAGGTTTTTCCTCTACAGTAGAAACCAAGAAAGAGAATTTCTGGCTCATGGTATATGCACATTTTTTTTAATAATAAATAGTGCCAAATTGCAGAGGACATTTTAAATTACTTTTATTAAGGATCTAGAATGCCTTGGATTTGGGCTTAATTATTAGGATGTATTTCTGAAGTGTTCTATCAGGTAGGACGTTACCCAAAGATCTGTTCATGTATTCATTCATTAACCCCATCCACCTCAGTCTTCTGAGGACCCAGCATGGGCCCTGTTACATAGGACACAGTCAATAAATGTTCATTGGGTGCCTGCCTCTGCATCAGCCACACCCTCAAGGGGCCTCAACCTGACACCAGATTCCTTTCCACGGCTGCCAACCCCCAGCTCAGTTTTCCACACAGCTCTCAAATATCCCCTCTTCTTGGAAGCCCTCCCTGGAGCCCAGGGTGAGTAAGGCAGCTTCTCTTCCATGTCCCCATGGCACCCTGATTTACTGGCTTGTCATGCTTGTTGCAGTTTGGAAATTGGCCACCTCTCCTCCGTTACACTGGGTAGTCTGGGGATTTCAGTAGTGCGTGGCATTCAGGCCCCACCTGATCAGTGTTTGTGGACTGCAGTCAGAGCAACGCGCTCGTGTGCCTGGTGGTCCATCGGCTTCAAAAGAGAGGGGGCCACGAGTACATAGCATTCTTCACACCGAGCTTAACAGGAAAAGGTTGTGAAAAGGGAGATGGCTAATAATTGACCCTTGACGGTGATTATGATGTTGATAAAAATGATGAACAATTGGTAAGTAGGCTGCATCCCAAACACTCCCCGACGCAAAAATATAGAACCACATCATTCACCTCTGGGGAAAATGCCTTATAACACTCCCCACTTCAGTATTTCTCCATGAAATCTAGGAGTTTCGTATGCAATTCATCTTTTAAAATGCATCACAGGGAATGACAAACAGTAGCAAGAAATCTGCTCAAATTCTTGGAATGTGGCAGCTCACTGTCATAAATCTCTGGGTGGCATCTCAACTATGAAAAGAAACATACAAAAAGGGATGAAATAAATAAATCAAAACGTTAATAATGGCTGCCCAGGAAGAGTCAGGGTGATGTGTGATGGTTTTGCCTTCTTTTTACTTTTTTGTAAACCTTTCAGATTATTTTACCATGTATGTAAATTTGTTTCACATAAGAAAGACAGAAATAACCAAAAACATTCCTAGCCATAATTGAAGTTTCTAAGGAGATGATTTAAAATCATCTGCGATGTGTGTGCATCTATGACAGGACAAAATCATTCCAAGAGGACAAACCTGGACTATCATGTCTCAGGCTAGGTAGGCATCATTCAGTATTAATTGGGTACCACAGCCGAGGACTGTGCTTGGGCGGGGGCTAAACCACGAAAATCACGTCCACTTCCCATCCTCACGAAGCTCCCAGTCTAGCGGGAGCCACAAACTCAAGTACTGATGGGGGCCAGGCAGCAAGGAGGAAGGATGAAAATCCACCAGTGGGCCCACTCCTAATATCTGCTGATACTTACAGGCCCTGGAAAGAGTGTAAATGGAAGTTCATTTACTATATGACTCAATACTTACAAGTTATACATTGAGTTAATGAACTGAAGTAACTTCTAGTCTCCTACCTGAACAAATGTAACTTTGTAGTGACCTGGAAGGCCAGGTGCAAATTTAGAATTCTCAGACTCCTCGGATTTCCTGACCTGAAGATGATGACGTGGGGAGAACTGGTCCTTAGGCCAAGGGCCCTCCCCATCCCACTCAGCACATCGTCTGTTCTTTTCTTCCTGTGCTTGACTCCGTCTCCCACAGCAAGGAACTTTGTGCAGGTGGGATGGACACCCCAGCTTTCTCTTGGTCACCTCTGGGCACGGGGTGTGCTCCCTCGCAGTGCTGACCACCCTTGGGAGAACTAACTAGAAAGAGGGGCCTGCAGGCTCTGGAAGCAGGCTCAGGTCATGTGGGCAGGGAACTCCAGGGTCTGCGCCCAGCAGCATGGTCTAGAAGAGGCAGTGGGGCATCCTCTGGCTTTATAGACGTCTGGCCGCATGGCGTCAAGGCAGGGGTTGTACCTGCCTGAGGGTAGCGACTATGATTTCCCGCAGAGCAAACGCCCCATCTTACAATAGCAGCGGCTACTCAACTCCAGCCCTAAACGGCCACATGTGGGGACATGGATTCAGCTAACCACAGCCTCCACTTTTTAAACAGAGGACACAAATCTGGGTTTTCTCATGAAATTGCACACTTTTTACATGTTAGCAAGTAACAATAATAGTTCAAAAAAACCACACAAATCATTCTGCCGGCCAAACGAAAAACATCTGTGAGCCACTGTGACCTCTACAGAAGGGCAGAAATTTAAACTTTCATTTATATGTTGCTGGACCACTATCTGACTTTGAAAATGATATTCACCAATTCATTAATGTCACTTAAACCTGTAAGCAAATATGTCTCCATTGCTGTATGTATGTTTAAATTTCATGCACTTTCTGTTCCCCAGCAGAAATCCAACTTACTTGGAACCTACCAGTACTGATGTATGTCCCCATAAGCTATCAGGAAAGGCCTGATTTGGGGATCTGCGTATTTTTCTTCCCTGAGATTGACTTTCATCATGTCCCCTTCTGGCCCGCCATCATAACCTGGGCACATACCTCTCACTGCACATCCAAAAAACCATTGTCACTAGCTATACATATCTGTCACTTCAAGACTTATCTCCATGTCCCCAGGGCCTACCACAGAGCCTGTCATATGGTAGACACCTAGCACATTTTGTTTGTTCTGAACTGAATTTGTTGGTCGTTAATTCTCTGTGACGACCCACATCTCCACAATCACAAATTAATAACAGACATTTCTTAGACACTTGCTATAGGTTAAATGTCATGCCAAGAGCTTTACATGTATTGCTTCATATAATTCTCTCAACTAACCGCTCAACAATTTTTATCCCCATTTTCCAGATGCAGAAACTGAGGCTCAGAGAGACAAAAGACCTACTCATGAGTTATTTGGCTGGCAAATGGCAGAGGTGGGACTTGAACCAAACTTGCCTGATTTGAAAGGTACATATTACTTAACCAGTAAGCCAGGCTTCCCTAAAAGTGCCACTGACCATTCTTGAGATGTTTTTAGGCAGTACACAGAGGAACTCTTATTTCAATTTCTAGGCTTTTGTTTGACTTAGTATGTATTTATTTCAGTGTGTGTTCGGAAAAAATAAATGATGGCCTCTGTTTATGGCATGGTGTATTGATTTTTCTATTTACATTCGTGATACAGAATTTTTCTTTTAAATTTATTCAGTTAAGTTCTAAAAAACTGAGTCCACTGCCAAATAATGTTGCGTGAATAATAAATAAGATAGGTTGGACAACAATAAAGCAAAAATCATGTGCCCGAGTTTTTAAAAAGGACTAGAATTTGAAAAACATGACCTCATAAACTGCCATATATGGGACTAAAAAAAAAAACACACGCACGCGCGTGCACACACACACACACAAAATGAAACTAATTTTTGAACTCAATTCACGCACTCACAAGTTTGTAGAATGTGGCTTATAAAACGCACCCCAGAGCCTGTCTAAGGAGACTCTAACTAGATTCTAAACTTCTAAATGTGACACGTGTTTATTTCTTTTTCCTCTTTCTATATTTGGAACTTAAGTGGTCAAATGGATTAAAAAAAAATAACCTGCCTCTAAATAAAATATGAGCTAGGGGCCTGGAGCTCCCCTCAGCCTCATTTCAACTCCGAACAAATGGTGAATTACAACACCCCTGGACGTAGAGGTTTCTAACTACCAAGCTGCCAGGCTTTTAAATAACAGTAGCACAGAAGTGTGGCCATAACGCTACCTATTTCCCTTGCTAAATTATTTATGCATTTATTATATTTCACATGGGCTGTTGAACCTGAAGGTACTTCCGTGGGGGGCCAGGTCATTTCAAGAAACCCATCACTGAGAATCAACTCAGCTCCATTAGAAACGGGCACATCCAATTGTATATGATATTGCTCGTTAATGCGACCTAATTACGGCCCCCGCAGTTGTTTTCAGCTGGTGATAACTTTGTGTGTATGTACATGCGTGTGTGCAACTACCCAATGGCTTCAAGGCAATCCACTCCATTAAGAAGCTGTTTAACACTGAGGGTATATCAGTAGAGACTGGCTTAATGCAGTTGTGAAACTGCACCTAAGATGACTCGGCCAAATGAAGCTATTACCCTCATAATGTGTTTTACACGAGATTGAAGTGGTTTACTAAGTTTATAAATCCTCTCGCCGGAATTTACGGTGACTGATTTGCCCTAAGCTCGGCAGCGTAGTAGACGTTTTATGCCAAGAGAAACTTGATGTATGCTATGAAGAGATTTCTGCATTTTTACCCCCATTTTCCCAAGGTATGCTTATTGTTAAAGGCAACCTAATATTTATTGCTTTGCATGACTTGCCTATAAAGGAGAAAGCAAATTAATTCAAACTTAATGCAACAAACTTAAATGCAACAAGCTCACTAAAGGCCTACTGTGTGCTGGGCATAATCCTGAGCTATTTTAGACAAGACCCTTCTCTGGACCTGTTTCCTCACCTGCCAAATGAGGGCACTGACTTGGCTATAAGACCTCAGGTGAGTCATGAAACGTCTCAGGGTCTATGTGCCCCACCCCCTAATATCCACCTCCTTTTGCTTCTTTGGTAATAGAATAGAAATTTTTACCTAAGTACATAAATAAAGACCGTACTTCCCAACCTCTTTTGCCATTAGGTGTGGCCACATGGCCAAACTCTGGCCAAAGAGAAGAGAATGGAAGTGATATGTATGTCTTCTGAAAATCTTCCTCAAAGAGAAGGGTTGTGTCCTTTTCATCTTTTCCTCCTTCTTTTGGTCTGGAATACAGATGTGATGGCGAGAGCCTGGCCAATTATCTTAGATCCCAGGCAGCAGTTACACTTTGAGGAGGGAAGAGGAATGAAAGAGGAAGGAACTCTTGTTCTGAGGACTTCTTGAACCCACGCCACCCGCCCTGTATTGATTCTCCCAAACTTCTTTTATGTGAGAAAGGAAATTTTTTGTTTTAGTCATGCTTCATTTGGGTTTTCTATGCTTTCACAATAGTAGCAGAAAATCTCTGTACCTTATAACTTTATGAGGAAACACTATGAGAAAACTTACGTAATCAGAATATCTTGGGGGGCAGTGCCTGAGAATCTGCATTTGATGGGCTCCTATGGGGACAGATGCATGCCAAAGTTTCAGGTTGGATGCTTACGAATTAACTCTTGTAATTGTTCTTAAAATATATATACTCTGAGAATAGGGAAGCAAGAAATTTGGACATAAAATGAAAGGATCAGCTTTAGTAATTTTTTTTTATATATATATAGATGACTTTCTTTGACCCTCTTGAGCCCTTAAGGGCTCCAGAGTGAAACTCCTTTGGTAGTAAAAATTCTGTCCGAAAGGTAATCATCAAACAAACCGGACCAGTGCCTGTGAGTTTAAGGCTATGTTGGGGCTAGAATTTTGGTCTCTGACTCCCAGCTCTCTGACCTCTGGACTCTGCAGCTTCCCTGCAAGCTCTGAAAAGCTATTATTTTTCCAACATCGCAGGTGAAAATCCTCCAGTCTAGCCACCAAGGGTGAGATGGCAGCTGTTTGGCAGCCCGGCCACGGTTTTGATACAGGGAAGTGAAGTGTGTCCAATTAAAACAGCCAGGGGTAATCTAGGTCAACAGCCCATCCACATAGGTGGCTGGGGCCGCAAAAGAATCCAAGTCTTCCCATGTGATGCCAGTCACAGTTTGGAAGGTCATCCCTCTCTGTTCCAGCTCACCTAAATCGTTGCCAGGAATATGGCAATTTCAAGTAGCGGTGTCTCTGCCTTGGACTTTTCCAAACCTTTTGTTCAGGAGCGACACATTAGAAGAACTGTCTTCACCTCTCCCCACCAAAATGGGTTGTTAACTATGGGCTCCATGTGAATGATGATACCTTAAATGGGAAAGCAGGAATTTAAAATGCAGAGGGCTTGTGCAGGTTATAAAACAACAAACAAAAGGGGATAATGTAACCCAGCAATTGACTGTAAGAAAAAAACAACAACGGTGCTTTCTAAGTAAACATGCACACTTCCCAATACCAAAACAGGGTAAAGATCAGAGGTGGAGTTTAATAGAATCTGCTTTCAGAACTTGGTTCTATTTCTGTCCAGTTTGCCTTCTGGGAGTGAACTTCCAGGTGCCCTTGGAAAAGAGGATATTCCAAAAGTAATTCTATGATTCTCTCTTCCTCTGCCTTTGCAGGACCTGCCTTTTAATATTATTATTATTTTAGTTTCAGTAACATACGTATTCCACCACTACATTAGAATGCTTATTAGCGCTGCTAGGCAAAGTAACTGCTGGGTATTAATCTCTTAGGGGACTGGACCATATACTTGCCCAGACTTGTCTCCTCACTACAGCTCAGGACCAAAAACAACACCAAGGACACTGTGTCCTTCAGTTCTATTACAGAAAGTCCCTGAGCCACCAAATCTAAAAATATCAACTGCTTTACATATTTCTGCATGTGATGAGCATGAGCTCAGGTAATTTATGGTAGTATCTGGTGGCTTTTTGTATGAGTGTCATATTTCCATAATGTGCCTCTGTGGCTGATGGAAATAAACCAAAGCAGAGCCGTTGCATCGTGCAACTCCAGGGGGTGGCTTTTACATCATGGTAAGTGGTGCCTCATGGAGTTGCACAGTGCACAACCTGGGCAACCTTAGGTCGTGGCCCTGATTGCTGAAGTCATCAGATAGGCCCCTGGGGAGCTTGGGTGTGTGCTGTTGGGAGCAGTCAATGGATGCTTCAAGCGCAGTGGTGGACATTAGCAAGTGCGGGGCAGAGTTCACTCTGTGTGATTATGGGATGAGATTTATACCCCCTGCTAAGCTTTAAAAGAGGCTGGTGAAGGCCCTGTTTCCTGGGAGGCTCCGAGTTTGGGTTATGGTTGACCTCAAACCCCAGAGGGAGCTGGGCAGTAGCCAGCAGGGTCCATTCACTAGCCCACGATTTCTCTAAAGGTGTGTCAGCCCTCGCTGGATGGGGAGGGAGAGTTTAAAAAACTTTTTTTAATTAAAAAAAAAAATATATATATATATCTGGTAGCACCTTAACGTTCGGGGAGAGACTGCTTTCTCAGCAACCTGAAAGCTTCCCAATGAGGCTGCTTCACGGGAGGGGCTCTCTTCTGCCAGCAGAGTGTTCAAGCCAACACTCATCTGCAACTGTTCATCTCTTTGGAAATCCTAAATGGAGCTGCCGAATTGTTGTCATGGTTACCTGGGACTGTTTCTCAGGCCAGAATGTTTTCCAGGAGGGCAGCTCAGAGATGGATATCCTGGCTTTCAGAGTCAGGCAACTGACTCAAGAGAATTGCTTTCCTCTTCCTTCTCCCATGTTCCTAGTCCCTAACCAGGAGCTGATGTCTCCAGTGACAACCTGAACTTCAGCCCAGCCCAAACCTACTGCTGATGCCTGATTTAGCCTTAAGAGATCAGGCTGACCTGGCAGCACCCTGACTGTGGCTCTGGTGTACCCTCTCCCTCTACAAACCAACACAGGTTCCTGGATTCACTGATGCATGCAGCTTCCAGACAAAAGACACTTGTGAAGTAGTTCTCTGCCCTTACTATGTTAATAAGGAACTGACATTTTTGAAAACCTCCTATGAGCCCAGCCCTTCACATGTATCTCATGTAATTTACCACCTCTGAGCCAGGGAGGAAATATCATTCACCTCTTATCTATGAGGAACCAGCGGCTTGTAGAGGTGATGTCCAGGCCTCTACGATCAGGAAGGAACAGAGCTGGGATTCAAATTCCCTGTTTGGCTCTAAAGACAGCCCTCTTTCCTTCAAGCTTGGCAGCCATTTTAGGGCACTGAGAATTAGTAGTTCCAAAGGACTCTCAACCATCCACTGGGCACTGAAAGTTCATTCATTCATTTAATAAACATGTCCTGAGTCTGCTCTGTGCCAGACCCTCTGCTGGCCACTGGGAACACAAAGATAAATCAGACACAACCTCTGCCCTCAAAAAAACTAAGTCACTGACAACCAGCAGTAACTAAATAAGATGAATCTACAAGAAGCTAGAGAAAGGAGCAGTCAGGGAAACCATTCCTGGAGGAAATGTTACCTAACCGAATGAGCTAAGTCTCAAGGTATGCCTGGTTGTGGCAAATTAACAGCGGGTAAGACCCAATCCCTAACACTCAAGGTACTCAAAGTGCAGTTGCAGAGACTAGACTCATGCTCATGATACAAGGAAAGACAATAAAATCACCGACTAAGATTCCAAAGAGATATTCTACGGGGAAGTGTGAGAGGATTGAGAAACTGAGGCAGCAGAACTTGGGGCCCTGAGGAAAGGCTGTGGACATGAAATGGAAGCCACCTTTGTTCATAGATTCTTCTTAAAAGTCTTTGATTTCTTTCTTGCTCTCTCTCTCTTTTTCCTACTCTTGCCATAATCCCTTGGGCTCTACTCTGATTTCTCCTTTTCATTTTCATTTCTCATTTTCCACTCAAGGAAAACACTCACTTATTCAACATCTTTAGAGTTTGTGCTGAGAGCAAGCCATTACCCTAGGTCCTGCTGGTGCTCATGGTGGAGGAAATGTACAAATATGAATAAGACATGGAGCCCCTGAGCAACAAACAAATACCCTAAATGATGAAAGTCTGAGAGATGTGAGCTCCAAACCAAACGGCATGAGGAATGAAATAATTCAGACTTGGAAAGGGGACTGTCATTCAGGAAAGACTTCACTGTAGTTGAAGTGTTCACTCATTTCTTCAGCATTCATTCACTGATGACGCCTGTCTACCAGGTCCCCTCCTCAAAGAGCCCACAGTTGACCACAGGTCCAGGAGACAATAGGGAGTAATCATTAGAGGATGATAAACAAGCAGGAGAGGTTCATAAAAGGGAATTCAGAAGACAGAGTTGGTAGCTTTTGAGCGGGTTTCTAGAACTAAACAGGAGTCCACCAGGTGGAGAAAAAAGGAGAGGAAAAGCAAAAAGCACTGAAGATTATATTTGGAACAGCTTGCTGTGGAGCGTTTGGAGGGAGAGGAGGTCTTAAAACATACTGCCCCCAGAGTGTTAAAGACTTGACTACTCGACTGAAAAATTTAGTCTTTTTCAAGGAGGTAGTGGGGAGCCATAGAGAGATCTGAGCAGGCGAGGACAATGATAAGATTCTCGTTTTGGAAATGTCCCTCTGTTAGGAGGGTAGGGTGGACTAAAACCGGATGAGGATGAGGGCTGAAGCACGTATGCCTACAGCAACTGTATCTTTTGTGCCTGAGAGACTGCGCCAGACAGGAGCCTAAACCAAGCAGAAGGAGTGGGGGTGGGGGAATGGAAGGTGAAGGGAGTGTCCCGCGTGAGGTCTACAGCCGGGACGAGAACATACGCAGTTCTAGGCACAGCACAGCTGCTGGGAAGCCCCGCCTCCCCTTCCAGATCCCTCTGGGGCGGAGCTCGGGCCGAAGCACGTGATGCCTAGGGAACCACGTTTACTATGGTCAGTCCTCCGATTCCTCCACGCTTTCGCGGATCGCCACTCGTATCTCCCACACCTGGACTCTTTCCTATGGTGCTAGAGGAATCTGTTTTCTTCCGCGCGTCCCTGTATGCTCCTCCTGCGGAGCCTGGTTAGGCAAGATAAACAGCGCAAGAGTCCTTTGCCCACACTAAAGATGGCGACCCGCTGCGCTCCTCTGGGTTGGGGAGCGGGTTCCAGGCTCCAGGCCTCACTGGGCTAGGCGCAGACGGAAGGGGCGTCCCTCGAGGTAACTTTTCGACCTTCCTGGGAGGGGACCTGGGCCAAGAGGCGTGGCCTCATCTGAATTCTAACAGCTGGTTGGTCTCTCGGCAGGTGGGCGGGGTTTCTGCCCAACCCCACGCCTCCCTCTTCGAACCGGAAGTGTCTCTTGGTCTTTCCAGCTGGTTGTCATTTCACTCGGCTCGGTCCTGAGGAGAAGGACTCAGCCGCGGCTGCGGGACCCGGGCACCGGGAGGCGGTGGCGGCAGCGGCGGCGGCGGTAGCAGCGGCGACAGCAGAGAAGGAAGAGGAGGAAGGAGAAAAGAAGAAGAGCCGGGCGGAGTCCGCCACAACGACAGCGGGGACTGCGGGACCGGGGTAAAGCGACGGCGGCGGCGGCGACGACGACGGCCCGGCAACCGTGAGGAGAAACAAAAGCCTTCTAAATTATACTTTTTAAAAAAAATCTGGGGGGAAAAAAGAGAGAGAGTAAAGGGGGGAGGCCCTTCTCTTTTAGGATAAGCACCCTAGTGGGTTTTTCCTTTTTTTCCTCTTCCCCCTCCTCCTGCGGAGAATCGAACTGAGAGAACTGAACAAACCGCCCCTGGGTCCCATGAGGGAAAAAAACCCCGGAGCCGCAGAGAGGGGAAGAGGCCGAAACCGCAGGACCTTCCAGGTCACCCCCTTGGTCCCCGCACCCCCGGGCCTCCAGCTCGTCCTCGTCGAGTCTCGCTAATCCCTTCTGACCGCGGCACCCCCAAGAGGGAGAAACGGGTGTTTCCAACCCATTTCATGGGGGAGAGGAGGCCGGGGGGAGCCCAGGAACAGAGACCGCAGCAAGATCTGCACGCAGAGCTTCAGGAACAGCCCCAGCGGCCAAAGCTGCACCCCGTGAAAGAGCAGAAACAGGACCAGGAACAGCAGAAACCTCCCTGCAATCATCTTTCCATTAGTCAATGCTGATTTCCTCTCCCGCAACCAGGAATTCGCCTCCCACCCCAGATAACCTAATATAATCTATCTATCTATCTATATATATAAATATATAATATATAATGTTCTTAAATTATTCCTGATTTTTTTAACCAAGCTGCCAAGAAAAGAACGTATTCTCCACTTAGCCCTATTCTAATTTTTATGTGAGTAAATCTAAACTGCTGAAGAAGACCATATGTGATTGTTAAATTATATATATATATATTTTTACTCCGCGCAGTGCTTATTCTTCTACATCCATAGATGCTTGAGAAGCTGTGTTTTTGTCATTCATGTACGTTTTCCTTTGGAAAAAGAAAGCGCCTATTTTACTAACCAAAGACTTGATTTTTTACCCTCTTCGTTTTTATTCCCTCCTAGAAATAAGCCCACTTGGATTCATGTCAATGTTTTAAGATTTTTTTTTTTTTTAAATTTCAGAGACCAGAATTCCAAATCTGAACTATTTAGGGTGATAAGCTGCGATCTTTGAGCTAGCTAAAACTAAGACATTTCAAACAAGCAACTTAAATTTGGGGTAGAAGATACAAAGGCTTGCTGTTTTTTATTGTAAGATTTTTATTGTAAGATTCTGAGCCTAAAAATAATAAATGGGGGATTACGGGTTTGGAGTGCTAGTGCAAAGCAATACTGGGAATAAATCTGCTTTTCCAGTCAGATTCCATCCACATCTGCAGCCTCCACACCATCACCAAAATGCCACCCCCAGCCCTGCTGCTTTTATAAATAATAACACAGCTGCCAATGGCAGCAGTGCCGGGTCAGCTTGGCTCTTTCCTGCTCCGGCTACCCATAACATTCAGGATGAGATCTTGGGGTCAGAAAAAGCAAAAAGTCAGCAACAGGAACAGCAAGACCCTTTAGAAAAGCAGCAGCTCTCCCCAAGTCCAGGTCAGGAAGCTGGAATACTGCCTGAAACTGAGAAGGCAAAATCTGAAGAAAATCAAGGGGACAATTCTTCAGAAAATGGCAATGGGAAGGACAAAATAAGAATCGAATCACCAGTGTTAACAGGGTTTGATTATCAAGAAGCCACGGGGCTAGGTACTTCGACCCAACCCTTGACATCTAGTGCATCGTCTCTTACTGGTTTCAGTAACTGGTCAGCAGCAATAGCGCCTTCTTCCTCTACAATCATCAGTGAAGATGCAAGTTTCTTTCACCAGGGAGGGGTCCCAGCTGCTTCGGCTAATAACGGTGCTCTGTTGTTTCAAAATTTTCCCCATCATGTCAGCCCTGGCTTCGGAGGCAGCTTCTCTCCTCAGATCGGGCCTCTCTCCCAGCACCACCCTCATCACCCTCATTTCCAGCATCATCACAGCCAGCATCAGCAGCAAAGGAGGTCTCCTGCCAGTCCCCATCCCCCACCTTTCACACATAGAAATGCTGCTTTTAACCAGCTGCCTCATTTGGCGAATAATCTTAACAAGCCCCCCTCTCCATGGAGCAGCTACCAGAGTCCCTCTCCTACACCGTCTTCTTCCTGGAGCCCAGGAGGTGGTGGATATGGTGGCTGGGGAGGTTCCCAAGGCCGAGATCACCGCAGAGGGCTGAATGGAGGAATAACGCCCTTGAACTCCATCTCGCCTTTGAAGAAAAATTTTGCAAGCAATCATATTCAGCTCCAGAAGTACACTCGCCCCAGCTCTGCTTTTGCTCCTAAATCCTGGATGGAAGATAGCTTGAACAGGGCTGACAACATTTTTCCTTTTCCGGTAAGATTATTATGTTCCATTATTAGATTAAGATGAATAAGGAAATGGCATGGTGTAATAACTGTGTAACTATGAGAGTCTGAATTGTTCGTATTCATATCAGAGCTCTTCTTGAAAATGAGTTAATTACTAGATGTTATTTTGGCAGGAGAGGAGTGTAATTTGGAACAAAATATTCAGCTGTTTTTTTTGAGGGGTAAATTTCTAATTATTATCTTCCCATAGATAATTGTATAAATTGGCATAATTATGAATACCAGGTAGCTAGTGATGTCATAATTATTAACCATAATCTCTGTCTAGCTTGACAAGAGACTCGGGGTTGGTTTTTCCCTACTTATTTTAGTGAGAATAAATAATATATAGATATAAATATATTTCACTGTGGCAGCTGATGGGCATTTTCTATCTATATCCATAAGTGTATAACCAAAACACTTAATTTTTCTCCATTGTAAGGTAGTGAATCCCTGAAAATCAATTATTGAATGACAGTTTTCTCACTGGTTATATTTTAAACCTGAAACCCTTCCGAACCACGCAGTCTGAACAGTCAGAATTCAGCAAACCGGCAGTTCCTCATAAACCTTTTTGCAAATTCTGCTTTGTGGCAGTAAGGATTGCTAGAGAGAAGATCTAAATGTTTTCGTCATCCCTATGTATTTTTGAATACTGTGAAGCTGTTGATCTCAGAGTGACTCTTTTATGATGTCTTTCACCCATTTGTTTATTTTCCAGTGTTAACGCTAGGGGTGTAGATAATTCAGCCATTCCTAAAAATAGATCCAGGCAAAGATCACTTGTCTTGCTTGCCACCAGTGTAGCCTTATGCTGCAGGAGTCACATTGTTTGATGTTTTTGATTTTAATGAGCAGCCAAATCTAGTTGATAGATGTGAGATAAAGGGAATTTCATAGTTAATTGAGCATCAGATGCCCCACTAAATTTGTATACTTTAGGGTATGGTCATTTATATGTGTTTAGGAAATTTAGATGGGTAATAAGGTAACATTGAATCAGTTTTCACAACAAACCCTACAAGGTAAGTTCTAATATTATCCCCATTTTACAGATGAGAAAGTTGAGTATCAGAAAGGTATAATAACTTGCCCCAAAGCACATAACTGATAAGAGTACAAACTCTAGGTTAAAAAGCAAGGATTAAAAGCTATGTCTGTAGACATGTGTACATGTCTATATACATGTGTACACAAACATACGTGCTACGTACATCTAGAGGGTTAATTTAAAGATCATTCTGCAAGAACTAAAACAGATTTCAAAATAGGTGCGGTGTCTCCAAATATGATGTAAGTACCAGTAGAATTATCTGTTTTAATTAATAATTTGCTCAGAGGAAGGGGAAGTTTGCTAATAGAACCCCGTGTCATTCCAAGGAATTAAATTGCTCTCTAAGGATTCAGGTAGAATGGTTAGGATGTATCTTAAAATATTTGGTGAAATCCAGTTTTAGATTTTTTAAAATAATTTTTTGCCCAGGTATAAAGAAGCTGTTGGCTTTTGTTTTTAGAAAGGGTTTTTACTCAAACTGAAGAGAGCAATTATCATGCCTTAGTGGTCAGGTAAAAGGCTGTTTAAGACGTTGGCAGTCCCATGAAATCTATTTTTAAAAAGTTGGTTTTGATATTCCTTTGAACATAAATTTAGAGGAAATTTAATGCAAAAGTAACTTTTATGAATTATTTATATATTGCTAACTTAAAAAATCCAAGATGGCATTCCCGACATTTTAACTAGATTTAAGATTGGCTCAGAATTGAAAATACTTTTCTTTTGCTACTATAAACTGACAGAATGAATATGTGACCTCATAGTTTGTTTTGCATTCTCAGTTTATTGATTTTTGATAAAGGTTTGCTTTGGGAAAAATAAAAATTTCAGAAAGTGAATAAACCACATATATGCCCATTACTGATATTTTATGGAGCTAATGGAATGTGCTTGACGTGTAATTTTTTTCAATCAGATGGTTTCTTAGAGATTAAGCTGGTTTATGAAATAATAATAGACTAAGATTGATGCTAAAAGATATCGTTAGAAGCTAACTCTTCCCTTAGAATTGTTGTCTGTTATGCTGAGGATGGACAAAAGATGAGTCAATATACCTGCCTCAAACATGGTAGAATGAGAAACTAGGTTGTTCATTTCTGCTCACCGTCCCCATCATTTTTAGGAGAGTGTGTGTATTTGTGTGTGTGAAAGAGAGAAGAGAGAGAGGGAGAGGTCGGGGGGTGGGGAGCTGAGAGCAAGCATTGGGGTGATTTGAAAGTCCTATGTGATTTAAAAAAAATCTTTATGACAAGAAATTCCTAGTTGGGTTTTGAAAAATATAAGAAGTTAGTGAACTGAGTACTGTGGTGCTTACTTAAATGAATGCAGTTCTTTGTATGTGTGTGTATGTGTGTTTTAAACAATTATTCTTTTGAATTAATTTTTGGCAAAAAAAAATACCATTTTGAGTTGATATGAATTACTTGATTAAATTTGATATGAAAAAAGTTGAAGGAACATTTATTTGACTGGGAGCCCAGACACCTAGGTTGTAGTCTTGGCCCTATGAGTGTAATAGCATTTGGGGGCCTCAGTTTCTTCATAAAATCGGAGGAGGGGGTGACCTAGATGTTTCTTAAGTTCCTTATGATCCTAAAACAAGCTGCTGTGGGGTTTAAAGTGCTACAGTCACAGTTCACACTCTTTTTTCTAAGTACTGCTATCTTATTTAAATGTATTACCTTAAACGCTATTCATTTTAGCAAAGACATTTTATAGATGTTAATATTCAATTCCCATTGCTGTTAGAAAGAATTCCTTAGGTATTATAGAGAGATCTTGAAGTTTACCACAGAAATTACAAGATAGAATTTACATGGCTATATTACAATATTGGTATTCAGTCAAAGGCCAGGATAATATTATTGTATTAAAAGGAAATAATTTACCTGAAATGTAACTGATACTGGGCAATGTTTATTTTAATTTGAAATGAATCAGAATGGTTTTTACATTTGTTTAATACAGGTTTGGGTACATACCGTGAATTAAAATTAGTGATGACATTAAGTTTTTTTTGTTTTTTTTTTTTGCCAGTCTTAACCTCTCTTTTACCAATGTTTATGAGCAGGAGCAAAGATTCCAACTATGTGAATAATCCTCTAAGTAACTGATATGACAGGCATTATGTTTTGGTATTTTCTATGTATTAAAATTTGTTTCTAAATTGTTCTTGCTTAGCTTAAAGTTTTCTTCGTGTGAATTCAGATAACATGCCTCAAACCCAGTTTTCAAATACAACTGAACGAATGTGTATTTAATAATAGCCAACATGCCTATGATAATTCTGTTTTACGTATATTAACTCATTTAATTCATTCAACAGGCCTATGAAGTAGAAATTATTGTTTTTGATATTATTATTACAAGTCACACATGAGGTTGGGGGTGGTGGGAATGCTTCCAAGAGGCATGTAAGATTAGAAGAAAGATTTTCAGAGTGAATAATTGATACCTGCTGATCAAAAGCTGATTATGGATTAAGTTTTGAAGTGGGAAATAATAAAATACATTTATTTATCAACTTTAAAATATTAGATAATATTCAAATCAATTGTTTGTTTGTTTGTTTTTAGTACCTACTATATACCAGGCACTGAGCTAGGTGCTTTCACATATGTTATCTCACTTCCTACATAGGATTTCTCAACCCTGTAAGGTTTGGCTTTCTTGTCTCAATTTCAAAATGAAGAAACAAGGTCCATATTCATGTGACTAAAGGCATGATTTGACCTTACATTAAGGGGGAAAAAATATCCTACCCATCCTGCCAAACACATCCTGGAATTCTGATGTCCAAACCAAATAATATATTGGGGCACCTGCCAATAATTACGTTTGAATATAGCACTTCTTTGGAAGGGTGCCTAGATCTTCTCTCCTTACAGGAAAGTGAAGGGAAATTGTGTGGTATACATTCTGATACCCTCTTATCTTCAGCTCAGTTACGCCCTAACTAAGAACCGAGAAGTAGGCCACAAGAAAAAAAAAAAAAAAAAAAGCAGGGAGACAAAATCTGTCACAAAGACCATCCTAAAACTCGGTTGACAGGGAGACCTTTCGGGGTTTAGAGCCCATTTGCTCTTACTTGGTCATCAAGGATTTGTTGTTAAGTTGTCTTAACCAGGCAAATAATCCATGCCACTTGAATAACTCTCCTTGTGTTGTCGGTTTATTGATCCTTAAAATTGCATATGACATCTTATATTTGAAAATAGGAAGTTACTGCATTGCTTCAGTTCTGAAAGTCATGGTGAATTATTAAAATTGTCTGAAGTACAACCTCATTACATTTTTTGGTTTTTAATATAGTCCCAAGAGGGATCTTTGCATAAGAAACATTTTCTTTGACTTTGTATTTGTTTATATTAGAAGAGGGGAAACTATATATATATAGTTTATATAATATATATGTTTTAACTATAAAGTGTGGGTTGGATGGCTCTGGCTCCAGCAGAACTGAAATATTGGGAGAACTTTGGGAATGCAGATGCAACGTTACTCCTTTTTGTAGGAAGCCTTTTAGCTAGGTTTAATTACTTTTCTGATGGAATCAAAACTTGAGCCGGGTAGAGTTTTCTGATTACTTTTTGTCATGTCTTCAGAGAAGCCATGGAGTATGATCAACACACTGTTTGAACATCTTTCAGGAAGAACCTGTTTATTGCAAGCCTAGTGAATGTGGTTGTTGCTAGTTTCAACTAGAAAGATGCTACTTAGTTCACGAGTTTATGCTTTTGAGAATAATTTTTGTTGGTGTTAACAAGACAGAGACGGAAAAGTAGTTTTAAAGTTAACGTATACCTACCTTGAATTTTAGTCTAAATTTATTTTCCTTATGACTTTTCTGTCTTGCTATAAGGAAAATAAGCTTGAAGTTCCATTATCACATTTTTTTCACCACTGTATTGTACCTTAGTTTTTGGTCCCATCACAGATAAGCTAATGTGTCTGATCCTTTTCTCTTTACGGCAGGGAGCTTATAACATAAACATTCATTTTAATTGTTCTTGACAAAAACTTACGTTATATTTAATTGTTCAAAGAAAATTGTTTTTGCAGAAATTAAAGTATATTTTTTACCATGATACATTGATAGCAATATTATCATTTTTTACTTCAAATTTAGTGTAGAGTCTCATCATATTTTATAATATTGAAACAGAAGGAGTTCCACTTTCAGATTTTCAGAAAATTCTTAGTAGATAGAAAGGTCTATAGATCCTATTTTTAATTAGTTTCTGAAGATGCAACTTTAATAATTACTGAGAAAGGCAATTGTGAGAGGCCAAAAATGTAGTAGACTGAAGCCCAGGCCCTGAATCCAAACAGACCTAAGTTTGACTCTGAACTCTAATTAGCTGTGCGACCTTGAGCAAATCGTTTAAATTTGGGAAGACAAACCTCATCAAGATATTAATTCCTAGGAGGAAAGGATTATTGTGAGGTACTTTAAGTATGAGGCCATATTAGGTGGCTTAATTTTTTTTTAATTTAAAATATGACTCTCTAATATTGGGTAAAATCATGAAATTAAAGTAATTACAAAAAGCTTGGGTATCTATGAAAGATTCTGAGCAGTCCTTAGAATTGCTTATTGTATTATATAAGCTCTACTTCTCAGAGTACTCCTTTTGAATAAGCTAGATGCAACCCAGAGCAAGTAGAACATTTAGCAGGATTATCAGTTTTCTTGAAGAGAAGTTTTATAATTGTACATATACCCAGACTTCTATTGGCGTTGGCAGCCTGCATCTTTCAGTAGTTTGAGAGATTTGGCTTATAGCAGTTTTAAGAAATTTAGGACATTTGATTGTTTTTGTATACATTAAAGGAGACTCTCCGTTAATGGAGCATTTATGATTGTTGGTAAGAAACAGGAAAACGTACCGTACATTTGAGTTGGGAATGTTTTAGCTTTTATCCTGGAATTAAGTTTTTTTTTATATTTTAATTAATATATTTGGTACATATTTATTGAGTGCCTCCTGTGTTATAAACTAGGCACAGGACTAGATATCTCATAAAAATTGTTTTGATTTGATTTGTAATGTATTTCTCTGCTAATCTTTGAATGATACTGAAGATGCATTTTTTTTATCATTATAAACAAATTAGCAACTAGCCCAATAGTTATATTTTATTTTAATCCAAGAGCTGTTTAAACTTTGAGGCAAACTAATAGGTTCAGCTTTAGGTATAACAGAAACAATGTGTAAATGGCATTTCCAAATGTTTTATTAATGGTCATATTTATAAATACACCCCTATTCATAGTAAGTGCTTTTTTAAGTTCTGTGACAACATGGTACCACAAAAGGCAGACTTTAGCCAGTGGGTTGCAGAATTCAGATCTCATTACTTGTCCAGGGAAAAACTCCATCCAGCCACTTGAGGTCCTCTCTCATGTTTGCAGACTGAATTTTTAGTTCAAAGCCTTAAGCTGAACAAGTACTTTTCATATTTGTAGAGTTATTTAGATTGGACAAAATTTCTATTTGCTGAATATTCATCTGATATATCCCAATCATTGTTTTCTTGTAGATCTAAAATAAGTTATAGTTAATCCCTCAGTATTATGCATTTTAAAACATGTTTATATTTAAATATTATGCAACATACTTTTAATAACAGTTTTCCCAGGTATTTTCGAGGAGTGATTCTGATGCTCGTCAGTAAAGTAGCTGCTGTAACCTTACTGTCTGTAAGAACCTTAAAAAGAACCAAACAAAGAAAGTTAATATAAGAACTTAGAAAAGTTATCCGAGTTATCGTAGGGAAGTCAGATTTGAGTTCCAGCAATGGTTTTACCACTTGCTAGCTATGTGACCAGGGCAAGCTACTCAGCTTTCCTGATCCTTCATTTTCTCATTTCTTTTTGTCCAGTCTTTTTGAGGATAAAATGGAATATGTCTAATATTTGGCTTCCAAAAGATTTTGTTGATATAAGAAAGTCAACACATAGAAATATTAAAAATTTTGTGAATAGCACAGATTCTTCTTATGTGAAAACCGTTGTGTGAGGTAATTTGAGCTTCCTGTCAAAGAAGGATTTTATAAACTGAACTGCCAATTTTGTTTAATAAAATCACTGCACTTCATAGTCACTGTACTTAACAGCCTACATGATGCTCTCATTTTCTTGAGCACTGCAGGAAAATCAAGTGACCAGCTGTTTGTTTCCTCTTTGGGTAAAGATTTTCCCCCTCATGTCTCTTCAGTTTCTTATTCTGGAAAAATTTAAATTTAAAAATTTAAAATATTCCATAGATGGAATAATATAGCAAACTACGAGAACATGTCATGTGGCGTCCAACAGTGGTCAGGTCCTGGACGGTCCTCTTTCATTTCTCTTCCCGACCCTCTTTTCCTGCTTTCATATTATTTTGAAGCATTTCCCAGCTAATAGATCACTTCATCTGTAAATGGTTTAGTATTTCAGAGATATTTAGTATCTCTAAAAGAGAGTCTTTTTTTCTCCCTAAAAAACATACAAAAATATTTTCTAGCTGTTTTTTTTTTTTTTTTTTTAAAGAAAGATAGTGGAAACTGAAGCAAGGCCCACATTTCTGTTGTGCTTGTTTAGCCTGTTTCACTACTCAACCTGGTGCTAATATCTAAAGAAACCACTTCTGGCCCCATCTCCTCCCTCCTGGGCTAAGAAGGGTGCTGGTGGTCACATGGCCATCAGAAAAAAAAAAAAAAAGAGGGAGAGAGAGAGATCCAACAAAACATCATCTGATGACCAAAAATGTGAGAGGAGATTGTCCAGGTTTCCTCACTCCATCTCAGCCTTCTCCCAGGTTCAGGCTTCTCTAGACTTTTTGGAAGGCTGTCCAAAAGGAGAGAGAACAGGACAGGACTGAGAGCTTTTCGGTTGCATTTTTATTTGCTAGACCAGTTTTTTTTTTTTTTTTTTTTTAAGGGGAATTTAGAGGTTTGGAGTCTTTTGCAGGCCTTTGGACTACATCACACTTTTTCATCTCTTTCTCTTTTTCAACTCACAAGTGTTTGGTGCTTACAGTGGCTTGTGTGCTGGGAATACAGGACCAAGGCAGACGTGCTTCTCAAGGAGTGTACAGGCCAGTGACTTCTTGCTTTGTGCCTGAGTGTTGAGAAGCGCTTTCTGCTCAGGAGACTCTGAAGAGCTAAGGGTGTGAGGGTGGGAGTTGTGAGGGCCCTGAAAGGCTGACACCGGGCACAGGCTGCCTCTTGACATTGCTGTCAAGGCTCGCGAAAGCTCAGAGATGTTAAGGATATTGTGGGTTATAGGATACGAGCCTCAGTTTAGGAATAAAGATTGTGTATTTAGGTGACCATTCTCTCTGCTGACTGTGGACCCTGATCAGGCCCAGCAGACGTGGAGCAGAGGAATGCTGACAGCCAGTAAGCAGCCAAAGATAGAGGAATGGCCAGAAAGGATCTAAATGACTTCATTCCTTAGGGCTGCATTTTAGTAGTATTTACCTACTGTCCTGAACTAATGACCTCTTGCCCCAAATAGCTTATTTGATGGAAAAAAATCTTTTTCTATTTTGTTTATGAAAATGAGCTACAGGAAAAAGCATGGAACAGCTGAATTATTCAGATATACACAAACAGTACCTACTTAAATATGTTCGTTTCAGGCCCTGTTGCTGTTTGACCAGAGAGAGAAGGGGCAGAGCGGGTCTCTTAACTGGCTCGTGTCATGCACGGTCTGTCATGGGCCTCATCTCATTTCTCCTCACTCCTGTTTAATAAGGGAGATGCCATCCTCATTTTGTTGATGAAATCAAGGTTCAGAGATACAGTATCAAGATTACTCATCTAGCGAGTGGCGATTTAAACACCGGTCTTGGAATAGATTTTAATTATTTCTCTCTGCCAGGCAAGGTGAAAATGAACAAACAGTTAATAAGAGGAAGGGGTCTGTTGACCCAGGAACTGACTGATCAAGTCTAGAAATGCCAAGTTGTGATTTTAATACAGTTAAGTGGTGAGAAGAAATATTTACCGTTTTAAAATCTTTTAATGCTGAAAATGAGTGTGGTTTATTTAGTGAAGTTAGAATAAAAGAAAGTTTTCTAAAAGACTTTCTGGAGAGATCTGATTCATCAGTTCACATGGGAGCAAATGGAGCTATTGATCCAATCAGGGTAATCCGCCGAAGACATGGATTGATTTTGTTATAGTGTATTATTCTATTAGGGGGCACTTGCTAGCCTCAGCTCTGTAAGAGGCTTTGCCTTCATTATAAAGTGGTCATAATGGGAAAGTACCTACTAAAGAGGGACCCTGCTAAGAAATATGAGATGCTACTAAACCTGGTTTCTCCTTCTTTCACTTTAACCACTGATGCTTGTTCTCTGCATTCAGACCCTGTAGACGGTGAAGGATTTCAGACCTTACAGGTGTTAACAGATTGAAATTTCTAGGTCATGACAAAGCTCATTTAAATGGACCACTTTTCTGAGTTTCTGCTCTGAAGTCAGACTCCACCACTTACTTGGTGACTTTGAGGGCAACTGGTTAACTTCTCATAGCTTCATTTGCCTAAAATGGGGGTAATAATTGTACCCAGTTTACATGATGGTTGTGAGGAACTGATGTGCATATGTCATACATCACTCATGTGAGACACAACACTGAGCTGGAAGGGACGTGTTCGCCACTTTAATAATGATGGTGACGATGATGAGGGACTTACTGTATGCTGCACAGTTGCTCCGGTCTGTGGCTGTGGAGATGAGTGATACAGTCCAGTGGTGGGAAGCGGGGTTAGCTGTAACCGAGCTTGTCGATATCACGTGGGATGTCAGCGTGCTAGGGGAGTCTGGGGGAAAGGGGGGCTTGTGCCTGCAACAGGGATGGAAGGGTCTTGAAAGTTGACTATATTGTCAACCTGTGATGTCTGTGGGTTTAAGTATTTAATCCAAGTAGAGTATTTACATTTGGCAAATTTTGGATTAAAACTCCCATGGTTACCTTTGATTATGGGCTCTGCTGGCATCTCAAACTTCCTAGTTATTTTGGCAGCTCATACACTGGCATAGACTTTCCTTTCAAACCAAAATATTTTCCTTTCCCTTCAAAGTTTAAGACAGAAAGAGAAACTTCCATAAGCTGATACAGAGCCATAGCAGTCTGAGAAGTGATGATCACGGTAATATCTGTCTTTATAAGAAGATAATGAGTAAAGGGAGTAGCTGAATTTTGGCTTTGGTTCTTAATGATGTGGTTATATTCAATTTAGTATATTTTGTGTTTTAGACCAGATCTAGTAATGCTAAAATATACTATCTCAAATATAATAAGGCAGGAAACCAATAGAGGAGTGGTCATGGTGGTTGATTTCTTGAAGTTGAACTTGATTGTAATCTTTTTCCAATTAATGCATCTTAGACCTGGGAAGAGAGGGCTTTGTTTTGGGTTTTGAGAGCAAAGCCCTTCTCTTCATAAGGAAACCTTAAAATGGCTGGTGTAGACTATTTAAGCTGGACTGCATCACAGCTGTCAACCAGGATGTAAGTTACAAATCACACCCCCAAGTATCTAATGATGTTAACCTGTGGAATGGAATTGCTTAACTCAGTGGTTCTCCAAGTGTGGTCCCTGGCTTCACTTGTAAACTTGTTAGAAATGTGAATTCTTGGGTCCTACCCAGACCTACTGAATGAGAGACTTCAGGGGTTGACCCAGTAGTCTATGTTCTGATGGGACCTCCAGATGGCTCTGATGTACTCTTAAATAGGAGAAACACCAGCTTATATTATCCATCTGGATGTTTAAGAAAAAGAAAAAGTTATGAAATAATAATTTTGGTTTGTAGCATAGTTGCAATCTAGTTGTTCATCCTGACAGTGATAGACCATCAGGTTCCTGTGCTGCTTTTGGCTGCTTCTGGGATGTTAAATAAAAAGCCATGTCATCAATTCTATGCTGATGTAGCTATTTTGCCGTGGCAGTCAGGATTATTCAGATATATTAAAAGGACAGGTCCTACTCTGTGAAACACTAATTTGCTTTGTCAGAAGTTTATTTTTATCAACTTTGATTTTCATAGCATCTTGTGTGGTTTTTCCCTTAGACATTGTCCTGTGAAGTAGAGATGACAGAAACTGAAACCAACCAGTTACTGACCTGTAACTCAATATATTTAGTATAACAATTAAGATTACAAAATAAAAAGAGATCTAGGCACAGTTGTAATCAAGTTTGCTTTGCTGAGCCTTGGAAATAATTGGTGGTCTTTTATTTTTATTGATAATTATTAAGTGTACATGTTCTAGAATCAGAAGGTCTTGGTTCAAATTCTGCCTTCTCCACTTACCTGACATTAATAAACTTACTTAATCACTTTACTTTCTTCATCTGTGAAATGGGATAACTGAACACTTCATTGTATAGGCTTTTTGTGAGGAGTAAATGCGATTGTGCATGTAAGGCATTAGAGCTTGATACATGTTAGCTGCCTGATATTATTGTAACTATTACTGCCACTTCAGTTCCTGTGGTTGGCTGCAGTTAATCTAGAGATGCGTTTGTGTTAGGTCTCTAATCTGTGTACCACTATCTGTCATCTCAATAGGAAGAAGGAAGATACAGCTTCTCTATCTCTTCTTACGTTTTAAGTATCTCTGATATTATCCTATGTTACTCTTATGCATACATTTTGTTCTTTTGTTTTATTGAGTAATAATTGAGTGCCTACTGTTTGCTAGCTGCTAGCCAGCATGTTCCTGCCCCCAGGACCCTTATGGCAGAGTGTCTTGTTTATTCTAATTTATATCTTAATGAGTGTGGTATTTTGACTACCATGACCATTACTTTACCCAAGG
Source organism: Camelus ferus (assembly GCF_009834535.1). NCBI lineage: Eukaryota > Metazoa > Chordata > Mammalia > Artiodactyla > Camelidae > Camelus > Camelus ferus. Next base: position 5,236,397 of record NC_045717.1, on the reverse strand, counting down.
AAGCACCACCTACTTTGGAGTGAAACTTGAGCTTGAATCTTGGTGAAGCTGCTGAACTGCGCGGTAACATACCTGTGCAGTGAACTGTGGATTTTCCCCAGTCTTGATTGTTATCATTAAAACGAGAATAATGCAGTCTAACTTATAAGGTTTGAAGATTAATTAGGACAGTATTTAAAAGGCACCTAGAATAATGTCAGGTGCTTAGTGGATGCTCAGTGAAGGGCAGCTGCACTTTTCTCTTTTTCCTCCCTGTACGCTGCCGAGAGAGACTGGCAATGATAGCTTGGAGCAAATAGAGTTGTCACTGGCTTTTGCTTTATCATAGATTCCTTGGACTTTTATCTGAAATCAGAATATCCTGCTTCAACAAATTATTTTAAGTAACTTTTTTGGAAAAAGCTCGATATTTTGCATTTGTGAATAGCTTAATGAAAATGGAGTGACTATCCTTTTAAGACTCCAAGACATCATTTTCTTATTAATCTGTCATTGACCCCACCTTTTTGTGGGCAAGAAGTGATAAACTTTGGTTAGTCATTGCCCTTCACATTTTTGGTTGCTGCCATACTCAATCAGAACTTAAACTGCAAATCTTGAAGAGCATAGACCATCTTAGAATGTCAGAAAGCTAGAATATAAATAAATGTATTATGGAGCTAGGAAAGGAACATTAGAGATCTAATCAAACTCCCTTTTCGGATCAGCAAAGAGGTCTAGAGGATGAACGTGCCCAGGTTCACAAGACACGCCGGACTTCCTGGTGTCTAAGGCTCGTTTCCACTGATGCTTACCTTCATATCTTGGTCATCAGCTCAAGTTCCATTAAGAAGAGCTGTCACTTAACAAGATTTCTATTTCATAGTTAGTTTACTTTCCGGGAAATGGATACTAGAAAATAGATAAGTGGTTATGATATTTGGCCCAATTAGCAAGCCAAAAAGGTAAGACTGAAGAGTGAAATACAGAGATCAAAGCACTCTTGATTTGATACTTTGGTTGTTGGGCAGGAAAACCAGCATTGTTTGTGCTGTTCTTATTCCTTGGATTTATTTGTGTCTGTACACCTCTGTCTACTTCTTAATGGCACAGACATTTATATTTCAGTCCTTTTAAAAAAAATGGTTACTTTAAATGGACAGATCAGTGAGGGAGTAATCAGAATGATAAACTTTGGACCCTCTCTGGGAACAGAATGCTTACTTGACAAAATATGTGGCTTTGAACTCTTTAAATTGCCACAGCGTGTTAAGAAACAAAGTGATATACAAATGTAAAGGAGTTTGTAATGATCATATTTACAAATAAGGTTGGATTATGGGGAGGAGTACATATTAGACCGGAGTTGGCAAAAATGTGGTACTTGTGCCATTGGGTCTTATATCTTGCATGTAGTCATCCTTGTTGATCCGTTGAAACACTGTTTTCTTCTAATTCATACAGAGCCAGGAGATTCTTGTCAACGCATTGCATCTGAGAGTCAGTACCAGTTGATCAGAGTTTGTATATTGGTATTTGTTTGTCATCCTTGTATAACATTGTGACAAATGAAAGCTAGTATACGTGTGAAAAGGGTTTTTTTTTTCACTTCTTAATCCCACAAAGCATTACCAAAATTTTAAATATTCATTTAGGGTTTTAGTTTCAAGGTACTCTACCAGTTAGAAGTCAGTGGTGGTTATTTTCGCAAAAGTCTTTACCTTCTAGGCAATAGCCTGCGTGAGGGTGTGAGTATGAAGTGGCTTTGCTAAATTCCAATAACACATTTAGAAACTTATAGGTGAAAAAGCTGCTTCTTTACTTACTGGAAACAGCTGTCATAAAACAAACCAAACAAAAAACACTGTGTGTAATATTCCTCATCAACTGATTCTCTGTGGTGCTCTTGTCATTCAGTGATTGGCAAAATGCAAGTTCTGGAACTTGAAAGGTTGTTTCCTACTTTAGTTTCACTGAAAAAAAAAAATAGTAGGCTGAGGTCTTTTTCTCCATCTCTCCCCCCGCCCCCACCACCATCGCAGTTACTTTGAACAAAAAACCCCTACAATTCTATAGCCAGAAAGGGGATGTATAAAAACAAGCCTGTAAGATAAGGACATAGGAGAAAAGAAATATTTTAAACACTTAAAAATTACTTGAAAGAATTCATTCATTAAGCAAACACATGCATGCTTTCTAACCTGCCGGCTCCTGTGTGAGGCACAGTGATAGAGATACATCGAACGAGGCTTTTCAGCCTGTTTTGCATCATGGCACATATAGAAAATGATCATATTGAAACAGAAATCATCTGCCAGGGACTTCCTACCACAGCAGGCCCCCTGGGCAGTCCTGTGGCTCGAAGAGATGAGCATCTCGGCACACCATCACCCTTTGGAGTTACAGACATTGGGAACATTTGATGGAAGACATACTTCCTACCCTTGAGAAACTGACAGTCAGAGGACACAGGCAAGTGAGCAGACACTGAGAATTAGTGCCTCCGAGACTGGTTTTGTGTTGGAGATAGAGACAGTGGCTGGCCTGATTATGAGTGTGGTTCATAGGATGCTGAAGGGCGGACACATCCAGCTACTGCAGAATGAGATAGTGGAATTTTATTTTAACCTTTTTCTTAAGTTATGCGTCAAATTCACTTTGCTTCCAAAGGAATACGCAGTGAAGTTTTGATTTTATTCAGTGCTTGAGATGAGGAAGGATAAAAACAGAAGAGTTTTTTCTTTTTGTGAACACTAACCCTTAGAAATTCTCATTCTGACCACCTGACCGCCTGCCTCCCTATAGACCTTGTCGAGAAGATGAGGGTAATGAGGAAAGAATCAGGAGGAAAGGTGGGAAAGATATTCTGGAGGAGCCATACCAGTTGGGAGCAGAATAGCATCTTAAGGCACTTACTCCCCATCCCATCTTCATCCCCTGCCACACTAGGGGAGAAAACCTGTAATACTTCCTGCTTAAAATATTGGATTATATCCCAATATAACTGCCCTTGGACTCCGCAGTTTGCAGAAGTTTAAGAAAATTTTGTATCATAAAACAATTCAGTGAACATTACTGACTATCTGTGTGGTGGGGTGGGGTAGGGGGGAGTGGTGCCTATTTCAAGGAAAATAATAGTACAGGGTGAGTAGTGTTACAGAAGGACAAAGGAGAGATGTCAGGGTGATCAAAAGATGCTCTTGAGTGGAGGACAAGCTCTGTCAACCTGAAAGTTCTAGAGGTAAGCTAGGAAGCTGGAAAAGTGAGATCCCGACAAGCTTAAAAAGGGGGGGATACAATTAGGTGAATTCTTTGAAAAAGCCAAAGCTTTGAATTAAAAACTAATGAGAGGCTGGGGAGGGTACAGCTCAGTGATAGAGTGCGTGCTTAGCATGCACGAGGTCCTAGGTTCAATCCCTAGTACCTCTGTTAAAAAAATACAATAAAATAAATAAACCTAATTACCTACCCCCCAAAAAAATTTAATAAAAATAAAATTTTAAAAATATAATGAGAGAAAATTGAATTGAAGAGAAGTTTATGAAATTGTGCTCATCACATTCCTTTAGCAGCCCCCTTTTCTTTAACACCCTTGCTGTGGTGTCTGTATGTAGATGTGTTTATTCTTAAGGTGGGCCAGAAATGTGTACTACTGCTTCCCCTTTGGTATTTAATTTGAAAATGTTTTCATCTACGTTCCACTAACAAGCTAAACTTTAATTTTAGTTCTCTCTTGTACTTTTCATCCTGAAGAATGCCTCAGCGCTTGGAGGGTTGTGTCTTTTCAGATTCCTCACCCACTAGTGACATGCATTTTGTTAACCAGGGTTTAGACCAGCAATGTTCTCTACTCCCTGTCTGCCTTTTAATTTGAAGGGCAGAAAACTCAAGAATACTTTGCCATTCAGTGGTCTTACAGACATTGGATGACTATTTTCAGATCTTGGCCTAAGAGTAAATATAGCTGTTCTGAAAAGCACGTGTAGACGTCACCTTAGTAAATGACGGCTGGAACACATTACTGCAGTCTTAAGTGGCAGAGAAAGATTACAAATTTTATTTTTACCTTTGTGTAATGTTCTTAACCGGATAGAAATTAGTTTGTTTTTGCTTTGTTCATAAAAGTATTGCTTTAACTGAAATTATTATTAAAATCAAATCAGTCTTTGCTGAGCACTGGGTACTTATTTTGTGGTTTTTGGTGTTTCGTAAGTGTTAAAAATAAAATGTAGTAATTATGTGCCTTACACGGGAGGGAGGAAAATTGCCACTTTTTGATCTTTGTCCCATCAAATGCAGCTTATTGTCCTCTTTTATAATTAAATGCTATTTTAAAAGTGGTCTGTGGCTGTTTGTGTTTACAGGATCGCCCCAGGACATTTGACATGCACTCACTGGAGAGTTCACTCATTGACATAATGAGAGCTGAAAATGATTCGATTAAAGGTAATTTTCAAAATGTAACTATTTGATTTTAGTAAATATTTTAAAATTTGTATTATCTATGTAATATGATGGGCAATATGGCAGATACTATAGGTTCCTATTTTGTATCCAGTCAGTTCCATCATTATATACATGTACCTCTTCCTGTTAAAAAAAAAATCAAGCATTTGATACCCACTGTCGGCCCTTCACAATAAAAACAGCTAAGGGAACTACAAGAGTGCTAATTGCTAAGGGATGGCGGTTAACTGGGAAGATGGGAACGATTCTCCTAATTTTTTTTAATATCTTAGGCAAAACCTGGTTAGTGCCTCAAACGTTTATGTCTGTCCACCTATGACAGTGACAATGTGCTAGGAAGAGTTCAAATGTTGACAGATTTTTTTTTTTAACCTAGTTTCACATTTTAAGAAATGGCCGACAGTTTCAAAGTTAAAATGAAGCTTTGTAGTTCTTGAAATATTTTTTATGTATATTATGTTAAAAAAAACAGTGTTACTCCTACTTGGATTCTGGTCTCACTTCTTTTACCTTGAATATGATATTGCAGTTTGACTAGGCCTCAGTTTCTTCCTCTTTAGAATAAAGGACTTAGAACCACTCTTATAATAAAGGCCTTAATAATGGGGAGCTTTAAAAATAAAATACGGATGTCTGGGCCCCCAGACATCCCAGGTGTGGGGTGGGGCTTATGTTATTTCTTAATGTCTCAGGTGATGTTCATGTGTACCCAGAGTTGAGAATGACCAGATTTGATGTTCTCCAAGGGCCCTTCTAGCTCTGATTTTGTGAAAAATATCCTACAAAATGAAATACTATTCTGCACAAAAATATCATTTTACTAGACTGCAGGGTTTTTTTTTTTTTTTTTAAGAAATTTGGGTTGTTTAGTGTATTTCATCATCCCACTTAAGTTGTTTGTTCATTCATTCAACGTTTTTGAGCCTGCTTTGTGCCAGCACAGCTTTGCACTGGGGTTCAAAGTGGCGAAGAGCCTGTCGCTTCAAGTGGTAACCAGCTTAACCCAGTTCCCTTTGAGTTCGGTTTGTCTTATTACTAGTGCAGTAAAACTAACAGCCCAATGATAGTCATTTTTTAATGAGGAGTTTTTTGAGGTCTGGAGAGATGAAAAATAATATGTGAAAAAAATATGCATCCATCTGATGAACTAATTTTGAAATAGGATTATTTTGAAGGTCTTTACCGAATTCCTTAGGGAATTCTGACGGACTCTAATCCGGTTGCATACTTTGTTTTGAGGAAAGATGATCTCTCAGAATTGGCTTTATTTTTGCCACTTCTTAGCACTCTGACTTTGGGTCCTTCAGCCTGTTTGACCCTTTGTTTTCCCATAAGAAAAATGAGGAGAGTCTAAGGCCCTCTCTAGCACCAGAGAAGCTGCACACTCTTCTTCTAGAATTATGTACGGTAGCATTTCTCAGTGATGGTAAAAATCATTGTTAAGTACTGTAATGGCTGCTATCTCCCTCCCCTCCCCCACCTTCTGATTTCACCCCGCTCCATCCCTACCTCCCATTTCCAGCCCTTCTCCACTCAGGGTCCAGCCCTTACCAGCCTGGCTCAACCCAGCCATCTAGTCGAACTCTTTGGAGGGTACGCGCACTCGGAAATAAAGTAGCTAATGGAGAAATCTGAATGAGGCCTGTGGATTGCACCAGGGTCACTTTCCTGGTTGTGCGCTGTAGTTATGTAAGCTGCTCCCCGCTGGGGACCCTGGATGAGGATACACAGGATCCCCCTGTACTACTTTTTGTAATTTGCTGTGAATCTTTGATTGTTTCAGAATTAAAAGTGAAGTACAAAAAAGGTTTCTAAAGGACATTTTTTTTCCTTTAATGTATTTGATTATTTCAGCACCTTTTTTTTTTTTTTTTGAGAGCCTCTTATGTACTAGATTCTAGGGGTGATAATTAGAACTCACTTTCATGATAAGTGCCTATGTCTTTTCTCTGACAAAAGAAAGCAGATATAAAAGCAGCAGGTATGGACACTTTATTATGTGATGCTTCTAAGAAGTAAACCCCTAACTAGTACTTATATAAGAGTTTGCACACATTATTCTAATAGGATTAACTGTATTTCCTTGGCTTCTCAGATGCAGTCAGGACAACTCTCTCACGTTTATTTCTTCTCTCCTAGTTTGCTAAATGGCTCATTGTGTAAACTTCTGCCTTTATTCTGTGTTCCCATTTTAATTTTTTCTTACCAATTTTTACCTACGTTAGTTTTCTTTAGGCTGACTCTGTAGAGATAATCAAAAGTTAAGCCTGGTGACAGGAAAAATTTAAATCTGATTGACCTAGTGTGGGAATACAGAGGTTTTGTAAAATTGTGGCTTGTAAGAAGTGTGGCAGAGTGGAAAGAACATGGGTTTTGGAGTCAGATAAACTTGGATTTAAATTGCCATTCTGTGTGTGAGGTTGTGAGGATTAAATGATGTGATGTGTCTGTGAAATCCAGCATACTGCCTAGTTCACTGAGAAGACAATAAATAGTATCGATTATTACTAAAAATCTATTAAGTATGTTTTCATGCTTATCAAATGAGAAAATCAATTTCAATTTAAGTGCCAAGGTGACTGAAGCATAGTAAATGAATTTTGTGTATTTTTTCCTTCTAAGAGCAATAAAGAATTCACAGATGAGTTCATGGTCCTAAAATACCAGACTCTACTTAGGTTTGATCTTTTTTTTTTTAAACCAGGATGCTGCCCTTTCTACCTTTGTAGTCCGTCACTTCCAAACTGCAGTTTGCTCAGACGAATACGAATAGTTTATTTTTTTTGTCAAACTCTCTTCTGATTTAAAGAGCTGTTTTTAAGAAAACTGTGTTTGATTTCAACAGTGGTTCTATTGTGAGATTTTGTTAAAAGGTGAAAATAAAAGTTGAATATCTTAAAAAACATAACGCACTGTCCTTTTAAAATAAGTATATAAAACTGCCTCTCTTCTGTAAAAATGAATAAGTAGCCTTTTCATGTGCTCTGCTTCCTTAGAAATATAGAAAACAGAAAATGGGCCTTATTTCTTTAAGTCTAGTAGAGAATAATATGCCTCTTAGAAAAAAAGTATAAAAAATTAGATTAATTTGAAAATCGTTTTAAAAAACTATCATATGGAGGCAGATTTTTTATTTTGGTTCCTTTTCCCATAAAAATCATTTTATAAAATATATTTTGAATGACCTTATTTATTTTTAATTTTCATTTGCAATTCCTAATAGATAGTTTGTGTGTATATGTTTAAATAATAAAGCCTAAAATTGAAATAAGAACTACCAATTGAATGAATTGGTAAGGATGTATTATTTATTTAAATTAAAAAAAAAACACAATTGAATTTGCCTCTTCTTTTGGGGAAAAAAAAAACTTCCTTAATTTAGTAGATTTAAAATTATTTTTGCCATCAACTAACAAGACGTTAATATGCCTAGGAACTTTCAAATATAATTTTTGAGTTTCTTTATGAGTGTGCTGTTCGATGCCAACTGGCTTGTTTAGAAACTTTTAATCTTTTTTTTTCCTTTAAGAAATGTACAAAAGGAGTAGCTAGCCTTCATTTCATAATTTACATTAGTTTTTTTTTTTTTACAGTTTATTTAAAAATAGTTTTTCTAAGAATTTTAAGGCTGCTATCATTTTCTGCATGTGCAGAGGTTTACCTCTTTGAGAGGAAAAGGGGTCCTCCCTGTCCCTTATCTCCATGTCCTTTCACTGATCAGCTGGCATGTCTCTAAGTTATTTTTATCCACGAAATTATGTATTGCCTCCTCCATAACTAACACCAGTTCTTCCCCAGAGACCGATTGCATTTTCTTCACTACACACCCAGTTTCGTAAACTAAGAGCCTGAGCTGCAGACTTATTTTTGAATTTTGATCTCCGAGGTGGTAGCTTGCGCGTAGCTACAATAATTAATTCGTCTCATCAAGAGTTTTATTCATCTGGAAAGAAAAATCTTTTACTGTTGTAGATACTGAGATGATTATTTGGGGAATATTGTAACTTACTGTTATTTGTTTTTTTTCTTTTCCTCACCTGTGAAGTTGGTACGTATTGTTTAGAAATGAAGCAGTGTGAAATAGATTAAAACCACATGCGATGTATCTGTTTTCAGGCTTCTGAAGCATAGTTTGGACATAGTGAAATAGAGATTTCATGAAGCGGTATTACATTCAGTGTACAGTAGGAGAGACCTCTGAAAATTAAGGAGCCTTTTTTTTTTTCTTTCCTGTATGTGAAGGGAATAAAGGAATATGGGTATAAACCAGGACGCAGTAGTTCATGGAATGGAAGCAGAAGGAGAGGGCAGAGGAATCAACTGACAAAAACTAGTCCTTGAAAATCATCAGATGTCAGACAGAGTAGAGCAATCCAGTTTCATAATAAGAGATTGAGTATTTTAAATCCTATATATGAAAACCATTTACTATCCAATTAGCTTCATTTCACTAGAAAGCCAAACGAGACAGCAAAATTATTGGGAGAACAAAGGCAATCTGTAAATTGTCAAAATATTATAGAGTTCTTCAGATATTAATTAACTAAATTACGAATCAGAATATCATCTAATTTTTCCAGAGAATATTGGGAAATTAGAGTCCCTTACGCTTCATATTGTTATAGAATATGTCTTGCTTCCAATTTTTGGAAGGAGGAGCTCAACATATCCACCCTGCTCTGAGTTTCAGGCATTTTAAATACTTAATTTGCATGTGGGCAATGATGATTGCATTCAGAAATGCAGCTTGTTTAAAGTGCCAGTCTTTTACTTATTCCCATGGTGCCCAAGAAACCTGTTGCATATGTTGAGTGAGCAGTGGGAGTGTGTTACACGGTTAGACATTACTGCCTTACTTCATGCATTCATTTAATAAGAATTTATTTTTAAGAGCTGGATCAACTCCAGAAATGCTATGTATTTGATTCCTGACTGCTGAAGGTGTTTGTGACCTTGCATTTTAAAATACTTCTGCGATTTTTTGTTTATCTACACATTAAATTAGGGGGCCCGTCCCCCACTATTTTTCATTGCTGTGAATTTGTTTGAAACAAATGCTTAAATGAGTGGGTAAGTGCTGATTCCATCTGTGCCTCTTTTCTTTGTTGCTAAGCAAAAGAATTTATAATAATCTCTCTAGAAGAAAATCACGAAACTCAGTTGAAAGTTTAGTACACAAAGCCAGTTTTGTTAATTTTATGTAAGATTTTTTTATGGCACGGTGAGAGAGTGAGCCACTGTTGGGATGACTGACTAAATTATGTATCTTTATAGTAGCAGGAGGAATGAAGTTAGTGCTACTTGAAAAAGATACCATAAATGATAACCAAAAAGCCTTAAATTTTCCTTTGACCCACTAGTTATCTTAATATTCCTCCACTCCGAATTGCAGTCAGGTAGTTCTCTACAAGAACAGATGTTGTATACTGATACAGATGTTTTCAAACAGATACCGTATACTGACTTTATGTACACTGAGATAGCTCTGGAAACCATGAGCGTTACTGAAAACAGGGCTAAGTTTTAACATCATTCAGTTATAAATTTGAATTTCAAAGTAAATACAGTTTTAAAGAAACCAAAGGAACTTACACTAAAATAAACTCTGTTGCTATAGTATTAAAACAATTGATTTAAAATGGTGGTGGGGGGAGTATATAATTTCTTCCAGTATTTAGACTTTTTCTATTTAAACCAGTTTGCCTGAGGCAATTTAAGAATATACAACTATGCACTACTCTGCACCCCCCCCCATCACCTTTTTAAAAGATCAGATGGACATTTTCCTTTAAAGGATATCTGGTGGGGCATGATACAAAGTACCATAAAGACGACATGGAAAATGCAAACAGCTGAATTTTACTTGGATTCAGAATCACATTTCTCCTTCCAGGCAAATTACCATTACGTGGTCTTCTGGTAAATGGAGGGATCTTTAAATATTACAAGATTCAGGGTCCTCCAGGCAGCTCCCCGCAAACCGGGCTGGAGCTTTCCTGAACTCGGCTGGTTCTTTCTGGCTCTGTTTGGGTGATACCAAGTAATTCAAAGCAGCATCGCAGGGGAGCGGCTGAGGTCCCTGGGGAGCAGAAAATTGCTTTAGTCCTAGAAGCCTCAGGAGTAATGGAGTAAGGCACATAGCAAAGAGAACCACTTCAGCTTGGCCGCAGTGAACTTCGCGCGTGGCTATTTAGAAGTGAAGTGGTTTCCTCCCCTCTTGCGCTCCCCCTTCCCTGACTGAGGAGATGGAACATCCTAACAGTTCCTCTCTCTTGCTTGGCTTAGCTGTGCGGCAGGATGGGACCTGGGCTTCTGTGTTGAGGTAACTTCCTTTGTGAGGACTAGAGGGCAATGGAGTGGGGCAGGTTTGTCTTTGCATCACCGGCGCGGGGTGTATTCTTAGTTCTGACCCACTGCCTCGTTTCTGGGTTAGTGTCGGTCAGGATTCGGTGGATCCCTCACTGCACTGTGTGTGTTGTACCCAGAGCTTACAGAGATGTGGATTTCAAACTGCGTGATTGTACTTTTCCAGGTGGAGGACTGCTGTTGTTTTTGGGTTTGTTTTGTTTTGTTTTTGTTTTGTTTTTCAAGGGGAGGAGGGAAAAGGGAAGTGCCGGGGAGGCCAAAATGTGGTCCTTGTCAACACTGATGTGCTCGTAGCATTGGGCTGAAGTCTTCCTTACTCTGAACTGAAACCTGCTCGGTTCATACTAAAGGCTCCTTGTGCCTTGGCCAGATCCCCATCTGCCCGTTTTTTCTATAATATGTACTGGTAAGTACAAAGTAGTGATCCTCTGTCCTCTACCCTCCATGTGTGTGGGGTGTAATATTGACCCTTGTTCTTACTTGTTCTGAAAATCCTATAAGCAGTTGTCACAAAGGGGGAGTTTGTCTTATGTCATCCGTGATGTGAGTCCATAATTACTCAAGCAGTCTCCTTATCTTAATCCTGAACATTTGAGCATGAAGGATCTTACTTAAATCCATGAAAACGGAATAGACATCTTAAAACATTGTTACAACTCTGCTATCACCTGGGTGAGAGGTGAGGGTAAAGTGGGGCAGAGGGAAAGGTGACAGGAAACTTTTTATTTTATTAGAAGATTAAAGAGGCTAAACATTTCTTCCAAAGATTCTTTGAAGTCATTAACTTTTTTTCCTCTTTACAGTTGTATTAAGGCTTACATATTTTATGGCTGTTGTGACGTAATTTTGTTTGATTCACATTCAGGGCCGGGATTGGTAAAGGAATAAACTATGTGTGACAGTTAACGCTTGGAAATACCAAATCAGAAGACAAGCAGCAGCCAGGTAGCAAATTAACAGGGGCTTTTCTGTAATCTACATTGTCACATTAAGTATTATGTACAATTTAAGGATAGGTATTACCATCTGGACAAACTAATATTTTCCATTCAGAAATGAAATCTGAACAACGTTTAAGTAGTAAAAGTTCTCAGACTTTGTCAACAATGTGTCTGTGTTAAATATTAGGGACCTCCCTACAGTTTAAAAAAGTAGAAAGAGGTCCACCTAGAACATTTGTAAAGATCCGTTTTATTCATGCACCACATCCAAATTAATAATAGTATCTTGTACCTTCTGATAGTGTCACTTAATATATTTCTGTTAGTTCCTTCTATATAAAATTCTGTAGAGAGGTGACTTGCTGTTTCATTTCCTGACAGCTGTTAAAACAGCCCTATATGCTAATAATGTGCATAATGAAAACCCTTTTGATTATGGAGTAATACAATGGGGAATTCTCTGTGAAGGGCTAAGACTTTCCTCGATCATGTTATATAACCCTGGAGTACGTCCTTTGCTGACTTTGAGGGTGGGGAAGCAATGCTGCTTGATTCATAGTCATAAAAATATCCAGGATTCTCTTTCCATTCAGTTTAGCTACAGGAAGGATGGAACAGTTGCATAATTGTGCCGCAAAATTATTTTTTCCTGACATGCATGGAATTTCTACTTGAATATTGTGTGCAGCTGATTCATTTATCAGCTGTTGTATATGCCTGGTTTGTGAATTTCTCTATTCACTGCTCTATTTTTTTGCCCTCATGTTGCCACTATCCTCCATCCTAAAGTTAAAAGAGGGGAAGGAGAAAAGAAAAAACAAAAACAAAAACAAAAACAAAAACGGCAAATTTGTTGCTGTTCAGCAGTAAAAAAATTGCAAAAGGAATACTTTTAAACTAGTTTTAAACTATTTACTACTTTTCAAATCAGATACTGAGATGGCCAGACTGCCTCTGGGCTTCGCTATTTTGTCTAATAGACTGATTCTGAATTCAGCCCTACACCAGTGCACTCCGTTCTAAAAGCAAGGCTTTGTTTTATTCTGGATATTACCTGGTAACCGGTCAGTTAAGAACATTAATGGAACTCTGAAGGGAAAGCAGTTCCATAATCTCTTTGGAATCCATTTGGGCTGATGCCAGTTGCTATATATCGGGAAAGAGAAGGAGGAATCTACCAATTAGAGGACCCTTTTTTAATTCATGAGAAACCGACAATAAAATGCAGATCTTCATTCTGAAGAGTAGCCATGATTAATTGAAGTATGGAGAACCTAAAATGAAAAAAAAATCTAACTTGTACTGGCTATGATATTCCAAATAATAAATGCCTGGTATGATTAATTAAACAGATTTAAATCAGCCACTTGCTCTTTATTGTAAATAATCAGACGTTGTTAGCTTCTAATACATTTTCCCAAATTGTAAGACAAAAAAAAGAGAAGAGTTTAGGATTGTTATTAAAACCTGGTTTTGCCATTAGCAGTTACATGGCTTAAGAGGGTCACTTCCCTCTAGATCTTGGTTGCCTCACCTGTAAATGGATGGATTGAACTTAGTGATCTTTAAATAACCATCAGCAATTCTATACAGTCTCTGGCATGGTATTCCTAAGTGACAAAACGGAAGGTTTTCGGGTTTAATGATGGAAAGTAGCGTGTGGACTTCATGTGACTTGGGTGTGGTGGCAGCATTTCTATTGAATAGCTGGCAAGAAGGGCTATCACCAGAAATCAATCAAATGCATTCAGCTGAGTGAAGGTTTTGTTTCTAGACTGCATCTTTCTGTTTTGAGGTAGGCCTAAAAATACTGTGTTCAGGAAGCAGTTGTTTAAATTTGGCCTTACGTAATGTTTCTGTTCTCCATTTGTGGACCACAGGGCCTCTTCTGCCGTGGGAATTATTTGATGGGGTCTGTGAACCTATCAGAACCAAGCATTCCAGTTAGGTGATAGGTTTGTCATGTATATGTGCATGATCATCCTTCCAAATGCGCGAGGATGCTGATGTAATACGATTAAAATACATTTGCAAGTGTTGCTGAATTCACAGTAGCCTTTTATTATTAAGGTTTTTTGTTGTGGTTGTTTACTTGTAGCATCTCCTGAAGTGGGGCATGCGGGCTTCAGTTGTTATGATGGGGAGCCTCTGGGAAGTGTCTTCAAAAGAGGTCTTAATATTTATACAAGATTATGAAACACTGCTGTAGAGAATTTCTCTAATTGTTCTGCTTGAAACTCCTGCCATTAGAATGTTCCCCAATACCAAAAAGAATGGAACAAAAAAGGGAATTTAATAGAGGAAATGGTGGGGAAGTAGACAGAGAAGAGTGAGCTGTCGCTTACCCTATCGGAGATTGTCATCTCCACCAAATGGCATCTTGGAACTTTGTCTCTGGCATCTGAAGCCATTTTTTTTTTTTTTTTTTTTTTTTGCCTTTGGAGGCATGGTTAGGAGTGTGAACTGTTTAGGCTTCATCCAGCACAATGCCAGGAGGCAGGGGGAGTCATGTGACAAGTGGGGTGCATCCTGGAGTTGGGTAATATGGCAGTCTCTGTTAGGAGGGGGAGATGGCCTTCTTCAAGTCACCTGGTTTGGAAGTGCCTTACATTTTAGCTTCTGCTTATATTCTGGTTCTACAGACATTTGAGCATATTCCATGACTAGGTATAGTCGGCCACAGGACGCATTTGATGCTGGTCAGCGTGTTTCTTTCTTGTGGTGGACCTGCTCAGCCTGTATAGATAGGAAGCAGTGTTAACAACCAGTGTGAAGTGAAAGGGCAGTTGCTTCTGAGACCATTTCTCTGGCTTTTATAAGAATATATGCCCCTTCTGAGAATTATCTTTTAACTTAAATCCTTACAGTAACCTTTCATGTGAGTTTTGTGATCTCTGATTTACAGTGGAAGAAACTGCATTTCAGAGAGATACAACAGCTTTTATAAAGTCATTCAACTAACTGGTGCCTAGAGGATCAAGATAGGATCACGTAGCCTCTGGCTTCTGGTTTAGTAGTTTAGGTACTTACTGTGTAGCTTTTAAGAGAGAAACAAACATTTAAAAAAAAAGTTTACCTTAGTATACTTTAGACAGAATGTAAGGCATTATGGTTCTTAATTTCTGTTTAGGAGACTGGGGACAGAATTTTAGATCTGTATTTTATCATAATCGTTCGTAAAAAACATTCAGATCTCACACCTGCTGGTTTCTTATTAAGGGCTGCCTTTTTGGGGGTGGAGATCAAAATAGAACCACCGAAGGAACTTTTCCAAGCTGGCTTATTTTTGCTGATTCTGATTCACCAGGGCTGTCATGGGACTGAAGCATCTGTATTCCTGAAGTGATTCAGATGCGCTGCTCTCCCTCCTCACCCCCGCCCTCACTCCGCTTTGAGAAGCACTTTGGATACATACGGAAAGTCTAAAGCGAGGGGAGGCCGTTCATAAGACAAATACATATCAGGCATATACTGTGCGCCAAGCACTATTTTAGGCTGTTGGAATATATCAGAAATAAAAACTAAGACTCTTGGCCTCATGCAGCTTATCCTCCAAATAATTTACAGACATCTTTGGGATGTCCTGTTTATTAGTTTTGAAGGGTAAAAGAGGAAGACTCAGTGCCTTGCGTATTGATAAAGGAAGTTAGGAACTGGGCCTTTGAGAAATAACAAAAGGTAGAAATTAGATTAGATACGAAATTCAAGCGCGATCTTCGTTAAGTTTCAGTAAAGTCATCAGCATTTATATTAAAGAAGTGATTAGAGTTGTTGGTTGGTATGCATGCAGAAAGCCCACTGCTGGCTCTGCTGATTGCTTTTTGGGGTTTGGACTTCAGTAACCAGTGTTAAGAGGGACTTTTCTCATCTCTAAAGTTCTCAGCCATTTGCAAGCAACTTAGCCTGTGGTCCATAGGGATTTCATAAGTTTGTCTTGATCTTCATGTCAGTACAAAAAGCCATTTCTCAAAAATCATCTTTACCTTGGGCCAGCTCTACAATTATTTTTGTTAACTATTTCTTTTAAAATGTGTCTCTTAAAACACAGGCTTCTCTTAATCAACTGTTTGCAAGGTGGGAGAATTTTAATTTACTGTCTTGGCTTTGTTTCTGGATTACTTAAAAGCTTTTCTACTATCCATTGGTCTGTTTTTCCACTTTTCTTTTCGTTATATTATTATTATTATTATTATTATTATTATTATTATTATTATTATTATTTTAACTGGCTTTGGCTGGTTTACTTTGGATTAAAAACTATGCCTAGTTTTTTTTACAGCTTAAAAAATTGCCATTAATCACTGGTATCATAACATCCTCTTAAGGCAAGTTATCTTGTTGCTCTGTCCTCTAAATGTAGCGTCCAGAGTCAGAAGGCCTTTGGCAGGGATAAAAATAGCCTTCCTGCTTGCTGGTTTGTTGTTAGGTTTACTGGCAGTAGGAAATCTTTTGAATTCCTTAATTGGGTCAGCTCTGTGCTGGTGTTTCTCTAGACATTCTCTTCTGCCTGAAATTCTTAGATGATTTTAGATCTTCCAACTTTGCACCTGCCCTGAGTTAGTCAAAGCAATCCTTCTTGTATATGAAACTTCCCTCAATCTGTAGAAACATATCCCACTGACTTTACTTATCTTAAAGGTAAATGTTCTTTTTTGTTTGTTTGTTTTGCCACTGTTACATTGTTTTTCAGCTATCATATCGCAATTGAAAAATTAAATCTGAGCTGTTGGTACAAAAGGAAGATCTTCCTTGGGTTTTATTAAAAGGAATATTTTAAAGTTGAATTTTCGAAGTTTTCATTTCCTAAAATACTTCTGCTACTTTGCCAGTTTGGCTACCATAAAAGTAAAGAGGTTTTTTTCTCTTCTCTCCCCTAGAGAAGAATGAGATCCTCGTTTGTAACTAAGAACATTAGCAAACTCTCATTTCTCTGAAGCTGAGAAATCCCCCAGTTGGCCACTCCCTTCTCCACGGTTCCAGTTTGGGTCTTATTTGGCTAAGAGGAATCCTTCCTCTTTCTTTCTCTCACAAGTGGAAGATTGTTGATTACCTCTGGCTTACAGTTGGTGAGGGGATGGGAATTAATATTCATTGAGCACATACTCCAGACTGGGGGACTTTTCTGGGCGTTCTGTAGAAATTATCTCATGAGTTTCTCACATGTCAATAGAAATATCTTTTACTGAAGTTAAGAGAAACTAAGTAATCTGGCCTAGCTCACAAAATGGGATTGGCCCAGTTCTACCCTTTTCACTGCGTGTTCCATGGCAGAGAGACCACCAGTTGCTGACTTTGTTTCAGTCACTCATTCAAAAGCTATTTATTGACCATCTTTCTCTGCTTTAAGCTCTGGGATGCAAGACCCAAAATCTGTCCTCAAATATTTTGTTGCCCTAGAGGAACAGAGTTTAGAAACAGGTGATTTAAATATAGTATAACTGTGAAGAGTGTTGTATGGCGCCCATAGGGATACCTGAACCCCAGGTGGCTGGGGGCAGGGACTTTCCATAGGGTGTGAGGCCTAACAGGGAATCTACCTGGACAAAACAGGGGAAGCCGGAGTGGTAAAACATTGGGGGCAGAAAGAAAGGAGGGCATTCCAGACAGAGGAAGGAACCCAGGAGTTAATGGACCAGGAGTTCTGAATGTTTAGCCGATGTGGGAAGGGAAATGGCAGTGTGAGAGATGAACTTGAAGAGATAAGTAAGAGAATTCAAGTATTTTTTAGAAGCCCTGGCCTTTAAACTGAAAGTCAGATCCGTCCTGGAGAGGAGTTCTGTTTAGCCTAAACTCTGTGTGTGTGTGTGTGTAATTTAAATGGCTCTTTGGGAGGATGTAAGACTCTCCATCCAGTTGATGTCAGTCCTAGTCAGTTTCTCCTTTGTAATTTTGCATGGAAATGTCTTTACTGGAAGTTGGTTGTATCACAGATAAATCAGGAGGTAGAATAAGATTACTGATTGATTTGGGGAGTTACTTTTAGGTCAATAGAATAAATTATTAAAAATGATTACCTTTGTATCATTAAATGATAGAACATAATAAACACATTTTTATTAGTTCATATTGATAGGTGTTCTGCGTTTGTGTAAATATAAAGTTGGTATTCAAAAACAGTTTATTACACATTTCTTGAACCTTGCTTGCATCGTCCAGGTCCCCACAGCGCCATCTTGCTGCAAGTCTCAGGCAGTGTTGGTGAAAAAAACAGCAGATGCGGAAAGGCAGGTGGAGCACCTCCTTTAAAAAATTATTTATGGCAGTACAGCTTTGGCTTACTTAGATGTGAGCTAAATAAAATTAGCAGGAGCATAATTGGGAGGAGCATCCTTGTTAAATATGTGCATACATGTGGTCATGTGTGTAGATGTTTGATCTGTCTTAGATCTGGGCCTAAGTCCCTGCTTATCCTTCCCTTGTTAGCAGTTTTCAATGATGTCCTCTGAAAACCTCCCCCTTTTCTTTGGAGTATGTTTTTATACTGTGAGTCAATTAAAAAAAAAGTCAGAATTTCACACTACTTGTCACTTTGTTGGACTGCATGGCTATGTTTTAGACAACCTTGCAGAGTTAGCCCCTCTTATCATTCCGTGGCCTATACCACGTCCCCAGCAATACTGGTGTGACTGGAAAAGAGAAGGTCATAGAATGAAACCTAATAGCACTGTAGAACGTTTGATATTTTTTGTTGTTTATATGTTTGAAATGGCAGCATTTATTATATCATTTCTTGCTGAATCATCAGTAGCAATAATATCTGGGTTACTTTTTAGAAAATAACTTATTTTATCTAATTTTGTGGGTGATAGATACATCTACTGCCAATATTTTAGAGTATTTCCTTCTAGTCTTTTTCTCCTTTCATCTCATTAACTTGGTTCCTTTAGTTAGCGTCTTAAAAAGAGTATGATGGGACATACTGTTCTTTTGAGCACCTCCTCCCCACAGCAATTCTTAGTCATTCTGGTTGGTAAATATTTGTTCTTTCCAACTTGCAAATGCCTAGCATAGAATTGCCTAGTCGGAGTCTGAATCTTTTCCAGGCTGTAGAATTTGGTAGTGTGGTTCCCCAGACTCACACTGTATCAGTTGCCTATATTTGGCTAGGTTGAGTCATGTCACCAAATATAGTGTATGCCTTCTCCATGATGTATGCCAGGTTTCTGGCTCCAAATGCCACAGCTGGCCTCCAGAGGCTACTACTTTCCTTGTCATTGTGTCCCCTAAGGTTAAGACTGCTGATCAGGCAGTATTTCTTTGTATTTATAACACAGTCAATACCAAGAGCCCTCAGAGGCTGAATTTCATTCACTAAATAGATTTACTTGCCTAAAATCCTAACGCCTGCCTTCTCCCTTGAGGAATTCAATTCTAAATGTGCCAAAACCTGGGTTATGTCTATAGATAGATGAATTATCAAAAAACCAGTGAAACAAAACCTACAGACACTGGGTTACATTCATATTTAGATATCTCAGTGATTTTTATTTTACTTAACTTTACTCATTGTGAAATGCTGGTGTTTTAAGTTCCGTGGAATGAACTCATAGAGTGCTTACCTGGTGCCCGAACAGGAAACTCAAGGTCCCTCGGTTTAAAAAAAAAAAAAAAAAAAAAAAAAAGCTCTAGTTCCTAAAAGAGCCTATTACTTGAAAGAGATAAGAAAGTTAACCAGTAGCTGAAATGATTACCTAAGAAGGTTGGCTGTTACAACACAGATAGAAATAAAATTTGGTGAGTTAATCTAAAAAACGGGGTTTCATTTTTTGGGCAAGATACCCTGGAAAAAGGTGAATCTGAAAAACAGACAAGCAAACAAAAAAAGATTTGAAAATATCCTCCTTTGGAAACAAAGAAGAAGGGCCACTGTCTCAGGGGAAGGGACAGGATTGTCAGTAATCCAGCCATGGAATAGGAAATGCAGATATGCCGGTTAAAATCGGCATCCGTAGAGCAGAGAGGATGCTAGAGCAGAAATGAAAGGTGTACAAGGAGAATGTGAAAGGCTTGTAAAAGGCTGTAAAGTCCCGCGGTGCTTACAGTGGGACCTTTTGGAGGATTCCCAGAAAGGAAACGATACACGTTCTCCATAATAGATGTCATGAATGGATGACTCTAGACAGTTGAATGATTTAAAGAATTTATAGAAAGATTGGGCGGGTGGGGTAGGGGAGCATCATGAACGTTTTTTCTTAAGGGTTTTTTTTTTTTTTTTTAAATGTCACTGCTAATATTGAAAGCATCGCTGATGGTTTAACAAAATATTACAGGTATATTTACTACTCAGAGGCCAGAACTGAGTCCAGCCTGACAGGACTCATGTAATAAGAACAGGTCAAAAAATAAAAGCAAGTATCACTTTCAGAGTTAAAGTGAATTTTGCCAGTGATCCTTCAGTGCCCTGTTGCCTTAGCTGAAGGGCAGGAATACTGTATTCGGAAGTCTAAGGAGCAGAAAAGGCATCAAGGCTTCCCTACCTCCGGGGCGGAGGGTGGCATCTCTTTAGGAGATGTGTGTTGAGGCAGACTCAGATCCTAAGGGATATTTTTGTGCCTGTCATGTTGAGATAGTCTTATCTCTCTCTCCTTAAAAGCTACCCCAAATGTGAGTTTCTGATAAGGTGGAACTTGATTTGTTAAACTGGGCCAGCTAGTTTGGGAATTTGTCCTTTGGGTTCTCTTTGGTATCAAATAAGAGACATTATGGTTCATATGGGACAGCCATGGTTTCAATTCTCATGTTAGCATTACAAAAATTAAAATATCTTCTTAGAAATAACAGAATATTTTCTTCAGTTAATATTGTTAAATGTTTTTGTTTCTGTGTTTATATCATCTTTTTAAAAAACGTTTTATGATAAATAGAAGTGGTGATGTGTGATAGCTGTTTGTTCATTTACTAGAGAGTTTTACAGCTACAATATTTATGCAAATGTTCCATTATAGAAAATCAGCTGCTACTTTGAATTAAGTGATTCAGAAACAGTACTCACCCCACCCTGAGTTTTTAACAGTTAAGATCACATTCTTATTCCAGCATCTCAAGTCTGTGCTTTTTTTTTAAAGATATGCTTGTGGCACGTCGTGTGATCTGGGCTTATATTTAAAGCAGTTCAGCTGGAATTCACTGGATTTGGATACTTGGCTGTGTACATTAGCATTAAATAATGAAAGTAATTTTTAGGAAGAAATTGAAATATCAGAATTAATTTTTACCTCCTCCTCGCCCATCTCTCCCTACCTCACCTCCCTAAATAGAAACAAGCTGAATTTTAAGTGAAACAATTAGCAACTCAATTTTTAAAATCCTTGTATTTGGTTTTAAATTGTAGAAAAACTGAGTTCAGATTTTGTTTCACGTTGGACTCCCAAGTTTTGCGTATGGATTAAATAAAGCTATTAGCAACAGAGAACCATTTCATCTTTTTAATGGCATGAGTTTATTTCTGTGGAGACTATTTCAAAGAAGCAGGCTTTTGAGAGGTTGAAGAATAGTTGTGGCCTAAAGTTCCTTTCCAAAGAGTTAAAAATTTGTAGCTGTTGGATTGATAGGGTCACATATTAGCTCTCACTCCTGCAGTGTTTATTGGAACTAGGTAGAGTCTTCTTGGCATCTTGAAAAGCCTGCCCCAGCCTCTAGTGCTTGCCCACTTTTTCATTGTCTTGGAGAGCCTGCTGTGGTTCTGTGGGGTCAGAGTTTAGACTGCTGCTTCCTTGTAGTTTTGTAGTTTGTAGTCTGTAGTTCTGAGTCAATTTAAAATTCTCACACCACTCCTGATTTATAGAGTGCTGGACTGTGGTAGATAATTATCAAGTTCCTCTATCCATTCCTTAGATGAACGAGACTTGTTGACAGTTTTCCAGCATCCTTGTGAAGGCCATGTGGAATAATATGGTGGCGTAAAAATGTTGTCATAATGATTTTTATAACTTGTAGCATGAACTAGGTACATGGTATGTGGTCTGGACACCTCGACTTACGTGTAGAAACGCTTCCAAAACAGAAATGCATTGCCCCTCTTTACTTGTGGCTACCAACTTGGAAGATGGGGCATCCTCCAAAAATTTTAGAGTTTTATAAGCTCTTTTCCATGGATATCTTGGGTGCCCATTTTAGACTCAAAATGTAATTTTGAACCACTTCATAATTCAAAGGAAATTAACCCAGCATTTATTGAATGCTGTTGTGCTGCGGGCATTGTGCCACGTGTTTTGATGTTTTCTTCATGTGTAAGTACAATGAAATGTGTTTCTTTACCTTCTGTATTTATTCCCCAAAATACGAATTTAAACTCATTAGCATGTCTGTTCATGTAGGCCATAAGACTAGCACTTTTGTTATGAATCATATAAAAATTACCGCTAATTACCTACTTTTACTTTTATTTTTTAATGGAGGAACCGGGGATTGAACCCAGGACCTTGTGCATGTTAAGCACGCACGCTGCCACTGAGTTATTTACCTTACCCCCTAATTACATACTTTCAAAAAGCAGCCAAAAGCTACACATGAAAGAAAAAATTGCACATTTATGGGGGGGAAGAACGTGAAGGTTGTTATTGTGAGCTGGTATTAGAACATAATGGTATAAAGAAAGTTATTTTGGATGGAGATTTGAAAATTAGAATAACGAGATAGTTGAATATGAGGGAAATTTTGTTTTCCCACTTTCAGACTTTCTCTTTTTGAATGTTTGTGAACGTGCTGTTTGATACATCTTCTGACTCATTGTGTTCATTAGGGCAGCAAAGTTTTATTCCCATAATACAGCTTTTAAATGCCTTTTAATGCAGTTACTTCAGATTTGTTGTTGAATACGTTTAAACCATCTATGAAAAAAACACATTTAGTAACGGCCTTCTTTTACCCTCAGGTCGTCTAAACTATTCATATCCAGGATCCGATAGCTCTCTGCTTATTAATGGTAAGTGATAACTGATTCACCCCAGCTAAATTCACAGAACTGTTAGTGCCAGGTAGAAAATACAGTAGTTATGCTTCAGAAAGTGGAGAAATGACATTAGTTTGCTCTGTAATGGTGACTGCAGGTTACTACTAACCAATCAGCTTTTTTATGAATAATGATTATTCCTCCAGATCATGGCAGGAACTTTTTGAAACTTTGAGAGCCAACTGATTTGCTGTCTTGAAACTGGTGGCAGTGAGACTAACTGAGAATCCCATGACAACACACAAAGAGTGACTTCATCTGACATTAGCTTCTGTAGAGTGACCTTTGAAATTTCAACATAAACATTTCCATGTAGTTGGAAAAAAATGTCCCAGGAGAAAGGGAAGGTAATCAGATTAAAATCAGAAAAAGCAGCGTAAGACCACAGGGCTTGACACTGTGAAGGACGAGGTCATTCACTGCTGTCTGATGAGGACAAGGAAAGTGAAGTTTTACTGGCCTTTATTCTAGCGCCTTCAGTAAGTTCTTGCCTGTTCTAAATATTACCACTGCACAGTTGAGTCTCTTTATGTGCATATTAAGCAAACTAAATTTCATAGGGAAGGAGGGGCCATCTACTCATGAAAGGAATTAAAGAATTAAAAACTGTCTGTTTTCAGACTCACAGATGTAGAGAAGGAACTAGTGGTTACCTGTGGGGAGAAGGAGTGGGGAGGGGCAAGATGAAGGTGGAAGATTAAGAGATGTAAACTATCGGGTATAAAATAAGCTATAAGGATGTATTGTACACTGTGGGGAATGGAGCCAATATTTTATAATAACTATAAATGGAGTATAACATTTAAACATTGTGAATCACTATACTGTATACCTGTAACATATTGTGCATCAACTATACTTTAATTTAAAAATATGATACTGTAAAATAAATGCATAAATAAAGTTTTAAGTGTCTGTTTTATAGTACTATAGTTTAAAATAATTGGGTGGAATACAGAAGTCTTGTTTACTCCTACTCTTTTCCTGTTGAATGTGGATTTCAGACTTGTGTGTTCGTAATGCCTTTCATTTGCCGAAACTTGACATTGTAAGTCCCACAACCTAAGAGATGTTCTTGACTAAATAGCTTTATTCTCATTATTCCAGGACAAAGCAAAGCCGAAAAATCCTACTCCTTGTCCAAGGAATGGGGAATTAAAAATGATTTTTATGACTGGATTTCGTTTTGGTTAGTGTTTGAAGTCAGTGTTCTGTAGAAAATAGAGTTGTTGAGCCGGGAAAAGTTAGGAGATTTGATTTATGAGAGTTACTGGGAGTGTAAGATCCCCTAGGGACTGTAAGAACCTCACTTGTTCATCAGTCTTTGGTCTTTTCATGCTGCAGCTGCCAGAAATAATGCCAAAGCATAATATGTCAACATAAATGTTTGTAGACCCAAAACCAAACACAGCGGTGACAGTGGCAGTCAGGAGAAGGGGAAATATTGGAAGGCTTCTTGTTGGAGCATGGGTTTATCTTTTCCTGTGGACCGAATTCCAGAGGCAGGTGCTGGAAATGCAGTGAGCCAAGATTTGAGATACTGTTGTGTGATCTTAGGCAAAATGATCAACTCTTCTTTGTCCCAATTTCTTCATGAAGTCACTAAATTAGATCAGTTCCCCCTGGGGTTCATCTTTGTTGAGTTGAGAAAAAGTAACTCTGGTGGGTTTTCCTTAAAGTCAAATTCACTTAATTTTTTTTTTTTTTGAGTCTGTTATGATGAGATTTTTTTCCTTTTATCTCCCCCGTTGGTATCCATTTTTAAAAGAATAGATTATTTTTTAATGACCCTTACTTGGCAAAGAAAAAAATAAAGGTAACTTCCCCTCCTCTAAGCATTTTATGTGTTGAAATTTTATTGGTCAGTAAACTCTAGAAGGAGACTAGATGGTTCTTATTGTGATATACATGGAAATTTTATTACAAAAGTATACTGACTGAGGTTAACATTGTCTCAAACTGAAAGATAGGAAGATAAAGAACAAAGATGCCAAAGAGGGGAAACTTGCTGGCTCCTCAGGCAAGACCCAGAATATGGGGTTATGGCTGCCATAGCCTTAGGTCCAGAATTGAGCTTTGCAGGGTCCCAAAACTTGATTGTCGGGTTTGAT
Source organism: Camelus ferus (assembly GCF_009834535.1). Classification (NCBI taxonomy): domain Eukaryota; kingdom Metazoa; phylum Chordata; class Mammalia; order Artiodactyla; family Camelidae; genus Camelus; species Camelus ferus. Next base: position 5,211,582 of record NC_045717.1, on the reverse strand, counting down.
CAAGTGTTAGTTCTTAATAACCATCCACCTAGGACTGGATGCCAATTTATGCATTCATAATGAGGAGTAAAACTTCTAGGTAGACCAGATACTGGTGTTAAGTGATAGGCCCATTCTCTCTCCAATAGCAAAGTCCAGATTGTAGAATATTGCTTAAAAATCTTGAAATTAAAGCACAGTGGGGATGGAGGGATGTTAAGACAATTCTTTAGTCACCTTGATTTAGACTTAGGCATTGTCCATTCTCTTCAGTCAGATTTACGACACATCTTCCATGATGGATTGCTTCTATAGATAGATCGATCTCATTCATGCATTGATTCGTAGTAGCTTTGTTTTCCTGAGAGCTCAGGTTTTGGGGCTCCTCATATTACAAGTCTAGTGTAAGGCACTAATTACGTTTAATGAAGTTAAATTCAAAAATCATAAATACTACCCATCTCATAGGATTGCGGTGAAGATTAAGTGCGTGTAAAGTAATTTAGCGTAGCACCTGGCGTATAGTCAAATTAAAATAATTCACGTCAGTTTGGGGAGATTAGGAATATTAGTGCTAAAGATAAGGAAAAAACACAAAGCAGGGGATTATGAGGAGTTGTAAAATTTGTCTGTGATTGAATGTGCTTTCTTTGTCTGTTAATTAAGATAGATAACCTGAAACTTACTTTATGCCCTTTTAAATGCAGTCCCTTCACATCTTAAATCCATTCAGCTTTTTCTTAAAACTGAAAATAAAAGCCTGATACATTGTGTTGCCTTATATTCATTATTCAATTTTAAGACTTTAAGAAACTATCAGGAGCTGTTCTTTCCTGTCCACCATAAATAATCTATTCAGGCTTTCAAAAACTAGAAAGGTGATTATATATATTCTACTTTGCTGCAGTTACATCCTTCAGGCTTCTGTTGAGTTGAAACTTTTCTTGCTTTGTTTGGATAAAAATCTGAATGAGCTGTTTCCTTTCTTTCTCCTGTGCACATTTGAATTTCAGCTATGATTTTTATTGTACAACTTGTTTTGAAATTTTCAAGCAACCTCAAAGCTTTTTGGAAAGAAGCGGGGTTTAAATCCTAAATAAATAAAAAGAAAAAAGATTCAGAGTAGTCAGTCTACCAGCTTCAGCAGTTCATATTGGAATAATACTGGAATTTGCACGTACGAAGATAAAAAGGGCTTACTCATCCAGCAGGTCAAGTTGCTTTTTTCCCCTTGGCTGTGCTCAATCATCAGTTTTCATACTATGCCGTTACCTTCGTATTCCACTCCTGGCTTGTAAAAGACATTGCCAGAGTAATTCAACAAATAGTAATTACAAATTATAGAGAATTACTGTTGTTGTGTTTTTAGTTGTACAGATTTTTTTTGAGGGGCATTCTTGGGGGGAAATCCTTGTATTTTAAATGTATTTAAAAAAAACTTTCTAGCTACTTTTTGGATACTGTATTTCTTTGCTAGGGCTGTCATAACAGGTCCCATAGACTGGGTGGATTAAACAGAAATTTATTTCCAGTCTTAGAGGCTGGAAGTCTGAGATCAAGGTGACAGCAAGGTTGACTTCTTCTGAGGCCCCTCTCCTTGACTGGTGGATAGTTGTCTTTTCCTGGTCTTTACCTGATTTTTTCTTCTGCTCATGACTGTGTCCCAACCAGTCATACTGGATCAGGGCCAACCCCAGTGCCCTTTAACCTTAATCTCTTCTTTCAAGACCTTAGTTCAAATACAGTCACATCTGGAGGTTCTGGGGGTTTGAGATTTCAGCATACGAATTTTGAAGAGGGAACACTATTCATTCCGTAACAGATACCTTTTCCTAGTTAGTCTTATGTAATAGGAATACAGTTAGAATGTCTATCTTACGGTTATGAAAAGCAAGCCTGCAACTTAGTGTCTCAGCTAAGTCAGAAAAGAGTGCTGAGCATAGGTCAGACTTCCCTCACACTCCCCCCGTGTGTCTTGGTTCAGCTCTGAGATAGACATCAGATTAAATGATTAATTTTCCATTTTACCTGACTTGAAGCTTTAATTTGCCCCAGAAAACTAACATTTAACCACCACCACCTCTGTGTAAAAGGGCTCGTGCCGTGGTACTTTCTCCCTCAACCTCCCATTTCACTGCTTTAGCCCTTAGGATTAGCTGCTTCAAAAATGAACCTTACGGCAGGGAAAGTTCTAGAACAGCAAAATACGGATGTCTTTCACTTAGAAGCATCAGCTAAAATATTTGCTTGTCCCAGAAGACGAGATTAGTAAGAGATCTTTTAAAGGTTAGCATAGAACAACATCTCTTAATTATAGTTCTTTGGAATGAAAGGGGAGAGATTGTTTGCTTAAGGAGGGGTGGGGGACGGAAATCTATGAAAAGAGAGGGTATAATTTACCCAGGAGAAATGTAGGTTGTAGTCACTTAATGAAAATGTATGTAGTGTGGTTCTATAGTTGCTACAGTTAGGGGCACATTGAAAGATCCCGATCCCTTCATGAAAAAGACAATATGAAAATGTATTGTCAACTCTGAAATGCTCTGTAGTCACTAGCAGTGAAATAGCAATGAAAAGCTGAGAGTCACTGTTGAAGACCAAGCTAAGAGTATGTACGTAGGAGTTTACTTTTGAGGAAGAGAGAAAACTATTATTTACTGAGCACCTGACTGTCTGACCATCATATATACACATGGGATCTTTTGTTATTCTCTCTTCATTTCTTCGTTTTATAAATAAGAAACTTTTCATTCATTTTATAGATAAGAGGGTTAGGGATATACAGAAACTGAAATTACATTCATTCTCTGCCCTTCTGTAAGGCAGCTCTTTATAAATAATTGTCTCATGTCTTGTCAGCATACTTTGGACATGGTTATACCAACAAGCCTAGTACAAACACAAGCCAGTTTTAACACAGGAAGTCCTGTTAAGCATGTATCTAAAATAATTTTGTGACAGTGAGCCCATTAATAAGTTAGGAGGTAATTTATAAAATCATTTAAAATGACTCTTTGCATCTTTGTTGAGTTGTGTGCTTCGGTCTTTGTAATGATAGATGATCGTCTGCTTTCTGGTTCTGCCACCTTTATTCTTTTGTTAACAAATTAACTCCTTTTAGCTTCCAGCCTTTGATTTATATCTTTTTAATTGATTTACTCATTTGACTAATTTCCCCACATACATTGGTTTTTTTTTTTTTTGGTCCTACTGGAAAAAATCCGTTATTTGATAATATCTTTTAATCTGAGCCCTCCCCTGGTTTTTCCGAGTAGCCTTGCTATCTGCCTTCTCAGCATGGGGCCAGCGAGAGGGAGGTGAAGCCTGAGTAGGATCAGTCTTTCACTGATCTAGAAGCTAATAATATTTTATTTCTTGTGGCCTAAAGGCCTACCAGATTTGATGAGATGTCCTCATGTAGGATAGGATGCTTTTCTTTAATGTATCATTTATTTGCTTTTAACGTAAATACCAAGAAGAAAACCAAAAAGAGCCCATTAACAAATATAGTAACATAGGCGCTCACAGTAGTAATAAATGTAAATAGTACAAAAAAGGGTAAAGCAAGAATGGAATCATTCTTCCTTTGCCCATCTTAGATCCTGTTCCCAAAGGTTCTTGTGGTTGTGTTTAGAAAAAAATATTTACGTATCTTCTCACATACTTATATTTTCTTTATTTTAGAATTCACACAATAAGAATCATACAATACATATAGTTAGAGAGCCTCATTGGTGCACAGGAATATGTGCTATATTTTTTAAATGGCTGCATTTTTCCTTATGAATATACCACTATTACGGATACTTTCTTTTGTGACTGTAACAAATTTTACAACAAATGAGAAAAAAGATACATTTTAAGAGATAAACAATATTTCCATATATGTATATATATAAATGTATTTTGAAAAAGATCTGGTAAGTCTTTCTATACCTTCTTACAAGTCGAGCATCTCAGACTAGTGGAATGTTTTACTAGAGGAAATTTAATGATGAATATAGGGCATTTGAAAGCAATCTGGTAAAGACCCTTTGGAAATAAAGTATTTATCAGTAGATCTAATAACAGCATGCATCTAGAAGTTATAAAAATTTATAGCCATAATGGTTCCAACCCATTTAGAACGTTCTTGAACCATTTTAGTACTGAACATTAAATTATTGAGGACTTTATAAATCAAAACTAAGAAATAAATATAAAAGCTAAACATAGAAATAGTATTCAGTTTAACTCTGATGGGAACTAGAGGATTTCTTTTTTCACAATATCTGAGGCTGGAAGTCTGTCTGACATGTTCCTCGGGAAAAGTGGTGAAGATCTGTGTCACAAGTATTTCATCCTAATATTTTTGAGCCAAGTATAATTTGAAATAGATAAGAGAATGGTGCTTAGAACCTCTCTCATACATAGATGAAGTGGCACCACTTACCATTCTGTTAATATCTGGGTTTTGGTTACATAGGTGTGTTCATGTCATAGAAAATTCATTGAACTGTGTACTTATGATTTGTGTTATTTCCCGTGTATGTCACATGTCAAAATCTACATAAAAATAGTATACAGCATTAATAGCATTATAATAAGTGGAAATCAAAAATTTAAATATTCTCATTTTCTGTGCTCCAGAATGTCACTGTCATTTTATTTTCCCCAGTACTAATTTGGGCAGGTTTGTAGTTACAAGCATTGTACACCTATAGCCTTGTTTTCCCTAAATATGGGAAAATGTTTCTAAATAGATTTTAGAATTTAATCTCAGAATTTAACCATGAGTTACATTAACCAGCTTGATTTTGTGGTACAGGATCAAAGTTTGAAAGTATACATTTGAAGACTCTGAAAGTATTTGAATTTTGCTTTTGATCTATACCTTTTTTTTTTTTTTTTTTTTGTTACTGTTCCTGATACTATTTTTGAACTAGTGGAAGCTATGAAAGTTTTCCCCTTAATTTTGTACCTTTAAAAGCCTACTCTTTTCAAATATCTATTTTCTTAGAAATCCAAGTAGCATCAATCAACTTTTTAAGATTGACAAGTAAGATTTTCAAATCATTCATTTCCCCAAACTCCCTTGTCTTTGAAGCAGTTATATGAATAGAATGTTCTTAAACAAGCAGCTACTCTTGTGATATCTGTGTCTTTCTAACCTCTGTCAGGTTCACTAAGTGAGAAAATACCTCCCCTCGCCCTAATTTAAGAACTATTTAAGTGAAAACCTTACTGCTTGAGGGAGATTTTATGTGGTTTTAATCCATTTACCCAAGTACTTCGGTGACATGCGGTGTTATCTAGTAGTGATAAAATTGTATTTTAGCGTGAGACATAATTTCATTTTGAAAAATGTGCATATGGTACTTGTAAGTTATAACTCAGTTACAACTGAGTTATACTTCCTTAGCATTTATCCAGAGGGCGAAGGATTAAAACCCTGACCAGTTTGTGTAATGATCTCTTAAAAGGTGCTGCAATTTCTAACTCAAAAAGCTATCCCAGCTTCCTGTTTAAACTTCCTCTCCAGCTAGGACCTGACTTGTTCCATATGCTTCTGTTCTGGGCACCTCTCCGTGAGCTTTCCAGCATCTCGAATTGTGATATTGCCAGGTCTGCAGTGCCCTTTCCCTGTTTTTCCTTTAAGGTCCCTCTCAAAGCCACACCCTCCGGTCTCTGACTCTTTAATCAGAACCAGTTTCTCCTCTTCCTCTGCTCCTGTTGCACCTAACATTTAACGTGCCAATTGCTGTAATAGAGACATTATCATTATTTGCTTATGTGGCTGTCTGGTCTTTAAGTTCCTTGGAGTCAGGGCCGCGTGCTGTTTATCCATAGTGCTTGGCAAGATCAGGCAGTCCAAGAAATGTTTGTTGACTAGAATTAGGGTATTTGGACAAACTGCACTTTTAAGTGTCAGTTTGTTTGAGGGAAGAGATTTTCTCAGCTTTCCTGATTTGAAGTTTATACTGCCGTTTTCTGAGTATTCATTTAAGTGTTGTATGTATCATGGTTTTTCTTGTCTTCTTGGTAGCAGCCTTGGTAATAAAGTGCCACACTTTTTACTTTTCAACATTTGGAACATGGTAGAAGGTTTGATAAGGGACAAGAAACTTTGGCTAAAAGGAGGTTCATAAGTTTCAAAGGTTTTATTTGTTATGATTTTCTTTATTAGGGAATAAGTTGAGAAATGGTATAAACTTGCTGTTTATCCTGTAATGGTGGAAAAAGTCCTGAATTAATTATTGAAATATCTACTGAATGGCTAGTTAGCAGGGACTTGTGGGAGAAATTCAGATCAATTTGGTAGGAGCTGGTTTAGACTGTGTTACACACTGCCTTAGTTTCACGCGAGTTTGGACCTTGGATGAGAGTGATAGCAGAAAACTTCCTTGAAAACAAGTAAGGGTCAATACACTTTTACAGTGTCCTTGAAGAACTTAAAAAAAAAAAGCATTAAATTGACCTCTCACATTCAAATTCCTTATTTTTTGAGATATTTACCAAGAAATGAGGAATTTAGTCAGTTTTTGTTTTTTCAGTTTCTAAAGCTGGTAGATAAAATCATGGTTGATTCTTCTGACAATGTTTGAAAGGTTGTTTTTTTTTTTTTTTTTTTTCTCATTTGACATGCAGCAAGGACATATGGGCGAAGGAGAGGTAACATTATTGTTTCTAACTTTTGAATGTGTAGTTGTATTTGGAGAGGACCCAAATTTGCTCAGTTTCTAACCCTGGGGGCGGGGGGATGAAACATAGCTTTGATCCAGACATACTTTATGTGTTACAGTTAATGTTGTAGACATTCTAATTTTGAGGGAGTCAGAATGGGAGGATTTGGATTTGAATCTAAATAATTGCCCTATGTTTTAAACTCAACTTATTTACATCTGAATATTTGTTTCCTTTTTTTTTTCTTTCTGAAAAGACTTCTTAGGAGAATAAAATTAAGAATCTTTAAAAAGGAAAATACAGTCTGACTAGACTCAAAATACCTGGTTATATTGGAGGTTCAATTATACCTGAATACTTTATGTCTGCTTTTTTTTTTTTAATGAAGTCAGCATAATACATTTGGTTTAAAATGAGATTAGCTAAATTAATGACTAGCCTTATAAACTTCGAACATTGGGGGAGGGGAAAGCTCTAGAAATTTTAGAAGATTTTTAAAAGATTCATTTCCTAGAGGTGCCTGAGTAAACTTTATTTTTGCCTCCTTTACTAGTTTTTCCTTTTTACAAGAGAGTTAGACAGTTAAATAGTTTAGCTTTAAAAATAAGTGACTTTTTGAGGATCCAGAAATAACCTCCAATTTTATAGTCATTTTTTATCTTCATTATGTAACTTTTTTGAACTGTGGTTTTAAAGGGTAAATTCGTAACAAATAAGCGGTGGTTGTTTGTGTTTAATAATGAAAGTTGAAAGGAAGACAAGTGTGGTGACAGAAAGACATTGGAATGTTTCAATAAAGGAAGAAAACCTAAGATACATTTCTGCAGGATCCATTAACAAATTCCTTATGTAGTACCTAGAAGTAAATCTGCAGCTGGGAAAGTGACCAAACAGTGCCTGAGAGAGAGTCTACAGTTATCTGTAGTTCTTTGTTTTGCTTATGATTTATAAATTTGTATTTTGCTGGGAGGTAAGTACGGGAAAGATATTAACCACACCGGCATCTCTGGTCTTTTCTGCTTTTATATTCTGTATGATAGGATTTTTCTAACAGCAAGCGTGATGACTAGTTTTTAGAATTAGATACCACCTGTAGCAGCTGATAATTGCTCAACTTAAAAAAAAAACAGCTTTTGCATGCCTAAAGCTCTTAAATTTTGTAAGACTAGACTGTAAAGCTGGGTAACAGCATTAAGTGGGTTTTGATAATATCCCATCAGTTAGGTAAATCAACATGCGTATTCACTTTAAAAATTGACTTGTTTAGGGGGCAGGGTATAGCTCAATGGTAGAGCGCATGCTTAGCATGCACGAGGTCCTGGGTTCAATCCCCAGTACCTCCATTAAAAAAAAATTAAGCAAATAAATAAATAAACATTATTACCTCCCCCTCAAAAAAAAAATCGATGTTTATTTTAAGGACATTCTTAGAGGAAATTGTGCAGGCTATATTATGTGATGTTTTAAAGACATTTAAATGATCTAGCATCTGATAGTCAAATTTAATACTTAGTGTACACGTCCAAGTTGCCTGTGGCCATGGGACCCTGCCAAGGCAGTGCCGTCTGCTGCCGGCTGCCTTCAAAAGAGTGCTCTCTCCTACTGTACTGCCATTCCACCTCGCTGAAGTGTCTGGAGCCCAGTGGGGAGAGTTGAACAGCCTCTGTTTAACCATGTCCTTTCTCTCTGACTCAGTTGGGACTTTAAGGTGATGGAAATTCAAGAGCGTATCTAAGTGATTTGTTGTTCAGTGAGAAAAAGAAAAGCTTTAATGAGTCTCCTGCTTTCCTTGTTTCTTGTGTAAGATGATCAGTGGCAAGGAGCATTTTCTGTTAGCATTTTTTTTTCCTGCTTTCTGTTCCAGGTCAGTCCTCACTGTTTCCAATGGAAGATGGATTCTTGGATGATGGCCGTGGGGATCAACCTCTTCATAGTGGCCTGGGATCACCTCACTGCTTCACTCACCAGAATGGAGAAAGAGTGGAACGATATTCTCGCAAGGTGTTTGTGGGCGGATTACCTCCTGACATCGATGAAGGTATATTTACAAAGAGCCGTGTATAGGTAACGCATAGTAATGGTTGCTGTTAGTATAATGGCCATCTTATCTGGCTCCGGGCGTTTGGTTTTGATTGCATTGTTCTCTGGTCAGATCTTCTGATCATAGTGTGGAAGATTAGTTCACACAAGGAAGGGGAACATGACTTTGGGAACCAGCTGAAGCAAGTGATTGGATTAAATGACAAAGAGTGCACATCATTGGGAAAACTTCTCAAGGATTCTGTTGTGGGCAAACAGACGCTAACTGCATTTCTGTGTGTCCTGCCTTGGCCTAATTCAGTTATGCATTTTCCTCTCTCTTTTTATGAGCTCTCTTTTAAATGTACAGTTAATTGTTTAAAAGCGTAAAATCTTAGATTCAGCATGAATTTTTGAAAACATAACCTAGAGTTGTAGGGAATCTTGAGTTACATCATTTTGTGAGTATTTTTTCACTTGTCCAATATTTTACATGCTTTCTAAATGCCATGTGCTGTTTTGAGGCTTGTTTACAATAGTAAACAAGATAGAAAGCCCCTTCTTGGATAGATTTGACATTCTAGTGGGGGAAGGCAGATAAGAAAGTGTATAAATATGCAAGAAAATATTAGAGAGCAAGTTCTGAAAAGAAAACAGGTCGATGTGATATAGCGATGCGGGAAGACTTGAGAGGTGAGGTGGTTAAGGAAATCCTCTTTGAGGAAGTGATAATTGAGCTGAGACCTAAGTAAGGAGCATACAAAAGGATGTAAAGGACTAGCTGTCACCTGTGGGCCTAAGTGACCCCAAAGAAAATCAAAGGAGCAGACCTGATAGCAATCGTGTATCTATGGTTGCTTTTTACCCCCTGATCTCTTTTGTCTTGGATCCTGAATGGAAAGGGAGAGAAATGTTGATGGAGGATAGAAGAGTTTTCTCTAAAAATCTTTAGTGTCTAATAATAAGGTTTAATAATCTCCCATTTAGATTGGGATTAAACATACTGAGCCACCGTGTTTTCCTTAAGGTGATCGATCTTTTGGAAAGTTGAGACAAAAATGGTTTCAAACAGCCAAGGATTGAAAAATAAACTCAGATTTCGGGGTTTTTTTTTTCGGTCTGTGATAAAATGTCCTGGAGGAAGCTATGCTGAAATATCAGGCCAAACTGAATCAGTCTCCATCCTTTTCTCAGGAAGTGTAGCTTCTGTTCAGAGTGTTCATCCTGGGCTGAACCTCTGGTCACAGTGTTGTCCACTCCAGTAATACTGGTCCTGGGTGTGGCCTTCTCTTTTCTCTAGCTGGAATCCTCACTTTTCTTACTGTAATGGATTCTAGGGTAATAACAGACCAGGGTCAATTTTTTGACCCTTTGAGGTCAGATCCTTAACACTCCTGAGCCCTGCTTGGACTTTGATGAGTAAATTAACATGCTTATATACAAAAAAACGAAGGCTGAATCTTATCTGACCTTGCTTGGAATAAATTCTTTCTCTGGCCTAGATAGTCTAAATTTTTTTCAGAGAATTACTGAGCAATCTTAAGTGTATCGTTCCTAAAATTCCTAGAGGCACCAGTGAATTTGCCAGTTTGGCAGATGACGTGGTTTAAGCTGAGCAAAATTAATGGAAATTGTGTTAGTCATCTTGCTATGTGCTCGAAACCAAGTGTGTTGATAACAGTAGCAAGTAGGTGGGCAGGCCTCTCTACTAAAGTGTGAAATACGTCTTCCTGAAGAGTATTGTGTTCTGCAGAATTGTGCACTGAGAATTACAGAGTTCATGGGGGAAATGGGGTTAGAGGCAGAGCACGTAAAACCTAATGAATTTTTTACCAGAAGCAGTAACAAAAAGAGAATTAGTACCTTGGAAATAACCTGGATGATTCAGGCAAGTGGCTCAGCATGGTTAGAGGCTGCCTCAAGGAATACTGAAAGTACACAAAACCAACAGAGCAGAAATCCTGGCTTTGCTGGCTCAGGGGCAGCGTAGACAAAACTGGACCTCTGAGCAGCTGAGGAAGTGCCATGTCCCAGGAGACAGGAGCCCTGCGAGGCTGGGCACGCACCTCTCTGGCAGGAGAGCCTTGGTTGCTGTGCTCATTTTTAATTTCCTTATGATGGAGCCGAGGGGGCTTCTGCACATCACAGAAGCTGGGGGCTTTTCCCTTTCCTGCTGAAGGTTGTAGTTCTCCCTCCATGCTCGCCCGCCTTGCTTAGGAGAGATCATTTGTGGACCAGTATAGTGTCCAGGTCACCCTGACATCATTCCCCTATTTACTAATCTCACATGGGCTAAATGGTACAGAACATATTTCTCATCTCTCGTTCTGTTCCTCTGTCCTCCCTACTCCCAGGTCGTATCCACACATGCTTGCTTACTCTTTCCAGAAATACCCTGGAAATTTATTTTCCTAGCGTCTACTCATCAGTTGCCTCCTGTATAATACAGCATGGCTGGTATTGGTTAAATTCATAGTAAAATGTGATGAAGCCTTCCCTGCCCGTCCCACATGCCCTTCCTTTTCCTACCTCATAAGGCTCAGAGACATTGGTGTCCAAGGAGGAGGACTGGTGAGGGGGGAAAGGGTGCCCAGTGGAGGGGGGCGTGGGTGTGTAGGTGGAGGGGGCCTGGGCAGCGGCTTCGGCAGAAGTGTGCGTGGTGTCTGATAGATCAGGGCAGCGAGGGAACAAGGGCTGGGGTGCAGAGGGGGAAGGTGGAGGAGACTGCCCGGGTCTCCTAGCTGAAAGGTTGGTCCCATTGATCAAGTGGGCAAACGTACTGAGGATGTTGGGAGCTTGGATTCTCTCCACGAGGAGGGAATTCACGAACATGGGAAGGGGGAAGGCTAGAAAAAACTGGGAGACGTTGGAGTAGACTTGCAGGTGTCAGTATGAACTCATTTTTATAAACACACATACAGATACAGAAGTAGTTATAAATGTGTCCGTGTGTATACTCATATATTTCCTAGCTTTGTCCTCTGAGAAGACTTAGAAATAATAAATGCCCACTAGCCATGGGTGTATGGAATACCCAGATATTAGTTTCTAACTATCTTTTGTTACTGAAAGGAACCAGGACTTAAGAATTTAAAAAAAAAAAAGCTGATTCTTGGTAGAGAAACAAGAAGACGAAAGCCTTGGGTCAGAAAGTGTGGAAGCACTTACAGAAGGATGGGGATAGGACAGAGGACATAGGAACTCCCACTGGCCAAGTCAGGGACAATTTTGGGGACAAACTGAGCATCAGAATAAATAAGGAGAGAATCAGATTATAACCCATTAAATAAAATAGGTCCATACTGATACACATAAATATATGAGTAAATGAATGGGGGAGAAGGGAAGACTCTTTCTTACTGCATAGTAGTAACTACTAAATGTAGAAAGATTGGAAATAGGTAATCAGCATTGGGCATTTATCGTCGTGGTAGCTGATCTAGGCAGGAATCTTCAGTGGACGCCAAGCCTAACGAGGGAACAGAATATTGATGGATAACACCATGTTCCCCTACAGCATATTAATCAAATTCAAAGGGGAAAATGGTTTCTCATTGGTGGAGACAGCAGGCAGATATCAACCTGACTAGTGGGTCAAGGTTAACACACCCAGTGAAGGGACAGGGCGACCTCGCATCACTGTGGTGGTGTTCCTGTTCTGAATGCATAGCACGCGTCCTGGCGTGAGGAAGCAGTGCAGACCCAGGTTGAGAGTCATCCTGCAGAGCGGATGGCCTGTATGGTTGAAGGCTGTCAGGTACGTAAAAGACGGGAAAGAGTGAGGAGCCGTGGCACACTGCCTGAAAAAGACTGATGCCCTAGGGACATGACATCTAAACGTGGCATGGTTCTGGATAGGATTCTGGATCAGAAAAAAAAGAGGTATCATTGAGATAGTTTAAAAATTGGGTGGAGTGTGTGAATTGGGTAAGAGTGTTGTATGAATGTTGATTTCCTGATTGAAAGGAGTGTATATGGTGGTACATAAGGGGGTGACCTTGCTTTGAGTAGGTACCAGCAGTTGTGTTTTGGCGAGAGAGTCGTGTCAGAAGAAGGTGATAGATGCGATGGATGGATGGATGGATAGATAGATTAGTGCATTCACACAGATAGGAGGAGGAAGGGAAAGAGGGGGAAGGCAAATGTGCAAAATGTTAACTGTTTTTGCTAAACTATTTTCTAAAAGTGATGATAAAAATACTTAAGTCTACCTTTTTGGTTTGTCGTTCGTTAGATGAGATCACAGCTAGTTTCCGTCGCTTTGGCCCTTTGATCGTGGACTGGCCTCATAAAGCAGAGAGCAAATCCTATTTTCCTCCTAAAGGTAATTCTCAAGGTTCAACATCCGTGTACAGTTTATCCCTATATTCTTTTCATAAGTGTTTACTTTCACTGTATAATTTTTCATTGTTAAACTTACGTTTTCCTAAATGTCTCTTTAAAGTTTCTGCTTACTATATACTCTCAATTCAGATTTAATTTTGTTCTAAAAGAGGTTTCAAGATCATACCAAACTGAACTGAATATTGAATTATCAGACTTTGGGTGGGATTCAGTTTTAGTTTTTTGGGGGTTTTTCTTCCTACTCTTTTTCCCTTCCTTAGTTTTATGCTTCCTTTCCCTTGAGGAATTACCAAAAAAAAAAAAAAAGAAGAAGAAGAAGAAGGAGAAGAAGAAAGAAAGAAACTATATAAGCCAATTTCCCCCTTTCTTATTAGGCTATGCATTCCTGCTGTTTCAAGACGAAAGCTCTGTGCAGGCTCTCATCGATGCATGCATTGAAGAAGATGGAAAACTCTACCTGTGTGTATCCAGCCCCACTATCAAAGACAAGCCAGTAAGTGCAGTCTAGCTTGAAAATAGCTTCTGGTTTTTGGCCTCTATTCATTAGCTCCGAAAAGCCCACAGACGTCTTAATGTGTCCGTTAATTGACATGTTTGTACTTAGAATCGAAATGGAAAAGTTTTGTTGTTGTCAAGTTCCTGACAGTTGACGTCTTGTATATTTGCGGACATGATTTTCACATTGAAATTTTTGTTACTTAAAATATTGGTAAATCATTCTGTTAAAAGACTTCCCCCTGGGAATGCATTTGATAAATATAAAGTAGCTGAATTTTTTCTGAGTAATAGAACTCAAACAACAAATGTATCTGTCTGGCTTCTTCCTCTCTTTGATGAAGGTTTTATCCAATACGCTCCTTAACATTTTGCATATGGGACTCTCACCAAGTAAAATGAATTAGGTCTGTACGTAGATGTACATTGTGTGTTGTTTCTCTTTGAAAAAGTTTTTCTTTAATCTTTAGGAATAGTAGCAACTAGTCTGTTTTGACAAATCTGGCAAACCAGTAATCTGTTATCACTCAGCCAGAGCCTGGTGATGAGGTGGAGTGCATAACGGGGGCGCCAGTGGGCTCAGCTCAAGCAGTCATTTGTGGAGCATCTCTTGGTGTCTTGGGGTTGTCCCGGGGTTCCTGTGTGGCCTAGACTCTTTCTGCTTGACTTGTTTGTTCCCTGCCAGTCCCCGCAGATATTTAAGTTTGGGACCTTCTGGCTTTGGGACTTGGTTGGCATGCATGTTGGGAATACCCCATTATCAATCCCTCAGCCTTTGGTGTGACATTGGTAACAGTTAATAAATGTGGACAATTAAATTGAGTTTCTTGATTCTTGGCTGATGTAATGGACACACTTTTATCATAAAAAGGTTTACTGCAAGTAGCATCAATATTTTCATTTTGAAATGCTTTTTGAAACAGTGAACAAACAGATTTGTTAGTATTGGGAATATTTTGTCTTTCCTGCACATAGGATTGGGCACACGATCCTAGTGTACATAGTACTTTATGCTAATTAATGTCAAAGACCATGCCAAAATTAAATTACGTGGGTACGGGGGGGGTTGGGTAGACTGGAGGCCCAAATAAGCTGAAAAATAGCTAATTAACTTACAGATAATTACGAACGTGTTAAGTAATTTGGCTTATAATAAATAAGCAGTTAAGTTGAACTTTCCACTTTGGTTTAGTTTATTCTTAAAAATGAAATAAAGGGTTGGGACATGCTACTTTTTAAGTCTTTTCTAGTTTTACAGTTTTATTCATTTGTACTGATATGGATTATTTTTAAAGTGAAATACTCTGCAATAGTTTTAAACATCTTTCCCCCATTATTTGTATTCAGAATGAGACACTTTGGTTTGCACACTCCCCAGGTACAGATTCGGCCTTGGAATCTCAGTGACAGTGACTTTGTGATGGATGGTTCACAGCCTCTTGATCCACGAAAAACTATATTTGTTGGTGGTGTCCCTCGACCATTGCGAGCTGGTATGATTAAACAAAGAAACAAAAACCCCTGTTTATCCTTTACCATAAGAAATACAAAGATTTTTAAAAGATTTTTTTAGGGATTAATTCTCCGTAAGCATTTGTGTTAATGTCTTAAGAGTGAAAGTTCTGGAATCAAGGGTCTGGGTTTGAATTCATGTCCTCTGGTCCCAGTTAATAGTTGAATAACCTTGGGCAAATTAATTTCTCTGATTTTCAATTTCCTCATCTGTCAAATGGAGTTATAAGTATGCACTTTATGTAGAGTTAGTTTGAGGATTAAATGAGATAATGGATGCAGAGTGCTGTGCTCACCGGTCGCATCGTCATCTAAGAGAAGTCTCTCAGGAGCAGGTTATGGGTCACGGTGTTTGCTGCTTGTTTCCCAGTCCTCGTGTGCTTCGCAGCTATTCACCGAGCTCTGAACTGGAACAGGGTTCTCAGCAGCGCATCTTATTTTTAGAGCAGTACTTACGGAAGAAATGTCACCCCCAATTTCAGATAATTTGAGGTTTAACAGCATAAATGAGATAAAGAACATAAAATGAACAAGAAAGCCATTTCAAAATTGTAACATTTCATGGAGAGGATACATTTATTATTTCAAGTTTCTTTATGAAAAATGGGCGAATAGCTAGACTATAGGGAAGGTGAAAGGGTTTTGATGGAAATACGCTAGAAGGACCCCCAGGGAGTCTAGTGATCAGTTTTCTAGTGTTCAAATGATTATTTATATTAAGCAGTACCTTGTTAACTGGTAAATATATGGCGGCATCATAGTAGAGAGCAGGCAGACCAGGGTACAAAGCCCAACAGTCACTTAAGTACTGTGCCCTTGCACAGACTGAGCATCCTCTCTGTGCCTGAGTTTCCCCAGGAAGCTGCTACCTGCTTCACAGGGTTGTTGTGAAGATCCAAAGTGAACGTCCGTGGAACACCCCGCAGGGCCCCTGCCCTCAGTTACTAAGACGAGCACAGCGGACCACTGGTAGTCAGGGCTAGTTTCACTTGCATAACGACTGTAACGACAGATGAGCTGCTCTTGACGAAAGCTTTGGTGAGCCAGGTGAATTGTCCTGATTGCACACACCCTTGCTCTTCCCTGTGCAGTGGAGCTCGCCATGATAATGGACCGGCTGTACGGCGGCGTGTGTTACGCTGGGATTGATACCGACCCTGAGCTGAAATACCCGAAAGGAGCCGGGCGCGTGGCATTCTCTAATCAACAGAGCTACATCGCTGCTATCAGTGCCCGCTTCGTGCAGCTGCAGCATGGAGAAATAGACAAACGGGTAAGTCCTGGCCTACGCTCTGGAAAGTTCTTGAAATGGCTTTCTGACTGTGCCGTCACCAGGCTTGGAATGGGGCAGTTTTATATGACGGCATGTTGACAGCTGACAGTTACACCTAGAGGGCCCATTTGATGCATGGTCTAGAACGCATCTGAGAGTTTGCTGTAAATTTCTGCTCTCTCTTCGTTTTGTGAGTAGCTCCCCAGAGCACTAGAGTCAATTTGCTGGAGTCCATTTAATCTTTCCTAAGCTATCACCTCCATCCATTCACTTACTCAGTTAGTCACTCAATAAATGTTTACCAAGGCCTTCGTACGATGTTTTATCAAGTGTACAAACACGAATGCCCTTGAGATCTGACCTTTTTAAGCCTGGGATATGGAGAGTAAGTACCTCAGCAAGACCTAGTTTCCTATGCACTGTGTAACAGGTGATTAAATAAATTCACTTCTAGGACTGTACTCTTAGAAATATTTCATCATAACAGACTAAGTAGAAGAAGTTGAACCCTTTGCATTTGTAACCCGTTTTACCACCTGAATTTAGGTAATGGTTCACTGGCATTATTTTCACTTTAAATTCCTCTTTGTTGCGTTTACCCTCTGACTCAAAAGGCTGGAGAAAACCTCAAAGGTAACTCTTCCCTCTGTTTTCGAATATATTGTATTTGAGGCTCTATGCTCCACTATGTGTCTTCTCTCTTTGCAGTCACAAATTTCTTATCTTTGTGTCTGAAGCACTCAGCAAATATGTTAGCGCCTGGGACAAGAAGTCCCTGTTCTTATGGGTTTATGTTCTGGTGGATGGAACTCTGTCTTATACCAATACCACTCAGAGTGTGGCCTGTGAACCCGCTGCCAGTCAGTAAATGGCTTGTTACGAGTTTGTGGAGAGAGAGGAATTTACACCAGAATGTGAATCCACTGCAGTAGTAAACACAGTGTTTAGTTCAGATGAGACATTTTTTTTTACATTGAAAGACCTTCTTGATGAAGGAAGCAGTGCGATGATTTATATTCTGGTGTCAGCTCCTTATTTCACGGCAGACTGGTGCTTTCATCAGGGCTGCTTAGACGTCCAGCTCTCCGAGGCATTGTGCTCAAAAAGTCTTCACTGATGGACTGTATGGTGCTGTTCTCAATTCAGTACGTAGAAACGGTCAAGTCAGTAGCGGCTTACACCTGCTGCTCGTGTTCCATTTCGTGTATATTCCACTTCACTGGCAGCTGGAAGTTTATCGTCCTAGTGGTCATCATACCCTACTGTGATCATATTAAGGAGAAAGGTGTGGATTCTATTGTAAACACAGAGGAAGGGGCAAGGTTAGTTGCAGTATGTAATCTTCACACGCCTCCTTGTATTTCATTCACACTTTAAAAAACAGTGCATCTGAGTAAACAGCCTCCTGCCTCACCACTTCACTCCAACACAGGTTTCAGAGTTGTGAGGTTGGCCATTAGAAACTGAGACTTAAGTCGTATTCCTCTACGATCCAGTTCTTTGACCAGCGTTCTTGTCACTCTGGAGATGTGATGGGACGGCCCTGGGGCCAGACGCCGGGTCCTCTAGTCACTTCCGCTTGTCCTGCCTCCCACGTCACTCCTTTTGTTCCCGGCTAATCTTTGTCAGGACTCCTTGTCAACAGTGGACGGCACCAGTGGTAGGAATAGCTCGGTGCAAAGGCGTTTCAATCATGAGCCTCTCCAAGACTAAAAATAACCAACCCTTTTCTCGCTGGAGAATTAAAAGCCAGGTTATTTTTAATGCTTGAGAGGCTCAAATGACAGGTCGGCCTATTGAACACAGGAACAGTTCAGTTTTATAAATTCACCTCTGACTTTTCGACTGAAGGAAACCATTCTTCCTGACAAAACAAAGCGGGGCTTTAGATCAGGAGTCCTATGGCTGCATCTTGTTTTCCCCCGAGTTCGAGGTTTCTGATTATAACCCAAGACGTGTACGCTGGAAATAGAAACCATGACCCAGGCCTCACTTGCAGCTCAGATGCTTGTGATGCAGGAGCCAGGCAGCTTCCCTCTGATTTGTGCATTAAAGTGCTGTTTTGCGGCATAGGGAATCTCTCAGTTGGTCTTGTTTAAATTATAATTCCACATGTGACGAGAATTCAGATCTACTAATTAAAGTGACAGTTTCTGACTGTGAAAACTCTCCTGTGGGTTTAACCTCATAATAGTCTAAAACATTAAGTTGACTTCACTTTTTAATTTCTGTTGGAATCTTTTTTTTTTCTTCATTTGAAAAGTGCTCATTTAATAAGACAAAAATGTAAAATGATGGTATAAAAGCCTTATTACCAGGTTCTTAAAAGACAGACTGTCTTAATTTCGATAAAAGAATTATTGGCCCCTCCTTTTGGGCAGCTTGGCGCAGACTCATTCAGATCGTGGACAGCAATGTACACACACATCCCTTCATGGATGTAAACTCCTCTCTTTTACTCTTGATTGCAGGTGGAAGTTAAGCCATATGTCTTGGATGATCAGCTGTGTGATGAATGTCAGGGGGCCCGTTGTGGGGGAAAATTCGCTCCCTTCTTCTGTGCTAATGTTACCTGTCTGCAGTATTACTGTGAATATTGCTGGGCTGCTATTCATTCTCGTGCTGGCAGGGAATTCCACAAGCCCCTGGTGAAGGAAGGCGGTGACCGTCCTCGGCATATTTCATTCCGCTGGAACTAAAGGATGACGACAGTGCTTGTGTCCAGGCCTCAGAATGAGTGCACTCTTCTGTTAATTCTCACCCCCTCCTCAACCTCTTCACCTGGCATGTCCTTTTGTGCAGTCTGTTAACTTAACAATAGCCCAACGGAAGGAATGACCTATAATATAGGTGTTTTGTAGATTCTCGTGTCACTGAAAACAATGCGTATGAACTCCCTTTTCGTATTGCCATCATGTTGCCTGGAAGTTTCTCTCCTCTTGTTTAGCTGGAGACCAAGAGGATCCAAACTTCCCGCAACACTTTCTTAGAGGAGAGAGAGAAATATTAAAAGAGAAATGAAACAATAGAGTATTTTGGGTTTTTAATTAAATTATTGTTAATAATATAACAGATAAGAATACTTTTATTAAAATAACCACGTAACAGTAACACTATCCGTCTCTCCTGACGCGGGGTTCCCCCCAGGGAAGCGCGTTTGCCTTTCTCTTTCTTTTCTTTTCATCTTTTTTGCCTCTCTCTTTTTTTTTTTTTCCATCCCCTTTATTTTTTTTTTAATTCTTGTAACAGCAGTGGAGGAAGTTAACCATTATTAACAGGAAAGAGCATGTTAAAGCAAACACAAATGCATGAGCAAGACTGAAGCAGCATTATAACTAATTTTAAGGGTTTAGAGGCGGAATATAATTTCATTATGCCTCAAAGTTACTACCACATCAGAAAAAAAAAATAGTAAAGTAGGTAGAGCTAGGTTTATTTTCTTTGAAACAATTTTTCAAATTTAGAATGTAAAAAATGGGGACCTTTACTACTGAGGGGAGTGCACTTATTTTAAACTTACTTGTCTGGTCACAGCCCCAGGAAACCTACCAAAGCGAAAATTAATGACAACTGGTGGGAAAAATTAGCATTTCCTCTTCTAAAGAACAAATATATAAATTTTATTTTTGTTGTCATATATAAACTCTATATCCTAATTTACTAACACTCATCAGGTGTCAGCCTTTGCTCTCCATTTTGACGTTCAAAACAAAACAAAAAACAGATCTAGAGATACCTCAAGGATATCACTTTGATTTTGTGTTGGGCTACATGTGTCGCCCGAACTGGAAGACAAAACCTATATTCGAATTGGCTGCTGATTGGCTTACTTTTAGATTTAAAGTTACTTTGGGTATCCTGTAATTTAGCTGTAACATAGAAAATGAAAAAAAAAAAAAGTTAAAAAAAAGTTAAGTAGTTGCAAAGTGTTTTGCACTGTTGAACTAAGTAACTGTGTAAATCTGTGCAAAGGTACGTATGTTTATCTTACTCTTCCTATAAAATAAATAACATTACAGTTTCAGAACTTAGCATGGGACATAGTCAGTGTTTGAAGTGCCAACTTCATCAAGTAATGCATGCTTTATTATAAATAAAATTCTAGCTTTTGAAAGGCATTATTATGTGTTGAACAGTATGCTTCAGGGGTAAGTTTAAAATAGTCTCTTGAAGCCCTGGTCACGGAAGTAATTTTTATTTTAATTGCCATTGTCTTATTAAACGCCCTATCTGACGTTAAAAGGATTAGAATCAGTGTGCAAAACACGAAACAAAACAAAACAGAACAAAACTGATGGCCATCTTGCTAGCTGTGCTGCCTAACAGCACCGTCTTGGATCCTTCAAAACCAAAGACTTGCCCCAGCACTGCGGTGGAACCACCTGGCTGATGACCCCTACTGATGCTCTTTGGGAAAAGCAGTCCTTTATTTTTAATAACGGCTTTAATGAACTCTATACCTGTTAAGTTCCAAAGGTCAAAATGGAGGCATTTGCTGTCAAACAGTCAGACCCAGAAAGGGAGCTGCTTTTTAAAAAGAACCCCCTGCAAATACAGAAAGCAGTCATGCGAGGGGAGGGCGCTCTGGTGTAGCTGGTCAGGGACTTTTTTTCTTTTCTCCTGAACTACATAATTCTAATCGGAATGTTCATTTGCCTCTTTTTATTCTCTTAAATGCTTGTAGGTGGCTTGGGGTGTGCTATCGTGCCGGTCCTACTCAGTAAACAGGTGTGATGAGTTAACAAGAAATAACACTGTTTGAGAACTCGCTTTGAATAATAATTTTTCCCTTTGTACATGACCTGCTGAATTTCGGTACAGTGTTTTTGTAGCTAACTTATTTTGTCATGCACATAATGTATACTTGTTATGCACTACTTTTGTATATCTTGTTTTTCCAACAGTGAACATTTTTAGGCACACTTTTCACTGACGGGATATCTCTTTATGCAATACCTCAATTTTTCATATTGCAAAGAGTAGCTTTTTGTACTTTTATTACTGAGAGATCTTCATATACTTCATTTTTTAATATAAATAATTTTAATAAATTTTATTTTCTTATATTCTGCTTTTTATACATTTCAGTGCTCTGCATACATTTTAAATTATGAATGTTGTGCACTGGCAATGCTATTTTAGAGTCTGCAGAGAAGAGAAAGCATGTTGCTTAAATTTCCTTCCCCAGCACCAGCTATTGGTGTACCTATAATTTAAGAAATAATCTATGTAAAGTCACAAATTAATGAAAAAAAAATTCGCATGAAAATGACAGATAACACTGTAGTTCCTAAAAAAAAAAAAATTTAAATGCGTAAGCATAGGGTAGAAATTTAAAATAACGAAATTGTCTACAGCTTCTTACTAAGTTTTTAAAATTATTCATAACGCAGACATTTTGGGTGAATGTTTAGCCATTTTTAATATTAATAAATTGATGTTAAGTGTTTGATTCAGAGATGTCTGCTCTTTTAAATTATATAAAAAGAAAAAAAAATCGCCTGCCGTGGGCCAGGTGTGTAATGTTAGTGTGCATGACTAATGTAAGAAATCGTTATTCTACTAATATTTACTTGTGATTGTGTGACAAGCGTGTTTACAGATTATTTGGTTACACTTCAATTTACAGGGCATAAACAATTATTACCTATTACTCTGAACTTTCTTGATTACATGTCCTTCAGATTACATGGGATTGTAGTTGGGAGTTACCATGTAACTCAAAACATAATTAACATGTAATTAGTTTACAGATTTTAGGCTGTCACGTCAATTTTCCAAGCATGTAGTTCTCGCGCACTAGCATGGCACCAGCCATGTACTTACAATGTAGTTACAGAGTAATTACATGGTTATTTTTGCAATGTAAAATAAAGTGTTTCTGATTATTTTCTATGTAAAGGAACCCTCTCCCTTCCCCCTCTGGTCCCCACGCTTTGGTATAATATGTATACTTCTCCATACACAGACCTCTGCAGAATGCAAAATAAAACTTGCAGTGAATGAATTTAGCATTTTATGAGAGTGCTGTTGGAAAGACTTGATAATTCACCCTTTTTGTTTTGAAGAGTTGAATCTTCTGTTAAAAGGTGATTTAAAACTTGAATGTGACGAATTGTGGCAAGTTAACTTCAAGTTATGTGCAATACTTATTTCAAACTTTTGAAAGATCTTTGCAGTGTAATTCTTTGTTTTTAATTGCAGACATTTAAAAATGTCATTTTCTACTGTTAAGAGTAATCCTCTTTCTTGCTGGTGTTTCTAAAGAAAAGAATCAGAAATCAATCTTTCTACTAATGTAAATTTGAGATTATTTTTAAAAATGGAATAAAAGAGGTTTTAGTCATCTGCTTTATTTTATTATCTTATTTTAAAGCTACTGTGATTGATAGCATTGTAAGAATTGGGACAATATTGTATTCAACTGTTTTATTTTTTATATTTTTAAAATTTAAAGTATAATTAGGTTTTATAATTTTCATCAGATTTTTGTTATATTTTTTGGAAGTGAAACTTTTAGCAAGTGGGTGTCTAGTTTTTACTAATCCCTAATGTTTTTTTTTTTCCAGTGTATTGCTCATATTATCAGAAGGAAAAGTTATTTAAGTATGTCAGTTAATTGTACTACTTGGCTGAATTTCCATATAGTTTTTACTGTGTATGGGGAGGTTGTAGTATTTATTATAGCATTTTAAATAAGGGTAATTCATTTTTTATTAAAGTCATTTTCACGTTAAGTTCCTATTTTTGTATGTTCTACTCTTAAGTTATAACACAGTTCCTTTTTTAAAAGAGTTCATTTGTTGAAGTGCTAGTGGAAAATTAATGTTATTAAATAGTTTGCAAATGACTATTTATACCAGTATGCATATAATTTTTAAATATTTGTAATGTGAGATGTTGAATGAATAAAACTTTTAACTCAGCTTTCTTTTAACATATTTATTTTCACCATAAGTAGATTATGCTTCCATGGTTGGGAATGTAACATTTTAAAAATGTTAAGAATATATTCTTTGGCCAAAGCAGAACAAACTGAAATGGAAAGATGTCCGGTTGTATAAGACCTGCCGGCAGGCGTGCGTTGCTTATTTAAGCCTGTAAATGTCAGCGGGCTGTTGTTTTTGGCGGCACTCCTGGTTCTCATGCGGCCTGCAGAGGTCTTTTTATTGGTAGCCTTCAGTGTGCGTGTGAGGCCTGAGCCCAGGCTCTGAGCGTTCGGTCATCTGCATGAGGCCAAATGTCCAGTAAAATAAGAGAACATGCGCATATTTATTTAATAGGAAAGCGCAGTATCTGAGAGCTTTGGTTTGGGGTCTTTGTCAGTGGAGAGCCTTCATTTCTAGCCACTCTACAAGGGGATCTTGGTTAACAAGCCCCTTTTGAGTTTTAGTCCCCCGGTTCCTCCCTAGCTCCTAGCATTATAGGAGGTGGCCTCTGGGATTATAATCTCTCTCTCGTGTGAATTGGAAGTACTATCTTTGGGTTGGTCCAGAAACCATGTGATCTATATTTTAAACTGCATTTTTAAGCTTTAAAGGGTTTATTGTAATGTGAAACGTTTTAACACTGAGAATGTCTCATTTTTGTCAAGTTTAATTCCTGCTCTTTCTTACCTGAGTATGGTGTTCTTAAGACTAGAAGAAGCAGGTCTCGTCCTGAGACAAATGGACTGTGGTGGTCTTTTGCTTCTTAATTGTCTATAAACAGTCCTAATACGCAACACTTCCAGCTGTAGGGGCTTCTGAGAGTAATGCTCAGGACCCCCCAGGGGTACTAGGTCCCAGTAGCTAAAACTTACATCCGGAGTTCAGTGAAGGGCTCCTGAGAAAGCCCCAGGGCCATTGGAGATGTGGGTCACATTGATTGCCACCTCTGCAGTACCTCTGGGCATTGTGGCATGGTTTCAACGCTGTGGGAAAGAGAGAGAGAGAGAAAAAAAGACATGAGTAGATTTAATTTATTGCAAGAAATATTTATTTTAGGCAAGTGATATTTCAACTGTAAGTGATGTAACAACTAGATCTTGAAATAATACGTAGCTGCAATACGGCTGGTGTCTCAAGTCACAGAGTCAGAGGGTGTGAGAGAGGTTGTAAGGGCTGTGTCGTCTTGCTGCTGGTTCACTGAGACCCACTCAACAAGGAGATCTGTGTATGCCATCCTTAATTGTCCTTGACAATGAAGTTATTTCACTGGTAAGCGGGTTGTGTTCGCACCCAGTTCAGAAGGAAAGTAAGTCATCTTGTTAGGATTTTTTTTTTTTTAAAGTCTGAGCAATACTTGAAGTCTGATCAAAAGTCATGGGGGAAGTAAATTTCTGATTTTAAAAATTAAGGAACATTGAAGATGTCACTGAAGTAAGTTAAAAACATTTAAAAGTTTAATTTTTTATCCCAGCGGGGCCTCCAAAAAAAAAAAAAAGAAAAAAAAAAGTTTAATTTTTTTTTCCTGAAGTATGTAATGACAATAGTAAACAATAAGAAACCCTTAATAAATCTATTTCCCAAGTTATGATCTTCAGAGCACTAAGTTCTTACTGCCAGAAAAGGACAAAAAATAAAAAATTGTCATGAAGTAGGTTGTGTGTGTATGTGTGTGTGTAAATTTTATATAAAACAAAAGAGCTACAAAAGAAAAAAGTTCTGTCATTAAATTAACTTAGAAAGTAAAGCACCCTGTTTCTTGGAAAATCAAAATAGGAGATTGGCTTATTTAGGCTTTGAGAAGTCCTACAGAGGAGAAACCTATTTGTTTTGTTTAAAATGTTTTCCTCGTTAAGTTTGACTGTTCACAGGTAACATAGGATCAGGACCCCTGGGAACATAGTTTGGGGTCCACTGCTCTACATTTTCGTATGTTTGCCAGCGTCAGCCTTAGAACCCCACTTTGGTTTTTCTTCTGCAAGGCCTTGTGTTCCTGCCCCACCTCGGTCACCCAGCCATTGTCCACATTTACTTGCCCAGCCTCTAACCCCTGTCCCATTTCCACTTCAGCTCCTTCCTTCCCTCCTCCCTCCCCCCGCCACCCCAGAAGGAAAAGAAGCCATTACTCTGCAGCAAGAACCATCATCACCTTGCAAAGCTGCTTTGATTTGGCTCCTCACTGGCTCAGGTCAGCCCTGATTTTTCCTGAGTGCCACAAATACCGCATCACACAAGCAGCCTGTGTTCCAAACCTGCCAGTCTGTGCTACGCCATGTACCTTTCTGATAGCGCGTATCATTTCACTCCTTCAAAAATGTCCTTTGCAAACTTCCCCCAGCACACCTCCTCCCTTCCTCATGGTCTGAGAATAGGGACCACAACCTTTGAATAAACTCGAAGAATTCAGAAAATGAACGTTTGTGCCCTACTATGAACTCTATCTAGCAGTACCAGTTCAGCCTCTCTTACTAGAGAACATTTTGTTTTGGCACGCCTGAATCTTTGTTTTGGCACGCCTGAATCTTGGCGGCGTTTCAAAGGTCGAATCTTTTTCTAGTCCAATTGGGTGTCATTGTTGGCTGGCTGGGAAAAGTGTCTTCTTGTGATTCATTGTGGTGACCAGAGCTGGAAAAGTAAAGTTTGTCTCAAGGAAGTTAAAAGTGTACAGCAGCCTCGAAATCCCGTGTGCACCCAAACCTACCATGTTTTCTATTGTGTGTGAATCTAATCACATGTCAGTTAAAAACCTGCCTGTGGGTAGATGGGGGCGGAGGGTGATGAATCAGAGAATGTAATCCCAGAAGCTAAGCCTGCACTTTCTTCATCCTTTTCACTGGAGTTCTATTTCAGTAAGCAGGGCTTTGACACCATTGAAATGTCAATGTGATCAAGCAGATGTCAACCATTTTTAAAGAAAAAAAAAAAAAAGCTTCTCTGACCCCAACCCCAAAAGAGAGGAGAAAAGAACCAGACATATCTAGGAGCAACCCCCCTGGAATTCACTCAACGCAGGAGGGCATTTAAAACGTGGTGCCCAGAAGGTGGTAATAGAAATCTGTGAAATCATGAAAAGTTTTAGACAGAATCCAGGAAAGACCTGTGCCTTTTTACTTGAATGAATGGAGGCATAATTCACCTCATCTCTAAGAGAAAAAGCCAAGTGGCCCCTCGTGTGTTTCACCGCGGGGCAGGGAGGGATGTGGAATGGCGTGGTGACTCCGCCCTCCTGACCCTGCGAGGTCGATGGCTTGGTTCTGGAAGGAGAAACTAGCAACTGCTGATCGCCTGTGGGGCGTCAGGCACTTAGGTACATGAGCAGAGTAACATCCCGCCCCCAACTAGTATGTGGTGAAGCCTGGATTACAGTCCCCACCTACCACAGCCCCACTTCTTCCCCGGTAAACCTCATTGCCCTGTGGTATAGCAATGGACAGGATTTCCTTTTTTCAAGTTGAGTTTGTTTTTAAAACAAAAAAAAAATTTCATTCCTAAATCTAATCGGGGCACAAGCTCTCATATTTGAAGGTATAGAGCTAGGAGGGTGAAAAAATTCTCCAGAGAGGTGAGTTTTGATTGTCAGTCCTCACACGAGGGCACTTACTCCTCGAAAACCGGCTCTTGGTTAAAGGATTTGCTCCAGGTCACACAGGTGGGTAGTGGAGGCCAGGTAAAGAGGCCCAGTGGCTCCCATCTCCCTCTATAATTCTCGTCTGCCTCGTTGGCCTCCCTTAAATGTGTGTCCATGATTCAGCGGCCAGACCTGGGCGTACATTTCCAGGAGTAGCGGCAAGGGAGTTGAAATGTCATTTCCACCCACTTCAAGGAACTGCAGACTTCTTAGGGCATATTCTTTCTCTTTGACTTCACCACCAGGAAAAGACATCTATCAGTTTGGGGCAAGAAAACAAGGGAAGAGGAAAGGACTTTTCTTTAGTACTGTGACCCCCTACCACCAAATCCCAGAAACACAAGCAGTTCTGGGAATGAGAAGAATAATAATGAAGATTACAAGCACCACAGGCATGGATGGGTCCTTCCCAGGCGCAGGCATCGTGCTGCAGGCGTCCTGCTGCCTGGCCGACTGCCCCCAGCCCTCTGCATCAGGGGCTGCTAGCATGCTCATTTTAACATGGTCATGATTCGGAAAGGTGAGCCAGTTTGCAAAGTCAGGGTTCAAACACAGGTGTGCAGATTCCAGGTCCTGTTTCCCCTCAGAGAAATTTCATTAAAATTTTATTCCCCCTACAAAGCCATCAAAAACCATTTTTCCTTTATTTTGTTTGACAAGGATGATAGCTATTCTTTGTGGCCGTTGTGTTATCCACTAAATTGTCAGGCGACTAAGAAGTGGTCCAACCAACTGTAATCACATGGGTGCCAAGGAGGGCTATCTAGTTATTCACATGGACGTATGGATGGGTGGATGGATGGATGAACAGATGGATGGATGGATAGGTAGTTAGGCAGGCAATAGATACAGATATTGGAGATACTAGAGAGAGAGAGATACAGATAAGCAATTCACGTATACATCTACACATCACGGTGGGGTTTTTTTTGTTTTTGTTTTTGTTTAGATTTAGATTTTCCACCAAAGAAAAAGGCTTTTCCTTCTTTCTATAGAACTATAATTGAATAACACATTCTGCATAGAAATCAAGCCTCTTCTTATGAATCTCATCCTTTGAGACTCTGCACAATCTCTGTAATCGGAACAAAAACAGCCCTGAAATGCAAAGGGGCAAAGGAAAGAGGGTTTCTTACTGCTTTGTCCTGTTGAACTGCAGAACAGCACTTGAATATTTTGCTTCTGGACTGAGATGTTAGAATCATTAAAATAGATTTCTAAACAGAATTTATGTTCCTGATTATATACATGTATTTAAAGAAAGAAAAGAAGCATTTGCCGTTTTTAGATCACCGGAGCTCTGGAATGCACAGCTTTGATCGTGGCTGCAGCCTGAACAGCTGTTCCTGAACAGATGTGAGGCTGTGGAGCCTGGAAGAACCAACTTAGAATTCTGGAACACAGATTTGCTGCAAAACATCCTTCTGAGGGACACATTCAGGCCGTAGCCACAGACAACAGCAACTTCCTTTTATTTGCCACTCAAAGATTTCAAATCTAACAAAGGCCAAATACAAAATTCTGTAATTGGAAGGGACGCAAATGGGGGCTCAGATTTAGGCCCGTAAAGCGTCTGACTTAAATCAGGGTCAGCAGCCCTCCCCCAAGGGGTGTCAGAAGGTGGCGGGAAGGATGGTGGGTGAAGGGGAGTGTGGCGGGAAGAGGAAGAGAAGGACAGTGGAATCTAACCATCAAGTGCAATTTAGTGTCCAGAAGCCAATAGCACCTCGTCCACACGCACACCCCAGCCCCAGGGCACAGCCTCCCACACTCCTGATCACCATCCCACCTCTCTGTCTCCCAGGGCGAGGCAATTCTGCAGGGATGCAGTCGTCACTCATAAAGGGGGATGTTGGAATCTTTCGGGGGCTTTCCTTATAATGCTTTCTCCTTTGAATTACACATGAAGAGTGGAGCTCCATTAACTTTGGAAGCTGGGGTCTTCACATGTCTTCATCTGTTTCTGATAGGACTTGGCGCCCTGCCTGGCAGAGAGGAAGTACTCAGTACATGTAACTGTTATTAGCAGCATCAGAACGATGGTGGTGGTGGTTGCCATTATCATCTGTGAACTTAACGAAGTGCCAGTCCCTGTGCTGGGTCACGGGCAGGAGGTGGGAACGCTCTGAGGATGCCGCTTTCCCACCTCCTGCCTGTTCTCGCGGTTCCACCCCGGCCAGCCTGCCAGAGTTGCCATGGCAACGGGAGAAAGCACAGGGACTCCAGGCCAAGCGTCCACTGCCGCGGCGCCCAGTTCCTGCTATCTTTCTTCCCATCTTGGGAACAGGGCTCCTCCCACGGAGCCGAGGACCACACACGGCTGAGTCTGGGCTACCAACGTGAGGGCGACTCCAAAGCACTATGCCCTGGGTCCCTGGTTTTCTGGAATCTTTCTCTTTAGGCAAAGAAGCAGGGAAAGGTGAATGCGAGTGGGAAAGCAAGCTGTCTCCTGGCTGACAGCTCATTTATTCTGTCTTTGAGGAAACACGATTTTCGGGTCCTCAATTATTTTTCCTTTGCCCTTATGAATGGCAAATTGTAGGCGACGGTGACCCAGGCATGGTAGAGGCCACTTGGGTTTGGAAGTCAGGCAAAGTAGGGTACTCAAACCCCAAAGGCAGGGATCGCTGGGGTTAGGGACGGGGTTCTGAGATGAGACCCTCCCCCCCCAGGATTTGTCCCTTTGCCATCTCTGGTGGAGTGACTTTGGCCACACGAGGTAACCTCTGAGTATCAGTCATCTCTTTAATCAGAAGGGGCAAATAATATCTCCATCATCGGGCTGAGGTAAGGATTAAATGAAGCAATCATAAAAAATAAAACCCACAAACTATCAACATTAGAGACTCTCATTGTCATAATCATTATTGTCCCAGATCTGGCCAGTGTTGTCAGAAACTACCCTGGGACAGTCCCTTCCCCGCTGTTCTATAAGCCACCCTGCCCCCCCATCTCTGTTTGGAGGGGACTGGGGTGAGGGTGGAGTTCTGTGAATGCCCTGGCTCCTCACTGCCCTGCCAGCTGCTACCCTCCCCCTGCTGCTAGAGCTGAACAGAAACCTGGCTTTGCCAAACCTTGCGAAAATCCTCCAACAGCTTCCCATGGCCCTGGAGATAAAATCCACACGTTTTCCCAGGCGTGGGTGCCCTGCAGAATCTGGCCTAGCCCCTACCCCACCCTGCTCTCCTATTTCTCCCTCTCTCCATCATCTCCAGCCACATGGCGACCTCTCTCCTTCCTCCAGTGCCAGCCCCCTTTCCTGGGGCAGGGTCTTCTCACTCATTTTTTTGCCTCTGGTGAGAAATGATCCGCCCACCTGCCCCACCCTCTCCCTGGCTTCAACTGGACACAGAACAGAGCCGGATCCTTATTCACCGCTTGCGACTTAGACCAAACATCACCTCCTCTGAGAGAAATTCCTGAATCATTTTTTCGACACACGCACCCCCCACCGCCCCCATTCACCAGCATTCCACGCTGCTTGTTATCGGAAGCGCTCCTTCTGTCCAGCCTTTATTGCAATATGTAATTATCACTATATATAACTTGTTTACCTGCCTTCTGGGGGAGGTGAGGGACACAAATAACGTCTTAATCATGTTTGTGTCCTCGGGACCTGTCATGTGCCTCGCACATCATAAGTGCTTAATAAATGTTTGCCGAGTCGGTGACTCACAGGATCCTGATGCTGGTTCTCTTTCCAAGGCCGCCTCTCCAAATGGCCACTGAGAGGACGGACAGCTGGGGTGGGGGGCGAGGCTCAGGTATTTCACAAGCAAAGTAGAGATTAGGATGCTTGATAAAGGCAGCTCAGGGCTCTCAAAGGCTCATGGGCACCAGGTTCACCTGGGGATATTGTTCAAAGGAGGGTTGTGGCTCAGCCTCCCTGATAGCCTGGAACTCTGCATTTCTAACCAGCTTTCCAGGTGACCTTGCTGCGGCTGCTGCCTCGGAGAACATGCTGGGGAAACAAGAACTTAATCCCCGCGAAAGCCTTGGAGTGACAAGGATGGGGAGAGCGTTGGCGCCGGGAGAGGAGAGTCTAGCTGGGCTGCGGGTGCAGCTTCTGGACTGGAAGCTGCTGGACCCCGGCCCCGTGGGGGTGGGGATGAGGTGGGGGGAGGAGCAAAGAGCTGGCCTCCCGTGATGCCAGAACAGACCAACCAGATAGGGCGAGAGGCTGGAATCGGCTATTTTTTAGAATTTGTCCTAGTCCCAGAGAGAGAATTCTACCCAGGAGTTTGCTCACTCACTTACTCATATATTTCTTCAGCAAATATTTGCATATTATTTACCCTGAGGATACTGTGGGGACAAGACACATAAAGTTTCCATCCTCTTGGTGTTTACATCCTGGAGACAAAGACTGGATTTGAGAGCTCAGGTGTGTGTGTGTGTGTGTGTGTGTGTGTGTGTGTGTGATTCTGGTGAGTCATTTCAGTCTGAGCATCAGTAAAATGTGCTGTCCATACCCAGCATTGTGAGCTGTTGGGCAGATCTCAGGAGATAATGCCTTCCAAAGATAAGGCCTTGTTATTATTACTCACAGAACCACTAATCTGAATTTTGAGCTTGCTCTCTGTTAGTCAAAGGTGGCCATCTGCAAAGGATACTCATATTAAAGAGTTTTCTTATTCATTCAGCCATTCATCCAAGTGTCTGCCCTTATCCTGAACTCCAGGGATACCGTGGGGGCAAAGTTAGCAAAGTCCTTGTCTGACAGGTGCTTACTTTTGAAGATGAAATCAAACCATCAACAACCATTACATTAGGGTTCATTCTTGATGTTGTATGTTCTATGGGCTTTGACAAAATGCATAATGACATGCAGCCACCACTATAACATCACACAGAAGATGAAATCAAACCATCAACAAGGGAACACTTATAAACAAGAGGATGTTAGTGCTGAGTGTTATGAGAAAAATAAAACTGGAAACTATGGTGTGGACTGGGAATGGGGCTACCTGAACTGGGAGATTAGAGGAGGCACCTCTGACCGGTGAGATTTAAGTTGAGATCCGAATGACAAGAGAAAAACAAGGCCAAAATCTGAGGGAAAAGCATTCTGGGCAGAGGGAACAGCCTTTGTTTGCAAGTCTCAGGACAAGACTGAGCTTGATATATCCAAGGCAGAGCAGTGCAGCAGGGGAGGGGGGTCATGAGATGAGCTCTGAGAGGTCAAGGGACCAGAGACGGCGGGGCCTTGTTACCCAGGGTGGAGATTTTGGATTTTAAATTAGATGGAGAGCCACTAAAGAGTAGCTGTAGGGGAGGGACAGGACCTGACTTGTGATCACGCTGGCAACTGCACGGAGGAGAGACTGTAGGGGAGGGAGGGTGGGAGCAGAAGAGCCATTTGAGGGGACGGCAGTGGTCTCTGTGAGTGATGTTAGTGGATGACGGTGATTGTGAGTGTCGGTGGATGATGATGGCTTGAGTCAGGATGATGGCAACAGAATGGAGAGAGGTGGGCAGGTTAGGGCTACAAGTTGGAGGACACGTGGGGAGCGAGGAGGATACCCGAGAATGACTTGGGATTTGGCAAAAATCCCACATGCACCACGATTTGGGGAGGAGTCACAATCTGCCATGCAGTACTGACCCTGCTCCCTTCGAACACTTCAGCAAAGGCAAAGCCTCGGTGAAAGTGGAAGCAACAGAGGTCTGTCCTCATCCTACCCAGACACCCAGAGGCTTCAGAAGGAGGGTATTGATTACAAAGGGCAATCTTTACCCCAGTCCCCTCCCTGCCCTCTGAAGCCTCATTGAAATTCTCCGCTTGTTTGAAAGGGCACAAGAGATCCTGCTGTGACAAGGAATGAGTGGCACTTAGAGGCGTTGAACAGGCTCTAATTCTGACTAAGCGTCATTCTGACTAGGAAAGGGTATATGAAAGGGAGGTGCGATAGATGGATGACGCAGACAACTTAATTAATCTTAAGAGATAGGGCTGAAAAACCAGGAGTGGAGCCGTGTTTGTGTGTGTGTGTGTGTGTGTGTGTGTGTGTGTGTGTGTGTGTGTGTGTGCGTGTGTGTGTGTGTTGGTGTACTGGTGGTGAGGCAACAGGGGAGGGGAGAAGTGCTCTATTTCCCTGTTAGCAGGTCTCGGGGATTTTCTCTTTCGGTTCCCCATAGGGTGAGGTCCTCGCATCCATTCACTCCAGACAAACTCAGTGTTAGGCTGGGTGCCCTGGGACCCAAGATGCTCCCATTCACAGAGGGCCAAAAATGGAGAAAGTCAACATTACTTAGAGGGTAAACAAGAGATCCACTGACAGGTAGAAGAGAACTGAGCCATCCAGCACCTTTTTTCTTTTCTTTTCTTTTTTTTAAATAGATTTTATTTTTTTAGAGCAGTTTCAGGTTTACAGCAAAATTGAGCAGAAAATACAGAGTTCCCACATAGCCCTCCCCACCCACACATATATACTCTCCTACCCTCAACACCCCTCATCAGTGTGGCGTATTTAGTACAATCGATGAACCAACATGGGCACATTATTATCAACCAAAGTCCATAGTTTACATTAGGGTTCATTCTTGATGTTGTATGTTCTATGGGCTTTGACAAAATGCATAATGACATGCAGCCACCACTATAACATCACACAGAAGAATTTCACTGCCCTAAAAATCCCTTGTGCTCCATCTATTCATCCCTCCCTCCCTCCCTCTCTCTCCCCAAACCCCTGGAAACCACAAACTTTTTATTGTTTCTGTAGCTGAAGCACCTTTTTTCTTAAAAATTTTTTGAAATTGAAGTCTACTGGATTTACAGTGTTATGTTAGTTTCGAGCCATCGCTCACCTTTAAGCTTCAGTGCCATTATCACATCCTCTGCCTGTAACACATAAAGAATCCAGTCTTAAAAATAACTCCTTGTGGTTAGCAGGGCAGAAAGGGGAGGGAGAGTTTGGGATTAACAGATACACATTACTGTATACAAAATAGATAAACAAAGACCTACTGTATAGCACAGGGAACTATATTCAATTTCTTATAATGAGAATGGAAAATGGAGAAGAAACTGAAAAAAAAATGCATGTATGTATATGTATAACTGAATCGCTTTGCTGTACACCTGAAACTAACGTAAATTGACTACACTTCAATAAAAAATAAGAATAAAATTTAAAAAAATAACTCCTGTAATTTCGTGAAGAAAAGCACGATTCTGTTACACTGTATTTTGGAGGTTAATAGCATTTATTTGTTTGATGTAAGCATTTAAAACCCATCCCAATTTCTTTATTTAAAAGAAAAATATATATATACTTTCCCTCTTGCCTCCCTCCCGCTGCCACGGAATTGGCCTGGCTTCTTTCTTGCTGGAAGTCCTGGGATTTGCTTTATGAAAGTAGCGGCCGGTTTAGCAGCAAGGACCATTCCAGCCCCCACCCCCTTCCCACTCTCCGGAACACGGTGGAAGCTGCCAGAAGCGTGGCATTTCAGGCGCAGATGAGGTGCGAAGGTCCTTTTCTGCCAGTCATCTGCGGCTGTCTCCTCAAGGGGCCACGCGTCCCCATCCCGCTGCTGGCCAAATGGAGTTCACGACTCGGAACATGCATCCTTCGCTTTTGTCCTCAGCTCCTGCAGCTGTTTGATGAGGGGTAGGGGAGGGAGGAGCAAATCATCTCTCTTGCGGGCTGAAAAGACGTCTTGCACAATCCGTTGCTCCCAGTGGTCTTACTCGGCGCACCCCTGCAGCCGGCGCTGCACTGCGTCACCCGCCCGGGCCCCGGCGGCGCACCCAGGGCCACTCACCCCTCTGCAAACGGCGATTGGAAACGCACTTTCTCCAAGGGTAGTTTTCAAAAAGCTCAACCTTGAAAGAGTCGAGCTTTGAATTCAGACTACTCAATCCTTGGTAAAAATAAAAATTAACTTCTTTCTTTCTTACAGTGGGGGAAATAAAGGGAGAGACGGCTTTATCTGGGAGGTGCGACCGCCACCTGGTGGATGATGTTAGCTCAGCAACTAAAAAGGCTGCTTACTCTACAAAGAGTCGGTCAGTCATACATGTCTCTCTTCTGCTCAGTTGTGTTCATGGGGAGCAGCTCCGAGGAGGAGAGGAGAGGGATGGCCACCGCACAGCGTGACAGATGTTGTGATAGGGACAGTCTTGAATAGGGGTTAAGGGCGTGGGTGCAGGAGCCACACTGCCTGGTTTGAATCTCTGCTCTAGGACTTTCACGTTGTTAAGTTTGGCTGGGCTGTTAAACCTCTCCTGTGCCTCCACGTCCTCATCTGTGAAATGGGGCTGATAACAGTCCCCATCTCACAGAGTGACGGTGAGAAATCAACTGCCTACTCCCTGTAAATGCTTAGCACCAAGGCGGGTCATAGAAAGTATTCAGTATTAGTTAGTTGGTGGCATGGAGGAAAACATAGGGCTGGGGGCACCTTTGGACCTACTATGTGCTCGGCATGCAGTGGTGCATTGAGGATATGATGGTGAACAGAAACATTGCCCTGATCTCATCATCAAGTTTGTCTGGTGAGAGTGAAGGGTATGAGCAAATGAACAGCCAATGGAAGAGCAAAGCTCGTGCCTCCAGGGTCTAGCTGGGGAGTTAAACCTGGAAATGGGTAATTATAATTTGTGATGAGTTTATTCCAAGCTGGTACTCAGTGCTGTAGGAGCACAAAAGGGGCAACTCACCCACTGGGGGAGGGGGATGTTTGTGAGGAAGGGGCACCTGGAGGATGAGAAGGAGTCGCCAACTGAGGCAAGGAGAAGAGGGTTTGAGCAGTTAAAATGCTGCTCGCAATGGCTCAGAGATGAAATCAGCCTCAATGCCTTTGAGGAACTGACAGGCTGGGTAGGGCTGGAGGCCAAGGGCGATCTGAGAGGAAGGTGAAGATGCAGGCAGGGGCCAGCTCCCCGAGAGGGCCCTACGGGGCCATGAAGGGGAACGTACTTTGTCGTCAGAGCAATGGGGAGCCATGGAGAGGTTAAGGAGGGGGAGGAAGGTCAAAAGTGGAGAATGACCTTGTCATGTCAGTGGACCGGCGCAGGTGGGACGTCCTGCTGCAAAGGGTTGATTACCTGTATGTGGGAGGAAGTTGGCTACGTAAGTGGTGGGGTGAACCGGCGCACGCTTCCTCTCTGTTGTCAGAAGAGTAAAGTCAACGGAAGCCGGTGGAGCTGATGTGGAGAAGCCGGTGCCATCGCGTGGAAACACGCTCACCGCCGGGATGGTTTCTTTCGAAATGGCACCAACAAGGTGGGGCGGGGGACGGGAGAGGGTCAGAGGTCTGGCCCCAACGACTCTAACAGAGGAAATAAACAGCTCTTCCTTCTGAATGTAGCTACGGAAAATGAATGTGTATCTCCACTAAGGGACTTAGTAAAGAGAAACAACGGGGCTGACAGAGACACCCAGCTGGGACTGGGACACCCACATCCATCCTTATTCTTAGGACCCAAGTCCCATCACCTCCCTCTGCACCGGGTAGGACAGAGCAGGGAGAGGAGGAAGTCAGGAAAGGAGGAACATACTCTTGGCACAGATCTCGTGTGGAAGAGATGGTCCTCGTTTTACCCTTCATCCCTGCTACCCTTGCCCTTTTATAATTTGGCCATTCATTTAGTTGCAGGCAGACCTCGTTTTATTGTAGTTTATTGCACTTCACAGATTCTGCTTTTTTACAAACTGAAGGTTTGTGTCAGCCCCGCGTGGGACAAGCCTCCTTGCGCCATTTTTTTTCCAACAGCATGTGCTCCCTTATTGTCTCTGTGTCACATGTGGGTAATTCTCCTCATAATTCAAACTTGTTCATGATTAATCTGTTTGCTACGGTGATCACTGATCTTTGACGTTAGTACTACAACTCGCTGAAGGCTCAGATGATAAGCAATTTTGGGCAATAAAGTATTTTTAATTAAAGTATGCACTTTTTAGACATAATGCTATTATTGGACACTTAATAGGCTACAGTATAGTGTAAACATAACTTTTACATGCAGTGGGAAACCAAAAAAAATGTATAACTTGCTTTCCTGCAGTATTTGCTTTATTGTGGTGGTCTGGAACTAAACCCACAGTATCTCTGAGGTCTGCCTGTATTTTGTTATTAATACAATAAATGAATGTGGAATGCTGGTGTGTGCCAGGCACTGTGTTGGGCACCTGAGTACACGCTGTGGGAACAAAAAGGTCAGGGTCCTCATTTCATGTAGCAATTGTGGGGGTTGTGGGGCGAGGGTACCATACCATTCAATAAACACGTAAACCACTGAATAGGAAAGACTGATTTCAGATGGTGGTGAAGACCATGTATGAGGGAGGGATTGGGGACAGGAGCTGCTTTGGAGAGAGGGACCCAGAGTGGGTGCTCTCAGGAGGGGCCTACGGGCCGAGACTTGAATGGTGACAAGGTTCTGGCTATGTGAACCCCTTTCACCCACCAGGCTCTCTTGCAACCTGCTGGTCATCCCACAGGCGTCCGTTTGTGCCGATCTCTAGCGGAGCATGAGGAAGGCCCCAGGTGACAGTCAGCTCTGTGACTGTTCCATGTGCGCAGCCTCGTGAGGCTCAGTGGCGTCAGTCCACAGTCCACCCTACATTTGTCCCATCCTTGCTCTGGCCAGGGGGCTCTAGTTTGTGTTACATCTGTTGTCTCTTCCACCAAGAAAAAAAAAAAAATCAACCACTGGATGAAAAAGAAACATAAATCTGTTCAAAAGAATTCG
Source organism: Camelus ferus (assembly GCF_009834535.1). Lineage (NCBI taxonomy): Eukaryota > Metazoa > Chordata > Mammalia > Artiodactyla > Camelidae > Camelus > Camelus ferus. The sequence goes on along the minus strand of NC_045717.1, from coordinate 5,174,044 downwards.
AGAGCTATTGCAGTGGTAAGACCTTGAGGGGCCCAGATCCCAGGGACAAGAAAAGCAGTGTGATGGCTCAGTGTTCAGTGTAGCTCCCCTCACTGGGTGTTGCTGGCTTGTGAGTGGCAGCCTAGAGGCTTGGAAATTGAGCAGAGCTACAGGCAGTCTCATGGGCTAAAGGAATAAAACCTGGAGTCCAGGGCCAGCCCAGGAGGGTCCTAATAAGTGTCCTGGACTTTAAGTTGGGACACCTGAAGAGCTATACTCTAAAGAGTAACGTCAAACAAGACATACACCGGCTTATATAGAGACTGAAGCCAAGCTACAAACAACTCAGTTCCTGATAGGATTAAGATGAACTCCCCCTACCTTAACTTCCTGCCAGAAACAAAAGTAAATCCTCCATGGAGAAAGATAATATCATCCCAACCCTCAGATAATCTCTATAATTTTAAATGTACAGTGTCTGTCAATTAACTAAACAAACAAACAAACAAACAAACAAACTCCCCATCATAAGAGGATTCAAAGTCAAATAACAAAAAACAAGAGAGGGGAAAAAATTAGTGCAGTCACCATAGTGGTATTAAAAATAACTCTGATCAATATGTTCTAGAAAAGATTCTGAGAAATTCTGAAGAAGATAATTTGGCAGGACAGAAATGGAAATTCTAGAAATGAAAAACATAATAACTGAAATTTAGAACTCAGTGAGGGAGTTTAAAGGCAGGTTAGATGGTACTGAAGAGAGGATTCGTGAACTGCTATACAGATCAGTAGAAAATAACCAGATAGAAGCTTTGATAAACAGGTGGAAACTACAGACAAGAGCAAGAGAGATACATGGAACAGAGTAAAAAGATTTAACATGTGTAGCGGTGAGTCACGACTTGAGTAGATGAAATAGCCAAAAAAATAATGGTGTAGAATTCACCAAAACTGATAAATGCTATAAAATCACATATTCAAGAAGCACTATGATGTCTAAGCAGGACAGATACGAAGAAAATCATGCCTTGTCCTATCGATGTTAAACTACTGAAAAGCAAAGACAAAAAGAAAATCTGAAAAGGAAGCAGATGAAAAAAGAATGCATTACTTTCCAGTGGGGGCAGTAATAGGACTGACAGCTGACTTCTCAAAAGGAATAGTAGAACTCATCAGACGATAGAATTTCTTCAGAGTGCTGAAAGAAAATAGCTGGCAACTTTGAATTTGATACCGCCACAGGGTGTTAAAAAAGAACTGGGAAACAACAGAGGGAATCAACAAAGTCAACATTGATTCTTTGAAAAGGTTAATGAAATTGGTAAATTACTGTTGAGACCAAATCAAAAGAAGTGCATAAATTATCCATATCAGGAATGAAAAGGGGGATATCACAATGCTCCTAGAGACATTAAGAAGAAAACGAAAGCATATTTGAACACTTTTTTGCCATCAAGTTTTAAAGGCTAGAAAGAATGAAAAAATTCATAGAACACAATTTATTGAAACTGACCCCAAAAGAAATAGAAATCTAAACAATCCTATAGTTACTAAAAACCTCTCACAAAGAAAGCTCCATGCCAAGATGTCTTTATGGGTGAATTCTACCAAATACAGAAGAAAGAAGTCATTCTCTCTCATGAACGTAGAAGTAAAAAGTCTAAACAAAGTATTAACAGATCAAATTTAGAAGTACACCTAACATATCAATTGATAAACAAGTAGGATTTATTCCAAAATGCACGGTTGGTTTAACATTAGAAATCAATTAATGTAATTCATCGTATTTACAAAATAGAGAAGTAAAATCATATAATCATCTCAATAGATTATAGCAAAAGTATTGGATAAAATTTAACACCCATTTATTACCAAAAACTCTCAGAAAATTAAAAATAGAAGGGAACTTCCTTAATCTGTTAAATGATATGACAAAAAACAAACCTACAGCACATATTAAACTTAATAGTGAAACACTGAAACTTCCTTTTGAGATCAGAAACAAGACAAGGATGTTCACTACCATCATTTGTATCATTTGTAGTCAACCTCCTATTGGAGGTTTTAGCCAGAGTCAGCTGGATACCCACATGGACAAATGAGTAATCTTGACACTCTGTATCATACTATTCATAAAAACCAGTTCCAGATGTGCAGACAAAACAATAAAGCTTCTAGAAGATAACTTCTAGGAGAATATCTTGGAATAGGTGAAGATTTATTTAACCAAACACAAAAAGTATAATCCTAAAGAAAAATATTAATATTTTTGACCACATTAAAGTTAACATTTTTTATTTATTAAGAGTCCATTATGAGAATAAAAAGGTGAAGTGCAGATGAGAAAAAATTTGCAATACATACAAATAACCAATAGCTAAAATACAGAATATAAAAAGAATTCCTCTTAACGAATGAGAACAAGATAAGAACCCCAAATAGAAACAGACAAGATATTAAAGCGCAAAAGATAACATCCAATCGCCAATGAGCTCAGCTTCATACAGCATCAGGGAAACGCAAATTACAAGAAGGCAATACCACATTGTGATGGCTAATTTTATGTGTCAACTTACCCAGATATTTGGTGAAACATTCTAGACATTTCTGTGAAAGCATTTTTCAGATGAGATTAACATTTAAACCGGTAGACTTTAAGTAAAACAGATTACTCTCCATCATGTGGATGGACATCATCCAATTGGTTGAAGGCCTTGATAGAAAAAACAGAAAAAAAAAAATGACCTCTTGAAGAAGGGTGAATTTAGCTAGCAGATGGTCTTCAGACTTGAACTCCAGTATCCATTCTTCCCTGGGTCTCTGACCTGCTAACCTAGAAGATTTTGGACTTGTCTACGAACACATGCACAACCCCTCCATTGGTTCTTTTTCTAGAGTCCCCCCCGCCCCACCCGAGTGGTCTGTTCCCTCAGCTCTGCACCTCCCCCCTCCCGAGTGGTCTGTTCCCTCAGCTCTGCACCCCCCCCCCCAGTGGTCTGTTCCCTCAGCTCTGCAGCCCCCTCCCCCCGCCTCCCAGCAGAGGTCCGGCGCCGGGGTCCCCCCTCCTCCCCGCGTCGCCCGCCCCCAGTCGCTCTCCGCCGGTGGCTGAGGGCAGTTGGCGGCGGTGCCCGACGACGGCAGCGATGGCGGCGGCCGGCCGGGAGCGGGAGCGGGCGCGCTTCGTCTACGTGACCCGCTTCGGCTCGCACCAGTGCGGCAGCGTCCTGCGGCTGGGCGGCCGGCGGGCTCAGGGCCGGTGGACCCCCGGGCTCGGGGCGGGCCGCAGCCGAGAGGAGCCGCGGGAGGCGGCGGCGGCGGCGGCGGCGGCGGCGGCGGCGGGAGGCGGGGAGATGCCCCCCGGCTCCCGGCCCAGGGCCCCCGCTGCCTCCTCCCCGGAGCGGGCGTCGAGCGCGCGGAGCGGGCCCCGGCCGGCGGCGCATGCAGGTGGCGCGAGGGGCCGGGCGGGCGGGGCCTCGGGGTCTGTGGGGATGGCCGGCTGGCGTCCGTCCCCCCCGGGCAGCCGTCCCTCCGGGCGTCCTGGTGCCCGGACGGTCGGCTTCCTGTCAGCCTTCCCCGGGGGGCCGCTCGGGCCGTCGGCGGCTGGCTCCGCCCTCCTGTCAGCCTGGACGGAGGGACCGGGCCGGGCCCGCGCTTCGGGGCTGCCCCAGAGGGCGCCGCCTGCACGGGAAGGCCCGAAACTGAGCCCTGAGGTCGGACTCTGAGACGAGAGGCTGTTGGATGGGGTCCCTGAAGCCCCTCAGAGTGAGGGGGTCCCCGGCTTGCTTGTCCATGTGCCTTTCAGGAGTCACTGAATTTACAAATTAGCCCGAGGAGAACCGGCGTCGTCAAAATGATGTCATCTCCTCTTTGAGAACGGGAGACGACGTCTTTCCATCTTCCCTCTACTTTTGTGTCTCTCAGGGATGTTTGATATTTAAAAATTTTCCTTCTATAAGTTTTTAAAATAGTTTTATTTTATTTTAGCATCTAAGTCTTGTTTTGAATCTAGGAGGAATTCCTGTGATACTTGTTGTCGTTTTCATATTTGTCAGATTTGGGGAAGGGGGGACTTACTTTTTATTATTTGAGGAAAGTACTTTTTTTTTTTTTTTTAATGGAGGTACCGGGGAATGAACCCAGGACCTTGCACATGCTAAGCACACGCTCTCCCACTGAGCTGTACCTCCATATCCTGTAGGGTTTATTCTATATCGTGTAAATTTATTCCTAGGTAGTTGATCTTCTCTGCTGCTGTACATGGGGTTTCCCTCTTGCATAATGTCCTCCAAATGTTCATTAATTGTGTATGTAAAGCGTCTTGATAAAACAACAGCAATAACAACGTTGAGGAGATTTGAGAAAGTTATCCACCTGGTAGTACCCCACCACAATCAGGATCTAAAACATTTCCATCGACTCAAAAAGTCCATTCCTCTACCCATGCTTAAAAAAAAAAATAGTTTATTGAGATACAGTTCACAGTCCACTCAGTTTACCCAAGTAGATAATTGAGTGGTTTTTACAGTGTTGTGCTACCATCATCGCAGTCAATTTAGAACATTTTTACTACCTCCTCAAAAGAAACCCTGTAACCATTAGTCATTGATCATCCCCCCTTCACTGCCCTCCCCTCCCCCCAGCCCCAGCTGTAAAACGCTGAACTTCTTTCTGTCTCCATAGATTTGCCGATTCTGGATACTTAGTATAAATGGAATCATACAGTATGTGGGCTTTTGTGACTGGCTTCTTTCAGTTAGCCTATTGGGGTTTTTATGTTAATTTCTGATCCCAGTACTTCGCTGAATTCTTTTAGTATTTGGGTTAGTTTTATCATTGATACTGAAGATTTTCCAGGTATATTACTTGTAAATGGATCACTTTATTTCTTTTTAACCCGTTTTTCTGCCTCCAATTGACTTGTTTGTCTAACTGCGTTGGCTAATACTATGAGTATAATGTTGAATAGTAGTGGAGATAGCATCCTTGCCTTGTTTCTGATCTTAGAAGAAATACTTCTAGTATTTTCCCATTAAATAAGGTATTGGCTTTAAGACTAAAGCATATATATTTAAAACATTAAACTGTATTCCTCAGTTTTTATTTTCTTTCGTGTTTTTATCATGAATGGGTGTTGAATTTTGTCAGAGGCTTTCTTAGATCTGTGGTGATATATTTTCCATTAGATTTATTAATATGGCATATGATACAGGTGGACTTCCTAAGCTTGAACCAACTTTGCCTTCCTGAAATATATCCCATGTGGTTATGATGTACTATTTTCTTAACATTGTTGGACTCTGTTTGCTAATAATTTATTTAGGATTTTTGCATTGGTGTTTGAAAGAGGTATCTATAGTTTTTCTTTGTACTTCATCTGACTTAGCTGTCAGTTATATTTAGTTCATAAAAGGAATTAAGAATTTTTCCTTTCTTTTCAATGTTCTGGAATAATTTGGAGAACATTGGGACTATCTGATGTTTGAAGATGTGGTAGAATTCTTCTGTGAAACCATCTGGGTCTAGTGCTTTTTATGGGCTAATTCCTTAATAATTTTCTCTGTAACTTCTATGGAAATTGGTCCCTTCATACTTTCTAACTCTAATGGGTCAATTTTGGTAACCTGTATTTTCTTAGGAAATTATCCATTTCATGTAGATTTTTAAACATTTATTTGCATAGACGTCTGCAAATTAGTATCTTATGATTTTTAAAAATTTCTTGTGTTTCAATGGTTATTTCACCCTTTTCATTTTTTTCATATATGTGTTTTTTTCTTTTTCTTGATCAAGTTAGCCAATGTTTTATTTTATTAATTTTTTTAAATTCAGGAATTTTGTTTGTTAATTAGGTATTTTGTTTCTCTAGACTCCTAGACTAGATAATAAATGCTAAAGATATAAAGAAAATAATAAATAAAGATAAATACTACAGATAAAGTATTTCCTTATGTGTTTTCTTTTGGTTTATTTTGTTATTTTTATGCTTTCATTTTGAGCAAGAAATTTAACTCATTTATTTTTTCTTCCTTTTAATTGGTAACAATTTAGTTTAGTGCAAGGAATTTTTTTTTCTAACCACTACTTTAGATTCCATAGATTTTAATATATAGTGTTTTTATTGTCACTATTAAATTTATTTTTGTAATTTCAGTTTGTATTACCACTTTGAATCTAGAGTTGCTTAATAGATTTAATTTTTTAATTTCCAGGACTTTCTTTTCTTTCCTTTCCTTTTTCTCTTTCTTTCTTTCTTTCTTTCTTTCTTTCTTTCTTTTTTTTTTTTTTTTTGGCTAGTTAACTCTAGTTTTATTGCATTGTGCTCAGAATGTTGTTTGTAATGTCTCCACTTTATATATCTTACCGATGTTTTCTTTGTGACCTAATTTATGAACTTTCCTTTTTGTTCTTTTTCTTCTCTAAAAGCCATGAGATTAGAAGACTGTCCCTTTAAGTCATACTTGTCCCTTTAAATCATGCTACCTTAATCAAGTTGGTTCCATTAAATTGCATGCTTTTGGTACTTTATGTGGTATCTCGCCTTTTAAATTGTACATTGAAATGCTTCTGGTAGTCTGTGTTGCGATCTGCCTGGTTATGCTTTAGTATTTTCACATTTAGGGTGAATTTAATCTTTCTGTTGGTTGCTCCAGCTCTCCTGCAGGCACCTTTTCTAGTGTCCTTCCTTTCTCTCCCTTGCTGGCTGCAAAGCCCTGCTTAGGGTGATGTTGGAGCAGATGGGATCATAGTACCGCAGTTTAACAACTTTTCTCATTTTACTTACGTTTATTTTGCAGTTTCAGCGTTCTCTGTTTTCAAGTAATGCAGAGGGTGTGGTTTTCTGTAGAACTTTTGTAATGTAAAGTTGTTTGGTGAGAAATCTGGGAAGTTGATTACCCCACTGGGCATTGTGTTCAGCTACCCAGAAGTTCTGCATTGAAAGGTTTTGAACAAGAGAAGTGATGGGAAAGATTTACTTAGTTCACGCTGTGTACCAGAGATAAACTGGAGGCAGACAAGACTCAAGTCCAAGTTAAGAAGTATATAAATATTTTGTCTGGTGTCCTTTCAGAACTTACTTAATTTTACTTTGATAATTTAACTTACTTAAATTTAGTTTGATAATTTGGAAGTGTAAAGCTGTACTCTGTGTAAGTTGATTGGCTCCTGGGAGTGAGCTATGGTGGGAAGCCTTCAGAGATTCTTCATCAGGGGCACTGTTTTAGACTTCATACCACTCCAGAGATTCCATAGTTAAAAGGCACTCAAGGTTTTTTTTTTTTTTTTTTTTTTTGCCGCTATGCTGCTGATTTAAAAATTCAGGGGTAGCCCGAGACACCTTAGCACTAGGTTTCCAGCTCCTTTGAATAACAAGAACAGATGAAAGATTTATTCTAGGAATTGGACAGAGTGTGGTGGTAGCGGTGGTGGTGGTGAACTCTTCATCTTTGAAGCAGAGAGAGCAGGAAGTAAGGAAAGAATAAAATGCATCAGGTAAAAAGCCTGACTGCGTTAACACAGACAGATCAAAGAGACGTGTGGCAGTCCAGCACTAAGACAGTGGATTGGAAATGAAGCGCGTTGAAAAACAGACGAAGAGGCTCAAAATAGAACTCAAGAGACATTTATAATTGTCTACTCTCAGGATAGTGAGTCCTTTAAAGTATGTGCTAACCTTGATATGTTACCTTGTCAATCTCCTCTTTTAAAATTAGGTTTAACTCAGGAGGATTTGGCTAAAAAGTTTGACTTCCCCATACCTTTGAATGAAGCTTCCAAAATAATGAAGAAAAAGAAAAAGGTATATTATTGTAAAGGGGAATAAGTGATATTTTGAATTTTAGATTAACCTGTTTAAATACAAATGTGTAAAGATACTCAGGACAGGAAAAGTAATGCCATAGTCTTTCCAGTGTTTGAAGATACAAAACAATTTTAACCAAAATGTAACCGACTGGGAGCTTTTTCAAAGCATGAAAATATATGTTCCATAGAATATAACAAACTGATAGTGTAACATAAGAAAATCAGTGGATTTCACAGAAAAGAATAATGTATCTGTATTGGTGCCATATTGCTCTTTTAAAGACAAGGGATGTGCGTTAAGTTTCTAGCAGAAAAGCTGACAAGCGTGAACCTTTATAATGAACCATTTTCCATTTTCATCTCTGGTTGTCCAGATGTCATGGTAACTGGAATGTTTTAAACATATTCAAGATCAGCTGCTCTGCTAATCTTTGTTTCCCACCATGGTATTTTACTCTTCAGGTTAAAGAAATTGTTAGTTGATAACAACACACGAAATCATATTATTTCTGAGCTTTGAGTTTGATTTCCAATCCATGTATAGTATACAATAGCATTCAGAGTAACTAACCCGTGCAGCAGGTGTGCTTTGAGTGGGCATTTAACCTTCCCATTATACTGAGAAATCTTTCTTCCAAGAACCAATTCCTCTTGGGCAATAGCCAATATATACTTACACCTACTTTGTGCCAAACGGACAATGGGGTAAGTGCTTTACATATACTTTTCATTCATTCTAATAACCCAATGTGTGAAGTTGTTCCTAGATGAGATTAAAACACTTGCCCAGTGTCAAGCAACTGGTTTAAGTGGCAAAGCCAGAATTTGAGCCTGGATCTATTTGTTTGCTTCCATAGTCCGCATTCTTCCTGTTCAAGTATATCCATGCTCTCTAGTGCGTTTGCTTTGGTGTGTCCTAGGAGAAAGGTTAAAAATTAACTAGAATAAAATACACAAATAAATCATTGTCCAGTGGTTTAGACATATGAATAGAAACTCACTATCTTTATTACCTTTCAAAACAAAAGTGAGTATGTTGATACCATAGAACATTATGGACATTGCCTTTGAAGGAAGACTTCATCCAGGACAGTTAATTTAAATACTACAGAGAGGAAATGCTCGGAAGTTGGAAAAAGATATCAGAGAATTCAGTGATCATGGGAAAACAATTATGTTTAAGTTTTAGTCTCTAAGTGTAAGATTGCTTTATAATGATAATACCAAATTGGCATGCAGCACAGTTGAGTCAATCCCAATTGCCTGTATCGAAATGTATTCCTTGATTCTCTGCTCAGTGTTCCTTAACTATGCTTATCTTTTTAAGGCTTCAGTATGGAATGGAGTGTACAAAGTCATTTGTAAAATGCTTGAAGAAAATGAAAAATATAGACTCAGGCTGAAATCTCAACAATTACCTGGTGGAAGTAAGTTAACACGATTTTTATTGTATTAAAGAAGACTGGCTTCTCTAACAGTTTAGTTACCCTTGGGTCATGTTAGACCGGTAGTTTTCCTGATCGTCACGTTCAATGTATAGAACTGTAGAAACAAGGCTACCATATTATCACTGTTCGCCATAGTTGATGATGTCACTTACGTGTGGAATCTGAAAAATGATATAAATGAACTTATCTACTAAACAGAAACAGACTCACAGACATAGAAAACAAACTTACGCTTGCCAAAAGGAAAAGCGAGGGGAGGGATCAATTAGGAATTTGGGATTTGCAGATACTAATTCCTGTATATAAAATAGATAAACAACAAGATCCTACTGTAGAGCACAGGGAACTATATTCAATATGTTGTAATAACCTATAATGAAAAAGAATGTATATATGCACATACATATGTATATAAAACTGAATCTCTATGCTGTACACCAGAAACTAACACAACACTGTAAATCAACTATACTTTAATTAAAAAAAAAAGGAAGTACAGAACATTGTGGAGCTGTGAGTGTGGAGTGGACTGCAGGTGTGGGTATGAGTGAGAGGGTGCAGGGGTGCATGTTGACTGGACCTCACCGAGCGAAGGGAACGTGCTTGTCTATTAAATCTGAATTTGATGCCAACTTTTTAATACAGATTACAAAACTCATCCATATTGATGAAGAAAAACGTTTAATCTGCATTCTAGAAGTGTACATTTTGTGTCACTTTGTACTTCCACTTCCTTTTCGTGATGCTGCCGTCCAATGTAATGCATTTAACAAAATCTGCCCTCGAGTTATGGCCCTGATGTCATTATTTCATTCCTGGAAAACAACTCATAAATTAAAACGTTCTAAAGCTGCATCAATATTGAGTTGATATTGTGGCCAGAGCAAAATTAGATGTAATCTAGTGTGTTTATTAAAGTAGTTGAAAGTTCTGGATTCTCAAACAGTTAAGTTGGATAAAACTTATGTAACTAATAATGCCACATAAATTGGTGAATCATAAGTTGTTTTCTTTCCTTCATATGCATATCCTAATATATATGTTATCGTGCTTCTGTAAGTTTTTAGCAGTCATTCAATGACAAGTTTTATTTTGACAGTCAGTAAATCTGCAGAATTAGATTTTGTGAAGAATATTTTCATAAGATAATAAGCAGAACAGATTGCCGGGTTTTGTAAGCAGTCTAACACTGGAACCTCATCACTCTTCCTGTAATATTGCATCAGTAATAACACACATTGTTTGCAATAATGGCATATAAACTAATATTCACATTAGTGGTGCTCTGCTTTACTTTTCTCATCCAGTTAAGAAGAAGAATGAGGCAGGAGAGGGACTTATGAGGAAAAAAGTAGCCAGTGGTTTTGTAGGTGACAAGGATGTTTGAATAGACAGAGAAATGTGCAAAAAACCCAGACTTTTTTTTCTGAGTGTTAATCCAGATGCAATTACTTGAATAAACATACTAGATTACGTCTAATTTTGCTCTGGCCATAATCTTGAGCTTGTCGGGTTCTCTTGTGCCTCAGCAGTAGGCCTTCTGCTGAACATCAAATGACCTAAGGATTATTTAGCAACTTAAAATAATATGCTGTGTTTTCTAGAAATACCCTCTTATAAACAAAAGGTTACGTAAATCCTTTTTTAATTAGAATTTTAAGCCAGATTATAAAAACTAATAATTATATTTTAAAAATGTATTATAACTCTTATTCTTCAATTTGTATTTATTAATGAGAAAACCAGTGCCAAAGACTAATTTGAATTTTCCTTACATTTTATGTTGTTTCTAGACTCAGATTACACAGGATGAACCTTCTTGAAATCCTCTGGTAAGAATCCATTTAGATAACTATTAAAAAGTGTAGACTTCTTTCTTCCCTCTTACATCCTACCGTCTCCAATCTTTACTGCATGCCCATTGCTAATTCCAGCCCGTTTCCTTCCTTAAACCCAGTGCTTGGCACACAGAAGGGACTTACTCAATACTTGTTGAAATTTAATACACTCTTTTTGGGCCCCGTCTTCACAGTGCTGTTGAAACTTCTGTCTCCATGGTCCATGTTGTTTTTTTCTTTTTTCTTTCTTCTTTCTGAACACGCTGTCACATTTAATATTCTATTACTACTACTCCTTTAATTTCCTCCTTTCTTATTGTCCTGAAGACTATGTCATGGTCCTCTTCCTGCCTTTCTGACTGTATTTTCTGTGTATTTTTTTTTTTTTTTTGAGGATAGAAAGGAACAGCTTTATTGCTTTGCCAGGCAAAGGGAGTCACAGCAGGGTCATGCCTTAAAGACTGTGAGCCCCTATTTTCTGTGTATTTTTAATTTGCCCCTTTAGCTACCATCTAATAACAGGAAATGCTGCCCTGGGAGTAATTGTTGGTCCTACTCTGTCTTTACATATTTATTCTGAGACCACTCACCCATTTTATAGCTTTAGTCCCACTTTCTTGGCGTATGACCCTTAAATCTCTATTCTACTCCTGACCTCTGTTCTTGTACCTCTGAATTCATTTAGGCTGTTCTACAGTTACTTTTTTTTTTTTTTAAATTGAAGTACATGCAGTTACAATGTGTCAATTTCTGGCGTACAGCACAATGTCCCAGTCATGCATATACATACATGTATTCATTTTAATACTCTTTTTCATTAAAGGTTATTACAAGATATTGAATATAGTTCCCTCTACAGTTACTTTTAAACACCACATGTTTTAAACTGAGCATATCAACTCCTCCCCCTCCCTTTTTTTTCAACTGTGCCCTGGTTTACTAATCACCTGGGTTCATCCCATTCTTAGGGATAGGTTACACCCAGTGTGGTGGGGTTTGGAACGTAGTAGAAAAGGTAAGTAAGGAGGGCCTTGGAAACGAGAAATTAGATTTTTATAAGTGGGAATATGGGGGAAGGGTGTGTACTTTAGACACGGACATGAGCATATTCATGGAGTCCAAGAAGATGTTTAGGAATGCAGTTTGGTTAAAGCTTGTTTAAGGGAGTTGTAGTGAAGAAAGGTATACAGTACACTGAGACTGTATTTCAAATGGTCTCACATGAATATTTGGCCAAGAGTTTATTCTCAGTTTAGTAGGCAGTGAAGAAACATGGAACATTTCCTTAACCCTTTATTCCAAATGATTTCAAATGTACAGAAAGATTGCAGGGAAAATACATAGAACTCCAGAGTACCCCTCACCTAGGCTTACTGGTGTTTGCATTTGCTTTATCTTTCTCCTGCTCCTCTCTCTCCTTCTCTCCCTCTCTGTGTTTGTGTGTGTGTGTGTATAAAGTATTGCCCCCTGATACTTTGGTGTGTGTATCCTAAGAACAAAGATTTTTTTAATAACCGCACTACAGTTGCCAAATTCAGGAAATTTAATATTTTTCTAAGACTTTAACCTATATTCTATATTCCAATTTTTTTCAATGGTGATAATAATTTCTTTAATGGGATATTTCTTCTGATACCAGCTCTGGTTGAGGATCATGTGCTGCGTTTCATTGCCATGTGTCTTTAGTCTTCTTTAATCTGTACAGTTCTTCAGCCTTCCCTTGTTTTTTATGATAATGACATATTTGAAGAATGTAGGCCAGTTATTTTTCATGCTCCCTCCGTACTTGCTGATATCTTCTCATGACTTGATCCATATTTTGCATTTTGACTGGAACGTTACATAAGCAGTCGTGTCATTTCTTCCTCAGAAGCTCACATCTGGAGTCATGTGACCTTCATTTATCCCTTATTGATGATATTAACTTTGATATTGGTTAAGATGTCTGTTTCTCCACTACACATGGTTACTATTTTTCTTTTTATAAGTAATAAGTATTTTATGAAAAGATAATAAAAGACTGTGCAAACCTCTTGTACATCATCAGTATGGAACATTTTAAAGCGGTGGGTTGATCAGATCTGTGTTTTCAAAAGAATCAAATGTCATTTTGTGAAGAGGTTTGGGATAGAGACCAGACACGAAGTGAAAAAGATCTGGGGATTGTAGCAGCTGTCCGAGTGAGAAGTGAAATGCACTTACTGAGAGTGGAGAGGAGACAGGTGACTAGATGTAGGGGAAGATGAGAGATGATACTGAGGTTGGAGAATGAGTACCTAAGAAATAAGGAAGTCAAGAGAAAGAGCTGGTTTTGTGAAGTTACTGAGTTTTATTTTGGCGTGTAAATTTTAGGTAATTTCACTCAGGTGAAAATTCCAAGCAATTGGAATTCACAGTGGAGCCAGTGTGCTGTCTATGCTGCATAAAGGTCATGTGTAGTTCTAGTAGATGTAGTGAGGATGGAGGGAGAGAAGAGGACTGAGGATAGAATGTCAGGCAATGTCTACAATGAGGAGGAGGTCTCAGTCCCTCAAAGAGGGACTTAATTAGGAGGACAGAAAGAAATGATTGTAGGGCTGAGGGGGACGCAAATGAGATCAAGGGACTGGCAGTTCAAAGGAGGGCTGTGACGTTGCTCAGGGACAGTCAGGGGTACAGAAGGTAGGAGTATAGAAATACACCAGCTGAGCACACTTTGAGGTTCCCGCACTGAGAATAAAGCACAAGGTCCACGTGATGACGGTGTCCCCGCGATGACCTTGCTTGTGGGAGGCTGAGGTGGCCTGGAGTAAAGGCCTGTGGTATAGTGTTTTTGTGACACCGTTCTTGTAATTGGGGCTGTTGAAGGCACCAAGGGTATTGGCAGGAGGAGTTGGAGTGGAGAAGAGAAGTATGAGTTGCACAGTGAGTCCATCAGAAGCTTTTCATGGGCAACTAGACAAAGTAAGTTATCAACGCAGTGAAAGCAGGGAGTGGCTAACTGTTACTTTGCAATCTTAGAAATGTTAGAACTTTTCAGTGACCACTGATTATGACATATTAATAAGATTCAATTTTGTCATCTTTTATGTAGGATTAACCTATCTTTGGATCTGTTTACCAAAGAAGATTTTGAAGAATTTAAAGATGGAACTTTATTGAATCATATTTATGTATTAATTTTGGTGTGTTTTGTTGGAATTGGGACTTTAATTGTTGAATAGAAAAAAACTACATTCTCTATAAATTAGTATTTCTTTGCAAATTAATAAAAATTTTAGCTAAATATTATTCATACACATACAGTTGTTATTTCTAGAATGAATACTATTCCATACTTGTTCAAATTAATATTTTACATAAAATTTATATTAGCGTATCAGTATAACTGCATGCATTTAAAACGCCAACTTTCCCCTCTTATTAATGAGTCTGCAGCTGCCTCTTTATTCATCCCTTCATATAAATTTAACTGTTTTAAGTTGAATTTGGATTCACTTAAATTATTTTTGGCTTCCTCACTTTTTCTAAATTTCTCAATTACTTTATGGTCAAAACCTATAATTTACATAGTAACAATTATTTTGGATGTTTAAACTAATAGTTATTTTGAGCCATCTTTTCTTACTGGGGAAAGTTAGTAAATTTATTCAAACTCTAGATATTTCCTCTATCTCTTTAAATTTTTATTTAATAAGTTCTGGTGAAAATATATTAAATGTCTCTTTTGTTAAATAGAATATAGTAAATATAATACAGCTGTTCTTTGCTGACACGTCACTGAATAGCAACTGTAGTTTATTTTTGGTTCTGTAGTTCCAGAAGGGGTTCATGATGCCTGCATTAAGTCACCCCACGTTACTCAGAGGTCCTGCCTTTCCTTCATCTCTAGCCCAGAGTCTCTTTGTCCGATCTGCGTGAGTAGGAGCACTCACTTGCCAAATATGTACGTGACTCTTCCTTTCTTCTGCTTAGACCAAAGGCATTTTTTGTTTGTTTGCTTATTTTTTTATGAGGGAGGAGGTAATTAGGTTTTAAATTAAAAAAAATTATTTGTCTGTTTTTCAGTGGAGGTACTGAGGATTGAACCCAGGACCTTGTGCATGCTAAGCATGCACTCTACCACTGAGCTATACCCTCCCTGCTAGACCAAAGGCATTTTATTTTAGCCCAATAGTCCAGTATTTGCAACTTTTGTTTTGGGGTCTGCAGTGGGTGTTTAATGCTTAGCTGTGCAGGGTGGAGAGGGAAGAGATCTTTAAGTAGTTCAAATTAAGGATTTGGTGAATACAGAATAGAGGAGAAACATGTCAATACTTCAGAATATTACTTAGCCATTTATTCCAGCCACCTGAAAGATTGTAGGTGAGTTTTTAGAATTATGAAGAAAAACCAATGGGATCTTTTACCAAAGAAGCTAACTAAAATCCAAGATATTTTCCCATCTGGCGTAAACTGAAGAAAGGTTAAAATTTGGGAAAAGTTTTGGGTAACCTAAGAGTCTTTGAGAGTTGGTTTATAACACAATGGTGAGAGACGAGCTTTGAGTTTGGGAGCCAGGCCTGTGGGAGTGGAAGTGGAAACATACTAGTGCAGCACTTATTACGGGGAGGATGCCCGACAGTGGGCTGTGCCGCTGCGGCGGCATCCCTAGAGCCTACGTCAGGAAACTGTATAAATTTGCTTCTCAGACTTCCTACCACAGGGGGCGCGATCGACGGACGGCCCACCTGTACTGCACTGTGAACCAACTGCTGCGTTTGTGTGAGGCCCTGCTTCCCAACTGGTGGCCCCCGGCCAGTGATTAAGCGGGGGGGGGGGGTGGGATATTAAGGCAGGCACGTTTCTGTGAGACAGGCCTTGAAGACTCCCAACTTGCCTTGCGGAAGCTTTCTTAGAACCACAGCCGAGAGTGTGTAAGACTTTTCCTACCCAACCGTCTTTCCTTTCCTCTCCCCTGCAGAGGTCAGTCCTCCATCATGGTGGGGTGGCTCTCCCGGCCCCCCTTGCTCTCTCTCAGTTTTCTCTCATAGGCATCTCTCCAGTAAATACCTGCACATCTGATTCCCCCTTAGCATCTGTTTCTGAGAGGACTCAAATGAACACAAGCGATGTCAGGAGGGGTCTGACAGAGCAGGCAGTGAGATGGGGCGCTGAGGTGGTGTATTTACCAGCCGCCTGGCAACAAGATACCTTGCTGGGCGGCATGTGCAGTATGGATAGTCCCTGGCACATGGTGGCCGTCCTGTTCTTAAAGATCTCACCTGAGGTCACTTGGAAAACCTTCCGGTGGAGTGGGATGTCTTTGCAGGTGTGATGATCCAGGCATTTGAGAGATACGTGGCAAGTAATGCCTTCAAACATAGTTCAGTTGGCCGGTTACTGCTATGTTGTAGTAACACCCTGCAGAGAGGATAGTAAGAAACTGTATGTCCTGAATCAGAGATGGAAGTGGGGGCAGCAGGTGTGGAAGGAGAGAGAAGGCTCATTACTTGTCAGTGGGGTGACAATCTTGGCTCCCTAGTTGGCATTTTCTGACATCACCCCACTGAGGGTGCTGGGGCACCTTGGTACAGGGGCAGATTGTCTGTTTCATTGTCCTGGAAGCAGTAAGTCGCAATTGATATTTTACAAAGGAAATGTGCAATGGCAGTTCAGTGAAGAAAGGATAGTCCCTTTAATAAATGGTGCTGAAACAATTGATTATCCATGTGCAAAAAAATACTAACTTCTACCTAAACCTCACACCTTATATAAAAGAACAGCTGAAAATGGATCATAGATCTAAAAGTAAAATGTAAAACCATAAAATGTTTAGAAGAAAATATAGAAGAAAGTCTTCATGGCAGGAATTACCCAAAGTTCAAAGTGGATGAGTTTGATTTCATCAAATTAGAATTAAAAAACTAGCAGCTTTATTTGTAACAATTAAAACCTGAAAATAACCCAGATGTCCTTCAGTGGGTGAATAACCAAACAAAGTGTGGAATGCTGCTCATTAATACAAAGGAACAAACTATTGACACATGCAACCACCTGGATGAATCTCCAGAGAATTATGCTGAGTGGAAAAAACCAATCCCAAGAGGTCATATACTATATTATTCCATTTCTTTAGCATTCTTGAAATGGGAAAATTATAGAAATAGAAAATAGATCAGGGGTTGGCAGTGATTGAGGAAGGGGTGGGGGCTTGAGAGAAGTGCACACAGCTACACTAAGGTGAGTTCCATTGATTTAATGTCAGTGTTGAGCAAACCTTGCATTCCTGAGATAAACTCTGCTTGGATATGACGTAATATTCTTTTCTCTATATTGTTGGAACTGACTTGATACAGTTCTGTTGAGGATTTTTGCCTTTATATTTGTGATGGCTATAGGTCTGTAACTTTCTCTTATTGCAATGCTTTGTGTGGTTTTGGTATCAGGGTAATGCTATTCTCATGTAATATTATTAGGGGCATACACATTGAGAACTGTAATGACCTCTCATAAAGGTCGATTTATACCTTTATCATTAGGTAATGTCTTTATTTCCAGTAATATTCCTTGTTCTGAAGTGTACTTTGTATTAACATAGCTATATCAACCTTATTTTGATTAGCACTGCATGGTATATCTTTTTCCCACTCTGTTACTTTTAACGTGTCCCATGTTAAATTTAAAGTGTATTTTTTGCTGCTGGTGGGAATGCAGTTTGGTGAAGCTACTATTGAAAACAGTGTGGCGATTCCTCAAAAGACTAGGAATAGACTTACCGTATAACCCAGGAATCCTGCTCCTGGGCTTATATCCAGAAGGAACCCTACTTCAGGATGACACCTGCACCCCAATGTTCATAGCAGCACTATTTACAATAGCCAAGACATGGAAACAACCTAAATGTCCATCAACAGATGACTGGTTAAAGAAGATATGGTATATTTATACAATGGAATACTACTCAGCCATAAAAACTGACAACATAACGCTATTTGCAGCAACATGGATGGTCCTGGAGAATGTCATCCTAAGTGAAGTAAGCCAGAAAGAGAAAGAAAAATACTGTATGAGATCACTTATATGTGGAATCTAAAAAACAAAAACAAAAACAAAAATAAAAAACAAAGCATAAATACAAAACAGAAATGGACTCATAGACATAAAATACAAACTTGTTGCCAAGGGGGTGGAGGGTGGGAAGGGATAGATGGGATTTCAAAATTGTAGAATAGATAAACAAGATTATACTGTATAGCACAGGGAAATATGCACAAGATCTTATGGTAGCTCACAGAGAAAAAAATGTGACAATGAATATATATATATGTTCATGTATAACTGAAAAATTGTGCTCTACACTGGAATTTGACACAACATTGTAAAATGATTATAAATCAATAAAAAATGTTAAAAAAATTTTTTTTACTTGATCAGATGTACAATGCCAAGCTATTAAGATACGATTCACAATGGATATATTCTTATTGTCAATAAATTCCTCCCATCTCAAAAAAAAATTTAAATGTATTTTTTGTAGAAAGCCTATAATTGTTTTTTCTAATCCAATTTGACAAGTTTTGTCATTTATTTATTTATTTATTTATTTATTTATTTATTTATTTATTTATTTTTAATATTTTCATTGAGTTACAGTCATTTTACAATGTTGTGTCAAGTTTTGCCTTTTAATTTGTACTTTTAGACCATTTAGAATAAATACAGTTACTAACATGATTAGGTTAAGGCCCACCATGAAGGTAGCCATTCCCTATTGGTTCTGTCTCTTTTGGCTCTCTTTGTTTTCTTTTGGGTTGAGTGTTTTTTATTATTCCATTTTATCTCAACTATTGGCTTAAGTATTAGTTGTCCCTGGCTACACAGCAGATTATCCCCAAATTTTGTGGCATAACAACAGACACATGCATAATCTCACAGTTTCTGTGGGTCAGGAATATAGACACAGCTGAACTGAATCCTCCACTTCATGGTCTCTCTCAAGACTGGAGAGTGTCAGCTCAGCTTCTGTGGTCTTATCTGAAGTCTCAGCTGGAGAAAGATCTGCTTTTAAGTTCACTTACTGGTTACTGGCAGCATTTGGTTCCTTGGTAGCTATTAGCTTATGGCCACCCTGAGTTTCTTGCCATATAGGTCTCTCCAAAACAGTGAAAACTGCTAGCAATGTGGATGTCACGGTCTGTTTTTAATTTTAATTTTATTGAAGTGTAGTTGATTTAATGTTAGTTTCAGGTGTACAGCAAAACAATTCAGTTATACATATACAGACATACGTATTTTTTCAGATTCTTTTCCATTACATTACATTATTACAAGAAGTGAATATAGTTCCTCAGTTGCTATATGGTAAGTCCTTGTCATTTATCTGTTGTATATATACTAATGTGATCTGCTAATCCCAAACTCCTCATTTATCCCTCCCTCACCTTTTTCCCTTTGGTAACCGTGGTTTGTTTTCTATGTCTGTGAGTCTGTTTTTGGTTTGTAAATAGAATTTGTGTGTTTTTTTTTTTTTTAAGATTCCAATATAAGTGATATCATATGATACTTGTCTTCCTCTGAGAAAGTCACAGTCTTTTATAGACTATCAGAACTGATAATTCCATCACTTTTGTTAAGTTTTATTAGTTTATACAGGTTCTTCCTGTATTTAAAGGGGAGCAATTACATGAGGATGTGAATGCCAAAGTGAGATTATTAGTGGCCATCACAGAAGTCTTAAAAAAGTTACCTCTTAAAAAGATTTAGTGATCTCTTCAGGGTTTTCAATATACCTCTTAAGTTATTTAGCTTACCTTCAAATAATCTTTTAGAGCAACTAAAAATAAAAACTAAACTATATATTTATATATTTACTTTCATTATGCCATTTCTAGTGACCTTCATTTATTTGTATTTATTCAGGTTTCTGTCTGCTTCATTCCTGACTGAGGAACTTCCTTTAACATTTCTTGTAGTGCATGTCTGATAGTAATGATTACTCTTATTTTTTGTTTTTCTGAAAAAAATCTTTATTTTGTTTTCATTTTTTTGGAGAATATTTTCCCTGTATAGAACTCTGAATTAACTTTTCTTTTTAAGCATTTTAAGGATGACATTCCATCGTCTTCTAGCTTGCATAGTTTCTGATAAGTCTGCTGTTATCTCTATCTTTGTTCCTTTGTATGTAATTTCTTTTGTTTCTGGCTGTCTTCAAGAGTTTCCCCTCTGTTTTTGGTTTTTAACAGTTTGAAAATGATGTGTGTAGGTTGGTGTGGTTTGTTTTTATCCTTCTTGGAGTCCTCTGAACTTTTTGGATGTTTGGTTTCGTGTCTTACTACTTTTGGACAATTCTGGCTACTATCTCTTCAAATATTTCTTCCATTCCGTTCTTTCTTTCTTCTTTTGGTACCCCAATTACACGTATATTAGACATTTGATATTGTCCCACAGTTTGTGGATGCTCTGTTCTATTTTTTTCCATTCTTTTGCATTTTTTGTTTTTCAGTTTGAGCAATTTCTATTGATTTATCTTCCTGTTCATTGATTCTTTCCACCAGTGTGTAAAGTCTACTGATGAGCCTTCAGAAGGCATTTTTAACCTCTGTTACTAGCATTTAATTTTTCTTATTCTAGCGTTTTTTATTCCTAGCATTCCTACGTGATTCTTTTATAGTTTTTATTTTTCTGATGAAATTCCTTTTCTGGACATTCATGTTGTCAATATTTTCCACTAGAGACTTTATTCTAGTCATCAGACTTATTTGAAATTCCCTGTCTGTTAATTCCAACATCAGCATCACAAATGAATCTTCTTCCGTTTATTGCTTGTGTGTTGGCTTTTTTTTTTTTTTTCTTGCTTCCTCGTGTGTCTCTTAATTTTTTTCTTAATTTTTGATTCACCAGTGCTTAACTCTATTGCTTGTAGGGAGATAGGGAAGAAGGATCTGAACAGAATTTTGTGCCTCTTACAGTGCTGCTGTTTTCCTATCTAAGTTCTACACTATAAGGGAGGCTTTCTGTGGTCTCTGTTCTAAGTCCTTCTTGTGAGCATCTGAGGAGATATGTGGAGAAGACCTGGGAACAGGTGAAAATTCTCATGTCTGCGGTGCCTGGGGATTCTGTACTTTCACACTAGCTCACATTCAGCTTTTTAACAATCCATTAAAATTCTAAGCTGAATTATTCTTACCAACTTGTACAATGTCTGGCATCTATCCCAGGCAAGCAAACGCTGGCTTCTTGTCTCTCCTTGGAGGTGCCTGTCTTTCCTTAGAGTTCAAGTCAGTTGGTTGCACTGCTACCTCAGCAATCTGATGGATTAAAGAAACATTGTGAATTTTGCAGATATCCAGCTTTCTTTTTGTTAGAGTGGGTGTGATGCTCTTTCCAGTTTGGGACATACTAAGCTGAATTCAGAAATTTGGTCCACTTATTCTCAATTGATTATAATTAATGTTACCATGAAATTATGATCACCATGTCTTTCCCCTGTCGAATTTATGAATCTCAAATATAGAGATTGAATTAATCACTAATCCCTGGTTCATGACATTCTAATTGGTCAGTGCATGGTCTGCTTTTATTTAGTTATTTTTAATGATGCAATAAACAACTGTGAACCTACCACCAAAACAATATCTTGAAAATAACTTATATCTAATCATTTTAACCAGTAATTCCCAACCCATTCTTCCTGCCTTTTCTACTCAAGATAATCATCAAACTGAATATACGCATATGATTTCTTTATTTTGCTTTTTTATGTAGTGTTATTGCAATTGTATGTCTTTTTTAAACTTGCCTTATAAATCTAGGTGTTTAATTTTCTAGTGAGGACATTATGTTTCATATAATCTTTTTGGACTTTTAGTATTACATTGATACTACTTTTTATCACATTGCTAAAATTTCATGCATATTGTTGACTGTAATTGTGGTTCATTCGTTTTACTCTGAATTTTCTAAAAGTAAAAGTATGGAGAAGTATCCACATCCCTGGGAATAATACAAATTATCCCACTTTTATAATAGCCCAAATTATCCCGCTTTTCTCATGATCATGATAAACTCATTACCCCTTGCTTAATTGTTTTAACTTTACTGATAATGAATGATAAAAATGCTTACTGAGTCCTCTGATCCATATGCTTTTAGAAATCTGGTTGTGTAGAAGACAATTTTCTATTCCTAGAAAGTTACAGTATAAAATAAAATTCATCTGTAGACTCCCAGTTGAAGGACCTGGCTCAGTGCTTCATGAAAGATCCTCGCTTACCCTGTCTATTTGATACTTTCTAAGAATCTGAGTAAGAGGGAGATTTTTCAACTTTCTGAAAGTTCTCCAGTATGATCTCAGATGACTCATTTAATTGTCAGTTGTCATGTTGGTCTTGCTGAGATGCTAATGTGTCCTCATTGGACCCTATTATTTCAGGAATCTGGTGAAGTTTAGAGAAGTTTTTCAATAACTGGAAACAGCCTAGTTGATGGTGGATGACTCCATTAGTCCCAGGATTTTAGTATACGAATTATGTAATTTAGTGTATGTCAGAGAGGAAATAGCCTCTCTGAGCCAGACCTTCTATTTTCTTTTTAAAAAATCACCATGAAGTGGAATATTCTGGACACCAAGAGATAGAGACCAACTGAAGACTGACACTACCTCAACAAAAGGCATTACCAAGTAGTTACCAAACATGTGTTGCCCACTGCTGCCTGAAGTTGGCAGTCTTCAATCATATAATGGTCTAACGGGCAGAGACTGGAGAATGGTGACATCCAGTCTACCTTATGTGACTCAGGTTCTAGTGGGACATTCATTCACTCACTCATTCATTTATTTACGTGATGTTTGTTAATTACATACCATGTTCCTGATTCTGTTCTGGGCCTGTGACAACAGAGGAGAACAAAATAGGCAAAACCCCCCGTCTTCAGGGGAAGAAATAATAAATGATTAAAATATACAGTATGATAAAAAAAATACTATGGAGAAAGATAAAGGCAATGAGGATGTGTCAAGGGATGCAGTGTTAAGTAGGGAGGTGACAGAAGACCTCACATAGACCTCATTGATATTTAGATAAAAACCTGAAGTGAAGAAGCTAGACATGCAGAGTTCTAAGCAAGGAAATAACACGACCAGAATTTATTTTATAAAAATTGCTTAGACAACAGTGCAAAGAATAGACTGGTGGGGAGGAAAGCACAGTTGTCAGGAGGAGACTTGATAGGTCTGCAGACTGAGTGGACTCAAGGGGAGTCGTGGAGATAGAGATGGATGGACTGATGTGAGGGATGCTTGGGAGGGAGAACTATCAGGACTTGGTGATTGAATATAGGAGTGAGAAAGATGTCAGGAATTCCTCTCAGTTTTCTGCCCGGAGCAATGGATGGACGATGGGGTGATTCACTGAAAGACGACCAAGGCTGGGGAGCAGGTCTGAGGGGAGAGACCAGGAGTTCAGCTTTGGACATGTTGAGATTGAGGTGCCCGTGAACCATTCAAAGACGTCAAGGAAACAGTGGTATACAGCGGTCTAAAGTCTAGAAGAACTCTAACTGCTGGAGATATGAAAGTAGGCATTATCAATATAACAGTAAGAGGTATTTGAAGTCTCGGGGTATGGTTGTGAAGTGAAGGAGTGTGGTATGAAGACAGCCTAGCACAGGGCCTGTGGTGGGCACTGTGCTCCCAGATCGATCCTCCTTCAGGCCGAAAGTCTTTTGTCCCTGGACTGCTGGCTGACAGCCTTGGCTACCAGCCCTCTCCAGGATTGCCCTTGGCTGAAGAGCTCCACCTTGCCCAAGGTCTTGCCCTCTTGGGGAAGAGCGCTCACCTGCATCTCAACTGAGGACAACTGCGAAGGGCCATTCCAGCTTTGTAGGCCCTTGTGAGATGGGCTGGGGGCTCTGTTGAGACGGTTATCACCATTCAGTTTCTTCCTCTCACCTCCCCTCTTCCTTCCCTTCTTTATCCCGAGAGCACTCCTGAATAAACTTCCTGCGTTCAGAGCTCTCAGCATTGGATTTTGGAGGAACCTGTCCCACAACCCGAGCTTTCTACTGAATCGGGACACTTACTTTACAGCATAGAGTGGGAAGCCTTTCGTTAGAAGAGACAGATGAGTAGATCGATCACTTAACAGGGGAAGAGTCCCTTGGAGTACCTTTCAAAGCCATACATTTCTAGGCAAAATGCAAAAACTTCCTCAAAAAGCCTGTATTCTTAGAAAGTTATTTCTTCCTAAGTGGATCTCCAGACCGTAACTGGAATGGTTCTTTGTAAGCCATCCTTCTTGTACTAAACTGACGTCAGTTTTGACCCACAGGGCCCGCCTCCTTTGCTTAGAGAGTCTCCTTCTTCATCTATTTCTAGCCAATCAGAGGAGAAATTTGGACTGGCCTTTCTGCCATTTGCCTTTCTGCCTCTCTATTGTCCTTTTTCCTTTAAATCAAAAGTAGGCAACGTCCCCTTTCCTTTTTAAGAAGAAAGAGCATCTCAAGCTTTTCATAGTTTTCTGACTGCTGTTATTTGAAATTTAAATATAGAGCTCCTAGCAATAATATGAGCATAGCTTCCTTTTATGCTTGCCTCTGGGAGATTCTTAGAATAGACTTCTCAAAAGCTTATATTCCTATCATACCATTAAATTTTGAATAACATTCTTAAACTGACAACTTAACAAGATTTATAATGAGACATCTAAAGTGCCTTTACCGTCTCTTTCATTGGAAGTGTATCTATACGTGGCAACAAAACAAAACACTAAATGCTAAGATGTAATGAAAACTGATCACAGAAGCCTCACAGATCCTTTGAAACTTCCATATGTAAAATAATTGTTTTCGGATAAAACATGATTGAGCCCTTTGGAAAAAAGAATCACATTGTATTCACTTTTCTCCCACTCCCAATTCTGACAAGAGTGTCTCAGGAAATGGAGATAAAATGGGAAAATGTGCGTCAGTGAAAATAAAAACTTGTGCTTCACATCTGACAAATATGGGGGAAATGATAAGCAGGAAAGGAGAAGGAATAAATGTGAGCAAATTACCTCGTTTTAAATGTAGTGGGGATCAAAATAATTCGTTTTATTTTTAAGGCTGGGAGATGAATGTCTATTGAAATCTGGTTTTGACGTATTAAAAAAATAACTGAAGACATAATTTTAAACTTCATTTGTGCCTTCCAAATTACTGAGTGGGGGGAACAGTTCACATATGGTTGCTGTAGATAAAGGGTATTACAGGAATACAATGAAGGAAGTGCAAGGAACCATAGAAGTTAAAGCAAGAATGAGACAATACATGTCACGGTAAAAGGTAATTGTAAAGAGTTAAATTCTCGTATTAAAAAAGGTTACTTAAAGTGACCTAGTCAAGATGTAAAGCCCAATTACAAAAGGCGAGGAGGAGCAAATAGAAACCATAGAAGGAAGGGTTTGCAATTATATTTTACACAGAAAGGAATTCAATCATGCAACATTAAAATGGGACTAATAGGTTATTTTACATCCATACGCAAAACTCATAAGAAGATGTGGCATCATGAAACTGTGTGCCAAATAATGGAGCTTTAATGCGAGAAGAAATATCATGATAGTTATGGGAAATACTTTCATTTCTTGCCAGATCAAGGAAGTGAAAAAAATCAGTGAAGGTATAGAAGATTTAAATAACTTAAGAAACAGACTTGACTTAATAGTTATGTGTAAAAATTTATATAGAATACGACTTCTTTCCTCATGCTCAGTGAGTTTTAACAGAAATGGTTCATATGTTAGGTAACAAAGAAAATTTAATACATTTTTCAAAGCAGAAATATATACAGAAAACACTCTTGGACTACATGCAATAAAACCAGAAACTAGTCTCAAGAGATATAAATTAGCAGCAATGAAAACCAAACATTTCGAAATTAAAATGAAACAAAACTATTTTGCTGAATAACTCTTGAGTCAGAGAAGCAAATCCTCAGTTACATAATATTTGAAGGGGGACAATAAAATAATAGCACTAATCAGAGGTACATTAAAATAATAGCATTAATTTCTCTCATTATCAAACAGGAAAAAAAGCAATCAATAAACTAGATATTTGTCCAAAAGAGTTCAAACAGAGAAAAATGGGCTTAAAAATAAGGGAGTGAGGAATAAGAAAATAATTTTAAAAATAAGTTAATAAGTTAGAAAGCTGAAAAAAAAATTGAAAGGGTAACATATTGTAAAATTCCAACTCTGTGACATTCTGAAAAAGGGAAATTTGTAGTCATTGCTTGCCAGGGGTTTGGATGGAGGAAGGGAGGAATGAGTAGACAGAGCATAAGTGAAAGTCCTCTGTATGGTACCATGATGATGGATATATTACACACGTGTAAGAGTGGATACATTGTACATTTGCCAGAACTCATAGAATGTGCAACACGAAGTAAACCCTATTTTAGTTAATAATAATGTATCGATATTGGCTCATCAGTTATAACAAATTAGCATGTTAATGGCAGATGTTAATAATAGGAGAAATTGTGTGTGGGAGTCGGGGTGTGGTGGCAGCAGAGAGGCTTTATGGGAACCCTGTACTTTCCACTCTTGGGGCTGAGGAGTCAGACGTTGGAGTTCATTGCTGCCAAGATACCCAGGACTGGAAGGGACAAGATCCGGGAGGAGGGAGCTGCTGAGACGAGAGCCCAACTTTCCCTACAAATTTTTTCCCTCAAGATGTTTTCTGATTCCTAACGTGTACCTGAGATGGAGGGCCCAAATGTGAAGTGGATGTGAAGAGGTTAAAGGACTTATGCAGAACATCCGAGGCCCCTGGTGCCGCAGAAACAGTAACTGGAGTTCAGTGCCTGCCTTGGAGGAGGAGTCTTGGTAAATGCCCTAGGCCTCTGTTTGAAAGCCCCAAGGGACTGGTCAAACCCAAAATAGACCAGACCTTCCAGGAACTGAAACCCGCCTCTAATGATCTCAAGCCCTAATTGGATCAAGGTGAATTTACCCCTGTGTAACTTCCTGTCAGTAAGTTATTGTTGTTGGAAGTCAGCAGTATCCAGAGCCTTCACATACAGTGCAGAACATTCGGTAACAAATTAATAGGCATGCCAGAGGCTAATTACTAAAAGACAAGGGAGAAATAAAAAGGTAATAAGTGGGGATTCACATGTGATACAGGTACTAAAATGATCAAACATGGATTTAAAATCTATGTGGGTAATGTATATATATAAAAAAAAGACAAGATGCAGAGTGTCACCAAAGACCTGAAATTGATTTAAAAAAAAAGAACTATAAAGACTATTTAGAAAAAAAAGTAATAACCAAAATCAAGAACTCAGCAAATGATCTAACAGTAAATTGGATTAAGTCAAATGAAAAAAAAACTGCATAAAGATTACAGAGGTGAGCAGATTAGTGAAGTGGAAGACAGATCAGATAGAAAATATTTAGTATGGAGAGGAAAAATAAAAACAGATGGACAATACAGGAACAGGCCGTAAGAGACATTGGACAAGGTGTGACATACAGGTAATTAGCAAACCAGAAAAAGGAGAGAAAATGAGGCCAGTAAATATCTGAAGAAATAAAGTAAAATCAACAGAGACAATGAAACCAGAAGCTGATTCTTTTAAAAGGTCAATAAAATTAATAAGCCTCTCACCAAGGTAACAAAGAAAAAAAAAAAAAAGAGGAAAGAAACAAACTACTAAGATCAGAAATGAGACAACTAAAGTGCTTTTATTGCAACAAGTCTATATTAAAGTAAATACTAAAGAGCATTCTCTTTTAGAATAAATTTTAGTTTAAAAATAATCTTAGACGGAAGCCCAGAAATGCAGACAGCAATAAAAACTGATATAAAGGATAAATATCTGGGTAAGTCTAAATGAATACTGATAATAAAATAATTGAAACATAATTTATAATGGGTTTTCCATATACGTATAATATAAAATTTATAACAACAGGATCGCAGAAGTAGAAGAGTGTGGTTGAATTGGTCTAAAGTCTCTGCACTGTCTGAGAAGTAAAAATATTAGTTTCTATTAGTTCCATAATAAATCAAAGTTGTAGATTGCAATCTCTAAGTTAATGACTGAAGTAATAAGAAAGGAATAAAAACAAATGTAAGTAAAACTAACAAAATATCTGAATAAAACAAAAGAAAGTAAGAAAGGAAGAAGAAAGGAATTAAAAACCTTAATATGGGACACATAGAAAAAAAATAGTAAGACAACAGACTAAACTCAGGTATATTAATAATTATATTCACTGTATATAATTCAGTCAAAAGATAAAAGATTTTCAGACTAGATAAAACTCAAAACCCAGGTATATGCTGCTTGCATGGGACATACCTCAAATATAAGAAGAGTACAGAGAGATTGAAGATTTCATCAAAAGATGAAAAAGTATTTCCCATACAAACACTTATGAAAGGAAGCTGGTACAGCTATGCTGATACCATATAAAGAAGATGTTAAGACAAGAAGAAGTTGTAGAGATACAGGATATTTCATAATGTAAAAAATGATTAATCCAGGAGAAACAATTCTAAATTTGTAACGCTTGATTTCATATGCTCAAATATGTAAAGCAAAAGCTATCAGAAAGAAGAAGGTATGTCCACAGTTATAGTAAGAAATCTTAGCACACTTATTGTAGTCATTGATAGAACAAACAGATGAAAAAAAATCAGTGTGCAGATTTGAACAATACGGTAACTCTAACCACACTGACTTCAAACCCTGCACCTAACAATTCAAGACGAATCATTCCTCTCAAGTGCAGATGAAACGTTTGCCAAAACTGGCTGTAGGCTGAGCCATAGAGTCTGTTTTAACAAAGTTCAAGGAAATAAAATCATAAATAACATGTTCTCTGACCACAGTGCAATAAGGCATTAATTAATGACAAAAGAGATATCTAGAAAAATCTCCAAATGTTTTAGAATTAAACAGTACACTTGAGAGAAAGAGAATCTCAGTGGCCATTAAGGAGAGGTGATCCTGAAGGCTATTGTTAACCTTAACTTTTGTCTTATGGAGCAAAATGATCTGAGAAAATAAAGCCAACAAAGAGAAAAATAGAGAAAAAGAGAGACAAATTAATCAGTTGATCTGTGTCTGCGGTTCCTACTGTTGGACTGCTTGAGCCAATGTATTTTTGTGTCAATCTAACATAGCTCCACAAACTTGTCATTTGAAACCACAAGAGTGCTGATTAATAACAATATGCAGGAAAGCTTTTGCTCACCTGATCTTTGCTTGCTTCTTCTATTTCGTCTCTTGCTTAAACTCCAAACTCTGAACTCTGTACTCCAGCCGGACTGAAATATTCAGCATTCCTGGGAATTGTCCAAGCCTTTGTACATGTCTTTACCCTCTTTGCCTTCCTGACTCTTATTTATCCTCGGATCTAAGCTAACACTTCCTCTAGGAAATCCTTCCTGTCCCTAGGCTAGGACTGGGTGATGGATTCTCAGTACTCGTCTTCTGGTCTGTGCCTCTGTTTATCATAGTGGTCTTATCAGTGTCTGAATTTAGAGAGACTCCCAATATTGTGACTTACTAGCTGTTTGACATCGGGCAGTCACTTTTATGAATCTTGATTTTTTTTTTCTTTTGTAAAATGGGGGTAACAACAGTACCTAAGCTATGAGGTAATTTTGAGAATTCAATGGTATTATACAGGTAAGTGCTTAGACTAGTGCTTGGCTCGTAGTAAGTACTCAGTAACTGTTAAATATTATTATTATTTCAGAAGTTTCTTGTGAAGGGTCAGAGACAATGCATACACTTCATCACAGTGCCTGGCACACAGGGAGGATTATGTTTTTGTCTGTTAGTGGGATTCTCTCTTTTAATGGGTAGTGACTTTTTCAAGACCTGGAACCATGTTGGAGGTGGATTCAAAGTCCCATGTTATTATTCTCACATCAGAGATAAAGAAATGAAGGCTTGGAGAGTGAATGCGAAATGTCCAAGATCTCCACAGCCAGAACTTCATAGAGCTGACACATAGGACTTTGCCCTCTCTGATTCCAGATGCCAACCGGAAGCCCCATAACGTTGTGGACTGCATACAGGCTTCGACAGCAATGGGTCAGGGCTCAAATCCCAGTTCCTGATGCTATATCAGCTTCGTGAGCTTAGCTGACCTGCATGATCACAGTAGCATTGTGAGAATAGGACCTTAGGCTTATGCACTGTTTGCCACGTACCCTGCTCTGAGCTAAGTGCTTTCCCCAAGTTATCACACTCACATCTCACACTAACTCCGTCACGTAGGTGCTATTAGAAATCACAATTTGCAAGTGAGGGAAATAGTCTGAAAGAGCCTGGAAAAGTGCCCACTGCATGAGAGATATTCAATAAATATTAGTTCCCCTTCTCTCTTTACACAGATCAGAACATGAGCACAGTACAGGTCCTGAACAATTCTGTGTTTCATAATATCGCTCTGGAAGATCTTAGGAGGTAGTCCCTTCTTCTAACGAATATGCCTCCTTTTCCAGTTTTTCTAAAGGCTCAAGGATTCCTTGTAATATGGTGCACATTAATTTTTTTTTTTAATGGCCAGAATCCCTCCCATTTTCATGAAACCGTTTTGTCCCATGCTGGGGTTGTGGCCATGCATGAGAAACAGCAGGTGGTGCCAGATGACAGATGGTGTGGGAACCCGTTTCCCCGGTGGGAGGGGGCGCGAGCGAGCGATCAGGCAGCTGCCAAGAGCCCGCTCTCGCTCTCGCTTGCTTGCGCCTCGCTCTCAGAAGCTCCCAATCCAGACGCACGCAAGGCGCTGTCCTTTCAGCACCACAAGCTCGGGCTGAGGAGGGAGGACTCCCGGCCGTCCTCCTCCTCTTCAAATTGGTTTGAATCTGCTCTGACCCCCAAGAGTGCTGCACAGTAAGTAGGCATTTGTTTTTGCTATAACCACTCCCCAATATCCTCCAACCCTTTACCATCCCTTTCACCCCCACAACAACCCTGTTTTGTCTAATAGCATTCCATCCGCAGGGCTGACAAGAGAAATTCAGTTGTGCCGGGCTTCTGGTGGGGTGGGGGGGGGGGAGGTGAGGTGTGGGGTGGGGGTGGGAGCACCGTTTGACTTCCAAGAGTGCAGGAGAGGAATAAATGTGATTTGTTTATTTAGCTGGCAATCTTGCAATATGGGGGTTGTTAACTTTCCATGGAACAAAAAAAAAAAAAAAAAAAAAATGGCCCTTTGCTATTGAGGAAATGGAGGCATTCCGTGGCCGAACAACAGGATCAGGTTCAAGCCAGCCCTTTTATTTTGTTTTAGGAAATTGTATCTCCTGTACAACCTACATATCATGTAAAAGGGTACACTACACATAAAGGCATTGAATATATTTATTGTCTTTTGGGGAGATTAATGGGGGAAAAAACATAATAAAATAGCAACCAAGATGGTAAGGTGAAATTTGTCATACTGCAGGGTGACCCAGAATAATAGGGCTTAATTTTGCACTAAGAATAAGCTTTTCACTGTGATTATATGATTTATATTAGCTCTAGGATCTTGGAGATATATATATATTTAAGATTGTATATTTTGTGTGTAAGTCTGGGATTTTCCTTGAGTTTCTCAAATTCGAAGGCTGTTGAGTGCAGGTGGCATATTTTGATGATTAAAGAAGTTTTACTGGATAATGGGAATCATGTCAGGGAATCTAGTGGAAGATCGATGACTGATCTGTACACTGAAGCCACCGGAGTGGAGCTGTTGAGGACAGCGTCATTTGCTCCGTCGCCAGCCCTCTCTTTTCCTGCCTCACTTCCCGCTGTAACTAGAATCCCTCTGCTTGCCTTAGGTCTGGGAAGAAAGGCGTAAGGATGGTGAAACTGAACAGTAACCCCAGTGAGAAGGGAACCAAGCCGCCTTCAGTTGAGGATGGCTTCCAGACCGTCCCTCTCATCACTCCCTTGGAGGTTAATCACTTACAGCTGCCTGCTCCGGAAAAGGTAAAACAGGTGCTCCTCTCCTCATCAGCCCCCCTCGTGCTCCCCCCATCTCAGGAAATAAAACAGCAAAAAATTTCCACCTCTCCAAACCCTTTCATTCCCTCATCGGTCAAACATGTTCCCTTTCTTGTAAAATGTAGTTATTCCTTCCAGAGACATGACACCTCTTGTGTTGTTTCAGATTTATGGTAAGTGTTTATTCATTTTTCTGGTTCACATTTACATACACGGGCAAGAAAATTAATCTCTCCTTTTTAAAGTTTTATCATAGTAGCTGAATACTAATGAGCTTCTAGATGATGAAAGAGAAAATTGCCTTGATTATTTTGGGGAGGTGTTTAAAACAGTGACTTGTACAGATTTGAGGACAGAGAATTGGCTGCAGTCCAACAAGCATTTAGTTTGCACCTGCTAAGGCCCTCTCCCTATGCTAGAAGTTGATTATAAAAAGGCACATTACAAAATCCCTATCCAGTATAACACTTAAATTAATATAAAGCCTCACACTAAATGCTATGCCTGAGCATTACAAGGTTTGTGAGAGCACAAGGGTGGAAACAATTAAATTCTGTTGTGGCAGAGAGGGGACTGGGAGGGCATGTTGGGTAAGCTGCAGAGGAAAACATTTGAATTTGGCTTTTTAAGGTGAGTAAAAACCTCCCGGGTAGACCATTGGAGGAAAAGGCATTTAAGGCAAAGGGCACACATGTGCAAAGCATGGAGAGCTTTTGGGGAAATAGCATGGCTGGAGTAGAGTGTCTTTGGGGGAGGCGTGGCTGGAAATGAGTGACTGGCTGATGGCACATCTCCTGATATGGGAGTAGTCCATGAAGAATGGAGGTGAGCATGTATGCAAAAGTCGGGGGTGGTTGTCCCACGGACACAGGTGGGAGAAGCGTTATTGCTTAAGACCCAACTGAGAGGACTTGGGGTTTTACAGCGTGAGCTTTTGCACACCATAGGCAATAGATTTGGAGGCAAATGATGGAGTTCCCTGGCTGAAGAGTGAACAATGGATCATTCCATCTGTCTGATTTTCTCATTGGCATCTCCAGGAGGGCATTGTGTGTCTTAACCAATTGGCTATATCCAATGAACGGAAGAGGAGCCAAAGCTAGATAAAGGGGCTGGCTGATTGGCTGAAGGCTGAGTCATGTCTTTTGAAAGTGCAGAGTTTGTCAATACAAAAAATGTTCATAAGGGGTGGCAGAAATAAAGAATCCTGGGCCATCCTGGGAATCGGATGAGATCTCTTAAAAATAATATTTGAATAGGCAGTTAGCACTAAAGAAATGTGAAGGGACAATTAATTGGGCATCAGCTACCTGTATAGCAGAGGTTCTCAATTTTTGACTGCGTGTTAGGATCTCCTGGGGAGCTTTTGAAAATTCTAATATCTAGGCTACACCCCAGAACAATTATATCGGACTCTCTGGGGGGTGAGACCCAGGCATCAGTATTAATTAAATCTTCTCAGGTGACTCCTGTGTGCAGCCAAAGTTGAGGGCCACAGTGCTGGATGCACATTACCTGGGACTTATACATTCACATTTGCAGGCAACAATCTTCAGAGAAATGTGGTTAGTTACCTAAGCTCGCAGAGGGAGTAAGCAGCAATGCTGGAATTTGATCGCAGGCGTAATGGAAATTGGGGAGAAGAAGCGGGGATATTCTCTCAAGGTTCTGAGAGGTTTCAGGAAGAATCTTTATCTCTCAGCCTTGAAGATCTGAACGTTCTGGGGAGGCATGCAAAGAAAGGGGAATGTGGTGAGATAACCTCTCCCCTTAACTCTGCACACATCTGTGGGTCATCCAGAGATATCCAGACAGCTGGCCTCTGTCTGTCCTTACTCACCCACTCCATCCTCCCGCCTCCAAGGGCTTCCTTCTCTCCTTGAGAGAGGAGACACACCTGATAACCACTGAGCATCCCATCCAGATGTGCAGGAAGGCTTTGCAGACCTGCATGCATGGAAAGGGAAACCAATGCATCTTGAAAGATGCAAATCCCTAAAGGGACATATCCCCACAGGGGCACATCACAGACTCCCTCTGATGTTCATGTCAAAGTCTTGGTACCAGGTGGACCTCAGTGTCCTCCTCTGTGAAGTGGGGAGAGTCACAGCTGATTCACAATGGTCAGAAAAAAGTTAGTTGTAGTCTTACATGTAAAGTGCCTGGCACAAAACTAGCCGTGAGAGAATAATTATCATTGTCATGTGCTTCCTAAATGTTAGATGCTGTTGTAAGTCAAAGTATACACACACACACACACACACACACACACAGAGTTTTCTTTCATCCTTTCAATAGTTAATAGGACTTAATAAGGGAGTTGCTACTTTAATACAATTTTTAAAGATGATAAAACCCAGGCGTGGTGTGGTAAAGTAACTTCCTAAAGCCCAGAGTTGGGGGGCCTCCTGGCAGTGTCTGGAGAACCCAGAGCCCAGGCAGCGCTGTTCTAGAACCTCCCATCTCAGCAGGAACAAGGAACCAGCTGGCCTGGGAGTCCCCAGATTTGGGGTCTAGCATGAGCTCAGTCATCAACCACAGCTTGAACCCCCGTGAGTTGTCTCTCCTCCCTTAGACCTCTGTCTGTCTTCTCTTCTCTGGGTGGAAAATTGTATTAGCAGTTTTCTGTACTAGGATGTAGATTTCATAATATTTACAAGCGTCAACAAGTTTTCGTCCCCCTGACATTAGAACAGATGTGTTAACAGTGAATTCCACTCAAGAGGCCAAATGCTGAGAACTGTGCTGTGGCTGCCAGCACCGACTCTGAAGCCACCTCTCTTGGGGCGCTCACCGCTCCACCTTCTATTGGCTGACCTTGCTGACGGCTTGAGCGAGGTTCTCAGACTGCCTCAGCCTCAGCCCCCTCGTGGGTAGAGGGGGAGGAGAATGAGGGGACCCGGGCTCACAGCACTGTGGGGGAGGCGCAGCCGGTCCTCACACAGCTGGCAGCTCTCTGATTAGGTCCAGCCCGGCGGTGAGGGCTTGAAGCTAAAACCATTGTCAGAAAGAAGTGTATTTGACCCCAGTGTTACATCATGGGTTTTCTTCTTGAAAATGTAAAATACAGAGTGTGCTTCGTGTGTAATACTGACAATCATCTTTAGATCTGTTCACTAAAGATGATTTGGAATGGAATACGAGTTTCTGGGGGAAAGCTTTCGGAGGCTAGTGGAGTGGAGAGGATGAGCCTGTCTGAAGTCCTTGCTCTGGGGTAGCACTGGGCCAGGCAGGGCATTCACAGCTGTGGTTTCAGTTAATCTTCCCAACAGCCCTGTGAGGTGGGTGTGAGGTACCCATTTCACTGATAGGGAAACTGAGGCTCAGATCAATGGGGTGATTTGCCCAAGCCTCACAGACAGAGAGGAAGAGCTGGGGTTGGAACCCTGGTGCACCCAACACCCCAGCTTTTCCCTCTACATGGTGCTGGCTTCAATCATGAGCCTCCCTCCCCCAGGCAGTGCTTCCTCAAACTGCATTCCCTCATCCATCCATGGCTGCTTCTCCTCCTCCAGCGCTCCTGGATCTGCAGCTGGGGCCTGGGGCGACCCCCCCAGAGAGAATGTCACGGCCCGCAGGGCTGCCTCCCTCCCCGGGGCTTAGAGGGCCTGGCGCCTGCCTCAGGAGGGGAGGCTGGCCGGCCTCCTGCCTGTCCTCCCCCATCTCCTGTCACTCTGAGCAGTCCTCTGCACTGCACCTGTGTAGCGCCCCCAAAGTCGCGACCAGGTCCTTCTCCCGCGGATGACTGGTCTTTCCCGTCATCCCCACCGGGTGCAATCCTCAAGTCCTGACCTTGGCATTCCAGGCCCTCTGTTACCTGCCCCACTGGCTTCCATTCCTACCACTCCCCACTTTGCACCTTGAACTCCAGCATGTCAGGACTACCTAGAGCCGTGGTTCTCAACCAGGGGTGATTTTTCTCCCCCAGAGGGATGCTTGGCAATGTCTGGAGACGTGTTTTGGCTGTGACAAGTGTGACAATTAGCTGTTATTGGCCAGGAACACTGCTAAATACCCTACAATACACAAAAGTTGCCCCCCCCCCCAAAAAGAGAATTATCTCTCCCAAATGTCAGCAGTGCTGAGGCTGAGAAGCTCTGCCCTGGTGTTTTCCCCGCTCCCCAGGCTGTTTCGTGCTCTTCCTCCTCGCCCACGCCATTCTTTCCGCCCCAAATGCCCTTCCTGCTCCTTTGCCTGCTTGATAAGCCAGTGCCCATCTTCCTCAACCCAACTCAGCTGGCTGCTCTCCTGGACTCCTTCCCTGACCATCTGTAATTACAGCTAAGTTTACACTTACTTCCCCTGGGAAGGGACTCCCTCCCTCAATCACTCACTCACTCATCCAGCGTGTCTCGTTGGGCACCTTCTGTGTGCCAGGCGCTGCGTGAGGCTGTGCGTGTGCAGCCATGAAGAGTCAGGCGTGGCCACTGCTTTCATGGAGCAATGGGGAAGAGGGACTTCAAACAAGCCAGCGCAGGTGTAGGGGTTCAGAGATGCAAGTTGCAAGAAGGGCTATTAAGGAGAAACTAAGATGCTACATTGTAACAGAGGGTAAGACTCAAAGGGACCTACCGTGGAAGGGTGGCCAGGGGAGGTCCTTCTGAGGAAGGAGCCCTGGCTGGGAGCCGGAGGATAGGTTGGTAAGGAGAGTGGGGCAGCGGGCCCAGCGTGTGGACAGGCATTGAGGGAGCTGGAGGAACAGTCAGAAGGTCAGGCTGGCTGGGCACATGGGGTGAGCGGGAGAGACTTGGGAGATGAGGGGTGATGGGCACCAGTTCATGTGGGGCCTGGTGCATTTTTTCAAAAGGGGTTTAGAGAAGGGGAGTGCCAGGAGCAGATCTATTTTCAGAAGATCCTTCTGGCTGCTGTGGGCCACCCTAGGGACAAGAGATTCATGCTTGGTCTCCTGGTCCCTTCTTCCTCTTTCCTTCCAGTGCATCTTCCAGATTAGGTTTCCCCCAAACAGAGGCTACTGAGTCTCCTGCAGCACCACCCTCCCCCTGTGAGTGGTGAAAGAGGAGAGTGCAGGGCAGGAGATGAGCTAGCAGGCCACTGCCACACTCATGAAGGGGACGGGGTGGTGGGCACCGGGGCGGTGGCAGCAGAAATGGGGAGGCGGCTGGACTGATGTGGGCTCGGTGCTGGGGTGGGGCTGGGAGCTTTTCCCACCAGGCCTGAGAGTCCTGGCTCCGTCTCATCTTTGTAGCCTTAGTCCCGGCACACAGCGGGCAGCAGGAAACGCTGGCTGAACGAGCCACCCTGTCCCTTGCCTGGCACAAAGCTGGGCTTAGTCTCTCTGCCTGACGGGCAGGGAGATATACTTGAACCTGAGCAGTCTGGTAGCTCTCTCCAGGCCATGGGAACAAGCTCTTGAGAAGCTGGAACATTAGTCTATAGATACCAAATTCCAGCATGTGCCTTTGGTTTATCTAAGTAACCATGATAACCCAGATGTCCCCACAACCCTCTGTGAGGGTGCTGGCACTATCTCCATGCAGAAACAGGCTCAGAGAAGTGAAGTGCTGTCCTGGGACACACCAAAAGAGAACAGTGCAGCCGAGATCTGCATGTACATGTGCTGGGAAGTGCCAGCTAAGGGACGGCCGGCCCGCAGAAAACAAGCCACAGACAGGCACGGCCCCACCTTGGCAAAGCCCCAGACGAATCACGTATTCAGCGAGCCAGCTGCCAGGTCCTGGGCAACCGTTCTTTCCCTCCCTACTGATGACTAAGTCTTTGCACGTCCTAGGGGAGGTTGGCTCACCTGCTCGTGGGAGGAAAGGAATGCAGACACTAAGAGATCAATTATTGATGATTGGCACACTTTGAATTTTTTTGTAATAGACTACATGCACTTTGTAGTCCTAGAGACTTGGGTTCAAATTGCGGCTATTTACTTACTGTGTGGCTTTAGGCAAGTTGCTTGGCATCACTGAGGTTTTTTTTTTTTTGTAATGTGTGCATAATATCTACCTAACAGGGTTACTGTGAGGAAAAAATGAGAATTGTCTAACAGCACCAAGACAATGCTCACTGATAGAGTTTCCTTTCTTTCAAAGGACATTCAGAATATTTCTCCCAAAGGTGATGTTTTTGGAGGATGACTGTAAATGTGAAACATACTGAGAAGGATGGGGTTTCAAGGGTGGGGGTGTAGGGGTCCACCAGGAAGGACCTCGAAGGATGCTGGGCAAAGGAGATGCTTCTCCTGTCACTGAGTCCTGTTGCCTTCTTGGTTTTTCTTGTGGCTTCGCCAGAGGGTTTCTCTTTCTCCCGGATACCCAAGATCAGAGAGCCGTCAGCCTTTCCCCGGGGAGGACACAATGCACATCTCTGCGGATTCCAGGCTCTCAGGGCCCCCTTGTTCTGCTCTCCAGAAACTCTCGAGAGACAGATTATAAATCACCCTGAACTGGGGCAAAGGCTCTAGGTGATTCCAGCAAAATAGACAGAAAATTACCAATAAGCATATTACAATTTCTTTATAGTTTAAAAATATAATTTTAAATGAAACATAATTTTTTACCTATCGGATTGGCAAAAATTTT
Organism: Camelus ferus; assembly: GCF_009834535.1. NCBI lineage: Eukaryota > Metazoa > Chordata > Mammalia > Artiodactyla > Camelidae > Camelus > Camelus ferus. The sequence goes on along the minus strand of NC_045717.1, from coordinate 5,135,469 downwards.
TTTTGATAATGCCTAGTGTTGCTAATACTGAGGAAAAAGCAGATCTCATTACACTCTGGTTGGTTACATGATTTGATTTGTTTTTTAAGAGGGCATTTGGACATGGTTTATAAAATTTAAGCTGTGTATCCCATTTGATTGGTATGCTTGCTACTGGCAGGAGTTTATCCTCTGAGTATATTTTTTTCAAGTATGCAAAGGCATATACATATGTATATATGTGTATATACAGGTATATAGTGGGAACAACTGGAATGTTCCGTGAGATTGGAGTGGTTAAGTAAACGCTGGTGCATGGTTGTGGAACAGTAAGTGATTATTACGAGGACGGGGCAGACTTCTTTGTGCCTGTGCTAATGTGGGAAAAGCAACAGACACATTACTCCGTTAAAACAGCTTTAAAGAGCATGATATGGAGTGACCCCACGTGTGGAAACGTGTGTATGCTTCACTATAATTCATAAGACAGGTTTGAAAAGACACACAAGAAACGGTTCAATGGTTAGGGAGTATAGATGGGGTGGTTGGGGCCCGTTTGAAGACTTTTACTCTAAAGTTTTCATACTTTTTTTTTTTTTTCACATGAGCATGAATCAAATTTCCTATTTTTTAAAAAAAATCACCTCCATTTCCCCGATGGTAAAACAGCCTCGGGGAGCTGAAATGACTTACTGGCTCACGTTCACATGCGGAGGGACCGCTGTGGAGCGAGCCAGTGCCCCTGCAGGTGGAGGGGGGCCTGGGGAGACGCACATGCATTGGAGCAATGCAGTTTGACTTCGAATCCTAACTCTGCCACCTACTTGCTGTGTGATCCTGGGCCAGTTTATTAACCACTCTGTCCCTTTGTCTTCTTGTTGTTAAGAGGACAATAACATCTTCCTCTAAGAATTGTTTCAGGGATGATATGAGAAAATACACGCCGACTGTTTATCACCGCGCCCGGCACAGAGATGTTTAATGTGAGGTTGTTATTATGGTGGTGGTTGTTATCATTATCAATTCAGTCCCAGAATCAGGATTTTTTTTCCTGTGGGATGCACAGGGGCTGGCCCCAGGCCGCAAGAAGGGTTGGGCAGTGCGCTGGCCTGGGTCCCTGCACTGGAGAGGACAGGGCTGAGTGGCCGAGCTGTGGGCCTCACTGTGGTGACTCCAGCCGGGGCAGCTAGCCTCTGCTGGGAGTGGAAGGCCCGGGAAGTCCCTGAAGAACCCTGTGGAGAGCCCCTCATCTTGCCCAGGTCTGTGCCTTGCCGCAGAGTTGGAGAGGCACAGACTTAGTGGGCTGGCTGGTCATTTAAGGCCATACTGGCCAACCTTCTGTTCTGCCCCGAGAAAACAGAGGCCCAGCAAGGAAAAGAGACTTGATCCCACAGGCAGAGCCCCGCACTCGGAGTCAGCAGGTCTACACTACAGTCCTGCTTCTGATGCAGCCTTGCTGTGTGGCCCGCAGCAAACCCCTTCCCCTTTCTGGGGTTCCCCGCCCCCATCTATGAACTGCTGCGATTGGACAACACTGCCACTAACGTGCTTTGAGCACCGACATTTTACCTTGTGTTCTGGGCCCTGTTTTAAACTTTGAGGGCCCAGGGAAAGACTCAGACTCAAAGAGTTGGTGCATGGGTTGAGGAGTGAGGGAGAAAATGGGAGAAGGCTCCCAGCTGGGTTCTCAGGCCAGCCTCACCTGGTCACTTTAGACGTGGGATTCACCCGTTTGTTCATCCAGTCACATTTACGCAGCCTCAGGTGCCACAGGATCAGAGCTTGAGCCCTGCAGTCCTTGAATGATGACAACCTTTCCAGTGGCACCTGGATCTGAGCCGGAAGCCCAGGTCCAAGCCTTGCCTCTGCCTCTTAGTGGTTATATGAGGTTGCGAAGGGCATTTCTGCTCCCCGAGACTCAGGTTCCTCATCTGTAAAATGGGGACAATCAGCCCTCCCTCAGAGTGCTGAGAGGATTTGCTGAGATAGAGGATGTAAAGCTTTCAGCACAGTGCCAGGCCCACAGAGGGTACTTGTAAAAAAAAATGTGATGGATGGAAAAGAGCATGTTGTTCTTGAATTTGATAACCAGCTTGACCACCTACTAGTCACGTGATCATCGGCAAGTGACTGAACTCTCTGGGGCGAAATTTCCTTGTCTGAAAAGTGGGAAAAATAAAGATTTTACAAGAGAGATGTGAAGGTTGGTGAGAATGCTGCCAGGGGGGTTATGAGAATCAACTGAGTGCGCCTCAGTAGGGCCCATAGCACAGTGTCTGGCACACAGTAGGTGCTCAGTGGTTTGCTGTTCATTATTCCTGCTCGGAAATTCTCTCTCTGCTGCAGGCGTGAGCTGGAGGGTGCAGCTTCTATCTATTTTCGGCCTGTGTAGGTCCAGCTCATAAAAATACAGTCATGCTCCCCGTCAGCGCTTCTGGACTTTTATTTATTGTTTCTGCCAATCCTGGGGCCTCTCCATGTGGGAACCTCTTCATTATTGATAATCCTGGGAAGTAGTATTTTAAATTTTTATGATCTGTACTTTGCGCCATCTGAACCACCATGTATTATCTGGCCTTGCCGGCGAAGGGGGAAATATATCCAGACGAGGGGTCCTTTCAGGATGAATAATTTATCTCATTTTCACAATGCCAATTATGTTAAATTGTGTTCTTCATATCAGCGGCCAGCAGGACAATGGGGACTGACATATAAATATGAAAAGAAAACAAATTAATTTCTTTGCCCAAATCTACAATGATATTTGAAAGCCTGGAATTTCATCCTTCTAAGTACCTCTGAAACCCCACTTTTAATAATGACAAGAGTAGAAAGAATTTTTCCTCCCCTCTCTCCTCCTTGTCCTCCCATTTCTGTTATTAATCAAGTTGCTCAGGGCTCCTTTTTTTTTTTTCAACTGTAGAAAATAAAGCCTTTCTTTGCAAATGTGTTTTCTCTTCTCTCTCTTGCTTTGCTTATGCAAGCTTGATTAGACTTGATTCCTCCAAGGTACAGTTAATAATGATTGGCTAACATTTCTTATGCTTTCCCATTCATAATACTGAAAAAAGTGACTGTTACTCTATCTCCCTTTATAGAAGGGAACTGTTTCTGGCTCCAGTCCTCAGGAACAGCACACCATTCGTCATGGCATGCCCAATAGCTGGTAGATTCCAGTAACTGGAGGGCTGGATCTTTCCTGCTCTCTCCCATCTCTGCCTTGTATCGTCACGGTGGCAGAGGCTTCTCCTCTGCCTGTAATGCATGCCTGGAAAGCCATTCTCTGGCTTATAATCCTTCCTCAGCTCCTCACTGCCCTCAAGTTCACCTTCAGGATGCTAGCTGTGGCATTCAGAGCTTCTGTCTGCCCCTCACTTCACCTGCTCTCTTCTCTGGTTGCTGAAAACCACCTCTCTGTGGTTCTCCCAGGTCCAGCCTCCTGGGTGTCTTCTGAATGTTTGCTTTTATATGAAGCTCTCTCAGTCCAGAAGGCTCTTGTCTGTGTATTTGGGGAGGCAAGAGTGGAGACAAGGAAGCTGGTCAGAGCCAAAGTGCACACAGTGCTGTGGATTAGGCTGGTGGTAGTGTAACAAATGGGTTTATTTGAGATACATTTTTGAGGAAACAGGAACTGGTGATGGAATGGATTTGGAGACAGAAGGGAAGGGAGGGATCATGGGAGATTCCTGTGTATGACTTGACATGAGCCATGGCATGGATCATGCTAACGTTTTCTTAGCTGGGGATTACATGGGAAAGGTGGTTGGAAAACCCAAGAGCTTCGCTGTGGCCATGGTAAATTTAGGTGTGTCCATCCAAGGGCAAAAGTCCAGGGAGGTAATCTGAGTGCAGAGCGGGGTCCAAAATGGGAGATGTAAACTTGAGAGCTATGAGAATAAAAATTGGAAGTGATGGGGCTGAGAACACTCAGGTGGGACCTGTAGGAAGGAAGAGTGCCCATGACCTAGCCCTGAGGGATTCTAACACCGAGAGGTCAGGCAGAGGGGGAGGAAGAGGAAACGGAGGCCGCCTGGTCAGTGAGCAGGGAGAGGACCGTGGACCCGGGAGGAGGACCTTTAAGGAGGAGTGAGTGAGGAGCACACCTGTCAGATGCTACTCAGAGGTCAAAGGAGACAAGGCAGATGGGCAGAGACCTGCTTTTGACGTGGAGATGGGGTTCTAACAAGCTAATACTTCCTTAGGGGCAAAGGTAAACTGTTACCCGGGTTGCCTTGGGAGAAAATGTCACTTAGCTAAAGAGGGAAGCAGAGGACAGAGGACGGACAAGGGGTCAGGTACCCACCTGTCTGCTGGCCTGTGTTAGAACTCGGTGGTTGGGGGTGTGTGCGGAAGCCCAAAGAAGGGTTTTCATTAGAAAGTCACTCAGGGCGTAAGTGACATCTCAGAGGGGTTCAGGGCGAAGCAGGACATGGATCTGAAGAAGGGCTCTGACCACAGCTCTGCCTGAACTCAGTGCCCCTTCTGTTACTGTGAACGGTAAATGGGATGTTAAAAAAGAGATGTATCTATAACGTATAAATTACATATACGTCATATGTTGACACAAGTGAAGTCACACAAGATATTAAAAGAAATCTTTTTTGAGTCAGATTTCTTTAGTTCAGTGTGAAGTCTGTGGGACTCACCCATGCCCGTGTGGTGTTGCTATGTAGCGTTCCATTTTGCGAATAAATCACAGTTTGTCCGTTCTCCTGGTAACGGATATTCAGATTGTTCTCAGTTTGGGGCTATTATGGAAAAAGTGGCCTTGAACATTTTTGTGTGTGTCTTTTGGTGGACCCATCACTTTTTGAGGTGATTTTTTTGCCGATGCCAAGAAAAGCTATTGGTTTTGTTATTTAGTTTTTGGCCATCTTGCTAAATTCTAAGAGCTTTTCAGTTCATTTTTCTTGGAACACATTTGTATCAGATAGAAAGCTTTTCACCTCAAGTACCAGAAAACCCAACCCAAATTGGATTAAGGCCCAAAGAGTATATATTTGCCCCCATGACTGCAGGGTCCAGCGTGGGCCTGGCTTCAGGCAAGGCGTGATCCAGAGGGTAGGATGTCATCAAGATGTCTCATCTCCGTTTCTCTGAGTTCCTCCTGGCTCTGCCCCCTTTTGTACACCACCTCTGACCTCATCCTGGCTCCTCCTCATAGTAGCAGCAATCTCTCCAGCAGTTTCAGAACTAAGTCCTCACCACCCCATCCAGAGGACGGGCACGCTCTTTGGGGAACCCTCAGAAAGAGCAAAGAGGCTTCTTCCCCAAAGTCCCCGGTCAGTATTGCCTCATATCTCATTGATCCAAATTGGGTAACTTGCCCATCTCAGAGCCAGTCAAGTTCTGTGACCAATAGAAGAGCACGCTCTGATGGGCTCGCACCTAATTAGGGACCAGCCCTGCCATCCAGGGAGGCATCACTTCTGCCAAACGACGCGGCTGCCACCTGGGACAGGGGCGAGTTCCTGAAAGGAATACTGGGGGGCTTTTGATTGAAAAAGGAAGTAGCTGCTAGAGAAGCAACAACAAAATATTTATTATGACAATGAGAATGCTATTACCTGTAGTGGTCATTCATTGTCTCGTCCCAACAGTAACGTTTGCTTAGTTCTGTCTCCTGCCTCAGCATGTTGGCTACTGCGTGGGGCCTTTTAAATCTACGTGGAGTGGTGTTCATAGTTTAGAGCTCTTTGAGAAGCTTTGGGAAAGATGTTTGTAAACATAGAGGGGCAGAGGGAAAGGCTAAGAAGCAAATGTTTCTTAACATTCAATGTGGGAATGCCTGAGACCAGTCTGATGGCTAAGGACCTAGAAACGAGGCGATCAGGCTAAGAGGTGGTTGAGAAGGACGTGGCGTGGTGGAAGGCACATTCGTTTTCTGTTGCTTTGTAACAAATTACCAAAATTTTAGTGGCTCAAAACAGCACAATTTTATTATCTCACAGTTTTATAGGTCAGAAGTCCAAGCGCAGTTTAAATGGGTTCTCGGCTCAGGGTCTCACGGGTCTGAAATCAAGGTGTCAGCTGGGCTGTATTCTCATCTGGTGCTTGGGGTCCTTCTCCAAGCGCGTTCATGTTCTTGGCAGAATTCAGTTCCTTGTGGTTGTAGGACTGAAGTCCCGTCCCCCCCCACCTTTTTTGTTTTTTGGAGTGATCGGGGTTGTTGACCAGGGTCATTTTCAGCTCCCAGAGGCCACCCTCAGCTTCATGGCCCTCCCACAATATGTTGACTTACTTCTTCAAGGCTAGCAGGAGAATCTCTCTCCCGTCTGCTGTGATGGAGTGTTATATAGCGTAATGTACTCAGGGGAGTGACTGTGCCTTCATAGTCACAGGTCCTGTTCACAGCCTTGATGGAGGAGATGACACAGTGCATGTACAGGGGGGTGGGGATGGTGTGGGAAGCTTGGGGACCATCATAGAATGCTGTCTGCCATAAAAGGCAAAGGGAATTATTGCCCCAAGGCTTATGGGTCACAAGGCCCATGATCAGGGAATTCACTACTTAGATTAGAAATAGATTCTGAGATATATTATAATGTACTTACATTTACACATACACATCAGATATATGCGCACATACAACACGGGGAATTAGGAGAAGAAATTATAATTTCCAGTTTGTGAATATTTCTAAAAATATGGATTCAGGGAAATGATCAGACATTGAAGTTTTCTATATGCTTCATAACCTGCCAGTTGATCTAGTAATATCCCCAATTTTTTTTTAATTGAAGTACAGTCAGTTACAGTGTGTCAATTTCTGGTGTGCAGCCCAATGTCCCAGTCATGCATATACATACATATATTTGTTTTCATATTTTTTTTTATTAAAGGTTATTGCAATACACTAAACATAGTTCCCTGTGCTATTCAGAAGGAACTTTTGTTTTTTGGTAGGAAGGGATAAATTTGGGGGTTTGAGATTTACAAATGTTAGCTGCTATATATAAAAATAGATTTTAAAAAATTTCTTCTTCCAAATATTCTTAATCATTAGAAGTTGCAGAATGTATTTTGAGTTCACAAAGCACCTGCACATATGTTATGTCATTTGGCCCTTCCGAGAACATTGTGAGTTCCTAATAATAGGAACACCTAGCCTACGAGCTGTGCTTTTTTTAGCCTTTGCTCTTATAATTTATATGCTTTCATTTCTCACTTACACATTGAAGTTCATGTGACACCAAAACAGCAAAGCACGTAGACTATATGCTGTTTCACACTTTTGTTTCTTTAACCATGTGGTTCACTTTATAGAAAGTGTCTTACCTTGGCTTGTTCACCCAGGAAACTTCTATTCACTCTTCAAATCCCTTCCCCACTTTTTTCAGACCAAGCTTGAACAGCTTTATTCTTGAGAAGTCCATGTGTTGCTCTTGAAGGGCTGGGTAGGGAGAACCCGCAGGCTGACAGGTGCAAGCCAGGCCCAGTTCCACATCTGCTCAGACATCTATGCAGGAACATCTGGCAGCACCCAGAGGCAACGTTCAAAAAAGCAGTTGCTATTGAATGAATCTTGAGTGCTTAACTTGAATTAACGCGTTTAAGCCTGCCAACAACCCAACCAGGGAGTTATAGTTATTTACCCATTTAATAGATGAGAAAACCGAGACACGGAAGGCTTAGTGCTGGAGCACATTCCTTTATCTCCCTACGATACGGACAGTATTGGTATCTGCCCCACAGCACAGAATTAAGTGAGATAATGCATGTCGAGTGCTCAGTGTCTGCTGTATAGTAAATTTTCAAAGCATGAGGGTCATTTTGATTTCTTGTGGCAAAGGGACATCTGCTTTCCTATTCTTTGGGACAGGAGGTAGGAAAAAAGTAAGAAGACCAGAACATTCTCCTACTGCACTCCTCCCAAAAGCCCTCATCCTCCTTTGGCTGTATCATTTCTTTGTTTGGCTCACTTTTTGCTGTTTAGGGGAGCAGGCTACAAAGGTGGGTGGAGCGCAACAGCGAATTTACACCTGCAGCTGAGTTTAGATGTCAGAGGGGGAGAGGTGTTCTATGTGGGCTGGGCCTCCCTGGCCAGCATATGGAAGTGGCACACAGTAGATGTTCAACAGTAGTAGTTCCTTCCCTACCCTTCCCTTTTTTGAGCTGTATTTTGTCAATGGCGTGCCTCACAGACTTTAAAGAACATTCTTCATAGAAGAATTCTTACAGGAGTCAATATACTTGACTATTGTCTCTAGGAAAACATGATGAGTTTTTCAGTGAAAATTTGGTTAATGTGAGCTCTAATGAGACGGATGATCATGGTTAGAAGTTTGCTTTCTTTTAGCTGTGTGACGTTGGACAAGTGACTTGGCATCTCTGTGCTTCAGTTTCCCTTTCAGGAGAATGGAAATAGTAGTGGTATGTAGATGAAGTGCATGGAGAGCTTGATCTAGCTCTGACACATAAAAAATTATTCCCCAAATATTACCCATTATCATCTCATTTAACTCTCAAAACAACCTTGTTGAATAGGGGTTATGATTACTGTCCGTGTTTTACAGGTGAGGCCCTGAGGCTCAGACAGCCTCTGTGTTCCCCGTGACACTTTGCACTCAGAAGCAGTTGTTGTCTGTCAAGTTTCTTCTTTCTTCCACTTTGCCTACACAGTGGGATGGAGTTCCATAAATGTCTTGGCAGGTTGACAGCTTATCTTGAAAAGATATTAACCACCTCTGCAAAATATTCAGACTTCAGAAAAATAAGATGATACAGTAGTTTCAATAGATCTTTAGGTTTTTCTTTGCAGAAGTCCCTAAAGCAAATTGGAATTAAGCATGAACAAGATGTTCATTATAACCCGTTTATATAACCCCAACTAAACGTTCAGCAGTTGAGACTGGTTAGATTAACTGTGGTGTGTGCACAAAATGAAATATGCTACATCAAAAGGCAAGATGAAATCATATATTTGTCTACATGGAAAAAATGTTAGTGTAGTGTTGTGTGATAAAGGAAGAATGAAATACGAATCCCTTTCATAAAAATCTGTATTTGCATAAATAGCAAATATATATATACATAATACATGCATATAAAAACATCTGGAAAGGTGTGATCAAAACCATCACCTATGGTGGTTGTCTCTGTTAGAATAGGGAAGTATTACGGGTAATCTGAATTTTCTGTTTTCTTGTGTGTGTTTAAATATGAGGCTCTTTATTTTCTGATCTTTTATGCGATGCATAGTAACTTTTAGTTTCTACAGAAGAAAGAAGGAACAGAGAAGCGTTTCAAGCCTCTGCCTGTGCTAACAGTGCTGGTTGAACTTTTCAGGTGATTGTGAAGACAAGAACGGAGTATCAGCCCGAGCAGAAGAACAAAGGGAAGTTCCGCGTGCCGAAAATCGCCGAGTTCACGGTCAGTGTCTTGATGATGTAACAGGAAGACTGGGTCTGGGTCCCTGAGTCTAATCCAATAACAACAGCTCTGCCTCTTGAGGTTGAGTATTGCTCTCTCTCCCTGCTCCGAGATGTTTGGACAATTTGATCGTTGATAAGTGTCTCTCCTGTCTCCTTTTTCCTCCTGTCCCTGTCTCTCTGCCTTTCCATCAGCAGCTCCAGGAAAAGGGATGGAAGTGTATAAACTAAACTCACATTTTAGACAGCAGATGTTGCAACAAATACAAAAAAGACAAAAGGAAAGAGAGGTCGACTTTTTAGTAGTAAAAACCAGACGATTGGCTTTCTGTTTCTTGCCAGAGGGGTCACTAGGAGAACTGGTGAATGTATATCACTGTGTAAGCTGCATGAGGAGCCATGAAGCCTGCTCTGTGAGGAAGTAAGGAGGAACCTCAGGGAGGTACCTGGCGGAGGTCACTTGGGACTTTAGGTGGATGAGGTGAGCACAGCTTGTGCAAAGGCCCTGGGGCTGGAGGGAGCTTGGACTCAACATGGAATAAGTATAAGGGCAGTGAGGCTGGGCTCTAGGAGGGGCATGGGGAGCAGGCAGAGATGAAGCAAGAGAAGTGGGCAGAGGGCAGACAGTTCCAGGCCCTGTAGGCTTTTTGGGGTAATTGGGTTTTATGTTAGAAGCATGAAAGAAACCGCTAAGGGCTTCAAGAAGAGGAAGGACACGATTAAATTTGGTTTTTGAAAACAGCACACTTGTTTTTACATGACTGAGTGTAGTCGGCAAGAGGGGTATGGGGAGACTGTTGGGCTATTGCAATTATCCAAGTTAAAAACAAACAAACGACAGTAGTGGCTTAGAGGAGGATGGTGAGTGGATAGCAACCTGAAAGATATTTAGGAGGCAAAATCAACCAGGGAGGCAGTGGTTCTGTGGATGAATACTGGGGGAGCAGTCTGGCTGGGTTTGAGTCCTGTTTTCACCTTGAACCAGCCATGTGACCACAAGCAAGTCAGTAAACCTCATGTATCAAGTGGAGATAATAGAAGGTTACTGTCAGGATGAAGTGCAGAGTACATGCAACGCACTTGGATCTGTACATGATAAGTGCATGACTTAGATCGTGTAGCTATTTTGTGTCAGCTGCGGCTGGGGGCTTTGGAAGTGAAAACAGCCCTTGGCTGGTTACTGAGAAACAGAGTATGTACATGGATAAATATATTGGTCTGTTTCTGTCTCTATGTTTCTCTCTGCTAAATCTGTGTTAGAGCAGCTGGGTGTGTGAGCCTGGGACGGAATACGGCATCTCTGTGAACATCCCCCAGAACGTGGGATTTCCCTGGATGCTGACCCTCTCTTTGAGGGCAAGGATGGCTTTTATTTTTGGCCATAGCTTCAGTGTCTGACACACAGCATGGGCCCTGTGAGCGTGGACCTGGGCTGAACTGGATGCAGAGATCTGCAAGGACCAGCAGGGAGCTGCGAGGGGAGGGCGGGAGTATCTTGGTGCATAAGGTGTGGATGGGCTCCAGGCCAGGGAGTAAAGCTGACCTGCCCTCCTGCCAGCAGAGACCGTCAGAAATATGCCCAAATTCACACACAAGAATGTCTATTGCAGTGTGGTTTATAAGATCAAAGTATTGGAAACAGTGCTAGATTTTCAACAACTTTCTCATGATTCCACAAATCAGACCACATGCATTTAACAGTTTTTTTAAGAAGCACTTATTGGGGAAGAGTATTTAGTTTACTTCAAATTTTGGGTTTAAGAGGTATTTGCATCTTCCTTATTACTTTCCCAATTTTACACGAGCATGAATTGTTCCAATAATCGGAAAACAATGAGAACTATTTTAAAAATTTGCTCTTTTTATTTATCAAATAGAGTGTTACGGTTTTTGACAGTATTATTGCATAGTTGGCAGTCATTTTAAATGATGGTTATGAAAGACATGCAATAATTTGGGCAAATGCTTCACAGAGGAGGTTGAGTGAAAAAAGCAGAGCTGAAAATTGTATGTTTTGTGTGACTGGAACTATGGAAAAAAGCCACAGGTTTACAGGGGAAAAAGGATATGGAAAGAAATGTCTCAGAATGTCATCTGTGGCTGTGCTATCAGCGGTGGTGTTGGCTTATGTTTGTTTTTTTTTTTTCCCCTCTCTCTTCTTTGGCAACTTTTGGTGACATGGCTATTTTATCATATTTAATGAGCCCCTGAGAAGCTAAGCTAATCCCCTAATTTTTTCAGGGGCAATTATGGCCCAGAGCAGTGATGTGACCTGCTCACCCAGCTAGCAAGTGGCAGAGCCAGGCTGAGAGGCGGCCCCCGCCTTTCTGTTCATCCACGCTGCCTGCAGTAGGTAACTAGCGGTTAGAACAGAAGTGAGTCAGGGTGCGGGGACTGTGGAACCCTCCCGCCCCAACACAGGCTGACTCAGTTCTGGGTGTTGGGAAGAAAGGGTCTTGGGGTTCGGGGGCAGCCTGTCTGTCAGCCCTGACTGTCAGGTGTGGGCGGAGGGCCCTGCTACTTGGAGCAGAAAGGGAGGAATGCAGCAAATGTGTTTGCTTTTGTAGAGCTGTGAGCGTTCAGTTAGCCTGGCTTTTCATTTCCTTAAAGAGAGCTCCCCCTGGGCCGCGTGGAGGATGCACGGGGGAGAAGGTGGATGTAGCCGCGTAGGCAAGAGGCGGCGATGGCGATTAAGACGAGCCCGAGGGTCTGAGCCGTCAGCTGCAGCTGGACTCAGTGGTCCAGGTGGGCTGGCACCAAGGTGGAATTTACAGGACTGGTTCCTGGTTGGAGGAGGTGGCGTCAGGGGGCTCCTCGGTGTTCGGCTTGGCTGACTGAGCCACGGGGATGCCGTTCACTGAGGTAGGGGGCAGGGGGACTGGGCTGCAGGAGACGCATTGAGTGCTAGGTGCCTGGGGACCATGGGGGCAGATAGGGGAGAAGGCAGTCTGGTCACCTTTGGATGTAAGTGTTCTGGAGCAAAGGATGGAAATTTGGGCTAGAGAATCAGAACTAGAAGTCAGAGGACTCCCAGCTCATCTTACAGAGCCTGACGCCGGTCAACAGTGGCCGGGCTGCCCCTCCGGGATCCTGCCCACGGCAGAAGTCACCCCGGGCTCCCTCCCTCATTCCCACACCTTCGCGGGGGGAGGAACAGCTTGTGACCTCGCGTCTCAAATCTGACCCGGGGAGATCGGCTCATAACAATTATACTGTGAGGGAGAATGAGAGGAGAGAGCAGGGCCAGGAGAGATGAACTGAGAAAGAATGAGAGAATTGCGTGGAATTTTTGTTTTTGTTGTTTTCAACCATGAAAGCTCCTACAGTCATTGCCAAGGGCCTCAGAATTGAGAGACCATCCCTTAGGCTTCTCTGAGAAGATGGGAGCACGAAGACAGATGCCTCCTCCTTCTCTCTTAGTGCCGGGAGCTGGAGGTTCTCCCAAAGCTGATTTGCTGTGGAAGGTGGTGGCGCCACAGAGGGCACAGGTGTTTTGGAAGCTGCTGGTGCGTCCGGCCATGCTGTCACACCGGGATGTCCCCAGGCTCACCTGTGAGAAGGAACTGAGTCTCGCATTTGGAGGTGGTTTGGGCCACGCTGATGAAAGGTGTTCCAGGGAACAGCTGGACTTTGGGGCTAGAGGCGCCTGGGCAGCTCAGGTCACAGCCTGTCACCCCTCTGACCTCCTGATTCCTCATCGATGAACCGGGACATAGTCTTGAGATGACACATAGCGCCCCACGGCGCACTGTAGGTCTCAGTGAACAAGCATTTTTTTCTCTTCCTGTTCTTAGTCCTCGGTTCTTAGCTTCCTGCCTAATTAGCTGTATTTTGTCTGTTGGTTGAGAAAGACTTGGTCCTCCCTTTTCTGGCTTTCCTCCCCCTGGAATGTGACTGGGAAAACCGGGAGGAACTGTGCAAAGTGTAGCCAGTTCGATGTCACGGTCCACGGGTGGCCTCTGCAGTCATGGTGGGAACCATCTCTTTGCCTCCTGGGGAGTGCACGCAATGTTTTTCTGGCAGGCTACCTCTCAACACATCAGTTTTAACATAAGTAATCCTAGTACCTGTTAAAAAACGCCTTTATATCCACTTTTCGGGCTAACAGCAAGCTTGTGTACTCAGTACTATTATCCCATTTTACGGATGCTCAAAGAAGTGAGCTGTCTGCTGAGGCCACGCAGCGAGGATATGTCAGAACCAAACAAGAACCCAGCCCTGCGGCCCCACATCACTCCCTCTGCCACACCTCGATACCACCCTGCTGTGGTCCTTGCCAGGCTGTGGCCTGCCTGACTTCGTCCCTTCCTGCTCTTTGTGCCCTTTCTTCTTCATCTTTATCAGATTGGCTCTGGGCTGGGCTGAATGCCTGTTGCTGGGAGACACACAGATGCATAAGACAAAATCCTTGTTCTGGAGGCGCTTGAAAAAGTGTGGGTTAGACAAGGAATTCCCAGCCAGTTTCTTGGCTATACTGTCCCCGCAGGGTCACCTCCCCTGGGACGCTGCCCCTGATCTCCTGAGCTGGGTTTGGTGCCTCCTCGGGGCTCTGCAGCTCATACGGGTTCTTGAATGCTGCTGTCACTGGCTACTCCTGCATCTTCAGCCCCCTCCAGCCACTGGTCCCTGGAGGGTATGGTCACACTGGCCCACCTACATGTTCCCAGTTCTCAGCAGAGTGCCTGGCATAGAGCAGAGGGCCCCCATCTTTTGGCACCGCCTCAGTGTTCATCCTGAGTCAGGGTTCAGAAAATCTGACTCTAGTGGCTATGGCTTGGGCAAGCTCAGGTGGGAGGGTACAGAGGCGCATGGGGAAAGATCCTGGGGGTACCTGCAGACTAGACCCTGACAGCAGCCAGGGAAGAGAGTCCAGAATGGAAGGGATGCATTAGTGCAAAGGGACTGAAACTCACCATTCCCGTCAAGCAAACGGACACCAGAAAATAAAGCAGGTGGGGGAGAATTGGAAGTCAGAAGCTAGGAATTTTCAAAGGACTGGAGTCTGTGGGCTATTACCCAAAACAGGCAACAACAGCAAACCCACAAAACAAAAATGAAAACCCAGCTGAAGCTGCCAGGCCTACTAGCATGGGGTGTTGACTTTTCACTGTTTCATCCATTCGCTGATCCACTCAACTCTTTGGGCTTCTGCTCTGCTCCTGATCTGACCTGTGATTGGGACCTTCTGTAAGTTATCCCACTGAATGATTCCAGAAAAGCGGGCTGGAGAGACTGTCACCCCGCTTGCAGGTGAGGCAAACAGGCTCAGGGAGGCTGAGGATTTTCCTAAGTTCCTCGCCCAGAAGGCTGTGGGGCCAAGGTGTACCCCCAGCCCCTAAGCAGGGTGCTGTGGCTGGGTGTAAGGTGTTAGGGAAGCTGCCGCAGGGGGAGGGGGTGTCCGGCTGCACGTGAGCAGCTCCCGGGGGATGCCCTGAGCCAGCCTACCTGACAGCTGTTTCTTTTCCTTCTCCTCTTCCTCTTCACCCGGCCAAGGGTGGGAGTGTTGGCACTCTGTCTCAGGCCTGCACTCTGCTCCCTTGCACTTGGCAACAACACGGAAGGGACGCGGTGAAACGCCAGAACCCGTCTCCCCAGGGTGGGTGGCCACAGATAACAGCCGGCAGCGTCCAGGCCCCTCTCCCTCCTGAAAGTCTCTGGTAACTGTGCTTTCCTCCCTCATCTCTGTTTTCACTCATCTTCTCCGGGTCCAGCCTCCTTCTGGGTCTGTCTGTCCCTTTTCTCCTTTCCCCTCCTGCCCCGCCTTCTCATCTCCCCGAAGGAGGACCCTCCCTGATGCGCATGTCCCTGCAAGGCAGTGCCAACCTTCTCACCCTGCCACGGCTTCTGCTGCTCACCTGCCTCCTCCCACAGATGCCCTGACCTGCCCAAAGCCCTGGTCCTCCCCTCTCCACACCATACATTGCCTGCCTCCCTGTCTTTGTTCACACTGTCCCTTCCAGCTGGAATGTCTCTTCCACCTTCACCCCTGGGCAAGTTCCCTATTCATCCCTCTGCACCCAACTCAAATATCTCTGGTCTGTGTGGTCTTGTCTGTCCGCCCGAGTGCAGCCTGTCCTTCCTCCTCGGGATTCCCACCCCTGCTGCACAACCCTCCAGTTCCAGTGCTGGCAGCGGCAACTTACCTGCTGTGTCTCGCACTGACTTGGGGTGGGATGGCGTCTTTTGCATCTTTGCACCCCAAGAGCCTAGCCAGTGCCTGGCCGCCTGAGGCACCAAATGATGTCTTTAATAAATAAATTAAACAGGTGAATGAGCAAACAAAATAACCCTCTTGGCTGATGGAGAAACTCCACATTGATCAACACCAAAACCCTGGCTGCCTCATTTTCAGTATCTTTATTTAAAATCGGGGCCCTGTCTTCTTGCAATGACATACTCTCATAAATGTCTCCTTCCTGATGTCACATTCCCCAGGAGGGGAGACCTCATTTACAGCTTTGCCATTTGCTCCTACCAATTTTTCATCAAAACCCCAGGGGCTGCCTCCCATTGGTGGGACTCTAATATTTGCTGACAGCCGCAAATGGAGATAAGAAATTTTACTTTATTATCTGTTGTCTTGGTTTTTATTGCTCTCCTTTTTTTTTTTTTAATTTTGAGGAACATTTTAGGTAAGTTATTAAAAACACTGCCTGCTGGGTTAGGAGCAGAGTCATTATCTGGTGTGGAAAAAATTTGCATGTGAGTGTTTGGTGGAGAAAGGCTGCAATGGTATTTGATGTTCATTATTGCACTCCTAGCTAGAGTTTTATTGAAAATCAGATTAACGTGCGAATTTATGTTTATGGCTGTGTGCTTTCTCCTGCCCTGATGGAATTATACTATTACAGTGACCTTCAAAAACATATATTGTTATTGAGAATTGAAAAGCAATTTTTTTAACAAAACATTGTTTTTGTTTTTCATTTTTTTTTAAACAAAACATTTCCCTGGGAGAGAAAACAAAACATCTGTCTCAGGAGGGAAGTGCTCAGGGTTTGGATGGGGGGCTGGGTCACAGTGTCCACTCCAGTCACTGAAGGGCCTGATGACTGGGCTGTTTTATGGCCGGCTTCTCATTGTCATTGATTCAAACACTGATCAACACTCATGGATTCAAAAAATGAATGCTGCAATAAAGCAAGTCACTTGTTATTAGGTTTAGTGCAGAAGATTTCTAGAGTTTAGTGAATATTATTATTTCGTATGGGTCTCCAGTAGGCGTTGGCCGACTCAAAGTTTACACAGCAGTTGTTAAACTGTGGGAAGTCTGTATGCAACCATGGCGGTAGAATTTACACCAGAGTCCTGAGCAAATGCTACAAAGTGTGCATCGCCCCCATCCTGGCCTGCGGCGGTTGACCAGCACACTTCCGAGTGAAGGGCAATACAGAAGAGGGGTAATACATGGGGTGGGGATTTGACACCGTGGGTTTGTGTGAATTAAAGCAAGTCATTTCATCCCTCTGAATCTGTGTTTCTCAATCTGTAAAATGGGCTAATGCGATCTACATCATAGGCCTGGCGTGAGGACAAAATGGGGTAAGTTAACACCATCCCATGGTAGCTTGATTAGGTGACAGCAGGAAACCCTGCACATATGGGCAACTGGCTACATTAAACGGAACTGCAAAGCGGTTGCTAGAATACAAGATTGTTGCCTCCTCTCCCTGCTATTTGCCAAACATTAGGCCAGCTTTGGCCAGCTTTCCTTTGGCTCTTGTCTTCTTTCTCCTCTTTAAATACACTCTTTGGCCAAGTCCTGAATGCACTGATCCAAAAGGAAGAAGAGAAGCAAGAATTGCCCAAGGGGGAAATGCCATTTTCCTCTGGCTTGCTGTGTGGCTGGCCTCATGGTCCCGACCGTCGGCGGGAGGGTTAATCGCCTGACTTTCTTGCTCTCTGGGCCTCTGCTGCTGCAGTATGTGATTATTTCAAATGGGATTTAAGAGAAAAAAAAATTTTTATGATGTTTAAGCTCCTGAAACTGTCAGAGGAAGACAGGTCCCAACAAAGTGACTGTCTGTGCAGCTTCTCATGTCACCACCATGTTCTATAATTGTAAGAATGCTAGTCGTCATAGCAACTGCCGCACAGGCCCGGCTTCCTCCTGGAGATGCTGGCAAGCAGCTCAGCCCTGCGATCCCAGCCCTTGTGAGGGCATTCGGTTCTCCGAGGGCAGTCGGCTCTCACCTGGGCGACAATCGTGAAGCCCGTTCCAAGTCTCCACCACCCGAACTCAGTTTTACTACGCGCTCGGACAGACCTGGGTTCGAATGCTGGTTCTAGAACCCCCTGGATGTATGATCTCCGGCAAGTCCCCCCACTTCCATGAGCCTCAGTTTCCTCCTTAGTAAAACGGGAATGCCAGCGCCCCCTTCAGAGCGGGGTTGTAACGACTGTGTTCAGGATGTGACTGGCAGAGTGCCCGGTACATGGGAGCCCCTGATATATGTTAGCCATCTTCCCTTTTGCTTTTTCACTGTGAAGAAATGAAAAAAAAATGCTGAATTCGAGAAGGACGGATGTTTTAATAATCTTTTATTATTATTATTATTATTATTATTATTATTATTATTAATTTTGGTAGCATTTGTAACTAGAAAAACAACTTAGTAAATAGAATTCTAGACTGAATCGTGTGTATCAGGGAGAGAAGAGAGATGGAAAGAGAAGAGAGAGAGAAAATAAATGAATATTCAGCTAGAGGAAACGGACTTGATTTAAAATTCCTCCAACTTTTTTTTTTTTTTAACTGCATTTCTCTGAGGCTAAGAAAAAGAGATCTAAACTCTAAAAAAAGGTTTCTAAACTGAGTAAGGAAACCTGGTTTCTGGCCTTAGTCTCTGGGCCTCACATTTCTCATCTGTAAAATGAGGAAGTTGGGTGGGATGGTCCCCCCAAAGGCTCTTCTGTCTGAGATGTTCTAAGACAGTGGCTCTCAACTAGGGATGATTTTGCTCCCAAGGGACAGTTGGCAATGTCTGGAGACATTTACGATTGTCACCATTCTGTGGACGTGTGTATCTACGCTACTGGTACCTAGTGGGCTGAGGGCCAGGATGCTGTTGAATGTCCTGTGAGGCACAGGACAGCCCCCCACGACTAAGAATTATCCTGCCTAAAATGTCAGCGGTGCCGAGGCTGAGACACCTTGGCTTTGGGTTTTCCACCATGTTTATTGGTTCTGAAAACAGGAATTATGCCACTGTTGCCCCCCACGACATGTCAGATCTGTCGAGTATTCAGTTTCTTATCCTAGCTGTCTCCCGGAGATTTGGAGCCCTAGAAGAATTAGTAAAGGTGAAGACAGAGGACCTCTCACGGTCCTAAAGGACTTAATAAAATATGAGATAGTTGGAAATATGCGATCACTTCTTTCTCCTGCTTAAAACCATTCCGGGGCTTCCCCCGTCTTTCAGGGTGACATCTGGACTCCCTGGTCTACTGTGTCTGGTCCTCAGAACCCCCCCTCCTTCCTGCCTTCACTCCCCTCTCACCAACCTAAATCACTCCTGGAATCCTGGACACACTCTGCCCTTTCTTGCCTCCACTCCTCCGCGTAACAGTTTCCTCCACCCTGAATGCTTCTATCTCCCCCGTGGTCTAGTGATCACCTTTTCACTGCAAGCCTGGCTCAGCCAACACCTCCTGGGTGAAGCTTGTCCCAGTAGCCACTCCTCTCTTTCCAGCTGTCAGATGTAAAACTGACCCTTGCTTCCTCTGGGACCTTACTCGTTAGGGAGAGTTTGTCAACTTGACCTCCTCAGTGCAGTCATTTCCTTAGATGTATTTATTCCATGGCCTGTGAAAGCCTGGCCTCTCAAGGACAGACACCACCCTTGATTGTAGAAGAGGCTAAATCCTATTCTGGGACCCTGAAAACAAGAGGTGGTCAGTAACTTTTAAAATAAGAGTAAGAATTAGATGAAAATAGTCAGATGGTATGAACTTCCATTTATCAGATAAGTAAGTTTTACTAAGGGTGTGATGCACAATATGATCGATGAAATTAACACTGCTGCACATTATATATGACAGCTGGTAAGACAGAAAATCCTAAGAGTATTCATCACAGGGAAAAACATTCTTTTCCTTTTCTTTTTCTTTTGTACTTATATGGGATGATGGATGTATGCTAAACTTACTGTGGAAGTCATTTGATAATGTTTGCAAGTCAAGTCATTATGCTGTACACCTGAAGCATAAACGGTGTTGTATGTCAACTATATCTCAATAAAACTAGAAGGAAAAAAAAATAAAGTAAGTTTTGGAGACACTGCTTAATCAAATACCCTTCGAAGAGCATTCAGATTGCTGTATAGAGTATATTCTATACAGATAATAGGTTGAAGATAAATAAAATCTGCTTTAAACTAGGAAAAAGGAGTAACACGTGTTACTACAACAGGATAGAAAGGCAAAAACTTAAAAATCTCCCTTCCTCTCCTTTCATAATCCTTCTCACCCAAACTATCCATTGTCTATGTCTGTGCCATCCAGATTGGAAGTTCTTAGCCACACGTGGCTATGTACATTTAAATGACTCAAAATGAAGAAAAAAAATTCAGAGTGTTAATTCCTCAGTCACACAAGCCACATTTCAAGTACTCAATAGCCATGTGAGCCTAGTGGCTACGTACTGGGCAGCTCAGATTTACAGGACATTTCCATGTTGCAGAAAGCTCTGTTGAACAGAACAGGAATGGCTTCTCATGTTTCTATCCAGAGATATCTTCTTCATGTCAGCACATATGTGTGTGTGTGTGTGTATACATATGTATATATAATATTCGTGTACACATTTGATATTCTTTTTCATTTTCTCAAATAGGGCCACTTTATATACATTCTTCTAAATCTTGCTTTTTTTCTCTTAATAATATACCTCAGAGATCTTTCCACTCAGCACACTGAGATTTTTTTGTTCTTGTTAATGACTGTAGACTGAGGATTTTCAAAATCTTTCTCAATCAGTGCCCTATTGTTGTTTTAGCTTTCAGTCTTTCGCTGCTAAGAACTCTGCTTTAGTGAACACACACACACACACACCTTTCATGTATTTTACAAGTATATTTGTAAGATATGAGAACCTTTGTCTAAAAAGCCTCTTGAGAGAGAATGTGAATATTCAATTTTGATAGATTTTGCCAAGTTATCTTCTAAAAATTTCCCACCAATCTATATATCCTCCACCGTGCCTACCAATGCCTTCCTCCCCACGTTGCCAGCACCTGTTTTAGCAAACTTGAAGAGCGTCACCATTCTGAGAGGTAGGAAACGGTGCTTCAGCTTTGTTTAAGTTTGTATGTCTTTCATTATTGGTGAGCTCCAGCCGTTTTCCATGTACCAGTTGACCGTTGACTGAGTCCTCCCTGGAAAACGTCCTACTTGGCTGGACCCCTTGCTGTTCCTTCCTACTGATTTGCGTGGCCTCTTCCAAAAGCTGAGGACTTAGTCATTCTCATTTATCTGGTATTTTCTCAGTTGTCCTTTGCCTTTTCGTTTTGTTTATGGCGTAACTTCTTTCTTAAGCCTGCAGTATTTCTTAATTTTGCTTTAACTCAAATTAATCACAAACTCCGGAAGGCGTGAAGGAAAATATGAGTACACTCGTCTCTATAAAAATCAAGGCTTTCTCCCACCTTAAACACATGTTTTCTTCTGCTACTTTTATGATTTTATTTTTTTATTTTAAAATTTGGATCCATCTGGAATTTGTGAAGAGTAGGGTGGGAGTCCAACTGCACTTCTCTTTGAATGGCAGCTTGCCGGTTGATCTGTGATTATTTGTTAATCCTTCCTCTCTTTGACTTGACAAACCACCTTTTTTAGGCACTGCATTCCCACATGTATTTGAGTTTACTTCTCTGCTCTTTTTTCATCCATGGATCTGAAAATTATTTGCTATTAAAAACTGAGATAATGCCAAATTGTCTCAATTACATAGTTTTATAATACATCTTAAAATCTGCAGACCACTCTTCCCTTATTTCTTTTACTTTCCAGAAACTCCTATCCCATTCTTGCACATTTGCTTTTCCAGATAAATCTTAATATATTTTAGGTCCAAAAAACTCCTGTCAACTTTTTAATTTGGGTTACATGAATTCATAGATTAACTTGAAGAGAAGCAACATCTTTAAAGCATTGAGTCTGTTTAGAAATAAGATTTAACTTTGCATTTGTCGAAGTCTTCTTTTGAGGTTCTCCATGGACCTTTAAAATCACCTTTACAGTTCTTGTTAGATTTATTCCAGAGTGTTTTACTTATGTTTGGTTGGTATTGTAAAAGGGCCCTTTTCTTCTATTATATTTTCTAATTTAATTTTTAAGTTATTATTTATACTTAATACAAATGCCTTTGTATTATGTACAGTTTGTTTGCCACCAGGCAGTTACCAACTTCTCTTGTTGTTTCTAGTAATTTGTTTAAAATTTTGGTTCTTTGGGTTTTCTATGTGTGTATCAATACTAATATTGCATCTTTTTCCTGATATTTAGTCTTCTTACATTATTTCCTCTTTGAAATTCTTGGACTCTTAATGTCATTTTCTTGTCTAATTGCGTTGGTTGTTACTTTCAGATCTACTGCTTCTAGCATTTCACCATTTAGATTTTGATGGCTTTTCCTCTCTAAATGCCCTTTCTGCATTTGTGGAGATGATTATATAGTTCGTCTTCTTTGACCTAGCATTATGGTAAATTACACCGAGAGATTTTTAAATGTTAATTCATTCTTACATACCCTCGTTTGGTATACCACTGAGTTCTGTTTGCTAATATATTATTTAAAATTGTTGCTTTAATAATATTGTGAGGTTATGTTGAGTTTTCTGTGCTTTGTCAGGTTATTAGTGTTATGCTGCATTTGTAAAGAGAATGTACATGCTTTTTTCTTTCTCCATGCTCTAGAAAAGTTGAAGGAGTAGAGAAATGTTTCTTTGAGTTTTTTACAAAACAGAAGTAACCCAAAAAGCATCTGGCTTAGTGTTTTGAGGAGAGTGTGGGTAGTTTTCAGTAAATATGTGAAGAATTAATAAACAAATTCCGTGTATACCCAGCTACCTCTCCAAAGCTTTAAAAGATGACATTTTGGAATGCACCTGTTGTCATTCTCTTAATTGTGACTCCCTTCAGTGATTTTTTTTTCTTGAAGTGCTCCATTCAGTTAATAAATATTTACAGAGTAGCCACCACGTCCCAGGCCCTGAGGTAGGTGGTGTAGGTGATTCACGGAAGTACCACACATGGCGCACGATCTAGTGTTCCCAGGATGCTGGCGTACAGCTACGATTTGAATGTGATTTGAAAGCAACATCATTTATCATTGAATATTAATAGAGCTCGGGGCCCTGTATTTACAGATAAATCTTTAGGCACACATTAGTCATCCTTTGATCTAGAGGACAGCATCTCTCTCCAGGCTGCACACAGTGATGCAGCAAAGTGTCTTTCCTTTCCTGCTCCACTTCTGACGCTAGTCTGCAGGGTGGGGCCACACTGGCCAGCAGGGCGTGGAGCCCATCAGCCCCTTGCCTTACTCATGGGCTTTCTCCATGTGACTCACTTCTTTTTACCCCCCCCAGAACTTTAGTCTTCTTAATCTGTAAGATGGAGATACTAATCTTGTTTACTGATATTTAAATGAGACGACATATGTAAGGCATCAAAATCCAGTTGGCACCCCGTGAACATAAGTTTATCTCCTTTTTTTTGGTATCTCCCAAAGCACCTAGCTCAGTACTAGGTTGAGAAGAAGACACTCATGGAATGCTTATATAGGTCTGGACTATTTTTAGATCCCTTGGCTGGTTCTCTTACGTCCCAATTTTATCTCCTCCAATTCAGTTTCCACCCATCCAATTTCCATGCCAGCGAATACCAGATGTTAAACACCTGTTGGCTCTCCAGTACCATACACTCTTTTAGTCACGCCCATGCTCCTTCTTGAGCTGCCCTCTGTTTTTACCTTTCAAGCTTCATCTTTCACCATCATGTACCACCCCTCCCTCTGTATCTTTGCACAGACTGTTCTCTCTGCCTGCATCACCCCTCCCCACCGTCTCCTTGGCACCCTTACCCAAGTGCTTTCTTCATCACAGTGCAGGCTTCCTAAAGGCTCTCCTAAGGGCAGAGACCACGTGCATGTCACCTCTGCCTCCCCTGTGGCTAGCCCTGAGCCTGCTGTGGACCAGGTGTTCCACCAGTATCTGTTGTCAGTGCATGATCAGTCTCTGGGTTACATGGTAAAATATGAATGAGATTTTCTCCATTTCAGTTCTTTGAGGAGCCCTAGGGAAACCGTTCTTTAAAATATGAAAATAAGGCCAGAAAAATCAATTGCGTTTCTCAGCTGCAGGAGATGACAGAAAAGAGTGACTTTCCTGCGCCTCCCAGGGCAGGGCACTGTGATGGGAAGTTAGAGGCACTTCTCATTTTAACGTGGATTTAAGCGGGGCCCAGGCTGGAACTCTCTGAAACATTCAGCCGCCCACTGCTCGTGAAATTCAGAAGCAGGCATGCTTGAATAGCCCTCCATAGCTCCTTTCTTCTTTTTAGGCATTAATGAGCTGGCTGGGCAGCCTTGCCAATGATTTTACAGTTAAACACCCACGCTCCAAGATGCCTCCTTCAATAAGTGGAGGTGGAGGAAAGGCCAGAAATAAGACAGGGTGACTATTGATGGAGCGCCTTGTGGGTTCCAGGCACGGGGCTTGCTGCATTTATTGTCTCCTTTGACCTTCGTGATTGCTCTGTGATGGAAACATTGCTGCAATCACTCCCTTTGTACAGAAAAATACCAAAAAAAGCCAAGAAGACAGAGGATGAGATAGAAGTGGCTCGCCCAGGACAAATGGTTGGATAGAAACCATTTGTGCATCTTCTGAGCAATCAGTTTGTTTTTCTCTTCTGGGCTCTGAACTCTCCTGGACTCTGAATGTTATAACAGATTCTGTTCCTGCCTTTGGTTAGGCTTCTAGAAAACCTTGAGCCAATTTATCACCCCCACTCCTGCTGCAAGTATAGGCACTGTTATAACACCTGCTCTGACCTACGCCCATCCTTGTCCCTTGCATTGACTCCGTTTCTACTTTCCTCATCTGTAAAATGGGGGCAATAATAATAATAACCCCTACATCAGAAGATCGTCGTGAAGACGTAAAAGGCAAACCATATAAAGTGCTCAGGGCAGAACTCGGCACACTGGGAACGCTTAATGAATGTTGGTGATTACTAAATCACGCAGTCTGTAAGCTGCCTTAAGTCACTTCTGGAAAAAAGGTAGGGGTGTGATGAAAATAAGATGAATGAAACTAGTTAGATGGCATTTATGTACTTAGCACAGATTTATCCAGCACCTACTGCAGTCAAGCCCTGGCAGATGCAGGGGCTACCAAGAGAAATCCTTAAGAGCAGGGCCCCCCAAGAAGGAAACAGCTCAGTCAAAATTCAAGTCCCACCAGGCTTTCTCAGCTGCCATGCTGTTTCCCACCATGGAGCCTGCAGCTGAGAACATTCTGCACTCCGTATCTTCTGTGCCGCTTTATTTTCTGTACCCAGGAAGCAGCCCTGACCTGAACCTCACCCCCAGCCCCACGGTTTCCCGCAACCCTGCCAAGAGCAGCTTTGAATATAGGAAACACGCTGACCCTTCACTCGGGGTCACGATGCCCAGCTCTTTCTGCCAGAGCTGCTGGGAAGACACAGCCGGAGGTCACAGTTGGATAAGCTCACAAAGCGGGGACCCAGATTGCAGCCGCTGTAGGGAGCTCGGTTGAGGGAAGGTGATTTCACTAGGTTCCGAGCCCTGGTCTTAATGCCATGTGGAGAGGTCCCTGCAGTGTCGCGGGCTGGCCGTGGGTGCATCCTTGTGTGTCTGGGGGTGATTTGCTCATCTTGGTCGAGTCAGAACAGTTTGTGAGATGGGAACTTCCATTATCTGGAGCCAGGGAGCGGGGGCGAAAGGCAAGGGCCTGAAACATGGTTTCCCAGTGAAGCCATGGGAAAGTTAATTAAGGCTGTGACTCAACAAACCGTTTTGATGAAATTAAGAGGTCCAGCCAGGCGTCCTGCTATTTTAGTGACAGGGCATCAAGCAGGTGGCTCTATAGTCAACTTCTTAAGGAATGCATTTCAATAACAGTGACAGCGATAATATCCAACGTTGCTGGGAGCTTTAATCCAGTGTCTCTGGGAGTCCTACCGATATGCCTGGTACTGGGTGTTATGCTTTATCTCGTTTTTGCAGGTAAGGAGACTGAGGCTCAGAGAGGTAGCGCCACCTGCTTAAGGCCACACAGCCAGTAAGTGGTGGAGCAGAGACAGGATCCCAGGCCAGGCCGATGCTAAAGCCTGACTCCCTCGTGCATCACCTGACACTGCCTCCTTTTTAGATGCCTGCGTCCCAGTCTCTGCGTAGCTGAGAGTGGATGCCCCACTGCCTGGGCCCTCAAGCCTTGGACGCCTCTCCTTTTCTTAATAATAAAAATCATAATCACAGCAGCAGTAAACAAATTTCATGACCTATCTGCTCAAAGCCCAGGTGCCTGCACAGTTGGGACAGATTTGTAGCTGCGGTCCCTCCCTGTGCAAACAGCAAGGCTCGTGTGACATCTTAATTTACTGGGTTCCACTTTGCGCAAAATAACCCTGGTAAGATTTGTGAGGCCTTCTAGTCTGGACCATTTTTACAAAACGCTGGTGACTGACAACATCGCAGTGGAAGCTCCAGGCCTCTCCTTGCCTGACAGCCCAGGCGGGAGGAAGGTGCGGGTGTTTCGAGCAAATTCCAGAATGAGAAGGCTCCACCTGGCCTGACTGGGAAGGTGGCCATGGGAAAAGTCCCCTCAGTAAGGCAGGGATAATGACGTCTTCATCAGATAGCTGCTGTGTGGATGGGGTAAAGGAATGCGTGTAGAGTCCTGGGCCTGGCTTGTAGCGGGTGCTCAGTGAATGCTAGGTCCTCCTCCTCCAGGCCCATGTCCCCGCTCCGGGGAGGACAGAGCTGGGCCTCTCTGCAGCTGTGTTGCAGACACGTGCTCCCCCCTGGAATCCCCCACGCTGCCCTGGACAGTAAGTGTCACAGTGCTCTTGGTGCCCCCTGGGGCTGGCTCTCCACTTAGCCCCAGACCAGTCACACTCTCCTCCTCACGCTGGACTGCGTCCCCTCCCTCCCAGAACAGATTGGGAGCAAGTCCTCGTTTTGGCCTTTACTGGCTTTGGGATGCTGGACCAATCCCTTTTTGGAGCCTTATTTCCTATAAAAGAGGGTTAAAAAGACTGACTTTACAGGGTCATTGAAAGATTTGGAATGAATGATGAAAGAAAGCATAGCCTTGTCTCTTCTGCCTCCAATTTAAGAACTGGAAAGTTTCACTTATGTGCAGAATCTCTGTCTTTTCTTGAAAATGCAGAAGAGAAGCCATAGGAGGGCCTCATTCCCCGCCTTGACAACAGCTGTCTGGAGCTGAGCAGCTGCTGTCCCTGGGGGATGGGACCTGTTCCCGCCAGGTCCCTCCAGTCCCCACACCTGGCCCTTCACCCTCAGGGTTGTGGTTTGTTGGCTCCTTGCTTGCACATAGTAGGTGATCAAGAAAGGTTGGCTCCTCCCTTCGATAGGTTGTTGAGATCTAAGCACACTGGTTAAGATCTCAGTCCTGCATTTGCCTTTGATTGATCGCCTGATAGAGACACAACCTTGTGAAGGAAGTTCTCAGCCTCTCCAGCCTCTGAGAGGCTTACTCTCAAAGGTCTTCACATCCTCTGGTCCAAGTTGAACACCAGTTTGCACTTTCAAAATGAAAAATACTTCAGGAGGCCAGAGATTTATCTCCTACATAAGCGGACCCTCGTTTCTTCCTTCTAATGATTATGCCAATAGCAAATTAAATTGGGAAATGAGTTATTGCTTTGGAATGTTCCAATTTATTTATTTATTTATTTATTTATTTATTTATTTATTTATTTATTTATTTAGAATGTTCCAATTTAAATTGTGCTTTTTCTCTTTCAAGGGTTCCACTAATATGAATGAATTGCTGGCTGTAGCCGGGACCACGCTTCTATTCGGTTCCTCCCTCCGTGGGGAGGTGCCCTTTCTGGGTTGTGAGAGACTCTTGAATTATTGCTCACATAAAGTTTGAGGCCACAGATGTTTCATTTTCCCTTCCCTTTCAAAAGGCATTTTACTCAGTGGGATTCACTGGGGCCCTAGAGGATGGACTTCTTTAATGGGTTTGGGGGGAGCTTCCACGGGGAGCTGGCCAAACAGTGTGATGCACAATCTTTGTGGTTTGGGATGGAGCGAACCTTTGTATTCCAAACAGCCACTCTGGGAGCAGCCACTCCGGAGGAAGTGGAGCGGGTGGAAGGGACACGCAGCCTTGGGGCTCACATCTGGGTTCAAATGCTGCTTCTCTATTTGTTATTTTAGTTTACTTAGGCAAGTGATTTAGCTTCTTCAGGTCTTACGTTCTTCATTTATACAACAGGAAAAATAAGACATGCCTTATAGGGTTGCTCTTAAGAGTTGTTAATAAGAAATAAAGTTAAATCATCTACCCCAGGTTTAATAATTCTTGAAGTCCATTTTAAGCCTTTCCAGTGAAACCATCCAGGATATGGGAGCGCAGTCCGTCAGCAAAGCCAACTCCTGCCCTTGGAACTGACCTACCCGAGGAATTAAACAGGGTACAGGCAGTAAACAGAACAGATGCTCAGCCTCCAGACCTGTCCTGCCGTTTTAGGGTTGGCATTTCTACCCAAGAGACAATAACGTGGCGGAAATCATTCTGACACATTCACTTAGGAGCTACTTACTGAGCACGCGCACTGCTTCCGGCCACAGCCAGGCAGGTGATCTGAGCGATCTCGTGTTGCCTTTCAGTGCCTTGGGAGCTAGGGATCATCGTAACTCCCATCTCACAGATGGAGAATCTGAGCCTCAGCGATGTCACAGAACTTGTCTGAGGTCACACAGGCCGTGGGGGAGGAGCTGCGTGTGGACACGTGATGGCCGTCTGTCTTCAGCTTCACCCCAATATTTCATAAATCACCACCCCCCAAAAAATCCAATTTCTTTTCTTCTAATCAGTTCAAACAAGCCAACACTAACCCCACGGGTCTTTGTTTCCGTCCGTCTGATTACTGCCATTCACAGCTATGTGCGTGAGTCTGATGAACCCCAAACGAGAGAATGAACTCATTAGAATTAAGTGAACGCAGTCTGTTTGGTATGAAAAAAAAAATCATTGAAAATGTGGACCCATGAGGCAGGCAGAGGGCACACGATTTTAGATCCTGAGGTGTGTTTATTCTTTCTAGATCTTGGGACAAGCATCTCTGAGCACCGGCTCTGAGACAGGTGTTGCCCTCAGAGTTTTCACACAGCGATCTCATTTCATCCTCGGAAAGCCGAGGTCCAGGAAACGTAGTAAGAGGACCAGAAGGTGGTGGGGTTAGAATCTAGACATGCGGGTTTCTGGCTTCCAAGCCAAGGCTCTGGCTGCCACCTCATTTTTGTTTCTTTATTGAGACAGAACAGACTGATGGAAAGCTATTCCGCCTGAAACATACACAGCTGACCTGAGGACATTCGCAATTGGAGGGTAGATTCGGCTGCTGGGTGCGATTCAGGGTGAGAATGGTGAGCCCTTGACCGTGCCAAGTGGCTGAGGGATCGGCCTGCACACCAGCACCCGTAGACGGACAAGAGCCGGGGGGAAGTTTTGGTGCCAGAATCCTTCCACTCTCTCCTTCCGAGGCTCCCTGCCAACCAAGGAGATCTGTGCTTAAGGACGGGCCCCACATGGCAGATGAAGAGCTGCTCTGTTCACCTGGCGGCCAGTAACCTGAGAAGAGCACAGGGGAGCCTGAGGCTCAGGATGGGACG
This sequence comes from Camelus ferus, assembly GCF_009834535.1. NCBI lineage: Eukaryota > Metazoa > Chordata > Mammalia > Artiodactyla > Camelidae > Camelus > Camelus ferus. The sequence continues at coordinate 5,106,225 of NC_045717.1, read as the reverse complement.
CCTAAGTGATTCCCTAGCTTCTCACCCTACACACCCCAGGAATCTCATGTGATGGATTCTCACCATCCCTGGAGGGCAAATTGAGGTGGAAGGTAGGGGAGAGAGTGTCTGTTCCCAGTTCCCAGTGCGGGGCTCAGCCAGGGATAACCTTGGTCAGGATGCCTCAGGGAGAGGGGAGGGGTGGACAGGAGTCTCCAGGGCGAGTCTGCTGGCAAAGCAGTCTTAGGTGGTGGAACATAATCATTGAAGTGACATCCTTTCACCTTTGCTCGGCTCTGTTGGTTAGGACCAAGTGATAGGCTCCACTCACATCCAGGGACGGGAAAGCGATGGCCCAGGCTCCTCCTGTGCGGGAGAAGCGAGACCTTTACCCGTGTCCTGACCCCGGAGGCGAGGGGTCAGAGAAGTCATGTTCCTGGGGCCAGGGCTCAGGGGCAGGAAGGGACGGGTTAATGATGGGAACCCGGCACCTGCCTCTAAGGCACAGCGTTCGTGGTAAAGCATAGCCATTGCTGTCAGTTCTGAAAAATAAGATCCTCTCCTTTCAGGGGAACCCAAAAGGGGGAGTGTGGGGCGCTGAGGCCACCCTGGGTCGGTGCATCACTGGAAGGGCTCGCAGCGCTCAGCACACAGCTGTAGTCGTGACAATATTTCATTACGGGGAAGGGACACAAAGCATAGACAGCAAAGGGAAAAGGTGCAGGGGGTCGAGTCCAGAGGACACCAGGCAGGAGCTTCCGGGGGCCGCTCCTAGTGGAGTCGCGTGGGGCACACTCACTTCCCCCGGTGGTGAGCTGGGGGCACACTTATGGAGAGGAACTCGTAAGAGTCTCAGTGCCCGGGGTTTCAGCTGGAGGGCTGGTCACATCGGCACCCCCAGCCTAGCAGGTGCCCGGGTCCCCGACTCCGGAAGGAAGGGGCAGGTGTTCAGCATAAAGCATATTGTTTGTGTAGTTAAGGCACAGTCAGGCCCCCTTGTTAGTTCTGGGAATGGTGGGGGCCCTCCTGATACCCGAGTTCGCAGGTGCCAGCCGAGGGCCAGCGTGGCGAGCAGGCCTTTCCAGGAGCCGCAGACTCAGGTCCACCGTGCTAACACTCCATCCTGTGAAAACTGCCCCCAGACTCCTTTCAGGTAGGGTGTGTGTGTGTGTGTGTGTGTGTGTGTGTGTGTGGAGGGTGGGACAGGATGCGGAGGTAGGAGGCTGGGGAGAGAGCCCTTCCTCCTCACAGGACAAAAGCAGCAGATTGAGTAGGAGCAGAAATGCTGCCGCCTCCCAGCGCGGCCCCTTCTGTCCGGGGGGACCCCACTGAGCGCACGGCTGTATTATCGGCAGCCGTTGCTTCTCGCCCTTGCAGGAATTACAGGCAGACGCCGAGTGGCTTATCTGGCTCAGAAGCCCCCCGCCGGCACGCCTAGCAGTGCCACACATTGGAACTTGGAGATGATTTCTAATTTTCCAAACCAATTTTGCTGACCTGATTCTTTTTTTTTTTTTTTTTTTTTTGATCAACTCTTCTGCCAAGAAAGGGGATTGAGGAATGAAAGTAGCTTAATGGAACGGGCTGTTTGGGCCGCAGGGCTGGCATCTCCATGGAGATGCGGATGCAGGCTGCGTCTAAACAAGGCTGGGCTGGGATGCAGTGAGGCAGCGCTGCGTCTTGGACTGTGGTGGCACGAGTGTGGATGACCCCCCAGGTGGCGGACACCACCGGCCCTGCTCTGGGGCCTGGCTCCGGGAGGGCAGAAATGGGTGTGAGCCCTTTAAAGCCCACTCATGTACTCTTAGGGCTGAGCCCCGGCCAAGAGCTGGGCAGGAGGATTGGTGATGTCCAGTCCCTGCCCTGGAGGAGCCCAGGGTGGGGTGGGGTGGGCTGATGGGTCAAGATGTCATGATAACACAGAGCAAGAGGGGACTGTGGCCAGGATGGAGTGCAGGGGAACCGAGGCAGTCCTCACTCCTGAGGGAAAGATCTGGGAAGGCTTCCTGGTGTGTGTGGGACACGCCCTCCAGGGGGAGGACGTGGAAAGTCATGCCAGTAGCAGAGAGCCTAGAACTTTCCGGAACTGGGACTCTAACCGTGTGTGTGTGTCTATGTGTGTGTATGTCTGTGTGATTGTGTGTCTGTATGTCTTTGTGTGTGTCTCTGTGAATCTGTGTGTGTTTGTGTCTACATATGTCCGTTGTGTTGTATGCATCTGTGTGCAAGTGTATGTGTGTATGTCTATGTATGTCTGTGTGTGAGTCTGTGTGTGTGTATCTGCTCATGGGTGTGTGTCTCCCTGTGTCTCTGTGCATCTGCGTGTGTCTCTGTGTCTGTGTGAGGCTGCCCAGGGCTGTAGCAGCTGGTACTGTGGGACAGGTAAGCAGGGGCAGAGCATGAGGACAGGGCAGCACCGAGGGGAGAAGATGTGTGTTGGATCCAGACAGGCCTGGTTTCTAGGTCTGGCTCGACCACTGATGGCGTGGGAAATCCTGACAACTCTCCAACCCCTGCGATCCTCAGTTTCATCGTCTGAGAAACAGGAATACGGACAGTACCAACTTTATGGGACACCGGGTAGGACGGAGTGACGTCATCTCTGTAAAGCGCTGAGTGTCCCACCACCAAAGACGGGAATTCCTTGCTGTCTTCTCTTCAGAAGCCAGAATAGGATTTTGGCTCTTGTCTTGATCTAACTGCAAGCTCCAGGTCACTTGCATCCGAACCTCCTGGACGTGGGTGCAAATGCTGACTTGTGGGAGCCGTGCAAACCAAGGGGACTTGGCTCTCTGAGTGGCGGGCGCGGGGCTCTGCATCTGATCAGTCTCCTTAGGTGGCTCTGATGCTCAGTAAGGTCCCGGACCCAGCGGGCTCACAAGGGATCTTCAGCCGCACGATGAAAGGTTCAGAGGAATAATTTAGGAAGGTCCCGCTGGTGGCCGATGGGGATGATGGTTTGGAAGGGGGAGGCAGGTGGCCCACGGCTGAGGTGGTTTTCTGCCCCATCGACATGAGTCACCAGCAAATGCTTTAAATAGTAGGACCCTCAGGCCCTCGGAAGCCCAAAGACAGAAGCCATTGCCCTGTCCCCGAGGGACTATTAGTGGGTCGGGGAGGACAGGTTGCAGATGATGGTAACACAGCGTGACACCTGATGGTCCTCGTGCTGAGGAAATAACAACCCAGTTCAGCTCTAATGATGCGCCGTTGTGAGGATGACAGTGGCAGCAGTGAGAAGTGTCAGTTTATCACTTTTGCATTTACACGGCAGTTTGCCATTTGCGTTACTCATCTTGGTTGTACCTCCTTGACAGTTTTGTGTGGATTAGCGTAATGACTTGGGGCCATTTTGCATCGTGTTGCTAAAACATGCCTTGCTCTGGGGTGGTCTGGACGAGGCGTGTGACGACGTTCCACGTGATCAGAGAAAGTTGGATGGGCCACCAATGGCTGAAATGGGGAGGGACAGAGGGCCCCAGGTTTAGGCAGGGATGCACGTGGCCGTGCAAGGAGCAAGAGTGTGAAAATGGACTCGAGATGGTGGCTGGATTCTCATGGATTTGTTCACAGAATGGTTCAGTACATTTTTAATAAAAATAAACTCTAATGTGGTAATAGATTTATTGGCAGTAGAACACATGGTTAGTGGGCAGACTTCTGACTCAGACAGACCTGAGTTCAAATCCTCGCACCTGCCTCATATAGGTAAGGTCATTCCACCTGCCTCTGGTAGAGGCATCTGTAAAATGGGCCCAGTGATAGTACCTTCCCCACAGAATTGTGAGGACACAAAGTGATGCACTGCGTGGGTGCTGCCCCTGGATGCTGACTAAGGTCCTTACCTCGGGCCGGGCCTCTCCTTGAGGATCCCCGGGCACTACCACATTCTGCTTTAACAACAGCTGGTGTGAGGTGGCCACGGTCACCTCCATTTTGGAGAGAAGTAAGCGGAGGATTCTGAAGGGCGAGCAGCTTGTCCAGGGACACAGCAAATAAGTGACAGAGCTGGGCTTCCAGGGTAGACAGTCAGGTTCCAAAAACTCCGCTCCCTTCACTGCCCGGTCCTGGGGAGAGGCCCAGGGAACCCGGGTGTCATGTGGGCAGAATTTATGGATTCCGAGACCCCTCGCACTTTCCGCTCAAGCCCCATTGTCAGGATCTCTGGGGCCGAGCCAGGCGCCAGGCGCCAGGCGGCCTCATTCTGTCTCTGGAGGTTCCAGCTGTCACATACAAAAGACGAATGTCTGTCGGGCGGCTCTGTTTTTCTCTCCCCACAAAGTTTAATTTCCCCGATGTGAGTGGTTCTATTGCTTTGAGGTTTCCAGGGTTTGCATTCTTCCTAAAGCAGGGTGGTTTATTGGGTGTTGTGGGGCCGAGATGCTACAGTGCATGGATGTTAATGGAGTTGATGTTTCCTGGCATAAGGAGGGTCCTAGATCAGCGTCCTGACTTGGCAGATGGTGGGAGGGTTTTTGTTTTTCTCTTCCCTCTTTCTAACTCCCGGGGTTTCATGTCCATGGTGACATGTCCTCCCAGAAGAAGTTTACAGCACACTTCGCTTTGCTTCGTTGCATTTTTGCAAGCAAATGCAGATGCAGGGCTGAGAAACACTTATCAAAAGGCTGGTTAAGGTAGTTTTTGGGATTGAGGGCTTCAGAATCAGGTATTCCAGAGTTCTGATCAGGCCCTGTTACTTCAATAACCACTTGGCCTCAGATAAGTTACGCTGCGCCTGTGTGCCTTAGTGTGCACAGCTGTGAAGTGGGGATAATAATGAGATACTCTGGGACAAGTGTCTCTGGGAGCTGTGAGCAGACAGGGCAGTGGCCAAATATCACCTGAAGACGCTGGGGAAGAGAAGAGCTTGTACTGGATCTGGGATGAGCAGGGACTTGATGGACTGGGAAGGGGAAGCTGGCCTTCCGGGCAGAGGGACCAGCGGGTGCAAGAACTTGGAGGTGGGGGAGACGAGGGTGCAGTCAGACAGCGGAGAGATGGGGTTGGGCAGAAGGGGCAAATCGAGGTTCCATCGGGAAGAACCTTGTCTGCTCTGGAAGGAGTTCAGACTTGACCCCGTAGGTGTGACAGCTCATTCACCTGGGAAGCAGCGTGACCAGGGTGGCTTGTTAGAAAGTCTGGAGTGGTCTGGAAGCTGGGAGACTGGAGCTCAGGGGAGCAACGAGGAGGCCACTGCAGGCAGGGGTGGGTGATGCTGGTCTGACCCAGGGAATTATGATGAGGATGGTGGAGAGAGATCAACAAACCACGCTAGAGGCAGAAGCTCCAGGCGCTGGGGGCTGACTGGGGTGGGGCTTGTGGGGAGAAGCGAGGGATGGTAGGGATGTCTGCGGGAGATCAAGCTACAAAGATGGGTGGGCAGAACTGCCTCCCACCACGGCTGAGGGGAAGACACCAGGCTGGTTCTGGCTTGGTGAATCCAAGGTGGCCTGGAGGCATCTCGACGCATTGTCTACATTTATCTTTTACTAAATGAGGGACCTTAGGCAAGTCAGTTAACCTCTCAGAGCCTCAGTTTCTCCATCAATAAAATGGGGATAAGAGACTAAGGGTGGTGGGGGAGGGTACAGCTCAGTGGTAGAGTGTGTGCTTAGCATGCATGAGGTCCTGGGTTCAATCCCCAGTACCTCCATTAAAAAATAAATTAACCAAAAAAAAAAAAAAAAAAAGAGAGAGACTAGGGGTGGAAAAGAACAGAGGCTTCAGTGGCCCATCCCTCATGAACGCAGCGTGGTTTGGGCCATGTTGCATGTCTGTCTGTGTGTCTGGGAAGAAAGTGTGTGTGTGTGTGTGTGTGTGAATGTGCCCCAGTCTTAATTCACTTCAGCACTTCAGTTCAGGAAGTGTTTACGGGCCTCCCCCTGGGGGAGGTACGGAGCCGGGCACAGAGGAGAGGATGAGACTGGGGGCTGCCTGAGGCGCTCCCAGTGCAGGCAGGGATCAGGGATGTGAAGAGGCATCGGGGAGGCGCAAGCAGGCCTGGGTACAGAGCAGGGCGGGATCAGGTGTTTGGGGAACGGGCCTCTGGGCTGGACCAGGAGGCTGATGAGGAAGGCTGGGGAGGTGTCCCAGGCCTGGGCCAAGGCCCAGAGAAGCATGACAGCAGGAGCTCTCAGAGAGCTGGGGTGGGAGGAGGGGAACCTGTGAGCTGGGGAGCACTGGCCTGAGAGGCTAGAGGGTGGCGGTGGAGGTCAGGCCGAGCTGGACGTTCCCCGGAAAGCACTGGGCTGTTCGCTGGAGGAAGCCCCTCTCCTGGGCAGGACAAGGGTGATCTTGGTCTCTAAAGTCCTACAGGGCCTTGCCCCAGTGCTCTCTCCCCCTTGTCCCATTCATCTCAGGCAGACTGCTCCTTCCTGGCCCACTGGGACCCCTGAGCTCCTTTCTTTTTAGGGTCTTTGGGGCTGCACCTCAGTCTAGGGTATAGCTGCTTCTGTGGGGCGCCTTGTACCCCCACCACTCACCCGATCTGAGGCTCCCCTCACATGCGCTGTTCCAGATCCCGCTCAGGTCTCATTTTGTAATATTTATTTGGTGATCTGCTTGTTCGGCGTCTGACCCTCACCCTGCTGTAAGCTCCCCAGGCGATGGCTGTGTGGTGGCGTCTGGCTCACAGTGGGCCCTTTAATAAACGTGCTGAGTGAATGAACGGATGAGCAGGGAGGCAGGCAGCAGGGAGAACCACATCTCTAAGGAAACACTCAAATCCAGCGCCGAGAGCTGGTTTATTTCTAGTCCCGGGCTGTTACATTCAGGAGGCAGAGCCAAGAGCTTTAGAACGTCTCCAAGCAACCAGGTTACATAAACCCCGTCAATCAGCCTTGATGTGCGGCCGGCTCTCACGTTCAGGGGTGCTCAGTGCGGAAGTGAGGGCTCTCTCCCGGGTCCTCTGAGGCTGCCCCACCACACTGGGAGCTTTGGGGCTGTGACCAAGCACTAGGACTTCTGACTTCCACGAAATCTAATCTGTCAGAAAGGGAGGAGGCTAGCTGCAGGATGCCCCTGGAGATCCGCCGTCAAGAAAAATCTCACCCTGGAACCAATCAGAAGCCTCAGTCTCCCCATCCCACCCACCCAATAGCCAATACTGACTCAGTCATTAAGAATAGGAGTCCAGACCCAGCTCAAACGTCGCCCTTCCTCCCCAGAGACAGCTTTTTTCTCCTTCCCTTTCATGTCACTCTGCTCACCTCCCAGGCCTCCTTAAGCCATCGACCCCTTCCACCCCCACTGCCCCAGGTCTGACCTTGGCGTCTGGGGCATGCCCTAGTGCATCAACCTCCCCACTGGCCTCCCTGCCTCCAGCCTTGCCCCTGCAAACCTGCATCCCTGCTGCCCCCAGAGACATCTTTCCAAACAATTTTGATCCTGTCACTTAAAACCTTAACATTTGGGGATGGGTAGAGCTCAGTGACACAGCACATGCTTAGCATGTTTGAGGTCCTGGGTTCAATCCCCAGTACCTTCATTAAAAAAAATAATAATAAAATAAAACCTTAACCTTTAACCTTCTGCTTAAAACTTCAAGGGCTCTCTGTCACCCTGGAGGTAAAACCCAAGTTTTAGCCTGGTCCTTCCTTAACTATCCTCCTCCCACCTACCCATTGCCCCAGGCTCATCTCTCCCTGAATTGCATCCTCAGCACCAGCCACAGTCCTTTATTAGCACAGGGAAGGGCTCTTACCACTGAGGAAATTACAAGGGTTTTAGCTCTGTGCCAGGGACCAGGAACCAGACTAAATATATATTTATATATTCCTTATATCACGATAGCACACCATCCTAAAGCTTCACACACACGCACGTGCACAGGACTTTTCTCACGGACAGCATCTGTCCATAGGATTCAGACAGACATCTCCCATATCCATCCGGGTTTCAGAGACTGCACGTACGGACCGAAGGCAGGCCAGCTGAGGCTGGGTGATTCTCAGTTTTGTTTTCCTCCAGGTCACCATCCTCGTCAGCCTGGCCCTAGCCTTCCTCGCCTGCATCGTGTTCCTGGTGGTTTATAAAGCCTTCACCTATGACCACAGCTGCCCAGAAGGGTTTGTCTATAAGGTAAGGGGCTTCTGGCAGGGGACTGGCTCTGGGTGACTGTCAACTTCAACTAGAGGGTTTACCCATGTCTTCTTGTCATTGGCATTCAAATTCTAGGTATGGCAAGCTCCCTTACAGACTGTTTAAAATGTAATAGATGTCTGGAGAAAGTAAAAACACTAACTCAGAAAGACACGTGTGCCCCAATATTCATAGCAGTATTATTTACAATAGCCAAGATATGGGAGCAAACTAAGTGTCCACCGATGATGAGTGGACAAAGGCGATGTGGTATACGTATCCAATGGAATACGTATCCAATGGAATACCACTCGGCCATAAAAAAGAATGAAATTTTGCCATTTGCAGCAGCATGGATGGACTTAGAGGGTATTATGCTAAATGAAATAAGTCAGACAGAGAAAGACAAATTCTGTATGATATCACTTATATGTGGAATCTAAAAAATACAGCAAACTAATGAACATAACAGAAGAGAAAAAACCACAGATATGGAGAACTGACGTGGTTCCCAGTGGGAAGAGGAAAGGGGGTGGGAAGGCAGGGCGTAGGGGATTAAGAGGTACAAATTACTATGTATAAAATAAATAAGCTACAATGATATATTGTACAACACATGGAACATAGCCAACATTTTATAATAACTATACGTGGAGTATAACCTTTAGAAATTGTGAATTACGGTTACATACCTAAAACTTACATAATATGGTAAGTCAACTATACCTCAATTAAAAATACTTTATGCACTCAATAAAGGCATTGAATGATGTAAAAAAAATCAGTATAAAGAAATGTGTAAGTAACACCAAAAAGAAATTGATGGTGGCGGTCTAAAATTATTTTCGTTCTTTCTAAAAAGTTGTATACTCAAAATAAATTTTGATATGCAGTTTAAAAATTTACAATAAAAAAAGTCAAATGTGTCTGGCAAGGAGTTTTCAGGCTTGCATGAAGAACTTGGTCTCCAGTAGGCTGTCGAGGGTCTCCTCCCAGACAGCGCCCACCAGAGTGCTGGCGTCAGGGGGTGGGCTGGCTTTGGACCACACATCCACAGTCAGGGAGCGCTCGCTCCCGCTCCAGATAGACTGTCCCATGATCAGAGCGCTCTGCCTTGGTGTGGGTCTCCCTGGTTTGATGGCTGGTTCCTCATCCCTGCAGACACGTGAAGACAGGGTGTGGTGCTTCTGAGGTCCCCCCACCCCCGGACCTGCAGCCAGCCCCTTCCCGACTCCCTGACTGGGCTCCTCCCCCTGAACTGGCTGCATGCCCCCTGGGCATCCCTTCGCACCTCTGAACCTCAGTTTCTCGCCTGTAATGGATGCTAATAATGTCTGCACACAGGATTCTTGTGAAGCCTTAAGGAGAGAATTTAAGTAAAATCAGCCAGCCAAGGGCCTCTAGCTCAGGGCTGTCAGTGTTAGTGGTAATAAAGACAGACTCTGGTTCAGAGCCAGCACAGCTGATGCGAACACTTACACGTGACCATTTACTGAGCACCCGTTGTATGTCATGCTCTTTCCTAGACATTTGCATAAACAGTACCTCAGCTGAGCTGTCCACCCCCTGAAAAATAGTTTTTATTGCCCCCATTTTATATCTGAGGAAACAGAGATTAAGAGTGTTTTCTTAAGAGACTTTTTCCAAGACATCACAAGCTGTTACCTTTCAAAGTGAGGGACTCAAATAGGGGACGTTCTGCCTTAAAACCACATGTCTTTTGGTTCCGCCACACGACTTCCTAAGACGACATTCTTCATCGTTAGACGTTGAGGTTCTGAAAACTTGTCAACAGCTATCAACAGGGGACAGTGGAATAAACTATGATGTATCCACACGGTGGAATTCCCAGCAACTGTGAAAATGAGTGAAGGGGGATGGTCTCCAGACATGGATGCAGAATCCCCTCCCGGATAATAAGGAAGAAGCAAAAGTGCGACCTTTGTGTGCGAAGAGGGGTGGTGAAGGATATTTGCTTATATTTTCAGAAAGATATTCTGGAAGGATAAATTTAAAAACTAAGAAAAATAGTGACTTGGGTCGGGGGAGCATCAGGGAGGGAAAGGAGGGGACAAGGATGAGAAGGGCTCCTCCTGGTATAGCTTGCTATACATCTGTCCTGGATGTATGCCACTGTGTGACATATTTTTTTTTAAATAGATAAATAAAAAGTAATTCCTGAAACTAAAAACAAGCTCAAATCTAGCTGTATGTCAAGTTGGGGACATAAACTTACCAAAAAAGTAAATATTCCAAAAGACTAGAGAACACAGGGTATTAACTGCACAAGCAAACTGCAATATATTCTTAGGGCACAGAGAGCTGCGGAGAAATTGTGTTCATTTCCTCTGACTGTTACTTATGATACTGCTGTTATTTTGATAATTGATAGATACTGTACAATTATATCAATGTTGTTAGGAACCAAGGCTTTTGATATAAAAGAGTTACAAGTAGAAAATTAAGGGAATAAAATAGAAATTGTCTCCAAGCACAGAGAAGCAACTGGGAGATGAGTGAAGCAGCCAGCTAAATCCCTCACAATGCTGTGTCCGCTGTAGCTGCACCATCAGTGAGCAGAAGCTGTCCATTTTGAATTAGAATTAGCACCAGTTTCTTTTTCTCTTTCTTTTTCTTTCTCTTTCTTTCTTTTTTCTATGGGAGGGAGGGAGAAAGAAAAAGAAAGGAAGGGAGAGGGGGGGGAGGGGGAGGAGGGGGGGGAGGGGAGGGGAAGGAAGGAAGGTGGAGGGAGGGAAGGAAGGACGGAAGGATGGAAGGGCGTAGGAAGGAGAGGAAGGAAGGAGGAACGGATAGGCTTCCTTCTTCCTTCCTTCCTCTTTCTTTCTTTTCTTATTGTTTCTTTCGTTCTTTTTTCTTTCTTTCTTTCTTTCTTTCTCTTTCTCTCTCTCTCTTTCCTTCGTTCGTTCGTTCGTTCCTTCCCTCCTTCCTCCCTCCCTCCCTTCCTACCTTTCCTTTCTATTGAGGTATAGCTGACATATGACCTTATATTAGTTTCAGGTGTACAATGTAATGATTTGCTATTTGTATATATTGCAGAATGACCACCACCGTAAGTCTAGTTAACATCCATCACCCTACATAGTTAACAAATTTTTTTTCTTGTGATGAGAACTTTTAAGATCTACTCTATTGGCAGCTTTCAAATATGCAACTCAGTTTTAGTCACTCTAGTCACCCTGCTGTACATTCCACCCCCTGACTTGCTTATTTTGTAACTGGAAGTCTGTACCTTTTGACATCCCCTTCACTCATTTCTCCCACCCTCACTCCCCGCCCCTGGGAACCGTCATTCTAGTCACATCAAGTTTATTTCTCCTGGCTTCAAGGAGGTGGCAGCTTTGATGGTGGGGATGGCGGTGGTGTTGGGGAAAGCCTGCTGAGCGCCAGGTGCCATCACCTGCCCTCTGGGTGACAGCCCCATGTGGCTAGGTCCCCCCAGGTGGGGTGGCTGGGTTGCAGGGCTGATTGGAAGCTATCCACTGAGCTCCGGCTGACCCTTGTCTCTTCCTTCCCCAGCACAAGCGCTGTATCCCGGCCTCCCTGGATGCTTACTACTCATCTCAGGACCCTAGCTCCAGAAGCCGCTTCTACACAGTCATCAGCCACTACAGTGTGGCCAAGCAGAGCACTGCCAGGGCCATTGGGCCGTGGCTGTCAGCCGCTGCTGTCATCCACGAGCCCAAGCCGCCCAAGACCCAGGGCCATTAGAGGCTCACCCCCAGCCAGAAGTGGGGGGGGCGGAGAGAGGGACCCCCGCTGGCTAAGCCAAGCTCCAGTTACAAGACAACACTGTACTCCTGGGATTTGGGGGCGGGGGCGGGGGCCGGGGGTGGGTTGGGGGGGAGCTCACCGAAAATATCGCGCACTGGAGTTGTCCGAATCGGTATTTCTTTTCGTCCTTCGGTATTGTTGATCCGTCCCCGAGTCAGGCTCATGTACAAAGGCATGTTTCGTGTTGACTGTTCCCATGTAAGATATTTTCAAAGCCACTGCTTTTCATTTGTTAGGAAAATCTAAAAACAGAAAAGGAAGGAAACAAAGGGTTAGACTGGCCGTATCTGGAAGATGTTGAAGGGAGGTTAAGGCCACAGACGCTCTCTGGGCTTGGCTTCTCGGATGAGAAACGGTAGCCGCAGTGTGGGCTTCGGACGGGACAGACCTGGTGAGTGATGCGGGCCGGGCTGCTCGCCTGGCCCCGGGTCTGCAGGGGAGGAGCACCGGAAGGTGGGCGCTGCCGAGTCGGAGAGGACTGGTTTTGGCGTCTGTCACCCCAGGATGCAAACCACCCAGAGTGAAGAGCCCCCACCACGGTGTGTCGTGCAAGGTTAGCCCACACCTGTCCGCCTGGGCGTCAGAGCTGGGGCCGGGGCCGACGCACAGGGCCCGGGGATGTGCACTCTTAGCAAACATCGCGCAACGGGCAGGCTTGCTTTCTTTTCCGTGTGCTTCTTGCCCTACGCCTGGGAACTGCCCATGGTTAGGAGACGGCAGGGGTAGAAAGGGAAGGAAGGAAAGGCTGCAGGAAGAAGGGGGTCACAGCACAGGCCTGTGACGTTTGGCCCAGCTATAAGCAGGGGCACCCAACTTTAAAAATTTCATCTATTTGCTGTTTCCCAGAGCGCTGATGACACCAGGATGGAGAGTAAGGCCATGACCGGGAACCTCTGGTGACAGCCAGGGAGGGCTTTAGATCGGGGCCGCAACAATGCGAGTCATTTCTAAAGGAAACTGAGGACTGTGGCCGTCCTCTGCCCACTGCATCGTGTTGACAGGGGACACCCCAGTCTGGTTCTAGGAGCACTTGACCAGGAGGTGGCATCGGGCATTGTCCAGGCCTCCCACTGGCCTGGACCCACATCAGGCACTCCCATGCCGTCCTCCCGAAAACATTTTGGGGAGGCCCACCCCATGGAGCGTCGGCCCCAGGCTCAGCAGGGCCAGAGCTGGCTGGAAGAGTTGACTGACTATTTGAGATATGGTACTGCTTCCTCGTGAAGCTGGAACAGGCCATTCAAAGGACATTTTTTCCGTGGCTTGCTATGTTGCTGACATCATCGCACACAGCAGCTGGGTAATAAGGCTAGCATAGCTCAAACTGTTCTGCTAAAAGCAATCATCTGACTTTTCCTCCCTCCCCCGCCCCACCCTCCAGTCACCTCGAGTCACCTGTAAATTCATTTGTCATCCCAAGCGGAATAACAAATTGTCCCTAGCAAAACTGCTGAGCGCTTTCTAATTTCGTGGTGTATTTTTGTCAGTAGGTAGCAGAGGCTGAAATATTTTTTGGTGTAATTCTTGAACTTTTCTGACAGGAAACAAATAAAGATAGATGTGTCTGAGAGCCTTGACCCTCCCTTGCAATTTTCTCTTATCTTCTGCTTAATGAGCTTGGGTGGGAGGGGGGAGATGCTGGACAGTGGTGTTCCCCGAAGACAGGGTGAGCGCTGGGGGCAGAGTGTCCTGTTAGGCTGGGGCTGGTACTGGACTGTGGGGGAACCTCCATCCTCAGCCAGTGGGGTCTGAAATGATGCTGAGGTCAGAGGAAAGGACCAAAAGAGGCACCTGGCTATTTGTCTTGCATCCCAACATCCTTCATCCCATGAGTATCTGCTGGGCACCTACTGGGGGCCAGGCTGTGCTGGGCACGGGGCATTCAGCCATGAACGACACACAGTCACTCCCTGAAGCCTGGAGGTGGAGTCAGACGTGGAAACAGACCTTGGCAGAAGAGTCTGAGGGTGCCATTGACAGAATACATTTGGCTGTTAGCCAACAGCAGGAGGAGGAAGACGATGAGAGATGAGTGGGGCCCTTCACATAATAAGCTCATTGAAGCATATTCTAACCTTAGCAGATAGGAATTATTTATCCCCACTTGACAGATAAGAAGACTGAGGCTCAGAGGGATGGGGAGATGCCCTAAGGCTATAGCAGAGGAACTGAACCCAGGTGTGTGTGCTGCCTTGTCGCCCTCAAATGCTTCCATAGGACCCCGAGCAACGCTGTCAAGGTTCATTCCTCAGAAAGTGAAATCATAGTTGTAAAAGTGAACTGGCTTCTATCCTCAGCCTGAACTCAGTATCAGGGTTGATGTTGAGGGGAGCAAACACTCAAATGCCCCTGGCTGCGTGCAGCGTACTGAGCGCTTGATGTGCCCTGGTTCACGTAACCCTCCCGCCAGCTCCGTGAGGTCGGTACCCCCGTCATCAGCATCACTGTCGTCACGTCGTCATCACCCCCATTTTGAGAAGAGGGAACGGAGGCTCGGAGCAGTGCGACACCTCCACACAGGACAAAGCAGTTAGGACGCAGCCGGGCCGTGATTTCAAGCCACACGTTTCAGGACCAGCATCTCAACCACCATGCCGGTCAGCTGTAACCGCTCATCTCTGCCTTCTGCTTGCGAGTTTCTAGTTTGTGTTCACAGCTCTTCTCAAACTCAGATGGCAGGCCGTTGAGGGAAGAGCCAGGATGGCCTCTGGGCAGAGCTGGAGGCTGAGGCCCCAGGCTCATGGCTTCCCTGGTGGTGGAGGCCGTTCCCAGAAAGCTGGCAGGAAGGAGGAAGGACGGTGGACCAGTTCCTGCCCTTTGGGGCTGCTGAGCACACACGGACCCCTGTAAGGCCTTAGACTCCAGCCTCGGTTCAGGGCCCACTGAGCGGCAGAGGTGGGGCCGGGATCTGGGCTGGGATCTGGGCCGGCCTCCCACCCGCAGAGGCGGGCTGATCCATACGCCCAACGCGTAAACACCCACTATTTTTCTCAATTATACGAAGTCAGCTAAAGATTTAATGAACACATGTTCAAACATTCTGTCATAAATGGATTTGCCACTCCATTGCCTCAAAAAATAAACCGAAGCTATCTTTCCTCTGGAGTGAGCAGGCTCTGGGAGTATCACTGTCAGGAAGGGAGCCCATCAGGGACAGGACACGGGGACAAATATTTCTGTTTTTCCAGGGTGACCCTGAGGCCACATGCTATTCCTGGCAGACTCAGAATTTTCTCATCAGAAAAAGGAAGGATGCCTGCCTCCTCCCACGAACATCCAGGGAGCGGGGAGGTTGGTTCTAGAAGAGTTTCACCAGAGGGAGTTTGGTCAGCGAACAGCGGCTTTGGGTTTGAAGGATGGGGTTTCACAGGGCACTGCTGGCCGACAGAGAGCCAGGGGCGCCAGGAAATGAGGACAAAAACAGCACCTTGGTTCGTAGAATAAGCTCTGTTTGTGGCTTTTGCATACTTTTTACTCTGCCCACCAACAGTGGGAACCTCTCTCAAGATGCTCAGTCTATGACGGGGGAAGCAGGATGGCAGGTGTGCAGGAGAGGAGGGAGGTCGGTTCTCAGGAGGGAAGAGCGTGTCAGCCGGGTGTCAGCCCCCGGTTCTGAGAGGAACTGGGCTTAGAACTGGGCCTTGAAGGACCGGTTGCATTTTGACAGAAAGAATTCAGGAGGTGGAGAGAAGGCACGAGAGAGCCATCCTCTCAGGCCATGGGACGAGCATCACAAAGGGGCGGAGGAGAGACAGCCCAGGGCTGCCCTTCACCAGTGCCCCTGGGATGTCTCCCCCGGGGCCAGCACTGGATGCAAAGATTAAACAGGCACAGGGAGCTGCCGACACTGCCCTGGGGCTGGCGGTCCAGGCTGTGGGGAGAGTCAGGGATGGCGCCTGGGGTAATCCTGACGTCAGTCAGGTCCGAGGATGTTAGGGAGATGTACATTTTTCTGGAAAATTGAGAGACCCTTGTTGGAACCACTGTCAATCACTTTATCCCCCACCCCACCCCTCCGATGTGCTCTGATTCCAGTGGGGACTCATGTGGAGGAAGAATAAGAAATAGATCCTGGATAATTTTTCCAAGAAGCACACAACACCATCTCTTTAGAAAAATAGCGCTCCTGAACCATTGAGGGAAAAGGGCTGGTTTCCACGGCAACACCAATGCCATCAGACTCAGTCTGGCACAGCGGGGATGTTTATCTGACTCTGCTCTTTTGTTGGAAATGATGTGTTTCTGAGAAGCCAGAACCAGGGTTCGTGGTTCCAAGTTGCCCTCCAAGATGGCCACATCCCTCTCTGGACACGGCCCCTACCCTCCCTCCTCTTGACCTGTCCTTGTCTGTGTCTGCCTCTCTGTCTCCTTCCAAGGAAATGGACTGACTTGCCGTAATTTATGCTTCAGTTCGTGGTCCCCGGTGAGCACTGCACTGGGTTTGGGCCGGGTGTGGGGTGGGGAGCCTGGCAGAGGGCGGGACAGCCCCTGGGGGGAGCGTGGCTCCCAGGCTCTGCTCCTCCCGCCTCTGCAGCCTTGGCCAAACTGCCTTCCTCTCTCTAAGCTTCAGCTTCCCCACCTCTCAAAAGGGGGTAATTTTGCAAAGAAATAATATTTAAAGGTTTACCTATAGCAGGTGCTCAACAGATTGTGGCTACTGTATCTCGAAGACGTCTCACTCAGGTTCCAGCTTCCTTATTTGTAAAGTGGAATTCTTTATTAATTAAATATTAACCCTCATAGGGCAGTGTCTGCGAAGCGCCCTCAGTACAGAAGTCAGTTACCTCCCACCCGCCCTTAGGAAGCCCGTGGACACGCCCCTTTCCTTCCAGAGCCCCGGAACTTCATCACAGCCCGGCGCCCCAGCGCAGAGCCACGCGCACCCCATCTTCCTCTGTTACTAACAGCTTTCATCTGCGAAACTTAGTTACCCAAATGTATCATTTTAATGATAACATTAAAGTGGTGCTTTGAGGTCTCCATCACATTTCTGGAAACAATTTTGATCAAACTGCTTTCTATGCATGAAAAAAAAAAAAAAAAAAAGAAACATCTGAACTCCGGGTGTTCTTCAGATTTCACCAGTTTTCCACTAGAATCCTTCCAGGACCTCACATTACATTTAATCGTCTCCTTAATCTCCTCCAACGTGTGACAGTTCCTCAGTCTTGTCTTTCATGACCTTGACACTTTGAAGAGTGCTGGCTGGGTGTTCTGTAGACTGCCCCTCAATTTGGGGTTTGTCTGATGTTTTCCCATAGTTACACTGACGATATGATTTGGGGCAATCTGAGGTGAAATGCTGTTCTCGGAGCATCACGTCAGGGAGGAAGTGATATTAATCCTATTTCTAGTGATGTTAACCTCGACCCCTCAATCTAGGTGATATTTTCCAGGTTTCTTCACTGTAAATGCTACTCTTTTTCCCTCCGCAATTAGTAAAAATTTGGGGGAAGGTACTTTGATGATGTAGAAGCACCCTGTTTCTCCTTAAACCTTCTCACGCTGATTTTAGCATCCATCAGAGGCTCTTGGCCTGCAGTAATTACTACTGTCATGTTCGAATAGTAATTTTCTCTTTCCTCTATTCCTGCTACATTTATTTATTAGAATTCTTCTGAAAGGAAGGGTTATTTCTTGTCCCCATTTATGCATTTATTCAATCATTCATTTATATTACTGTGGACTCGAGGATATTTATTTATTCTTTGGGTTATAATCAAATGCTGTATTTTGTTGCCTCAGCTTTTGTCCTCGGAAGTTCTTTCAGGTTGTGCCCATGTCCTTTTGACACATCCCACTTTTATTTTCAGTGCTTTCTTGTTTTCTTGCACTGCAAGATGCTCCGGGCCCATCTCATGTTCTCTCTTTCCCAGTTCTGGAATCAGCCATGTCTCCGAGGAGCCCTGATTCTTTTTTGTTGAGGAACGGTATTTAGAAACAAGATCCAGGAAATTGGTGGTGCTCATTTGCTAGAGGAATGTCGTTGCTTCTAGGTCCTCTCAGTGGACAGAGTTAGGAAATTATGGATGTGTGGATGCCCGTGTATGCACACACACACCCCTCTCTCACTCTCCATCCATCTGTCTCCTTATCTATCTATTATCTATCTATCCATCCATCATCTATCTCTCTATTATCTATATACCATCGTCATCTGTCCTTCTATTATCTATCTACTGTATCTATGTATTCCAATCAATCATCTATTATACTTATCTATCTATCTATCTTCTATACCTATGTATCTATTGCTATCTATCCATCTATAATCTATTAGTCTATCCATCTTATCCATCTATCATCCTTCTATCTATTATTCTATCCATTATCTATCTATCCTGAATTCATCTATCCATCTATTATCTCTCGATCCATCTGTCTATCTGTCTTCTATCTATTATCTATCTGTTATCTATCTATCCAATCAATCATCTATCTATTATTCTATCTATCTATCTATCTATCTATCTATCTATCTATCTATCTATCATCTATCCATTATCTATCTATCCATCAATCATCTATTATGTATCATCTATTATCTATCTATCCATCTATCTACCTATTATCTATCTATTTATCTATCTCAAAATCAAACAAACGTAAGTTCATTTTGATAACCTCCATTGCAAACCCAAAGGGTTTATTCTAGCATTCTCTCTTTCCTTAATTGCGACTTCTTTCTCTGACCGTGAGAAAGATGAATCTGTTATTTACAGTACACTTACCTATTGGTTCCTCTCTCGTATGCATGTAAAGTTGTTTCAGATGAATGCCTTTCTTTGACATTTAGAATTTCTGACATCACTGGAGACACGTTTAGAGTCATGGACTTTGTGTTGCCGAGGACGCCGTCTTGCTTTGTGTTTCACTGCAAAGACTCATTTATGAAGTCACTTATTTTCTGAAGGCTGACTTTTTTTGAAGGGATCAATGCATTGTGTGATGTTTAAGCTGAGTGTCTCAAGCCTCACCACGGAGAGTCGTGACGATGTCTTAATAACAGTAATACCTTAAATGTCATAGGCACCTGCCTCCATCTGCTCATAGAGGATCCCACCCTTTTGTGAAGACCCCTCCTCCCAGCCCAGGTGGACTCTTGTATGTGCTGGAGAACAGATTTGAATCTGCTGGGCTCAGCTCTCTGCTGAACTCCATGGATGCTCAGACTCAGATGGGCAGTGCCATCGATGCCCTAGGGTCCTGTGGCTCCCAGTTTTCTCGGGATCTGGTGGAGTAAAAGGAGAGGTTGTCCTCTTCCTTTGCATGTCCTTCCATCATTAGAGGCCCATTGCTGGACTGCCAGTGCTTCCTGCGTCCCACAGAGTTTTAACCAAACAGCTCTTTTGTTCTCTTATTATACTGACAGCACCTTTACCTCCTCCACACTCTACTGGGACCCCAGCATGAATCCATGGGGCTGCAGGAAAAGGCAGATTTGAGCAACAGCTGTCACACTTGCATTGTAAGTAACTGGCCACACCCCCTAACTGCTCCTATCTGCACCCACAGCAGACTGTGAATCATCACATCACCTTTCTTACTGAGCCCTGTTGGAGCCAAATAATCTCCCTACACAGCTCTCCATGCTCCCTTGGCCCCTCACTTAGCTGCAGAGAGTGACAGAGATTGCTGGTCCTATTGAAGGCTCCACGACACCCTTCCACAGCATGGAGTTGTCACCACGAGGGCCTTGGCTGGTCAGGGATTATCCTCCCAGCCCTTCTTGTTCCCAGGCTTGATTACATTCTTTTCACCCTTCAGGACTCCGTTCAGGTGCCACTTTTTCCCAATCTCCCTAAACTGGGTAGGATTCTCCATGGCAGTCCCCCCCACCCCTGCGAAGTCCTGTGTATCCCTGTGTAACACAATTATTACAATCCATTTTTATCATTGGATTACTTGTCAGTGAACTCCTGGATGGATGGCTGAACTGATGAATGAATGTATCTATGCCAATAACTTCTAAACGTCTATTTCCAGCCCAGATCTTTCTACTGAAATTCACACCTGTATCTCTCTCTCCTGGTTGATCCTTGCTAACGGAACGTCCTTGCAGACCTCTCATAATCAGCATGTCCCCCCAAACCTTCATTGTGTTTCCCCCAAATAGGTTTTATGTCCCATGTCCTTTAAATTGGGGTGATGACTTCACCGACTACTCAGCTTTCTAGAATGAAGCCTGGGGGCCACTGCAGACACTCTCCTTTATCTCAGTGATCAGCTGCTAGGTTCTGAGCCTTTCACTTTCAAAGTGGGTCAGTCTCTTCCTTTGCCAGAACCTGAGCACAGGTCCTCACTCCTCCCTGAGACGCCACCTCAACATCTTCCTCCTTTACTTTCTCCTCCCAACCCCTCTTCCCACTGGACCCTGTCACGTCCCTGTCTACAGTCTCTCAGTGGCTCAGGATGAAATCCAGTCTCCTTATCCTGACATCAAAAGCCATTGCAATGTGAACCCTGGTTCCTAGCCGCCCCCCATGTCTCCCATGGACCTCCCTCCCCTCGCACTCACTCAGTCCCCACAAGCTCGCCCTTCACAGCGCCCACAGTCTCAGATGCCCTCTGAGCTGGGTTCAGACGGAGATCGTTTCATGTTTCTCCCTCCTTCCATCCTCCTCACCACGGCTGAGTGAAGTAAGTCATCATCCTGGGATCCTTGCGTGGGAAAAGGACGAGGCATGGAGGAGAGCAGACAGTACCTTCCTGACTGTCCTGCTTTTGTTTCCAAAATCGACATCACAAAGGGGAGAGAACCTCTGGGTCCAGATGAAGTGTCTCGAAGAAATATGGAGAAAGATTTGTCTCATTCCAGAAAGGACCCCCCTGGGTTGAAGGGAGCAGGGATGGAGCAGAGCAGTTGAGGGGGTGGGTCTCAGAGAGAAGGGGGACCCTGCACGCAGCCCGCCAGGTGATCCTCCCCTCCCCGGGGGCACCAGGGGCCCAGAGAGGAAAGGCTCCAGCGCGCCTGGGAGACTGTCCATCTGTGGCCCAGAAGCGGACTGGGCGCACTGTGTCTCTTAAGAGATGCCTCTGGTCCCAGAACCAAACTCCTCTGAGGGCTGAGGCTACATCTGCTGACCCAGTGGAATGAGGGCTCAGAATAGGAACTGAACTGAGTTTGGGGACAAAGAGAGAGATCTTGCCCACCTGAACTTAGGGAGTGAGGTTCAGAGCCTCTCTGCCCTCCTCACCGTCTCCATCTCCTCACCGTTCTCAGGCTGACTCCCATCAGCCTCGTGGTCCAGACTTGCTCTGGCTGGATTCACCCTTCCTCTCGGCCCCCATAGTTTCTTGTCTGTTCCTCTATTGTTTATCTTTGTTTAGACACTCAGTAGAATATGTGCTCAATGTGATGATGATTATTTCATTTTAGAGATGAAAAAACAGAGGCTCAGAGGGGTCTGATGCTGGGGGTTGAACCTGCCCTGCTGCTCTGACACACCCCCTGGTGTGGAGTCCTTCTGCGCCCACCCTCGCCCTCCTCCACCCTCCTCCATCCGGCTTGGAGGCCCCCCCCCGCACCCCCACCGGCAGCTTTACACAAACACATTTGATTAGGAGGATGTGTCTCTCTATGTCGGCAATTTATTCCCTTCTATGCAAATTGTCCAACTAATTAACAAAGGAAAAAACAACACAATTCAGACCAGTGAACTCTTGAAAGAGAAAATGAAGGCGATGTCAGCAAATTAGTGGCATTCAGATTCCTCGGCTTGGAGTCAAGCAAACCTGGACCTGAATCCCACCTGCACGGCCCTCCGCCCCGGGCCCTCGGGCAGGTCACTTCTCCTCTCATCTGTGAGAAGACGGTGCTGATCCCTATTGGACAGCGCTGCTAGGAAGGTCATTTGAGAAAGAATCCAAATGTTTTGGGAACTCCAAGATGCTCTGGCAGCAGGGGAAGAACATTCATTCCTTTACATTAAATTGCAGAAAAACACACGAGGGGCAGGTGCATCCTCTTAGGAGGCTAGAACATAGGGTCGCACTGCCGGGAACTCAGAGGGGCATGATTTAACCCAGGTCTGGTAGACTCTGTCGTGGGCTGAAATGAGTTCCCCCAAAAGACAGGCTGAAGTCCTAAACCCCTGGTGTCTCAGAATGTGGCCTTATGAGGAAATAGGGTCTTTAGAGAGGTGACCAAGTGAAAACGAGGTCACTGAGTGGCCCCTAATCCAATGTCCTTGGGGGAGTTCAGACACAGAAACAGAGACGCAAAGTGAACACCTTGTGATGGCGGAGGTCGGAAAGGATGCATCTAGAAACGAAGACACGTGGATGACAGCCAGCAACCCCCAGAAGCTGGCAGAGGGTCAGGGGACAGACCCTTCCTCACAGCCCTCAGATCAAATCAACCCTCGAACACCTCGATCTCGGACTTCTCGCCTCCAGAACCACGACGACAGCACACGTGCGTTACTTTAAGCCGCTCGGTCCGGGGTCCTTGTTCCGGCAGCCCTGGCTAACTCACACAGACCCCGAAGGCGGGGCCCTTTCTCCAAAACGCACGTAACAGCTATTCCCGGTGCGGTTACAATCAATGGACACAAAGCCGAGTGGCTGCATCCAGTGCCGGGTTCAGGGATCACCTCCCACGCGCCGAGTCTCCGCTGGGAAATGGGGAGCCCGTGACGTGGAGAACGCAGACGCAGCGTTCAAGGAGACAGGGGCAGATGCCGAGCACCGCACAGCTCCAAAGTGACGCTCCTTCATCCTTTTAAACGCCCGGCGGTCATTCAGGCAGTGCCCACGCTGCCTGGATCGGCTGCTGGGGACGGGCAGATGGGAGGACCCGGCCCCGCCCTTACGGAGGTCCCAGGCTGATGCTTGCGAGGCCGGGCGCAGAGGAAGAGGCAGCCTGGAGGGGCCGTGGGAGGGGGGTAGGCCATGAACTCTGGTGATGGGGACCTCACAGTGCGGGGAGGGGCGCACACGCCACAGATAATAACGACTGGCATCCTGCCAGCGGTCACACCCACCCCGCAGCCCCACCCTGAGCTGGACGGCAGGGGAAAAAAATAGGAGAGAAACTTCATTTGGACTAGATGAGCCGGAAAACAAACTCTCTCCCTCGCGCATGAGCTGTTTGCTCTCCAGGGCTTTTGTAATCAAGAGTGAGCCAAAATATCACCAGCAATTGGGACCTGAGATCAGCCACGGTGCTCGGCATCTAATTGCGTTTGGAAAGCAAACAGAGGAAGATCTTTTAAAGTCATTATTGTATTTTTGCCAGCGTGAGAAGTGGTGCTTTTAATTAGTTCTTCTTTGACATTTTTTTTTTCTTCTTCCTCAGCAACGCACCTGAAACCTAGCTGACGGGCTCAAGCCAGCCCCGCAGCCAGCTCTATCCTTTTTCCATGCTTCCTAAGCAAACGGAGGGACCGCTGCTGGTGGGGACGCCTCCCTATTGGAGAGAGCGCTGTCCTCCATCCTCCAAGTGAAGGTGGCAAAGGGGGCTTAGACTCAGCATTGTTGAAAAGCAAAGAGCAGTACTTTTTGGTTAGGTTTTGGCCTGCAGCCCCTTCCTGCCTCTCTGGAAAGAGAGCTTCTTTTCAAAGGAAGCCTGCAAAATCCAGATTGGCCGAAAAGCACACCTTGTGCTTCTGTTCGTCTCTGACACAGCCAAGCTTTCATCAAAGCCCATCAGACCGCTCTACTGTGGCTGATCAGATTCTTTGCAAATTAATTTTCTTTCCCAAAACGAAAGGGACAGATTTATTATTTTGTTCCCCCAAATGCCATATAATGAGAATTCAATTCACCAGATTTCCTCCTGGGAAGAGCACTGTATTTATTTGGAAGAAACACCTTGAGAAGCTGGTTTCTGATGAAGGGTGAGATCCCCAGGCAGAGGTCTTCAAAAACCTTTTCCTCCCAATCCTCCTGAAACAGTAATAATTTTAAGAGCTTTGTTTTGCCTTGCACATTTTTTTTTAGGTTGATGACGTACATTCTTCTAAGTCACAAGTAACATTTGTCTTGTTGGAGGTTTACAGGGACACAGTGACCTGACCCACATGGACAGCTGCAAGAACAAAGGATTCCGACACCAAGAAATTTGCAACAAACCACCACACCCTGTCCCGTTTTTTGGTATAAAAGAAGCCTGAATCCTGACTTGGGGGTGATGATTCTCCAGGACATTAGCCCCCCATCTTCTCAGTCTGCTGGTTTTAAATAAAGTCATTATTCCTTACCCAACACCTCGTCTCCCGATTTACTGGCCTGTTGTGTGGTGAGCAGAACAAATTTGGATTCAGTAACATAAGGAGAGAAACGGATAGATGAAATTTGCTAAGAGGTACATAGCTTCATTGAGAGCGCTGGAGACCCCAGTGCAGGCTTCACTTACTGGAAAGAACTCACAACCTGCTCTGGGGGTTGTTGGGGGCTGGGGGCGCCAAGGAGGCCACTCACGGCACTGCAGATGGGGAAGGAACAGAGAAACAGCCCGAAGATATCCTCGTTTCAGGCCCAGACTACCCACCTCCAGTATTTAACAGATAAAATCTTTTTAGAGTTAATAAAAGAATACACTGTTATAAATGTTAAAATGGTCCACCTTTTAAAGTCTCTTTTGTCCCAAGAAATTACTGCCTAACGTCCCTCTCTAAGCCCCGTCTGTTGTCCTGGTAGCAGTTTGGGATTATTCCGAGCACACTGAAGATGAAAATCCTGCTGCATTTTGAACCATTAAAAAGAGGGACAGGTCTTGGTGATCTGGGAGACCCTTGTCCACTCCTGGCACCCGCTCCAGAATGTTGCAAAGGCCTTTGTCCGTCACCTGCCTGGTCTGCGCCCTTCTGGCTCCAGTCCGTCTTCCTCAGAAGCTAACAGAGTGACCTTTTTTTTTTCACAATCTTAGGAAACTGGTGGGAGTGTAGAATGATAGTGTTAATTTATAAAACTTTCTGGAGGTTTTTATTTTTATATAAAACTAAACTATCCTTACCCTATGACCAGCCATTGCATTCCCGAGAAACATGAAAGCACGTGTCCACACGAAGACTCGTGTGAGAATAGCCATCGCAGTGTCTTCTGTAACAGCCAAAGCACGGGAGGACGGCCCAGGCGTCCATCAGTGGGGGAACGAGGGAACGAGCTGTGATCGCTCCGAACAGTGGAAGACAACTCAGAAATGAAAGGAACAACCCACTGCGACCTGCCAACATGTGGCTGCATCTCAGAAACGTTACATGAGTGACCAGAAGCTTGCCTCAAAGAGTGCCTGCTCCCTGATTCCATACACAAAGCTTTGCAACGATCAAAACTAGTCTCCAAGGATAGAAATTGGGGCAATGGCTGCCTCTGGGGGTGGGTGGGGGTGGAGACTGACTCATAAGGGAAGGTTCTGGAGTGATGGAGATGTTCTGTATCTTAAAGTGAAACAGACTCACAGACAAGAAAACAAACTTGCGGTTACCGGGGGGATAGGGGATGGGAAGGGATACATTGGGAATTTGAGATTTGCAGATACTGACTACTGTATACAAGGTGGGTGGTGCTTACAAAGAATCAGGGAGGAAGGAGAGAATGTAAAAATAAAGAAAAAGGCGGACTATCAGAAGTATGTCCAGCCTCCAGCCTGGGTGGTGTAGAAATCAGAGGTGGGAGAAGGCGGGGGGTCAGCCCCCAGCCAGGGGGCTATTGTCATGGTCCAGGCGAAAGAAGAGAGGACTTGAACTAAATAAGCACTAGAGCTTGAGCAGCGTCAGGAGATGGAAGCGAGGAGGCGGAAAGACGGGGCGTGTGACAGATTGAGTGTGGGGGTGAGGGTGGGGGTGGAGTCTAGAGGATTCTCCTGTTTCTGGGCATCGAAGTGACTGTGCTGGCATGCCTAGGGCAGGGAACCTGGGAAGAGAACCAGATCTGGGGGTGAAAGAAATGAATTCCATCTTGGTTGTCAACATGTGATGGTGTGTTCATGATAAAGTGTGTAAATGTTTTCTCGCAGATAAAAGATTTGGGCAGGACACATGAGCAGTTTCCCTGCCTAATCCAGCACACGCTGCCATGCTAAATTAGCCTTTGCCAAAAAAAAAAAAAATGGTTAGGAGATTTCATAAAACAAATTTCTGGACTCATCCCCCAGGGAAAATACCACCCAGGAACACTCCCTTTGAACTCCTGTGTGAATGAGCAAGAGAATTTCTTATGATGAAGTGCGGAATTGTTTGTTACAGCAATTAGTCTATCCTGACAAACACAAAGGATCTGGAAAGACTTTGCAAGCCTGCTGCCCACTTATCACTCTTCCAGGCTTGGGACAGAGGGGTGGGAGGGAAGCGGAATGACTGTGTCAAAGGCTGAGAAGTGAACGTCTTGAGGTTCAAATTCTGGTTCCTTCCTGAGCTCAGCACCCAGCAGGGCACGTGGCAGACCTTGGTATGTTTCAGTCTTCCACCCCCACCCCCTCCTCCTACTTACCTCCTCCTGCAGAGACCAGAGAGGCGAAGCGATGTCCCCCTCGGTGGGGACCCGCATTCAGCCCTTGGAGCGCGTGGCTGTTCTGGCGGAGGTAACAGAAAGACAGTTTGCGCCTCCAAAGCGCATTTGACGTCGGGGGAGGCAAGCCCACCTCCAGCAGGGAGATAAGTTCCTGAATTTTCCAGTCTTTGAGAAAAGATGATTGATTCATACCATCAGCAGGAAGGTGGCAGCTGTTTGGATTCAGGCAACAAATCCCTAAGGATGCTGTTTTGAGAAGGTCTTAAAGGCCAATGCTTGTGGTTGAAATCTGCAAAAACAAACAAACAAACAAACAAAAACAACAACAAAGCCCCAAACAGCTCTCTTGGGACTTTGCCTTCTCTCCTGGGCCCGTCTCTGTGTTTCCCAGCACACAGGCACCTGTTCATTTGGGCCAGAGACAACTCTGATATTATTCGTGCTTCCTAGAGGTTGAACTGCATCCTCCAAAGATATGCTGAAATCCTAACCTCTGGTACTTGTGAAGACGACTTTATTTGGAAATAAGTAATCAAGTAAAAGCCATTGGCGGAAGGGGCGGGAGTGCCCTAATCCAATTTGGCTGGCATCCTTATAAGAGAAAAATACCATGGGAGACACAGACATCGAGGGAGAACATTCTGTGATGATACAGGTAAAGACTGAAGCTCTGTGAGAAGCTTGGGCAAACCCAGGGAGGCCAAAGTCACAGTCAAATTCCCCAGAAGCAGTCCTTTTAGTCAATCAGGCAGATGGTCTGGATGGAGGGAGAGGAAGTAGATGCAGTGGGGAAATATTCCATCAGATGAATCTGGCTCTCCCATATGTGAGCCACTCTCTCACTGAGCCTCAGTATTCTCATCTGTAAAATGGGGTGCTATTGTCCCCTTACCAGTGTATGACCAGTAATACAATTCTGTTCAACTTGCTGGGGAGACTCTGGAAAAGATATTTTCCATCATAAGGAGGCATTTGAGGATAAACTCTGCCCCACGCCACCACTGTTCTCTGCCTTCTGTCTTCGAAGACGGTGAAGTGAGGCTGTGATGCCTGGGGCCATGACTGCCATCTTGCAACCATGAGGAGAAGGATAAGAGAATTCCGGGGCTATTGGTCTAGCTCACTAAATTGTTGAGCTGATACACCAACCCTGGGACACTTCCTTTCTGACTTGTTCTACGAGAGAGGAATGAGAGAGAAATAAATGTTCTTAGTACAGGAACCACAGTCAGGGTGTTTTTCTGTCACTTCAACTGAAAGGCACCCTCCTGGACCATCACCTTCAGTCCTATCATCTTCAATTTCCCATTCAGTTCAAGTTCTTGCCCTTTTCAGCTGGTCCATGTCTCTGTGACAGGTCCAAGGAGGAAGCAAAGGGAAGTCTGCTGCCTGAGGTTCATCCCTGGTCTATCTTTGTATGAGCCTCACCAAAGCCTTTTCAAGTAAACGTGATCATTTCCACTTGGCAGACTCCAGCCATACTTTCCTTCTTACCTCAAACACGCACCCTGCCAGTTTCTGACTCAAGACCTTTGTTCTTGTCATGCCCTCTCCCAGTCACACGGCCCCTCCCGAGTACAAGTGGAATGAATGTCTCTATGTTCCTAGGAAACAAGACCGTGGGTTTGGTGAGCGTCCGGGCGGTCTTCTCTGCAGTGGCTCTACACCAGCCCACCTCCAGGGCTCAGCCCTCTGTCAGTCATGGTCTCCTGGGCAGAGACAGCTCTGTGTTATGGGTACATTGTTGGGCAGCAGCAGGCGACCGTTCTGCCACTTTGCACCTAAGGGGACATGATTTGTCAGTCTTCTCAACAAGTTTGGTTGGAGTAAACATCAGGTGTAGAAGTTGATGTCACTGCGAACAAGATTACACTCACCCCTCTACCCACACATGCGTTTCGCAGACGGTTGTTTAGGACCTACTCAGAGCCCAGTGATGGAGACATGGCTGTGGGCTCTGCCACATGGTGGCCTGGATCCACACGATGGATCTGATGCGCTTGGTCTTCACTTAACCAGTGTGACCCTGGCGTGAAAAAATCCACCTCTGACTCTCAGTTTTCTCATCTGAAAAACGAAGATGATTATACGTCACGATTCAACAAGCCTGCACAGCAAGCACTTACCGTAATAGCCCTCTCTTGGGTATTCAATAACTGGGGTTTTCCTTCTCTTTTAAGAGCTTGGACTGTCTGCTCTGAAATTCTCATTTTAAAGCCAAACGTTTTCCAACAATTGGTGCCAGAAGAGAAGGGGCAAAGCAGGTCAGAGTCTACGTTTCCATGGTCTCAGTTTAGTGTCCAAAAGGGGAAAAAAAAAAATAGGGCTTGAATCCAGAAATGAAGGAGGATGTTTAAAAATCTTTGATGTTAACATAATGAGCACAGAAAAAAAAAAGATAATTTGTTCTTTTTACTACTGACATTTCGATGAGAAGAATTTGGCAATGAGAGAGAGAGAGGTGAGCTCCAAGAGCAGTGTCTTAGTTGGTTTGAGCTGCTGCAAAACCATACCGCCAGCTGGGTAGCTTGCAAATGACAGAAACATGTTGTTCACAGTACCAAACGCTGGAAGTCCAAGATCAAGGAGCCTGCATGTGAGTGTCCTCTTCCTTGTTCATAGCCACACCTTCTCTCTGTGTCATCACACGGTAAAAGGGGCAAGGGAGCTTCCTGGAGCCTCTTTTATAAGGGCACTAATCCCACTCATGAGGGCCCCGCCCTCAGGACCTGAGCATCTCCCCAAGTCCCCACCACCTAATACCATTGTCTTTACGAGTTAGGATTTCAACATATGAATTTTGGTGGGATGCACTCAGACCATAGCAGGAGGCACGGTTTTGTTCCTTGCTACTTTCTTTTCTTCCTCGCCTTCCAAAACCTGTCCCCCTAGAGTCTTCTGGGAGGTAGGGGATACAAGGTGAGAAACTTGGGTTTGAATGTCAGAAAGAACTGGGTTTGATTCCTGGTTCTGCCCTACATGTGAAAACTTGGGCAGATTTTTCAACCTCTCTGAGCCTCAGTTTCTTCATCTGTAAGATGGAGAAAATAATGCCCACCTCATGGAGTGAGTGAGGCAAGGAATGAAAAGCATCTGACAGGTAGTAAATATCAACATGTGGTCCCAACTCCCTTTTTACCGTGGGAATCTAGACTAGTGTTAATATGGTAAAGCAGCTGAGATTTTCATGTAACAATCTCTCAGGTCTTCTTTGCTCCTAATTTTGGTCTCGCCTTGACTGTAGACCGTCACATTCCTGACTCCTTAGCTTCCTGTCCCTGCCTTATTCAAGAGGCTCCACCCCCTCTTGACCCCACCCTCCCTGGGACACGCCCCTATTGGTCCCGCCCCTCTTCTGGACCCGCCCCTTTGCTGTCTCCAGCGCAGGTAGTGAGCAGGCAGGTGAGTGAGAAACAGTCTGATGGCCATGAGCACGAGAGAAGAAAATACATCAGCAAGAGACTGATCAGAGGGGTGGTGTATGTTGGGTATATGTCAGGTGATCTGGGACGGTCTCTCGACATCTACCATAGAAGGTACTAGAACTCTTGATGAATAGAGGGGAGGAGAGAGAGGGATGGTGGAAGCGCGTTTCTGTCTTTAGTGCACGTGGCCTTGTGACTAGCTCATTAGTGAGGAGTCTGTGGGTTCTAAGTGAGTGCCCCCTTGGTCGATATTTTCCAGAGTGACAATTCTCAGATTAGATTCGAGTCTTCACAAAGCAGACAAATGCCTCTTTGTCAACCGTCGTGATTAACCCACAGCGGGAAGACCCGGTATGTAGGAGCTAATGGGGAGCCAGTGTGGGTTCTACATCAGAGAGGCTCCGGGACGATTAGTGCTGTGTGACAGCCTCACAATAACGGCAGTTAGGACAAGAATAACCCTCGCCACCGGCAGGCGTGGCTTGCCATTTTAAAAGTATATCCATAGCCGATAGATACTGTATTCAAATCTCCCTGCAGACCTGTGAGACCATGAGCCCTATTTATGGAGAGGGAGACCGGAACTCACAGGAGTGAAATGGCTTTCCCAGGGTCACGTGCTGAATGGAATATCCAATCT
Organism: Camelus ferus; assembly: GCF_009834535.1. Classification (NCBI taxonomy): domain Eukaryota; kingdom Metazoa; phylum Chordata; class Mammalia; order Artiodactyla; family Camelidae; genus Camelus; species Camelus ferus. The sequence continues at coordinate 5,075,856 of NC_045717.1, read as the reverse complement.
GGGGCTCTGATTCCAAAATCTGGGTTCCAGAGAGGGCTGTCTTGGGAGGTAGTGAGCTCACCGTCAGTAGAGGTATGAAAGGAGAAGTTGAGCATCCCCTTAGCAAGAAGACAGAGGAGGTGAGAAGTGGAGTATGTGGCCTCTTCTGCCTGCTCTCAGCTTCCCATTTTCTCATTGTAAGAGGGTGCAAATAGCATGTCGCCAGTGCATCAAGGCTCTCTGTTTCCTGCCCCTGGGAGACAACCAGAAAGGGAGGGTGCGCTGGCTGAGAAAAGGGGTCTGAAAGCTAGTCTGTGTTTTGGCAAATGAAACTGAAGCCTTTGAACTTTGTCTGATGGGCCCCACATGGATGCCAGAGTCTGCCCTGCACATTCTCCCAGCCCTGCACCTATAAGACCTGGGACACAGGGCCAGAAGAGATGGCTTTCTTGGTAACCACTGGTGAGGTCACTATTCGGCTCCCAGCCACAGACGGCCACCTCCTGGGATGTCTTCTGGGTGGGGGAGGAGGTGGAGCAGGAACCGACCAAACAGACAAGTTCAAGGAGGGTGTTGGTGGCAGAGCTCTGAACCGGAAGTCCGGAGCCGCAGAGCCAGGCCCCTCCTGCTCTCTGGTGCCATGGATTTTGTGACATCTCAGTGTGGGGGCACTGGAGTCACCCAGCCATGACCGGACAGCGCTTTCGCTCCAGGCCTTTGGTCTGGCCTTGCTCGGGCTGGAGTGGGGTGGGAGGAGGGTGCCTGCTCTTGAAACTCCTCTTAGCGCCAGCTTTTCTATCAGACGGGGCAGGTTCGTGTCCTGTCGCTTGCTTGCTGGGGGACCCCGGCCACAGCACTCCTCCCTCAGAGCTTCAGTTTCCCCATCATCCCAGATGCGACGTCCCTATATGTGAGGAGTCACGTGCATAAGGCGCTTAGCACGGTAAGAGCCTGGTGTAGGACAGTGGTTACCTATTATTATTAAGGTTATTGTTTTTAGGGGAAGCACCACTCTGCAGGAAGAGGCTGTGAGCCACTAGGCTGAAATTTTTCTCTGCAGTGATGGCATGGATTTCCAGTGATCCCAGTATAGGGGCTTCTTGCGGAAGACAGAACAGGCTGGGAACACCTGTTCGGGTACCGGGCAAGCCCTTGATTCTGTTCTTACTTGGAGTCTTTGAAAATGAAAAAGAAACTTTTTATAGGAAAGAAGAAGAAGAAGTTATAGTAATCCTTGATAATTATTGAATGTTTAGTACATGCCGGGCACCGTGCTAAGCTCTTCCTGGACCTTACCTCATTTTATCTTTTCAACACTGTATGTGTGTTCTTATTAACCCCATTTTACAGATGAGGAAATGGAGGCACAGTGAGGTCAGGTGAGTTACTCTAGGACACTACATTAGCTATGTATGGCTGTGCAGAAAATTACCCCGCCACTTAGCAGCTGCGGACAAACGGACAAGTGTTTATTGTCTCACAGTTTCGATGGGTCAGGAATCCCGGAGTGGATTAGCTGGGAGGCTCTCGGTCTGGTCTCTCATGAGGCTGTCATCCAGGTGTTTGCTGGTGCTGCAGGGATCCGAAGGCTCGATAGAGAGCAGGACCCCATTCCAGGATGGCTGTGTGTGTGTGTGTGTGTGTGTGTGTGTGTGTGTGGTGGGCAGCAGGCAAGGAGATTGAATTGCACGGGGCCTTGCAGGCCCTGGTGAGAAGTTTGGGCTTCAAATTGTGGTGAGTGGAGCCATAAAGGGTTGAAACAGAAAGTGCCAGCTTCGGATGTGTCCTTTGGGAGGAGCTGCAGCTTGGAGCATGGAGGGTGGGAGACCGAGGTTGGCCAGGGGTGAAGACACACCCCAGGATACCACGGCCACGCCTGTGTTGGACAGTCGCCTTGGGAAGAGAGGAGGGGGAGGGGACAGTTGCTGGATTGGGTGACTGTTTGTCCTTGAGGTCAAGAAGGAAGGGAAGGGCCCACAAAGACACCTACTTTATTCAATGTGGCTGCCCAGTAGGTATTGGCGTTATCACAGAGAAGGGGGTCCGGGGGGAGGGGGCACTGGATGAGGGAGGATGAAGAACCCGTTGAGTGAGATGCCTGTGGTCCCTCCAAGGGTGCCCAGGAGTGCTTGGCTATTTGGGTCCAAAACTCTGCAGAGAGATGGGGGCCAGTGGGCAGGACTCAGGAGGCACCCTGCAGCAGTGAGAAGGCTCTGAGGCTAGATAGACTGGAACTCTGAATGCTGATCGTCTCAGGGGCCCAGAGCCCTCAGTGGGATGTTGGAGAAGAACTGTTCTGAAGGCTGAACACACGATGCCCACAGAATGCTCTGGCGTACAGTTGGCCTCCAGTCAACCCTCCCTGCACCAGAAAGCCCAGAGGGTAGTGAGAAGGGTGGGCCCCCGGGGGAGAAAGCAGGAGCTAGACCTGGGCTGGTCCCTCCCTCTAGCTAGAATTAGGGTGTACCTGATCCCCTCAAAAAACGAAGCCCTGCGCCCACCAGTTCCTAACACCTGGCTGTGAGTCATCGCTGCTGCCGCCTTTGTTTTGACGGATGCCTGACCGGCCTGGCTCTGCAACCATGCAGATGCTATGCTGTTGCTAGGCAACTGAGCTACCGCACAGACCCTCAACCCAGAGCTGCTGACAGTGGCTGCCTTGAAACTGCCTGTAAAAGGAGGGAGGGGTTCATCCGAAGTCCAGGGCACGTTATGGCAGCGGGTGTTTACATGCACGATGGGGAGGAAAAGAAGCAACGGTAATACTTCCTGTTTACTGAGAGCTTGTCCTGTGCTTGACACTGTCCATGGATTCATTCGTTGAATTTTTTACAGCGTCCCTGAGATGTATGTTCTAACGGCTCCCCTCTTACAGGGGAGAAACCCAGGATTTGGAGAGGAGAACTGGCTTATCCAAGTCCACCTAAATGAGAAGTGGCGGAGCTGAGGTTTTAAACCCAGGACCACCTGACCCCAGGACTCGAGAGTGGAAGGGCAACTCTGCCTTGACTTCCTGCCTGGTTTCAGCACTCTGTGCTTCACCTACTGTCTGCTACAGTTCATTCTCTGCAGAGCAACCGGGAATCAGACCGCGTGTTCCTGCTACAGCCCATCCACGCCGCCGGTGCCCTCGGGACACTCCTTACAAGAAACCTGGCCTGAAGCTGCCAGACCCTCTCTGATGGGATGGTGTTCCTTCCCCTATTTGAGCCTCCTCCTCCCTCCTTCGGTGTGTGCTTTCTTCTGATGTAAGCTCCACACTCTGGTTGCCTCAGAGCAGGTTACATCCCCCACCTTGACCTTGGAATTCCTCTTCCTCCTCCAGGTCTCTGCTGAGGCACCCCGCCTCCCAGCAGCCTTCCCCGATGCCAAGTTGGCAGGGGGGTCTTTTGACTCCCAGGTCACCCTGCACCCCCATAACTCTCCTTTACTGGGGGCTGGGATCCCACATCCCACTCACACTTCATCGGCTCCAACACCTGGCCCAGGCGCTGACTCACACAGGCCCCCAAAAGACTTTCCGTATGAACGTCTCAAGAGCGATGTCTGAATCTGTGAAGTGAGCTTCCTGGGTCTTTGGTCTCACATTCACCTGGGAGAAAGCAGTGCATTAGCACTCAGTCCGCTGCTGTTCGGGGCCAGACCTCGTGCTGAGATCTAGGGCCCATGGGGGAAGCGCTCACGAAGAACAAGGAGCCCATTTTGCAGGGGAGGGATCTGAGGCTCAGAGAGGGGAAGCCACTGGCTCCAGGCAGCACAGCTTGTCATGAACAGGATCTAAGCCCGAGTCTACCTGGTCCCATAGCTCTGGCGTGAAGTTCCAGGTCTCTCTGAAGAGCATTTAAAATGAAATGGTGCAGAAAGAAGTGCACTGACATTGTCACCCACCCCCAGTGTTCGAAGACACCTGCGGTTTGAGACAACACCTGCTAGAAGATGAAAAGACCAAACGGAGGGAAGGAGCAGAGGAATGTGGAGAACAGCAGGGAGGGAGTCGCGGGGAACGTGCGCAGAGGCTGAACTGCAGCCCGGCCCTGCAGCGCCGGCTCCCCCTCGCCCAGGACACCAGGAGCGCCCACCTCCCATCCACCATCCACCCAGCTCAGCGGGACCCCCGACCAGAACGCACTGCTCAGTGATACACTGACGGGTCTGGCACCCACTGCCCTGGCCTCTGGGCCCTCAGCGGCTGGGCCACTCTGACCTGGCATCCTGGGAGCAGGGCAGGGCTTCCCAGGCTGAGAAGGGGCTTGGCCAATCCTGGGCTGCAGCAGGAGGTGCCTGGAGCCTGGAGAAGGAATGCGGGGAGCTCTGGGACAGCCAGGGTGATGGACAAGGTGGAGGGGGACAGGTGAAGGGTGGCGGGCAGCTCAGGGTCGGACCACCCGGACCATTTGCCTCTCTTCAGGGTGGCATCAGAGGCAACTTTATCTCTCCCTGAGCTCTTCTGACTTTCACAAAGAGAGGAATTATTATGCTCACATTAGAGAGAACCTGGAGCCTCATCCATCCATCCATCCATTCATTCATTCACTCATTCATCCAGCAGATTAATAAAACTGGGCACCAGATGAAAGCTATCAGCTCCACGTGGCTGCCTCAGAGGCACTGCAAACTCACCCCCCGAACTCCCTCTTCCAGGCTTCCCATCTCCATAAGTAGCTCCCTATCCACCCAAGAGGAGAGCCGTTCTCCCTCCTTCTCTTCCACATCTGGTCCATTCGCGTCTACTCCTCTGCTTCTGATGCACACTGACTGCATCCCCTGGTGCTGACATTCATCCTCTGGTCCTTGTGGTCCTTATCTCCAGCCAGGATGATTGCATCAGCCTCTGATTTTTTTTCCCCCCTTATTGGAGGTACTGGGGATTGAACCCAGGACCTCGTGGATGCCAATCACACGCTCTACCACTGAGCTATAACCCCCACCCCCTTTCAGCCTCCTGATTAGCCCCTGATTCCACCCCTCCCCCTTATAGATCACAAATTTCATCATGTCCAGCCCCTGATGGAAATCTTCTGTGACTGCCTGGAGCCTTTAGAAGGGCATGCTGTCCTTACTTGTTCCTGTGTGCTCACGATGGCCAGCCCTCTGCCCACTTCTCGCCACACTCACGCCTGACCCAGGGCCTTTGTCTTTGTGATTTTTCTATAATACCTCACTCCATATTTTCACAGCACACATTCATGCCTCAGTTCATCACTGTCACCTTGAAAGCTTCTCTTGCCTAATCACTGTCACATCACCCTATTTTATTCATTTGTAACATTTAGTTAATTGTCTTGTGTATTCTGCCCCCTCCTTACTATGATATAAGCTCTATGAGAGTAGGAACTGATCCTGTTTACAGCCCCTAGAATAATGCCAGGCATGGTGTTTGCAGAGCTGATGCACTACACAACTCTGGAGCGCACAATTCACATCAAATCTGTATAAAGGATGCTCTGGAATTGTGCAGTGCACAACTTGTGCAACTGTACATGGCAGCCCTGGGGATATGCTAGCGAAGGTAGAAACAATTCCTGATCTCACAGGCCCTACATTTTAAAGGGCTGACTTCAACAATTTGAGGCTTTTATAATAATGAGTGCCAGACAGTACCAGACACTTCACATTAATGGTCCAGATTTTTCCTAACAAAAGCCACCATTTTACATATTAGGAAATTGAGGCTCAGAGAAATAAAATGATTTGCCTTAAGGCCACTTAGCTGACAAGAGGTAAAGCCAGGACATGAAAACACTTCAAGCTGTTGGCAAAGTCCAGATCCTTGGGAGACACACAAGGCAAGGGGTCCCTGTCTTAAAAGGGTTAGCCGTTTTCTTGCGGGGAGAGCCTGATCTTTATGTGCAGTTAGCGTGCGCCCATCATGATAACAAGTAGTTTATGTGCATTTTTCTTTCCTTGTTTGAAACCTCACAACAGTGAGGGCTAGAGCCCCAAAGAGGAAAAAGGACTTCCCCAGGGTCCCACACAGTGAGGGGAAGAGCTTGGAAAAGGAACTGCCACCCCCCACCCCCCTAATCATCTATTTCCCTGGTTCTTCCTACATTGTGACCCTGACCAGGAATGATCGTAATTAAATATGGCAGCGGCTGCAATTGAGGAATGAACAGGATGCTGAGGAGCGAAGAGGAACATGTCTAACTCTGCTCAGAGCAAGACAAGAGTCACAGAAAATGGTCTTGAAACAAGCAGCAGGTTTCCAGGCAAGCTGGGGCATTCCAGAGACAGGGCCTGGGGAATTTAAGGCCAGGTTTAGAGCCATCATTTGAGGTGGCACTGGGATCAGAATGCAGATCTCCTGACTCTAAGGCCAGCCCTTTGCCTAGCCCAGGTCCCCAGATGCTGTGGACAGCCATCTCCCCTCCCCCTCCCTTCCTCTGCTTCTGCTCCTTGAATAGGAAGTTCATGAGACAGACGTCAGCTGGAATCAACCAGGTGGGTGATTTCCTGGCAACCTGAGCCTGGCTGAGCTCATCCACACTGAAAACTCCCTGTTCCGTCTCTTTCTAGGTGACTTTGAGATTTTCCCGTGCTGCTGAACCTCGATCCTGTACTAAGAGTGGCGTTATTCTGTAACTGAAGCAGTCCACTGTAAAGACGGACCATTCGTTTCTTCCTCTATTTACCACTTGATGAATAGTTAGCCTTGTATTTAGATTTTGTTGGTTGAGAATAAAGCCGCTATAAACATTTGTATACACATTTCATTTCATTTGGGTGAATAGCTAGGAATGGATTTGTTGGGTCCTATGATGAGTGTATATTTAACTTTACAAGAAACTGCCCGGGGGAGGGTGTAGCCCAAGTGGTAGAGCGCATGCTTAGCATGCACGAGGTCCTGGGTTCAATCCCCAGTACCTCCTCTAAAAGTAAATAAACCTAACTATATTCTTTGGTAAAGTGTTCAAATCGTTCATTTATTTTTTTCCCTTTGGATTTTTTTCTTATTAATTTGTTTTGAGAGTTCTTTATATATTCTGGATACAAGTCCTTTAACAGATACGTGATTTACCAATATTTTCACCCAGTCTGTGATTGTCTTTTCATGTCTCAAAGTGTCTTTCAAAGAGAAGTATCTATCTTTAAATATTACAGTGTTCAGTATTCACTGCTTGTAGTGAAAGGACCTTACAAGAGTACACAGCCAATTCTTCCTGCCTGTCTTTTGTCCTACTGTTGTCAAACATTTTTTTTACGTGCTATAAACGCATAGCACATCACTACTTTATTGGTCTAAATGGTCAGTTATGATTTGATGCAGTTAAAAATAAAAAATGATTTTGATATTTAACTTCATTTTTTTCTACTTTTAGTGCTCCCCTTCCCCTTTTTTTTTCTTTTCCTTTTCTTTCTTTCTTTCTTTCTTCTTTTTTTTTGGTAGCTCCCTGTTTCTCTCTGGCATCATATCCCTTCTGTCTGATGAACACCTGACATTTCTTGTAGTGCAAGTCTGCTGACAATGAATTTCTGTTTTTTTGTTTCTCTGAGAAATCCATCATTTCTCTCTCAGTTTCAAAAGGTGCCTTTGCTGGGTATAAAATTCTGTGTTGGCTGCATTTTTCTTTCATCGCTTTAAAGATGTCACTCCATCATCTTCTGGACCGTATAGTCTCTAACCATAACTGTAGTATTTCTTATCCTTGTTCCTTCGTATGCAATGTCTCCTTCTCCTCTCTGGATGCCTTCAGGATGTTGTTTTAAGTTTTCAGCAATTTGAATATAATATGCCCAGTGTCTGTATGCAATGAATTCAAGAAGTGTTTTTAATTTTTCAGACTGTCTGGACTGTGTTACTGTTTTTTTTTTTTTATAAAAGTGAGAACAATGTTCTTTCCAGTTTTCTGTATCCTAAGCTAAAGCTGGAAGTTCAACATTATCAACCTAGTAGATTTTAAATTTCAGATATTGTATTTTTCAGGTCTGGATTTCCCTTTTGGTGCACACATACACACACACATCCTATTTCTCTGCTGATATTGCCTATCCTGTACTCATTCGCATTTTTTTCTCTTCCCTCATTGAGCACAATGATAATTTTCTTCTAGTGATTCTAATATCAGAGTCATGTGGTTTATCACTTTTGACTTTTTTTTCCCCTTGCAAATGGGTTGCATTCTCCTAGTTCTTTATATGTTGAGTAATTTTGGATTCTATCCTGAACATTTTGCTTGTTATTGTGTGGGAAATTCTGATTTCTGGGATATCCCTCCCGAGAATGTTGATGTTGTTTTTTTTTTAGCAGGTAGTTAGTTAGATTCAAACTGTCATCCCTGGCTTGCCTGTTGGGGCTGGTAGCTCAATTCTCAGGGCTCTGGGCTGTTTCAAGTCTTCCCCAGGTATGCATGGTCCGTGGGGCTGGCCAGACACGTGGATGAAGCTCACACTCAAAACCTGGGGATCCCCTTCTGTAACTCTCTCCTCTCCTGGATTCCTCCTCTGACTTTCTGGTGGACTCTATCCTCCTGGTCCTCGGGTCATAATGATGGATGAATTTTCTATCACCACTCTGGGATCACAGCCCAACCTCAGACCAAAGCTATGAAAATGAAGAATTCACCCTGCACCAGTCCTTTCTATGTTTTGACTCCCCTCCAAAATGTGCCTGCTTTCCATCAGCCTCCAGACCCTTCAATGTAGTTGCTTTTTGGACTCTGTGCATGGTTTATGGTGGTAATTTCCGGGAGGATTGATGTCTGCTAGGAGTTAATTCAGCATATTCAAAGCAGAATTCTGAGCTGGATTTTAAAGGAAAAGTAGACGTTTTTGGTGAGAAAGGGCATCCAAGGCAAAGGGATCGACATGTACAAAAGAATGAAGGTCGAAAACAATGTAATAAGCTTCAGTCTCTCTTCTGATAGCTTTCCTTTAAGTGAATCTACAAGCGAAAAGGCTTACAAACAGATATAGCTGCAGCTTTTGGCATCCTTACAGCCTGCTTTTTCCCCTAGAGAGGAATTGAGATAATGAGCATTTTAAATTCTTCTTTCTGAATATAGACCGAACCCTACCACACACAATCTCTTGTACACAGTCCTTCAACCAGCAGCCTGAAGGGTAATGACACATTCTGGGCTCCCTGCTTGAGACGAGGTTTGGAAACATCCCTCTGGCATCCAGATAGTGTCAAAAGGAATATATCATTTCTTATCTCTTAAAGTTCCTTGCAGATTTCTATGACACGAATTTATCCAGAAACAGACTGGCAGCCAGCTCAGTGTCAATGATTTAAAATGTGTCCCTCTTTGGACCTCTCTGCCCCCACCCTCCATCTCTTCACCCACCCCACCAGCGCACATGCTTCAGAGAAGGCAATCGGCACAGTAATCAATCCTGTGGGCTGGAACTGTTGAAGATGTGACGAAAGGCTACTACATTCATTCCTAGGAAGCTCACAAACGTGCCGTCGCAGAGTGAAAAACAGAAATAAAAGCCAATTAACTTCATCTGACTCCGGCATTTCTGACTTTAGTTAAAATGATTATTAAAAAGTAAAATTTTAATGGGCACACACACAAAAAATCCTTGATTACTGTTTCTGCTCATTTTTAAGCAATAAAGGAATAAATAACTCAAGTTGATTGTTTCTGCTTGACACACATCTGCCTGTTGTATCGGGAAAGCATGAGGTCAGAACGGATTCACAAAAGACGAATGTGATGTTTTATTTATGGAAGTGTTGGCTGATTTTGCCTTTACCAGTTAGGGTTTACTAGGAAATGCATGTTCTTCTGTGTGTGTCTGTGTGTGTGTGTGTATCTGTGTGTGTGAGTGTGTATGTGTGTGTGTATATGTGAGTGTGTATGTGTGTGTGTATGTGTGTGTGTGTGTGTGTGTGTGTGTATATGTGTGTGTGTGTTAAAAAAAAAGCTCTTTCCGCTCGTTAACCTCTCCCTGTGGCAGCTGGCGCTGAGGCTGCAGAGAACTGAGCAGGTTGGAAGCCGCGCCCCCTCTCTTTTGACGGGAGCTCAGGATGTAGCCTTCAGTCCCGAGGGGCCGGGCACACACGTACCTGCCCTGAGGTCAGGCTGGTGAGCTCTTAGGAGGGTGGGGCCAAGAATGGGAGGGAGTCCTGCCTGATGCGGTCACACACCCTGTGTGTCCTTCGGGGAGGCAACTAGACAACAACTCGGCAGGCTTTCCAGGACCTCCTTGAGGGCTCCCAGGAGATGGAAAGGACACAACCCAGTTCCTTCCCCGGGGGGGCTTCCAGCCCCCTGGGCACTGCTGGGATCCATGCTCCCTTTGTCCAGTGGGAAAAGGAGTTGTCTTCTGTGACAGGAGGAGAGGGGCTCCCCGACTGGTATTTCCACCAAGATCAGCAGTTGGTCACCATCCGTCTGTGTCCCAACCCTCTCCCCGTAAAATTCTCCATTTGTCTCTGTCATGTGGTCCAGGCAAGTCCTTTCGTCCACCCGAGCCTCATTTTCTTCTCATCTGTAAATGATGCTAGACAATACCTTTTTCTCAGGGTTGTTGGACAAATAAATGAAGTAACTTAGATGACGTTTCCAGCATGTAGTAGGTGCTCCACATGTAATTAGCTACCACCTGTCATCATTGCCCCCTTTATCCTCCCTCTTGTTATCACAGCGCACCGTCCGGGTCTCTCTTCACTTCCAGACTCTGACCTCCACGAGGGGAGCACCTGGGTCTCCTTCTCCCCCGGGCCCCAGCGCCCAGAGCAGGGGCAGGCAAACTCCAGCCTGCCTCCTGTTTCTGTGTGTAAAGTTTGACTGGAACGTAGCCACCCCTGTTTGCTTGGGTATTGTCCACGCTACAGCAGCAGCATTGAGCAGGCAGTTGTGGCATAAACCACAGGGCCCACAAGCCTTAAATATTCACTCTCGTGCCATTTACAGAAGAAGGTGGCTGACCTCCGACCGAGAACAACGTCTAACATCTAATAGATAGATGCTCATAGATGCTTGTCTTGAGAATGAATGAATGAATGAATGAATGAATGCAAAATCCAGGTCCTGCAGACTGGGCATCATGGTACTCGGTTAGCCCAACTGGAATTTTCCTTTTTTTCCTTTTTTTTTTGGCAAGTAGGTTCTCTTCCTTGAGCTAACTGGCATTTAAAGCTGACACGCTGATTATTAACTTTATCAGAATGTAGCTGTGTGGGTGGTGAAGCCCCACAGAGAAGAAAATAAGAGGAAGAATAAACAGGGAAGAGAGAGGAGGGGGCGGAGAAAGGAGAGACGCAGACCCTGCCCGCTCACCATTTCTCGCAGCCACTGCCCCCGCTCACACCCTGGTGACATCCAGCCTGGGTGGGTGCAGCTGCGCGGCCCACAGCCTGGCATGTGGGAGGCACTCAGGAGACTTCGGTGGAGTGGATGGATGGATGAGGTGTCTGTGGAGCATGGGAAAGGGGAGTGGAACCCAGAGACCAAGTTTCCATTCCGGCTTTAGCCAGCTGAGCACCCTCAAAGAAGTCAATTTCCCTCTCTGATCCAGTGGGAACACAGATCCTCACTTTGCTTCCCTCGTAGGAGTGCGGCGGGCAACAGAGGCTTAGTGGCCAACAGAGGGAAAAAAAAAAACTCCTTCATGGAGCAGCTGAGTGCTGGGCACCAAGGAGGACATTTCCTCTGCTTCCGCCAAAATTCACAACACACTAGGGCAGCAGAGGGGAACCGGCCAATTTTTTTTGATGTTGTTCTTTTGGTGCATAAGTTTCTCTTTTGCAAAAATGGTGATAATCATTGCATATCCTTTATAGAATTCTTAAGATGATAAGTTAATATATGTAATGCACTTACGAGGTATGGCCCAAAGAATTCTCTATTATGATTACATCTCTACATCATTTGAATTTTTGTAACTTTTTACTTTTTTTTTTTGCCGCCTTTCAAAAATGATTTATTATTCTCTGTTTAGTGATTAAAGAATATGAGGACCAGGAACTCTAACGTGAAAAGATACATGCACCCCAGTGTTCACAGCAGCACTATATACAACAGCCAAGACGTGGAAGCCACCTAAATGTCCATCGACAGATGACTGGATAAGAAAGTTGTGGTATATTTATACAATGGAATACTACTCAGCCATAAAAAAGAATAAAATAATGCCATTTGCAGCAACATGGATGGAACTAGAGATCGTCATTCTAAGTGAAGTAAGCCAGAAAAAGAAAAATACCATATGGTATCACTCATATGTGGAATCTAAAAAAAAAAAAAGACACTAAAAAACAGACTTGCAGACATAGTAAACAATCTTATGGTTACCAGGGAAAGAAGGTGAGAACGGATAAATTTGGGAGTATGAGATTTACAAATGTTAGCCACTATATATAAAAATAGATTTAAAAGATTTTCTTCTGTATAGCACAGGGAACTATGTTCAATATCTTGTAATAACCTTTAATGAAGAAAAATATGAAAATGAATATATGTATGCATATGCATGACCAGGACGTTGTGCTGCACACCAGAAATTGACACATTGTAATTGACCGTACTTCAGTTAAAAAAAAAAAGAATACGAGATCCAAACAATTTTACAGATGGGAAACTGAAGCCAGGGAACCTAAGCTGATGGTCTTCTCATGTCACTTGGAGCTTTATGATCTGAGTTTTTCCCAAAGAAGAAGGAGAGAAGGGGAGTGACTTCCTCAGGTCTAAGAGGTGAACGTCTTATCTGGACGATGAACAAGAGTGCGTAGAGAGGACTTGATCATTTACAGAGCGCACGCCCAGCCCCTGTAAAGATATCAGAGAGAAATCCTGCTACCGTTTAGAGAGAGTTAATTTTGTACCAGGCACTTTGGGACTTGCCCCCATGGCAGGACTGCGATCGGAACTCTTATCTGGGTGACTCAGACCCCTAGGCTAACTGCCTCTCCCTTGACTAGTTGCTTGTCATCGAGAAAGGGTTTGCTTTGTTTCCCTTCCAGAAAAAAGGTCCTCACTTAGTGCTTCGAGGGTAGCGTGATTGATGACAATAATTACAATGTTGCGCAGGTCGTGTTTTCAGCGCTGTTGCGTCCAACGCCACAAACACAGCCCAAGCAGCCGGATCCTTCTGAAAGAGCTGATAATCAGGTTCTTATAATCACACACCCTGTTTTCCTGGAGACAGAAAAAAAATAGGTTTCCTAGGTTAGGGGAGAGTTCTTTACTAATTGTCAGAAACGACTATTTGAACTGAACCGCGGGAAATGTGAAATGTGAAAATATGCCTTCGGGGGCTGGAGTACGTGGAGCGTATGGGCTGATGACTCTGCATTTAGATGGTTTTTGGGTTTTTTTTTCCACTTTTAATGACTGTATAACCGAAACACAAAAAGGCTGAGGGGAAGCTTCATTTTAGATTGGATTTCACTGGATATAGCTGGTGCTAAAGGCAAGTGTTGGATGAGAGCATGTCTTGAGGTGCACTGGGCTGTGGGCTGGAGTGTTGCCTGGCTGGCACATGCTCCCCCTTGTTGGGGTGACAGATCTCTGTCTTAGGGGGGCACATGCCTACCCCACTCGCTGTTCTTGGGTCTAAAGACTGGAACCTGGAACTTAGCCGGTCAGCTCTCAGAGCTCTTCTGTTGCTCTGGGTGATGAGCTGCCCTCGGGAAGCCTCAGGTTCCTAACCTGTACAATGGGCACAAAGATGATGCCCAGATGATGGGATTTTTGTGAGGGTCAAAAAAGATGCAACCCATCAGTGCCCGGCACACAGTAAAGGCTCAGGAATGTTAGCTAGCTTCATGATCGTTGCTGCTCCTCCTGGTTTATGCAATTATAGTCACATTCTTTAAACTGTGACGTTAAACACATACACGTTATTTGCAGAGCCCTCTGGGGATTTCAGCTGTCAGAGCTTCCTTGCTTGGGGGCTGGGCACACGCCTCAGTTTCTTGTTCTGTCCTCTAGTCTTGATACCTCACTTTCCTCTAAGCGTCTCTGTGTCTGTTTATTCCTGGGCTCTCAGTGGTTAACAGAAGAGCCAATGGCTCTTCCAGCAGCCCCTCTCTTGGTGGCAGTCCCATGGAATGGGACTCAACCAGTTTGGGAAATGTCAGCGCAAGGCAGCCAGCCAGCAGGCAGGGTGCTAGGGGATGTGCAGGGTGACGGACGTGGTTGATGCCCTGCACTGAGCTCCTGCCCTGAGCGGTGGCCCCGGGGCTGGGAAGCGCTCTCCGGGAATTTGCCCAGGACCCTCTGGCAGTCCCCTTGTTTTCTTGCTCTGTTCTCTAGGTTGGGCCCAGCGCTTCCCGGCGCTGCTGCTGCTTCAACTACACCTTTACAGAGACCAAGTCTCGTGGCTTGCCTGGGGCTGAGGGGTTTCCGGGGCTCAAGGGATCTCATTTCTCCTCTCTCTCTTTCTGGTGTTCTGCTGACTCCCCACCCGGGCCCCTTCATGCCGTGTGAGGGGCCTCCATCTCTCTCGCTTCCTTTCCTCCTTGACTCTCTTTCCTGCTCCTCGCCAGGGCCTCGGGAAGCCCCATTCCTAGAGCGGGACAGGACCAGAGTCTGTCCTGCTGTTAGCTCACATCACCACGGTCCAGTCCCATGCGCCTGCCCCGCACCATCCTCACCTCGCCCTGTGAGGAGGGGACTGTCACTGTTGCCATCCTGTAGACATGAGAAGATACAGAGATCTAAGAGGTCCTCCACCCAGCCAAGGTCACACAGCAGGTGACTCGTGAAACTGGATTTGGAACCCGAGTGTGTCCTGCTTACAGTATGCGTCCATCTGCTTCCCTGTGCACCCCGCCTCCTGGCTGGGAGGGAATCCAGGGGCAGCAGTAAGTCACTGTGAATCAAGACACAGAGACCAGTGGCCACGGTTCCTTCACTTTTTCCATTCACGTCCATTGAGCACAGCTCTGCTGGATGTTGGATGCATGGCCCTTAATTATTCTCTGATTGTTGGGTCATAAAATTCAAAAAGCATTGATTGCATGTCTGCTACCTGCCTGGCACAATGTTGAATGTTTCACCTACATTATTATTTTTTAAAGGCTGACCTTTCTCCTTTTTTTTTTTTAATTTTAATGGAAGTACTGAGGATTGAACCCAGGACCTCTTGTATGCTAGGCACTCTCTCTACCAGTGAGCTTTGCCCTCTCCCCTTCACCTACATCATTTTATTTATGCTTTTTAAAATCCCCACCAAAACCCCAGAAGGTGGATCTCAAAAAGTCAGTTCCACAGACACAGAGGCAGGCTTCAAGGGCTTAGCGATGGTCCACGTGGAACAGCTGGTCAGTACTGGTCTCTGCCCACAGGGCTTTGGGATAAAAATTGCCTCGATGGGGTACCCATCGCTGGCAAATATTCCCTTTTAAGTTCTCAAGCAAATTATCAACTCTTCCCAGGCAGCAGATGCTGCTTGGATTTCTTTACCATCCCCGAGCTGCTCTGGCCCGATGCTAAGTGCAAAGACCATGCTCACCATGAGCCTTTGGACTTTCACATGATTACAAAACAAAATAAACAAACAAAACACACCAAAACTGTGTGAAGGCTCATTTTCTTAGTGGAGGAGGCTTGTAAAAAGTCCAGAGGGAAAAGAAAGGAAGCAGTTGTTGGGCACCTGGTCTGGGCCACATCTCATCATCCTCTTTGGTAACAGTCCCGGAACAGCCGGAGGGGAGCGTGATGATGGCCATTTCATAGATGGGGAGACTGAGGCCCAGGGAATTTAGCCCTTGTTCCCACTGCCTCGCAGGTGGCAAAGGAACTGCTTTTCTTCTCCCTACAGGGGCCTTTCTGTTCTCCAGCCTCAGGTGGCCTTGTCCAGAGCTCTTGCCTCAGTGACAGGTGAGCCATTTAATAAGGTACCTGTTTGTCTCCCTCCTGGGGAGCCACGTAGGGCTGTGTGCTGTGACAAAGTCCTCCTCCCTCCCTGCTGGGAAGCAAGCCCTACTGGCTCAGCCTGGCAGAAACTCTGCTCATTAAAGCTTTTGGGAAAGCTGGATCGATTGTGGCTTTTTTCTTCAAGAAATCAATATTTTTGGTGAAGCAAAACCCTGGGAAAGAACCCCGCTGAGTACCGGGCCTCGCAGAAAATTAGAAATTCTCCTTGAGTTTGGTTGTGGAAAGGAGATATAGAAAATCTTTAGTCCGATGAATCCTCCGCAGGAGAAATTTATGAGATCAAGCTCGTGGAAAAATGCAAATTCCGTGACTGCAGTCCCAGAAGCCAGGACCGGTGCCGGCTGCAGACTCCTGACTTGTCCTTGACACGGGGATTTGGGGATTTCATTATTCAGGAATTGGAAAGTCAGGCTCCAAGGAGGAAAATGGCCCGAGGCCTACAAGATAAGGTGGTGCAGGGTTTGCTGAAAACTTCTGGGGAGAGGAAAGGAGACTTGTCTACCCAGAAGTCGAAGGGCATCTTGCATCCGGCACTGACAGGTCAGAAATCAGAGGCAGCTACTCCTTTGCTGTCTGCTGAGCGTCCCTGTCTCCAAAGTTTGAAACTGATCACACTTGATGGATGTAAAGACAGGCCACGTAACTTCCTGAGCCCACCCAATGAGTTTACTGAGTCCCTACCAGGAGCCAGGCAGGCTTCCCGGTGCTGGGGATAGAATGAACAGTAAACAAGATCAAGTCCCTGCTCGCCCTCATTCTAGTGGGACATCACTTGATGTGTGAAAATAAGCATGACACAAAAGGCCAGAGAGTGATGAGAAACGATGGAGGCTCGGAGGTTGCCACTCCTTGCTTCTTGCTTCTTGCTTCTCCTTGGGAGGTGGTGCTTGTGACTCCGGTGCACCAGCGCCGTGGCCTTGGCATCCACCTCCTGCACATTTCAAGTGGGAAGATCTGGGTTCCCCCATTAGGCTGGATAAGCCAGCTCTGGCTTGGGAGTGAGGAGATAAAGCTAGGGAGTGAAGAATGAAGTCCATGGCTGAAGGCAGTTCCTGGAACTGGACTGTCATCTGAGTGAGGGCCAAATTCAAGGGGACAGCTCCTGAACTTGGCCCAGACAGAGCGGTGGAACTGGCTCTACACAGAATGGACTGTGTCTGAAGACAGTGCGCAAGCCTGGCGCATCAGAGGATGCGTTCAGAGTTCGCTGAGCATCCCCAAAGCTCCATGTCAATTTTGCAAGCACCCAGGATCTTTCCCGTGGTGTATGACCCAATTGTTTTTCCTTTTTTATTCTCCTGGACAATTATTATTGAATGCATAAAATTTTAAAAATTTATGAATATCCTTTCAGCATGAAAGATTAAAATAATACAATATAGATTAAAACAATATAGATTAAAATGAGAACTTTCTCCATACCCCCTCCCCATTCCTGTTTCTTCCCCAAAAGTATACACTGTAAACAGTTTCACATCCATCTCCTGGACTCTTTTCTATGCATTTACATTCAAACATGTACAAACGTACTTGCATCTTATATTAGAAATGGAATTACTGTATGCATATTGTTCTGTGACTTGACCATTTTTCATGTTACAATATGCATTGGAAATCCTTCTGTGTCAGTAAGTACCCCTTTCATTCCTTTTTAATGATTATAGTCCCTAAATTTTTTCCAACCGGGAATAAAATATTGCGTTGGTCACATATTTATCATAAAATGAATTCTTAAATGTGTATAGTTTCATTTATAAAATTTCTATTTTATTCTAGTCATTGATCGTCTATTTCTGAGCCACAAAACACACTGTTTTATATACTGTAGCTTTATAGTATGGTTTTTTACGTGGTCTACAGCAAATTTTGTTATCAGTGTTCATTTTGGAATTTTCCTAGTAATTTTTATGCTTTTTAATGTCAAGTCTATTTATTTACATTTCCTTAAAAATCATGCTCAAATTATGACTGGGATGACATTGAACGTGAGGATAAGGTGGAGAGAATTGACAGCCTTACAGTCCATCTTCCCATCCAGGATTAAGGCATGTCTCTCCATTATTCAGCACTTCTCACTATTGTTAACGTTCATTCCATAAAGTTTAATAACTTTCTTCATTTAGGTCTTGCACAGTTCGTATTAGGGTTGTTCCTAGCTTTTGTATGTATGGTTGTTTTTTTGTTATGAATGAAAATGTAAATTCTGTTCTATAATTGACTATTATGTAGTAAAGGAAATTATTCATAGTTTTAATGTTTTGTAGATATCTACCTACTTCCCCCTTACCAATGTCTCTTATTAGTTCTATTATTTTCCTGAGCTGATTTTCTGGGGCTATGACAATATTGCTTACAAATAATGACAATTTTCTTTCTTTGAAATTTTATTCCTCTATTTTTTCCTTATTGCATTGGCAGGATGTTGAGTAAAAGGTTACATAGGGCGATACAGACAGCATCCTGACCTTGCTCAGGTCCTAAGAGGGACTGCTTCTCTAGTTCGCCAGCATGTCTGATGTTTGGTAAATATCAACTCTCAAGTTATGGCTTTTATTTCAGCAGAAACAGGTGTTTGATTTTACCATGTGCTTTTGAAACGTCTATTGAAAAATCATATATTTTTTATTCTCTGATCTTTTAAGGTGCCAAATATATTGATTGTTTTGACACTGAATAGTAAAATATCCTTGCATTTATGATTTTAATATGTCTGTATATTTGCTCTGCTAATATTTTTTCAGCATGCTTATATCAATGTTTCAGAGTGGATATGGCCCACTATTTCCTTTTTCAGTTTTGATGTCATGGTTTTGTTCAGAGCCTAAGGAAAAATGACTTCCACTTTATTCTATGCTCTAGAACAGTTTATGTGTCACAGATAACATCGACTTTTGAAAAAATGGTGAAACTCACCATAAATCACTCGAGTTTATTTCCTTTTTAAGAAGTGGTCCTTTGGTTACCTTCTTAATTGGTTCTTTATTGATTTATTTACGTTTTCTACCTCTTCTCAAATCAATTTTGATAATTTACATTCTCCCAAGAAGTTTTTCATTTCATCTGGATGCTTACATTCATTGAAATTAAGTTGTACTTCCCATTTCCTAAACACATTTTTCGTATCACTCTTGTCTATAGTTCCTTGTCATCTCTCGTTTCCAAAGTTATTTTTTAATATCTTCTCTCTGATTTTCCTGATAAGCGTTGCCAGAAATTTGTCTATTATATTGGTCTTTTCAAAGGACCCTCTTCGGCTGCATTGATCAAATCTACTGATTTTGTTCTGTTCCTATTCTATTTTATGAATTTCTGCTATCATCTTTCTTCATTGCTTATTTTAGTTCAGAGAGTGAGTTATTTTGTTCTTTTCTGCCTTTTCGAGATGCATGCTAAGTCCTTTCCTTGTCAATCTTTGTGGTTTTCTAATAAATACATTAAGACCATCGATTTTTCTTTTAGCGGGTGGACTGGCCGAAGATGTTAATGATGTACATCCTTAATAAGACAAGGTGCTGTTAACCCTTGGGCTCGCCTAGTAACCACGCTGTGAGTCCGGCCATTGGTTCAGCATCAGACCAGACCTCACAATTCATGTTCCGACAGCTCTGAAGAGATTTTCAAGTTGAAAAGTAGCCCATCCTGGCACCATTGCTTGTTGGTTTAGCTTAAAACAACTTTTAATCACATTTGCACGCTCTCTTGTTGCCACTGTCCATCTGTGCATGTGGGTGTGCACGTGTACCAGTTAATCATCGAGAAGTTCCTGAGTATCTACCACGTGCTCAAGTTACTGTAATGAACCAGATGTAGTCTCTGTCTTCAAAGTGTTTGCCATCTAGCCACATAGACGGATACGTAAGTATGAGATTTCAGTATGTGAAGTAAGTACTATGAGTCTAAATATTTCAAGGGCTGAGAAAAAGGATGGACTTAAATCTGCATGGCGGTGGATGGGACCAGAAATCAGGGAAGCTCTCACAGGAGAGCCGGCACAGGCTGAAGCTGGGTGTTCAACCAGGACTTTATGTGGCTCGTAGGGAAGGGTTCTATTCCAGGCAGAGGAATCAACCAACCAACATACTGGAGGGGCAGTCGTGGACCCATCATGGGGGTCCCTGAGGCGGATGCTAAGGAGCTTGGACTTTATCCTGTGCTGTCTAAATAGAGGTGGGACAACATAGTCAGACTATATTTCTGTAGACTCTGGCCTCAGTGAAGAAGGGACTGGGATGGAGAGATGGAAGTTGGGAGACCGGAACAGAGGAGGCTCACGTTGCCCTGCTGGAGGATGGTATGGGAGTGGATTCCAGAGACACCTGGGGGCCTGGGCAGCTTCCAAGTTTGTGTCGGCACACCTGGGTGGGGGTGGAGAGCGAGTAAGACCTCCAGCATCCCTTCCCTGCTCCCACAGGCACCAGGCTCTTAAATCCGGGGTGACAACCTGAGCACTGTTTCCCAGGCACACCCAGCGCTGAGCAGGGCGCTGAGATGGGCTCGCATCCCTGCCCTTCCCCTTATGGGTTCAGTGACCCGAGATGGGCTGTTGGTCTTCCTCAACCTCAGCTTCCTCACCCCTAAAAGTGGTGGTGGGCAGGGTTCGATGTGATGGAGCATGAGAAGTCCCTATTGTTAGCGTCTCGCTCCTCTCCTTGCAAAACTGCGCGTCTATTTTCCAGCTCCTTGGCAGGGCACTGGAGTACATTTTATTAGTTTTGCTTTTTCCCTTAGAAAAGAAAAGCCTTCGTTGGTTTGATGTAATGAAATGGCTTGTATATTTTATTTAAGAGGAAAGACAAAAAAAAAAAAAAAAGAAAAGAAAAAAACCTACAAAAAGAGCTTCCGCCCCACGGAGCAGCCCTCTTAGCTGCTGCCGAAGCCTGACATCCTCCCTTTGTTTGCCGCCTCCCCCTCACAACCTAATGACATTCCCAAAGGTGGCAAAGGAGAGCTTCCGGTTGCCATGGGAACCGGGTGCCAGCAAGAATGGGAGAATTCTAGCTCTTGAAGGCTGCGGATTTATTCCCCGTTGCTCAGGGAGCAGGGCTGGCTGCGGGGACTGGGGGCGGGGCGGTGGAGAGGCTGCTTTAGGTCCTGCCTTGGCAAAGGAGGCACTGGGAGACCGAAGCTGTTGTCTGGGAGGACCTGGGAACCTCTCGGGAGCAACCTCTGTCCCCTTTCCTCTGAATCACATCCAAACCCAAATATAAGCAGGAGGTGGGGGAGGAGCAGGGAGGAGTGAAGGAAGGAGGGAATTCTTTCTCCCTACAGCCCTGCACCCACACCTGGCTCTTCCGGGTTCCCAGCTCCCTCCAGGGACTTTGCCAGCAGCTGGTCTGCGATGCCATCATCCCCACCATCTCCATTGTCCTGTCACCACCGAGCCTCTTCACAGATGACAAAGCCCTTCCAAATGTGTCATTCACCAGCTCTTCACAGATGCACCCTGCAGAGGGAGGCGTGGGTCTTGTGCCCACTGCACAGACACACACATGGGGGCTCGGAGAGGCCGTGCCTGAGAGGGCACAGGGGAACCCTTCGTCCCGAGGTATGTCTCCCAGGAGACATCATTCTCCAGGGCAGAGAGAGGGCCCCCAGGGGAGGGTGGGGAAAGGCGTGTCGGGTGGTATATGGTTAATGAGGAATCCTCCATAGTGAGAGAGGTTTAGAAGGAGATAAATCGCCTTCTGTATCCACCACCCTGTGCAGACGCCCCTTGCCCGGGGCTGCTGCCCTCTCCTCCTGGGCTGTCTGCCCTGCTGTCCCCTCATCCAGTCTGTCATCCCCACCTCCTCAACCCCCGCAAGGCTCAGAGCCCACCTAAAGGAGTTCCACGGGCGGCCACAGAGAGGTTCAAATTCTGGGTCACAACCCAGTAGTTACTGTGAAATTCACTTGGTATAAGAGATCAGCATTTTAAAATAGTTTGGAGTAGAATAGAAAATACAAGATTTTAAAAGATTATCCAGGTCAGTATTATTTACTGAGACCACTATTTCTGCTCTATTCAGACGTGAATGCGTGTGTCCACGGTCCCGTCTCCCAGATCCTGGTGGTTTGCAGGCTGTCTTTGTTGTGCCTTGGATTCAAGAAACATCACCCAGTCTCTGGCTCCATCTTCCACGTGGCGTTCTCCCTGCACGTGTGTCTGTGTCCAAATTTCCCCTTTTAATAAGGATACCAGTCATACACCTGTAACCACCCTATTTCCAAGTAAGGTCACACTCTGAGGTCTTGGGAGTTAAGGCTTCAACACACATAACGGGCAGAGAGAAATAGCTCAGTGGTAGAGGGCATGCTAAGCATGCATGAGGTCCTGGGTTCAAGCCCTGGTACCTCCATCAAAAAATAAAATAATACAAACTATCAGGTATAGAATAAGCTACAAGGGTATATTATACAACATGGGGGAATATAGCCAATATTTTATAATACCTATAAATGGAGTATAACCTTTAGAAATTGTTAATCACTATATTGTGTACCTGTATCATATAATATTATACATCAACTATCATTCGATTTAAGAAATAAGATATTGTAGAATAAATACATAAATAAATAAAGTTAAAAAATAAAAAATATAAAATAAAGTAAAAATTAAAAAAAAAAAGCCTTCAACATATAAGTTTTTATGGGACACCATTCAACCCAGAATGCATGGTAACACTTCATTGCGAAGGAGACAGGGAAATGTGATTCAGCTGTGCTCCCAGAAAACAAGGAAACTGATTTGGACAGCTGGCTGTTTCCATGACACCATGGAAGGTTTGAAGCAGAGGAGTGACCCAATCTGAGCCTCCGGAGACCGGGCACTCCTTAAGGGCAGGGGCTTGTGGGGAGCTGTCCCTGAATCTCCCTGCAGCCAACCAGTCGCCCGGGGTTTGGATGGGTGCTCCTTGAGTATCCTCTGAACGGTCCTGGATTCCGAGTTTACTGGTAGGAAGGGAGCAGGTGGTACAAAGTTAGAAGCTGGGAATTTATAAGCTGAATGGTTAAAATGATGTGGAAACTAACATCGTTATGTGTGTGTGCTCGTGTGCTTTCTGATTCTGGCTGGAAACCCGAGCCAATTCTGCCGACTCTGACTGAAGCCAAAAGGAAACA
Organism: Camelus ferus; assembly: GCF_009834535.1. Lineage (NCBI taxonomy): Eukaryota > Metazoa > Chordata > Mammalia > Artiodactyla > Camelidae > Camelus > Camelus ferus. The sequence continues at coordinate 5,052,940 of NC_045717.1, read as the reverse complement.
GCTAGAGGACGAAAAGAAAATTCGCTCTGCAGATTTACTTTTGGTGTCTCCCTCGATAAGGCGTCCCCAGACGAGGACGAGGGGATTTGGGTTTAGGGCAGATGAACAATTCACTTCAATTTCCTACCGTGTATAGACCTAGTTCCTTACTGGCCCCCATCCTGCGAGCACAGAGTCACGAGGGAAGGAAGACTTTTCATCTGGCTGGGGGACCAGAACCCACTGGCGGAGAGTAGGTTTGTTTCCTATTCTTACAAGAAGAAGTAAGTCCAGGATGGGTATCCGTGAAAGATCCGGAGTTCACTTCCTACCCGGGAAGCCCTCATTCAAATCAGACATGTGGCTCTGATGACCCTGGGGACCCGCCAATGTCCAGCTGAAAGTCTGCATTCTCCACAGAGTATAACAATAATGCCATTTTCTGGGGGATCTCATCTGTGCCAGAGGCTGGGCTAAGTACACAGCGACTGGCTGAGTCTCAGAAATAGCATTGTTGTCATTTTCTCCATTTCGAAACGGAGCAGGACCCTATGGGGCCTTCCCAGGACAGACCCCCACCCACCTCCCCAACACCACCATGTCCTCTGCCTGCCTCTTGTCTACGGAAAAACTTCAGTCAAATAATAAGTTTAATCAGAGAAATAAGAAAATGCAGAAACAAAACGAAATACTCAAGCAAAACAAAATAATAATACTTTAGTCATTAGACAAATTCAAGGACCTTTATTTCCTCCTCAAGGGCGACAGATAATAGAGATAATATTCTGAGCCATGTCCTTTGAGCTGTTTTGTAGATACTGAAACTCCCAGCAAGGGGAAGCTGCCTCCTTTATTTATTTTATAATTATATTTTTTATCGACGTGTAGTTGATTTACGATGTTAGTTTCAGGTGTACAGCAAATTGTTTCAGTTACACATATACATACGTACGTATATACTTTCAGATGCTTTTCCATTATAGGTTATTACAAGATATTGTACAGAGTTCCCTGTGCTGTACAGTTGGTCCTTGTTGTTTATCTGTTTTATATATAGTAATGCGTATCTTTTCAACCTAAACTCCTAATTTATCCCTCCCCCTCTTTCCCCTTTGGTAGCCACAGTTTGTTTTCTATGTCTGTGAGTCTACTTCTGGTTTTTAAGTACAATTTGTATCTTTTTATAGATTCCACATATAAGTGATATCATATGATATTTGTCTTTATCTGACTTACTTCACTTAATGTGGTACTCTCTAAGTGCATCCATGTTGCTGCAAATGGCATTATTTCATTCTTTTTTAGGGAAGCTGCCTCTTTCAGAGGGGACCTGCGCCCCCGGTTTATCAGAGGCCCCACTGAGCCCTGCTGTTTCACATCTGGCAAGTTTTACTAGTCACACCTCCAGTTTGGTCCCTGAGGGAACTGGGATTTAGGGCTTAAATTGCAACAACAACAATGAATGCATTTTGAAATTGGCACATTAAATGGGCATAGCTGGCAAAAAAACAGGTGCATCTTGGGAGGTAGGTTGAAGCCACATCGACTGGTAACTGTTTGGTCAGGAACAAACACCAGTGTGAATAATTAGTGACGTTTTTTCAGCGCATCAAATCCCCGTGGGCTGGACCACCCGTGACCTTAGGTTCCCAGGAACAGCACACCACGGGCGGCTGGAGAAATGCGAACACTGTGCAAAGGTGAACGGGCGGCCAGGGGTGCCAGGGGAAATCTCCTTGGTCATTTGTTCAATTCTGTTTACGGTCTGAGTGATTTTGTGCAGAGTCTTGCAAGGAAGATTTAAAAGAACTGAGTGGAAATGTTCTTGCACCATAAACTGCCTTTCTTGTCCCAGAGGCAAGAGGAGTGAGGCCGTAAAAGTGCTGTTCTGTCCAGGTCTGCAGGTAAATTTCAGTCCCTGAATAAACATTCCTTCTTTCATCAGAGGGGATGGTTTTTTTTAAAAAAATGTCCTTTCAAAGAGCGGTGAATGTACTGTGTGCTCATCTCTTCTTACTACAACCCTTTGAAGTAGGGGTTCTGAGCCTGATTTTTCAGAGGAGGCAATTGAGGCTCAGAGAGGGCAAGTCACTGGCCCAAGATCACACAGCAGGGAGGCCACGTTGTAGGACCCGGATGGAAACATACTCGTTGTTGGGGTAGAGATGGAGCCTTTGCCCTGCTACCTGACCCTAAGCACAGGGTTCCTTTCCACGATCCTATGATAACCACCTCCCACGGGTAGATGAGAAAGCTGAGCCCGAAGTGGCCAGGCGCCTGGATCCAAGCTGAAAGCCTAATAGATGCTAAGGCTAGAATTCAAACCCCACTTACGTGTCTCTTGAAGACTTTCTTAATCCCCATCGCCATTGGTTCAATAACAATTTATTCATCTACTACCGCGCATCAGGTACTGTTTTAGGTGCTGGGGAAGCTCACACACATCCCTGCCGTCATAGAACTCATGTCTAGTGCGGGGAATTAGCATTAATAAGTGAGTTGTAAAATATACATGTGTTTTGGGATTTGCAAATACCAACTACCTACCATGTATGAAATAGACAAACAACAAGATCTTACTGTCCAGCACAAGGAACTGTATTCAATGCCTTGTAATAGCCTACAGTGGAAAAAGACTATGAAAAGGAATATACACACACACACACACATTCATGAGTCACTATGCTGTATACCAGAAATCAACACAACATTGTAAATTGACTATACTTCAGTTATATATATATTGAGAGGGCCTATGGGGGTGTCACATGGCATGAACCTGAGAATAGCCTTTCGGAGCTAGGAGCAACCTCCAGGCAGCATCCAGCAAGGAGATGGAGGAGGAGGAGGGGATGGAGGAGGGGATGGAGGAGGGGATGGAGGAGGAGGGGATGGAGGAGGAGGGGATGGAGGAGGGGATGGAGGAGGGGATGGAGGAGGAGGAGGGGATGGAGGAGAAGAAGAGAGTATATGAATTTCTGGGAGAAAAGAGGTTTCAGGTAAAGTGAGCAACAAGTGAAGAACACAACAGAGGTACCAAGTTTGTCAGGTACAGTTAGCATCTTCCCGCTCAGCCCACTGGCCCTTGCTGCTGCATCAGGCCCCAGCTATTGTGGGTAATTTCTTTCTCAGGCTCAGTGGCCACCTGCCCCCAGATCCAGCTGGCGTGTGGGCTGCGGGCAGGTTCAGAGCCAGGCTGGCAGCAATGCTGTGAGCTGGTGGGCGTGGGGTGGGAGGGAGCAGGGCACACAGGCGCCCGTAGGCAGGGCGAGGGTCACATCTTAATTTCTAGCTTGAGGCTTTGCCCACACCCCACTCCCAGGCAGTGAGCATGGGCATCTGTCTGTGGACATTAAGCTCCGAGGGTGTGGGGCTATCCTGGTACCCATGGCGGGTTCTGAGTTGACTTTCACAGCCAGTGTCGTCCTCCTCCCAGCCAGGGTGAGATCAGGCCTTTTTGCACAATTAAGATGTTCAGGAAGACATTGTTTGCCTTGAGGGCAATCTCAGCATTTCCTCTTCCTCCTCCTGGCTCAGCCCTGCTCCCTGTTTCTTCCTTTGTCAAGAGGGAGGCAGCCAAAGTGGGCACCTCCTCTTCTGAGTCCTTGAGCCACACCTGCAAGGAAGCCCCATAGGCACTGCCAAAGGGACCACTGTAGCCCCCCCCCAAAACCCCACAGCCCACAACACACCCAGCCTGTTACTACAGATGAGCTGTGCTTTGTTTCTGAGGTGGAAATGAACAAGAGGAGAATTCCTGACTCTGAAAGAAATTTGAGATTCTCATAGAATCTGTTTTCCGGGGTCTTGGCTGAGTCTCTTCTGGAATTTTGCCCAGCATGGCTTAATTATGCCGACGCCATTCAGCTGCAGCCTGCAGTGGGGATGAGGGCGGCTGGTCCGCCCACAGAGATGACAGGACTCCAGGAAGGAGGCGGCCAGGATCGCTGGTTCCAGGAGGGTTTCTAAAGAGCAGTTTGTTAATTCGGAAACTCAGCCTCCCCTACTGAAAGTTCTTGAATGAGAACTTACTGCCTACAAAATGAAGTTCAAACTCTTTGGTGTGGCCCTTTCAAAGCCCTTTGTACAGGGACTCTGGGTCCCCTTTCTGCCTCTCTCTCCACCCTACTCCCTCATTCTGTGGTCAAGCAATACTGGGCCTACCTAATCCCATGTCAGTGTTGTCCGTTACTCCCATCACCTAGAGATCAGCCCAAGAATTCATATTCATCCTTTAAGTTCTACCTCAAATGTCCTTTCCTCTATGAAGCTTTCCTGGCCTTCAAATGGTGAGGCCCTGTGCTGTGTGTTCCTACTGCATGGGATAGTAATGACTCAAACATCTAGTACTCACTGGGAATCTTTCAGTTGCAAGTATTCAAAGCTTGACTCTGACTGACTTTAACACAAGGAGATCCACCTTCAGGCATGGCTTGATCCAGGTGCAAAGCAAGCTCAATGAGAAATTGCTTTATTGGGTTATTAGGCTCATTCTCACATAGCTACCAGTAACTGTGACCTTATATTTCACCAGCTAAGCAATGACTTCAAGAAAGGGAAATTCTCTTCCCCAAAAGTTCCAGAAAAATATCCCAGGACTGGTGCTTGCTGGCCTGGCTCAGTCGGGTGCCTGAACTGTCCCATCTACTATGACTTCAACTGACCAAGCCAAGATCACATGGCTACCCTGGGAGGATATGGGCAGCCCTACAAAGCCACAAGGTCTGAGCACTGGGGAAAAGGATGCTTCTTCAAAGGGAAATCAAGGACTGTGACCTAAGGGAAAATGATTGGATGCTGGACAGAAAACGACAGGACCAATAACATGTGCAACTCGGTATCCATCCGAGTCTATCTCCCCCCTCAGGCTGTGAATACCTTGGGAGGGTGCCCGAGTCCAGGTGAGGTAATAACAGAGGGCAGAAATTAGTGTTCATAGAGAGAGGGGCACTGCAGAGAGTGTCTCCAGTCATAGGTTTCCCTGGGACCCTGGGTCTACCATGACTGACCTGTGTGACTTCAGGCAAGTTACACAACCTCTCTGTGCCTATTTCTTCATCTGTTAAAATGATGAAATACCAGCTAACATGTGGGGTTGTTATGGAAAGAAAAACGAGGTAACATGTATTGAAATTCCTTACAAATGCTAAAGCAATAGTCTCATTTTTCTCTCCTCCAGAATGTCTGGGGGGCTAGCACCAGCCGTGTGACATTCCAGAAGAGAGACCTGTGGTGGAATCTTTTAATTTCACTCATTCACATGTTCATTTAGGAATTTATTCATTCAAATGTTGACAGTCTGTGCAGGATAGTGTCATAGGCATTGGGGAGGCAGAGGTGAGTCAAAGTGGCACCGTGCCTGTCCCCAAGTCTCTCCAGGTGATGACACTTGCCATATGAGGACAAGAGAACCCGAGGCCGACTGGCCAGGTGTAGGTGGTGGGGTGAAGATGTGCGGGCCACTTCAGCTAGACGGTCAGAGGAAGGACTTTTGAGCTGACGGACAAGATGAAGGAGATAGGCGATGAGGAGTCAGAGCAGAGCGTTCCACACCGAGGGTCTAACAAGTGTCAGAGCCCCGAGACAGTGCAGGTGTGGTGTGTTCGGGGGGCTGGGGAGGGGGTCAGATGGGTGACATGGGCAAGAGCTGGGTCACGTGGCCCCAGTGGGAAGAGATTTTGGCTTCTGTTATAGAGGAATGGTAGCTATTAGAGTGTTTTAACCTAAGGAGCGATGATCAGATTTATGTGTTGACACTTTTACTAATTTTTTTCCCAAAGTCCTGTCACTTTGCTTCATCTGTCCCTCACAGACCCCCTGAGGTCGCTTCAGGATTATGGCTCCCATTTTACTGATGGAAACCAGAGCAGACAGGAGGCGCCAGAGACACAGGAGGAGGAGCAGCGAGAGCCCTGTGCCCTCATCTCTGCCTCTTCGCAGGGGACCGGTGGTTCATGAAATGCTTTTCACAGATGTCACCTCATCTTAATCTTCATGCAACTGAGGAACAGCGGAGGAGCAGATCAGAACCTTGCAGCTCCCAGGCACACCGGACTGTCGAACCCTGCCAAGCCTTTGCCCTGATGTGCACACGGTTCACTCGTCTGTTAATTTCAGACCCCGCTCCCCGCCTGCCACCAGTGCCTGCTGCCAGCAGGGTCCCAGCCGGGTGAGTTGGGACCCTCCCAGCAGCCTCGTTAACCTTGCTTCTCCCGCTGCTCTGATCACCCTGTGCTGTACGTAGAGGAGGAAGATGCTTTCCCTCACCCTCTTAGGGTCCCTGCCTGGGTCTGGAAGTTAAACTGCCAAAGACAGATCAGCAGGAGAAAATGGATGCAGAAATTCACAGGGGGAATGAAGACCTGAAGATGTGACAAGAGCGGGAAGTTTTATACCTTTTTGATAAAGAAACAATGGAAGACTTGCCAGGACAGAGGATCTGGGCTCGGGGTCATAAGTGGTGAAGAAGGGACTAGGGTGAGAAGGGTGAATTTAACACGGTTTATTTATACTGCTCAGCTGCAGATCCCCTGACTCCGGTGGAACAAATGTCTACCTTTCACATGGGAGTTTCATGACCTGTTTCAGGGAAGGACAGGGGGTGGGGGGAGGTCAGAGTGACCTGCCTGCTCTGCTGTTTTCTCAAACTTCAGCTTAAGGTATTCAGTATACCAAGGCGCCATGTTTTGGGGTGTCGTGTCCTGAACCCCATCATGTACAATGCGGTGTTTTTACCCCCATCCCTTCAGGTGGCCTCAGGTTATCCCTGTGGGCCGAGTGCAATTCCAGGGGGGGACAGCGTGATGACAGAGAGGAGATGGGAGTGGTGAGGCTCCTTGCCAAGGATGGAGGGCAGCTTCTAGAAGCTGCAGGTGGCAAGGTCAGATTCTCCCCTGGAGCCTGCAGGAGGAGCCAGCCCTGCCAACACCTTGGTTTCAGCCCCATAAGACTGACTTTGGACTTCTGACCTCCAGAACTGTACAAGAATACATTTGTGTCGTTTTAAGCAGCCGGGCTGATAGCAATTTCTTACAGAAGGAAATGAACCCGCTCACCATGCCTTTTGTTCTCGAAGTGGCCCTTTTGTAGGAAAATGGTCTTACGATGGTAAGAAAAATGGTTTTACAATTCACCAAAAGGTCCAGAACAAAGTCCTATGGTTCTTCTAAAACATCTGTTTTTCTGTTAACCCTAATGCTTTGCATTTCCAGCCCACAGCTGGAGAACCAGCAGCCAACTCCAGACAGAGCCCACGTCCCCGCCACGCCTGGCGCACCAGAGGTTCGAGCCACAGCTATCACCTGCTTAGACTGGCCTGGGGAGGATCCTTTCCTTTGCAGAACAACATGCCAAAAAAACAAAAGCCAAAAATGACATGGAATCGGGTGATCTGTGGGAGACCCTGGGGCTCGGCAGCAGCTCCGTCCGTCCTCTGACCATTCTCAGAGCATCGGTGGGGACCCATCTCAGCTGGTCTCCAAGCCCAGGCGCCGGGCCCCGGAAGTTGGCAAGATGAGGGTGAGGTCTGCAGGACCCTCCTAGCTGGAAAAAGCTGCCTGGGCCACAGCTGTCTTTCCCTTCATGTCTGCTATTTCTGCTCTAAGTGTCCTTTTGTTTAAAGGAACATATCCTCTCCTGTTTCCATGGCAGGGATTTGTGATGGCTGCTACAGTTTTTAAGAGAGAAGCCCCAGAGGGAAGGGAGGAGTCAGAGAGCTACACCTGTTCCCTCCAATGGATATTTGCTTTAAAGGCAGAGGTTAGTCTGCTGGCGAGGTTGGCGGACCAGGCTGGAGTCGTGTGTGTGTGTGTGGTGTGTGTGTGTGTGTGTGTGTGTGTGTGTGTGTTTCCAGGCAGAACCACTCCAGAGCTTTAAAGGGCACCCCCTGGAGTCTGGGACACATTCCAGCATCACTAGTGGAGAAGGAGGCCCCCCAGCTCCTCCTGCCCCCTCTTGTTTCCAGGATGAATTTGAGCATCTCCAAGAGTGATTCCTGGCACTTGAAAGGAATCACGAGAGACCCTTGCTCAGCAGGGCCCTGCCGCAGAGGGGCTCCCGCTGAGGGATGGCCTTTCCGTGCTGAGGGTGAGAAGACAGCTCCCTGCCATGCCCAGAGGGAAACATCTTGCCTGGTTTCCAGAGGGGATGTTCTGGAAAGCCACAGCTGGAGCAAATACGTCCCTAGGTTGGTATCAACATAATAGGGACAAGAGACACCCCTTCCCCACTTGAGACAATAATCACTGCAGGGGAAGCGAGCGGATGTCAGGCACAGCTGGTTCTAGGCTAGCATGCTATCAATTGATTTTCCTTAAACGCACTGCGCACAGCACGCATGGAACCAAAGTGAATTCTGTGAAATGTGGGGCTTTTGTTCTGCTGAGCCTGTCATGGGTGTGGGCTTGGAATTTAGGGAGTAGGGCTGAGGGTGAATTCTTCTGTCTAATGGAGGGAGAAAGCTAGGAATCCCTGAGCATTTGGGTAGGGAGGAGATGGGAAACAGTCAGCGGAAAAGGAGAGAAGAGAAAGAAGACGTAAAAATGGCAGAAGGCTGCCTGGGATTTGATCTGACTCTTTTCTGTGGCCTACAAGTGGTCAGTAAAATCCACAAAAATGCAAGACACAATGTCCTGACATTCTGGTTGGGGCGGGTCAATCTGGGAAGAATTTCCAAGGCTGTTTCTCTCTCATAAACGGGAAGGCTGCTGGTGCTGGCTTGTCAATTTCAGGATGGGCAGGGCCAAGGTCACTGTGATTAAAGCTCTTGGCAGCTTAAAGGCTGCTGGGAACTGTAGTTTTTAGCTGGTGCTTTGCTAGATCCCACAGCCAGGGTTCCTTCCTGGAGGGAAGGGGAGAGTGGAGGTGGCAGGAGCCCAGCAGTCCCTGCCACCCTGGAGGAGGAGCTGTGTCTGGTCTGGGGGACACGTGGTGGCATGTGGGCGTGCCATGGGTGAAGTGGACCCAGGAAGGGCAAGAGGCCAGACAAGAGAGAGTCTGCAGACATCCAGGGAAGACTTTGGATTTTGGTTCAAGTCAGTTTTCCCCAGGATCTGTGCAGCATGGAAGACCACCATGACATGGTTACCCAGGTGTGGCTTTGCACAAATCGCTTTTCCCCTCTCCAAGCCTCAGTTTTCTCATCTTTAAAATGGGGTGGTAATCCTCACCCAATGAGATTGTTTGTTGTGAGGCTTAAACACGGTAATGAAAGCCAGTGCTTAGTCCAGTGTCTGGCGTCTAGTAAACAGTGGATGCCCATCCCTGGACTTGGCTTTACAGGCCCAGTGTATATTCCCTGTTGCCTCCCCTCATCCTGGAGGAGAGAAAGGGTCGTGGTCCAGTGCCCCTCCCAAAGTCTGGCTGCTTGGTCTATGTGACGTCTCGTCTCAGGTGCTAATAGGCTTGCTGTGAAATGCATTGGTGAAGCAGTTGCTGCTGCCTTCAGTTGCTGCACTACTGGACCCATGCGTGTGCTGCATCCCACTGCTGGAATGCTTTTCCCAAAGTTCTTGATCTGAGAAACACCCAACTTTCCAGAGCCCAAGTAAATGTCACCTCCTCCGTGAAGCCCTCCTTGACCACCTCCCCTTCCTCATGGGACTGAATTGGAAGCACCTCTTCCTTCCTCATGGTCTGTACAGAGACCTTAGATCATACTGCCTCTGCCTTCACCTTCCCAATTCCTCCTCCTGTCCTTCAAAACGACACAAATTGCAGAAGTTTTACCAAAGGAGGGTGTCTGTCTCCAGAACCAAGCCCCACCCCTTGTCTTTTGCTTTTCCCCTTGTTCCTTCACTCGTCACACTCCCTTCCTCCTACACACAGCATCAGTGGACTTCATACGAAAACATGGAAAGTAACATACATCCCAAAGCCACATAAACCGCGTTGCAAAAGTTTGAGATACCACTTTTGAGTCAAGATGTCCGTCCTTAAGCCATGTTTATGCCAAATAACAAGTTTCAGGTCAGATCCCAGGGCTTTTTAACTCCACCTGAATGCAGACGGCATCTCCTTAGTTTAAGAATAAGGTCCTTGTCACTGACTCCATTACAGAATAGGGTGATTCTGCCTTGTTCCAGACCCAGGGTCCCCTCAACGCCCTAAGAGTCAGACCGATCCTCCCTCACCTCAAGATGCCACGCTCCGATGCCTAAAGGCAGCTGAGTGTCCCCATCACGCTCCAGTTTACTCCCCTGAGGCCCTGGAAGCATCAGGGTCAATTATTCAAATGAACACTCCAAGGGGTATATTTAGCACTCACTGTGTGCCAGGCAAGTAAGTGTTAATAACTACCACTTATTCAGAGTTTATTATAACTTTTCAAAGCCCTCAAAGTAGTAACTTATTTTCTGCATTGGAAAAAAAAAAACCGACAATGAATGATTTGTCCAAGATCCCCCGTTAGAAATACCAGGACAGAGATGCGAATCCAGGCCACTGGGCTCTCGAATGCAGGGGCCAATAACTGAGCTGTGACACATTCTTTAGTTTTCATAAGGGCGATGGGAGGTAGGATGTGTGCGGAGAGGGGAACAGCTTCAAGAGTGGCCACAGCTAGGAAACCCTGAACAAGGCTTCAAGCCCAGGTCTGCCTGAGGCCAAGCCAGCACCCTTTCCTGGCCCCCTCTGACTTGGCCTCAGCCTCTGCCGGTTGCCTGCCGATGGCCGTGGGCTCACCCATCCATACGAGGCCCATCTGCTCTTCCGTCTGGGAGCAGCACAGACAAACCGCTCATTTCCCAAAGACTGATCGCTTTTGTCTAACATCTGGTACTCAGAGAGCAACACATCTGTTTTCCGGAAGGGCTTTGCGCTCTGATAAGAGTTCCTTATCCTTGCAACCTCCCCTTCTTCAGAGCTGGTTGAAAGGATGCAGAGGCTCCCCCAGGGCCCCTCGTTTCCGAAAAGAACCCATTTCATAGCAGAGGGAGCTGACACCCAGAAGGGGAACTGGCCAAGCCAGAACTCATCTCTCTGGCTTTTATCCAGGACCATCTCCTCCCACCACCAAATGTCTTACTTTGCTTATTTGTGTACTGGCCACCAAATCAGAGAAACGCAGAGTCTAGCGCACAGCACAGCACAGTGTAACTGTGGAATAATTATCAGATGAATGAAAGGCCCCAGCTTCCGCGCATCAGACGTGAACAGAACACCTGCTCTGTGTCTGACCTTGTGCGAGGCATGGGGAGGGGCGCAACCGGGGGCTCGCTGTCCGGGAACAGCCAGGAGTTCAAATTCTAGGAAAGAAAGGCAAGGAGACACTTGCCACCCGGTGTAATAAATAAGTAGGCGGGATGGAAGTTGCACAGGCTACAGTGAACTAGCCAGCGGTCTGAGGAACGGGTACGCGCCTGGTCTGTCGCACGGAAGGGAGATTTATGAATCACTCAGGCTGCTTGCCAATTAGTGCTGACCTCCGCTTGGTCTGTGACCCTCTCGCTTGAAATACTGCCCTTAAGTAATATATTCTGTGGAAGAAACAGTCCTCTTCCCAACTTCAGAGGGAGAGATCGAACAGAGCCCCAAGATCTGTCTTGGCTCTTTTCTTGCTAACTGGGGCCCTCCAAGGACATCTAAGCCGGAAGTCCATCAGACCTCACTGTGGGGTTGTGTTTGGGGCTGGGTCCTAGATCGTGCTGGGTGCCGAGGTAGTCGTTTGCCCTGGACGCAGCTGCAGATAGGTGGGCCTATAATGGGCCTTGAAGGAGAAAGATAGCCTCCTGCTTGTCAGGGAGGCCCAGGCAGCATGTTTGTTTTGTTTGGTAACCTTGACTCCAGACTGCTGGGCTGACGTGGGAATTCCTGCCTCCAGGGTGGGGCTGCCTCCGCCGGAAACTGGAAACCAGTGATGGGCTCCAGGATGCAGGGCGGAGACAAAGCTGACAAAGGGATGTACTGGGTTGTGCCCAGAGGACGCTTGGCTCCTCCAAACTCATTTCCAGGGCAATGGAGACTTCTTCCAATCCTGGCTACTGGGTACCTGTTTATCAGACCCGGGGAAGGCAGACCTGAATTCAAATCCTGTCTCTTCCTTTCTAGCAGCTGCGGGGCAATGGGGGGGGGGGTCTTGGTCAAGTCCCTTTCCCCTTGAAAGCTCTGCCAAATCATTTATGGCATGGGGTTACAATGAGGCCACTTTTCTGTAAGGTGAAAGGGCAGAAGCTATCAAAATTTGGTAAGAAATTACACACTCCCAAAGCACACAGATGCGCACATGCTTACACAGAAGGTGTTCGTCCAGGCGTCATTTTGTAATGGTGGGGAATGGAAGCAATGAATGTTCAAAACACTGCTCACAGTTTTGTTGTTTCCAAGTGATGGATTACGGCACAGCTGTTAGAAAGAACAAGGTGGGCTTACAGGTTCTGACAAGGAAAGGTCTCTAAGGTGTATGATGGGCTGGGAAAAGCTGGTCTCAGGTCAAGATATATAATTTGACTTCATGATGAAAACAAAACAAAAGCTCCCAAACCCAACGAGTTAGGAAGTCAGGTGTGTAAGGATATGCCAAGGGGAGCCTTCTGCCTGCTTCTGTTCCGTCCCAGTGATGCACAGATCAGGGCTATCTTCGGTCCCCATCAAACCTTCCTTTGTCTTCTGCAGCCTACCTCGCGTCCCAAGAAGCAGGGTTCAGGAGGGTCCTGGGAAGTTGGAGGTGGTGGGCTGTGTAGGAGAGTCAGATGGGGGCCAGCTCAGATATCCATGGACATTGTGAGGGCTGTGGGTCATATGCCCTCCCCTGGCTTGTCAATGGCTAACCCAGCCTCTTGGCACTGCCAACCAATGGCACCCACGGCTACGGAAACTGGACCACCCTGGGTGCAGGGCAAGCCCCAGTTAAATGTGGGCAGGTGATCTCCCAGGCTGGCCCAGCTTCTGCCAGTGGCTCCTGGATTGGCTTCCCATCCCGGGATCTCTCTGAACCTTAGGCCTCTGTCTTCCTTGTTTATCACCTTCCCATCCTCTGCCGTGTCCCCACTGACGCAGAAACTTTGGCAGTGGGAAGACAGACTCTGACCATTCATCTCCATTTGTTATATTTTTGTAGTTGGATATTGCCCTCAGAAATTCAAAAGCCAAGAATTGGGTATATTTTTTGTCTGTTCCATGATCTGTTCTGGGATCAGATTGTATGAATCTGATGTATCAGATTGGATGGTCACCCTAGACCAGAAAAGAGAAGGGGCACTCAGGTCACAGAAGCAAAATTTTATTACTACGACTGCTGGAGGTTTGCCACGTGCAGAGTGAAGTGCATGTGACTTGCCCCCTCTTGGTGACCCCAGCAGAGTGGCTCCCTCCACCTGCTCCCTGCAGGTTTCATCTAAGAGGCACTTGGGTTTTGTCCTCCATTCACTGATCATCATTTGATGTAGTCAGTTCCCAGCATTCAAACAACACTCTCAGTCCTGCTCTCACTAATTAAGATGAGTTGCCTGGGACATTCGGACCTTGTCAGAAAACGTGGCTCCCCACTGCCGGCTAGGGAGGGAGAAGTGAGTCAAATCCTGCAGCCTGGCTGTGGCATTTTCTTCCCCAGCTCTGCAGTTCCTTCATTTCCCCCCAGCTCCTTCTTTTACGTCCACGCCTGGCTTCTCCCCCTCCATGCACCTGTACTTCTTACCCAGAAGAGCCGAGACATCTTTTTAAAATAGCCCCCACATCATGTGACTTCCACTGAAACCCCTTCAGCAGCCCCGGCAGCTCAGGACAAAGATTAGAATCTTCGACTGGCCTCCGGGGCCTGCACGGCCAGCTCCTGCTGGCTTCTCCCAACTCAACTCCCCTCTGCACCCCTGCTCCCCGCTTTCCCTCTATCTACAGACATCTCCACGAGGGGTTTCTTGGTAAAAGGACCTGGGAGACCCTCCCTGCTTTGGGACCAGCACCACCCCACCTCCCCACACAAGTGATCCTTTCTTTCTGCAGTTGCCAAAATTTTCCTAAAGCATTTAAAGCCAACAGAGAATTGTTTGAATGGAGCCCTGGGGCTGGGGTGAATGGCTTTTGATGTGTTCTTATGATGGTGGCAGGTTGCTAGTGCTCCGACCACCACCTGACCTTGGTAAAAAAGAGAACTGTTCACCAGCTGGGCCCTTGCATGGGGGACCTGATGGCATCTCGGCTGATGGGCCGTGGCTCCTGGCTCCCTGAGGACCACAGGCTGCCACAGAGCCCTCTGGCCCCACGGAGTGAGGACTCCCCTCTTTGGCTGGGAGGCCTCTCTCTGCTCCCCAGGAGGTCTCGGAAGCTGGGAGGCTGCGTAAAGCTTGCTGTTGTGCCTGTGGGTCGAGGCCATTAGCCCAAAGGAGACCCAGAAGATTAGTCCTGGATCAGACAAGACCTGGACCAGGGTTCCCTCCTCCTTGGAAGTTTTCCCCACCCAACCCCCTTTCCCTGGGGAACGCCGACTCCACTCTTCCCGTAAGTAGCACCATCCACTTTGCTTTTGGGGCCCTGATCCCAGTTTACAATTATGCCGTCATCCAGTCACCCGTGGTCATTCCACACATGTCCGACTCACTCACCGGGCTCCACGCATCCTGAGGGCAGGCTCCGTGTTGGGCTTACGTCAGACAACAACAGCAACAAAACCCGCAGAAGGCTGCGGACAAGAAAAGGGTTTATCTGAGGTCTTAAGAATTGCAACTTGGGAGACACAGATTCGAGTAAAACCAAAAGAGCATTCCAGAGAAGAGAAAAAGTCAGGGACTTTCAAAGGCAAAAGCCACGAGGCTATACTGTGACACAAGCAAAGAAATATTTGTCTCTAAAGGATGAGTGGTCACGAGTTATTTTAGGGTATGGGTCCCCTGAGTATCTTCAGTTTCTGGAACATTAGGGAGATATTCTAGATGCCAGCATTAAGGCAAAAGTGCAGATTCCAACTTGGGCTGAGATGTGCAGAAGTCACACTTCCTCAGTGGCCGCCTGGCTCCGTTTTAGAAACTTCTCTTAGCCATACCGACTCCATTTTGATGTTCCTTTCACTCTTGCAAAAAGCACTTGGTACGCTGGTCATTAGCCCAGAGCCTGGCACACAGGAGGGACCAACTCAATATCTGTGGGTTGAATGAGCGAATGAATCACTGACCAAGTGCATCGCTGATGGCTGAGTGACCTCTACCTCTCCAAGCCTCAGTCCCTCCATCTGCCAAATGGACCGGACGGATGGTTCCTGCCTCACTGGTTATCATGAGCATTAAGTAAGGTAACATCCCAGATCCCAAGCTTCCAGACAAATTGGCCAAATCAAACATTAGACCACGCCGAGACTTGTCTTTGTCTGTGCCAGTGGCTGTAACAGAATTCCAGAGACTCGGTGGCTTACAGACAACAGACATTCATTTCTCACAGCTCTAGAAGCTGGAAGTCTGAAATCAGGGGGTGAACACGATAGGGTTTTGTGAGAGCCGCCTCTGCGTTGCAGACTGCCGACTGGCTGTGTCCTCACGTGGGAAAGAGGACAAGAGACCTTCCTGGGGTCCCTTTTCTAAGGGCGCCAATCCCATTTGTGGGGGTGTTGTCCAACCCAAGTTGGTGTGCCTGATGCACAGTGAGGCCAAAAAACCCAACACATGGGAGTTTGGATCAGAGAAACGTTTACTGCAGGGCTGAGCAAGGAGAAAGAATAGATCGCTCTCAAAAAACCCGATAGGTTGCAGGGAAGTTTTTAAAGGCAAATTTCAGGGGAGAGCTGCAGAGTGTGTGACTTCCTTCTGATTGGCTGGTGGTGTGGCCCCAGGGTGGTGTTCCAAGAATCTCAGTCATTGGCCTGCTGGTTCCAGCCAGCCTGGGGTCCATGTGCTTGTGCTCAGCCTGAAGCTCGCACGCTCCACCTGGGTGGGGGCCCCGGATCCCGCAGAAGAACTCAGGGATCTGGATCAAGTTGCTACACCTGTGCCCCGAGGAGGAAGCAGGACCCTGCCCCATCCCCGCACAACTGTTTCCTGACTGCTTTGCCTTTGTTTCTGCGTGCCCTCACCCCCCTAACTAGTAACTGTTCGAATCTGCCCTTTGGAGCTCAGGGAAGGTGTAGGAGGCTGAAGCCTTTTTCCTACAGACAAGAAGCGGGGTGGTGGGGGCACAGAAAGGCTTTTGTACCCGGGAGGGCCTTGTGGGGTCCCGCTTGGTTTTATGGGGCCCCATCCTCATCACCTCTTCCCTCCCAAAGTCCCCACCTCTTAATACCATCGTATTGGGAGTTAGGTCTCCACTTATGAGTGTTGGGGGATCACACACATTCAGTCTACAACAAACCCTGTGTTCTACCCCAGGGACAGCTTGCTTTCTCTCTCTGCCTTCCTTCCCCAACCCCTGGGTTGCACATCCTACTTCTGGGAGTCCCCAGACAAGAATCTGCTTTTCTGTTCACCTGCGACAAATTAAACTCTCTAAAATGTGACTTATCAGGTTGAGTTAGCTGCTGGGCGAGCCTGTCTTTTTAATATAACTGGACTGGCCACTCATTGTAAAATTAAGATTAAGCACCGACTATATGCCTATGCTTACAGTATTTATTTAATTCAATAAATTCAGTATTCATTTAATCTTCACATCCACCCTAAAAGGATATTATTATTTCCAGTGTCTATAGGAAACAGGTTTGCAGGGACCAGGGGATGCGCCCAGGGTTGCATGGCTGGTGAGCGCCCAGGGCAGAATTCCGACCCAGGTCTGCCAGCTCCGAGCCTGCATTTGGCCACGCTGTCCTTTGAAGGCTGGGATTGCATCTTATTCATCTCTGCCTCCTCGATTTCTGTAAAGGGTAGTGTCTTGTCCCTGTTGGATGACACAGCCTGCCTGCCGGATGCACTTTATCATCCAAGAATAATAGGCAAGGCAAGAGATTTCTGGGTACAGCCAGGACATCAGAGCTCCACGAGTCCTCAGGAAGAGGCGACCTCCTCAGCGGGGTCCCAACACACAGTGCAGTGGGGTCACGGCTGCCCGGTCCCCCTGTGGGATGATCCTGGATTTCTGCAGCCAATGTGGCCCCTCTGCTGAGTCCTCAATTCCTCCCTTTGCGACTGTGGTCACTTACTCTGTTTTCCCAAGCGTTGGTATACCCTGGTCTAAAATGGGAATGACATTGGGTTAATGAGCGGGATGTTTTTAAAGCAGCTGACGAATTATAGGTCCTGAAAATGCAAGTTCCTTTTCCTGATCTTAACGTGGCCATTTTTTTTTTTTTTTTGCACATAAAGAAGAGCTGCATTAATATTAAACCTCTCATTATTCCGGTGCAAATCTCTGCAGCTCTGCCAGCCGGTCCTGCTGCTGCGACCCCCTCGCCCCCACGTGGCTGTATTTGGCGGCGCTGACACGGGCTTGTTCTGGGCTCGGATCTCACCCTGGCGCCCACTGAGCCCCCCATGGCTTGAGCATCTCAGTTGTCTGCTTTGTCCTGAAGGCCTTTTAGGGTGTGCGAGGGAAGCTCTTAATTACGGACAGTGGAGATTTCTTAAAAATGCTGAAGCCCCCAAATAACCAAGCAGAGAACCTCTGTCCTCATGCACCCAGCCAGCTCTTTCCTTTTCGGCCTCAGGGATGTGGCGCCCCCGAGCCCCACCTGAGTCACCTCCATCACAGCACCAAAGGGGGGTGACACAGGGCCCCCCCAGGGTCGGTGACCCAGGGGCTCCCCAGGTCTCTCATGCAGTAGGTTAACAGGCTGAGAAACCAGCTTTCTTCATCCAAAGAGCCTACATCAACCTTCTAATGAGAAATCATGGCCACAGATCCTGCCCCTTTAGGCCTCCCGTTCCAGCCGCCCTGTTGGGGGTGTGACGGGGACTTGCTGGGGCGCTGTGCCTCTGTGTCATTTTCCAGCCCAGAGAGCAGGGTTGGGGAAAAGCAAGTGTCTTTGCAGGCCTCTCTGGCAAAGATCCTGTGCCAGGCCAGGAGTGGGTGCGATGCTGCCCCTGCCTTGGCAGCTAGGAGCAAAGTCAGTGCAGAGAACCATCCTTTATCCAGCCCTTTCCATGTGTCAGAGGCTATGATCCAAAAAGCCTCCAAAAGCAAGGCTGGCAATAATGATAGCAGGCAAAAGATGAGAACGTACTCTCCGTGAGAGCTGGGACCCTCCTTGTCCCCCAAAGCCCCACCCAGCGCCCAGCGCACTGCCAATACTCAGGGAATGTGGGCCACCGAGCAGAAATGGTCCTGATGGAGCGCCCAGGGGGAGCCAGGCCTCGCGCTGGGCCTTCCATTGAATCTATCTGACAAACACCATATGAAACAAGTAATATTACCCTTACGTTACTGAAGGGGAACCAGAGAAACAGAGAGGTTGGTCCAGCCGCCAGGGTCACACAGCTTGCGGTTGGTCAGACCACAATTCTCTGTCCAGCCCCACAGCCTCCTACTCAGCCACACTGACAAATGCCTGCCACTCACTCTCTGTGGCTTAAGTTATAACAGATCCAGGTCATGGTGGGAATGCCAGGGACGGAAGGGTTAATTCTGTCCAGTTTGGGGAGAGCAGTCAGGGGTGGGGGATAGCAAAGGAGTGACATTTGATCTGTGTTCCTTCTCTGTACTTAGCTTTCCCCTTGCTGGCACTGGTTTAATTTAAATTCACTAAATGAGAATAAAAATTAATTGGATGTATTTGAGAAACTATTAAAAGGCTCAAATCTTGCCTGGAGGAATGTCGCAAATCGGGCCAGTAGCCTGACGGTAAGCATTTTCTTTGAAATTGTATATATTTTAAATAGGTAATTTCTGTGTATAGAACAGACTTTAAAATATCACCCTTTCCCCCTTTCCTGCCCTTGCCCCACACCCTGGCCATCCTGTCTTTCTTCCCAGAAAGTAACCAATATTACCTGCTATTTCTGTCTGTGACCCCTTCCCTAGGCATACAAGCGTGTACACATAGATTCAGTTCTCACACAAGCAATGGTATATTTTGTACTCTGTTCTATGCTGGGCTTTTCTTTTCTGCTTTTTGGCTCACATTAAAAAAAGTCTCTTTTTCTTTTTAAAAATTGCATTCTACTGGGTGGCCCTTCCACAATTTATTTAAACGATCTCCTATTAACAGGAACTGAGGTTGTTAGAATCTTTTGATATCCTAATAATAAAATATAGAACTTTGCACCCACAGTGTTTCCCAACGGTGCGACGGTGGAGTTGCAAGATAAATACTTAAAAAGTGCAATTTCTGGATGCATTTGGAGTGTGCATTTGTGGAGCTGACAGGTACAGCCCTGTTTCATTCTCTAGGGCGTGTATCGTTTTAGACTCCCACCAGCAAGCCGTGAATGTGTTTTTTTCCCCCACGGCCTCATCAGCACAGAATGTTATCTAACTTCTTGATCTTTGTCAATCTGATTGGTGAAAAGTAGCTTTTCTAAGCAGTTTTAATTTTCCTGTCTCTTACTGTAAGGTCGAGTATGTGTTTACCTCTTTTGGAACAACCTGAGCTGCTTTTTCTGCAGATGTCGCTTTTATTTGATGGCCAGATGTGGAGAGGCTGCAGCTAGAGATGGAGTGCCATCCTTTTGGACCGTTGCATTTTCTGTGCTTCTCGGGCGATGCTGTCAGACTCTGCTCATAACTCATCAGTGAAACAGTCCCTGAAGATCAACAGCTGGGCTTAGCTTTGCCAGGGAGGCTGTAGGTTGTGGACTGGAGAACACAGGCTCGCACACCCCATCTCAGCTCCTTCACTGTTATGGGTTGAATTGTATCTCCCCCAAAATTCATATGTTGAAGTCCTAACTTTGAGTATCTCAGGGTGAGACTGTATTTGAAGACAGGGCATTTAAAGAATTAAATTAACATAAGGTCTTTAGGGTGGGCCCTAATCCAACATGTCTGGTGTCCTCGTAAAAGGGGACATTTGGTCTATCAACATGATGGATAAAGATGTGGGAGTGTGTATACACACACACATACACATATACCAAATGGAATACTACTCAGCCATAAAAAAGGATAAAATAATGTCATTTGCAGCAACATGGATGGACTTGGAGATTGTCATTCTAAGTGAAGTAAGCCAGAAAGAGAAAGAAAAATACCATATGACATTGCTTATATGTGGAATTTTTTTTTTTTAAAAAGGACACAAATTATCTACAAAACAGAAACAGATTCACAGACATAGAGATCAAACTTATGGTCAGCAAGGGGTAAAGGGGGTGGGAAGGGATAAATTGGGAATTCAAAATTTGTACCTCTTGGGAAGTGATGGAAATATTAGCTCTCTTGATTGTGTTGGTGGTACCATTGGTGCAGACATCTATCAAAATTCATCAAATTGTACACCTGAAATATGTGTAATTTACTGTACAGGAACCACACCACAATAAAGATGTTTAAAAAAAAAGGGACATTTGGGCACAAAGATATATATAGAAAGAACACAGCATGAGGAGACAGGGAGAAGACAGCTGTCTACAAGCCAGGGAGAGAGGTACGTTCTGGAATAGATTTTCCTCCACAAACTTCAGAAGGAAAACAGCCTGCTGACCCCCTGATTTTGGATTTAGAGCCTCCAGGAACTGCGAGAAAATCAGCTCCTCTTGTTTTAAGCCACCGAGTCTACGGGACTTGGCTAGAGCATCCCTAACAAAATTGCACAGCCGGCAACCGGCGGGAGGGCTGGGCAGGGCGCGTCAGCTCTCAGCGGCTGTTTCTTCATCTACAAACTGGGACGTGAGGACCCATCCCCCACAGATGACTACAAGGACGGGGCTCACGTCAGTGGCTTGGGGCTTCCAGTGTGAGAGATGGCGCACACCTGCTCCCTGGAGGACCCAGAAGACCTCCGTTTGGATCCTGAGAAGAAATTGACTTTAGCCACCAAAGAGATTATTCCAGTGTCTCATATACCCAAGTCCAAGGCCATGCAGCAGAACGTATGTTCTGAGGCCTGGGTTCTCTCTCACTTCTGCCACCAACTGGAGGCCTCTTTCTGGGTCTCAGTTTTCTCATCTGTACAATGGGCAGAGGAGTGGATACAATGCTCTCTAAGGACATGCTGACTCTAATATTCTGTAATTTGCTTTGAAAAAAATAATCAGATAAATATTTTCATTCTCTGCCAACGATACCATAAAAAGAAAAGGCCACAAAAATTTCTATGCTGATGCTTCACTGCAAAGAGCTTTGACTTGGAGGAACGACCTGGAAAGGGAAGCCGATAAATCGATTTATCTGTATAGATAAACCACTCTGTCTCAAAACATTAAAAAATCAACCACTTACCTCTAGCCGCTGCCCTTACTACAATTGTCTCTGAATTCTAGTACCTGATGGGTGGATTAAGTGATGGCAATATTTCTCTCAAGGCTCGCATGGCTGAAAATGTTGAAATCAGTTCAACAAACATGGACAAGGCAACTAGTGGGGACCACGGGCCATTTGGACCCAGCTCAGAGGCGCACGAGGTCCTGGCCCTGCCCAGTGACAACCACAGCCCAGAGGCTTTGCTCCCCAAGATGCCATCATGAAAACATCTGTTTCATAGGACAGGGGGGATTCGAGGTGACAGTGTGCGCACAGGAACTGGCTCATAGTAAGAGCTCTGTACAGGTGCTCAATTTCCATGTCACTTCTTCACTGGTGACTGTCTTAAGATCAAGGCTCCAGCACATCCTCTTGAGAGTAAGAAGATCAAATTAGTGTCTGGAGCTTGCTGCTTCCATATCTGGCCTGGTCTGTGAGTCATCAATTTTCCAGCAGCCAGGGACCAGAGCAGAGCCAGGCGAGGCCAGACAACATCCCAGCGTGGTGACAACATGTCTGTCACCTGGGCATTTGTCACACTGTGGGGGTGGAAGGAGTGAACAGATCCTGTACCCTCGGACACTTCCCCCTCTCTGGGCCTCAAGAGTCCCCTCGGGGAATAGGCCTCTGCCGGGGCTATTATTTTGGGATTCCAGCTCTTCTCAGTGAAAGGTTTACAAAGCTTTTCTTCTTAAAATTTTAATCGTGGTAAAATACCCCTAACATGGAATTTACCATCTTTGCTATTTTGAAGTGTACAGTTTAGTGGTATTAGGCACGTTCACATCACGGTGCCATCACCACCATCCAGCCACCGAGTGCTTTCCACCTTGTAAAACTAAAACCCTCAACACTAATTCCTGTCTCACTCCTCCTCCAGCCTCTGGAAACGACCTTTCTACTTTTCATCTCTATGAGTTTGACTACATTAGACACCTCATGTGAGTGGAATCATACAGTATTTATCCTTTTGTGACTGGCTTATTTCATTTAGCATAATGTCTCCAAGGTTCATCCAAGTTGTAGCATGTATCAAAGTGTCCTTTTTTCTTAAGGCTGAAAAATATTCTATTGTATGGATAGACTTCATTTTCTTTATCCATTCACCTGTCGATTGGGTTGCTTCCACCTTTTGACTTCTGTGAATAATGCTGCTATGAACAGCGGTGTTCAAATATTTCTTCCTGACCCTGCTTTCAATTCTTCTGGGTATGTAGTTTCCCTTGGTATCCACGGGGGATTGGTTCCAGGACCCCCACCCACCCAGATGCAGGTCTATGGATATGAAGGGCCAACTCGACACCCAGAAGTGGAATCATCTGGTGATTGTAGTTTTTAATTTTTGAGGAACCACCAGACTGTTTTCCACAGCTGTTGCATCATTTTCCATTCCCACCAGCAGCCAGCAAGTGTTACAATTTCTCCACATCCTCGCCAGCACTTGTTATTTTGTTTGTAACAGAAGCCCTCCTAATAGGTGTGAGATGGAGATGTAGATATCTTTTTTTTTTTTTTTTTTGAAGTCTAGTCAGTTTACAATGTTGCATCAGTTTCTGGTGCACAGCATAATGTTTCAGTCATAGACATATATATATATATATATATACACATATATATTCCTTTTTCGTATTCTTTTCATTATAGGTTATTACAAGATATTGAATATAGCTCCCTGTGCTCTACAGTAGGATCTTGTTGTTTATCTGTTTTATGTATAGTAGTTAGTATCTGCAAATCCTAATCTCCCAGTTTGTCCCTCCCCACTCCCTTTCCCCCTGATGTAGACATCTTTTATTAGTGAACACTAGCATATCTTTTGCATACGAATCTTAGGCCACTAACTTAAGCGTTAGGTGAACATGACTTTCTCTGTCATCCTGTATCAAGTTATCTAATGTGTCCCTGGAGTTACCATTCTGGTAAGTGATGGAGAGGTCATCGCAGCTAACGCAGCTGCATGTCCTTGCGCTGATGTGGTAACGTTGTATCCAGGTTGAGTGGGCGAGTCATGTGGGTGATGAAGTGCTCATCTGGTCCTCACTGCTGGCCTGTGTTGGCACCTGCTGGGACATCTTTGCTTCCACTGTTGATGACATGAGTTTCTGCCAAGTCATCATGTCGGTCAGTGTTCA
Organism: Camelus ferus; assembly: GCF_009834535.1. Classification (NCBI taxonomy): domain Eukaryota; kingdom Metazoa; phylum Chordata; class Mammalia; order Artiodactyla; family Camelidae; genus Camelus; species Camelus ferus. The sequence goes on along the minus strand of NC_045717.1, from coordinate 5,029,583 downwards.
AGTTGCTGAGGATAGAATCCACTCTGATAGTTTAAGCAGAGCGAGATTAATCAGAAAGTTGTCATGTCACAGAATCCTTGGGAAGGCCTGGGAACAGAGTTAGGTGTCTCACATCCAGGGACAATACAGCCAGGAGACAGGTTCACCATCTCCAGACTTGCGTAGTGAAAAAACACCGCAGCCGAAGCTGCCTGCTGCTCAGGACACTGGTGTGGGGACCCGACACTGGTAACCTCATCACAGCTGCCCCAGAGGCAGCAGACCTGCCCCTAGTCCTCCTCACCACTGGAAACATCCTCCCCCAGAGGTCTTCCTTTGTGCCCTGCCATCTAAATGTCAGCTGGGGAAAGTGGGGTTCAGTTTCCAAGCCTGATTTGTAATAGAGTTAGAACGGCTCTCAGAGAGTTGAAATAGGCAATGAGAGAACAGACTGCGGCCACCATTACCCACTATTCCTGATTAAAAGCCTTTTCTGCATCTTTGAGCTGTTCCGGGGCACCCCAGAGACTCTGTCTGTCCAGACATACCCCATGGCTTCTTCCCTCTGGGGGCTGCTACCTCCCAGGGCTCTACCTGGCAAATTGGTGGTGCCCACTGCCATCAGATCAGGGTTCCCATCCTCTTCCCTACTCTGGACAGAATCCACAGACAACTTTTAAGGGACCCACTGACATCTAACCTCTCCTCTCTTCTGCCCACCATCTCCTCCCGTCCCAGGGTATCTCCATCTGGCTTTGTTGGTGGGGAGCATCTGTATCTATGGATTCTTCCAAGTTTATTGTATTTTCTGGAACTTTTGCATGCTCCCCAGAAGACCCTCACTTCTGACACTAAAAGGCTGCTGTTCTGCAGTCTTTCTCAGGGGTGATGAGCACAGAATTCTGTACTTGGCTGTTTGGATAAGCCAGGGGATCAGGGCTACAAGGAAATGCAGGGACAAGAAAAATCCCATTTAATCCTTCAGCAGATTATTCTGCCAAGTTGCTCTGTGCCCTCCCCATGAGTCTGGTCAATCGCCAGCACAATCCGTGTAGGATGATAACTCACAAAGGAGGAAGGAAGGGTTGGAACACACACTCGGCAGTGCAGGGCAGGGGCCAGGTGGCTGTGCATGTTGTATCTAATCCTCACCACCCCCCTGCAGGGCAGCTGTCATCACCTTACATTAAAGATGGGGAAAGACTCATCTCACAGAGAAGACACAGTAACAGGGCAGGAGTTGGAATCCGCTACCCCATGTCAGTCTAATTCCACATCTGGAGCTTCTGCCGAGAGCTCTCTTTGTGAATTCGCTTGTTTTGAACTTTCTGACATAAAGCAAGAATTCATTTCTCAAACCGTCTCTGCCTTGTCGAAGTGGGAATCCAAGCCTGCTACACATTTAGAGTCTGAAGTCTAAATTCCTCTTTGAATTCTTTAGATAATTCTGATTCGTGCTCATGCTCCTGGCAGTGGGAGGCAGGAGCGTAATTAGAACTGTGAAATCTGAAGAGAAAAGATAACCCTCTCTTCCCCTCCTGGGTCCAAGTTTGGTATTCTCGCCAGTTGTCAAAACAACGGGTCACTGGGGGAGGAGCAGGAGAGCCGCGGGACGCACCTGCGCAGAGGATGCTCTTCTGGCATCTCGGGTGCGTTTCCGTGTTCCTCATCCATTGACTACCGCCAGCTCCTCTGCATCCCTTGGTGGCGCGGTGGCCAGGGCCAGTGCTCCCCACACCTGGCTCTCCCTCCCTTCCAGAGCACGGGACACTGTGCTTTCAGCCCATGCCCTTGGCCAGGTCCCTACGACTGGTCCTAGACAATGAAATGTGAATGGAAGTGACCGTCACTTCCGGGCCAGGATACCGAAAAGCCCGTGGGTCCTTCCCCCGTCTCTTTCCTCCTGGACTGAGGCAGATATGGGAGAGACTTTGTGTTAAGATGGCAGAGACCCAAGCTGGCAGCCTCCAGAACTGCTGGGTTGCAGGTTGTTTTCCCTAGAGAGACACCCAGACTTCGCTGGACTTTGCCAAAAGCATAAAACAGATTTCTGCTGTGTTAAGTCTCTGAGATGTGGGGGACTGTGAATTACATCAGTGGTACCCAGCGTCTCTGGACTAATACTGCCAGCCAAAGCAAGGTTTCTTTAAGGTTTTAGGGAAAGCCTGCATGAAGTCCAGCCCCAGCCATCCAGATCCCAGCCTGGGGGCAGGCAGGAACCTCTGCCTTCTCAGCTAATGCCTGAGAAGGACTAGAAGGCAACTTCTTGATGCAGAGAAACATTAGTTGACGTTTTTGGTCCTCGTGGCAGGTCTGACACCTGGCCCCCCAAAGACGTCCACATTCTAATCTCTGAATCCTATGAGTGTTATCTTCTATGGGGGAAGGGTTCTGCAGGTATGCTTAAGGATCGCGAGAAGGAGAGATGGTCCCGGTGATCCTGACGGACTCTCCACGCCCCTGAGGAAAGGGATGCAGGGGAGTCAGAATCAGAGGAGAAGACTCGGTGATGCTGGAAGCAGAGGTTGGAAGATGCACTCTGAAGACGGAGGGAAGGGACCCCAACCTGAGAATGCCAGCAGCCACTAGAAGCTGGGAAAGGCAAAGAAATAAATGCATTCTCCCCTCAGACTCTCTGGAAGGAACAAGTCCAGCTGACACTTTGACTTTGGCCAAGCACGATCAAGTTCATCCTTCTCTAACTGGAAGAGAACACAATTATGTTTTTTTTTTTTAAGAAATTAATTAATTAATTAATTTTGGTGGGGGGGGGAATTAGGTTTATTTAGTATTTATTTATTCTTAGAGGAGGTACCGGGGATTGAACTCATGACTTCATGCATGCCAAGCATGCACTCCACCACTTGAGCTATACCCTCCCCCTATTATGTTTTTTTTAATGTGTTTTTCTCTTATTGATTTTTTTTTAAATTTATAGAAATATAGTCAGTTTGCAATGTTGTTTCAATTTCTGTGTACAGCATAATAGTTCAGTCATATAAATACATGCATATATTCCTTTTCATATTCTTTTTCATTATAAGTTACTACAAGATACTGAATATAGTTCCTTGTGCTATACAGTATAAATTTGTTGTTTATCTATTTTATACATTGTAGTTAGTATCTGCAGATCTCGAACTCCCAGTTTATCCCTTCCCAGCCTGGGCCACTAAGTTGCAGTCATTCACCCAGCAGGGTCCCCCAGACAGCAAATGCCTTCATTACGGAGTCAACCCGATGATGGAATCCAGGCAGTTTTTGGTGCCTTCCGATTAATTTTTAAGCTGCAACAACCTGGAAGTAAGCCACAAATATCAGATCAAGGGAACGAGAATATTGTAATGGAAAGACTACAAGGATTGACCGTGACAGTGAGGCAGAGGGAAGAGAGGACGTCAGGGGCTCAGGGACAATAGGACGTTGGTAAGACTGTAGGCCCCGGAGGTGGGTGGAGGATTGTTGGCTTTGGGGTCCTGGAGGGAGTGAGCTGAGAAACCAGGGGTGGGTGAGGAAGATGAAGTGTTTGAAAGGGAAATTTTGGAAGGGTTGTGTATGAAGTTCCCGGTGATGCGAAGGCTGAGGTGTGCCCCGGGAGCAAGTTGCCGAGACAAGGTAATGCATGAGCTATGGGAGGGGCTCTGAGGTCAGGGACATGAGACTAGAGTGTTCTAGAATCACCTACATGGGTTTTGAAACCACTGAAGGTTATGAAAGAAGAGATGTTGTGCAGAGAGATTGCAAGCGATCCGATGGAGGTGGGGGAGTGATGTAGATGATGCAACACTGGCACATTGGATGCTATATAGTCCAGTGCCATGGCAGGGAAACTGGGGGGGTCCCAGGCAGGAGGATGCAAGATCAGGAGGAACAACAGTGGACCTCTACCAGCCTCCAGGTGCAGAGGCATGGGGGGCGAGAGCAAGAACAGCCTGCCCTGGTGAGGGCTGCAGGAGTCCTAACGTGATCAAAGTGAGAGGCATGGCGGCATTAGTCCCAAGGTCGGGATGTGGAGGCTGTCGGTGCCGGGATGCAGGAGGCAGAGTCTTACCAAGGGCAGGGACTCTGAGCATCAGCTCTGGATATGAACCTTGTATTAAGAGAGAGACATCCCCCTTCTCCCAGGAAACGGACTCCCCTGACCCCTGCGGATGGCCACCTCCAGAGGAGGGCATGCAAAATCCATGCTGGCTCCCTCTGGGAACTGAGTCCTGCCTGACCCCGAACCCCAGGACTCCTCCCCCCTCACACCAGCTCCCCAGTGAATTAACTCTGGCTTTTATCCCAGGCTATGCATCCACTTAGTGACTCACTTAGTTAAAAGTATAATTAACTTCTACCCAAGAGTCGGGCCCTAATTTTTTTCCCAAGGCTCTATGTGTTGAGATTTCTCATTTCCATTCTTTCATGAAGAGGACTGGATATAACTGCCCAACAGAAGCTAAGAGAAGCTTCCGGGTCCCTCAGTTAGGGAACAGAACATGTCAATAGCTGAATTGACCAATGACTCCAGACTAAAATTTTCACTTGTCTAAAGACAGAATATCTTTGTGATCCTTCTTTCGCCCCTTGGAACTCTGCTGATTTGCCTTGGAGAGGAGTACCTTGAAAATAATAGCAGCTGTTTATTGAAAACTAATAGGAAAGGTCTAAGCTAGTGTTTATTCAAATTCATTCTCTTCTTCGCCAGTAATGGAGTTGGAACTGGGTACATGGCTGCCCTAGAGTCTCTGTGTACAGCCCTGTTGAATGTTGGTATTTGGGGATCTGAAGATGTTGGGGATGCCTGCTCCAAGCTCTTCCCTTGGCTGGTACCCAGAGGAGGTGGGATCTTAGCTCCAGCCATGCAGTCAACCATTCAGAGTGCCCGCGATCTGGTCCCTGGATTACATTACAGAAGCAGAGATGCTCTGTCATTTCAGGACTGTTCTGGAAAGAGAAACAAACTCGCGTGTTCTTTAAGACAGTGAAATGTTTCGACATCTTTCTTACAGGGTCACGTCGCTCTCGCCGGTACCACCAGCTAGGCCAGGTGCTGGCCATCTGACATGAAACACTTACTAACGCTGTGAGATCGGATTAATATTTCTATTTTATAGACGAGGAAACAGGTTGTGGGGAGGGAACCTGACTGTCCAAGGTCTCAGGACAACTTAAGTGGTGCAGGCTGCTTCTGAAAGCCAGGCTCCTGTTCCTCTAAGTAATTTTGTAACAAAACTTTTGTTGTTGTGGCTATTTCTGTTCGCAACTACCTTCAAAGGAAAATGAAAAGGAAAAAAAAAAAAAGGAAAGAAAAAGAAAAGGAATGGATTCTGTTAAATGAAGCAAGAACTGGATACAAGTGACGTGGATCCTTTTAGATGAAGTGGAAGCTGAAGAGAAGTGAATTATTCCACTTCACGGAGGGAGAAGATTTTCGAGTTTTCAAAGCAGCTCAGGAGGAAAGGAAATGATAGGAGGGTGCGGAAGGTGTGGGGCGGTAAGATGGAGGGGGTGGGGTGGAAAGGATGTCGGCAAGGACCTTGCTCTGTTCCAAGCAGAGCTCCCCATCGTGAATAAAGTCTCCTTTACCCATGAGATAGGTGCTGGTAAATGTTTATTAAATAAATGAATAGATGAACAAACCAACCAAATGATGAACACTTCACAAATGCACATCAAGAAAGATAACTTGAGGGTTAGGCAAATTTCCAGGTGATAAACCTTGAAGGTGTCATTTTCAATAAGTGAGCAAGGGTGGAAACCCATGCAAATGCTATTCCCAAATGTAGATAAATCTTCCTACAGCTGCACCCTAATCCCTTATGCCTCAATAATATGAAGATAGAATGAGAGCAATGGAACTGAAACTGACACCAGGTCCCTCTGCATAGACAGCCACCAGCCGCTGACTTTACTTTGCAGATGGGTTTCTACCTAGAGTGACTACTCTGGAAACTGCGAGTCCCCAGGCGGGAGCAGAGGGGAGGGGCTTGATGCTTAAGGGACGCACCACTGCAGAAGGATAGATGTGTTTCAGGACAGAAATTTATGAAATTCATTCATTCGTTCAACCACAGCAGTGTATAAGATGTTTGTAACCCACACACTCGTGGTGCGTGCAGGCGGTGGGGAAGATGACAAGCAATTATAAGAATAAATGTAAACATTTAAGAATTTACTTTGTAGAAAGAAATGATAAAGGTCTGAAGAAGAATGGAGACAATGTCTGCATTCAGGGGCACCAGCAAGTTTCCTTGAGGGAAACGGACAGGCCCACATTGTGGCTTTATGGGCCCTAGGCACTGCCACCTTCTGGGTCTCTTCCTCCATTAAAAAAAAAAAATACACACACACACACACACACACACACACACACGTACATGCATAGAAATTTTTTATGACTATATTGGTATGTTGGTATAAAAATTGATATAATTCAGAACGGATTGATAATTACATATTCATTTATCATATCCATTTTGTTCTTATTTTAAAATACATTAAAATGAAATCTTTTTTCTCCACAAGTTTATGGTGGACTATTTGACAAATATAATTTTATATATTTGAAGTATACAACGTGATTATTTGATATACATGGTGGAATGGCTACCAAGGTCAAGGTAACTGGCTCATGGGTCACCTCACATAGTTAACTCATTTTTTTTTTTTTTTTTGGTGGTGGTAAGAATGCTTAAGATCTAATCTCAGTAACTTTCAGGAAACAATCCTGTATGATTGACTACAGTCACCACGGTGTACATGAGATCCTTAGAGCTTAAGCTTCTTATAACTGAAAGTTTATACCCTTCGACCTACATCCATCCATTCCACGCCCCCCCACCCAGCCCCTGATAACCATTCTATTGTTTCTAGAAAATTGGTTCATTTTCTTTTGGTCTTTCTGCATCTGGCTTATTTCACTCAGGGTAACGCCATCCAGGTCCCTCAAGGAGGGGTTTGATTTGATGGAGCTGAATCCCACTCCATGATTTAGCCACTGTGTAACCCTGGCTGTGCTATAGGATCCCTGAGAGATCTGGTCTGAGTATTGACCGGCTCGCGGAGCACACGGGGAGAGGAAGGGCGAGAGCTGTAGCAGGAACCCTTCCCAGTTGCCCTCCCGGGCACCGCTCCTCCCCCAGCCCCTTTCCAGCCCCCTCAGAGAGGAGGGGCAGCTGGTCCCTGAGAATCAGGGCCCGCCCTGGAGCTGAGGGGGCCCTGTGCCTCCCAGGTCAGCCCACAGGACACGCGCATCCTGGCTTGAGCCCGTGAGTACCTGCTCCTCTTTCTGCCCACAGGAGGCAGCAAGGGTGCATGTACTTGGGGGCCGGGCTTTCATTTTCTCTGCGATTCAGCCCCAGCTCATGCTGGTCCAAGATTCAGATTTGCAAGTGGGAAATTCTCCAGTTTCTGATGGGGAAGAGGCTTATGAAGGCCTCCCACCTAAGCTGTGTGTTTCAGCCCAGGTTTTGCCAGAAAGCTCTGCTCTCGGGGAGGTGGGTCTTGGGAGCTGTTGGTATCAGACCGCTGCGCGGTTAATTAAGCGCTTCTTGCTTCCAGCTCAGTTCTTGCTGCATGCACACTGCTCTCTTGCTTTAGAACCCTGCGGCGGGGAAGGTGACAGCAGGGCTGGACTGAAGTGTTCCCGGACCTCTGCCCTGAAGCCACCTGGGGGCCAACAGATCATCTCTCACCTCGGGCAGGAACTGCTTCGCTATCGCTACCAGCCTCGTCTGCATCCTCCTCACCTGGACCTCCCTTTGTAGACTGATCTGTCTTAACCACCACCGTCTACACAGGGTCCAGAGCAGAGTAGGTTCTCCAGATGCTGGAGGATGGGCAAGACTCAGGTAGAACTACTCTAGTGAGGGGTGGGGACAAATAGGACCCTGTCCTGGAATGTGACCCCACTGGACTGTTGCAGGGGAGGGGATGGCCTTACACATCATTAAGGAAGGAGGACTCTGAGCTGTGACATCTGTGTATTGGATGGGATTGTGTCTCGGAGCCGGGGTGGACCTGGGCTTCCCTTTGTCTTCCAGGATGAAGTCAGACCCCTTTGTTTCATTATCAAACTGCAGCTCTTGGCGTCTTTTCTGTTCATTGTGAGTTTAATGGACTGAGGGACCCGGGGAGGTCCAGTGAGCCCCAGCGACTCCCGCACGTACTGTAGCTTTATGAAGGAGGACAAGGAGGAAATGGATAAAAGAAGGAAGGATTGGAGCATTTCTGGACTTTGGGCCCTCATTCTCGCTCCTTGGAGGATTCTGAGATCAGTGAGGCTTGATCCACGCTATTGTAACAGTTGTCATTCATTATGGAGACTTCCTGTTTGGCTGGGATGGTTGTGACAAGCTCAGGAATGATGAGACTAGATTGGATGTGCTCCATTTTGCTCCTTGGGTGGGTGGCTCTCAGGGCTGAGAGCAGAGACCAGTAAGACTTGAACTTCTTTTGGAGACTCACAAAGTCTCACTCCTTGGCTCCGGTTGACCTTGAACTAAGAACCCGTATATCCAGTCCTACCCAAATATCCACCTGCTCTTTGAACTTACTATGTGCAGACCTGAATGTCCATCATCCCACCCCCATCATCTTCTCATGGGTTGATGGAATCACCATGTCTGTGGTTGCTCAATTTAGTAACTGGGGAATCTCTGATAGAGATTCTTCTTCCTCATCTTCTGAGGCAGTGGCGATGTTCTGCGTCCCTGCTCCTCCTGGGCACACAGCTTAGATACAGGCTCCCCTGCAACTGGGTATAGTCATGTGACTGACTTCTAGCCAATCGGATGTGATCAGAGTGATGTCATCACTTTCAAGCGTGTCCCAGGGGAACCCTTTCTCATTTTTCCCATTCACCTGCTGGAATAGAAGGACTCTGAGAGCCTTGGAGATGGTGGGAGGGTCTGGGTCCCTGCATGAATGTTATTTCTTAAATACTCTCCAAGTATAATCTGACCCCAAGGCTTTAATTAAGGTAGAGATAAACATTCTTGAATATGTTCTCTCCTTGGGATCCTTTCTAGCACGAGCTCACCTCAGGCGCCAACCCTGCTCACCAAAGTGTTTTACCAGCCACCTGTCTTCCGTCTCCATTCTCTCTCCAAGTCCACCCTGCACCCTGCCTCTGAATTTGATTCTCCTGTGCCCCTCCGCCCCAACTATTAAAACCCTTCGAGGACTCTCTGGCAGGCAGGACAAGGTCCAGACTCCAGGCTGGCTCCAAATGCTTTACACAGTGCAGACCCATCGACCTCTCCAGCATCGTCTCCAAGGACAGTCCTCGAGGCTCCGTCACACTCAATTACCTCCTGCCTCCGCGTCTAGAATGCCTTTTCCTTCTTGTCACCTAGACAAGTATGCATATTTTAAAAACCTGTTTAGAAATCGCTTTTCTCTGATGTCCCAAAATAGAAATAATCACTTACTTTTCCTGCCACTTGTCTCCTTGTCTTAGGACAAGTCCCCCATGCCATATCGTTTTCTGTGCAGGCTTCTCCTCCGTAGACAATGTGCTTCATTTGTATATCCCAGGTGCCCAGCTTGCTGCCTGACATTAGCAGCACTCAGTAGAAATTTGCAAGTGAATGAATAGATGCGTGGGAAACAGAGATTCCAGCCTGGGTTGCCTCCTCGGCTCAGTTTTGGCCAAGCCTGGACATCTCTGTGACACTCACAGGATGAGCGGAACAGACATTCAGTGGCTGGAGATAGCCGCCCAGTCATTTGAGCTAACAACGGAAACAGGGTGGGATGCTGGTACGCTGCCGAGGAAGTGTGCCTTCCAAGGTGTGCTCTTGAGCTCCGTTGTCCTGTAGCTGCTCTTGGGTCTGAATTCTTCTCCCCTTCCCCGAAGTTCATCTAAAGAAAGAATTCGAGGTTCATCCTTTCTGCTGGGATCATATATGGATCATGGTTTCCCAATCAGACAACACTGAACCTATCTTTTCCGGGCTGACAGACTCAAATGTCCACAGAGGCCTCATAGTAACCAGAATGACTGAAGAGGGTCTAGTGTAAGGTAGTAGGGAATGGTGGGGACTGGGGCAAACTGGAGAGGGCAGTATACCCCATTCAAATAGGGGAAGCCACCTCTTAGCTCTCTAGCTAATGGCTGCTGTGAAGAAATACAGGCAGCTGTATTATTAGACTTTCTGATTTCTTCCTTCATTTTGGGGGGGGGTAATTAGGTTTTTATTATTTATTAATTAATGTATTATTTATTATTATTTTTTTAACGGAGATACTGGGGATTGAACCCACGGACCTCAGTGCATGCTAAGCATATGCTCGACCACTGAGCTATATCCTCCCCGCCAGACTTCCTGATTTTTTTGGCTGGAAGCTCAAGAGAGCAATTATTTGAGGGGGGTCAAATACCATACTTCGTCAAATTTAAAACATCATCTATTTTAAGTTGCACTGTCATTTTATATACCACTGAGAAAATGCAATTGGCTAGTTATGCTATGACCCAGGGCTTTCTTATCACTTCAAGATTAATTTTATAGCATACAGAAAGAGCCATTTTAAACTTATTTAGATGCAAAACCTTTATGCCACATCAAGCTTGTGCATATCTGGAAAGGAAATCTCATGCAAAATTAATCAGTTTAAAGTTCCCCTGAAACATCTTCCCGCTTAAAATCTGACTGCTTTGCGTTGCTTCTCCAGCAGCGTGGTTGAAATCTGCGTCTTTCCCACACTGTATCATCCTCTGTGCCTGCTCTGCTGTTGCCTCCAGGATCTTTTGCAAGCTGCTAATACCCATTCTGCAAGCCTTGATAAGCAGACACAGACACTGACGAGTTATGGCTTATGCCTTGCCAGCGGCATCTTTAAGATGCATCTTGATTTCAGGGATGCTAAAATGAGAAAACAGGGAAAAAAAAAAAAAACCCCAAAGAAATACAGTAACTCCAATTAAAAAACAAACAAGCAGAGGCAGTACTGACATTGCGTGGAAAGAAATAACACATCTCTGGGCCAAACTGGCCAGCAGCTGGTCCTTTGGATGCCCTGATTAGCCTTAGAAAGTCTGTGGGTTCTTAATAAAATGGTATCCTGCCTTCATCCAAGGGTTTCTCCAGCCATTATGATTCCCTCTTCAAGGGCAGGCCCCCTGGACTCTCAAGTAGCATCCAAAGATGGCTCGCTGGCAAGGGCAAAGAGCCTACTCTAGGTTGGGGCAAGACAGCCCATCGGGAAGATGGGAAGGTTTGGAATCAGAAACAGCTGCGTCTGTGACCTGGCCCTGCCGCTTACTGGCAAGGCGATCTTAGACCACTGCTTCCTCACGTAGGAAATAGGGAGGAATAAGCGTACGTTCCTTTTAGGTTTATTGTGAGGATTAAATGAAGTCTTGCACGGCAAGCATCTGACATTTACCAGATGCTCAGTAAATGTTAGCCTTGCTCTTCAAACCCAGAAACTAACACAACGTTGTAAATCAACTACACTCCACTAATAAAGCTTTTTTTGTTTGTTTGTTTTTTAAAAAGAATATTTGGCTGAGTAGAGGAGATCCTGGGAGTCAGGATCACATGCGATGGGTCTCGTTTCTTGTCTTCGGCTGCCATGTGCCTCTCTGCCAGGCGTAGGAAACTGAACCCCGTCTCCCCTGATGGTCACGGAATACGCTTTCTCTTTACATCCAAGGGCAGTGTTTCCTTGATATGACAAACCTTGCTCCTGGGGTTACTTTGAGGTCCTTGTCCAGGACAGGGGGTGAAGAACCCATTGGAGACAAAGTATCAGGCAGTGCCAGGTAGCACTGGCTGACACAGGAGGACACCTTGACATCTAAGAAGATTCCTCTGTCCCTCTAGAGACCTGGCCTCACTCTGGGGATGCAGGGGGCTTTGTCCCTGTTCCTGAAGTCCCCTGGCAATCTTCACCCCAATTATAAACCAAGCACCCCATCAGGCGGTAGAATCCCAATGAATGAAACAGGAAGAAATCTGCTCTGTTCAGAGAGGAAGTGGCTCTGTTCTTGGACGAGACCGAACGGGAGTTTGTCTTCTTAACCACAGAAATCTAATTATCTTCTCCCCAGAAAGTGCACGTACAGAGAACACTTTCTCTAATTAATTGGTTCTCCTGCCTGTGCTGGGCCTTTCAAGGGGCCTGAGACGAGGGTTCTGCCTGGGAGGCAGATCAGGGATGTGAGGCTAAGGCCGACCGAGGCCTTGCATCAGCTGCGCTCAGCGAAGCAGTAATCCCAGGTCAGCTTTGCCGGGATGGCCTCCTGCTCTCTGCTCTAAAACATGAGTTGCCAGAAGAAACAACCAAACAACCCAATCTAAAAATGGGCAGAAGACCTAAACAAGCAAGTCTCCAAGGAAGACATACAAGTGATCAATAGGCACATGAAAAAATGCTCAGTATCACTAATTATCAGAGAAATGCAAATCAAAACTACAACGAGGTATCACCTCACACCAGTCAGAATGGCCATCATTCAAAAGTCCACAAATGACAAATGCTGGAGAGGCTGTGGAGAAAAGGGAAACCTCCTTCACTGCTGGTGGGAATGCAGTTTGGTGCAGCCGCTGTGGAAAACAGTATGGAGATTCCTCAAAAGACTAGGAATAGACTTACCATATGACCCAGGAATCCCGCTCCTGGGCATCTATCCAGAAGGAACCCAACTTCAGGATGACACCTGCACCCCAATGTTCATAGCAGCACTATTTACAACAGCCAAGACATGGAGACAGCCTAAACGTCCATCAACGGATGACTGGATAAAGAAGGTGTGGTATATTTATACAATGGAATACTACTCAGCCATAAAAACCGACAACATAACGCCATTTGCAGCAACATGGATGCTCCTGGAGAATGTCATTCTAAGTGAAGTAAGCCAGAAAGAGAAAGAAAAATACCATATGAGATCGCTCATATGTGGAATCTAAAACAAAACAACAAAACAAAACAAAACAAAACACACACACAAACAAAACATAAATATAGAACAGAAATAGACTCATAGACATAGAATACAAACTTGTGGTTGCCAAGGGGGTCGGGGGTAGGAAGGGACAGACTGGGATTTCAAAATTGTAGATACTGACAGGCATACATAGAATAGATAAACAAGATTATACTGTATAGCACAGGGAAATATACACAAGATCTTATGGTAGCTCACAGAGAAAGGAATGTATATATGATCATGTATAACTGCAAAATTGTGCCCTACACTGGAATTTGACACAACATTGTAAAATGGTTATAAATCAGTAAAAAATGTTAAAAAAAAAAAAACCCATAAAACACGAGTTGCCAGGCCTTCGGGGGCAGAGGCCCTGTCTTCCCCTCTTCCCTGACTTTATCCTGAGACCTGGGAAAACGTCTCCACTCTGGAGGTCACAGGCTGGTGGTCAAGGTTAAGTTACTGGCTTGTTACCATTGCCCAGCTCGGAAGTACACTTATCTGTCCCTTCCGCTCCTGCAAGCCCCTCCCCTTAGCCCCTCACCTCTGATTTCAGCCCCTGGATTCCGGAGGTGGGAGATGCCTTGGCAACGATTTCTAGTTACCTCTGTTCCTGGAGGAAGCAGCGCATTCAGAACCTCCAAGCCTCATGTGAGCAGGGCCGGAAGGACTCTGGGGAGACAGGGCTGAGCCCTGTGTTGGCGGGCTTCCTGCTAAGAACCAGGAACCCAGCTGGTCCTGGTCCCCGAGGGCCACACTTAATGGCCAATGAATTGGCTTGATCTCCCATAACACACTTTGGGGACTTTTTCTGAGAACTCGCATGGGGACATCTTACGTTCTCCTGATGTCCCTTACTGCCATTCCTGCTCCCAGCAGAAGTGACCTCCCCCCCATTAGCCTCTCTGCCCGAGGCTGCGGCCCCTCCTCCTCCCCCCAGCCCTCTAATCCTGACTGCGCTGTGTTCACAGGCTTGTTCTGAAGGCTTGGGCCAGGGCAGGGCTGTCATAAAGGAGGACCTTGGAAGAAGACTAGGAACCAGCTCATCCAGTCACCACTCTTGGACCTTCCTCCTGACTGCCTACTTCGAATCTCTCCTGGGGCCATTTTCTCCCTAAAACCCAGCCTGCCCCCACTGTGGCTGGAAACGTCTCTCTCTCTCTCTCTCTCTCTCTCTCTCTCTGGGTTCCTCTTCCCTACCTCCTGGCTGCCCAGGGCAGGCTCCGCGTTCTGATGCAGAAAAAAACGGACGTAGGAGATGAGGAGGGCCGTGTCCCAGGCTTCGGTTGCGCCCCTGGGATGTGCCCCCCCAAGTGTGGGTCCTTGGCTTCGCGCAGTAAAGAATTCAAGTGCGAGCCACCGTTGAGAAAAGGTAGATTTATTTAGAGAGATACACACTGCATAGAGTGTAAGGCAAGAGAAAGGCAAGGAAAGAGGTGTGGGGGTTGGGCGCTCAGGTTAAAGTAAAAGGAGGTACACACTCCATAGACAGAGTGCGGGCAATCTCCAAAGAGGAAGGAGCAGAAAAAAGGGGCCGCTAGGCTCGGTGTTGCCAGGTTTTATGGGCTCAGTAGCTTCACATGCCTACAAGTGGGACCATCCCAAGTGCCCTGGGGAAGGGGCTGGGATTCCCAGGAATTGGGGCCCCGCCCATTCTTTGGCCTTTTGAGGTTAGCCTTGGGGCTGCCATGGCGCCTGCGGGCATGTTATTTATCACGCTGCTACAATGAGCTTAGAATGAAGCTCAAGGTCTACCAGAAGTCAGACCTCTTAATCCTCAAGACCAGCTGGGAGGTGAATCTTCCACCATTTTGCTGTTAAACTGCTGTCATTCCTTGAGTGGCTGTGCCCTGCCCCCTTCCCTCCTGTCTCAGTTCCTGTGACTCGATTATGCAGAGAAACACAGCCTTTCTCCACCTCAGACAAGGCTCTGGGCTGCTTTGACTTCAACTCCAAAATAAAAGTCATTGGCCCTGAGCCTTGGCCTGTAAATTGTGGGAACCGGAAGTCACTTGGAAAGCGTGTTTGCGTTTTATTTCTACCAGTTCAAATTCTTAGACAAGCTCCTCCTTCACCAATCAGACAGAATCCCCCCCAGGGAAGCTGATGGGGCACCACTCCCCCCCCCCCGGAAGTGGGGCTGAGCTGGGTGTAGTGGCCTGAGGCCTGGGGCAGCACCCCCCCCCGGGGGGGGCGCCAGGGTGCCAGGCAGAGGTAGGGGCTTGAGTACAAGCCACAGGGCAGAAGCTGGAGGAGAGAAAGAAGATACAAGGTCAAAGATGGCAGAGCCTAGAGAAAAACATCCCAGAACAGGAGCGAGAAGATAGCTGGGTTTTGCCCCTGAGACAAGCAGAGCAGATCAGAACAGTGGATTACATTTGAACACGGGAGGGGTTCACCTGGGGGACAAGGTGAGGACAGACAAAGGATCAAAGACAAGCCATGTGAAGGCAGAGGGTCTGGAGAAATACGCTTCACAGGAAGGACTGTGTGTGGCTCCACACTGACTCAGCTGTTTGCTGGCCTGGAAAAAATGAATAAAGAGAAAATCCACAGCCGGGCTTTAAAAGCAGTATCAAAATTGAAATCCATTGAAGTCAGGGGCCTTCAGACGCCAGGCAGGTAGGCGGTGCACGACCTGACAGCCCCTGGGAAGGCAACACTGTATCTAACAACCTTCAAAGTCAAAATACTTAAAAACAGTGAGTCATGCAAATAAACACATGGGATTGCAAATTGGAGTCACCGGGCCACAAATACAACCCCAGTTTAAAAGTGCATTTAGTACACGGCGTAGATGACAGCTGTGAGCTGTTTGCTTCATAGGAAATCATCGCTCTGAGCCTCAGAGATTCCGGCTGCAAAGTCATTTTGCTGCAGGGGAGTGCCCGGCTCTGTATTAAACAGGCGGATCCATTCTGATACGCAATTTCTGATTTAAGAATTAATTGTTCAGGAGGATCTATCAGTGTGTGTGTTGATTTGTATTCAAGTAACAATCACCACCACCGAGTTTTCTGCATCCTCCCCTACCCACCTGTCGTTGCCCCGGCAGCCAGCAGCACATTTATGGATATCGACTCAAAGCTGGATCCTAGTGGGGTGGGGGAGGGAGATACTAACTCATCCCCACTTCTCAGAGTGGGCAGCTGCCGTGATGGGGACTAGTGGAATGAGGAGACGGGAGTTTGAATCCCGGATCTGGTACTTACCCTTGGTGTGATGGGCTGATGGGGCACCGGTTGCTTCACCTCTTTGAACCTGGTTTTCTCACCTGTACCGTGTGGGAGCAGTAATGCCAGCTCCCCAGGCTATATAGGCATCAAATATCAGATAAGATAAAGGACCGTCGGTGGCATGCGAAGGTCACAGCTTTGGCTTTCAACGTAAAGGCAAATGAAACATGCTTGAAACTGGTCTCAGACGCTAAGTTCCAACCAGAAGTAACATATTTAAAAGGGCTTCAGTTAAGTCACAGAATCCTGATGTTTAGTTGCTTGGGACAAAAGATGACATGTATCTAGTTGTCTGTATCTTGGAACTAGGCAGGTCATGGGACATGAGTGGCTGATAAACTGAGCCGGGCAGGGAGCCCGTTGCCTCCCGATGCCCCCCACCCCTCATATCTGTTTCCTCCTATTGCCCACTCAGGATATCAAGCTGTAGCTACAGCATCCACCTAGGACCAGGGCGTAATGAGGAGAATAGATGCTACATGCAAGTTTTTAATGACATCACACCAGCTTTGCATACCCACCCCCCCCTTTTTTTATTTGTGAAAGGGGACTGTACGTCTCTCTTTAAAGCCATTTTTTGCTTTTCTGTTATAGCAGCTGATCATCATACTCACTGGTAGTCTGAAGGTGTGTGGTTTCTGCCCCCAACATCCATTCACTCTTCTTGTAACCACCCTGCAGTTTCCCTCTATGGGGCCACTTCCCACTCGACTTTCAGTCCATATGTTTCTGGTGGCATTGACTGGCACAGGACTAAGTAACCAAAATGCCGTTTCCGCTGGCAATGGTGACTGATTGATTGATTCAGGTGTGAGCATGGATCCTAAAGCTTGCAATCAGAATGGACTCTGGAATTTGCTGAGAAGACTGCTCACTGAGGCTCACGTATTTCGGCTGGCTTTGAACTGGAACACACGAGCCCTGGGAGCTCAAATTAATCCTTTGTGACCATAGCTGGAGAGCCTGCAGAGCAAGAAGCCACACTGCAGGAAACAGGGCTGATAAACGAAAAGAGAAGCCCATCCTAGTCACATGATTTTAGCCCTGGATCAAGCCTTGCCTGAAGGCCTCCAGACTGTTTAGTTACGTGAGCTGATAATTTTTAATTTTCACTTACATGCATCTGGGAAGAATTTTTCTGTCACTTGTACCCCCAAAAATCTCCAACTGATGATACTGTAGGGGTGGAAAAATTTTCACTTCTCACTTCTACCTTATTTGGATGGTTTAATGATTAAAACTGACATAACATATTAAGAGGAGAAAAAAGAAATTTAATTTCATACATACTGGAGCCCCATAAAAATTTAAGACTCAAGGAAGTGACCAAAGTAGGAAGCTTCTATACCTTTTAGACAAAGAAGCACTAAATACATTTATGAAGAACTGACAATACAAGGGGTTTGGGCTTGATAGTAAATTGGTAAAGAAGAGACAAGGTGTGTTTATATAGCTTTCTTGGCCCTAAATTCCCTATCTCTGATGATAGAGATGCCTTCTACTCCCCTGGTACAGGGAGGGCACCTCTCACCAGGGATATTTATCCCCTGCTTTCAGGACAATGAAGGAGCCTCAGAGCATCCTTCTTGCACTGGCTGTTTCTCAAATACCTTTAATTAAAAGTAATCAATCCGCAGAGAACGGGGTATAGCTCAGTGGTAGAGTGCATGCCTAGCATGCACAAGGTCCTGGGTTCAATCCCCAGTGCCTCCATTAAATAAACAAACAAACCTGATTACCTCCCACCATGAAAAAAAAATAATAATCAATACGCCAAAGGGGCTGGTGTTTCCTCTTCTCTTTCAATACACTAGTTCAAAAACAAAATAGTGTTCCAGTAAGCCAAATATAAGAATTCCAAAGGAAAAGTGCTGTGGTCCACATGGAACAGCACTGGGAAAAGCAGACCAGTGTGGCCTCCTGCGTCATGGGACAGCTGCAGATGTCTGAACTACAGCTGTGGTGTGGGTCCCAGGGCCTCCCATGATGCACTGTGACCTCGGCAGGAGGGGACAGGTCTCCCTCCAGTTCACCCTTTCAGTGTACACAAACCTCAGCTTACTAGGCAGTATGGGACTTTAAAGATGGTGAGGAGACCGCTCTGCCCAGAGACAACGGGGAGAGTCTGGGTGGGAGGCAGTAGGCTAAGGGAAGAGAATTACCAAGCTCTACAAAACTCCAACCATCGGTTTTCTGGGAGAATTCTCTCCTATGCAGATAACATCACAGTATTCCCCAAAGCTTGGCTTACATAGTACCTGGCTGGTTAATGGGGTGATTTGGGGTGGTACATGAAATCTTTTTAAATTAAGTTTTTGGTTGTGTAATTTAAAAACCGTTTTTTTCCTATTTACAGTAAGACGATAGTCTTTTCTCTTAAAATATATTGATTAAAAGGAAATATTAAGTAATTAATAGCAAAAGAGGTACAGCACTTCGGTAAGATTTGGGATAGCTACGGGCTGGTGATTAAAGTTTGCCAAGGACCTGACATCTTTCAGCCTTTCTGCCAACCTTGCTTTTCTGTCAATATCATGCCCATTTTACAGAAGAGGACAATGAAGCCCAGAGAGATGAGTGGCAGAGCTCATACCGGACTTCAAAACCCTTGATCTTTCCATTAGCACCCAGTTCTAGGACGCAGGACCTCTGTCTGCTACCCCCAGGAGAAGCCTGTCTGTGCAGAGCGCTCCCCTGGGAGCCAGGGATCTGGGCCGGCATCGGACCTCCGAGCCATGCCTGCGAGCGTGTGGGCCTGCACAGAGGTGATAACTTGAACTGCTGCAGAAAAGAATGAAAAAGCTCGACCTTCCTAGAGAAATGTGCAGTCCTTTGTTTGAACAGTTTCCAGGGAAGCCTAATTAATCCCATTGTTGATGCTAATGCGCTCCTTTTTTAAGACTCAGAGTTGATGCTGCAAGCAAATTTCTCTTTGATTTAAGGCTTTGGAAAGAAGACAGAAGTTTTATTAAACGTGCCTGGATTGTGCTCTGGGCTCCACACGCTGAAAAAGAAATGAAGGCCCATTTAGCTGTGACAGGGTAGCCAGCCCCCGTTAAAAACACCGCTTCCTATCCTGGCCACTCTCCAAAGACCTTTCTCTGGCTTTTCTTTGATGCATTTTCACTCTTGTTGACTGGCTGTACAAATATATGAACTAAGAGTCAGGCAACCACACAGATTTTGTACACATGACAGCAAAATCGTTGTTATAATAATAGTCGCCACAATGATAACAATAGCTACCATTTATTTAATTCTTACTGCATGCAAACATTTAAATATTTGGAAGTAGTTGAAACATAAGAATGTTCCCTGAATGTTGATTTTATGCTGGGCATAAAGAAATGATTAGATACAGCGTTTAGGGAAGAATAGATCAGAAAGGAAGGCGAATACATGGCCCCCTGACAAAGTCAAGGAAGGTTTCCCCAAAGCGGGGCTATTTGGATTGGGTACTGAGGCATGACTAGGAGTGTGTTCCATGAAAAATTAGGATAAGGGGCTTCTTCCAAGCTTGGAAGAAGCTTATGCAAAGGATCAGAGAGTAGAAGTGTAAGGTCACATGGCTATTAAGAAATAAAACAGGGATTCAGTTTCAGGTTGGTTTGACTCCAAAGCCCAGGCTGATGAGCAGCTAGTCTACTGAGGTAAGACTGACACAACTTAAGGGGGAGCAGCTGAGAAGGACCGAGATTCCACTTTGGGTGACTGGATGGATGTATAGCAGAAGCTGTACATAATTATCCTAATACACATTCTTTTCCTTTTCTTTAGTAATAAAACCTCCAGTTTTGGGTTGGGCATCTGGAAGAGATGCTGTATTTCCTGTCATGCCAGAACGTAACTAAGTTCTGGACAGTGGGATGTAAGCAGAAGCATCATGTGACAGCTTTTGGAAAATATCCGTAAAATACAGCTGGCCCATTTGTCTCCTTTCCCTCCTTTCACATCCTGCTGTTTGGAATGCAGTTGCGATGGCTGGAACTCCATCTCGGACCAGGAGGCTGAGCACAATTCCTGGGGGATGATGGAGGAGGAAGCTGGAAAACAATCCATGGGCAAGACCCAGGTGCAGCCACCCCACTAGCCCTGGATGGCTTATTCTCTACCCGAGAGAGAGACACAAGTTCTCGGTCAACTCCCAGCTCCCTCTGCTGAGCGGGCATGATAGAGAATCCATCTTTCTAAGTTGCTCTGGCTTTCTTTTTCTCTCACACCCCCTGTGCAAACTGCTGGCTCCACTTTCAAAATATATCCAGAATCCAGTCACTTCCGTCTACCTCCATTGCTATCACCCTGGTCTGAGGCAACATCCCCCTTATCATAGGAGACTCCTAAGCGGGTTTCCTGCCACCACTTCTGACCCCTGCGGTCTATTATCCTTGAAGCCAGTGTAGTCAGATCCTGTCTCTCCTCTGCTCAGATCTCTGCACGGCTCCGCATCCCATTCAGGGTAAAAGTCAAAATTCTTAAGATCTGGCAGCGCCCTACATAATCTCGTCCTGGTCCTCTAAACCCTCTGATTCCTCTTCTGAACTTCCCTTCTCCAAACTCACTCCACTCCAGCCAGAATGGCCTCCCTGATCTTGGTCAAACTTAGCGGACACACGCCTGCCTCGTGGTCTTCACCTTGGTTATTCCCTCTCCCAGGCATGCCCTTCTCCCAGGTATTCGTATGGCCAACTGGCTCATCTATGTCAAGTCTTTGCCACAAATGTCTTTACCACCCAGTTTAAAATTAGAGCCTGCTTCCTCCCCAGCTCCCAGCTTCTCCTGTGGACCTGTGGTCCATTCACAGGTTTTTCTATAGCACTTTTAACATACTATACACGTTGCTTATTTATCATGTTTATTATTCAGATTCTGTCTCCTCCCCACCTGAATATGAGCCAGGAAGGTGGGAATCTGTCTGTTTTGTGGCTAATGTATTTCAGGCAGCTAGAATAGTGCACCGCATCTAGTAGCTGCTAAAAAAATATTTGTTAGTGAATCTTGTGGAAGACATTATTTTTCAAAGTTTTCAAAACTTATAGTATATTTAGAATTTATGCAAGTTAAGTCAACTCCAACATCTCCATCACCCAACTTTGACAGTTGTCAACTGTGAACCATCTTTGGTCATCTAGAACCTCCTCCGTCTTCACCCAAGATGATTTTGAAGTAAATCCCAAACAGCCCATCATTTCACCAGCAAGTATTTCAGTATGTATCTCTAAGAGCAAGAACTCCTGTTTTATTTTGTTATTTTTTTAACCGCTTCATTGAGATAGCATACAAAACTTGTAAATATGTTTAAGGCGAACAACTTGAGGTTTTTATACAGGCATCGTGAAGGATTGCCACAAAATAGCTATTTAGTATCTTTCAAGCACCTCTGCATAATCAACGTTTGTGGGTGAGATTTGATTTAATTTATGATCTATCTTCTTAGCAAATTTCAAGTATGCAACACAGTATTAACAACTGTAGTCCCCACGCTGCACATTTGATCCCTGGAAATTACTCATCTTGCAAAACTGAAACTTTGTACCCTTCGGCCAACATCACGCATTTCCCCCTGTCTCCAGCCTCTGGCAATCACCATCCTACTTTCTGTTTCTATAAGAAAAATTCCTCTTTAAAAATATAATCACAATACCATCATCACAGCTTAAAATAATCAATAACAATTTCTTCATATCATTAAATATCTAGTCAGTGTTTGCACTTCCAATTAGCTCTGTGCATCTATACTCCTCCTGAGTTCTCTGAACATCTTTGCCATCATTACTTTAAACTCTTTCGCAGATAAATTGCCTCTCTGCTCATCACTTATTTCTTCTGGGATTTTATCTTGTGCTTTGACCTGGGAGATATTCCTCTGCCGCCTCATATTGTCTGTCTTTCTGTTTGTATTTTTAGGTAGGTTACTTACATTTCTTGACCTTGGAGAGGTGGCCCTCTTTGGGAGACGTCCTATGTGTCCCAGCAGTACACTCCTCTCTTGTCACCCAAGGGCCAGGGTCCAGACAACCCCAGTGTAGAGTCTGGCTTGTGTTTGTGGATTCCTTCCACAGGCTTTGGGATTGTTTTATTTTGTTTTGGGATTTTCTTATTTCTGGTATCTGCCCCCTGGTGGATGAGGCTGGACTAGAGGCTTCTGCAGGTTTCCTGGCAGGAGGAGCCAGTGCCTGCCCACTGCTGGGTGAAGCGTGGTCCTGGACCTTTTATGTGTAGGAGTCTTTGTGGCTCAGGAAGCCTGCCGATGGGTGGGGCTGTGTTCCCACCCAGTATGCTGTTTGGCCTGAGGCTTCCCTCATGCTGTTGGGTGGGGCCAGGTCTTGATGCTAATGATCCAATCAAGATGTCAGCCTCCAGGAAAGCTCAGGTAGATGAACACTCCCAGAATGTCCACCACCAGCTTTTGTGTCCCCTGAGTGAGCCGCAGCCGTCCCCTACCTCCCCAAGAGGCCCTCCAAAACCAGAAGGCAGGTCTGGCCCAGGTTCCTGTGAAATCACTGCCTCTGCCCTTGGACCTGGAGCATGTGAGATTCTGCTGCGCTCTTCCCAAGAGAACGAAGTCTGCGTTTCCCCCAGTCCTGTGGGGCTCCTGGAGCTAAGCCCCATTGGCCTTCAAAACCAGATATCTTGGGGTCTCCTCCTCCTTCCAATGCCAGAACCCCAGGCTGGGGAGCCTGATGTGG
This sequence comes from Camelus ferus, assembly GCF_009834535.1. Lineage (NCBI taxonomy): Eukaryota > Metazoa > Chordata > Mammalia > Artiodactyla > Camelidae > Camelus > Camelus ferus. The sequence continues at coordinate 5,006,757 of NC_045717.1, read as the reverse complement.
GGCTCAGAACTCTCACTCCTGTGGGAGGGCCTCTGTGACTTAATTATTCTTCTGCTTGGGGTCCCATTATATCGGGAACATGCCCCTCCTACCATTCCTCTGTGGTTACCTCTTTATGTTTCCATTTGAAGACTTTATTTTTTTTCCCCTTCAAGATTCCAGTCTTTTTTCCCCTCGATGGCTGTTTGGCAGTCAGTGGTTGTTCTGTTGTGGCTGCGAGGAGAGAGGTGGGCTTGTGGTCCTACCACTCCGCCATCTTGATCTAAAATCTATACTTCTGATTGCCTAACAGATTATTTGTTTGAATTGAGACCTTGTGATCAGTGAATGCGTCTCCTAAGACTTTTTTTTTATCTCTAAATTCTTTCTTCATCATCTTGCAGTTTGTTGATGTTACTGAAGGAAATGAGTCATTGGTCCTCGAAGTTTTCCACAGTCTGGACTTCACTGATTGCATCCCCCTGGCAGCTCTGACTGCGCTCCTTTGTCCTCTGTATTTCCTGCAGGTGGGTTCTGGGCTCCGGAAGCTTCTCTGTCTGGCTTGGCGGCTGTGCCAGTCCCACTGCGCATGCAGTGCTGGGCGCAGGAAGCAGCTGAGACGGGACTGTCTCTTTTCTCCTGAGGTTAACGTCCTTCCATCGTCAATGCCAAAATTCAGTATTTCATTAGGGGTTGCAAAACGGCGACCACCGGAGATACCTTCCTTCTTCAACAAGATAGAAAGAGGGACTTCCTCTTATCAGCTGTGGGGCAGTATGTGCAGAACTTCTTAGGACTTTTGCTCCTGTCCCAGCCCGAGCTAATCATCCAGATGGCGCGACCACTACACACACTGTGAGAGGAGCGAAGTGAGGATGGGGGCCGCAAGGTGATGACTTCAGGGTTGTGTGTCACAGGTAAGTGTGGGCTCATTTCAATGTGGAGCTGGGTAAGGCCAGGGCGAGAGGCAGTGCAGCTATGTCCTCAGTTTCTGGTTGGCAGAAGCCAAGGAAGTGGCATTGTCCAGTCCAGAGCAGGTATCCTCTGTTGACAAGGGGTGGGACAGATGGGTGGATGGATGGATCGAGGGGTGGGTGGATATAATTGGGGATCACTGTCATGCACAATGTGGTTATAATCAAGAGATTGTCTGGGGAGAGAGTGATTAGATAAAGTTATCCACATTCAAACTCTAATGCTCTTTAAAACAACTTAGCAGAATAATAGCAATGACCTTTTGGTGTAGGATTTTTCCACTCAGAAACTCAATATTCTTTATCTTATTTTTTCACTTGGAGGAAAATCATCTGTAACATTTCCCTTTCAAGGGGCTGTTTAAATTCCCAAGGCCATGAATGCTGCCTTGACCGGCAGGGGGGCTCCCGGCTTGGCCGCAGCCCCCTCCCTCTTTGGAGCTCCTGATCCTGTGGTGATGGGAGAGCAGACGCTGGCCGGAAGCCTCTGCAGAGTCCCCGCTAAGTAGTAACAGCTTGCTCGCTTTGGGGAACACTTGGCAGATTTGCAGCCTGCCCGATCTGGAGGGAGGCAGAGAGAGAGAGAGAGAGAGAGATTTGGGCTCAAGTGATGAGCAGGAGGTCAAAGTATCCTAGTCATCTCTCTGCTGAGGGACAGCCCGGCCCACGCTGGGCCTGGAGGGAGTGTCTTTCCAGTACCTGCTCCTGGGGGTGGGAGCTGACTAGCACATGCCGAGAGGTGGTGACAGCGAGAAGTGCCTGCTGTGATCTGGCAGTGGGCCAGGTATATCGACGTGCATTGGGAAGCCACGAAGCCCGGTGGATAAAAAATCTGAACTCTGGATTCAGATTCTCCCTTGCAAGGACCTACTGTATAGCACAGGGAACTATATTCAATTTTTATAATAAGCTATAATGGAGAAGAATCTGAAAAAATATATATATATATGTATGTGTATGTATAACTGAATCACTTTGCTGTGCCCCTGAAACGAACATTGTAGATCAACTACACTTCAATAAAAAATAAAATAGGAAAAAAATTTTTCCTTGAACTTCCCCACGTTGTGTGAGTTTGGACCAAGCACTTAATCTCCCCGAGACTGGTATTCTCATCTGTAAAGCTGAGGAAGTAACTCCCACGTTACAGCGTTTTGGGGAAACTCAAATAAGAAAATGCAAGTTGAACGCCTAACATGTATTCAGTAAATAGAAGCTGTTTCTGTGCCTAAATTGTACATGTCAAACGGGGCTGCTCAGGTGCCCACAATAGGATTCTGATGGCGTTTTTTGAGGCTATCCACATTTGTAGGATAAAGCTCCTTCCTGGAGCTTTGGTTTCTGTTTAAAATTGTGTTTAGGGAAATTTTCAATGATTAAAACAAGTGTGATGTATTACGGAGGGGGACGCGGACGCAGCTCAGTGGTAGAGCACGTGCTTAGCATGCACGAGGTCCTGGGTTCAATCCCCAGTACCTCCATTAAAATAATTAATTAATTAAAATAAAACCTAATTACCCCCCCCAAAAAGAAAAAAAATGATGTGTTATGAACTGGAATGCACATTGTGCACATTTATGTTCATTTTTAATAATAGCTTGGGTTTCAAGGAGAGTTCGTATATATATGGCTGTAAACTGTGCCCCCGACTTTTCAGAATTGCACATGCATCCTTCCCTGCCTACTGCTCCCAGGAAAGCTTGAAAAATGGCCTCACCCCAATCCGATGCTTGCGGATACCACAATTGTCCCCATGCTGCAGGTGACGGAGGCGTCTCAGATTTGAGGAGGTAGGAGCCAGGATTCAAAACGGGATCTTTTTCACCACACAGTCTATGCTGTTTCCCCATCTACCATTGCATCCAAGCTGAGACAGAGGATAATTAAATGTGACGTGCATTGGCCAGGGTTCTCCAGAGAGACAGAAGTAATAGGATATATAGAGAGGGATAGAAAGAGACTTATTTTGAGGGATTAGCTCATGCGATTACAGGGGCCAAGAAGACCCAAGTTCTGCTGCCTGCAAACTGGAGGCCAGGAACGCTCGTGGTGCAGTTCCAGTCCGAGTCTGAAGGTCTGAGAACCATAGTTACCAATAGTATAAAGTCCTGGTCTGAGTCCAAATGCCTGAGAACCAGGGGGCACTGATGGTCAAGGGCAGGAGAAGATGGATTCCCCAGCCCAAGCAGAGAGAAACTTGCCCTTCCTCCACCCTTTTGGTCTATTCAGCCCCTCTATGAGATCAGTGATGCCCACCCAAACAGGTGAGGGCAGTCTTTACTCAGCCTTCCAATTTAAATGCTAACCTCTTCCAGAAATAGTCTCCCCGACACACCCAAAAATAATGCTTCACCAGCTCTCTGGGCATCCTTTAGTCCAGTGAAGCTGACACATTAAATTAACCATCACATGAAGCTGTCCTGATCGAGGCCCCCCCTGCCTCTGGGCTGATTCACTTGGCTTGTGTCTCAGCTGGCATGGCCCCAGCAACACCTAGCACTCTTTTCACTGGCCGATGGCTCAGCCTCTAAGCTGCTTATGGTCTCTGCCTCCCTCCATCACGCCCTCCATGGTGCCCATTGTGGGGGGAGCACCCAGGTGCTAGCGGTCCGGACTCACGCAGGCTGCCAAGGCCAGGTGGTACCACCTAGAAGAGGAGAGTTAGAGCCCAGTGAGGGATGGAGATGGACAGTTGAACTGGGTCTCTCTCCCAACACTGATGGAAGCTTCTGAGACACAGTGGTCCCACACTGCCTTTCTGGAATGCTCCAAGTGACCAAGCCACGGGCTTGCTCTCCTGCCAAGCCGTGGGCTGCTGGGTGGTCGTGAACCAAGTGAACCAACCAGCTTTGCCTCTCCCTCCTTCGCTGTTTCCCTTCCATTTACCCCTCATGGTACCTCTTTGATACTGCAGCCTCCCGCCTGATACAGGAAAAATGGGGCAAGAGGATGCTATGTCCCAGGTCTTGGATGAGTCCCCGGGATGTGCCCCGCCAAGTGAGGGTTGTTGGATTCACGCAGGAAGAATTCAAGAATGAGCTATAGTAGAGTGAAGGTAGATTTATTCAGAAAGATGCACACCCCACAGACAGAGTGGGGGCTGTCTCAGAAGGTCAGAGAAAGTCCAGGAGGTGCGGGGTGGTTAGCTTTTATGGGCTCGGTAACTTCACATGCTAACAAGTGGGAGGATTATGCAAACGACTTTGGGGAAGGGGCTGGGGTTCCCAGGAATTGGGCCATCACCTGCTTTTTGACCTTTTATGGTCAGCCTTGAAACTGTCCTGGCGCCTGTGGGAGGACCATTTAGCACACTCTTGTATTTCAGTGAGCGTATATTGAAGCTCAAGGTCTACTGGCACTTGCGTCTTCCCCATCTTGGTGTTAATTGCTGTGTCATTCTTTTAACGGCCGTGCCCTGCCCCCTCCCCTCCTGTCTCACCCCCACCGCACTCCCCGAATGTTAGCACAGAGCTTTGCCTCCAGCTCCGTTTTCTAGGAGACCTTTTGTTCACTACTGAAAATTGAACCTTTCTTTTCTAACTCACATCCTCAGGCTGGTTGAAGTCACCTCTAGATTGTTGATGCTTTACATACTTTTTGTGATATTTGAACATAGTAAAATATGCATGATTACGGAAAGAACAGAGTGTTGTGGGAGCTGGGGATCGATCTTGTCCTTCTGCCGTTTACTAGCTGCACGACCTTGAGCAATTGTCTCTTTTGGTTTCCTCAACTATGGGGGGAGATAGATGCAGGTTAGAATCCTGGTTTCTTCACCTTCTAGCTGTGGCAGTTGAGCAGGTTACTTAATGACTCTGATCCTCAGTTTCCCCTTTTATTAAAAAAAAAAAAGATAACCAACCAGCCTCTGAGGTTGCTGAGAGGATTCTATGAGACTGTGCATGTAAAAGCCTGAACAAACACTGGAGAAATAAAGGGGTTGGGTGGCATGAGTGGTTTTGAACGCTCCATCAAGAACCCCTTCCATTTTGTTTTTCCAACTTATTTTGAAAGATTCTGCCTGCAAAAGATATCTACTAAACAGGAGTAATCATTACCGCATTTATTCATTTTTAAACACGGATGCTCTTTGGAGCTTCTGGTTGGCATGAGATTATCAATGTGACATCACAGAGAACATAGGCTATTTCTAAGCCACAGCAGGAGTATCTCCCTCCCTCTGTCTCCCAGATATCGTTGAGCAGCTGCTCTGTGCTGGCCCTGTGCTGGACGCTCAAGATGCAGGGATGAACGGAAGCAGACGTGGTCCATGTTATCATGGAGTTTACCATCTAGAGCAGAGTTAGATTTTCATCAAATGATTCAGAAACCAGACTGTCACAAGTCCTGCAGAGAAGGGGGCATAGGGGCCAAGAGGGACTGGAATCCTGAGACCTGATTAAGAGTGCCACATGTAACAGAGCATGAGCTGGGCTCCCAAGGATGAGTAGGAGTTGACTAGACAAAGAAAGGAAGGAAGAGCATTCCGGGCAGAAGGAACAACATTGGCAAAGGTGGAAGGGATCCTGATGCTTATGGGGAATTGATGAAAAGCCAGAATGGCTGGGACACAGGGAGCAGGGGGTGAGAAGCGAGGCTGGAGCCTGGTCTTGTAAAGCTTTGCACCCTGGTGAGCTTTGGGTTCCTTATTGTGAGATATGAAAACAGTAATGTGATTTTAGGGGAGGTGAGGTGTGGTCAGAATTGTCTTGCCAAAAGTCTACTTCAGCTGCAGCGTGGGGAGGAGATCGGAGCAGACGAGGGGGAACAGAAGCAGAGACTAGGTAGGAAACTTTACAGTTGCCTCTTCAAGTGATTCTTGGCGTGGAGTGGTCATCAGAGGAGCTGGAGAGAGCGAACGGCTTATGAAGACGTTAAGAAGGGAGAATTGACAAAGAAAGGGAGAGAGCATTGTCGAGGGTGATTTGTAAGGCTCTGTTATATGCAGCTCAATAGAGAAAATTGCCTTGTGTTGCTTGAGATGGGAATGCCAAAAAGGAATTCATTTGTGGGGCCAGGGAGGAGATTATATTTTTGGGTTTGTACCTGCTAAGGCTGAGATGCCTTGAGAATCGCAAGAGGGGATGTGGTTTGCACAAGTGTTGATTCAGATCTGGATTCTGGAAAAGGGGTCTGTGCTGGAGGGACAAGGTGGTGAGTCACCTCTGTGGAGGTGGCAGATGAAGCTGGGGTGGGGGTGGATGAGATCACTGCCTGACCTTTCGGGGAGCATTCAGTACGTGGAGATGCTCTACTAAGCTTTGTGAAATATTTAAAAATAGCTTCTGTTTCACCACCTCCTTTACCTGCATCACTTCAAGAACTTAGAAAGATCTCGGAAGGTCAGATCTGAAACCAACAACATATTTGGTTTTCCAACTTACTTTGGCTGTGTGATCTTTTATTCATATGAATACGCCAAATAAATAATAAAGCCCACAAGGTAAAAATGAAACAGGTCTGGTTAAAGCACAGCTTTAAGGGCAGGATCCCTGCCAATCAGACTTTTCCTGCCCTTAGGTACCTCTGTGGACCCCCAGGGTTCCAAAGAAGTCAGCTTAAAATCCACTGGCTTATACAATTTCCCGATCGCTTTCATCTCTAAAGCTTTCCAAGTCTCTGATGGTCTGATGGGGGTGCCGAACATTATCAATACATCCATGATGGTGCACAAGGGAGCCAGCATCTCATCCAAACTCTGGGTCAACTTAGCAACCTTCAATTATCCCTGAATTTCAGACACTTCGAAGACTTCCTGCTGACAGAACTCCAAACAAGCCAGCTTTTTACGAAGGATGCAATTTAAAAACCCAGTTTTTGTCAGTTGAGAGTTTCCTTGACAATGAAGCCTGTTGGGTTTCCCCAGTGGCACTCTCGTTAAGGAAATGCAATTTGACTGTCAGCGGAACTAAGGGCATGAGTTGGATCCCGCTGAGCGGCATTTATTCCGCAATGACAAAGACATGGAGGATGCCAAGAGAGGCTTGTGGGTCTGGGAAGAGGAGGGGAAGGGTGGCATTTGGGGAGTGTGCGAGTGCTAAATGGCTCCATCTGTTGCATTAATAACCAATCAGTCCGGGGGTGGGGAGGAGTGCTGGGAAAATGGGTAATTGAAGCATACGGTACCTATTAGGACCTATCTGCACATATGTAACTGCTCATTTCATCTGTACAAACGACTGCTTACTTATGCAAATGGCAGGTCTGAATGCCCACACTGGGAAATTCTGCTGCACAGGCATTTCCTTCAGAAAGGCTTTATTCAAACCCTCAAGATGCTGAAAACTCTAGGAGCAATAATGTCATGGTGACGTAAGAGAAGGAGCTATAAGCAAGGTAGGAAGGGAAGAGTTCTGTTGGAAGGCTGAGAACTGGAAGGCTATGATTTTCCAAAAGGGGCTGGTGAATGTGGTTTGCACTGGCCACAGAGTGACGAAGACTAACTTAAAGTAACAGTGCTCAAAACAAGAATCACTGATGGAATGGGGGTCCAAATTTTGGAAGAGTTTAAGTCAGATAGCCCAGCTTAATTTGTGGCACAGAAACAGATGTTAGAAATAGTACTGTAACTAGACATGCAACCCAGATATAACCTGGGGCTCCCTACTGCTCAGGCACCAAAATTAAGTCTAATGAGAATCAAATGTCTCTGTTTGATTTGAGGGTAAACTCATGGGGAATTACTTGTTGTGGGTCTTTCTGTTGTCATACGCTTGCTTTTTCGTTTGCTGTAATTGCACCCTCTAACCTCCTAGAGACCAAAATCAGCTCTGTCCCTGGTTACTACAAGTGGTCCGCTTTCATTAGCATTTTGTGATTTTTGTGCACTGAACTAGACTGGGGAGACGTGGGGGGCTGCGGGGGGGGGGTGTCCAGCAGAAGCCATGACACCATGTGGCTCCTAGCTCTCTGCCACCTCCTGGCTCCCTTCCCTCTTTTCCCCTCTTACGCCACCACTTCACACATCCCAAGCAACAAATGATGTCCTCGCCTCCGTTCTGCTCAAGTTCAAATGCTCTGCATTCTCTCTGACCTCAAACACATATCAAACTATTTTCCCCACGAAGACAGCTATCACTTTCTAAGAGGAGATTGGGTGAATTCAATTTTCTCCAACTTGTTATGTAAAAATGGACTCTGATCCAAACTCTAAATAAGCTTCTACGTACAATATGAGTGTTTTGTTTTTTGGTTTTTTTTTTTTACTGTTGCTGGAAGGAAAAGTGGTTTTGGCTAAGCATTATCAGGTCTCAGACAGGAGGTGAATTAGGATAATTTTGGCTCTAGTTCAAGCAATAAGGAAATGTATTATTTCACATCCTAAGAACTCTGGAAGTGAGGCAGCTTTCTTTGGGTTGGCTAATTCAGTAGGTCAGGTATCTAATTAAAGACCCGTATTTTTCCACCCTCCCCTCTTCAGTAATGAACTTTGTTCTTTTGTCGGCTCCCTCCCGGGAGAAGGTCTCACTCTCATCTCCTGCACAGCTGTCACATTTGTTAACTGAATTCTCACAGCAATCTTCCTAGGATGGATATGCCCATTTTACAGCTGGGGACACTGAGGTACAGAGAACTAAATAGCTTGTGCAAATCCATGCAACAACTCAGTCCGTGTCCAGGGCAAGCCTGAAACCCAGAACCCAGTCTTCTTCTGGTCTGGGGCCTTTTCTGGAGTCGACGCTGCTTTTCTCTGAGGAACCATGTGGCTGGAGGAGAGGAGGCCATCGGAACAGAAACACGGTGGCACAAGGCAGGTGCCAGAGATGGAGAAGCTGACACCATGTCTGCTCCTGGATTTCCCAACTGAGTTAACGCTCTCCAGATCAAGACCAGTTAGAAATGAGGGAAGATGCTGAGATAACAATCTGCGGTTTGTCCTGCCTTCGTATCACTTTCTGCCACTGAAGAGCTAGAGGTTTCTGATTACATGATGTGTAAGTTACTTGACTAATTAGCTTTTCCATTTCCCTCCCATCTCCCAGCCATCAGGAAACTCCCAGCTAAATGAGTGCGTGGGGGCCCATGAAATGCACCTTCCTGCTTCCTCCCTATTCTTGACTTTCTCACGTGATGTATATTTTCTTTGGCCCTGATTTTTTTATTTATAGCCGCGGCTTTACTGAAAGCATTCTTGTAAGCTGCGTCTATTCCACTGTGGATTAAAACAAGGTAGCAAGAAATCAAATATTATCTTTTTCCAGAAAAAGGACCTTTTGGAAAATGAAAGTCCTTTTTTTTTTTCTTTTTTTTTTTTTGATGATAGAAACGGAAGATAACGACAGAAAGATTATCCAATGTCACAGGCTTTGTGCTCTGGGGTATACAGGACTATGATGCTTGATAATAAATGCATGGGCTACAATATAAATTTCTACAATTGAAGTAATTGTACTGATGGCTTTCTCATCTCTATGACCACTTCTATATATTATGATGGGGGGGGGGGGAGAAGAGCAGGATCTGAATGCTTCCAGTCCTTTTGTTCAAAGTTACGTTTACTGAGATATAATTTACAAACAGTAAAATATATCCTTCTTAGGTGTACAATTCAATGCACTTTGATAAAGTTTAGAACTATGTAATCATGACCATAGTCCAGATACAGAACATTTCCATCACCCTAGAAAGTTTTCCCACGTTGTCAGTGCCCTCCCCTCCCCTCCTCCCAGCCCATTCAGCTGATTTCTGTCCCTCGGGTTTCGGTTTTTCTCTCCAGATTATCATACAAATAAAATTGTACTGTGTGTAGCCTTTTGTGTCTGGCTTCTTTCTTTTTCTAAAAATAAACTTTATTCTTTTAGAGCAGTTTCAGGTTCACAGCAGAACTGAGCAGAAAATACAGAGTTTGCATATAACCCTCCCCACCAACACATATATACTCCCCTCCCTCAACACCCCTCATCAGTGTGGCGTATTTGGTACAATCGATGAACCCACATGGGCACATTATTATCAACCAAAGTCCATAGTTTACATTAGGGTTCACTCTTGATGTTGTATGTTCTATGGGTTTTGACAAATGCATAATGACATGTAGCCACCACTACAGTATCCTACAGGAATAATTTCATTGCCCTAAAAATCCCTTGTGCTCCATCTGTTCATTCCTGCCTCCCTCCCTCTCTCCAAACCCCTGAAAACCACTATCTTTCTACTGTTTCTGTAGCTGTGCCTTTTTCACAATGTCATTTGGTTGGAATCATACAGTTAGTAGCCTTTTCAGACTGGCTGCTTTCACTTAGTAATATGTCTTTTAAGTTTCTTCTATATCTTTCATGGTTTCACAGATCTTTTTTTTTTTTTACTGCACATGTATTTTTAAATTTACATGTATGTACTGTTCATTGTTTTTAAGAACGTTTAGAGCTTTAGCTTTTTAAACTTATACAGTTAGCCAAGGCATAAAGAGTGTCTGGCTTCTTTCAATTAACTTAATGTCTTTGAGAATCATCCATGTTGTTGTATATATCAGTAGCTGATCTGTTTTTAGTAGTGTTGCATTGTATAGATGTACAATTTATACAACAGTTGAAGAATATTTAGGTTGTTTCTAGTTTCTGATGAATAAAGCTGCTATGAACATTTGCAGATCGGTCTTTTGTTGACACGTGTATCTTTATTTCCTTTGGCTAAATATCTAGAGTAAGATTGCTGGGTCACATAGTAGACATGTAACTATATAAAAAAAAAAATCACCAAACTGTTCTTCCATCATGGCTGGATGTAGCACTTTGCATTTCTGCCAACACTGTCTGAGAGTTCCCGTGGTTCTGCATCCTTTTCAGCGCTTGGTATTTGTCTCGTCTGTTCAGGCTGTTATAACAAAGTATCGCAAACTTGGTGGCTCGTAGACAACAAAAATTTATGGCTCACAGTTCTGGAGGCTGGAAGGTGGTCAGGTGAGGACCTTCTCCCAGTTAGCAGACTTCTCATTGTGCCTTGAATGGCAGAAAGGATGAGGAAGCTCTTTTTTGGGGGGGAGGGGGGGTTCTAATTTTAAGGGCACTAATCCTGTTCAAGAGGGCTCCACCCTCATGACCTAATTACCTCCCACAGGCACCACCTCCTGAGACCACCACCTTTGGAAGTTAAGGTTTCAACATAGCGGTGTTGATGGTTTCTGTTTGTTTGCTTTTACCATTGCAGTAGGGCGTGCAGAAGTATCTCATTGTGGTTTAAATTTGGATTGACCAAATCGCTGGTGATAGTGAGCATTTTTTCATGTGCTTATTTTCCATCTGTATCTTTACTTTGAGTAAATTTCTGTTTACTAGGGATTGAATCCAGGACCTTGTGTGTGCTAAGCAGTGCACTCTACTGCTTGAACTATCCCCTCCCCCTCAAGAAGATGTTTACTTTGAATGAAGTCCATTTTATCCATTTTTCTCTTTTGTGGCTTTGGCTTTTTGTGTGCTGTCTGTAAAAATTTTTGCCTAAATCAAGGGCACAGATATTTTCTTCAGTTTTCTTCTAGGTGTTTTATAGTTTTGGATTTTACACTGAAATCTATGACCTGTTTTGAGTTGATTTTTGTATATAATGCAAAATGAGTGTTGAAATTAATTTTTTGCATGTGGACATCCAGCTGTTCCAGCACCGTTTTTTTGGAACCGTCTCCTCTTTCTCCTTTGAATTTCCCTGGTGCCTTTGTGAATTCTCTCATTCTCGACTTGGAATGAGATGCTACCATTTCCATTCCCCCTCGCTTTCCAAGTCTCAGCCTGGCATTAAGCCTAGATGGAGATTTTTATTGCAATAGGTAACCATCTGTAAAGGGGAAAATGTTTGCTGTAAGTGACTAATAAAAAAAGCCTCCTAAAGCCTGATGGATTGGCCTCAGCGTCTAAGTGCTTCCCCCAGGTTTTAAAAGAGAAAGCTGAAAGACATCCAGTCTCACCTGCTCAAACGAAATTCAACTTCCTCTGATTGGATGGCCATAAAATCTGCTTTTATCTGCCGCCCCAGCCTTTTCTGAAAGCAATCCAATTTAGCAAGTGGAATATAAAGCCATTCCAGCTGATAAATACAGCTGGTGGCAAGGTGTGGAGAGCCCCTCTGCTTTGGCACCTGCAGACCGACTGAGATGAAGGCAGAGTACCTGAGGAACCTGAGCCCACTGTGGGCCATTCCTGAGACCAGTGTGGCCACCATGAGCCATGGACCATGGGACCCTCAGTGTCCAGGGAAAAGGCAGGGGGGCTTGAGAGTCGTCCCGTTCTGTTATGAATGCATTCTCTGATCTCAGGTAAATCACTTCCCCTTTGCAGACCTCAGTTTCCTCACCTCTAAACTGCAAGGGAAGTGCCCATGTGTCAGGGTGAAGAGAGGCGGTGATACCAACGAGGTAACATGAGCACCAGTCCAGCCCTCAGCCCTGGGGAAATTCCCCATGGTGATAACCTGGCAAAAGGAAAAATCAGGTGGACTTGAGAGAGAGGGACCAAGGTTCAAATCCTTGAGATATGACTTACTAAGTGTATGACAACGGGGGACTCTCTTCTCTAAAGTCTCCTCTGTAGGGTGGCTGAGCGGATGAGAAACAATCCCAGCCTGTGTTTTCTCAGCAGTGGGAGGGTTTGATTAAGGGAAATACTGTTTTGTTATTATCATTTGTCATGGGCTGAATAATGCTCCCCTCAAGTGTCCGCATCCTAATTCCCGGAACCTCTGAATATGTTGGCTTACATGGCAAGTGGGACTTTGCAGATATGATCTGTTAAGGATCTTGGTGAGGAGATTGTCCTGGATTAGCTGGGTGGGGTCTAAATGTAACCAAAGGGTTCTTATAAGAAGGAGGCAAGAAGGTCATGGCCAGAAAAGGTGATGTGATGATGAAAGCAGAGAGAGAGAGACTGGAAGGTAAAACATTGTGAGTTTTAAAGATGGAGGATGGGACCACGAGCCAAGGAATACAGACAGCTTCTAGATGCTGAAAAAGGCAAGGAAATGGGTGCTTTCCCCAAACCTTCAGGAAGAACACACCTCTACTGACAGCTTGATTTTTAGGACTTCTGACCTTCAGAACTGTATGAGAATAACTTTGCCTTGTTTTAAGTCCCTCAGTTTGTGCTAATTTGTTACAACAGCAATAGAAAACTATTATTATTACTAACTATCCAACTAGTTACAAACCTACTTCTGTATGTGACATTTCTACAGCATTCTCTCTGCCTTGGAATATTGTATGGTCATATGTCTTCAAAGGCCACTTTTTTGTTGTTGTTTGTTTTAAATCCCTCATACTCCGGGCTTCACACTTTGAACTTGTGGGTCATTGTACAAATGTACTGGTAGCTTGGTACAGACGGGCTGTGAGTGGAACTTGGAAATGGCCCTTTAGTGCTAGAAATGATTCCAAGGTGGACTGCGTTGTAGTGGATGCCTTGACTAACCTCACCCAAGCAGTGTTTCTCCAACCAACATCCCCAGGGGGCGGGGGTGGCATGGAAGAGGGAGGGCATGTTGCAGAATAAAAAGAGCTTGGATGTTGGAGTCAGACTTGGGTCTGATTCTTCCTGCACCAGCATAGCCTGCATGAGATAGTTTCTCTGAGCCTCAGGTTCTTCCTCTGTCCTTTGGGGGAGTGAGTCTGACTTCTCAGGGGAGTGTGATGGTTACCCCAAGACAGCATCTCTGGCTGCTGGTGCAGAGGGGCGTCGGGGTAGGTCAGCATGCAGACTCGTCCTCCAGCATCCCCATGCACTGCAGCGTCTGCCCTGTACGGTCAGGTCTTCCAGACCCTGCTCTGGGGGATTTCACCACTTGTTTGCTGTGACCGTGCCTTCTGCTCGCTCATAGCTTGAGATCAGTGCTCACACTCGGGGACTATTGGTCTAGGTCTTCCACTGGGAAAGCTCCCTCAATGAGCGAAATGCCCAAAACTCTAGCACAGACAGAGCCGTGAAGGCAGGGATCTCTCAGAGCATGGCGAGCGCAACTGAGAAACTGAATTCTTACTTTTGTTTCATTTTCATCAATTTAAATTTAAATGGTGGCATCTCAAGGCAGGTGAAGAATGGGAAAAAAATCATAAAGGTGTGCTTGGGTAAATCACTGAGGAAAGGAGAGGATTTTCGTTGTGGTTTTGTTTTGTTTTGTTTTGTTTTTTAACCAAATCAGCTGGACAGCTGCATGTAAAAAAAAAAAAAAAAACGGTTAACAAAATTTAACTTTTCATCAATTAAAATGAAACCCAACCGAACATTCAGTTGCTCACGTCCACTGGCTGCATTTCAAGGGCCCAGTGGCCACCGAGTTGGACAGCGCTCATCAGGACTGTCCCATCGTCACGAGGGTTCTGTTGGATGGCGCTGTGCAATGGAAGCCCTGTCCCAGGTTTTACAGGTTTGTGGTTTTCCTACGTGCTGACTTGGATTTTTGGGTCTTGGCTGCTGGTGGACCCTACTGAGAAGGGTTGGAGTTGAGTTTTGAGTTAGAGTCTGGGCTGGGCAGGAAGGAGGACCTGGACAGACTAGGAAAACCCACCCTGGGCATGGAGAGAAGAGTGACGGCCAGAGCATCTGGTGTTTGTGCAGCCTGCTGCAGGATCCAGGGCTCTCTGAGTGCTCAGCTCATTCCTTTCTCCCTGGCTGAGTCGCTGAGTGTTCCGAGTCCCAGCTCTCGGTGTCAACCAGAGCCACCGGGCTCCCCACCAGGGACTCTCCTCACGCTGGTCTCTGCCTCCAGCACTTGCTAGTCGGTCCACTTCTGAAACCCACCTCGCACCCAGGATTGCCAATCCACCCCACCCTGGAAAATCTTCTCCAGGCAAATATTTCTGCTTAGGAAGGTCTGAGTGTCTTCTCGGTTACTCATCAGAGTGGAAGATGCTCCCTGCACCCTCTAGGGACCACAAAGCTTAGAGCGCTTGGATGTTTCCAAATCACACAGCTGCTCTGGGCTCTGCTTGTAAAATTCCACTCGGGCTTTGCTTAATGCTGAAGGCCCCCATGAAATGCTTCCTGCACACTGAGCTCGCAGCCCAGGATGCCAGAACTTCAGCTGACTTCTCTTCCTCCCTTCCCTCCTTCCTTCCTTCCTTTCATTAGCATCCATCGACCACATATTATGCAATAGGGAGCCCCTTATGATACATTTTCTCCTTAGATGAAGAAATGCTTCCGTGATACTGAGTGGGGGAGACAAGACGCCATCTGGGACCCTTTCAGGACACACTGCACCACGCTGGCTGGTTCTCTCACTCGATGATTGAATGGGCACAGCCGTTCCTGAGGAACTCAGGGTCCCGTCGCAGAGGCAGAATGGGAAAACTGCTCCTGGCCATGTGATGTGGCTGCTGTCTCTGTGTTACAAATGGCTTTCCAAAGTGATCACCCCAGACCAGCAGCCTCAGGGTTAGTTCGGAAACTGTTAGAAATGGGGATACCTGCCCTCATCCCAGGGCAGAACTCCTGAAGCTGAAACCCTGGGGTGGGCCAGGCAGCCTGTGTTTTAACAAGCCCTCCAGGCGACTCTGATGCTCATTAATATTTGAGAACCGCTTTGATGGTCTGTGGGATGATGTGGTGGGGAGCAACTTACCCTTCCAGAAGAAGGGGGAGGCTTTTCAAATGTTCCAGCAGGGTCTGAATGGCAGGACAGGGGCAAAAAGCATTTTCTGGGCAAGGGGAGGCATAGGCTGGGCTGCTCTGCTGGGCTGTAGAGGACATGCAGGATTCTGGGTGGCTCATTACCCGGTGTAAGGTGGGAAATGGGTCGGGAGAGGAGGGAGCAAATGAATTTGAAAAAGTAAACAAGCGCCTGACCTTGGAGGACATTGTATGTGGAGCCAGGAAAGTGGGGACTTGACTGGATAAACAACAGGGCGCCCCTGGTGATTTTTAAGCAGGCATCCGGCAGCTTAAGTTTAATGTTTGAATTTAAGAAGCATCACTTACGAGGGCTGGCTTGAAGGAAGAGACAGGAGGCAAATAAGCCTAGGAATCAAACCATAAGTCAGTGGCAAAAAAGGGCGAGAGAGAAACAGAGAATAGAAATATGAGTCTAATTAGCTAATTGGGAGCATCTTCCTCTTGAATTGGGATTTTGTTCCCAAGAAACAGGCCGCTATCTGTAAGGAGACGTAGAGATGGACGCGTGGGTACCATGCCTAGACCTACCGGCTGCGTCCATATGTAAGTAAAGAGCCCGTGGTGAACGGAAAAAAATCAATAAATTTAATGCATTTCTGATGTCTTGTGGAGATCTTAAGAATTGGTGTACATACAAACCACTCTTGCTAAACTCTTGTTTAACCCTTGTTAAGCTGTAGTTGGTGTGTGGATGGGCCCAAGAATTTACATTTCTAATGAGCTCTCAGGCGAAGTGAAAGCTTCTGGTCTGGAAGCCACGTTGTGACTAGGGAAAGCCGTCAGCGTATGAACATACACCCATGGGTACCGTTATCTCCCCACTCCATTCCCCCTACATGGGCAGAAACAGAGGTAGCATTTGCTATGTGAATGTGTGTCTTAAAACAAGACAGGGTCCAACAGACCAAGGTTTAAATCTCAGTTCTGCCAGTTAAGGGCTGTGTGACCTTGAGTAAGTCATGCACACTCCCTGCGTCTTCCATCTTTATTGGATGGAAGATGAAATAATAACTAAAGATGAAATGGGAGTCAGAGGTGGAAATCCTGTCCATGCTCATCAGGTGACATGTGGGGGGGCCGTGTGAAATGTGGGGTAACCTGGGTTTGGGTGTAGCCCTAAGTTCCTCTCCCACAGAACAGACCAGACTTCTGGCTGCTTCTCCGAGCTGGGAGGTATGAATTAGAAAGAATTCTGTGTCATGCAGGCCCCCAGGGAAGGGCACACTCTGCACAGCAGAAACTTTTTTCCCAAAGCCCTAAAGCTGCAAGATAAGCATTCTGCTTGGTTGGCCAAAGCATCCTGAAGAGATAAGAGCGACAGACAACAGACCCCCAAAGCAAGATTCTCTGAGGCGACTAACCGGTAAGTAATTTAGGGCAGCCTGAACGTGGGATGTGCTTTTCGTAGCAGAGAAGCGAATTGCCTGCCTATCCATCAATTCTCGTTCCACTCTTCAATTGCTGAGCACGTGGACAGAATGGGAGAGGAAAAAAAAATAAAATAAAATCTTGTAATCTTTTCCAAGGAGGCGGCACAGTGCAGTGCCCGACGCACTGATAGGACTTTGGATTTTGGCTCAAATACTGGCCGGGCAAACTTGGGTGAGCTAGTTCATTTCTCCAAGTCTTGTTTCATTATCTGTGAAGCGGAGATAACACCAGCTCCCAGAGTTGCTGAGAAGTGAGACTGCCCAGGCGAAGCGGTGCCAGGCTCAAGGAATACCCCTGCCAAATGGGCTTTTGGAGTCAAAGACTTCACGTTACGAGGTCGACAGTAAACTTGTCGGGGGCAGCAATGGTCTTATTTATTTTTCCAGCCCAATGCCTTAAACATAGTAAGTGCTCAATAAATGCCTTTTAAACTAAATTGGATGCATCTGTGTCCTTTGTGATTGAAAATAAAATGTTTTAGGACTGGGGAAAGCTGGTATTTTGTTTTTTTTACTGTCTCGAGATCAGAGTAATTTTCCTTAAGCACGAATGTGAGCCTGGCAGCGGGGTATGAATGTCTCCCCAGCCTGCGGCAGGGGTGTCCAACAGTTCCCATCTTGATGGTTCATCTCTGATTGATTGGCTGTGGCTGCCTGGAGTGCTGTGTCAGGAAGGGCTCTGGGTTTCCTGGGGATGATTCTGGGGTCGCTCCCTGATGTCAGGCGTCGTCGGTGTGGCTGGGGAAATTGATGGTGCCTGTACTGGACTCTGACGTCCTTGGTCTGCAAAATAAAAGCCATGAACATTTAGAACTGAAAAACAAACTTCTTAATAACTCATGACTTAAAAGACAAATTCATGAAGAAAATTTTTAAGATACTTAGCACCGAGTGATAATAAAAATGCTGTTACAAGATGTGGGATGCAATTAAATTGCTTTTCAGAACGAATTTTATAGCCTTAAATGATTGTATTAGAAAAGAAAGGAAAATGAGATGGGGAAAAATGAGCTAAGCATCCAATTTAAGCATCCAAATAAATGCAAAGCAATTAGAAAAAAATAGAATATAAAAATAAAAGCTAAAATAAGATAAAATAAGAGAGGAAACAAAGATAGATATAATAAAACCTAAAGCTGGTTTTTTGAAGCTCTAAAAAAATTAACAGACTTCTAGCAATATTGACTTGTCTCAAATAAGACAGAAGACTCACATTTAAAAAAATCTTTTTAAATAGGAAAATAGACATAGATTCAGTAGAGATTTTAAAAATAAAAGAGATTCTATGAATAATTTTATTTTAGTAAATTTAAAAGCAGGCATAATGGACAAATACTAGAAAAATATAAATTATTAAGACTCAAGGAAATTAGAAAATCTGAATGTCCCATTATCTATTTTGAGGGTAAAATTAAATTTAAAAAAAATAATCGATTAATTAAAATGTTCTGTCATAAATAAAACACAAAATTCTCCTTAATACTGAAGAAACAGATCATTTCATACTTTGCACAAATTCAGAGAAAAGAAGAGGAAACACACCCCAATTCACTTTCTGAAGTCATTACTAACTTGGCATCTAACCAGGCAAGGACAGTATTAAAAAGCAAATGCAGACCAATCTTATTCAAGAATATAATTACAAAATTCTTAAACCAAATGTAGATGCTTTACCTATCAAAGTGCCAACATGTGACAATGAATATATATATATATACGTTCATGTATAATTGAAAAATTGTGCTCTACACTGGAATTTGGCACAACATTGTAAAATGATTATAAATCAATAAAAATTGTTAGAAAACAAAACAAAACAGAACAAAACAAACAAACAAACAAAAAACCAAAGTGCCAACATAATTTTTCGTGGTTGTTGACAGGATGGTTCTAAAATGAAACCGCAAAGGGCCCAATGAGCTACATAACTTCTGAAGGAGAAGACCGAGATGGAGGGACCGCCAATCAGATGGCAAGACAGTCTGCTGTGAGGAAAGGATAGAAAATAGACCAGTGGAAATGAACAGAGGGACCCGGATACCCACAGGCAACCTACACACACGACAACCTGACACCTGACAGAGACGCCATCGGAGAAGAATTCAGTAACTAGCGATGGGACAATTTGTTATCTGTACAAGAAGAATAAAATCAGGTACCTTCCTCATGGAAAAATCAGTTTGGGATGGATTAAAGATTTAAATGTGAAAGGAAAAGTGTAAAACTTCTAGAATAAATTTGTAACTAAGAGGAGGGAAATTGTTCTTTTTTTTGGCGGGGTGGGGGGGAAGCCAGAATGCTATAAATTTAACTTGATTAAATGAAGAAGCCATAATGAGTGGAGACAAATCACAAACAGGACAAATTTATTTGAAGCCTAAAACAATTTAGTGTGCAGCGTTTATGAAGCACTTGTAGGCACGAAGCAGAAAAACCACCACCACCGCCTGCAAGCAGTTTAGTAGAACAAGAAACAAAAAAATCTGAAAGTGCAATTTAGAAATGAGAAAGACACAAAAATGGTCAAAAAGCATGTGAAAAGGTGAATAATCCTTTAAGCAGTCAGTGAAATGCAAAATAAAACCATAATGAGATACCATTCAATACCCAAACATTTGCAAAAACTAAAAAAAAATGTTATTAAATACTGGACAGCACATAGCACAACAGAGAAACTTATATTGGTATAATAGTAAGAGTATTAAGCACTGCTCCGTAATTCTTAAAGTTGATTACCTTTCTCAGCCTCAGTTTCCTCATCTGTAAAATGGCACTTCACCTCCCTGAGTCTATTTCCTTACCATTATCTCTGTCTCACAGTGTCATGAGAGTAAATGAGAAAATATGCCCATGTCATACAGCATAGCGGTTGTCAAAAACTTAAACATAGAATTACCATGTGGTCCAGCATTTCCACTTCTGGGCATATACCACCCCCCAAATTGAAAGCAGAGTCTGGAAGAGATGCTTATCCACCCATGGTCATAGTAGCATTGCTCCCAATAACCCATAGGCAGAAGCCACCCGAGCATCCACTGGTAGATGATAGATAAACAAAAATGTGTATTTACATCCAGCGGAGTATTCGTCAGCCTTGAAGCGGAAAGAAAGTCTGACACGCGCTACAACACGGAGGAATCTTGGGAATATGACGCTAAATGAAATAAGCCAGTCTCAAGAAGACAAGCATTTATGATTTCACTTATATGAGGTACCTAGAGTGGTCAAATTCCTAGAGACAGAAAACAGAATGGTAGTTGCCAGGGGCTGGGGGACGGAGAATGGGAGTTGCTGCTTAATGGGTTCACATTTCAGTTTCGAAAGATGAAAAGAATTCTAGAGATTGGTTGCACACCGATGTGAATGCAAATGCATTTAACCCTACTGAGCTGCACACACAAAACATGGGAAGAGGGTAAGTTTTATGTTATGTGGATTTTACTGCAATTAAGAAATGCATATATTTCTATGTGCATGTTGTCACAGTGCTTAGTGCATAGTAAGAATGCATTAAGATCTATAATTCTATTTTTCTTGTTGCCGTCCTTAGCCACTTACTTCCTTTTCATGTTATAAACTGGAACCCACTCTATTGGGAAGACCAGATGGTCAGTCTTACTTTAGAAGTGCCATTCGCAGATGACCTAACTCCTCCACTGGTGATTTCAACGTAAACAGAGGCATTTATATAAAGTGATGCTGAAACATTTCTCCCCAAACCGGCTGCCCCATCACTGGCTGAGCCTGGGAAACTGTTCGTGCCTCTTCTGAAGTCTGTTTCAGGGCTTGCCACCCGCCAGCTCTCAGGCTGGTGCCGGTATCTCTTCATAATTGACCAGGCTGAGAGTGAAATTCAGAATTAATTCAAAATGCTTTCAAGGGAAATGGAGCTCATGTTTTCATCTCTTACCGCTGTTCGGCATGTTCCAGGCGCCTGTTGATTCCTGGCTTCAGAACCTCTCAGAGGTCATGTTCACTTGACCCCTCCTCATCCTCCCCGGTTTGCTCTCACACTTAGAGGAAGATAGGGAGAGAATTTTCACAAAGCACATCTGATTACACTTAGGAACGGCTTCCCTTCAGAGTGCCTTTTAAAAAATGGATCGGAAGCCAAGCATGATTCTTTAATACATGCTGAGATGCCCAAATAGCCATGCTGTTCCCCAACAGTTCATGCCCTCTGTGTGATGCTGAATGCAAATGTTCCAGGACAAGTAGGAGCCCCCAATCCTTTTTCCCACCTCCCTCTTTGCTCCCATCCAAGAAGGATAGCTAGTGGGATTACCCAGCGCTGGAGTGCCCCAACCGGAGGGCAGGAGAGGCCGTGCAAACTCTCCCTCACTCAAACTTCCCAGCTCTGCTGGTCCAGTCTCTTGCTGTTTCCCCACTTCGCGTGGTCAGTTACCCCGCTCGCGCACTCTCTATATCTACACCTGAGCACGATGGCCATCGCCACGGTCTTGTACCAAGTGATTCACGTGATAACAACAATATTGTAAAATTTATTTAGGGCTTAGGGAGAAATACAAGTCCCTTATTAGGCCTTGTGGCTGAAGCCATGAGTCCCTGACAGCTTTACCAGGGGGGCAAGCCATGATGAAGTGGAACTTTGGTTCTCCGCTGGTTCTCACGGGATAACCACACCTGCAGCCCTGCGGGAGGTGGAGAGGTGGTCCAGGCCCCCTCTGAGCACCCCTGGATAATTCAGTCAGTTACCATCAACCTCGACCTGAACCTCTCATCAAAAATACAGACTATTCCAAATTATCCCCGAAGAGAAAGCGCTCCACGTTCGGTTTACTGTTTAGTTCAAGGATCGAGGAGGTGGCGGGGCAAAGTGGGAAAAGCAGTGCTGAACTCGGACAGCTGAGTGCAAACCTGGACTCTGCTTCCACCTGACGAACCTTAGTTAAATCACTTCATCTTTCTGACCTGAGTTTTATTAGGTGGCAAGTAGGAGAAATAATAAAATGTACCTCCAAAGTTGCTGGGTATATTAAATGAAATAAAGCATGGGGGAAGTTTATTAGGAGCTCATTCTTGCCTGCGACTAATGTCACCATTGTAATTGGGATCCAGGGTGGAAAGACTGAATCGATGCTCTTGCCAGTGGCACACCTTGGCTTGTCTGATGACCAATGAGGGAGAGTGTCCCTGCTTCCAAGATGAGTTCCAAGTGGGAGGGCTTCTTGCTGACCAACCTGCTTGTTTTTCTCTTCCAAGAAGAACTGGTTTACGGAGACCTTGTGCTTGCATTGATCAGAGAGTCCCCTGAGCCATTTCATCTCCATTTGTCTAAAACAAATGACTTTGCGGAAAGGGAGATGGCTGACCTCATTCTGCTCAAACCCTCACATTATTCCTGCATCTGTCTCCTCTTAGCGAAGTGCTGCTTTAGAGTGTGTCTCTGCTTTTCGGGGGAGAAAGGGAATTTTGGTATTATTTGCTTTGTTAAAATGAGGCTTCTGGTTAAAGTGAAAAATAAACCACAGGCTCAGACTCTGGAAGAGGATGTTTTTCTTTGGAAGTTTTTTTCTTTCTTTTAGTATTATCCATATCCAGGTACAAATATTCATTAAGGAAAAATAAATTAAAAATGGAGAAAGATGAAAAAATTAAAACACATGCATTCCTACCACTCAGAAACACCAGTGGTTAATATTTTGGTACAATCCTTCCAGGTATTTTTGCTATCCATCCATCCCTCCCTCCATCCACCCATCCATCCATCCCTCCATCCATCCATCTACCCACCCATCCATCCACCCATTCATCCACCCATCCATCCACCCATCCATCCATCCATCCCTCCATCCATCCATCTACCCACCCATCCATCCACCCATCCATCTATCCATCCATCCTTTGAGGAAAAAATAAAAAAAAAAACCAGTTGCTTCTATGTAAGCCATTGTGTCTCTTTTTATTTTTTACTTAAAATGATCATTTCCCCCACAGAAATAGATCTAGATAACAATGATTTACTGTGACTGCAAGACATTCCATTTGGGGGATGCATCATACTTTATTTAACTGGCCTAAAATTGTTGCATATTGTAATGGACACTTGTTGGTTATTTACTCAAAATTCACAAATAATCACTGAAATGGAGGTGATGAAAAAAAAGATTGGGATTCCAAGGCAAGTCGAGGGAAATTTAAACATGAGCATTTTTCTCTGCCTTTTGGCCTCCTCTCTCCCCTCTGCTGTGGTTTGTGGATCTACATTACACAGTGACCAAAGCTCCCCATCGGCAGAAATATCTGCCTCACCTTGAAGAGCAACAATCTTCTAGCATCAGTAAGACAACTCCTTAGGAGATAACCCCTCTTCTTGGTCTTGTAAGGGGCCAGGATGCTTCATTACCCACTGCTCGCCTCATATGTGTACATCTGGATTGGATAAACTGTCCATAATTCATCATTTAAAGTACAGTCCTTTGTTTCAAAAACTTCCACGACTGTGCTTTGACTTCTAATGGGCAGAACAGTTCTCAGAGCTATTGGAGGGGCTGTTCCCAGGGTATAATCCTCAATTTGGCTTGAATAAAATATTCCATTTCTTTCTTTGATCAACTGATTAACTTTTTGATCGCTGGGGGAAAAATGAAAACAAAACAAAACAACAAAAGGACGAGGGCAGAGAGAACAGATGTGTGCAGTGGACCACATTTCTTTCTGACTCTCTGGGCTCTTGAGAAAGAGGGGACCTGCAGCAGTGTCTCCCTTGGATGCTCTGACACTCCAGTGAGACTATTTGGATGAACCAACAAACATCTGGCTGCTGGAGAAACTTCTGGAGATGCCAAGACAATCGCCAGATAATTTGAAAGAAACCAGAGCCTCTGATAAAATTCCCGAGGCAAAGGCTCTCTTGGCTGTTTGCCGGTAGGACTTGAAACCTGCCCAGACTCCACAGAAAGGCTCATTATCGCCAAGGTGGCACTCGGTAGTTAAGAAGGTATGACGGAATGGTCCACGGCTGGTCTGCAGATAATGCTGGACCTGGGGGCTGGCTCTGATGGCTGCTCTAGGAAGTTTTGCTTATCAGATTAGAAGCACAAGGGCTTCTGAGAGGGGGAACTGAAATGGCCGGGAAACCTGAAACTGTCAAAGTCCCTGACACAAGACAGCCTTCTCACCACTGTATCTTTAAGAGGAAGGCTGTCAATGAATCCATATTCTGACTTCCCCCTGAAAAAGGAGAACTGTCACAAACTGCTACTTAATAGTTACCCAAAACTCTTATTCTCAAGGCCACTTTTTGTAGCCTTAATGCTGTAGCCATTACCTTGGAGGCTGGAGCCATCTACTATGCAAAGAAGCAAATGACGGTTCAAACAAATCAGCCACAGTCCATCCATCTATCTGCCCACCCACCCATCCTGCTTAATCACCCCTCATTCAAAAAGTATATCCATCCATCTCTCATCCATCAGTCATTTTATTCACCTATAAATGTATAATGCACTCACTGATTGAAAAATTCATTCATTCATCCATCCAATCATCTATTCACCCGCCATCCACCCACTTACTCATTCACCAGCTACTCATCTATTCACTTGACTAAACATTCATCCACCCTTTTATTCAACTAGCATTTACTCAGATTAATAACCCTGATAAATATTTGTTTAGCTCTTAGCAGTGTGCTAAGTACTTTACACAGACTGCTTCATTTAATTTTTAAAACAAGACCCTAAAGTAGATGTTACCATCTGCATTTTAAAGATAAGGAAACCGAGTCTCAGAGAGATGGAGTTATTTTCCCAAGGGCACACAGCTGGTTAGTGGCCGGGCCCAGCTCCCTTCTCCCCACTTGCTATCCAGTTAGTGGCAGGTCCTGGGCTGCGCCTGGGGAGACATGGGTGTGGCACAAACCAGAATACAATTCTTGAGATGCTCACAGCCCAGGGAGCTGGCAAACACAATAGCATCAATATATACAGTAGCCAAGACATGAAAACAACCTAAATGTTCATCGACAGATAACTGGATAAAGAAGCTGTGGTATATTTATACAGTGGAATACTATTCAGCCATAAAAAAGAACAAAATAATGCCATTTGCAGCAACATGGACAGACCTGGATATTGTCATTCTAAGTGAAATAAGCCAGAAAGAGAAAGAAAAATACCATATGGTGTCACTCATATGTGGAATCTATGAAAGAAAGAAAGAGAGAAAGAGAGAAAGAAAGAAAGAGAGAAAGAACGAAAGAACGAAAAAGAAAGAAAGAAAGAAAAAGAAAGAAAAGAAAGAAAGAAAGAAAGAAAGAAAGAAAGAAAGAAAGAAAGAAAGAAAGAAAGAAAGAAAGAAAGAACACTAATAAACTCACCTACAAAACAGAAACAGACTCGTGAACATAGTAAACAATCATCACTGGGGGAAGGGAGTGGGAAGGGATAAATTTGAGAGTTTGAGATTTGGACATGTTAACCACTATACATAAAAACAGATAACAAAACAAATTTCTTTTGTAGCACAGGGGACTATATTCAATATCTTGTAATAACCTTTAATGAAAATGAATATATATATATATGTATATATGCATGACTGGGACATTATGCAGTACACCAGAAATGGATACATTGTAACTGATTATACGTCATTTAAAAAAAAATAAAAAGTAAAAAAAAAGAGAAAATTAAAACACAAAGGTCTGTTGCCTGTTTTTGACCAAGGAGGACCTGACTTCAGGTTGACTTTCCCCGACTCACAAGGAAGGGGCAAAGCTGGAATTCATACTCAGGGCTGCATTATCCCAAAGCCACCTTTCAACTCAGCCAGGGTTACCTAGTCTTCATTTAGTTGGACCTTGCCGACGTTTTGCTGTTTCTTATACCTTCACGTTCTATTATTTGTTTAACATTTTTCTTCAGCTCAAAACCTGAAGCCGCCCCCTGAGCAGCAGCCTCCATGAGCTTGCATGTTGATGTGCCAATTACCCAGCTTCTCCTGGTACACACTGCGCTCTCCTAGGGCTGCTGTGAAAAACACTGCAGGCTGGGGGAGCTTAAACAACAGAGATTGATTTGCTCAGCGTTCTGGAGGCAGTAAGTCCAAGATCAAGGTGCCACCAGGGTTGGTTTCTGGTGAGACCTCTTTTCCTGGCTTGTAGACAGCCCCCTTCTGGCCACGTGCACCTCTGTATCTCTTCTTCTTACAAGGACACCAGTCCTATCGGATGAGAACCCCATAATTATGACTTCATTTAACCTTAATTACTTCCTTAAAGGCTTCATCTCTAAATACAGTCGCCGTGAAGGTTGGGGCTTTGACGTATGAATTGTGGTGGTGGCGGTGGGTAGGTGGGAGGCACAATTCAGTCTTTAACACACGTTAAAATAAGTTCGAGTCTGAAAATGTTCAACCAGGCGCCCTCTAAAATAATCCTGCGTGTCGTCAACAGAATGCTAAGGGGAACACTGCACTACCCAACGCTGACATTCACAAAACAGCAGTTGGAAGGGCTTGGTGGCTAGAGACGTAAACCCAGGTGCAGGGAGAGGGTCGGGGTAAGGAGCCAGAAGAGTCCCCGGTGTGGTTGCAAAGTCCTAACTCCAAGTTGCCCCCCAGGGGCACTGATTAGCCGGAGATGATGGAGCAAAACAGGTGTCTGGGTAGATGGGACCCAAGGAAGGAACCATATTCGGTTCTCCTAGAAATGGACTCACTGTCTACGAATTAGATGCCAGCCAGGCTGGAGCCGTGTCCCATCTGCTGCAAAATGAGGGGTGGCCTTTGCTGCGACCCTGTTGTGTCTGCGGTGGTTGCCTCCCTGCTGTGACCCGCTGGCCGGGGGTCTGGGTGGGACAAGCACTGGCTGCCCCACAGTGAAGTCATTGCCAGTAGTCCCTCCCTTTGTGGCCACTTGTCACTGCAGGAGGCTTCTTGGCTGTTTCACCTGCGTCCGTGATGCTGGAATGAAAACCCGAGAGATCATCACGTCCTCAGGAGCATAAGAAAGGATTCACATCCTAAGGAAAGTCTAACCCAGATCAGAGAAGCAAACTGGGGGATAATAATAAAGGCCGTTGTTATTGTTACCCTGAGTCCTTGTGGGTGGAGGGCTTATGATGTGTCAAGCACTGGGCTGGTGCTCATATGAGTCAGGGGTCTCACGTGCAGGTGACTGCAGGGACCACCCTGCTAACGGGATTGAATGAAGACAGCCAGGTGATGTGAACGGGTGAGAATGCGCCCCATCCGAATGGGACTCCCGCTGCGCAGCTCCGGGCCAACGCGTGGACCATGTTGGGATGTGGGCCCCTGTGGCTAGAACTTTTTGATTTTTCAAAAGAGATCTGAAATCTGCATTTTTCTTCGAGAGCAACTTTTTAAAAAAAAAAGTATATTGGCGATATGACATTTTTTAAACATGAAAACAGGGTCCAAATAAAATACAGCCGTGGGTCGTGTCTGCTCCTTGGGGGCTCTCCAGAATCCTAAGGCTGACTGATGCCTGACTCCCGCCCCAGATCGGCACCTCCTGCTCCACCTGGCACTGACTCGTTTATTTCTTTGTCCTTCCTTGTAGGCTGGGAGCAGCCCGAGGGCTAAGACCGCACCTTTGTCCCCTGCGCGTTCTCTGTGCCGCTTGGACCTGGCACAGAAGGCACGCCGAGGGACTGCTGGGCATTTAGCTGAATTAAAGCCCAGAGCTCAGCTGCAGAAGGGCTGAGTCACCCAGGCTCTCTTTGGCTCTGGGAGATTTCTAGAAATGGTCATCCTTCCTTTAAGCCAATCTTTATCTTGCCTGGGGCTGGGTCGGCCAGGTGGGGGGTTACACGGGGTCTCTATGCTTCCCTGCCCACTCACTGCCAGCTTAGATCACCTTGTTGCCTCAGACTCTGAGCCTTTGCAACAAATGCTAGTCCTTTGGCTGGAATCACCCTTCCTACACATTTCTTTGCTTGGCCAACTCCTAGTCTCTCTTCAGACCTCAGCTTAGGCAGACCTCCTTTCAGAAGCTTTATCTCCCATCTGACAAAACGAATCCAAATCTCTGCTACAGGGAAGGCTACCGTGTGTTATTATTGTCACCCTTCAAGTCTCTATCTATCCAGTCAACGGTAAGTTCCTCCAGGGCAATGACTCCAGCATCCTCCTCACATCTAGTGTGATCTCTGTCATCGACCTGTTTTTAAAGGCAAATCTGTGAGTTTTCTGCCTCCAAAGGTGTCAGACCCAAGTTGGAGAGCTCTGGGGGGCCAGGATTGGAGGGCAACTTGACCTGCCCATCGAGGACTTGGGGATGGACAGCTCCCACTGTAGAGGGTGGTCCTTGCGTCTGTCCAGCGTGTGTCTGTGACTGACTCCAGCCTCATTGCCCATGGCGACCACTCTCTCTCCTTCTCTAATGTCATCTTCCCCTGACAGCAGTCTCAGAGGTCCCCGGCCAGGCCGGGCTGTGTCAGATGGAGGGAAGTGGTGCTCTGCTGCCTCGGGTTACTGCCCGAGCCCCTTGGGACGGAGACCACACTTCATCACCTCGATTCCTCCAGTGCCAAAGGGAGATCTTGGCTTAGCTTCTTTGGCTTAATTTACCAAATTCAATCAAATGGCTTCTAAAATCCAATAATCTCATTTCCCCTCACCCCCACCCCCGTTTGACCAAACAAGTGAAAACAAAGGCTGACACTTCTGTCTTAGATTTTCTTCTTACCCCTCTTACCAGTTTTCCCCGAGACTGTGCACAAGTGACATATGGGATGCAAAACAGAGCATGAGAAAATTTTGAAAAAATCCAGTTGGGCTAATTTTGACCCTGCCTTTTATAGCTCATTATCTTGCACAGCCTGCAAATTAACTGTAGTTAAGCTTTATGCACAACATAAAGTTACCGGGTATATTTCTGCCAATAATATCATTGCGTGTCCAGATGTCCCGCCTCGACCATGTTCTGTGAAGAGCCCGAGACCTGCAGGGACGTCACCATCTAGACAGGTTTAAGACACTCTGCCCCAAAAGCTTTTTCCATTCATTCTTTGATCTGTGTGAACATCTGTGTCGAGAAATATGATTGGCTTTTCTGATAAGATCAGAAGCTTCTGTAGACGTTGGGAAGCTTGCAGGCCTGAGAGATGCAGCTCTGCTGAGGGACACTGGGACTCTGGCCAAGTCAGTGCATAACATGATCAGATCCATAAAATATGTGGTTGCCCTGAACGATCTTTACATTTTCCTGCAGGAGCCTGGGATTCACTGAAACATGACATCACCTCACGTACTTTTGCTCAGTAAGCGTTCAGTGTTCATACATCCCAGGCCCCAACACAGACGCGTAAGAGGCAAACCTCTTCTATTTGGCCTGAAACTCACCTTAATGCCTATTTCCAGCCTCCATTCTCCAGTCCATTCTGGATGATCTCAGCTGACTCCAGGTGATCTTGATCAACTTAGGGTCTCTTCAACCAAGTCAGGGGCTGCCTCACTCCCCCTTCTCCCCTACTGTATCTACATTCTCAGAGGCTTACGCAGGGCCATGGCATGCTGGGGATGGGTCCTCTGTTCCTGGGTGGCCCTTTGTCCAAGCCGGTGTGATCTGAGCGTCCACCACTTGATGCCATCCTAGGTTGTGCTTCCCCACACATGTCTGGCGTCCTCACTCACTCCTGACTCTTCACTCTCTCCAGGTCCTGTCCCAGTGTCTACCTCTGTCCCTCTCATGGGAATAGGGACAGTTCTGGCCACAGGAGATGCTGAGTGCCGGTTTCCATCCTTCATATCTCTTTATCTAGATATGACATGTCACCATTTTTACTCCACTGAGCCTGAGGGACAAAAAGCTAAACATGCTTGCCACCTCCCTTGTCCTCATCTAGAAAGCAAGAAACAGATCCTGTCCACTCCCAGATCACCCCCAAATTTACCCGGGATTTCCACACCCTGTGGTCTGTTCACTCCCCCAGGGCTCAGCTTTGAGGGAAGGGCAGGTGCTGGGTGCCTTCCTCAAGCATCACCCACATTTTTGTCTGTGATCCTTCCTCTACCCATCCTAGTCCTTGTTTCACATTCTTATCGAGAATCCCATTTCGGACTCCAGAAGAAGGCATGAAGTCCTGGTTTGGCCTGAGCACGTGTTCAGCGATCACCAGGACTTCTTTAGAAAAATCTAAAGATTTGACTCCTTTGTTCATGGTTCCATTGTGTCAGCCTTCTCTTGAGGCCCTAGGGGCCCACAGCCTGAATGAGGAAATCTTTGGAAAAATACGTATCTGCAAATCTATCAAAATATCACCCCACTGGGGTTTTATCTGAGGGACAGTGGCTGGAGTAAAAAGAGTCTGGATCTGATGGTTTCCTCTTGTCTCACTCACCTTTCCAGGTTCCTAAGCGGCTGTGAAATCTGCAGAAGGTTTGCAAGAGGGTACTGCGCGATTCAAACCTGGCACGGTTGAGCCGGAGCTGAAACCATGGGAGGAGGAGGGGAAAGAGAGTGCGTTTTCTCCCTTCCATACCCGAGGCTGTGTTGCCACGCCATCTGGAGCCAGAAGGGGAGAATGGGGCTGAATAAATATAAGGTGGAAACGCACAGAGCGTAAATGCATGAAATTGGCAATGACTAATTCATCATCCCACAAATCTGTCTTTACAAATTGAAATAAAAATCAAGCCGGTTTGAGCAATATGGAAGGAGTGCAGCTCTTCCAAGAATAGCGAATGAAAGGGGGGAGGGGGATGAGGAACTGATTGGAAAATATGCAGATTGATGGAATTGGCAGAGTCAGAGGACACTTCAGAGTGACTAGTGTGCTGATTGGGGTGCTTTGGGAAGCACTAAGGCAGAGTCAGGTTGTTTTCTTTTTAAAAAATAATCATGAAGCCGACTCAAAGAGCCCAGCGCTTCCTAACTGGAGGCCCGGGTCTGCAGTGTCAGCTGCGCCTTTGTGAATGGTGACAAGTGCCTTGCGCCAGTACGCCCTACGCTGTCTTAGATGCGAGCCTGGCATCAGCTATTTTAGTTACTTACTCATGCATTCTACAAAGATTTGGGATCAGCTACTCTGTACCAAGCACAGTGGTGGGTGTTTGGGACACAAAGAGGAATCAGGTACATTCCCTGACCTTGAAGACCTGGGGGGTCTAATAAGAGTGAGAATGTATGTTGGGTTCCATGGAATAATCACTACAATATGGGGGCATTCAGCCGAGTGATGCTGCAACACAGCAGAAGGACAGATGCATTATCACAACAGAACAAATCGGTGGGGATGGGGCTTCATAAAGAAGGCTGACATTTGAGCTGAATTTGAAAGATGCAGAGAATTTTTCCAGATGGAGAACTAGGCAAAGGGTATTTGAGGCAGAAGTAACAGCATAAGCAAAGGCGTGGAGGCGCGAAAGTATTTAACACAGTTTCTGGGAACGACAGGATGCCCGGTAAATAGCTCTTCCTGAGCCTGCCCACCTGAGAGTAATTGCTGGGTGGGCTTGGGAGGCAGGAAGCTTGGGTTTCCAAAGCTCAGTAGCAGTGGTGGCGGGAATGTTCATGATGGTGGTAGAGTGTGGGACGCATCGGTACTGATCACATTTCTCAGCTTTTTGGATATCCGGGTTCCTGGGGAATGATGACAACTGCCCTAGATTTTAACCTCCCCACATCTTCTAAGCTACAGACCAAAACAAAACACCCCAGTCTGTAATGACAGCTAGAAAGAAGACCTCACATTCCATCTTGCATGTGAGTCAAGAAACAGACACTTTACTTTGTCAAAGCTGGAGCCAAACCCAGACCCATGCAGGGAGAACCACGGGGGCTGCGTAGAAGGACAGAGTGTGAAGAAGGGACCTCGCAGTGACAGAACCCAGATCACACTGACAAGGTTCAGCCAGGAGAGAGACCCCCCCACCGTCAGTGTGGAATTACTGACAGCAGGTTTGAAATGTGATGGGAGAGCAAATAGGAGGGGCTTGGAAGGAAAGAGGACCAGAGGGACGGTCATGGGAATGCACAGGATTTGTAGACACTAATATATACATAAAATAGATAAACAACACAATTATCTTGTAGAGCACAGGGGACTATATGCAATATCTTGCAGTAACTGAAAAAGAATATGAAAATGAATATATGTATGTTCGTGTGTGACTGAAGCATTGTGCTGTACACCAGAAATTGACACAACATTGTAAACTGACTATATTCTTCAATTATATATATATATATATATATATATATACATAAAAAAGAAGAAAAAGAAAAAAAAATCCCAGATGGAGGAAGTGCCAAAAGTTGTGCCCCATCCTCCTTTCCGTGCCCTTGATGAGTAACTTCCCGGATAAACGGAGGCCTCCAGCTGGGAAGAGGACCCCCTCCGGGGAAGTCTGTCCGTCTGACAGCTGTTGTCACTCGTCAGTCATCCATGCCGTGCACAAGGCTGAGGAGAGGGGAATGAAGGAAGCCGCCTTTGCTGGGACACTAAACAGGGACATGATATCAAAGTCCCAGCAAGGAGACCCTCTGGAACAGAAATGCAGTCAAGAAGAAGAGGTCTAAAGAAACCTCAGTTTGTATCAAGATAATAAGAAAAAAAGACAACAGCCCAAAATGAGTCTTCATGTTAAGACTGGGAGCCTCTGGGATGTAGCCTCATGGTACCATTTTCTTCCAGCTCCTAATGGTCGTGGAGGTGTAGGCACAGCCAGGTCCCTTCTGAAACATGCCCACAGCACTGCAGAAGCCCTGTGCGCCTCCTTCACAGTCAAGGTGACCAAGGTGAGGAAACTGACCCAGAGCCACGGAGATACAGGGACCGAGGGTGAGGAATGGCATTTCAGTCTTGGGTGCCCAATACTGGCTTCCTTACACGACCTTTCTACCAGCCAGGTGTTGGATTTGTTCTCCAGGGCTTCTGTATTAACAGAGTGCCACATACGGGGTGACCTAAAATAACAGGAATTCATTCTTTCTCAGTTCCGAAAGCTGGAAGTCTGAAATGAAGGTGTCAGCAGGGCCATGTTCCACGTGAGACTCTGGGTGGAATCCTTCCTTGCCTCTTCCTGGCTTCCCATGGAGGCTGGCAATCTTCGGCATGCCTTGACATCCAGCTGCATCACTTGAATCTCTGTGCCCTCTCCTGCATCTTAACATCATCTCAGAAGGGCACCAGCTGTCTGGGATTAGGGGCCCACCCTACTCCACTACAACTTCATCCTGACCAATGGTCTCAGCAATGACCCCATTTCCAAATAAGATCATGGTCTAAGATACTAGGGGTTAGGATTTCAACATGTCTTTGGTGGGGGTGGGGGGCACAATTCAATATCTAGCAGGTCTCTTTCCTTTGCAAAGAACAGAAACCGACCCAGATCCACCTCAGTAAAAATGGAATTGGTTGGCTTCAGTGACCAACAAGTCTAAGGTTGAAATCTGGCCAGAAATGCATGCATCTGAATGTTTGGGTGGTATTATGGGAACTCTGCCTGCCTCTCCTTCTCCCTTTCTCTCTTTCTAGTCTGTTTCTCTCTGTGTCCCTCCACCCCTTTCCTTTAGGGAGGCTATCTTGATATGGTGGCCCTAAGCAATCTCACACTTACATTCTATTAGTACTACTTTTTTTTTTCTCTTTCCTAGTAGGTCCAGTAGGATCCCAGGACAAAACATCACTCGATGGCTTGGGTGCCCATCTGGAGGCAAACACTGGTACAGCCTAGGGAGGAATTAGGTGTCCTCAAAGAAAAATTATCATTAGACCTTAAAAAAAAAAAAAAAGAAGACCTCATTAGATACCTTGGGAGCATGATTTGTCTTATGAGTTCATGTATAACATTGCTGGGAAGCCAGTGGAGCCAGCTTTCTTGGAACTCTTTATCTGTAGAACTCTCCACAGTGTTTTATATGTGAGCAAACTCTCAGGCACCATGGCTGGGTCTGTTTACTGAGATCCAGGCAAAGCTTTTCTATTAGTCACCTTTTCCCTTATTTCTATGGCAACTGTGAGAACGGGGGCCTTGTTTCTACGTGGGTTGTGCTGTTTTTAATCTGGAACCACGTTAGAGCTATTCAGCTGGGGTTGAATTTGGGTGGCAACTAAATTCATGGGATGAGGAGGAAATTCAGGACCAGCAAAATCACAGTAGAAGAAAAAACCCTGTTCACTTCATTTTCAGTCTCTCAGTGCCTCCCAAACTAAAGAGAAGAAGAACATTTCTCCACCCTCTTTTCCTTAATTTTCTGAGATTTGGAGACAGGAATGAGCTATAGGAAGTAAGATATTTAGAAATCACTTCCGATCTTAGAGGTGTCTCTCAGTTGCTCTTGAGAGATACCTGGAGAAGTGGTTTTGGAGTCAAATAAAAAATAATGTCCATTTTATAAGCATTTAGTGCAAGCACTGTGCTAAGGAATTATGTATTAGTTAGCTACTGCTGCATAACAAGTCATTTCAAAACATAATGAGTTAACAAGCACAATTTATTATGTCAGTTTTTGTGTTCAGGAATCTGGTCATGGCTTAGCTTAGTCTCTGTATCAGGGTCTCTCACCTGGGTGATCAAGGTGTCACCCAGGGCTGTAGACATCGCCAGGCTCAACTGGAGAAGGCTTTACTTCTGAGATCACTCCTGTATTATTGACAGGATTCAGGACCTCATGAGTTATTGGACTGAGAAACTCAGTTCTTCACTAGCTGTTGACTGGAGGTCACCCTTAGTTCCTTGACACATAACACTTGTATAATCAAGATAAGCATGAGAAAAGAGCCAGCAGAAGAGAGAGAGAAAAGTCCCAGTCTTGTGTAATCTTACCTAAGAGGTGACATTCCATCACTTTTGATGGGATGAGATTACACCAAGGTGTAACCACCAGGAAGTGGAGATCATGGAGGCTGTGCCAGAAATGCCTCCCACACCCAGGCTTATGTTACTAGCATCTTCTACTACCCATGGTCCCATAGTCCATACCCATCCCCCTCCTCAGACAGATCTGGATGTAGACATGAACCTCTCTGGGCCGTGAAAACTAACCCCCCATCCCGAAATGTCAGTAGGAATTAAAAAGGAACACTGATTCCCCACCTGTATCACTTCCCTGTGGAGAGACATCAGCAGGGCACCCTTGGCCTTCTCCCCAGTTTTACCCTCTCCTCCAGGTGGGAGGTTGGGGAGGTGATGCTGGCTCAGACCCAGCCCCTCTCTCTCCTTCACATCTGCCTTCAGGAAGAGATTATTTTGGTCTCCTTGCTTGGCCATCTTAGCAGAGCTCTGCCTGAAGTTTGGGTGAGTAAATTCAACTCAGGGGTGTTGTAACAGATCCTTTGTTACACCTAAGCCATGCCCTCAGTGGAGATTTTTCAGTAATAAAGCAACCCTTTGATCTCCACGTCTCTGATTCCCGTTTCTGTGACATGCAGAAGGTGGATGGTGCTACCTACCAAGAGTGACACAGTCTGACCTAGGTTTTCAAAGGGCCCCTCATCTTCCCTGTTGGGAACAGTGTGCAGGGGCAAGGGCAGAGTCAGGGAAGCCTGAGGGAGGCTTTTGCAATCATCCAGGTGAGCGAGGATGGTGGCTGGTCCAGGCTGGTGAGGCGTGAGGAGACTGTGAGTCGATGCTAAGAGTAGAGCCTGACAGGAGGAGCTGATAGATTAGGGATGGGGAGGGTGAGAAAGAGGTAAGCCAGGTCCCTGTGACTCGCACAACTGAAGGATGGATTTGCCACCAGCTCAGATGGGGGTGGTTGCAGATGGAGCCAATTTGTAGGGGGGTAGGTGGGGAGAGAAGGAGTTCAGATATGAACTAGTCAAGCTTGAGATGCCTGTTAGACAATGTGGCAGGCAGAATAATGGCCCCTAAAGATGTCCACAACCTAATTCCAGAACCTGTGAGTAGGTTACCTTACATGGCAAAGTGGAATTAAGGCTGCAGTTGGAAATAAGTTGACAAATCAGCTGAGCTGACCTAAAAATAGGAGATAGTCCTGGCTCATCCAGATGAGCCCTATGTCACCACATGGACCCTTAAAAGTGGAAGGAGGAAGAAGAGTCAGTGTCAGAGCGATGCCGTGTGAGACTCAACTGACCATCGCTGGCTTTCATGATGGAGGAAGGACCACAAGCCAAACAGAGCAGGAGGCTCCTAGAAGCTGGAAAAGGCAAGGACAAGGATTCTCCTCTAGAGCCTCCAGAGGAAGGAAGCCCTGCCAACATCTTGACTGTAGCCCAGTAAGACCCATTCTGGACCTCTGGCCTCCAGGACTGTAAGAATAGATCTGTATTGTTTTCAGTGAACAAGTTTGGGGCAATTTGTTACAGCATCAATTGGAAACTGATACAGACATCTCAGTGGCTGCCTCGTGCTGGTGGATAAATACATAAATAATAGAAAGTAATCAGGCAGTGAGAACCAGAAGGAGAGATGA
The DNA here is from genome assembly GCF_009834535.1 of Camelus ferus. Taxonomy (NCBI): domain Eukaryota; kingdom Metazoa; phylum Chordata; class Mammalia; order Artiodactyla; family Camelidae; genus Camelus; species Camelus ferus. Next base: position 4,970,414 of record NC_045717.1, on the reverse strand, counting down.
AAGATAGAGAGGCAGAGAGAGAAACAGAGAGACAGAGAGACAGAGACAGAGAGCTGGAGAGTTGGAGGTAGGACATTGGCTCCTGTACCCCCTCCTTCAAAAGCTAACCCATTATTATTCTCCAACTATGTTTGTAATAAATTCTTTTTCTGCTTAATCTAGTTTGGGTCAGTTTTCCTTAAGTCACCACCAAATTAGTCCTGACGCACACCACGACTGTGGCGAGGTTTGGATGAGACACCATCTGTGAAGTGCTCCGCTGATGCTCAGAGCTTTCTGGAGGCTGTAGGTCATTAGAAGTCGTTTATACTGTTCAGAGCCGACACCACTTTTCTCCTCTCTCCTCTGCTTTCCTTGTCACCAGCCAGGCTGGAGGCCTGGGGGACTTGGGATTGGGGAGAGGATGTAAGTCTGCTCTTTGATTCCTTCTCCCTGCCCTGATCTGGTTGGACAGTGAGCTCTTGCCATCTGTCTCTGAGACACTTCCTGTCTGCTCCCTCTTCTGGGGACAAGAAAAAGGAGAGAGAGAGAGAAGAGGACAGATATCTCAAGGCACTGTCTTCTCTTGTTCTCCTTGATCTTTTGATTGTCACTGCTTCTCTGGCCAACATTGATGGGGCTTTGATGGCCTCTGTGTGGAAGGTGCTGGAACATGGAAGGTGCTCACATGGGCATGCATTTGGGTCCTGGAGGAGGAGAGGGATGAAGCCCCTGCACTCTGCATTCAGATGATGGCTCAGAATTCCAAAGAGCGCCTCTTCTTTGCCCTCTTATCTTCTGCTTATGCAGACCTGGAGGCATGGGATAAGCTTGGGGTGGTTTTACGGTGCCCTGGCTTCCTTTATTATGATCCCTCAAGGGCAGTCTAACCTTGTCATCTGAGGGCCCTGGTAGATCGGCCTTTTGTGACCCTCCCGGACCCTGAGCTCTGAGATGACAGGGAACTCGCCCACTTCATTTCCATGCCACATGGCATGAAACAGATGCCAGTGTGCACCTGTTGAATGAATAAATGAGGGCACTCGGTGATTTTACAAAGGAGAGAAGTCAGAATAAAATGAGCTGGGTTGGATCCAGGGAAAGGGAATACAGAAGAATCCATCACCTGCTCGAGTTGTTGACAAAGGATGGAAAAGCAAGTTTCAGTGATGCACAGCTGAAAGCAGGGATGGGAGAGAAGCTACAGCTTCCTGTTTCTACCCGCACTGAGTTAGGAATATACAAGAAAACATCACAGGGCATTCCTTATTTCCTGTAATCCTTGCAACCACCCTCTGGGAGCAGGCATCGTTGACTTGTTGTGCCAATATGAAAATGGACTTGAGGGGAGAAGTGCCTGCCCCAGGACACGCAGATGGTGGGTCTGGTGTGCAGACTCACAGCTGCCCCTGGACCTTCCATGGCCCCACTGACGGCAAGAATCACCAGAGTCACTTAACTTAGAAAGAAGACTCAAGCTGGCAGCTCTTCTCAGCTATTCTAGGAAGTGAGACGAGGCCAGGGCAGCTGCGTCAGAAAATATCTCTGCCTCGAGGTTTGAAGATCCAGGAGTTCTCTGACCTCAAACCTTCAGAGCCTCTGAAATGACTTAAAGAGACAGCTACAAGCTTCTCCAGCAGAGAGAAGATGTTTCTTAAAAGCTCCTTTTTTCTTGTTAATCTTGAATCCTGGTTGGCTGTTTCCCTAGTCCCCCTCCACCGCCACTCAATTTTTTTCTTACAAGTTGGTCTTAAGAATGACAGGAAAGTGGTGGTGAACCAGATGATGGGCACATGGGAAATCACTGTAAATGTGTCTACTTTTACCAGTGTGGGAACATTTTCACGGATTGAAGTTCTCTAACCAGATGGATTTGTGTCCTGTGATGGAGGACAGCTTGGCTGTCAGATTCTCATGCACTCAGGGAAATATTATTTCTCAAGTCTGTTTAGATCAGGAGTCAGCAATCTACAGCCTGCCTATTTTTGTAAATAAAATTTCATGGGAGCACGGCCAACTCATTCATTACATACCGTCTGAATACCAAGCAAGGCTTCAACGACAGAGTTGAGTAGTTGAGATAGAGACCAAATGGCAAACCAGTCCTAAGATATTTACAATCTGGTCCTTTTAGAATATGATGGTGGTGGTGGTGATGATGATAATGATGATGATGGCAATGGTGATGGCAATGGTGATGGCAATGGCGATGATGATGATGGTGACAATGATGATGGTGATGATGACGATGATGGTGATGATGACGATGATGATGATGATGATGATGATGATGATGATGATGATGATGATGGCAATGATGATGGTGATGGTGACAATGATGGTGATAGTGATGATGATGATGATAGTAATGGTGATGGTGATGATGATGATGGTGGTGGTGTTGATAATGATGATGGCAATGATGATGGTGATGGTGATGGTGATGATGTGATGATGGTGATGATGATGATGATGGTGATAGTGATGATGATGATGATGTAACTGACTTATCTCAAGGTGAGCCAAGGAGACACGAGTGTTTCCTTGGACCAGATGTGGCCTCAGGAGCAGAGAAGGCTAGCTAAGAGTGGCTTTACATTCTGCTGAGAGGATCCCCTGGGAAGGGCAGCTGGCACTGAATAGAAGGGAGGCCAAGGAAACAGGGCCTGAGGAGAGAGAAGTCATCTAAATCAGAGGCAGTGCCATCATCGCACTTACAGCCAGAGGGTTCCCTTAGGACCAGCCCCTCCTTCTGCCTCGTGTCTTCCTCTCCTCCCCCCTGGCTACCTCCTCCTCCACTTTGAAGCCTCCTTGACCACCCAATGTACTGTTGCCACTTCCCTCGTCTCAACGACCCCTTGCATGGCCCAGATCACCAGCCAGTGTCGTTGCCAGGCCTTCATATGTGTTCCCCACCCATCTCCCTGGGCCTCTGTCCTTTTCCCACTGTACTCCCAGCACTTAACTCAGGTCTTGGCATGATGCTGTCTCTTTCCACAAAAGCTTGTAGTTTCAGTGTTTTCACCATATAGGTTCACAATTTTTGAAAGCAGTGCAGCCAAACAAAACTCATCTCTAAACTGAATTCATTGTACAGCTGCTTGTTTTGGGTAGATGTTCTAGGAAACTTTCTGAATTCCTAAACGGAGGGCAAAGACCCACAGCATCCAGAGCTCGAGAAGCCACAGGGAAAGGCCCAGAGGAGGAGAGAAGGCGGCAGACGGAGAGAAACGGAGTTTCTGTGGAATGAGGAGGGCTGCACGTCCAAGGCTCTTTGCTGGATGGCCCCTGTCTCAACAGCCTCTGTCCAAGGGCACAAACTCCGCCGTCACCAAGGGCAACGGACTCCCAGACTCCGCTGTACCTGAGGCCCAGAAAGAATTCTGCCTGTGAACGCAGAACATGAGCCCACCAGGTTAGGGATGCATGGCCAGGGCCCAAAATAGCACCCACGCGCCCTCCCTTGCCCCACTGGGAGGCTCCAAGGCTGAGTTCCAATATTTTGGTGTCACTGCCTGCAGGCTGCTCTGACTTCAACTTTCCTTCTCCGTCGTGTCCCTCCCCCGGCTCACTCTCAGCAGGAAAGCTGTGAACTCAATTCTTAATTAAGTTCCATGGTGCCAAAAATAACTACACACACACATACACACACGCATGCACACAGACACACACACACAGGCTCCGCTGGTCTTTTTCTCTGTGTATCTGACAAGGCTGACAGTGAAGGAGAGAGAATTGGTCCAGATGCCATAATCTGCCCGCTTTCCATCCCGCATCTTAACTCAGCCACAGTCCAGGGCCACGGAATGGAAGAGTTTTGGATGGTGACAAACTATGCAGGTTCATACCAGCCTCTGCCACATTCCTGCTGTGTGTCCCTGGGCAAGTCACTTCACCTCTCTGAGCTTTAGTTTCCTCATCTATAGTAAGGAGGATTTTACCCACATGACATTAAGTAGTCACCCAGTTAAATGGTTAATGTCCTGTTGACTCCCACTTTACAGAGGAGATTGAATTGGCGTAATGCAATGACTTGACCACAGACACATGGTGTGTTAGGGGTTCCAGCCAGGATTGCATGTACCCAGTTGGGTTAAAACCTGATCATGTCACTCAGCTGTTTAAACATCTTCATTGTTTCCTGTTGTTTTAGGGCCAGAGACCAAAATCATCGCCCATCCTCTCAGGCCCTGTGTGGCTTGATTCTTCCTCCCTGACCATCTTCCCTGGACCCCCATCTCCCACCTCCCTCTTTTATCACTTTCTCCGCTCCAGATACATTGCTTTTCTCTTCTGGAATGCACCATGTTCGTTCCTGCCTCAGGGCCTTTGCACATGCCGTTCTTGCTACCCAGCTCGTATTCCTCCATAGCCACTGCCCTTCCTCCACTCTTCACCCAATGCCTTCTCATCTCTCAGCTCTTGGTCCAAACTCCCCTTTGAAGCTGGCCTTACAGGGCCCCAGAGGTTCTTCTCATGTCTCCTACTTCCTGACCTTTGTAATGAAATATTTTTTGTGGGCTAATAATGACTGTCACTCACATCAGCCTGTGAGCTCCTCGGGAGCAGAAGTCTCACAGATCTTGTCCACCATATGATGCCTGGGCCTAGAACTGCATTGGTTGGAGGGGGATGGGCTTCACATATAGCTGTCACTATATAGAGATGGATGATGGAGTGGAACCATGGATGTATCCTCATGCTCTCTGAAAGGAATCGGCATGGCTTTGAAGACCCCATCCTCTTTGGTGTCAGCAGCTCCCCACTCCATGCGATGGCTCAGAGCCCTTGTCACGTGCTCCAGCGCCTTGCAGGTGAGCTCACCTGGCAAGTCCAAGGAATAACGAATTAATAAGCAACAGGCACTCTGGAAAAATACAGCTTGTTGTGCAAATGCAGCACCTCCACGGTGGAGCCCGGCGCGACTTCTGCTCTGTCACCCATCCCGTCCCCAGTCCCCATGCCAGTGTGTCTCCAGCCCCCACCCCTCCTGAACAGGGTCCCGGGCTCCAGCGGTGGTGGGGGTGGGGGGGCTCTGACGTCAGCACACAAGATAAAGATGTTTCCTTTTGTCCTTTGGCTGACAAGCCAGCCCCAGCAGGTTCTGCTGGCCCCGGAGGTGTCTCCAGCAGGGCTGCGGCTCCAGCAGTGCGGACTCCGGGAAGGGAAGGGGGTCTGGGCAGCAGAAGCCACAGCGCAGGTGGAGGGGTGGAGCGAGCTGTGTGCTGGGGCTTCGGGTTTCCTGGCTTTCCAGTCTTTGCGACTTTTAGGAGCAGGGAGGGAGGGTCTCTCTGCGTCTTTTCCCCATCAAACAAAACAAAACCAAACCAGAAAAACAAACAGAACGTCAAGGAAATTTTGGAAAACAGATGGAAAAAAAAAAATCTCCACCAATCTCGCAGCTGGAGGGTGCAACCTGGCACATTGTGTCGGCTTTGTCCACAGGCAGCTCTGTTTTTGCACAGCTCGGGCAGAATCGGTTTTGCTTCCACATTGTTCCTTCATCTGAGGTTGTGTGGAAGCATTTCCCAGGTGGCTCCATGCTGCTTCTAATCAGCAGTGTCAACGCCAGCAGGAGGCAGCTTCCCCCTTGCTGGCAGTGCCCTGGCTCAACTTCCAGCCCTCCTCCCCATCCCCCGCACCCCCGCCACGCCCCAAGTCCCTGCATGCCAGGCCCGTTATGGCCAGAATCAGGGGGACTGGGTAACCTTTCTCAGCCTCCCTGTCCTCATGTCTAAACTGGAGGACAAGCGCGTCCCTCCTGGGTGGGGCTGCCATGAGGCGGGACAGAGGATGTTCCTGCTCTAAGGCTGCCGGAACAAATTCCTGCAAACTGGGTGGCTTCACACCACAGAAATGTTGTTCTCGCCCAGATCAGGAGCCCAGATGTTCTTCAGGTGTTGGCTCCTTCTGGAACCACGCCTCTCTCCTGGATCCTGGTGGCTGCCGGGTGGGTGCAGCTGGCGATCCTCGGCGTTCTTTACAGACGCATCATTCCAGTTTCTACCTCCATCCTCAAGTCACCTTCTTCTCTGTGTCTCTCTGTGCCCGCTTCTCTTCTCCTAAGGACACTAATCACTAAGCCTGAATTGAACCTGGATGATTTCATCTTGACGTCTTTAGCTAATTACGTCTGCAAGGACCCCATTTCCAAGTAAGACCACATTCTGAGGTTCTGAGAGGATCTCAGGTTTTGGAGGACACCATGGAACCCACTGTACCATGACAACACAAGAGACATTGTTAGCACCAACTAATCCATCGCTACCAGCGATGGTAGATGCTCCATAAACACCAAATGAGTTAAAAGGCTGACTCACACACTGGGCACAGTTGGAGTGGCTGAAACCTCATCCCCTGGGCTGACATCAGAGCCCAGGACCCTGTGCAGGTGGGGGTCGGGGTGGGAGATGACATGCAGTGTGGGGAGATGGGGAGTAAGTAGTCTTAAGGGTCCACAAAAACATTTCAATTTATTTTAAAACAAGAAGCAAAAAATGAACATCATCGAGCCTGAATTATCTTTATACCAATTGCATAAAGTTTTAATCTTTTTTTAAGAGGAAGGGGTCATGCAGGCATGAATGCTTGGGATCCATGGATGTCCTGGTGGAGTCTTAACTCCTACGGGCAGGGCCCTGCGAGGGGCTTTCCGCTGTTGTCTCGTTTTATCCTAACAGCTTGGCAGGTATCACCATACCCGTCTTGGAGGCGCGAGGGAACTAGGGTTATGTGAAGTTGATCTGCACTAACCACAAGCCGGGGGCGGCTTTGGAGACCTCTGACTGATCTGGCCCCCAGGAAATGGCCCGATGAAAGCAGGGCACCTTAGGCTGCACTGAGCTGGGTCAGAGCTGAGTCTCCAGCCTGGCTCTCCTGACTCCAGATCTCCCACTCCCTGCACTCATGCCTCTCTCACCTGGAAGGCACGTGTTTCCACAAACACAAAACGGCATGGGGACTGGTTTCTCTGTCAACCCGCTACCTGATCTATAGACAGGCAATGTCCTGGCTGAGCCCCAGGAACCTTCCCGGGGGGAAGGCAACCTTCACAAGGCCAGTGACGCTCATAGCTGTTCAGCGGGAGCCCGAGGAGGGCTGTCCGAGGGCCCGCACCATCAGAGGAGCTGGCCCGTCCTGCGGGGCCCAGTGGGTCTGACCCTACACACAGACTCAGCCTCACCCTGCCCCCAGCCTGGATGGGTGCCGTGTGATCCCTGCCTCCGGGAGCACCCAGTCACGTGGCGACCCCAGGGGCTGATGGTCTGGGTGAGTCCTGAGCAATGGGCAGGTGAAGACAGTACATGTGTGTGTGGACAGGGTAGGTGGGAGCACACGTGTGGAAGGCGGGTAGGCACAGAACATCCCAGAGAAGGACCAGCAACTGTAGACTCTGGGGCAGGAAGACGAGGCCAATGAGATGAGGGAGCGAGGACAAGAAAAAAGCCAGGAAGGTGGGGGAGACAAGATGACATCAGGCCTTGAGGGCCTTTAGAGGAGCTTGGAGTTTATTCTGTGTACAGTGGAAGCTGCTGTAAGATATAAGCAGGGGAGTGACATACTTTGACTGTGGTTTTTCTGCAGTAACTCTGGCTGCTGCCGTGGAGATGAGATTGGAGGAGGTGAGAGAGGTGGAGGGAAAGCGGGGAGACCAGGTTTGGGGCTGCTGTCATCAGCTGGGTGGTGGGTACTATAGGCTCAGGCCACAATACCTGCAAAGGAAACGCCAAGAAGGATTTGGGACGTCTGGTAGAGGAGAAAGAGTAAGCGACTCTTCTGGGGAGACGGAGCTCAGAGGGCACGTCAGGGACAAACCACCCAAGGAGAGATGATGAGTAGGGTTTTGAAGACTGAATAGAAGTTTGCTCAGAAAGTGAAGGCTAAGGGGTTTCTCCCAACTATGAGACCCACGTGGGCCAAATCACAGAAGGGAAACCCTCAATGGCTGGATGAGGCTGGAATACAGAGAGTACAGGGGGGCCCGGCAGGAGGGGAAAGTGTTGGCAAGTCAGGGCCTCAAAGAGCCTCGAATGCCGTGTTGAATTTGGACTTGGTCCTAGAGAAGTAGGGAGCTGCAGGAGCCACATGCTTAGTTCACAGCTTGGATTCCAATGAAAGGACTAGGAACCGTTTTCCCAGGCAGAAGCCATGAATGAATTACTCAAATGCGCAGGAAAATCCATTTTAAAAAATCAAGAGTTGATAAAGACGCCTGGAGGAGCAATCCTGGCTTCTCCTGACTCCTCTCCTCACCGTCTGCAGATCCCCAGGGCAGAGGGACTAAAGCGGGGAGAAACGTCCGGGGGAGAAGCAGCGAGGATGGGCGGTCTCGCTGCCCTCTAGCCTCAGCCCAGCCGGAAGCGGGGATCCCACCCAACGCGAGAGCTGGTGGGATGATTTCCCATCCTCACCCTGATAAGCTTTTAAATTTTTCAGAGACACTTTTTTCTTAACCTGTGGGGGGGAAAAAAAAAAAAAGAATTAGCTCATGAGAGCCACTGTTTTACATCTAATGTTCCTAAGATGGAGCTAGATATATAAGAAAATGAGTCAGGGGAGGGTATAGCTCAGTGGTAGAGTGCATGCCTGGCACCCATGAGGTCCTGGGTTCAATCCCCAGTACCTCCATTAAAAATAAATAGGTAAACCTAATTACCCCCTCAAAATAAATAATTAAAAAGATATAACTTTTTAAAAACAGAAAACAAGTCAATTTAAAGACAAACCTTATGCAAATGGTAGTAGAAGATACCGATTGTAGTGTCAGGACTTGGATGTTGCGGGACACCGAGTTCTTTAAATTTTGGCGGGGGGTGGGGTGCCGGGGATGTGGTGGCTGTAAGTCTGGCGTGTGGGGCTTGGCGATCTGAGGTTTGCAAATACAGCTTTATAAAGGGACAGGGTGGGACCCCGGCAGAGTAAGGTGGTGATGGGGATGCAGGGTACGCGGACTTGCTCTCTGTGGAAGCTCCCTAGCTGTGTTCCTGCACGAGGCTCTGCGCTCACTGCCCTTCAAACACGCCCCGAGACAGCAGACTGCGGGGCTCAGGCCCTAAGTCCCATCACTGGTTGACACAGAAGCCCTTTCTACAGAAAGGACCGGCACGGGGCGCAGAGGGATGGAGAAACACCTTCCCTCTCACACAGTGAGACAGTGGTGATGCCAAGAACAAGGAGCATGAAATAACCAGCTTATTCCGTGCCAGGTCCTGCTGTGGGCACTTTACATGAAATTCATTGCCTGCTCCTCCCCCCAGCCCGTGAGCTTGGCAGTTCGTATCTCTTTTCCAGGTGAAGAAACTGATGCTCAGAGTGATCGGGCGAGTTGCCGAGGTGATCTGGCTGCGGCCGAGCCGGGATTCCAGCCCAAATCTGGCTGATTGACACCAAAGCCCGGAGTTGAAGTGAACGAGCCGAAGGCAGCGACGCCGCAGTCCGGAGGCCAGGCTGGGCTGCAGATGTGTTTGGTTTGGCTTGCTCCGAGCTTAATTCTTTTCTAATTGGTTGGCAACATGGAAGGACTGAGAGACTTCATATGAATACCCATCGTCCTGACTGCTCTAAGCAGAGCCGCTGATCTGGCCAAGCTGGGCCCACTTCTGCACCTGGCAGCACAGTGCCTTGACCTTGGACTTCCAGCCTCCAGAACCACAGGGCTGCCCCTGTGGCCAAAGTCTCTGCTCTGGGCTTTTCCACAGACCCCACCGGTCCCTATCACCCCCTCACCTGCCCACCTCACTCCTTTCTGGGGTCCGAGAGGCAGGAATCTGAGATCAGAATGTCCAATTTGCCTTGTCCCCAGTGGACACACGGAGAGCCCAGGCCGCCCTGAGAAGACCTGCTCCGTCTCCACTCAGCCTTGGCCCCCACTCACTGCCTGGAGCTTCTTTGTGTCCACAGTCACCCAGAGTGGGGAAGGCATGCATTCATTTCCTCCCACTGCTGCAACAATTTATCATGAATTCACTGCCTCAAAACAATACGTATTTATTCTCCTACAGATCTGGAGGTCAGGAGCCCAAAATACATTCCGCTGGTTAAAACCAAGGTATCAGCAGGGCTGTGTTCCTTCTTGAGTTCCCAAGAGGCTGTCTGGGTTTGTTCAGGCTGCAGATGGGGTGGCTCCTAAAGCACAGAAATTTATTTCTCACGGTTCTGGAGGCTGGAAGTCCAAGGTCAAGGCACCAGCCTAGCAGGGCGAGCCCCTCTTCCAGGTGACAGGCTTCTCACTGTGTCCTCACAAGGGGGGAGGGGCAAGGGAGCTCGGTGGGGCCTCTTTTATAAGAGTGCAAATCCCACTCATAAGAGTGGAGTGACCCTTTCTCCTCCCACCTCCTAATCCCACTGCATTGGGGGCTAGGATTTCAACAGATGAATTTGGGATGCACACTTTCAGACCATAGCAGAAGCTGTTTCACGGCCTTTCCCAGCATTTAGAGGCTGCCCACCCACATCCCTTGGCTTGTGGCTCCCTCTTGACCTTCAAAGCCAGCAGCGCAGCGTTTTCAGATCTCTCTCCCTGTTATAAAGACCCTTGTGGTTACACGGGGCCACCTGGGTCCTCAAGGGTCATCTCCCCAGCTCAACACCCGTCACTCACTCACACGTGCAAAGTCCCTTTACCAGGTCAAGTGCATATTCATAGCTTCTGGGGGTGAGGATGCTGACATCTTTGGGATGGTGACTCAGGCTCCCCCAGGGGACGGGTTCAAGGTTCGATATGAGCGCTCGGAAAAGCAGAGAGTGAAACTCATGGCTGTGTCGTTCTCAGCGCCCTTTTCCGACACCGTGCAGCCTCCTTGACAAGAAAACGTTTAAATCCTGATGTTTCATTGGCAGTGGGCAGAGAAGGGCAGGGTGAGGATTTGGGTAAAAGCTGAGTGAGGAAGCCCCCAAGCGCAGGGATCCTGGGGCTGCGGGGCTTCACTGGAGAAACACGGTGGGGTCCGTAACAGGAACACAAATGGGAGCGGGGCAGCTCTTGGGTCCTTGGCTGGGCCCCTCCCTGTGTTCACCAGCCCCACCCATCGCCATGGGGGGCTTCTGGCCCTCTCCCCGAAGGCCTCTCCAGTCTCTCCCCGCTCATCCACACTCCACAGAACTTTCCTAAAATGCAAGTCTGAGTGCTTCCCTCCAGACCTGCCATGGCTCCCAGGAGAAAATCCAAGCTCAGTGTCCAGCATCCCGAGGCCCATGATTTGGTCCCACTACCGTCTCATCCCTTTTGATCTGGAGAGAGCGCTGGGCAGGGGGCTGGGAGCTCAGAGCCTCCTGTGCCCTGATTGCATCAGACACATTCACATTCTGCATGTGAGTGGTTGCCCCTGCTTTATAAATGAGAAAAAAGTGCCCAGAGAGGTTGAGTGGTTTTCCCAAGATCACACAGCTAGGAAGAGGCAGACCTGAGGTTTGAATCCCGCTCCTTCAACTTCCCTGAGGCCTGACTCTGGGCCTGACAAAAGTGTGCAGGAGTGAGGACCACTGTGGGCTCTCGTCAGCATCTTCCAGCTCTGACTGTAGCTGGTGACGTGGGGAGATGTACATCCAGCAGAGGGTAAGGTTTGCAGCCTCGGAGACAGCCTGCCTGGGCCGGGATGCTGGCTCTGTTGACTGCCAAGTAATCTTCCCCAGGTGGGGCTCACTTTGGGTTCGTAAGACCCTGTCTGTCAGGAAGCATCGTAAATGGAAAGCCAGTGAGGTCGTCAGCCCCAGACGGGGTCCCTGATGCTGGAGGGATGATTCGTGGCACATGACTGGGACTTAAGACAAAAGCCTGCTGGGATGAGGCTCCACGGGGCACCTTGTCCCGCCCTGCCCTGCCCTGGGATGCAGTTCACAACCCTGGTGGCAGCAGTGACAGTCCTCTCTCTGCCAGCATCACAGCAAAGCCGAGGCACGCTGCCCTTTCTCTGGGCTGACCCCTCCTCTGCAGCTTCCTCTCACTCAAAAATGGGGGCAAGCCAGACAGGAGGGGTAACCCAGGCTCACCGCGACATGACAGCACCCTAGGGCTCCAAACCCATCAGTCAGTGCGGTCATTTCGTTAGCGGACCATGAGCAACCGCAAGTTCCCTGCATACCCCACACCGGGTGCAGCTGGCAGGACCACAGCTGGCCCGGCCCCACTGTTCACTTTATCCTGCCTGTGACTAGTATTACTATTTTCATCACCTCATTGGCAGGAGGAGCGGGGCCGGTGACCAGGGCGCGGTGCCTGGACGCTGCGGCCTCAGCCCGGGCCTCTGCTCCACTTGGTCAGGCCGAAGCTGCGCTCTCCGCTCTCCCCACTGACGGGCACACAGCAGCATCACGGTGACTCCAAAGCCCCCTTTCTCCATCACTTAAGTCTCCACACAGTTCAACTTTCTACTAAGTCAACTGTCTTAGTCCATCCTATTTCTGTTGTTAAAACATGCAAAGGATTTTCAAAACACAGACATGTCATTTCATGTGTATCAACTCCTTAACCAAATGCACTTTAATTGAAGTCTTGATGCGCGTAGATCAGAAACGTTCCTTCTTTTCTGAGCCTGGGATTCCGTGGCATGGGGGTGATGGGGATGGTGGGGGTGATGCCACATACTCCCTAAGGTTGTTTTGAATTTTCATTCATTCATTCAACATGTTGATTGAACACCGGCTATGTGTCAAGCAGATTGCTCTGTGTGCGGAATAGCTTGGTGAACAAAATTCACACAGTCCCTGCTCGTCAGAGCTCAGCACTGAGAAAGGGAGACAGGAAGTAACAGTCACCTGAGAAAGTAGAGAATGACACGTGTGTCGGACCAGTGGAAGACAGAGGATGGGGAGCCACAAGAGAGAGCAGTGATATACTTGAGAACTGAACACCAAGGCAGGAGGAATGCGGTGGGCAGGTCCCAGGAGGAACAGCTCTGCAAGGGCTTCCAGGTGGAGGCAGAGCTTGCAGGTCCCTCCCCTGGTCACAGCCTCAGTTTCCTCATCTGTGGAATGGGTGAGGCATTTCTATCCTGCAAGGCTGACTGAGGGCGACATGGGGAGATGCACATCCCGCAGAGGGTGAATGTTCAGTGCAGAGCGAGTCAGAGAGATTGCGGTGTCTGTGTGTGGGGAGGGGAGGGGTGGGGGTGCTCCGATCCAGAGCATCTTTGGAGACAGCCTGCCAGGGTTGGGACGCTAGCTTTGTTAATTACCAAGTAATCTTCCCCAGGGTGGGGCTCACTTGGAGTCTGTAAATGACTCCCTGCAGAGGCACCCCCACACCAGGAGAACTGCCAGCTGCAGGAGGGTGAGCACGCCTGTGGGGGTGGGGGCTCCAGGCACCAGGGAACCCCAGGACCCCACACAGGGTTTGCCCAGCAGGCACCAAGCTGGGCCTGGGGACACTGGAGTGACTCAGAGGTGGTCCTGGCCCAAGGTCTCTGTCCCTAAACAGACACGCCCTGTGTGATCAGCAGGGACAGGGACACAGACCCTGGTTACCCTCACAGCCCAGGAGGCGCCGGCGGCCCCCAGATTTCCTCAGGGTTCGCTTTGGACCGAAGGGGCATGCTGGGATCCCCATTTGCACCACACGGCTCCGAGGAAGGTGCAGACTGGGGCTCATGTCGGAGAGCCGGGCGGCGGCTGCGGAGCATCAGTAGATGCGGGCAGGAGATGAAGGAAGTCTCCCTGGAAAGGAGAAAGAATGAAAAGATCTTTGAGCCAGGCCCTGACGATGAAAAGGAATCCAGCTCGCCTGTAAGAGAGGAAGGCGGGCAGGGCGATGCGGAGGATGGTCTGGGGGAGCGCAGGGCGGGCTGTGGCGGGCGTAAGGGCCCTGCCTGGTGCGCGGGGTCCGCCCGCGGGCATGGGGGGGGGGGGTGCCGAGGGCTGGCGACGGCGCGCGCGGGAACGGGCCTACCCCGGACAAAGGCAGCCCCGGGAGGCGTCCGCGAGCGCGTGCTGTCCCCTGGCGGCGAGCCGCTCCCCGCGCCGCGAGCCCGGAGCTGCCTTTGTTTTCCGGTTCCAGCTCCCGCCGGGGTGGGCTGGGAAGTCTGGAAGCCCGGGATCCAGGCCCCCTGCGCGGCCGACCGCGATGCCAGGGCCGTGCGCCGGAGCCAGTTCGATCCCTGGCACTGAAGCTCGCGGCCTGCCCGCCCTCTCAGAGCCTCAGTCTCCCCCAGTGTAAAATGGGGAGAAGGAGGACTCGGACCCACGGGATTGTGGGGGGATTGGCGGTGCTTCTGCTCCAAGTAGCAAGAGATGCTGGTTGAGGCTTTCGGCCCCCCAGCCCCACTCCCCGTGAGAATTTGGGTACCGAGAGGAGGCCGGTGCGTATGAGCGTCTGACACATCCTTTGATTCTGAACTGACCCCGTAGAGCTACCGACTGGGGCTGAGCAGAGAATGAAACCAAGTCTCTGCCTTGGCCGAGCTCGCACACGAGAGAGGGACCCAGTCAGTACATGAACACAAAGTTCGACCTAGAAGAATCCAATTGACCGCGCAGCATCCCGGACTCGCTCTGTCTGTCCCCTCCAGAGGCAGCCTGGTTGAGAGAAAATTAAAGACTCTAAAGGAACAATCCTGGGCTCAAATCCAAATCTTCTTTCTCCCATCTGTATGACTCGGGCATAACCAATCACTTGTCTGTGCCTCAGTTTCCCCCTATATATAATGGGCACAACCCCAACCACCACGGGGCAGTGAGAACTATAAGGAACAAGACCGTAGGATAAAGGGAGGGTAGGCCTACAGGAGGTGGGGAGGATAGCACCCCTGTGATGCGGAAGGAAGGGGCAGCTCTGTCACGGGGTCCACAGAGCCCGGAAGTGGCTATCTGGGGAAGGGCATGCTAAGCAGAGGGAACAGAAGGTGCAAAGTGTTTGGGGAGTGGATAAGACGCGGATACCTGGGGGTGGGGGAGGGGGATATTGGAGAGAATAATACTGGGGGGCAGATGGTGAGTCCCTTGTAGGTCTAGGTAAGTGCTTTGGGTTTTATTCCGAGTGAGATGGAAGCCACTGGAAAGTCCTTGCCAGAGGAAGGCAGGATCTGACTTTAATTTTAAAAGGACCACTTCGGCCCCTAGGAAGCCGGAAGTAGCTGAAATGTCCCAGGCTTTCACAGGGAGGTTGTGGTGTGGGGTGAGCAGGGATCAGGCTGGAGTCTGAGCCATTGCATTGCTGACTGACGGGATGGGGAGCAGGGGAGAGAGAGTCAAGGGTTGAGCCCCAGCACCCGACAGGATGGAGATGGGGGGAGGGATGTGGGAGACACAGTCTGGTCCAGTCTTTGCGCTGCCAGTCTTGGTCTCTCATCAGTCGCCAGGACAGCACCACGGCGGGGCGGGGGGGGGGGGTCCCTAACACCCGTTAAGGATGCAACACTGCAGAGGAGAGGCAATCCCCAGCTTGGAGTGGGAGCTGTGAGCTGAGGCGTGAAGATCAGCCGTGGGGACGTCAGCATCGGCTCTCCCCGCAGCGTTCCCTCCCGCGGGCTCAGTGCTCTGCCTGCCGAGCCTCCGCCAGGCTTCCCCCGCGCCGGGGTGCAGGGACTGGCGCTGCAGGTGAGAAAGCCAAGATGGGAACCTGGACGCGGCCGCCTGACTGTGAACCTCTGAGCTGGGTGGCCTTTCTGGGCAGGCAGAATGGGCCGCCCAGGGCTTGGGTCGCGCACGCCAACCTCCTAAGTCTGAGTGCGGCTCCGGCGAGCCTTCCTCTCAGTGGCCCTGCGGGTGCTGGCTGTGGGGATGTGCTTGTCACGCTGAACTGCTCCAGGTTGACGGGCACCCTCCTCTGTTGCTCAGTAACAGGAAAGGCATTGCCCCACAAATGAGGACCTGACACTTTCTGTGTGGGTGTGCGTGTGCACACATGTGCGCATATGTGTGCACCTGTGCATGTGTACATGTGTGTACGTATGTGCACTAGCGTGCATGTGTGTACGCATGTGGGTCTGCGCATTCATGTGTGGGTGTGAGCATGGGATGGGGAGCATGGAAGGAGAGGGATGTTGCCAGGTGCCTTGCCCACCCCTCAGTACCTGACCCTGCCTGATAGCCACGCTTGTGCCCAGAGGAGGAACTGAGATCAATCCACCCTCCCTCCCCAGATCACGAGCACTTTAGGGCAAAGCCAAGGGGTTCACTCCACACTACTGGGGGGCCTTGTGTGCCTTTGGAGCACAGGTGAGTTGAATGAAGAGATAAAGGGATGGCTTCTTTGTTACGCAGTGCCCTGCGCTCATGTCCCTGAATCTCACACTGACTCTGTGACTGTGACTGCAAGTCTCATTTCACAAGGGAGGAGTCATGCTCAGAGAGGACAATGCTGGGTCTCAGGAAGCAGGGACAGGGGCAGGGGATGGAGGGGGCTGGCTCAGGCCAGAGCAGCCTGCAGACCCTCTTCTCCCTCCATCACCTCTGCTGTGCTGAGTCGGGGAGGAAAGCCTTGTTGGTGTCATCCAGACCAGATCAAGTCCTGGCTAATCTCCGCTCCCTGGGCAGCCTTGCGTCAGTCGCTGCCCTTCTATGTCACGCAGTGTTTTACTCTGCAAAATGGAAGATTATAGTACGTACCCCGGAGGATGGGCTGGAGAACAGGATGAGACCATCAATGCACGGCGTGCCCTGGAATAATGATTGAAACTGATGTCACTGAAGGCTTGCCATGTGCCAAACACCATTCTGAGCTCTTTAGATTTCATATCATTTAAGCATCGCAGAGCCCTCTGAAGTCAATACTGTTATCCTCCTCGTTTTACGGATGGGGAAACTGAGGCTCACAGTAGAGCAGGGGCTGTCACATCCTGGTAAGTGAAACCACATGGCTTAGATGGTGACACCTTGAGTGGCTGTTACTATTATTCCCCACTCTTGAAATTAGCATTCTTTGGGTTGAAGGACGCTAAAGTTTGAGTCCTCTCCCCTCTCCCCTCCTCCACCCCCAGGGAAGGGTCCCAGGGCCCTAAGGGGCTGAGGAGCTGCGGGCTTCATGCAGAGGTCGGGAGCCCCCTCCAGGCTCCGCCAGGCTGCGCAGGTGACCTGGCTGTGGCTACACTGCCCTCCAGTGGCGGGGACGCAGCATCGCCCCTGGTGCAGTGCCTCGGGCTGCCCAGACCACAGCCTCCTCCGGGAACAACGCTGTTCCTTGGATGGAGCCCAGCTGGGTCTCCCGCGTGCTCTAAAATCAATCCGTGTTCATGCATTTTCCGGCGCGAGAACTAAGCAAGTCTTCGAGTAGGAGCTTCTGGAGACAGCACCTGTCCCCCTTTTCTGCGCCTTGTGTCAGTGACATGCTGGTAAAAGTTTAACAAGTGTCTTCCAGGGCATAAAACCGGAATGTGCAGCATTTGCCAGTTTCCCTGGTGCAAATGTTACCAGCACGGCCGTCCCTGAGCGGGAAGCGCTCAGAGGAGACGCATACACTCACGTCCGTCTTTGGCGGCTTTTTGTTTGACCAAAAATGAAATAATGCCTCATACGTTTCTCTTTGACTTGCTGTTTTCACTGAAGGATGGTGGCCATCTCCCCAGGTCATCTGCTCTGTAGTGGGTGCATGGCGATCCCCTGGAGGGATTACCTCAGTTTATTCATCTCCCTGAAACCCCCTCAGGAGCCCTCCTCAACCCTGATCATTCATTGACACACACATCTGGCCTTCTGCAGTTTGCTGGGTCCGTGAGTCGGAGTCCTTGGGGCATGTTCAGAGCCCCCTGTATTGGGAAGGAAGATGCTCTCCCTCGCTCTGTGCCCACCCTGGACCTCTGGATGGAACTGGAGGCGCGTGCCCTGGACTCCGCAGAGTCACAAGCAAGTGGAGACCCTGGTCTGGCTTCCCCAGCAGCCCTGGGGACCAGCAGCCTCCTCTGCCTCCCAGCACCTGTCTGCCTCAGATGCCCCTTACATACGACCCCCATGGGACTTACCGAAACCTCACGCTTTTGGTTTAAATGGACCAACCCGGCCTTTACCCTGGAACCCCACTCGCAGACCCTCATAAAGGCGTCCTGCCTCCCTGTCCACACTCTGCCTCGCCCTCCCCAGGCAGCCCCTCAGATTGTGCCCTGCATTCCTCCAGGTCCTGGAAGAAATGCACTTCTCTATTCCAATTCCTCTTGTCTGTGTTTGAGACCCGCCTCTTTTTCTGACATCCTGTGCCGGTGTTAGCAGTGTTCATTCAACAAGGTCAGACCCCACTCCTCGCCCTGGGGTTTCCTCCTCATGCTTTCCCAGGCCCTGACCCCACCCTACCCCAGGGCTGTAAATTCCCACCTGCCCACATCGTGTTCATATACGGGGTTGTGCCCTCTCTCCCCGCCTCAAGACCCCTCGGCAGTGTCCCTTCACCCATCATGATGGCCCCCTTGGATAAAGTCTTCCTTATCAATTTCAACAAGTGTTATGAGTCATTTTCTTTCTTTTTCTTTTCTTTTTCTTTTTTTAACAATAGCGTGGATTTGGGAGTGAGAGCGGCAGCCTCAGGCTGCACCAGCCTGTCACTGGTTGTGTGACCTTGGACAAGTCCCAAGTCTCTATTTCATTATCTATACAATGTTGCACGGAGAGGGTCTGGCTCGAGCGAGTCACGTGGCCACCACTGGGTGCAAGGCCAGCTGGGGAATGTAGTTCCCAGCTGGGCAGCTCTCTCTCCAGAAACAATGCCACACCTGTAACTCCCAGGTGGGGAGGATGCCTGCATGACGTGTGGAACACGTAGAACCATGCCGGGCCCGGAGCCAGGGCTTAATCAAGGTCACCGTTTATATTCAACCAATATCCACACATTACTTTAAAAATTAAAATGGAACAAAAAAAGTTTATAAGAAAGGTTAATTCTCCCTCCCATCCCCCAGTCCCTTTGCTAAGAAAACCAGTGTCATCAGTTTCTAGTACCTTCTCCCACTACGTGGAGTATGTGCATATGCCCTCAGGTATGTAAAAGTACAAATACATATACTTATCTTTTTTAAAACAATAGTGATGTGCTACGTATTCACTTTGTTTCCACTTAACAATGTATCTTGGTGATTGTTCCAAATTTGCAGCCAGAGAGATCAGCCACATTCTACCAGCGCACCGTCTCCCAGTAAATGATGGGGATGTAATTATTTACGCCGTCTTTCTACTGATGGGAAAAGATGTTTATGTAATTTTTGTCTTTTTCCAACTGGGTCAAAGAAAGACAAATGAACAACCCGAGGGCTGCCGGTATGTGACACTGAGGATGGGGGCCTTGACTTATTTCGGGAAAGGAGTTGCAGGGGGCAGGCCTCTGGCTCTGACAGGGGTGTGCTCAGAGCCTCAGTGGACTTCGCGAGTCCAGACAGGGCCCCTTCGCGAGTCCAGACTGGGCCCCTTCTGCTCTCTTCCCCAGCCAGCTCTTTGGAAAAAGGATCAAGACCTGGGTCACAGGGACACGTTGCAGATGCCACCAAGGCCTTGGGAGGAACCAGGGCCTTGACCAACAGAGTGAGCATGCAGCTTGGAGATGTCAATGAGATCTGAACCTTTTTTTCCCCTTTTTTAATGAATTAAATGAACCCCTCCTGCTTTTTCAGCTTTGACCAGGTCATGGATTTTGGCTGCTGATCTGGCTCTTCCTCACGCAATGTGACTGCTCCCCCACCACAAAACAGCTGGAGAGAGAAAGAGGGCACCTGCAGTGGCCTAGAGCCCCTGGCTGGAGGGGACGGTCCCTGCTCCCTCCAGAGCGCAGCCTTCTCTGGGTGCAGCTTGAAAACGATTCACCGAGTCCCCCCCTTACTTTCCAGCTCCAGTGTCTGTCTGTGGGTTTGCACTGAGCTCACCCAGCACCCCAGCCACCTAAGTAAACAGGGGACGAAACCGGACCGTGTGGTCAGGGCTGCTAAGTGGGGCGTGAATGAAGGGGGCCCAGCTGGAGAGTGCAGGGCAGTGGCAGGGGTGGAAGCCAGGCTCCAGCTTTGCCTGCGGCCAGTTCATTAAGCCCTCTGCACTGCATTTATTTTTCTGCACGCGGACCGACAATGCTAGAACTTAAGACAAGATGAGATCACGACTCCTAGCTCAGCGCCTGGCACTGAGTGCTTCACAAAAACCTCCACTCCTCCTCCTTGGAATGTCATTATCTGGCGTTACTGCGTGTCATCATCATCATCACGGTCACTGTTTCTGTTATTAGCATTAAACGTTTTATTTATTATTAGCATTAAAGGCCTTGAGGCCTGAGCAGGAAGGCGTCTCCTTGAAGCTGCTTTTCTCTGTGCGGCCAGCAGAGGGCGCCATTGTCTGACACAGGGGCCGCCAGCCAGGCGGTACCCACAGGAGAGAGGCAGCTGGGATCAGCTTTCTCCTTTCTCCGCCTGACCTGGGGCCACGGGGGGCGGGCAGGGCGGTGGTCTCTGGGCCCCAGGTTATAACACAGCTCATCACTGCCCACCTCCCCAGCACAGGCGCATCCAAGGAGCCTCTGCCTGGCTTCCCATCTTGGGGAGCTCTGACAAGCCCACCTCCGGACCATTTCTTTCTGTCACCTCTTACCAACATATGTCTCGGGTTTTAATAAAAATCTCCGAGGAGACTGATCAGAGGAGGCCCCGTGGATCTCCCTCCAGGATCTCTAGGCACGGGAGAGTCAGATGGAACTGGGTCTGAATCCCTGGTTCATACTCCCATGCCCTGCGGCCCCTCTGAGCCTCAGTTTCCCCATCTGTAAAAACGGAAAGATTTCCTCTGAGGCCTGGAGGAGCTGGTGTCGCCCCATCCGGGGGCTCAGTCAGCGGGGTGGGTCTGCCTTTCTTCTTCAGACCTTGGAGAATTTTCCCTAAGAGTCCCGGCCAAGAAGGCGCTAGGCTGCTGGTGGCAATGAGAATGGATTCACCTGTCATAGTTTCCCAGAAGCCATCACATTTGTTGGTGTTTAATCCTTACCTGAACTCCATGGAATAAGATACATTTTTATACCCATTTTATAGCCAACGTGTCACGGTGGGGTCATGCACAGGGTGTTTCCTCCGACTGAGGGCGAGTGGCTGTTCAGAGCTGGATGTGTCAATCGGAGTATCCTTGTCTCCAGCCCATTGGCGTGGACTGCTGATGGCCAGTGAACGCTTTCTCTGTCAGGAGCTCAGCTCAGTTCTTTGTAGGAGTCCTTCTATTTAATCCTCACAACAGCCTTGACGGATGGGGATGGTTTCTACATTTGTTTTACAGACAAAGAGATTGAGGTAGATGGAACTGACGAAGGAGCCGGGGTTGGAACGCAGGTTCCCTGACTCCAGACTCAAGCTGGTGACCACCAGCCTCCAAGGACGGAAGCGCAGGAGGGGGAGCCGTGCTCTCAGAAGCCAGGGGTCCGATCCTCACCCCTCCCTCCATGTGACCTTCTGAGCTCCAGCCTCCCCACTTGCAAAGGAGCGAGAACCAGGTTCCCTGCCAACTTGACTGGATTATCCTGAAGCTTATCTGGGAACATAGGTAGGACCTGGCTTCCGAAATGAAATCGGAGAGTGAGGATTCTAGCCGACCACACTCTGGAATTCAGACAAGCCCGGGCCTGTCTGGGAAAGGCCCGGGCAGACCCCCGCTCCAGGGGGTCCATTTAGTGAGATTTTTGGTTGTTCGTGACTGAAGGAGAATGAGGCAGTGGCTTTGCACACCGAGCCTGGGGGAGGCGGTGGCCAGGGTCCCTGGGGTCTGTTTTGAATACTGTCCCCCCAGCCAGCTCAGGCACCTCGGTCTGAGCCTGGTGTACCGAGGGGCTGGGGCTGGAGCTGAGGGACTGCTTGGCCAGGGGGTCCCTGAACCAGACCTCAGCACCCACAGGATCCAGTGCGGGACCGGGGCACAAAGGGACTTAGTGACATGGCTCTGGAGAGGCATCTGAGGCAGAGGACAAGAGGACTGTCACTGAGCTCCTGTGGGACCCTCCAGGGTCCCTGGATGTGGGTGCCTGGCGGGGGTGGGGCTGTATCCTGGACTTATGACAGCTAAGGTGCAGCCACTGTCATGGTCCATCTGGGGAGATCTGAGTGTCAGCTCTGAAGGTCTGTAGCCATGGGTCGACTTGTGTCATTTCCAGGAGTAAATTCAGAGATGGGAGGTAATTTTCTGGCCAGGACTTTGGTCTGTCCCATGTCACTAATGAAGTGTCTTTGCCTGTTGCCAGGTTCTAAATTCAAAGCTTTGCTCCACCTTTGCAGACCAGGCGGTTGGTCTCATCTCTGGGCACAGCATCCCTCACCTGCCGAATGCAGGTAAAGACATCACTCCCAGGGCACTGGTGCTACTTAGTGAGACACGGTGTGATGTGCGTGATGTAGTAGGTGGCGCTCACTCATCTTTTCTTTCCTCCACTCTTTCTTTCCCCTTCCCTCCCTCCCTCTCTCCTTCCCTTCTCTGTCTCTACCCTTTTGTTTCCTTTCTGCATTCATTCAAAATAACCTGTGATGCCCTATGTGGTCATTTGAGGGCCAGAGTTCATTAAGCCAGTTCAGAGCCACCATGACCATGAGCATCCAGCGGGCATCCGGGAACCAGTCGCCTCAGGGCATCGGGTGGACACAGTTCCAACGCAGCCCGCTGCTCCCTTACAAACACAGGATTGGCCAGCCATCTCCCTGGACACATCTGGTTTTCATCAGTGCTCCGTGAAACCATTTTGCCCAGTTTATTTTTTATCACTGCTGCCATGATCATTTGCCCTTTCCTCTCTAATCTTCACATCCCCGTTTCCTGGAGAGGCCGGTGAATATCTGAACATCAGAGAAGTCAGTCTCTGACTGCTGAAGAGGGATGTAGCACGGTGTGTGTTTGCTGGTGGGAGATGGGGAGGGAGACACACAGAATACAATCCACGAGGGACCTGCCCGGGGAAGATGGGAC
This sequence comes from Camelus ferus, assembly GCF_009834535.1. NCBI lineage: Eukaryota > Metazoa > Chordata > Mammalia > Artiodactyla > Camelidae > Camelus > Camelus ferus. Next base: position 4,947,611 of record NC_045717.1, on the reverse strand, counting down.
AGGTGGAAAGAAGAGCGCTTCCATGTTTGCCAAAAGGTGTGCCAGAGATGTTTCCATTCTTTGCTGCCAAAGGATGAGCGGAGAGTGGCTTTCTCTGCAAAGCCCCTTTCCTTTCCAAGAAGGTGGTAAAGTTGCATAGGGGTTTAAATGAAAAGTCAGCTGCCTCTGCCAGGTGAGGCCATGTCTGCAGAAGGATGAGACCTGGAGGACACCAGGGGAAATGAGGGCGCCGGTGGAGGGGCTGGTGTCCACTGAAATGCTGCTAACACTTGATATGATACAACATGTGCAACACATACAAACAATGACATCACGGTGAAGTAAAGAACAGTTTGTCAAGGTCTTTTTTTCATTCCTTTCCTGCCTCCAGCCAGTGAGCCAGCTATTTAAAGAGTACAAGGGATGACAGAGAAAAATGGACAAAGGAGATGAATGACTGGTGCGGAAATCCAGGCTGTCTCTCCATCCATTCAGAGAGGGTGGATCTGAGGTTGTCCTGGGAGGTGGCAGCTCCTGAGAGGAGGAGGAAAAGGGGGCCCCCATGGATGGCAAAACAGAAGGTGGAAGCCGAGTACATGGACTTTTACAGCCAGATGGACTTGGGTTTAAATCCTAGCAACATCATATGCCAGCTGTCAGACACTGGGCAAGGTTTTTAAACTTCAATGTCTCAGTTTTCTCATCTGCAAAATGGGCAAGAAGATTAATGATAATGTAAGTACTCCTAGGCAGTTGTGATATTAAGACAGCGTCCATAGGAGGCACTCCAGAGAGAGGCTTCACCACCACTGCGATTTACAAAGCTGACGACTAGGAGGCTCTTTCTGTTCCTTGCTGTCCACCCCACCACCCCCCTTTCAAAGCCGTCACCAAATCCTGGTAAGACCTCCTTGAAAATACCTTCCCAACCCCTCCCTGCCTTCCACCCGCACTTGCACTGGCTCAGCTCACACGTCATGTCCCCTGACTGGTCCTCCTCCTCCAGTCCCCACTTCCAGTCCACCCCTCACCCCCTCGCCATGTATCCGCAGAGGGCGCCACCACGGAGATCTGACCCACACCCTCCAGTGGTCTCTGTCATCTACTGGACAGGACCCAAGTGTCCCAGCAGGGGAACTGTGTATGTCAGAAATGATTTGATTGAAGTGTCAGAAACTCAGGTCAAACTGGCTTAAGAAGGTAACAAAAAGGGGTAGGGGAGTCAGTTCAGGTGTTCCGAGGCAGCAGATGCCAAGATGGAAATACACATGTAAGAAATTTACGGATGGATACACTTCAGAAGGTCGAAGGGGAGGAGGCAGGCTGATTCAGCTCTGGTCCTGTGAAGGAGAGAAGGAAGGAAGGAGGGTTAGGTAGATTCGTGGACTGCAGTGCAATTTCTAACAAAGTTTTGGCCAGGCCAATAGGGAAGCTTAGAACCAAATCACCAGAGAGAGGGGACTCATAAGAATGGGACATGGGATGACACTAATGCTCTCAGATGCTCAGCCACTGGCTGGAAGCAGCCCCGTGTTGGAGGACAAGGAGGGAAGCTGGCCTGGGAGCAAATGTGGTGGAAGATGCAGAGGTCACACAGCAGCAGGTCTGAGTGGCACGTTTTCATGGTCACCACAGGGAAAGACCTGTAGGTTCACAAAATCCGAAAGTCCAGAATCAGCATGGCTTCAGGCATGGCTATATCAAGGTGTCCAAATGACATCTCCACAATATTTCTCCAATTCGGAGCCTTGCTTTCCTTGGTAAGGGCTCCATTTTCCAACAGGTTCTCTCCATATGGTGTTAAGATAACCATCAACAGCTCCAGTTTTATCTCCTCTTAGTTTCAAATCCAGCCGGAAAGAATCTACCTGTTTCTTTTCCAATTCTTTGAGCAAATGTCCCAGGAATAATAGCTCTGATGGGCTCTGTGCCCATCTCTGAACCAGTCACTGTGGCCACGGGGAGGGCCATGCTCTGACTGTCCAGTCCTCTGGGTTAACCATCACACCTGGAGCTGGAGGAAGACAGCTCCACCCACCACACCTGAGAGTGGGGGAGGGGTGGTTCCCTGAAGAACCTTGGGAAAAAACTGGGGTGCACTTAGCAGGAGAAAGGGAAATGGATGCTGAGTAGAAACAACACAGGTCTCCTCTCCATAGATCATTTTAATTTCTCCTGGAGGCACATCCACTGGTCCTTCAGTTATCTCTTGATGGAGAACAAATCACCCCAAAACTTAGTGACTTAAAGCATAGTAACCTACAACCTCTCGTGGGTCTGTGGGTTCGCTGGGCAGTTCCTCTGCTGGTCTCACCTGGGGATGCTCATTCACCTGGCTCCTCTCGCCCCCTGGGGTCCTCCACCTGCTCGCTCCCTCCACGTGCTGTCCTATCGCTTGGCAGTGGTCCAAGTGAGTCGCAAGGACCGCCCAGAGTGAGGAAGAGGGGGAACAGCCTCCACCTAGAAGGAAGGAGCAGCAAAGAATCCATGTTCAATCCACAAAGATGAAAACGAGACTGGGGAGCGGTCTAGATTTGGCTTAACAGCTGAAGGTCTATGGAGCTTTCCTCTTCCACTTTCCTGGCCAGGGGCACAGCCCTGAACCTCCATCTCAGCCTTTCTCTTTGGAGGTTTGGGTGTGGTGTGACAGCACGAGGGGGCTAGGGTGCTGGGTCTGGACCCGGGGGAACAGGTCACCGAGGCAAGGCATTTGGCCCCCAGCTCACCACTGGACTCTGAGCACTTGGTGGGGAGGACAGTGGGCATCTTCCACCCCAGTGCTGGGCCCAGGAAGCCGCGACGTGTGCAGACATGCAGACCCGTCCTGCCTTCTGTCACTGGTGTGGGTGAAAGCTCCCAGCCCTCTGCTATTTCCCCAACACCCAGTGCAGCACCGGACACATGGCCGGTGCTCAATAAATGTTTGCTGGGCCGATGAGTAAACCCCCTGGAGCCTTATTTTCTTTATCTGAAAAATTGTAGTAACAACAGTAACAGTAACAACTAGCGTGGTCAGGGTGGTAATGCCAAGACCCATCTCTTCTTCACAGCCTGTGAGGCCCTGCAGGATCAGGACACAGATCGTGGACCTCTCCAGCCTCGTCCCACACCAAGTCCCATGGCCCTCTCTGCACTCCAGCCACCTGAGCCCTGTTCCAGTTTCTCAGACTCACCTGTCTCCTTTCCTCAGGACCTTTGCACATGCTGCGCTCTGTGCCAGATGCTCTTCCCTCTCCCTCCTCACTTAGTTAACTGCTGGCTGTCTCCAATATTCCAGTCCCACTAGCACTTCTTGGGATAAGCCTCTCCTGATCTTCTTGACCAGGCTGGGTCCTCCTGTTGTATGATTTCAGAGGGCTGTGTGACTTTTCTCCCTGGCTGTTCTGATTCAAATGCCAATCTTATCCAGAAGCACCCTCCCAGACACACCCAGAAATAATGGTTACCCAAATATTGTGGCCAGGTCAAGTGGACACATCTCATTGACCATCACAGAGGTGGGAGCTACAATTTGCATATTTACTGTTTGGTTAATATCAGGCTCTCCAGCCTCAGTTTTCTGAGACTAGCAATGAGTCTGATTCTTTCCATAGTATAAATCCAGAGCATGGTCCAGCATCTGGCACCTAATAAGTGCATGATACGTGCTGGGACTGGGTGGGTCGAGGGCTGGGTCAAGAGATAATGGCCTGGTGCGGTGCCTTGTGCCAGGAGGCATTCAATGAATTGTCAGTCCTCTCAGCCAGTATTAGTATCTGTTTGTTTAAGTGAGTGAATGATCGAATGAGTTGGTGAATGGTGGGCTGGCACTAGTCTATTGCATTAATTTGTGGGAGAAGACTGAAAGAGAAATTCAATTACAAATCAAATGTCAGAAAAAATTAAGCAAATCACTGCAACAGTTCCCCAGCGGTTCTTTTCATTATTCTTAAAATAGAATTTCTGCTGATGGGTTGGGGGGTGGGAAATAAATGAAAAAGCCACATCAGTGAAGAACAGTGACCCCAAGAGCTGACATCCCAGAACAGTCCAGGGCCATCAGTGACTTCATGATGGTCTGTCCTTGCTGCCACCACCACGCAAAGCTGGCAGAACTCCCTTCAAGCCATTCTGATCCCTGGGAGCCAAAAATTCACCAACGTCCTGTCTGCAGTTGACCTTCGTTCCTGTGCATTCTTAGGGAAGTACTTTTGAAACCCAACTCAGATGCTGCACAAGGACAGGAGGGTGAGTCTGGAAGTAAGTGCTCCCCCACACCCCTTCCCCATCATCACAGCTGCCAACCAGCAGGGGCCTCTGCAGGGCCCGCGCCCACACCAGAAACCGCCAATGGGCCAGGCTGGGACTTGGACCCTTACTCTATCATGTGAGAGGTGGAAGGGGCCCTTAGGAGCCTCCAGTCTGCTCCCTTTGGGCAGACCAGGAAGCTGAGGCCCAGAGAGGGAAACTGGACGCCCAAGGTCACACAGCCATTTAGGTCATCCATGTCGTGCCAAGTTATGTGGAACCTGAGCAAATGAAAACATCCGTAAAACCGATTTTATTGTAAAATTTAGTATTTTGGTCATATAATCTTTGCATTAACTTTGACGTTGGGAATATATTGCATTAAAATATTGCTTATCTTGATTACTGAGTTTTTTTGATATCCCTTTAAAATCCACTCCCAAGGCAAGTGCCTCACCCCAGGGAGGGAGTCAGGGTAGAGAGTCAGGATGGCATCCTGGACCTGTATTCCCTGCTGGGAAGTGCACTGCCCTTCCTCAGACGGGCAGCACACATCTGGATCCCAGTCCGGCCTCCAGCATCAGCCCCATCAGCCCCGCTTGGGTGACCATGGGCAGGTCACTGAACGTCTATGAATTTCAATTTTCTCCTCTAAAAATTTGGCAGCCCCCATTAGTTTTGTTAATTATTATTTTTTTAATTGAAGTATAGTCAGTTTGCAATGTTGTGTCAATTTCTGGTATGTATCATAATGTTTCAGTCATACATATACATGCATATATTCCTTTTCATATTTTTTCATTGTAGGTTGCTACAAGATACTGAATATAGTCCCCTGTGCTATGCAGAAGAAACTTGCTGTTTATCTATTTTAAATATAGTAGTTAGTATTTGCAAATCTCGAATTCCCAATTTATCCCTTCCTACCCCGTTCCCCTCCTGGTAACCATAAGTTTGTTCTCTATGTCTGTGAGTCTGTTTTTGTTTTGTAAATAAGTTCATTTGTGTCTTTCTTTCTTTTTTCTGTTTTAGATTCCACATGAGTGATCCTTATTTAACTGAGATTTTTTCCAAGGGTCTGCCCTGTGCCTGGGGATAGGGGCCTGAGTCAACATTATCATCTTCTCTTTTTCCTTTGGAAACAAGTCAATAGCTATTTGATGCTTAATATCCCAGAGGCCAGCCTGGATGCTCTCAGTCTCTTCGGCAACTGGTGGTTCTAGTCCGAGTAGGCTGCCCCCGTTCTGCTCAGAACCCTCCAGAAACCTGACCTCTGCCTCTCCCATCCTCCCCTCCCTTCCAGCCGCATTCCCCGACTCCTGGGCGTGAGATAAGACCGCTGTCTCCTGCTCCGTTCTCCTCTGTCTGGCCCAGCAGAGCTAGTGTGTATGATTTGAGTTTTCTATATTTATAGCGACGGGGGTGGGAGACCCCGGCAGGGGGTTGGGTGGCGGGTCCTGAGCTTCTGGGTCTGTGGAAGCCGCTGGCCACTGGGGGGATTTAAGTCTCTGCCCCGCTGGTTGTAATTCTGGAGCTGCTGGGGGTCGGGTCCCTCTGGCTGCGATGACAGGCCTTCAGCAGGCACTGTAATTGTAGTTAAAACCACCCATTTTCCTCCTGGCAAGCTGTAGTTAAAGAGGTGCTAGCGGGCAGCCTGCTTGTCTGCAGTGAGGCTGATCAAAGGGCTGAAGGCATCTGTTTTGTCTCTGTTTTCTTTCACCACCCCCATCCCCGCCCCCGTCCTTTGAAAAAAAAATAGTTAAAAAGTAATTTATGAAAATGAATACCTGTCCTTCTCCGGAGGCTAAAAGGCAGCCGCATATTAGAGATATTAAATGTGAGCTGGGCGTTTTTTTTACACTTTGGTCAGTTTTATAATGAGAAAATTGGAGCCTGAGAATGCTCCTGACATATCTGCTCCCGTTAAAACGTCTCGGCTGGGTTTTTATATTACCAGGTCCGACTTTACACCCTGAGGATTTCCTGAAGAAGATGAAACTCTCCGACCTCCCGTCCAGGACTGGCCGTAGTGTCCTGACTGGTCCACACCCGACTGCGGGCCTCCCAACCCACCTCTCTCCATTTGCCTGGAACTCAATGTAGAGGTTGTGCTGTGCAAGGTGGTCCAGGACTCCAGCCTCCACCTCTTCTAAGGGCCCTGCAGTTTCGGAACTTTCTCCTCATGTGACTGCCCCCCAAAAACTTTTTCAAGGAAGCAATCCACCCACCCCATCCTCACACACTTTTCACTCAGTTTACACACGAGAAGGAAATACCTAGAGAAGAGCAGGGACCCAGAACCCGCTGGGGACTCTGAGGATGTGGTGCACGTTTGAGGAAACCTTAAGAGAATAATTCATTAAAACACACACACACACACACACACACACACACACACACACAAACGCACAACACATGTGACGCCTCTAAGCCATGCTGAAGTTGGGAGAAGCCTCGCTCAGCCACGCTCCACTCTGCATGTAGACTTGGTGGGGAAGCGTCAGCTCCACGTGTCATTCTCATGGTCATTTACACATGAAAGCGTCACCATGCTGGTCCAGGAGGTGAGACCAGAGGGAGGTCTGGGTCCACCTGGCACCGTGCTAGGAGGGCTCACAACGTAGCTTCGAAGTTCCCCATCTTGCATCTCTTTCACATCCCCGTGTGGCAAGATGTTGCGAAGCCCTCCATAGGCACCCGATAAGGACCAGCCGTGCCCTGTTGGATTTCCTGCCTGCCACCTTTAAGGGGTAATTCTCCACCCTCCTTGCCTCTCTCTTGGCTTCTGAGTCCTTCTGGGAACTCAGAATAAGAGAATCTCTGCACCTGTGTACAGAGAATTTATCGTTTTCAGGGTATTTTCATAGCCCTGTTGCCACAGAGTCTCCACCATGGTCCGCCATAAAAGAGGTGTTATTGTTCCCATTTTACAGATGGGGATAATCAAGGCTCCAAGGGAGGAAGGGGCCTCTCAAGGTTACAGGGATAGTAAATTGTGGGAACCATGTCTGAAATACTCCAAAAGAAACCTCCCCACCACAGCCAGCCTCACCATGGCCAGTGAAACAACCCAGGCAGATCCAGGCTGGAAACTGCCCTTGACATTGAGCAGGTCATGTTTCTGCCCATCTCAGGGGTTGGAGAGGCCACAGGCATCAGGAGCCTGGTAATGTGAAGGCACTCGTGCCCTCGCCTTGATGAGATTTGGCTCAAGGGGCAAAGCTTGCCTGTTGTCAGTTACTCCAGGGCCTGCTTGGGCCCTTTGATTTTTCCCTTCCCTCCCCAGGGTCTGAGTGCAGCCTTGGAAAGTAGAACAAATTGTTCAGGCCTGTGGGCATGGAGATGCCCAGACTCTGACTCCTTCCTGACTTCAGGCTTGCTCTCTCCCAGCAAGCTTGGCGGCTCATTAGCATAATTCAGCTGCCTATTTGTAGGGGCCATGTGAACATTCCTTCTGGTGCCCAAACACCCCGAGGAAAGGAAGACTGTGCTGTCCCCACCGTTCAGTAATTCCGTTACATACGCCAGGACGCCACCGCTCCGTGCGGTATGGCCGAGCCAGTGGAAGTACTTTCTTCAAATGGGCTTTCATTCTCTTCCAGAATGAACTCCCTGGGGTGTCAGCCTTCTGTTCATTAGACTCCGGGCCTCTGCGTAGGAATGTTGAGCTGGATTGAATGGAGACAACCTCCCTGCCTGACACGCAACCCTGACCGGGGTGGGGGGGGGAGTCTGGGCCACCTCCCCCGCCCCTTCTCAGCGTCTCTGCGGGAACTTGCAGGTGAGTGAGATGTTCAAGGACAGTTCTGAGCCACAGCCAGTCTTCTCTGCGATGGGAGGAAGAAACTGAACACCTGCTACGTGCCAAGCACTGCCCTAAGCCCTTTGCAGAGTAACAATTACATGATACACGATGTAGTTAGTGCTTACCATGGACCAGATCTTGAGGCAGATATTTTCCATGTATCATACCTCATTCAAGCTTCAGAATTACCCTGAGATCCATACTACTGCTGTCCACAGTGTTTTGGGTGAGGTTACAGAGAGAGAAGTAACTTTCCCAGGATCACAGTTAACAAGCAGTGAGGCAGACATGCACGCCTAGGTATGTGTGACTCAAAATCCTAGTCTGCAAACCAACTATACAACATCAACTAAGGTGATCTTCATCACAACCCAGGAGGACGGGGTTGCTAATTCCATTTGATACATGAGAAGATGATGAAGGCACAGAAAAGGTGTGTGACGCGGGTATCTCTCCTGAGCTCCCGTGTCTGCTGGGTGGAAAGGATGTGATTTGATCTTATGAAACCTAACCTGAAAGCAACATACTCAAAAACTAGGCTCTAAAGCCCCACCAGATCCTCAGACATCTCATTCCCTTGAGGCCAGATGCCCTTTGCCTGAGCTAAGCGGCAAGCTTCTATTTATCTCTCAAGACCCAGTTCAAATGTCCCCTCTTCAGGAGAGATTTGCCTAATTATTCCAAGTATATTAGTGCCTCCTTCTCTGTGCACTGAGATAACCAAGTCTGTATACCCAATGGTCACTTTTTATTTGTATCTGTCTCTCAGTAAACAGTAGCTTCTTAATGATGGAGCCCAAATCTTGTTTATCTGCATATCCTTCAACTTGGCACAGCATAGACACCAGAGTAGTAATGGAGTGTAGTGATTAGCTATTTCTTTCAGCAACCTTGGGATCTTCAAATGTATCCCTGGATGTGTTGCCCCCACGTCACGTATTTAATACAGACAGATCAGTGTTTTCAAATTGAGAGTGAGCATCACATATGAAGTTTAAAAAATATATAGATACTGGGGTGCATGCATTGTTTTGAATCAGTGTTTGTGTTTGTTTGGGGTAAATACCCAGGGTGGAATGGCTGGGTCATATGTTAATTCTATTGGTACAGCCACTGTGGAAAACAGTATAGACATTTCTCAAAAAATAACTTAAGCTACTTTTGGAGAGGTTTCTGTCACTTGCAAATGTTAGTGTGGAGATGTGTTTACACACATCATGTGGTGTGTATGCATTTTAACGAATGACAGGGTTACACAATACTTTTCATCCAAAAAGATAAGTTAATCAGTGTGAAATACTGCTCATACCCTGCCCCAGTGGCATAAGATCCTACAGCACTTAGCTCACGCCTTCCCTCTGTGTGTCCATGTCCTGGGCAGGGAGGTCCTCTGGCCTGACATGCTCGATGTATGTGCCCAAAACTGATGCAAGAAGTGTGGGGATGAAGGATTTCTCAGCCATCACAGTCATGTGGAAGCCAGTTTTCTGATGACAGAGTTCTTGGAGGCGGATGGAATCCTGCTTCTTCAAACAGAAAACTGAAGGGAAAATTGAGGGCCACTGGCACAGAATCAGATGGACAGAGGTCATCTTTGAAGCTGTGGATACACAAAGACATTCTGTATTGTTATTTTGGGGGACTGAAGGGGTTTTTGAGGGGAGCCTTGACCCTTCCTGCTCTCCCTTACTCACTGACTTCACACCCAGTAAGATCAACCAAGTATGTAATAAGTTGTTTTGTAATATTGTTTGTCCAGTAAAGTTAGTTGTTGGTGTCTTTCCAGGAAATATTATGAGCTCACTCTTGGCCCACCCACTCTCCTTCAAAACAATCTCCTGCTCCATGTTTCTCCCTAACCTTGTGTCCACTTGTCTACTGCAATGAATGCAGCTACATCAGTTTTTAAATCATCAGCTAAGCTTCTGCTACCCACCAGGCCTGTGCTGGCTTCCGTGGTCCCAACACGGATCAGAAGTGGCTCCTGACCTTCAGGAGGTTGTAACCTCTACTGAGAAATAGATAAGGAAATAGACAGGGCTTTGTCTTGTCTTTGACAAAAGAACCAATAAAGGGTAGTCCAGGCACAGAGGAGGGTCTACTATCATTAGCAGCAGGTCAGGAGCGTTCATAGAACATGGCAGCTTTGATGTAGGCTTTGACGTATGTGTAGGAGTTTACCAAACAGCAAGAGAAGAAGAGGATCCCAAGGCTGCATTCAAATATTTTCCAATTCAGATTCAAAAATTATGTCCCCCAAACATGTACCTCGCAGTAAAGGGTCTTTTTTTTCCTTACAAAAAATTGTGGAGGAGGGGAGAATTTATATCTCACTTGGAGATTTGTCTGGGGCCTTATCCTAACCTGCACAAACTGCCTCCTGAGGGAAAGAGAATCTGGTAAAATATCTAATGTCTAAAAGCCACAAAAATATACAGAGCAGGAGCTAAGTCTGACGTATAAATGTATTAAATAAATGCATTCACAGCTCAATTTCCTCAGCCTCTGACTGCCAATAATTTATTCAGACAGCTTCAGCGGAAACAATTTCTTACTTGGTATAATAATCTGGAAAGGTGTGTTCAAATTTTCTTCATTCTATAGGGCTTTGTCCGTTTCTTGCCAAGAAAGCATTACATCCCTGGGCCTCTGGCCTCTCTGAGCTGAGGTGGGTGGGGGATGGACCAGTCCTCTCTGGCAGGAGAATCAAATGATTTTTATGCTTCTAGGTGCCTTCCTCCAATTCAATTTTGACCCATTGGTTTTTTAATAGCATGTTGGTTAGTCTCCATGCTGTCTTTTTTTTTTTTTTTTTTTTTCTCATTTGTTTTTTTGTGGTTGATTTCTAGTTTCATGCCACTGTGGTCAGAGAAGATGCTTGAAATAATTTCTGTCCTCTTACAATTCAGTTTTAATTGATGTACCCGGTGCCTTTGAATTTATGTAAAGTTTTCATCAGCATTTACAGTGACCCAGGGAGATGGGCTTGTGATTCACCCTCTTTTATAGGTTAGAGTCTGAAGCCCCGAAAGTGAGAAAGAAAGAACAGCGAGAAGAAGGGCAGAGGAAAAGGAAGACGTAATGGGCACCTACTTTTGAAGGTACTTTTCACTTGTGAGATCTAATTTAAGTCTTGCAAACAATCCTAAGAGGGAGGTATTATGGGCCCATTTTACAGCTGAGAAACTGGGACTCAGGTGAAATAACCCTCAGAGAATGCCAAGGCCTCCCTGTGGCCTGAGGTCCCTCGCCAAGGCCCTCTTAATTGAAATCAAACCCCAAGGCTCTTTGACACCATCTCTGTCCCTCTGAAAGGTGGTCCTGGGGACCTGCTACGTGCCTGTCAGTCAGGGGGTATGAAGAAAGGTGAGATCCCAGCCTCTTGGCTGAGAAGTTCATCAGAATCCGGGAGAGGCCTCCTTCCCCGAGCACCCAAGGAGGCCTCTCTCCAGCCCGTCAAAGGGGAGGAGATCTTGTAAGCAGACTAAGCCTCCGGCAGGAAGGCTCAGCCCGCTGAGCTCTTCCATTCCCAGAACAAAGCGCTCACCCGCGGCTCCAGCAGCACTTGACCTCCGGGGTCAAGTGAACTTGTGAAGTTTCCAAGGCAAATCGGGCTGAAAAAGGGCCCACTTTGATTCAGGGGGTTAGGCGAAGCGCTGGAACACCATCGCCTGCCTTCCCTCCTCGTTCTCCAAAACAACAACTTCCAGCAGCCTCCATCCTGAGGATAATCCTCTTAGTAACTAATCACAGAAAATAAAAGGTGGCATTTGGTTATAGAACCAATTAGGATTCGTCATTCAGGGTAACAGAGGCCCCACAAACCATCCCGCAGACCCCTGCTTCTTCCTCTAGTCAACAGATGCTCCCTAAATCCTGTGTATATAACCCTGGCCAAGGGCTTTCTGGTCCAGATACTCATTCATTCCTCACCACTGACGAGCAAATGAAGAGGGCTTCCCTCACAGGGCAGACCAGGAAACGAGCTGAGAAAGATGATCAGGTTTCCCTGGTAACCTGGTAAAGGCAGAGTTGGGGTTTGACTTCAGGCCTCTCTATTGCCAAAGCGCACGTGTTTGCCTTTTTCCTTCAGCTCTCTTGAGGTATGACTTCCAGATAATCCTTACGCACTGTTAAGATGTACAATGTGAAGTGTTGATATACGAACACATTGTGAAATGATGTCCCCTTTCCCTCACCCGCCATAAATCCTTTTTTTGTGAGTGGTGAGAACATTTAAGAGCTACTCTCTAAGCAAATTTCAAGTATACAATACGTCGTTATTAACTCTAGTCACCATACTGTCCATCAGATCTTCAGAATTTAATCATCTTATACTTGAAAGTTCATACCCTTTGGCCAAACCCTCCCCCTCCATTTCCTCCACCCCTCCAGCTCCAGGTAACCACCATTCTGCTCTTTGCTTCTATGAGTTCGACTTTATCAGATTCCACATTTAAATGAGATGGTGCCAGTATTTATTTGTCTTTCTGTATCTAAGACCATGCTTTTTCTACTGATCCCCATCAGTTTCTTTAAAGCTCCAGCCAGATTTTTTTAAATTATAAAAAATTTTTAATTAAAAATGTGAAAGTAAAGATCCCATTATCCCAATACATGATTTCTTTTCATTTGCTCTGTCTCAGACAGAGCACTGGTTGAATAATTGAATGGAAAGGTGATGGATGGATGAATGGATGAGGATGGATGGATGGATGGAAGGATGGATGATGGATGGATGGGTGGGTGGATGGATGGATGGATGAGGATGGATGATGGATGGATGGGTGAACAGACAGATGGATGGATGGATGGGTGTATGGATGGGTGGATGAGTGGATGGATGAGGATGGATGAGAATGGGTGAGAATGGAAGAATGGGCTAATTAATGATTTTTCTTTACTTTACATCCAGGACTTCTGTTTTAACCTACCTCTCACTTGAGCCATATATTACATACACACTTCATATCCCCCAGCACCCACCTCAGTTATCTCTCTACTAGACTGATAATAAATCAGGATTGAGGAGGCCATCTTCCCAGTGTCCTGGACCACAACATGCCTGAGGTTAGAAAGGAGGGCTGAGAACAGCATTGTCCTGAGTCAGGGCCTACTCAGAACAGCTTGGCTGCGTAACTTCTTATGTGGGAGAATAGAGTAGGCAGCTAAAGCTGGTTGAGAAGGCTCCCAGGAAGGTGGCTGTTCCCAGTGCTGTAGATCTGGGCCAGCAAAGAGGTGCAAGCCGGCTCCCACCCCCTCTTAGAGACCATGCATTAGGAGAACCTGTGAATCCTATACAGTCAGCCCAGGCATTCACAGCCAGCCTCCCATCAGTTTAAGACTGGCTCCAGGAGCAGCGTAGATGGGTATAGAGGGAAGAGCACTGGTTTAGGAGTCAAGCAAAGACTTCCATTGTGCCTCTGATCCTGGGAAAATCTCTTAGCCTTGCTGAGTCTCATCTATAAATGGAGACTAGAGATAATACCTACAGTAGGGCTGTTGGGCTTGGAGGCTGGGGTAGGGCGAGGGCTGCATTGCAGAGGATGGGCAAGTGCCTGGCACAGAGCTGGGAAAATACTAGGTAGGTGCTTAATAGTTGTTAGCCCATCCATCCTTGTATCTCTGGTCTTTGTGGCTGACTTCTGGAAAACAGAAATGGGACTAGCTCTTTGTGTAGCTACAGTCCAAATTTTCTATCTTCTGACACACTGGAATGGAAATTCGATGAGTTTAGTCTCGGTGTGTGTTTCATTTACTGGATCCTGCTTTGGCTAAACCTGGGGTCTCTCAGTGGAGACAGTTGGAAAGGCCCTGAGCTACAATCTGTTGAGAATATGATTCTGAATTCGCTCCCATTTCCCACAGTGATGCAGAAAGCTGATTTTCTTCCTCCTGCTCCACTGACTCGGCAAGGACGTGATCCTCTTAGCCAACAGCCCCAGCCAGGAAAGGGGAGTATTCCATGCTCCCCATCTGCAGTGTGTCATGAAAAGGAAAGGAAAAATAAAGAAAGCTTTAACAACTTGCCATATTGTATGCTTTGGAAGAGCCTGGTAAACTTTCTAGCAAATTGCTTCTAATTATAGGAAACCTGCCTTTGGCTGCAGGGAATGCTCGCCAGCATCATTCTAGTTTTCCGTTCTTGGCAGAAGCAGACGTTTCTCCCATTATTATTTCAGTTGGCTGGAGAGATTGACAACACATTTATCAAACGGGGCACAGAGCTGCCCCCGCAGAATAGTGCCCTAGAGAAGGCAGCCCTGGGGAGCCCAGCAAAAGAGGCCAACAGTTGACACGGTCCTGATGCAGTTTCCAGAACCCGCGTCAGCCCATCTGTAATGATACTCTGTCCTATAATCAATTTCTTTTTAAGAAGTTACAAAACGCATACGTGCTTATTTTCTTAAAATCTACAGAAGGAAGTATAGCAAAATATCAAATTTCCACGTCCTCCCTTCCCCAAGCCCGTATCCCTCCCCAGGAAGGGTCACCATTCCACTGCTTTTTTTCTGACCCTGCTCATGCCTTTTGAGCGTCTTCTGCTCAGTTGTTCCATTTGGGTACAACATCTGGTCCCATTCACCCGGGACCTTTTCACATACTTCTCTTTATCTCTCTCTTTGAAATGTGTTCGTAGTTTAAATATTTTTTTTTATAAATTGGGTTATGCATTTAGCTCTACAACTTGCTTTCTTCACTTAACAGTAAATTCATATTGGAGATCGTCCTTGACAGTATCTGTAGATGGACTTCATTCATTAAGGTCTGATAGTCTGCAGTAGTACAGTCCAGTAGAAATACAGTGCTGGTCACACGTGTCATTTTACATTTGCTAGTAGCCAACTTAAATTCAAAAGAAACAGGGGAAGTTCATTTTAACGTCCCACACGTCATCAACCTTTGTCTGCAAAGGTCATACCTACGGTGATGTTATGGCATCGTGGGAATCTTAGAAGTGTCTGGCTCTTATTTCTGGGAGTGCCCAAGGGGTGACTCACGTGTCAGATACAGTCACTCGGTAACATTCCTTCCCTTCTTTCTCTCTCGTCTCTGTTCCCACCACTGCCCATCCACCATCTAAAACTGCCTAGTAGAATCTCCCCGTGGCTCTTGGGTTTCAGGAGAGCATGAATGTTCATGCCAGGGAGGTCATCCTTGAGGTGCTGGTGGTTTCTGGGCAGAGGTGTGGGGCACCCTTTGGCAACACCCCAACACATGTTGTCAGCTAGATTCCAGAGCAGTTCTGCTGGAGGCCAGAGGTGCACAGAATATTTCTGGAACCATTCTTTTGGTTTATTTCTTTTATGATCTTCTTCCCAAAGGTCTCCAAGCCAGTCTGGAGAACCCTGGGGGAGGCGGACACTGCTTTATCCTTACCCACCCTATTCTCCTGGTCCATCTCCTAACAAAAATACTCATTTCTCAGTTTTCCCACAGCTCCCCCACACATGAATAGGTGTGAGTAGTTACTTGGAAGTGGGTCAGGAGCAGAGCAGCTGTGGAGAAGAGAAAATAGTTAGTCTGGACCCCAGCTAAAACAGCCAAAAATTCTATGACTCCTTCATTCACTCACTTATTCATTCATCCATTTCACAAAGATTGAGCTTCTATCCTGCCCCAGGTCTTTTTTTTTTGGATTCACAGAATGTCTGATTCCTGCTTTGAAAGAGTTTACAGTCTTATAGAGGAGACAGACAGGCAGGTCAGCCCACACAACACATGTGGAAAGTATCTGGCTAATAGTTAAACACACAAAAAATTGGGCAACCAGGGTTTTATCTGGGGACAGAAGGAAGCCAGCCTTGACTGGGAGAGTGGATAGTGGTTAGCCAGGGAAGACAGCCATCATGTGGACTGTGCAAGATTAGTAGGAGTTTGCCAGGGGGGACAAAGGAGAGAAGAGCACTCTAGGCAGAGGGGACAGTGAGTGAAAGCACAGAGTGGGCAGGCAGAGGGGACAGTTTGTGAAGCCATCAGGGTGTGATAATGTGGAGTATGGGGTAAAGTGGAGGAACTTCTGCTGAAGAATCAGAAGAACCAGCCCAACTAAATCCTTTCTAGCCATCAGACCAGATCCAAAACATGTCAGAAAGAAAAGAAAAGAAAAGAAAAGAAAGAAAGAAAGAAAGAAAGAAAGAAAGAAAGAAAGAAAGAAAGGAAGGAAGGAAGGAAGGAAGGAAGGAAGGAAGGAAGGAAGGATGAAAGAAAGAAAGAAAGAAAGAAAAAGAAAGAAAGAAAGAAAGAAAGAAAGAAAGAAAGAAAGAAAGAAAGAAAGAAAGAAAGAAAGAAAGAAAGAAATTTACCCTCTTCTCTCCAAAGCCTGCTCTCCACCAAGTGCTGCTGTAATGATTCCACGCCCTCTCTGCCATCTGAGAAACTTGATCATCCTGATTCTTCCCTCTCCCTCAATGCCATGTTTAAAGCCCTCCTCGAAGACCCTGCAATCCAGCATCTTACGTACATCCCAACTGCTGCCCTCCTCATCTACATGTCTTCACCTTTCACGGGGGTGGGGCAGCAGCACCACTTGTCATTGTGTTGTACCTCTTGTCACAGAGCTGTCCACTGGTTGGGAATTTTCCTCAAGATTAAGGATTTTAAAAATCTTTTCAAAGATCTGTTAATAAATTAACTTCCTAGAATTATCTCCACTTTACTCACCTCATCACCCAGCCTTAGCAAGCCACCCCCTTTCCTAAGCCCTTCAGAGCTTTCATAGCCCCATGCCTACACCAGCTGGTTCTTTCTGCCTGGAACTTTTATTCACCTGGGAAACCTGGCGAATTTCTTCTTATTTTTTTTTTAGGACTTAGCTCACAGAGAGCTTCTGCTTTGTCTATCCTAACCCATCCCTCCTAACCAACTAATATAAAATAGTTGGTTCTCCATCTGTGTTTTCAAACATTATTGTTCTTTCTCCAATCCTTAATATACTATACCATGTTTCCATGATGGCTGGTGCACTCTCCACATAGGCTCAAGTCCCCAAATGGCAGAGTCTTACAATTCACATGTAATGAAAAGTATTGAAACTCTTTGTTGAGCTCCCCCATGGAAATGGCAAAGAGGAGGATGGATTCTTAATAGCATATACGTTAGAAATTCTCTCCCAATGGTTGGCTCTCCCAATATCCTTCTCAGTCAGCAGTTGTTCCTAAAACCTACTCACTCCTTTCTCTCTCTCAAATTCTAACTCCTGACATCTAACTTACATGTTTATTTCTGCCTCCTTCATCACAGCCACCGAGCTGCATGACATCAAGGGCCCTGTTCCTGCAATAGTCTTTGGAGTGTTGCTTCCAACGATGCTACTTTCATAGAATACCGTGTGGATGGTGCTCCCTGGAGTTTGGCAGAAAGTAGATCTGTTCCCTAACCTGCTCTCAGCTCTGCTTCATATAGATCAGCTTAATATCTCTGGCTCATTTTCCTTCCTCTACACTCTCCCTTAACCAATCTTTGGATGCTGACTCAACGAGCAAGGATCTTTCCTGCGACAGCTGTGGGAGAAGGCAGAAGATCACGAACACTCATGCAATAATTACTCTTCCTGTTACGTCTGTTTCCAAGTCAGTCTTCCTCAGCAGATGGGGGGTTCCTTTTGGTCACGAGCTGTATTTTATTTAGCTTGGAGCCTACCACAGGTTCCAGAACATGTAGAGTCTCAACTGTGGAATCAAAGACTTTTAAAGTGGAAAACATACATACACGCATTAAATGGCTGGTGACTTCCCAAAATAAAAATAGCATTGCACTCCTCGCCCCCAGATATCTACCTTACTTTCTTTGGAGGGTTCACTTCTTTTAGTTCTGGGCTCTCAAAATATAGTTTGCATCAAACAAAATCTTCAAGCACAAAAATTACCCTTACTTCATTCAGTACATCTGGTTTGTTCTTTCTTTCTTTCATTATTATTGGTCTCAGATATAAAGCTGGTCACGAGCAACTGAACTGACTTCACTACCTTATCAGTTTTGTTCCGTGGTTTGAAAACCACAGCCCGAATTTATCTTGCGAGGGACCCTTTTTCCATCCACTCTTCAGCATTCCATCTGGGTGTTCCCCACATCAGTGGTGGGATGTGTCTCACCTTACTGCTGGTTACCTATAGCCACTCCTCAATATCATCTCCTCTTGAGGAAGATCTCCCCTCCCCATGGCTGCTGTGAAGTAAATGTGGGGCTTCTTAGGAAGAGCAGGTATCTGGCTCCCTATGTCTCAAAAAGCACGGGTCATGTTGGGCCTGAGGTCACCACTGACAGCCCTTGTGTTCTTCCTCCCCAAGGGTTTTAGGCCTCCTTTCTATATTTGCCAAATTGTTCAAAGAATAACCGTGTCTTCAACGATGTCCTTGTCCATGTGTACAGACGTATGTGGGAATGCATCCCCTCCACGTGCACACACGTGGCTCCATGAACAAACAGGAATCCTTGGAGAAAACAGAGCCCCAAGTCATAGAGAGGAAGAGAAAATGTTTCCTAACCACCAAATAATTTGTACAAAGCCTCTTTCTCCAAGCAGTAAGTATTTTATGTTATTATTTTGAGTGGTGTTTAATTACTTGTTTTCATGCGTCTACCCTCATCCCGTTTCCAAGTTGTGCCCTTTGAGGTCTGCCAGGAATAGGGAAGGAGCCAGCTGTACCCTTCTTCATGACCCTTTTCAGGTGCCAAAGGTGATTTGAATTGACCATTCTGGGAAAAACTGGATTCCATTCCTGGCCTTGGTTTCTGGCTGTCGGTACAGATGGGATGGCTCTCTCCATTCCAGACACACTGGGGAGGTAAGAAGGCTTTGCTGGGGGTTGAGATGGAACCCAGGGCAGAGAGGGAAGCAGGGATGCATCTGTGGTGTCCTGGAGTTGCGGGCCTGGGTTCCCCAGATGCCCCAGATGTGCGGGGCACGTGATGATGTGAGCGGGCTCAGTAGCCAGAACCGAGCATCTGCCCAGGAGGGAACGTTCTCCACCACACAGCTCTGCTGGACCCATCACAAAGAAGAGGGAAAAAAAAATCGACAGCCATAGTAACAGCAGACCTGGCCCAAGCCACTGACTTAGGCAAGCCAAGCCCCCTGTGAGAACCTCAGTCTCTTGGTCCATAAAATAAAGACCACACCCCACGGCTGCAAAGCTGTGTGTGTGCGACCCACATGGGATGAGAACATATTCTGAATATGGCCCGGTTCCCTGTGGGTGCTGTGATTCTGAAAAAGAATTGTAGTCGTAATTGAACAGAAGACCCATGTGATCCAATTACACCCCACAATCGAGAGAAAAGAGCTAACATTAACATGCAGGCATGCAGCTGGGTATCCACGAGCAATATCTTATTTCATCCTCATAGCGATATGATGATGAGGCAGTGCTACTGTCTCGCTGTCACAGAGGAGGAAAGAGAGGTTCAGGGAGGTGAGGTACCTGCCCAGTTCCCCAGCACAACACGACACTGAGTCTGAGCTGGGAGACAAACTGATGGCCTGGCTTCGGGAACCCTTCCTTCCCGCCGCTACTCAATATCCAGTCGCCCAAACCTAACCAGGGACATCCAGGGTGGACTCACTGCCCAGGGCAGAAAACCCCGCAATTTCAGGCAGAACCAACCTGGCAGGGAGGCTCTCCACGGGAGGTTCCAGGATGGCTAAGTTCTAAGCAGCCTGAGTTCCCCTCCAGCAGAAAGCAGTTGTTCCCTGACCTCCCCTCCAGCTCTGATATTCACGGATTCCAAGGGTGATGGAAAATAAGCCTTTCCCCAAGCTGATCAGGGGGTGCTCCTCCACGAAGCCATCGGGCTCCCCTGTCCTTTTGGTGGCACCCCCGACAGTCATCACACAACTCCTATTCATTCTGTGGACTTAGAAGCCAATCACCAGATACCTGGTCTTGGCCTTCAGCTTCTAACCGGAAGGAGGAGCTACTTGAGATGGCTTGGCTCCCAAGGACGCGGCTCCTAGATTTTGGAGACACCGTTCTGTTCTTGGAGAAGGCCCCCCCCCCTTTTTTTTAATTGTTCCCTGATAGCAGTTACTAAAACACTGCCAGCTTCCTGGCCCCGGGCTGGCAAGGGAGGTGAGCTGCCTTGGAGAGTCTGTCAGAAGCTTGATGGGGACGCCGTCCTCTGAAGTTGTTACATCCCCTCAGTCTGTTTTTAGAAGCCTCTTGAAGAGAGCAGATAAACTGCTTGGTGCCCCGGTTCATGATAACAGGCTGGGAAGGAGCCTAGCTGCCTGGAGCAGGGGGCAGGGGGAGCGGGGATCTTGGAGACGCTCAGGGATCAGCACCCGTCTCCTGACCACGGGTCCAGCCGTGGATATGCTGAGCCGCTCCAGGAGCAATTGCGCTGAAATGTTAATCTGACCCCATCACCCTCTGCTCCCAGGATTAAGTCAGATCTCCTTAGCCTGTCCGCCCAAGCCCTGCAAGCTCCAGCTCCTTCCTACCTCTCCATCCTCCTTGCCCTCCTCTCTCCGCCTCCTCTCTAGACCTGCAAGTCCGACATAGTATTTCATGCCTCCATGCTCTTGCTCAAGGTGTACCCTCCACCCGGAATGACCTTTCCCTCCTCCTTTGCCAATTTCCCTTTGCCCTCAAGATCCGGTTTAAGCATTACCCCTTCCCCGACCTAGAACCCCAATAACCTACAACTGGATGTGGGTCACATGTCCCTTACCTGTGCCCCCACAGCACTCTGCTCCTCCCATCAGAGCACTCGTCACACCTCATGGTAATTACCCCTTCTCGTTTCTCTTTCCCCATGACACAGTGAGTGTCACCAGGGACCACGTCTGATTCATCGTAACAGCCTTAGACTACTGCATGGCACAGTTCCTTGCACACAGTAGGCATTCAGTAAATGTGGGAAAAAATCAGTAAGAAAAAGAGCAAAGGAAGAGGGGAGGGGTGGACCCCCCCCCAAAGAAATAGATAAAGGGTGTAGTTCCTTATAGTCAAATTCTCCAGAGCACAGCGCAGTGCACGCTCTGGGGCCAGATGGTCTGGGCTGAACTCTGCCCTGCCCCAGCTGTGACAACCTGGGCGTGTCACTTAACCTCTCTATGCTTCAACTTCCTCATCTGAAAAGTGAAAATGAAGACACTCATAAGGATGGATAAGTCCGTTGGTGCATATAAGTCACTCAACAGACACAACAGGGCTTGAGGCAGAGAGAGTCACGTTGGTCGCTGTAACACCTCCGCCTCCAACTCGGCTGCTCACAAGGCACCTCCTCCACAGCCGCCTTCCGTCTTGGTGCACGTCCTCCTCTGGGTGCTGAGATTCCTCTCCCTTGAGCCAGCAGATGGGGAAAGAGAGCAAGGATTACCCGGAAAGAGGGGCGACATCCCAGGGTGCAGAAGAATGGCTCAAAGACGGGGCTCAGCTGTGGGCACCGAGAAGGGGAGAACACGGACATGCGTGGGCGCTGGAGTTCAGCGCCTCAGACGTGACTTGGCACATTGCGAGCTTGCAGTAAATGTGAGCTCCCTGTCTTACGGGGGAGGAAATCTGCTGAGAACCATGCTCCGTGATTCTTGATGGTAATTGCAACAGTCCCACGTCTACAGAGAAGATTGTGCAGATTCTGACAGGGATCTGGCCACTGGTGTCGGTGCCTCTGCCTGGGGTTAACAGTCTGTACAGATTTGACCAGAGCAAATAGATTTTGTTTAGTATTTATTTTCCCCTTTAGCATTTTTTTTAAGTTAGTAATTGCCATTAAGAAATAGCTGGCACCTAGTTAATTAGCCCCAAAGGACTCCATTATCAACTGAAATGACTCAGATCCGGGAAGCAAGCAGCAGGCTAGTGGATAAATTCAATGGGGTTTCAATTTTATAAGGACACGCATGGTTTTCTTTGAAGCAGTTTGTCTCAAGAAGCTTGTGTCTGTCCAACACCCTAGTCTAGTGATCTGATCTGGGAGTAAATACTGAGGTCACGCAAGTTTAATTTGTTTAAAGAAGATTCTGATTCAATTGCTCTCCCTTTGGCAAGATTATTAAATACAGTGTGATGTGCAGAGGCAGTTTGGGCAAATTATAGGCAGAGGATGTCAAATAGTCACTGGCTTATTTTCAGCTCACTATTTTGGGGAGCAAAGATTTAGAGAAATACAGGTAAAGAAGCAGGCCAGGGTATTTCCCCAAACTATCTGCCATCAAAAATGCTCCATCTGATCTAATGACCTTCCTGGGGCACCAACTTTCAAATGGCCTGGAAATGACTAGTTCTTAGGACCCTGGGGCTGGGCCAGAGGTGATTCGGAGGCTGAGATTATGCAGTTACTCGGTTTATTTGTTCCTCATTAACAGCTTATAGGTTTTGAAACTATTTATGGGAGTGGGGAAAGGAAGGGAGCACAGAAGAGAGGGAATTAATAACCATCATGTGCCTAATTTTTAGCTCCATCGGGGATCTGGACCAAGATGATGCCTCTACTCTGTTGGAAATAGGAGTGGCCTTTCAGCCAAGTTTAAAGGAGAAAATGATGCGTTACTGACTCTCCAGACACAATCCCAACATGTGTTTGGGCTGAACGGAGAGGCAGGATGTGGTGGTCGTCCTTCCCTTTCCTGGAGGGCTCAGCCAACTCTGCAGTGCTGACTGTACATGGGTAGCAGGGCATGTGCATCCCATGTATGTTTCTTGAGCACCTGCTCTGTTCTGGGCACCTGATAGGTGTGCTCAAGTGCAAACACAATGTGGCACCTGCCCTCCTGGGGCAGATTAGTGGGGAAACTGACATGAATGAGATCATCACCAAGCCCTGTAAGGAAGGTGATAAGAACTTGAACTTGTCATCGGGTGGTCCTTTAGTTGAAGGGTCAGGGAAGAGAAGCAATCTGGCTGAGATCTGAGGAGGCTGGAGGTGGACCAGGGAAAGCACTAGAGAACCATGTCCCCAGAAGAGAGAACAGTGTAGCCCAAAGCCCTGTAGCAGAAGGCAGCAGGACCTGCCCCCCAAAATCCAAGAAGGCCGGTGTGGTTAGAGGACAGAGGGAAAAGTCTCCTGTAATCCCAGACGAGGCAGAGATCAGCTCCAACGGGGTCACATGCACCTGTGAAGGGTTTCTGGCCCCGTGGGAAGCCGTGGAAAGCTTGTAACTTCAACCGAAGTGCTGGCTGGGAGACGGACAGATCTCAGACCAACATCTGGTTCTGGCACCTGTTTATTCTGTGCCCTTAAGCAGGTTTCATCACATGCATTGAGTCTTAGGTTCCCCATCTGTAGAATAGGTGTAACTCTTACTGTGAAGGGTCATTTTGGGGTGATTCACTGAGAAAACACGGATAGCTACCATAGCTTGTGTACTTAACATGATCCCCGATACGTAACAGAGGCTGAAAATGCGTTGGACTGAGAGAAATAAAATTGATGGCACTTCTAACCTTCAATGACAGGAATGGGTTTGACCATTGTGCTTCTTAGATAGTGAGGACATCGAGTTCAGCAAGATCTACAAAGTTGGAGACTGTCTGTCCCCAAACCCCCAAGAAATGAGGTTTTCTTTCCCCCTGGAATTCTGGACTCACGCGTTGGTGGGTGTGGAGGGAGGTCTGGAGGCACTGATGCCAATCCCCAGCGCCTCGTTAGGGCTGCGTGCCTGTGGGTGGCTTCCTGCGATGCTGCTGTCTGTCCTCCCTTCACCGCGGTCTCCCTTGGAGGAACTACATCTTCCTTTTTTGACTTCAGCCTGCATAGGCTACTTGAAGTTCCCATCCTGCCCCAGCCAAGGAGCAAGGACAACTCTCAAGGCAGCCAAGTGAACCCTCCCTACCAGGAAGCGGAATCTCAAGCAGAGACAGAAAAGGATGGAAACAGGAGGGACTCGTCTCCCCACCAGGACCGGCTGTTCTGATGCTAGACCTTTCCTGAGGGTGTGTGTTCCAGTCTCTGGAACCAGGAGCCCTGAATCCCTTTCATGGTCCCGGGCCTGTTATTCAGCTACCCCCCAAGTCTAGGGGCCTCTGTTAACCTCCCACAATAACCTCGTTTTAATTGCTAGCTCAGAGCCAAAACATACTCATTAATACAGCAGGAAAGAAACTGAAACAGAGAAATTAAGTGACCTGCACAATATCACAGGACGAAATTCAG
Source organism: Camelus ferus (assembly GCF_009834535.1). Classification (NCBI taxonomy): domain Eukaryota; kingdom Metazoa; phylum Chordata; class Mammalia; order Artiodactyla; family Camelidae; genus Camelus; species Camelus ferus. Next base: position 4,923,502 of record NC_045717.1, on the reverse strand, counting down.
AGCTCCTTTATCTGCAGGGGGCCTAGGGGTTTTAAAAACATGTGGGATTCTGGGGATGGAGCAGAGGGAATATCTTAATTTCCGTCTCTTTTGTTTACAAAGATAATGAAGCGAAAAAGGTTCTAGCTCAAAACTTAAACAGCTTCCTTTTGGGTCTGAAATTGTACATATTAAACCTGGCATTCAAGGCCCCCACAATAAAATCACCTCCCATCTCCCAGCTTTACCTCCCACGTACGAACTACTGGCCTCGTCTTCTACATAGAATGTGCCGCCCAGCCGAAGGGGCGCCGGTCTGATCCCCAGGCACTCCCTGTCCCCTCTGGTCCCCACATTCTGCTCTGGCTGCTTTTTATATCTTTTTCTTCCTTCTTTCTTTCAACACTCTTGAGAGCTACTCTGTCCCAGGCCTGGGGCAGTTAGTAGAAAAGAAAACACAGGCCTTCCCTCGACGAGCTCCCGTCTATCGGGAGAGGTGGGCAAGTGAACAGGTAAGTGCCACAGGGCAGTGCAGGGCTTGTGAGGAGCCCAGGGAGGGTCTCAGCACTGCCTTGGAGACCAGGGAGGGTTGCCTGGAGCAGGCGTTTTGATGCTGAGTTCCCAAAGATTGAGTAAGAGATGAAAGCAGGAAGGGAAAAATGTGCATACAAGCAAAGGTCCTTGGTTGGCTACTTTCCAAAAACAAAAAACAAAAAAAGATAAGATAGACACGACACCAAAAACACAAGCAATAAAAGAAAAAAATAGATACACTGGATATGGTCAAAATAAAATATTTTTGTGCCTCCAAGGACATAATCAAGAAAGTGAGAAGACAACCCATGGAATAGGAGAACATTTTTGCAAACCATGTATCTGATAAAAGGCTATTATTTAGATTATGAAGAACTATTATAATTCAATAATAAAAAGAGAAATAATCTACTTAAAATAGGCAAAAGATCTGAATAGACATTTCTACAGAAGAGATAAACAAGTGGCCAAAAAGCACCTGAAAAGATGCTCAACATCGTTATCCATCAGGAGAGTGTAAATCAAAGCCACAACAAGATGCCCCTGTCTGTCTACTGGTGTGGCCACCAACAAAAGATGCATACTAACCAGTGTTGGTGAGGGTCTGCGGAAACTGCAATCTTCATCTGCTGCTGGTGAGATTGCAAAATAGTACAGCCACTTTGGAGAACAGTCTGGCAAAGTCTCAAAAAAAAAAAAAGTTACACATAGAGTTAACCACATGTAGAGAAAACCCACTTGTGAACTAGAAAACCAACCCTTGTATAGGGTGCATGTCTTGCTGGTGGGACCACTTGAAAGCCCACATGAACACATAGATATACAAGAAGCATTCATTGCAACCCTTTTTATAAACACAAAAAAAGCCCTGAAAGTCCAAAAAATATGGTATTGCTGAGATAAATTGTGGTAAAAGAACTAGGTATAATAATACTAAGTGGCAAATTAAAAAATCATGTTTTGGAATAATGTTTGATAACTGGCAGAGATGTGCATGCCGCTAGAATGCATGTGACATAGGATTCCAATTTTATAAAAATCACCTGTGTCCCAACTGAGCCCAAACCCGTGGGGTTCAGACATGTCTCTGTACATGAGATGAGCTCATTAAACAAGTGTCTAATGGCATGAGTTCGTCTCAGCGGAGGAAAGGAGGGATGAAAGGGGAGACGTGCCAAAGAAAGGGGGGAGGGCTGTAGGGAGGGCAGCTTCACACCTGCAGCCCCCGGCCAGCCCCCAACGTGCTCTTGTGAGAAAGGGGGGCCTCAGGCAGAAGCTGAAAAAGCCGTGCTCAAGGACTCCGTGTGACCTTGGGCAGCACAGTGGCAGCCCCAGATGACAGACTGGGACATGGAGTGGAGGAGAGGACCTTGTCCACTTCTTTGCCCAGTACCCTGCCCCGGGTCTGGAGAAGGACCAGGAGTGCAGGATCCCTTTTGTTTCCTTGGGGGTATCAGGAGAGAGGCTTTTGGTCCAGACATCACCATTGCCCCAGCAGGTACTGACGTGGACAGAGAGACCATGGGGGGCACTGCCTTGGATATATTTCCCAACAGGGCACAGTCATGGACACAGGACTCCAGAACATGGGGGTTCTCACGTGAGTTCACATGTGACCCCCCTTGGGCTCCCTGAGATAACTCGGGGAGATTGTACACGGACACATAGACAGCTAATCTGGTGACCATGACCTCATGTGTACAGAGCCTGGAGGGGGGGGTGCGAACTTGGAGGATATACCTGCACTGATATCACCCATTATAAATACATCAAAATAGTAATAGTTTCTTTGGATGGTAGGATGTTAGAATTTTCATTGTCTGTTTATCCAGTTTTTATATTTTGTATTTTTTTTCCTAAAATGAACAGGTATCACTTTTATAATACGAAAATCCAGATTATATCATTTTAACTTAAGTCATTTTTTATTCTTTAAATTTCTCATTGAATTATAGTCAGTTTACAATGATGTGTAAACTTCTGGTGTACAGCGTAGTGATTCAGTTTTACGTATATAGAGTCCTTTTCATATTCTTTTTCGTTGTGGGCTATTACAAGGTACTGAATATGGTTCCCTGTGCTAGACAGTAGGATCTTGTTGCTTATCTATTTTATACGTAGTAGTTAGTGTCTGCAAATCCTGAACTCCCAGTCTATCCCGCCAACCCTCCCATGTTATTTTAAAAATTATTGATGAGGTCAGACACTTTCAGGAGTGACCCCGGGAACTGACCCTGGGAGCTGTCACCCATGACAGTGTGACTGCGTCTGGAGGATGCTCAGATGCAGGAAAAGTGACCAGGTGATGTCCCAGCACTGGAAAGTCGTGAGTGTTGCAATGTGAGCTGGAGGCTCCCAATCCTGACTGATGATCGTACATCACTTTGTGGTCGTTATCACTGCTTTTAATCCTCACAACAGCCATGCAGGGTATTACTAGCCATACTTCAAAAATGGGGGAAACTGAGCCTCAGAGACCCTGAAGTGGGTGCACAGGTGTCTTATGCTTTGAGGCAGCACACCTGGTCAGTGGTGGGATGACGACTCAAACCTGGTTTTCCTGTTGTCTCCTCTTTGATTTCCTAAGCCAAGCATTCTTCTCCAGACTCGGGCTTCTAGGGTGTGCCATCATCACCTGGCTTTGGGAAAGCCTGTACACCTTTTGCAATTAGATCCAGAGTTTGGCATGCATTTTTTTTTTCTAAAAGGATGATTTCCAATTCTGCCACCCCCTCCAGAAAACCTCTGCATCAGCCCAGCTCTGAAGATAGAAAAATGCTCCCTGAACGTGCTCCTACTTGGAGGATCTAATGGCGAACAAATCTGCAGCACGTGGATTGAATTTCCTTTAAATTATGCATGAACCAAATAATGTGAACAGTTTGGCAAAATTTGCTTGGGGTTTTCTCAAACCCAAACTGTTTTTGAGAAAAAAAAAGTCAGTATTTTTGAAGAACCCCAAACAGAGCCTGTTTGGGGGATAGGTTGGGTGGGAGTGCTTGTGGTATGAGTTTGGCATGTTGTGTTTTTGACTTGGGGGCGCTGGTTCATTTGGGGTTGGATGTTGTTGGGTTTGCGGTGCAGTGGGTGTGCAGCAGTGGTGGTGGTGGTGTAGATTAGGGTGAAGGAATTCTCCACATTGCTCTCTGCCATGGTTTATTCCAGGTTGTTTGTTATGGAGAAGGATTTGACCACTGAAACCATCTGAGCTCAACAGAGACCAGGAGCGGCTGGAACACAGCCTCTCTGGACATAAGCCAGGCCATGAAACCACATCTTCGAGGAACGAGCAGCAGTGCTTGGGTGTGGGAGTGGAGATCACTAATAGGTCTTCTGCTTAAACTTCTGTAGGGAGGAAAGAGACAATGCTTTTTAATAGTATGTTGGCTCTAAAAGGGAGTGACCTGGTGATAACAGTTGCTGACAATCACAATCAGATGTAGATTAAGATTCACTGACCTTAACTGACACCTGTCCCTGTGCCGAGAGCTCCCCTCATGGGGGTGGACGAGGTGAGGTGCCACCCAGATCCCGCTTCAAGGCTGGACTTGCTGCCCGGCTATGGGGATAGTGTCAGCTCCTGCAGGGTCTCACCAGGTCTGTGTAAATGGTGACCAAGCAGGGCAGGGAAGTGAAGACCTAGATGTGCTGACTACGGATGCTCATCCCAGCCCCCTTGCTCTGTTGACCAAGGCTCTGCCAGACCCGAATCCCAGCGTGTCTTCTCCTGGGCATCCTCTTTCTTTCAGAGGCTTTGATCTGCAACAAACACCCTGTGCTCCGAGACTCCTCCATCTCAGTCTCTTTTGGGAGAACCAGATCTACACCATCCTTCACGATCATTTTATGGGGTAAGAATTACTCTCCCCATTTAACAGATGAGGAAACTGAGGCTCAGAGGAGCAAAAGGCCATAAGGGAGAGGACAAGCATCTTGAAGGCAGGATGTTGTGGAGTTGGGATTTGAATTCAGCTCCTCCCACCCCAAGTTTCCTGCACATTTCACTGTCTCCAGCAGCCTTCCACATTCTGCAGTGATTTTCCTTCTAAGTTTTTCAACCACCTTGGCATGTAGGGATGAATTCTTGTATCATTAGGAACAGGAAGTGGACATTAAATGTATAAGAAGAGAACATTCAACATTCACAGTAAGGCAGGGATTCTATGATTTATTGGGCACTTACTAAGTGCCATGGAATCTGCCTATATTTACCCCACTAAATGGTCCTCATGGTAAGAGTAGCTGACATGTAGTGATGTTTACTAGATGCTGGGCACAGATGCATCAGGACCTCGTAATAACCAGTGAGGATGGTTCCACCAAGGAAGCTGGCATGGAGCTAGGAGTCCCTTGCCTGAGGTTGAGGAAAGACTGTCTACTCCAGACCCTGCACGCTTCCCCACTTGTCTGCCTGGCTTTGCTACTGAGCCTACAGATGACCGTTCACATCCCCATTCTGTAAGGAGAAGACCCAAGGCTCAGAGTGGTAAATACACTTATTCAAAGACTTAGCTGGTGAGGATGGAGCCAGGTCCCAGCCCACATCTGCCCACCTCCAAAATCTATGTCCTTTTTGCCACCTGATGTTGCCTTTCTAGGGAGAAGCAAGAGACATACATAAAAACTCATCTGTTGTCTCAAGGGAGCTCCAACGAGATTTCACCTTTAGGTGAAGTCCCATGCTGGCCAACTCTAAAAGAAAGGCATGGTCTTGTAGGAAGAGGAGGGGATGCTGCAGAAAGCAGACACCCTCATGGCCTGGAGTCTGCAGGAAGAATCTGGAGCAGATTCGATTTCGTACACATTTATTGGGTGCTGAGCACTGTATGCTGATGACTCCCACGTACATAACTCTCACCAGATTTTTTTCTTGACATTGGGAGTAGGTCCACATATCCACCAAGCTCCCTTCTGGACAGCTCCCCCCTCATCCGTCTGCTCATTCAGGAGGTACTGGTGGTGTGTCTACTGTGTGCAGGTGTTATCATGGGGATGGAGTCAACGGTGAACCAGAAATACTACTTGACTGGCAGAGTCCAGTGAGGGAGCCAAATACGTAGACAGGCAATTCTGGCCACCCTCCTCTTCCCATGCCGAAGAAAAGCAGGAAGACTGCCACACTAGGATGGCCTCCTCTCTCTAGGACATGAAAACATGGTCCAGATCATGGGAGAAGAAACACACAAATCAGATCTCACCTTAATCGCCCTTGGCTTTGTAATTTCTCCTTCACCACCATGTAGTAATGATTTGGTCATCTCAGCTGTACATGCTTGGTCCCCACAGGTGCCATATCTCATGCCTGCACAGTGTCACAGGCCCCTGAATGCCAGCTCCATGACACACAATATCATCCTGCTATGGCAGACGGGCCTCATCTGTCATCCAGGTGTCCACACCAGGTTCATCCTCCATTTTCTCCACACCCACTCCTCATCCTGGCTCGAATGGTGGCGTTGCCAGTTCTCCAGACATCCTGGACTCCTTTCATTATCAAGGAATGTCAACTGTAGCCCTTCAAATGCATTATCTCTTCATCCATCTCTATTCCCACCCTTCAAGTCCTGGGACTCCTCCTAGACCAGCCACCTCACTGGTCTTCCTGGCTCCAGCCTCTCCCCCTCCATCCACCCTTTGCATCAGTCACCTTAAACACAGATCTCACTGGGTCCTTTCCATACTCACAGTGCCTTCCTGTCTCATCTTCAGCTTGACACCATAGCTTTCTGTGTTTTGGCCTGTTTTCTCCACCCCTTCTCCATCTTCCCTACCAAACGTATCAAGATCTCATGTTTCAGTGTCTTGAACATGACGGTCCCTCCAAACTCACCCCAGACCTCTCCTCTGCTGGGACACCTCCCTCGCACCCCTCACATACACCCAAGACTTCTCTTCAGTGTCTTCAGCCCCAAATGTTTCCTTGCAGTGTAACACTTGTCCCCTGTTACAGGGGCCTGTGAACACGTTGACCTCCCCATCTGGAAGGTGTGGGCCCCTGAGGGCGGGGACAGCATCTTCTACAACATTGTATTCCGTGTCTGGCTCATGGTTGGTGCAAATAAGCCCTCATGAATGAATGAATGAATGAATGAGTATAGAGTCTGACACTCCAGTTGGTTCTACAATGAGGAAAGGCTCATTAATATTTTGTCCCCACTCCTGGGCCAACCCCAACCACAAGAACTTATCTAGACGTCTGCCTCTGTCACCGTGTCAATCTTTCAGCGTGACATGAACCTCGGGGACCTCCTGGTTAAATCATTTGCAGCAGCTAGAAGTGCTCTTTAGAGAACAAGGCATTTGGTCGTCGTAAGCACAGGCTGGTGACCCACAGAGAGTCTGTCTGCAGACACCTTTGTGGGCAGCCGTTTGATTTCCTGAGCATGAGGAGGCCCCGATTTCAGATTCCAAACTTTATTGCAACTTCTGAGTGACTGCCTTGACCCCATTTGTCACCTCGCAGCACTTACAATGATTCATCTCTTCAGGAAACCGTGTCTCCCCTGGGTTTGCCCAGGGATATTGGGCCAAATATGCCGGCTGGGAGCAGCATTGGAGAGGGGAGGGGGAAGCCCTTGGCTGTTTGTAGTCTCCTGAGTGGTCTGTGGCAAACAGATCTCTTTGGCTGGACTCAGCAGCAACAGAGCAGAGCAAAATGACAAGAGCTGGACCCTGGATACTGCCCAGCAGATGATCTAAGGGAAGAGCTGAGCTCACTGCTGCCCCTCCCATGATGCCCCTCCAGGAAGCCGGCCACTGTGTCAGCCAGTGGTTCCACACCATCTTGAGTTGAATCTTTCTGCCTATTGAACCCCAGACTTCACTCCCTCCATCCTCCTAGATTCGCAGGAGACAGACAGTGTGGTGTCCTTGAAAGGTGATGAATTCTTTTTTTTTTTTAATTTTTTTAAATTGAAGTATAGTCAGTTTATAATGTTGTGTCCATTTCTGGTGGACAGCAGAATGTTTCAGTCTAACATATACATACATATATCCATTTTCATATAAAAGATAACAAATTCTGAGGTCTAGTACATGGTCATTTTTCAACTGTTTGTTGAAGAATAGCACACATACATAGAAGTCCACAAGTCATAAGTGTGCAGCTTACTGAGTTGTCTCGAAGGCACATCTGATGCTGAATTCCCACCTTAGCTGCCTGAACTTGCCAAGTCACATACCCTTCCTAAGGTATGGTTTCATTAATTTCCAAATGGAGTTAAAAACCAGCCTCTCAGAGAGTCAGGCATTCTTTACAGACAAATCTGAAATCCTATGTCCTCGCCTCCATCCTGAGATCCCCCTGTCCCCTTGCCCTGGGATTTACTGTTGTTCACAGAACATGTCACCATTGGACATGTTATTAGTTATTTGTTTAGAATTGCTCATTTTCTCTCTCCCAGTGGGAATGTCAGCCCCCCACCCCAAGCAAAGGGAATTTGGAATTTGTTTTGTTCACTACTTTATCCCAACTGTCCACGCATTGGAAGTTCTAAATGAATACTTGCTGGCTGAATTGAGATGGTGGTTTTGAGGACTGCTAAAGTCATGCTTTAAATTTGGGAAATGCCATTAGGATGGCTGTTATAAAGCCAGAAAACAAAAATAACAAGTGTCCGTGAGTCTGTGGTGAAATCGGAACCCTTGTGCATTGCTGGTAGGAGCGTAACATGGTGCAGCTGCTGTGGAAAACAGCATAATGGTTCCTCAAAAAATTAAACATAGACTTGCCACATGGCTCAGCAATGCCACTTTTGGGTATACGCCCCAAAGAATCGAAGGCACGTTTCCAAACACATATTTGTATACCCGTGTTCATAACAGCTTTATTCACAATAGCCAAAAAGTGGAAGCAACCCAAATGTCCATTGATAGATAAGTGGGTAAACAAAATGTGGCCTTTACACACAATGGAATATTACTGAGCTGTGAAAAGGAAGGATATTCTGACACATGCTACAAGATGGATGAACCTTGAGGCCATTATGCTCAGTGAAATAAGCCAGTTACAAAAAGACAACTATTGTATGATTCCACTTACATGAGGCACATAGAGTAGTGAAATTCATGGAGACAGACAGTGGAGTGGTGTTACCAGGGGCTGGATGAATTGTTTAATGTGGACAGAGTTTCCATCTGAGAGGATGAGGAAGTCCTGTGGGTGGATGGCAGTGATGGCTACACAAAAATGTGAATGTACTTAATGCAGTGAATTGAATGAAAGGCTAAAATGGTAAATTTTACATATATTTTGCCACAATAAAAAATTTTTAACGTGAGAAACGGTGTAGGGTAGGAACCCAATAGACACCAGTAATGTATTGGCCTCCCCACAGATCCAACCAACTCCAGAAAACCTTCCCTGAACCTCTTAGTGTCCAGGCTACACAGTCCTCAGCTTCATCCTGTCTTGCACTCAAGTCACACGTGTGAGTCTGGGCTTCCCAGTGAGAACTTGGGGCAACAACGATGTCAAGTGTCAGGCACCAGGCTGGTGGCTTCTTTACCTCATCCCCTCATTTCATCCTCACCCCGGTCCTGGTTTTACAGAAGAAGAATCTGAGGCCCAGAGAGGGGTTAAATAGCCGGCTTAGGACCACATTTTATCCAGCCAGGCAACAATTACTTATTGAGCACCTGCCATGAACTTGGCACTTTGCTAGGTGCTGAGGCTCTGATAATGAATGAGACCAGTCCCTTGGCCTTAAGGAGCTTCTTGTCTGGTGGAGAAGGCAGGCAATTAAGTAAGTCACTGTAGGAACATGGGATAAGAGGCGGGGTGGGGCGAGCAGGCAACAGGAGCACATCACACAGACGGGACATGCTGGGAAGCTGAGGGAGGGTCTGGGCTGTGAGCAGGCGGTGTCCAGAGAGGAGGCTGGGGAGTCGGGGCTGGAGGTAGGGGTGGGGCAGAGCATGCAGGCCCTTATGGGCCAGGCTAAGGAATTTGCCCTTGATCCTTAAGGCAACTGAGTCACTGAAGGGTTTTAAACTGGGGAATGAGTTGGAAGCTTTCTTTGGATGCCCAGGAGAATGAATTGAAAGTGGGGAGGATGTGGGAAGGGATTCAATGAGGGGCAGCTGTGGGCTGAATTGTGCACCCCACTCCCCATTCACATCCTGAAGCCCTAACTCCCAATGTGATGGTATTTGCAGTTGAGGACTGTAGGGGGTCATTAGGTCATGAAGATGGGGTCCTCGTGATGGAGTTAGTGCCCTTATGAGACGAGGTCAAAGAACGTGCTCTCACTCTCTCCATTAAGTGATGACACAGCAAGAAGGCGTCTGCAAGCCAGGAAGGGCGCTGTCCCCGGGGACGGAGGCAGCCAGCACCTTCGTCTGAGACTCTTCAGCCTCCGGGACTATGAGGGGTAAATGTCTGCCGTCTCAGCCACCCAGTGGAGCTGGGATAGGAGCCAAGATGGACCTCACATTTCTCCCCAACATTCCTCATCTATTTTTCACCACTCTCTAGAATTTTAGGAACTCGGCTTATTTCCCCACCTGTTCACACGGCCCATGCTCTGCAGTGCCAAGCACCTCAGGTGCTTCCTGAGTCCCATGGACCAGGCCCAGAAGGCTCCAGGGGGACTTAGAGGAACAGAGGGCGGGTAGGATGCACGGCACTGGGTGTGCACGGAGAAGTAGGAGAGAAGGGCCGTCTGTCTCTGGAAAAGGCTCTCTGTTACTAAGTCCTCCAGTAAGTTAGGTGGCTGTTGCCACTGAATTATCATGACACAGTCGTAGTTGGGGAGCCAGGGAGCCTGGAGCCGGGGAGACCAGAGCTGGGAAGGGAGTGTTGGAAGCTGTTGTAACTTGATTTGGGAGCTGAGACCCTGACGGTCTGATTTGCGTTTTACAAAATTCTAACAGATCTTCACATGCCCACCCCGCCCCCTGCTCAGGTTTATCACGTGTATTTCCCCTAGAGCGCCCCATAAACAATGTGGGTCTAGAAGGCTCTATTTAGAATCTAGTTGTTATCAGCAGTCAGATCTGCATTTCAAGAGAACTTGAGTTGCTCCCTGGTTTTTAGTTTGGAGCCGTGAGAGAGGGTTCGCTCCGTTGTTGAATCTTGTAACTGTTACGCATGGTTGTGTGCACCCATGCACCTACAGATCAGTCAGGTCACTAGATCAGAATCACTCAGAACTGAAGAGTCCTTATAGAGATCACCACCTCGCTGCAAGATAGGGAAACTGAGGCCCAGGGAGGAGATGGACAAGCCTAAGTTACTAGGAGAGCCAACAGTTGACTGGGCCAATACTTACTAAGTCCCTAGTCTGTGCTAGGGCACCTGGGATACGAATGACAAGTAAAACATTGTTTTCCTGTTGACTCAGGAATCCTACATGCGTCTACTTCTTGTTCAGCAAGCCTTGATTCGGAGTTAAGTTTGTATCTCTTTGTATCTTAAGATAAGAAACTCATTCACTGACCACTTATTCTAGATCAGAGACCATCCTGGGCCTTTTGCAACCATTAGCTTGTTCAATTCTTCCCAAACCAAGAGATAAATATCATCATCCCCATTCTACAGATGAGGAAACTGAGGCTCAGAGAGGCACATTATGTTGCCCAGTGTGGCACAGAATGGTAAAGTGCAGAGCTGGGGTTAGGACCTTAATCCTCCTGTCTTCAGAGCATTTGTCATTCATTCTGATCCTTTGTCTTCAGCCAGCCAACTTCACTTCCTTGGGTAAAAGCCTCTACAGTGGACTTTACTTGACCTTCAGTTGGTGGGAGCCCAGAAGCTCTGTTGAATGGGTCCAAAGCGTTCCCAGGCTCCATAAAAAGTCTGCAGAAGAAGGAGTGGGGAGCTTCTTTTCCTCTGCTTTCCTTCCACATGGGCCCCTTAAAGAGTCAGGGAAGTATTGAGATGGTCTCTGGACAGAGATGATTGGCTGGATAACTCAGCCTCGTACCCACCGTTTACAACCATGTCCTGGGCACTGTGCTAAGGGGTTTACAGGCACCAGCTCTTAAATCTTCACAGCACCACCATGAGATTGGGTCTCCTGTGCTCCCTGTATTAAAACTGGGAAACTGAGGCGCGGGGGGTGAATTTGTTCTCCAGCAGAGGCAGGATTGCAGGAGCACAGTTCTGACTGAGTCTGGAATCCAGGCCCCTTCTAATTATTTTCTGTGCTCAAGAAGTGCCTATTGACTGAAGAGTTGAAATTGCTTTTAAAAACAAATCTTTGTGTCCATTCTCCCATGTGAGCAGACAATGAGCTAGCAGGGGGCAGCCAGCACCAGGTCAGGTGTGTGGCAGGGACATTGGATGAGCAAGGCAGCCACTTGGTGGGCTCCGAGGGAAGAGGAGGCAGTCGCCCGAGGCCGACAGCCAGGCTCTGAGGATGCCAGTGGTCCAGGGTGAGTGACGCCTGTGGTTAATTCCAGAGGCTGTCCAGTTTTCCTTTTCTGCTTTGGTTCTTTGATTCGTAATGGTTTGGCTCGTTCCCGTGTGCCCTTCCCTTGGGGTTATGTCACCCAGGTGAACAAAGCCTCTTTTCAAGGACCCTGAAGAAACCAGATTATGTTATGGTTCCCGTAAATTAGAGGCCTGGAGAGGAGGCCTCTTATTTGGGGATAATCACCATTTGTTCTCTGTTTGACGACTTGTTTCAAGATAATTAGGGCTTCACTTTCTTCACTTGAAACAACAGCCTTTTCTGTTTCTTCTGGTCCTCGCCCTGCCAGTCCTGGAGCTGGGTCCTGTGGATGCTGCGGTGAGGCGCATGATGCCAGGTCCTTCCTGTACCAAGAGCTGTCAAAACAACTGCCATGTGTCCAGCCTGTAAAACCGGGCACAAGTGGTCTGGGTAAGACATGTGTTTAAACCTTCAGTCACTCAAATCTTTAAGTGACATGCATTCAGCACACACAGCTCTAGGGGCTGGGGATACAGGAATAGAAAAAGAAGACCAGCGCCCACCTCATGGAGCTCATATTGGGGTCCTGCAGCAGAGAAAGGAGGTGGGGAGCTTGACTCCCTCAGAAATAAAAAAGATTTTAGTAATAAAGAAGAACTGATCATTATTATTCCTGTGTACAACAGCAGCAGTAATAATAATAAAACACCATAAGAATGATATTGAGAGTCGGATTTTATTGAAGTAAGCATTAAATGCCAAACCTATTCATTATTAGACTAAAATTTGTTGTATAGAATCTTGCTAAAAGTAAATGACCAATATCATGGACTTAGCACTATTTTTGTTCAACAGCTGTTTTTCACTGGTGTGTGATACAGTCATGGGAAACCAGAGCATCTGGGGGTTGGAGTTTTTCATTAACTAAATTTTCTTGTTGTCTTGTGTAAAAATCACTGTTAATAATACAACGATGATTCATTATGTTTTTTGGCCTCTAGATCATTGTTCCAAATATTAATGATTATGTAATTCAAATCAATTAACATTTAATTCTATGAGATCGGGGCAGGTAAAGGAAATTTTCTCTGGATAAGGAGATTCAGAAGACTGAAATGGTGTATTTTCACCCCAGAAGATTTGAGGAGTGAAGTTCCCCTCCCTATAACAAATCTCAACCTCTTTCTAGGCTTCTGTTTAATAAAATGCGCAACCATGTGAACTTCAGTAATGATTCTTAGCATAGTCAAGTTTAAATGAAAGAATATGCTTTATCTCAATCAGGAAAGAACTTTATAAATGTAATGAGAAATCGACAAGTTTATAATCATTATGTAAATTTTAAGATACCTCTCAGAAATGGAAAGATCAAAAAGAAAAAATTAAGAACTGTATGAAGATTTGACCAACAAGGACACACACACAAGCTTGAACATATGTAAAAACTTGCATCCACGAACAGAACGTGTATGTAATTCATAGTCACGTGGAATATTTGCAGCCATTTAGCAGCCCAAAGGAAACCTCACAAATACTAAATCAATATCATAGGGGGATAACCCTCTAACCACAATGCAATAAAATTCAAAACTAAAAGCAATATATATGTATATGTATATATATACATACATGCATGCAACACACACATTTTGAAAATTTAAAAAATCCCTTGGAAATAATTTGTCAAAGGTGAAATTATAATGAACATTACTAAATACTTATAATAGATAATGAAAATATTATTACTAAATTATGTGGGCTGTAGCTAAAGTGTCAGAAGGAGATTTACAGACTTAAACATAGATATTAGAAAACAGAAGAAAAGTTAATGAAATAATCCAATTCAAAAGTTAGAAAAGTAAAGCCCATTGGTTTAACCATGGAGTACACCTGGAACATATATTTTTTCCACCCTGACTCACTGGTAGACAGTCCTGCATTCAATAAACTTACACAAAGAAACAAGGGCTAGGTCTGATGGAAAAATCAGACCATGTTAATGTTTAAAAAAAAAAAAAACTTTCATAACAGAGGGTGTATTAGTTACACATTGCTGTAAAACAAATTACCTGAGAATTTAGAAGCTTAAAACAACAAACATTTATTAGCTCACAGTGTCCAAGAATCAGGAATCCAGAGTGCCTTAGCAGGGTGGTTCTGGTTCAGTGTTTCTAATGAGGTTGCAGTGAAGCTGTTGGCTGGGCTGCAGTCATCTGAAGACTCAACCGGGGCTGCAGGATCCGCTGCCAAGTTCATTCATGTTGCTTATTGTGGGCAGTCATTCTTCCCTGGGTGCTCCTCACTGGCTGTCAGATTCCTTGCCCCATGGATCTGTCCATAGGCATGCCGACAACATGGCCCCTTGCTTCCCTTAGAGTAAGTAGTCCGAGGGGACAGCCAGACAGCCAGTCCCCAAGATGGAAGCCATCGTCTTTTATGACCTAATCTCTGAAGTGACCTGTCCTCACCATCTGATATCAGTCACACAGACTAACCCTGGTACAATGGGAGGGGGGTACTGCACAAGGGTGTGAACCAGGAGAGGGGGACCATTGGAGGCCACCTTGGAGGCTGCTAACCAGAGAGAATCTCAAAAAAAAAAGGGGGGGGGGTTTGCTTGGCTGCTAATCCTCCACCACAGGGAAGAGTAGGTGAGAAAAATCAGTTCCAACTGATCAAAATCATGAGACTTACCTTTGGGATTCAGACGATACTGAAATTCAAGGAGAAGTGGTGGTCTCAGGGTTGGATTTCTTGCCATTTGGATCGGGACTTAGGTGAACTCTCTTATGTTTTGCTTTCACCATAACTTTTCAAAATATCTATTTTTTCCCCCCAAATAATTTTAGTCCACCAAGTCCCTTCTCACATTTTTGCCAATCCACTTTTCCCATCATTTTAAAGTTGATGTCTCTTCAAAAGGAAATTTGATTTAAATGTTTTCGATTTCTTTACCTAAAAGTATTGCAACTCAAGTTAACAAGAACTATTGGATGGCCAAGAAATCCTCCAATTTCATGTGAAAGTCGCAAGGCCCATTTTTCTCAAAAACATGAAATCATGCTTTGCCAAAGAGTTGATAAAATACTGACTCAACGAGGGTTAAGTTTAACCACCCACAAATCAAAACATCTTGCTAACGTTATGCCAAACAATTTTCTGTAGTTGGTTTAAAATATTGAATTGACCATTCCCACCCACTCCTCAATTTAACTGAATTGTAAAATCATTTTCTGTCTTGTAGACATGTAGGCATGGAAAAAGTAAAGTGCTGAATTAAGATAATTTAAATACCTCTCAGTGATTTGAGCTCTTTGTCTCCAGTTTCTTTCTACTTTATTCCATGCTACCCCGATACTAGTGCTATCTTACTGAGACAAAGAGCCCATCTCATTTATCCCCGCTCTTTTCTATTTTAACTTTTCACTGCCTTCTCATTAGGTTCTACCATGCCATTCATCACTCTGCATCACACAGTCCCAATTTCTTTTCCTAACCGCTTCCCCTCCTGTGTCAACCTGACAGATTTAACTCTAGTCCTGCAAGAAGGCTTGTCATTTCCTGATCAGGTCATGCACTTTCAGACTCAAAGTCTGTGCATAGGCTGTTCCCTCTGCTCACAATGCCCTTCCCTCACTCACTGCCTGAAACTATACGATTCCCTCTTCAAGGTGCATTTCAGATGTCGTCTTTTCTTTTGGGGCATCTTCTCTGACACACCTTCTCCTCTAACACCCAGCGACTCCTTCAACTTGACAAAAATTGTTCAGAACTTTGGATTTCAAAAGGAGGCAATTCCACTCCTCATTAATTCCACCAAGTCTGGCATATACCCACATTACAACGCTTTCCTAACCGCCTGGCAACTGTCAAGAGAATTTACTAAGGTAGTGCTAACTACTTCAGCAGATGCACCCCCAGATCTCAGTGGCTTAATACAATAAAAATGTATTTCTTGCTCCTGTAAATTCTAAGCAACAGGCAGAGCCAGGAGGGTGATTCACTCCAGGCACATCAGTCATTCAAGGACCCAATTTACAAAAGCCCTGCCTTCTGCAACCGTTGGCTTCCAGATCCACCCTGGATATAGACACCCAGTCAGTAGACAGTGAAAGAGACGGGGTAGAGAAGCATGGAGGAAATTTTACAGAGCAAGCTTTGAAGGGGCACAGATCTCTTCCATTCACATTCCATTGGCTCTTCCAGCTGCAAGGCAGAATGGGAAACAGTCCAGCTGTGCACCCAGGAGGAAATGAAACAGGGCTAGTGAACAGATGAACAAACTGAAAACTTGAAGAAGGTGGCTGTGCCTTTACTATTGCTCCTTCTTCAGTCCCTACCACTGACCGTCTTTAGCACATATTTGGACATTTGGTAAATATTTGTCAAATAGGTACATTAATTGTTGCTGAAATTACTAGAAAATTGCCTCAGTCCTCCGCTCGATCTTTGTGGGTATAGGAAGAGTTTATCTGTATATTTCAAACAAAATGGAGAACCGAGTCAATGAGTCAGATCATCCAGTCCGAAAGTCTGCCTATAATACCTGGTTAAAGAGATGTGCCCACCTTCCTCTGAACAATAATGACGATTCAGTTCATTGCTTCAGCGGCAAGACTCCTTTCATTTTATTTGGGCAGAGTCTTAATAGCAAACGTGACTTCTCCCTCGTGAGCAAAGTCATTTATCAGCATTTGATTTTGGCAAAGCACCAGACTCCACGCACCATTCCTTATCCATAAGCAACATGGTAACCAAAGCTTCCATGCCTAAGTTTCCTTGGATTTTCAAATGGTAACCGCTTCTGGCTTGGTTTCCTTATGTATACGTAGGGGTGGAAGGCAGAAATGGGTAGGAGACAGAGGGATAGGCGCTCACCTGTCTTCACATAGATGGTCTTCAGTATCACTTCATTAGCTTCAAAGAGCCTGGAAGCTGATGGTGGAGGTGAGAACCCTGCTTGACTTTCTGGGGTTAATGATACTGGCTTTTGACATCAAACAGACCTGACTATGAACCTTGGCTCTGCCATTTCCAGGATATGTGACCCTGGGGCTGTTACATGGTTCGTACTTCTGGAGTGATGTGTGCAGAACTTCATCTTTGAGTCATCTCTGATTTCCCCCAATTAAGCACTTACAACCTATTGTTTTGTCATCTGTTTACTCATCTGCTTGTCTCACTAGACAGTGAGCTCAGTGGCAAGGATTTCCAAAAAGTGCTTGTTGAACAGAAAACAAAGTAAGAAGGTCCTGGAAACACATACAGCTTCAGGTCTAAAGCTTCGGAATTGAAAATAAATTTTTTTTAAGTCTGTCTAAAATAGGAAGTCATGATAACTTGTATTTTCAAAAGAGCCCATCCCATCGGCTCTTCTTCCAGTGTGCCATCGTCACTACCATCACTGAGTGGTGGAGTTTATATTCCCTCCCTTTGAACCTATGTGACTGCCTCACCCAGCAGAATATGGTTGACACGACACTGTGGCTTTCAAGGTGAGGTTAAAAAATGCAATGTTCTTCTTTCTTGCTCTCCTGTGATGCTTGCTCTTGGAACCCAGTTGCCATCTTGCAAGGAAGTTAGGCAGCCACACAGACAGGCCAGCACCAACCACAGGACAGGAGTGTGAGTGAGTCTCCAGAAGACCCCAGCCCCTCGTCTCTGAGTCACCCCAGCCTTTCAGCTGCCCCGGTTGACACCAGGAGGAGCAGAAAAGAGCTGACCCCTACTGAGCCCTGCCCAAATGGCAGAGCAAAATAAATGACTGTTGGTGTCACTGATCATTAAGTTTGGGGTGGTTTCTTAGCCAACAATAGATATGTAGAAGAGAAGGGTCAAAGGGCAGAACTGTGAGGAAGACAGGAGTGCAGGGAGAGTCAGTGGATGGATGGTTGACCTTGTAAAAAAAAAACTACCAAACCACGGTGGCCTGACCACATCTTTCCATGTAGCCTACGTTATATGATTACTGCTCTCACATCAAACCTTTGTATCTCTCTTGTATGCCATTAAAGTCTTGGTTCATTTACTTTGTAAAAATGTGTTTTCATGTTGCCTTGAATAAAGCCTCATTTAAATCTAATGGTCCATTAATTTTAAATTAGTATATAGGTGGTGATTTCTTCTTTTACCAGAAGAGTCAAATCTTTCCTTGAGGCTCAACAAATAGGTAAACAGACAGACATGTACCTACATATATAGAGATAGGGAGATAGATTGATGCCTTCAAGGATATTTCACAATATTTTTCAGGATGAAGTTTTAACACTGAGGACAGCTTTGAGCACTTACTTTTTTCTATATGGCAAACACTGCAATAAAGGCTTTATGTGCACCAACTCATTTATATCATCCCCCCAAATCCTTGAATCCTTGCAGGCTTTATACAATTAGAGTTCCTTTTACTGGTGAGGAAATTGAGGACCCTATCACCCAGGTCATGTGTCCCAGTGGTTAAGCTGGGTGATCTCAGGCAGTGTGATTCCAGAGCCCACCCTTTGAGCCCCTTGTCTTCACTCTCTCCACCTGAAAGGCCCTTCTTCTAATGTGCCATTGTCACTCCTGTCACTGAGTGGGGGAGATAATCTGCCCCCCAGCCTTTGAACTTATGTGGGTCTTTGTGACCTTCTGAACATTACCTGGTGCAGAAGAGAAGTTCAACCAATGCCCTCATCCTTTTCTTTCTAAAGAACAGAAAACAAGTCCCTACAAATGAAGCCACAGCCAGTCTGCATGTATTTACCTTAGTTTTCTATTCACAGCAGAGTTTGCGCGCTGTAGGTGCGTAGTAAGTGTGTGTCGATCATTAACACTTCTGCAAGGATGACTTTTCGCCTCTGAGGAGTCCAAGTGTATGCAGCGGAGTGGGGGCCAGTGGGCAGAGGGAGCCCAGAGCTTCCGAGAGGGGCCTTCTCTGCTGATGCTTTCCTGAAGACAGCGCATCTTGGACACATTACAAAGTAGCATGAAAACAAATGACACCTTCACTCAGTCTTCGTGGGGGAGGAGGGGACATCAGAGAAGAATCTTCCCTTTTAAATAAAAAGAGAAATTGCACAGTCAGCTCCCGAGAAGGGTGCCCCTCAAAGCAGACTGAAAGGCATTTTTCACCCAGCTCTGGGACAGACCAGGGCCCAGGGTTAACGAATCCTCTCCCGACCCCAGCACCTCTCCCCATGTCCCAATAAAGGCGATATGAAACAGAGGCCTTCAGAGGACCACGCTGAAGTGGGCTGCGTGTTCCGGCAACTGTTACAACGCAGGCCAAAGCCACGTCAGGTCCAATTACAGTCAATGAGGAACATCTGTGTTTCGGCACCCACGCTGCTTAACGCAAACATTTCGTAATTACAGCCCCTCGCGCACACGGTGTGTTATGAGATGTGGTGTCCCAGTGTGAATCACAGTCACATTTTTCAGAGTCGTCAGCAGTCTCGGTCTGGCTGGGATGCCGGACTCACTGCCCATAAGAGCATTTCTCTAAAATATTGAATTAAGCAAAGTCCGGCTTTTTCTTCTTATCTGTGAAATCTTGTGGTTGGGTCTTGACTGTTTTTATAAAATGAAATATATAAAATGGATAAAATGCAAATAAAGTTGAGGTTAGGGTGGTGTGTTTTTTCTTCCTCTCTCCTTTTTTTTTTGAGAAAGACATCTGTTTTTTTTCCCCTCTTTTCCCTTCGGTGTTTTAAGCTGAAAAGTAAAGTTTCAATTGTCAAACACAGTCTGAAAGGCTCCAATTCCAACTGGTTTTTCACCTCATCAGAGGCAAGTCTGGTAATAAGGACTCAGCTGGTTTGGGGATATTTTCTCAGGCGCAGGTTTTCCTGGGTAACGTGATTGAGATTGGCTTTGCAGCCAAAGGAAACCCAATAGCCCTGGGTTCAAAGTTGAAGATACTTTAAAATTCTTATGTTTCTTTCAGCGTGGCCCCACGGCAGTAGAAGCTGTGGACTGGGGCACTGACGACATTATGGATCTGTCAATAAACTTGCAAATTTACAGTCTGGACAGACCTTTTACCCATAAACTGCCTTGCTTAAGGAATCTGAAACTGCATTGCCACCTTATGGTGACATCTTGGCCTATTTTGAATTCTTGTCTCCTGATTCCATCCCCCGGAACAGCCCCAATTTAGTCAGCAGACAGGACCCCAGTGACCACTCTCCCAGATCGATCTTCCCGTCTTTGAGAAAGTCCCTGGGGTGGGGTGGGGTGGGGACAGGATAACTCAGTGGTAGAACATCTACTTAGCATGCATGAGGTCCTGGGTTCAATCCCCAGTACCTCCATTAAAAACATAAAAATAAATAAGTAAACAAATAAACCTAATAATCTACCCCACCTAAAAAAATAAAAGAACAAAAGTATTATTATAAAAAAAAAAAAAAGGAGAAAATAAAGCTCCTGGTCCAGCTCGATGGATCCCTGATCCATCCCGATGGCGGGGAATCCACCCCCAGCACAGCCAGGGGCTCCTTTCCTGCATCGCCCCTGTGTTACTCAGGAAGCGGCACAGGGCAGATATGAGGAGAGGATAACCAGTCTCGGGGAGAGCCAGTCAGTAACTTCTTTTTAATAACCCTCCCAGGCTTTATCATTGGTTGGAAGTGACAGAAACTCAAATCAAACTAACTAAGTGACAGCCAGAAAAGGACTTTATGGGCTAAAAGTATTTAAGTAGTGTTTGGGAGACCAAATTTCAGGAAGGGCAGAGGCAGCGGGGCTGGGGACACAGACCCTGCCGGGAGGGAACTCCCCGCCCCGCTCCTTCCATCCCTGTTTCTCTCTGTGGGTCAGCTTCAGTCTGCTCCTTACAAACCACCTTTCTGATTTTTCCCAGCTTCCAGTTCAGCCAAGAGGGTAGACCTGTTTCTCCCTGCTCTCTCCTGCTAAGCACAGCTGTAAACCCCGGAAATGGCCCAAGAGACGACTGTGATGGTTAATTTTTCTTGTCGCCTTAGCTGGTCCATGGTGTCCAAATATTTGGTCAATCGTTATTCTAGATGTTTCAGTGACGTTTAACATACAAGTTGGTGGATTTTGAGTAAAACAGACTTGTATTCCATCATGTATGGGTCTCATAAAATCAGCTGAAGGCCTCAACAGAACAAAGACTGACTGAGAGGCGAGTATGTCTGGTCCTGAGCTGAGCAAGGACCCTCTCCATTAAGCATCTGTTTGTCCCTTTTCTCCTGGGGCTGAAGCCTGAACCACGCATGTCCACAGTGGGCTCAGACCCACACAGATGTCACCGATGAAGATGGTATCCCGGGGAGCAGCGAAAGCCCGATTTCAGGGAGGGATGTTGGGTCGCAAGACAGGATGCTCATAAGGGAGGAGGAAGCCTGGGGTGAAAAGCCAGATTCCACGACAGGGCCCGAGGAGCCGGGCGTCTTCACAGTCCTGGCTGGTGAAAGGCAGCCGGTAACTGAACTGGACCCAATCCTGGGACCCCGGAAGCGTGTAGGAGTGAAGAGATAGCCACCCTACTGCACAGCTCCGAGGTCTCCGGGGAGCCTCTGCCCAGAGGGCTGCCGCACCCTCGTGGTTCCGTGAGGGTCAAAAGCATAAGTAGCTGGAGGAAGCGATGGGAACCGTCACCCCAACAGGGCGGAGGTCTGTGCACCTGGGGGACACCAGTGGAATGGCCTTTCCCACAGAGGCAGCAGTCTGGGGAATACAGGAGCAGCATTAATTGGCCATGCAGGTGAGACTCTCCCACCCCCACCCCTAGTAGACTCATATCAGCACTTCCTAAAGTGAAGGAGGCGCCCTTTCTAGACTTTGCCTACTTTTGGCTCTTATCATGTAGGTTCTATGAATAGAAGTTTCAAAGAATGGAGAGATCCTGAGATGGTCAACCAATGACTCCGTTGCCCTTTATTTTGTATTCGATGCAACATTTCTTAACACACAGCTGTTTCCCCTGCAGGTTTAGCTAGGGTGGCCAAATAATTTGTCATCCAAGCCCATAATTTAGAGCGCAGCAGGGGACAATCTTAAGAGGTATGCTGGGAAAGCAGGTGTGAAATGAGACTGTCCTGGGCCAGTGGGACATGAGGTCACTCTAACTGTAGTCCTGTGCTTTTGAGATGTCTTCTTTTTCAGATTCCTGAATTTATCCGAGCTCCTTCTACTTTGGGAAAGTGGGGTGAGTTGAATCTGTGTTCTCCCACAACCAGGAGTCTTCTTCAAAATAGGGAGATGTTCCATATCTTCTTGTAACCTCTTCTGGGACAGGCACAGTTGGCAGCAAAGACATCTAATCTTTGAGCCATCCCCATCTTTCAGGCACGCTGAACAAGCAGCTGACTCTCGGCTTTGGTAGCAATTTAGTAGCTGCGTGATCTTTAAAACTGACATAATTCACATGCCATAAAATTCACCCTTTTACAGTGTACAGTTTGGTGGTATGTCATATATTCATAAGGTTGTGCCACCATCCCCACTACCCAGTTTGAGAACATTTTCATCACCCCAAATGGAAATTTTATACCTCTCCATTTCCCCTCCCCACCAGACCCTGGCAACCACAGATCTGCTTTCTATACTTACAAAGGAATCATTCAGGATGTAGCATTTGTGACTGGCTTCTTTCACACAGCATCATGTTTTTAAGGTTCATCCACATTGCAGCATGGATGGACACTTCATTCCTTTTCATGGCTGAATAATATCACATTGTATAGATAGAACAGCTTTGGTGTCTTCATTTGGTAATGGATGGACATTTGGGTTAATTGCATGCTTTTATTTTATTTTAATTTTTTGGAAGTACCACAGTTTATTGATCCATTCACCTACTGAAGGGTATCTTTTTTTCATTGAAGTATAGTCAGTTACAATGTATCAATTTCTGGTGTAGAGCATAGTGTCCCAGTCATGCATATATATATATATATATACACACACACACACATATTCATTTTAATATTCTTTTTCATTAAAGATTACAAGATAATCATCCAATTACAAGATATTGAATATAGTTTTCTGTGCTGTACAGAAGAAATTTGTTCTTAATCTACTTTTATATATAGTGGTTAACATTTGCAAATCTCAGACTCCCAGATTTATCCCTTCCCACCCCATTTCCCCTGGTAACCATAAGATTGTTGACTATGTCTGCAAGTCTGTTTTTGTTTTGTAGATGAGTTCATTAGTGTCCTCTTTTTTCTTTTTAAGATTCCGCATATGAGTGCTATCATATGGTATTTTTCTTTCCCTTTCTGGCTTACTTCACTTAGAATGATGATCTCCAGGTCTATCCATGTTGCTGCAAATGGCATTATTTTATTCTTTTTTATGGCTAGGTAGTATTCCATTGCATAAATATACCACAGCTTCTTTATCCAGTCATCTGTTGATGGGCATTTAGGTTGTTTCCATATCTTGGATATTGTAAACAGTGCTGCTATGAACATTGGGGTGCATGTATCCTTTTGAATTAAGGTTCCCTCTGGATATATGTCCAGGAGTGGGATTGCTGGATCACATGGTAAGTCTATTTTTAGTTTTTTGAGGAATCTCCATACTGTTTTCCATAACGCTATACCAAATTGCATTTCCACCAAAAGCGTAGGAGGGTTCCCTTTTCTCCACACCCTCCCCTGCATTTATCTTTTGTGGACTTTTGAATGATGGCCATTCTGACTGGTGTGAGGTGATACCTCATTGCAGTTTTGATTTGCATTTCTCTGATAATTTGTGATATTGAGCATTTTTTCATGTGCTTATTGGCCATTTGTATGTCTTCACTGGAGAATTGCTTATTTAGGTCTTCTGCCCATTTTTGGATTGGGTTGTTTGTTTTTTTCTTATTAAGTTGTGTGAGCTGTTTATATATTCTGGAGATTAAGGGCTCCTGTTTTTGAGGAGTAGTCATGATCTTCATTGCTTAAGGCAGTCCTGGGGACAAGATCATTGTTACTGGCAGCTGACAGCATTCTAACTGAAGGCCTGAATGACTTTATTTAATTATGTCATAGCCTTTTCCTCAAGGAGCTCACAGTCTAGTCTGTAAGTACTAGGTTTGATATAATTCCATTCAGTTGAGCTAAATAATCATTTCATTCCTTTCTTGCATCCACTTCTTATGAGAGAATTTGATGTCCAAAGGGAAGGCCATTAAATAAAGGGGTGTCATCCACGGAAAAGGGACGGATGTGCAAAGAGCTATGAGAACAGAAAGAAGGACCAGTTACTTCTCCTAGGGAACCATTGAAGGCTATGGAGCCATGCTGGGGTGAGTTTTGAAGGCTGCATAAGAATTTATCAGGGGGAGAACTTGAGAAAGGCATTGCCGACAGAGAAGCTAGCGGGTACAAAAGCAAGTGATGCTTTAATCTGACAATCACAGACACACTTGCTGTTTTACATGGAGTCAGATGACTTCATTGGGAGAAGAAAGGAGAGCATTCATTCATTCACTCACTTAGTCATTCACTGGAAAGATATTTCTAAGCATCCATTATGTGCTGGGTCCTGTTTTAGGTGCTGGAATTAGAGCATTGAACAAAACAGACAAATACCTGCCCTCGTGGAGCTTACAAAGAAACAGCCCCTGCATCTCCCCCCACTCCCATGTGGCCTGCTCATCTTGGACTTGGTATCTGCGGGTCCTCCCTTGCTGCACTAGGCCGTCCCTCTAAAAATTATCAGATGTGGGGGAGGGTATAGCTCAGTGGTAGAGAGCATGCTTAGCACACATGAGGTCCTGGGTTCAATCCCCAGTATCTCCATTAAATAAGTAAATAAACCTAATTACACTGCCCCTCCTCCAAAATTATCAAATGAGCAATATTGGTCTGAGGCACCTCCCCCTTCCTGCTTCTAGCCCTTTCCCTCGTTACTGGTGCCTCCCCCATGTCTCGCTTTGCCCCTTTCCCACCCATCTTCCATTCTTACCAGTGGCTCGTGTTACACTTGGTCCATTCATTGGGATTTTCCCATTTTCACCCAGGTTGGAAGTTATAAGCTAAATGGATGACGTTTTATTAGTGGAATGTGGGAAGTCATCCAGTAAATGGGGGTCACAGTCCTTGGACGGCTGGAGGCTTTGCAGGTAGGACAGCTGGCGTTGCACTGTCTATTCTCTAGGCTGAGGTTGACAAGACGGACCTTCACTGGGAGAACGGACTCAAGCCAAGGAAGCTCAGATTTTGATCATGACTCCTCGGCCCTCACATAGACCCAAACTTAATCCTCATGAGGGAATCCTGTGATCGGGGGGACAGAGCAAAGAACTCTGGGGACAGGGGGCCTAGATTCGAACCCTCTGTCACTTGCGACCCTAAGCAAACTTCAATACCCCCCTGAGCATCATATGCCTTGTCTCTGACGTGAGGCTCATAAGGCTCCCTTTGCAAAGTTGAAACGGAGATGAAGATAATTTGTATTGCTAAACCAGAGTGACTATTGAGTTAATGGTCATTACAATTTGTTTATTATAATGGTAGGCAGAGTCGTACGCTGCGTGTGGAAGCCCTAAAGTCAGACTGGAAAGAGTTTGGAGGGGCTCCACTGATTGGTTAAGCATGCTCTAACCTGGTCCTCTAGCTACCTAAGTCTCCTTTCATCTTGAAACTTCCTTTGCCAACAGGAAAAGCAGAAAGAAGAAGAAGAAGAAAAACAGTTTTTCATTCTTGGGAGAGAACGCATACTCCATCCAAACAAAACCGACTAACCATCCATTAAGTCCATTTTGTTATTCAAGGCCCATAGGATTAAAGAGCTAATTACAGCGTCCTAGGTTTGGAATTATCCATTGTTACCAGGACTGAGTCATGCCCGGTCCCTGACTTTTTAAGAATCAGCATGATAGAGTATTTGGTTCACCTGGATATGTTTTCGTTTCTCGGGCACAGTCAAGCACGGCTATTAGCATCTGCAAACTCAAACCAGACAGGCAATCCGGGTTTAAGACAGAAACAGGCGGGCAGGCTGCTCCTCCAAGTCTCCTCCTCCGACAGCCCGCCCCTCCGGGTCTGGGCTGTGCCCAACTGCTCCAATCGGGCAGAACGTACACAGCATACATTAAGTGAATTCTGGACACTTAATGAGGTAATTGCAGGCTAAATATATTCCTCGAGAATCAGAGATATAAAGTTTCCCACCATTCTTTTCCCCTGGTAGTCTTTTCCTTTTTTCTTTTTTTTCAAGGCCTTATTAATTTGCAAACCAGCTAATTACAACTCCTCCGGGCTAAATATCTGTGCAGTTGGTGCTGTAATAGATGAGTGGTTCGGGCTGAGAGAGCAGGTCTTGTTTTTTTCTTTGCCTATTACACACATTGTTTTAGGTAATTAACAGCCACTTTGTAGTGGCCGCTCTGACGCCTCCCTGTCTGAACAGTGTCTTGGCTGACAGCCTCCGAAACAGCCCTGGTGAACTTCTTGCAAAATCATGTGATACTATTATATAATTCTACACCCTCCCCCCCACCCCTGATGAAAGCTCTGAGAGAATTTGCACACATCGCTACGTGTGAGCTTTTGGATCTAGACACACTCACACGAAGTGCCTTTCTGCAGAAGTGTTTCCTTCCAGCCGGGGCAGGGACTGGGGTGGGAGCAAAGGAAAGAATCAGGTCTGAATTCTGGCACTGCTGCCACCAGAGGGGGATAAGTGACACTGACCTCCTGGAGCTTTTGTGAGCCCTCCACGAGTTTTTAACAATACTTGGCAAAGAGTGGTTACACCTTCTACCAAATTAACAATCTCTTTTCCAGAGTTAATAAAACTTCACAGACAGGGTTTCCAAAGAATGTATTACTTTTTTCCCCCTTGTATTCTCGCCTTTGAGCACCATTTTGAACCAAAAGCTAGAACTGTGGATTATAGCTACGCGGGTCAAGTGAAGACCTCAGAGATTGTCCCAGGCCCTTGCAGGGACACAGGTTCCTGGTCTTAAATGTGCTACTTCCTCTGTCCTCCTCTGCTCACTCTTTCTTCATAAGGGCCCACATCTTCTGAGGCATGTGGAGAATTCACTTTGAGGGTCTTTTCCAACAGCTGGCATCGGATGGAAGGTGTTTCTCAAGTGTTTTGCTGTTCTTGGCTTTCAGAGATTGTGTAACCCCAGAAGATGTGGGGAGAGGTCATTCCTCAACACTTTATCACACGCTCCTCTGTGTTCTGCTGGCTTAAAACAACCACAAGAACAACAACGGCAAGATGTGTGGCTCTCACTGTGCAGCTGGAAACAGCCTGACACCCTGGATTTTGTCGCACTGGTGACATCTAGAAGATGCCGTTAATTAACAGGACCTTCTCTTTTCTCCAAAGTTGGGGAAACTTGGACAACAGATGAGTCTAGACTGACACCAGGTGACCCTATTGTTCTCTCTTCAGTTTTTTTAAGTTTTATGGGGAATTAATTCTTCAACCTTCCCTCCCCGCAAGCTCGAGTTTTCCCAGAAATGGGATCTCACCAGCCCTGCGTGGAGCTATGCTCCTCTGATGGCCCCGTGGGCTGGACCTGGCCGCCCCCTAGGGTGGACCTCTCGCAGTGAATAAGAGTGGGGAGCAAAGAAGGGCTGCCTCTCTGTCTCCTTTTGCAGAGACCAAATGGCTCAGGGTGGAAAACCAACAGAGCAAAGGATCTGCAGGTCTGAACAGGGCTAGGAGAAAGAGGTCAAAGGGGAAAGGGTTTGTGGGAGGTGGGGCCTGGCTTTAGAATGACGCGTGTTGAATACTGACCACGTACCCGGCGCGTTCACATCGGCATCTCATTCAAATTCTACGAGGGGAATATTAAGTGACTTATGCAAAGTCACAGAGCGAGTAGGTGGCAGGGTCAGGATTCGAACCCACGTGCCTCTGACTCCGCAGACCTCACACAAACACCTTTCCCCTTTGGGAAGCTGCGAATGGGAAACTGATCTGGAAGGAAAAGAGGAAAAAAGAAAGAAAACCCTGGATTCAGATGTCTGTACTCTGGTAGCCGACCAAAGAGAGTCCAGCCCGCTTTGCATCCCTGAACTCCATTTACAAACCCAAATCAGAGCTGAGCCTTTCTCTTATAGCAGAGTTTTCACCCACTTGCTTCCCAAAACACCAGAGGTCACACATCGGCAGCCTGTGGGCCAAAACTGGCCTAAAGATGTGTTTTGTTTGGCTCTTCAGAGTTGGATCACACAGTATATTTCAAAAATTAGATCCGATGCCAACAGAAAATTCAGGCGTCACATCTTTCGCTGCTAGCCTTGACGGACTGGCTCCACGCAGACCAGCCCTCCCACAGGGAATGCCTCGAAAAGCTGGACTTGAAAACATATCTGTTAAATAACACTGAAGAGTGGTTTGAGGATGCCAGGGCCTGGGGGGCTATGGTTCCAGAGGGAAGGAAAATGCTTCAAAGGGAAGTTGACATGTTCAACACAGTTCTGAAACTGTGCAGGACTGGAGGCTGAGGGGCCCTGGAGACAACGTCAACCAGGAGGCAGAGGGGCTGAGCAGAGCTTTTGGGAGTCCCACAGGCCAGAGGACCCAAAGGTGGCATCCAGGGCTGTCCAGTCAGCCAGGACTTTAGGGACCAAAGGAAAAAAAAAATACACAGAAGGGAGTTCAATATTTGGCGATATTCTTCTCTGCAAGAGGGAACTGAGCAGTGCTTCTAAGAGTCTCACAGATGTGGAGAGATTAAAATTCAAATAGAATTCAGGACCCACGAAGGAGAAGAAGCCTTGGGAAAAGCTCAGGACTTTCAGCTGGGATCCCGGAAGAGTAAGATCCTTGGAGTAAGGACAAACAGAACAAGACGTTGCCACACAGACACCGAAACCCAGCCTCACAGAGGTTCACTCCCTCGATGGAAAGGGGTGATTTGCTCCTCCGCTGCCTGCCTTTGAGGAGCACCGACAATCCTCTCTGGAGGGAGATAATGCCATCCAGAGATGCCGAAGTGTTTTATCTGTGCCCCGCAGGCATCTGGGCTTACAAAACCCAGATTGGGTTATTATGAGTAAAGGTGCTGAAGGCGTAGATGGAGGATTGGAGGACCAGGAACCATCATTGTGAGCGTCTCTGGAATGTTGGTCCCAGGAGAAAAGGAGATAAAAGTCTCCTCCAACTTTCCCCCCAGGGCAGACATTTAGTCCGCAGAATCTCTGTGTAGTTTCTGTGCAGCTGAATATCAGAGCCAGTCTCTTCTTCTCTGAGCTAGCACATCCTCCTGACGTAGCAAGGGCACAAGGGACACCTGTCGGACTGAAGTGTATCACACAGCCAAGTGTTCCAACTGCTGCTGGCTTATAAGAAACCCACGACCAGTGGGGTGTTGGCGTGGACTCACACCTGCTCCCAAGAGCTGACCGTGCGGCCCTCTTCCCCACCAGTATTTAGGGACCTCGCAGAGGTGCCTTGAAATCAGCTATGGTGGGGATATTTACACCATGGAAATTGGCTTTGCTCTGAATCAGGGCTTCCCCCCGCCCCACCTCCAGATTGTCCATTGTAAAACATTTCCCAGTACCCCGCTGCTCACAGCCATTTTAGGCTAAGTCTGTTTAAAAGCACAGAGCAGAGTTGCTAATTTATGTATCCATGTGTAACAAGTGCACATGGATGTATGTGGCTTCTTTACCCAGGACTGACTGAATCTTTCTCACGTGTCTCCACTTTGTAGAATATCACCAGGGACAAGAAGAGAAAGGGGCTGGAAGGGTATAGCTCAGTGGTAGAGCACAAGGTCAGCATGCACGAGGTCCTGGGGTCAATTCCCAGTACATTCATTAAAAAATAAATAAATAAACCTAATTACCTCCCTCCCAACAGAAAAAAAAAAAAAAAAAGGAAGAGATGAACAGTCAACTCAGTGTAGTTCAGTAAACTCAATCGGACTCCATCATTTAGACCCTCAGCTATTTCAATCTCTTTGGAGAAAAGTGCTCAGATATTCAGAGTTTTTCTCCCTTCCTTTGTGTCACAGGTTAAGTTCCAGAGAAACAGACGATAGAGAATCAACTACAGAAATTCATCAGGAAGTGCTCTCAACATCGACACTGTGGGTGAGGGAAGGAAGATTCGAGAGAGAGAGAAGTTGAACAGAGAGTCACCACAAAGACCTCAGCCAACCCCACAGGGGTCCCCCAGACCAGATGTCTCTTATAGGCCTGCGTGGAGTTGTAACTTGTTTTTCAGTAATTACCGACATTTTAGTATCTCTCCACAAAAATCAGGCTTCCCAGTTTCTTTGGAAGAATTTGAAGATGTGGTAATGATTGGCTGGAGCAAGAGACCAGCTGTGCCTTTAAATAGTGCTTGTGGCTTGGGTTCCTGCAGGCTGTACCTGGCCAACTTCGTGATGATTAGGAAACAGGGCTTTGGAGTCGAATAGCTCCACAAAGAATTCCAGGTCTGAAATAGTAGCTGTGTGACCTCAGGGAAGTTACTTAACCTCTCTGAGCTTAAGTTTCCCCGTAAGTCTATAAAGTGAGGATTAAAAATACCTACCCCCACAGAGTTGCCGTGAAGATTAAATACGATCATGTTTTGAAAGTTCTTGGCACAAAGTGAGTATGTAATAAAAAGTGCTTATTTATGCTTCACGGATCCAAATGGCCTCTGAATCCTTTTAGGATTTTCATTTATTCCTGGAAAATATAAGAAGGAGTTGGCACTTGAGCTTTCACAGCCCAGGGAAGGCTTCTGTTCTGTATTTGACAGATGCAAAGTGATAAGCTTTCCATTTTATGGAAACCCCACCTACAGATGTGGATCAGTCCCATCAGTTAAGTCAACCTTCTGGGTATGTTATCAGCCACCTATGTAAGCAAGATGAAAAGGAAAAGGGGGCAATTATACATCTTGCCTTTAAAAACAAAAAAAGAAAGAAAGAAGAAGAAAAATTCAGCAAACCCTGAAGAGAGTGATACAATTCCCTAAAGACAAAAAGTTTTATTTTCGTTGGATTAATGTGTCCTTCACATTTTGACTAATTGAATTTTCTTGGAGTAGACATCCTTCAGTGATCATGCTGCCAAGTGAGCGTCACGCCGAGTGTCTCCAGAAGAGTCGGCAGGAGAAATGCGCTAGCTGCTATCAGAATCTTGTTATGAGTAAGTGTCTGGTCACTATCAGTGTATTAACATCCCTTTATATTCTTATGCCATTTTATTCTAAGGGAAAACTTGAAAACAATGGTCTTCACATACCATTCATAGGACAGCGGGGTCCCATCGGTAATATCTCCCATAACTCACAGTGATTCTCAACGTGAGGAAGTAGGGGAGGCCCCTCTTTGAAGGTTGCATCAGGATGGGGGTGGTGACGTGAGCACAATTTGCAGGGCTTCCTCTAGCGGGAACTTCTAATGTGCAATCAGCTGAGGGCTGGTCCTGATGGTGGTGGTGGTGGTGGTGATGGTGGCAGCTAACGTGCCTTATTGGTAATCTCTGCTGTTAAACGCTTTCTGAGTCATCTCCTTACTTTTGGCTCATTCATTCATTCATTCAAAATATTTTATTGAGCATTTATTATGTGCCAGTTATGGATCATGGTGAATAACAGAAGCCCCAGTGGTTGAAGAACAAAAATAGAATCTCAGGGGAGCAACGGAGTTACAGATAAAGAATTATATTCCAACATTGTATTGAAATGTCTTGAGTTTATGTGAGTTTGATGTCTTGAATGGAATGAAGATGGGGCTAACTCTGCCTAGGGGAACTAACTAGATCTCACAGAGGTGATGGCCTCTGAGCTGGGCCCTGGTGGATATAGAGGAGCTCACCAAGTTGGGGAGAGGGGGAAACCATGACTTGATGGCCAGTGGAGAAAGGGCATGGAACAGAGGCAGAGCACTGGGGGAAGAGTGGATGGTTTGGCTGAACTTAGGGAAAGCTGTGAGAGAGCGAGAGGGCAAGGCTCAGGGCTAGGAAGGAAGGTCAAGGGCCAACTGGTGAAGACCTTGAAAGCCAAGACTAACGTATGTGGACCTGTCTTCCCAGCAGAGAGGAGCTACTGATGTTTCCAGCAGTGGGACTGCCTCAGTTAACCGTCCTTCTAGAAGGACAACTGTTGACCGTCTGTCGTTCCCCAACGTGTCAAAAATGATATAAAGAGGTTGCTCTGAAGATAGCAAACCTGATAGAAAGGAGAAATTGTGGGGGGCAGGGGGGGAGTGCTGCAAACGCAGAACGATGTTTCTCAAACAGGTATGGTCCAATGCGGATGATCCAAAATGGACAGAAGCAAGTGCGCATGATTCAAAATGGCAGCAACTCCAAGAGCTTCCTTTATATTTTACTTGGTAACACGCCTTTAAGTTTAAATATTATGTGCGTCAAGTGCTGGAAACTCATTTCATACAAAATGGTGGCTCTTCATCCAAGAACACTTAGAAAGCTATTCAATACATCTTCCACTACCAGGATCAGCACCACCTCAGACTATTCCAAACCAACCACCATGGATGCGCAGGCAAACAAATACATACGAGGAAGTGTCAAGCAAGGTGCAAGGCTCATAATGGGTCCTCTCTCCACTTTCCCTTAAAATCATGGTTGTCAAACTCCAGATGCCTCAGGCCCCCCCCCCCAGGAGGCTTGATGAAACATGGATTATTGGTCTCCATCCCCAGAGTTCTGGATTTATTTATTTGGGTGGGAGCAGAGCGTAAGGACTTGCATTTCTAGAAAGTTCTAGAAAGCTCCCAGTTGATACCAGCACTGTTAGGAGACTACAGTTTGAGAACCATTGCCTGAAAACAGGAATAACGTTCTGGAGATACTGCTTAGGTTCAGGGATCATTCTTGCACAGTAAACCCAAGAAGACGGCAGGTAAATGATCAGAAAACTCCCTGAGATATTCTACGTGTTAACTGTCCATAATCTTGATGTCAAGATTTGCTTGGGCGGAGTGTAGGGTTGGCTCTGTAGGGGTGGCTGAGGCTGGAGGTTCTGTCTCATTGTCTTCTGACCCCTTGATCCTCATTCTGTGTTGAACTGGGTTGTGTGGTCATGCCATGATGCTTCCTTCCAGAGATCTGTTATGAGACCCGACTAGCAAATTCAGAAATAGGAGTCCAACCAAGGGCTGGATGCCAGACTCTGGCCCTTGGAGTAAAAGCAGAGCCCGAATGACCAGGGTTAGCTGCAGAGTCAAACAGCTGGGGCCGCCCAGTCTGACAGAGCGACGGTGAGACCGAGCGCCAAGAGATCAAAGAGCAGGAATGAGCGAGGGGCAGCCTGGAAATGTACACCAGTCCCCCTTCTCTTGTCTCGAAGGGGCCCTTCTCTGGACCCGGCACCCCTTCTGTCCCAGCCCCTGGCAGACACAGGACAGAGCGGAGACCCTTGGGCTCAGACTTCTCTGGAAAGCAGAATGGGGTTTGTCTTTAGCAAAGAAAGAGCTAAAAGAAACTGGGGGTCCCTTGGACGCTTCTGGAGAGCAGGTATACCAGGTCAGGATTCATCATTTGGGAAGTGGCTGCTGAGTTACTGGCTCGTGGAAGGTCGATCTGATCCTTCCCACCTCCGCCCCCGCACTGTTCCGTGAGAGGCAGGCCTGAGACCTCCCACACCACCCGCCCCTTCTTCCTTTGGGGAGGAAGAAAAGCCAGGCAGATGTCCTGGAGCCCTTCCCTTGCCGCCTTCACGCAGCCCCTTGCACATCTTAGCAGAAGCCACTTGGACACGAGAGGGCGCTGCGGCACAAGCTCATTCCCCAAAGGCTCCTTCCGCCAAGGGTTCCAGGCTCCGGGACAACCGAGTTCTCAGTGCCCGCGGTCACATCCAACAGACGCAAGGCTGGAAGCGATCCAGAAAATGGGAACTTTGTGTTTTGGCTCACTTTGAGTTGCCACTGACGATGCAACAGATTTTCTGGAGGAAAGGGGGAAAAAGTGTTACTACTATGCTAAATATACATAGAGATTTTAAGACCTGTTCTGATGTCAGAAATTGAAAAATAAATAATGTGTACTTTGAAAATAAGAAGATGAGGTAGTAATTGCCGGGGAGAAATTCTGCAGGGATCTAGGCAGAAGTCCTTTGGCAGGTGATGGCCACTGCAGGGACTCCTGTTTCGGTCAGGACAGTTCCAGATGCCCAGGAAACAGCCACAGACATGACTGGGCTGGATTTCAGGCTGGTTATTGACAAGGGAGCCCGACCTCTCCACTTGAGGGAACGCTCAAGGGATGATTGCTAGTGCTTACTGAGCACTTACTCTTGCTGTTAGCTGAGTGAGTAAACGGTTTACACGGATTATTTCATTTCGTCTTCACCAAAGCCCTCAAAGACAAAGATGATTTCACGGATAAAGCAACTGTGGCTGAAAAGAGCCCAGTGCCGCTAATTGGTTGGTGAGCAGTGATGCACAACTCAACCCCCTGTCTCCGCAGAGGCGCCAAGGTGGGCAGGTCTCAGTGCCTGTGCTTCCCAGTCCAGTTCTCAGCCATGCGCAGCAGCCGGCGACCTGGGCACCAGTCATCCCCGAAGCCCCTAAGGATGGGGGGCGGACACAAACCAGCACAGATGGTCAGCTTAGAACTCACCGGGGGGGGGGGGGGCGGGGGGGGGGGGGGCGGCGGTGGAGCTGGAGAGAGGGTGGGCATGATTTACAAGCAGATGAAATATTCCTGTGTGGAAATCAGATGAAACAAGTTTTCTGGGACAGGCTAACATTCAGATGTTCTGTCCTATCTGCTGTCAGTCAAGTGGTGCATCCTGATTTTCAGTCTGCAGATTATGAAAGTGAAGGACATCTCAGGCAGAATTGAGCTTCTAGAGATAAGGAGCCGCAAATATAATCCGGGCTTGGCAGTGACCACATCAGGCACGGTTTATGAGATAATGAATGAAAAGGCTATTGGAATCAGGGAGTACCATACAAAAGAAAGAGATCGTTTTATATGATCCAGATCAAGAGCGCCTTCCCCGACTCCCCCCTCAAAGGAGCACCTCCTCCCTTCCCACAGGGAAGGCCCGTGACACACTGCAAACAAGCATGACCTGAATCATAAGTGGGTTCGACTCGCTGCCCTGCCTCCTTCCCGTTGTGCAGCCTGGAATCAGCAGCTTCACCTCTCTGAGCCTCGGTTTCTTCGGCTCTTAAGGGGGAATAATAATACCCACAGAGTAGATGATAACCATGACAGCACACGTTTGTCACATGTTAGGAGCTGAGCACTGCGCCCACTGCTTTGTACATTTCGGGGCATTGCATCTTCCCAATAGATCACTGTTTATCAAGAGGAGAGGCCCAGAGGGGACACTGCTCGTAAGTTACAGAGTGAAATTCAAACCCAAGTTTATCAGACACTAAGGCTTAGAACTTAACCACCTACTGATTGGTCGGAGAAGAAGCCGGTGATTAAACCTGAGAGCGGCTGGAGAAATAAGACCTCCGACAAGCTAAGGACGTTGTAGGTCTTTATGGACATTCTAATGGCATGGAGTGAGTTTTGTTAAAGAGAAGAGAAGGGAGAGGAAAGGGGTTTTTTGATGTTCTTTTTTTTCTCTTTGGACAGGACTTTGTATTTCCCAAGACACTTCACATACGCAATCTCTCTTCTTTTTCTTTCCTTCTTTGTTTTGTTTCGTTTTATTGAAGTATAGTTGATTTACAATGTTGTGTTAGTTTCTGGCATATAGCATAGTCATTCAGTTATATATACATATACACACTTTTTCATGATAGGTTACTATAAGCTATTGAATATAGTACCCCGTGCTATACAGTGGGATCTTGCTGTTTGCTTTATATGTAGCACTTTGTATCTGCTAATCCCGAATTCCTAATTTATTCCTTCCCACAACCCCAGGACACAATCTCTTTTGGTCCTGATGCTAATCCAATGAGGTACCCAGGACAGATTTCAGTACCTCCACTTTACTGAAGATAAAATGCTTCCTAAGTAGCTTAAGCAACTGTCCAAAGGCCCCACTAGTGACAAAGGTGCAGGTACAATTTCAGAGGTGGCCACAGGATTAAAAAGAGACAGGTCATGAGCGAGGACTTGGCATGTCGACTGGCATCCAGCAAGCGCTCAATAAATGCTTACAGGATCTGAAAGGGTTTGAAAAGGCTTCCTGGACCATACTCTTTCCCTCTTGTCCCAAGCGCGGAACTGCCACTATGAAGCATATTTCAGCTACGGTGCAGAGAGGAAGTTTTGGATAACATGGACCATTTGGTGAAAAACTTGGGGTTGTTTTGGACATGGTCAGGGTCAGGTGGACAGGTCTGCAAGGGGCCAAGTGACTGATTCTACCTGTCGCTTCAGGGGACCTCAGAGCAGGAAATAATCTAGAGATGGTCCGGTTCCCAGCTCCCAGCTGCCAGGCTCGGTGGCATCCTGAGAGGTCCTGCTGTATCTGAATGCCACCTGCACTGCTCTTTTCTTATAGTTTGCCTGAAATCAACTCATTTTTTTAAATTTACATGAATGTTAAATGGTATTGAATGGCAATACATTCTATTTATTCAATATGTGTACATATCATTCAATATTCATTCAGGAAATCGTGGATTTGATCTACTGGGGGGAAGGTTTTTCTAACATGTGCATCTGTTCCAGTTCATGTATTTCTAAGAAATACATAGTGATTAAAAAATTAAAATGTGCCCATGGTCCACACTTCTGGAAACTCGGGTCCAGGCACATGCCTTCATTGTCTAAAGGAGAAAATGCAACATCAGAGAACTTATGACAGAGATAATGAGTGGTACAGGGAGTCTTAAACTCAAGTCTTAGAATCTAGGGCTTTTTGCCAGTAAATGTTCCCTTTTGACATCAAGCTCTACAACATTAGCCCCCTAGAGTTGCCTGGGACCAGTGTTGGGCGGTGGGAGATACAACATCAAAGTTTTCCCAGTGGAGACCCAGGTAGAGGGGCTATGGGTGATTCCGGGCTCTCCTCGGTGCTAACTGCCATCTTCTCACAGGCTGTACATCGCTTCTGTAATCTTGGTTTCTGTGTTAAAAAAAAAAGAAAAAAAAAAAAGGACAGTAATGTGATTTTAAAAATATTTTTATAATATGTATGCTTCATAAATCCAGAAAGATGTGCATTGCGCCTTCCGGGTAAAGTTCATTTTTGCTATTTGCAAAGTGTTTACTCTCTGATAGACGTACCTGTCAGTGGCTGAGCATGTGTTTTGCACCAAGCACCGGCTTAAGGCGTTTTCCATGCAATGGTGATTGCATTCTCACCAGCTTGGGAGGTAGATTTTATTTTCTGTGTCTTCCAGCAGCCTTAGTAAGGGTTAGAAGTGGGATCTGAGCTCAGGGGTCTCTCCTACACAGATTTCGCGTCTCAGAGCAGCAGACAGATGTTTAGAGACAGAGCGATGGCCATGCTGGACCTAATGACAGCGCCGTCTCCTCCGAGGCTGGCCTGGAGATGGGAGGGATGCTGTTGGTCCCAATTACCCAAACTGCGGAGGCTGACGAGCAAGGGATTTATACCATTTGCCCATAAAAATCACACAGCACTTCCGGCTCCAGGTTTTTCTCATCGCTGAGCACACCGCCCCCAGCTGGTCGGACGCGTTTACATCCAAGGGTGGAAGCACAGATTACGCCTGCGCGAAGGCCTCGGCC
The DNA here is from genome assembly GCF_009834535.1 of Camelus ferus. NCBI lineage: Eukaryota > Metazoa > Chordata > Mammalia > Artiodactyla > Camelidae > Camelus > Camelus ferus. Next base: position 4,886,064 of record NC_045717.1, on the reverse strand, counting down.
TTGCTGATGGGAACCCCGCCTCCCTGCAAAGGGCGACTTCAGAGAGGCCTGTCATCTGATAGTCAACGGCTCGTCCTGCCCGTCAAGGGGGAGTTAAAACATAGTTAAAGTTTAGTGGACTTCATCTACTTAATAATAAAAGTAATAATGGCCCAATTAATAGCAATCCTGTGCACTTTTATGGATGCTTTCATCTGAGAATCAAAGTGGTTTGGAAGAGAAGCCATCATTAGGCTGATTTTACAGATGAGAAAAGTCAAATGACTTGCCCAAGGTAAGGGCTGAGTCAGCCCCGGAGGGAGAAAGCCAGGCTCCCTCGTTCTGTCTCTCCCTCCCTCCCTCCCTGTGCCTGGCACTTCGGCAGTATCTTTCATCTGAGAATCTTAAATTAATCTCCCAACAATTATCACCATTCATCGGTGGCCAGAAAAAAAAAAATCTCTACCTGGTTTGCCCAGCAGCGGAAGTCTCCATCCTGTGCCACCTCTCCAGGCCGACAGGGAAGAATGGGTGCTGTGTACCCTCCCAGGCTGGGCCCAGGGTCCTGGGTCTCCCCACTCGGTTGATCTAAGGCCCCATGAAACCGAGCGACTGGGAAGGAAACAGGCAGCAGGCCCAGTATGTGAAGCTGTTTCCCAAAAGTCATTTTGATGATACCGGCTTTGAGGGTTTGTTTATTCAAACTCACATAAATCCAGACATCGGAGCACGGGGTAAAAACAGAGGTTGGAGTCAGATACATCTGGATTTGAATTTTGACTCTGCCACTTATTGGCTGTGTGTCCTTAGACAAACTGCTTGCCCTCTCTGAGCCTCAATGTCTTTATTGGTAAAATCAGTACGAATGTATCTCAGGTGATTTTGACTCCGGCAAAATCAACTGCACATGCTCTCTGTCTCCTTCTGTAATTGAAATACTGCGAAATGATATTTTGCAGTTATAGGCTTTAATATACTGTACCTTGCCGTATACATTCTAGAATATTAATATACCCATGGTGCAGAGAACACATCCCAAACCAAATACACCAACATTTATGGGTAGATATTTTTAAAGGATTTTCAAGAATAATTTTAGCAATATTCAATTTTTGCCTTCCACTCTGATCAGAGGCGCTGATGTCCTTCCGCTTAATAGCCATGTGTGACCGTTGGGAGGTTAGAAAGAACAGAACGTGTGTGAGCCACTGGGCGCACCACAGTGGGAACGATTTTCATTAGGTACAGCCTAACAGAAGTACAAAGGTGAAAAAAAAATTAAAATAAAACAAAAATGTCTTGCCTCTAAGAAAGGAAAAAAGGAGTCGAAAGAAGAGGCAGAAGGAGAGAAAAAGCTGCCCTGAGTGGCCGTGATCGGCGGGCAGGTGCGGGGCTGCGGGGATGGTGGTCCTCAGCCCCACGACGGCCTCGCGGGAAGACGTCGCCTGCGCGCATCTCCATCTCGCCGCGCAGATGAGGAAGCAGGCTCGGAGTCAGGACAGAACCTGTCCAGGTTCACTGAGCCAGTAAGCGGCTAATAGGGATTTGAGCTGCAGCCTGTCTGATCCCCAAGCCTGTGTTCTCTATCGGGTACTTGGAAGTCTTCTTCCTTAGAATGCATTTTTCCCAGATTGGGTGACGAAGAGTGTATCTGCTTATGCCCGTCAGGGTCCTGGCAGGAAACAGCTGACACATTCACCCGAGGACCTGAGGGTTAATGAGAATCAAAGATGTGGGCATGGTGAGATTCAGCGCCTGGGTAGCCACTCCCCCAGACCCAAAGGGATGAGGGGAAGCAAGCGTTCCTGGACACTGAGCAGAGAGAGCTCTGCAGAGGGGTCCCTTCAGCAGGGTGGGCTGGGGTGTGGATAATAAATTCCCCGCCTCCCCCTTCTCTCTCCCTCCAATCTCCAGCTGGGCTCCTTACAGACCAAATCACAATGAAAAGCAGAAGGAAGGGGCCCTGTTTTCTAGGTCAGCCTCCTGGGACAAAAAGTGGAAGGGGGAAGAGTAGAGAGCAGATGTGGGTGGGACAATGAAAGGACCCATCTTCAATTATGAAGAGCCTCAGTGTCCAGACCGCCTCTCCTCCCAGAGCCAGGTGCTAAAGTCCCGGCTGGTCAGCCCTAACTTGTTCTAAGAGTCCTTGGAAGGTCTTGTCAGTAGGCACGAAAGCATCCCTCGAAGCTGGTGAGAGAGGCACGTCCAGTTCATTTCACAGATGAAGCAGCTGAGGTGCAAGAACAGGAAATGATTGACACAAACACAATGAGGGACATCGCCAGAAAGGGAAGATGGTGGATGGATTGCTCCTTCTGGCCCCCAACTAGCATATTCATTCATCCATCCCTCCGTCCATCCATCCATCCATCCATCCATCCATTCAGGAATTATCTAACTATCTATGAAGTAACCGCGGTGTCGCAGACATCCTAACTGACAGAAAGCCTGGGGCGATGATGTATGTTTTCACTCTCCCATGGCTCAATTATAGTGATAATCACCGACATTTATTCGGTGCTTACTGTTTGCCAGGGACTGTGCGAAGAACCTGCCTCTCGCTGCATTATCTCATTTAATCCCCCAATAACTCTCGGAGGGAGGTAGCATTGTTATGGTCTCCAGTTTACCAATAGGAAGTCGAGCCTTAGAGAGATTAAGGAACTCTCCAGAGTTCCCCAGCTGGGAGGTCTAGCTCCTTCTGACTCCTGAAGCTAGTGTTGAAGTCCCATGCTGCGTTTCAGCGCCCCACACTGGCCACCAGCAGGATGCGCGCTGCCCACAGACCGGCTTTACTTGTTTTTAACTAAGCCAACGTGCAAACGCTGAGAGATTTCATTTTTAAAAATCCAGATTTCCTCACTTTTCTGATGAGGGTCTGGAAGACCTGGCCATGTGGGGCCTGCGTTTCTTTCTGGCACAACTGCATGTCTGTGTAGTTTGTTCATAGTAGCACCCCCCACCCCCCCACCACCTGTCTCCATAGGGGACCAGAGTCGTGGTCCTGGAGGGTCTGCCTCTTCCTTCCACGGCAAAATGCAAAGCGGGGTGAGCACCCCTAGGATGGGAGCTGGAGCTTTTACCCTGGAAAGGGTCACTTTTCTTGCTACTTGGCCAAACCCCTGGGAAACCCTCAGACACAAAGGATTCAGGGCAGTAAACAGCTAATAACGTACCTGGCCTCTGCTCCTCCCGGCCGGGCCCTGGCCATGCAGTACAAAAGGCAGTCCCACGATGCCAGGAAAATGCCCGGCCACCGAGGCCCGTCTCCAAATGCAGCCCATGGCAACCCCATTGAAAGCACAGAAAACACTTTCAACAATATCACCTTTTATCTTCGCTTTGTGGGCCAAAGGGATAAAACACAGTTGCCAAACACAAATTAATGTGTAATTATTTTCCTGGCCTGAATCATTTTCTTTCATGTGTCAGAGCATGCTGAGCAAATAGCACCACACCTCAAACTTTAATTGTGGTAATCGGGGCACTGAGCCACAAGAAAGTCTTTTTCTAATGCCTCCTTTAGTGCTGACTTTCAAGTTGAAGCAACCGACTTTTTTTTACCCCCTCCCCGTCTCTTCTTTTTAAGAAAAAGAGACATATATTAGCCGGAGAGGTCTCAAGGCTGCTGCAACCTGTATTATGCCTGCTTGGCTATAGGAACGAGCCCCCCCCCCCCCAATATAAACACAACCATCTTTGACAGGTGACTTAGTGCGCTAATAGCTGTTCTTTTCTCTTATTCATTGGGTGACTAATTATTTGCTTAGTGAGTTTGAGACCACCTATCTTTGTATTAATACTATAATAGGATGTATGCTCTGTTGTCTGTCTGCTAAGATGGTCTTGAAGTTTGAGTTGCATGAAACTAGCTTGCGACTAGAGAAAGGGGGGGTTTCCTACGGGCCTCTGTCAAAAGGAACATCGGTTGGGGTCTTCTGATCCTCTAAGCTTTGTGTTGTAAGGAATTCTGAGCTGTTTCTTCTTTCTGCCTCAGCAGACATAAGGCGATGCTCCCAGGTCCATGACGATGGAGTAGCACTAGAAACCAGTTCCTCACTCACAGGGAAATCACCTCCGTCTTCTCACTGGGGCAGACCGTGTTCAAAGGTGTTTCTGGGGAATCAAAACACAACTGTACTTCTCTGTTACCTCTGGTCCCTCAGCGCCGGGCACAACATTGTCATTAACTGGGAGTTCTATCAACTCTTCCTAAGGCTCATTTGGGGTCCTTTGGGGGTGAGGGAAGATGGTGGGGCGGATGATTACACTCTTCTATAAGGAATCCATGAATTTTGAACACGAGACAGAAAAAGACCCTGAGTCTAGAAATGTTCTCTCCTTTCCATTTTAGTGTTTTTCATTACGAAGTGCCCAGCCCACGAGTGTCTGTATTCACGCCACTGACACAAGGTAGGTGCCCAGTAATATATGACAAGCAGAGGAATAAATTATGCACAAGTGAGTATCTTAAGAAAGTTTGTCTTAAAGGGATTTTGCGCGGGATAGGCTTAATTCTTTATTTATGCAGTCGTGCAAAGATGCATGCATTTATTCAACAATTATTAAGTATCTACCCCAAGAACTGAGGATTTTGATAAAGAAAAAAGACTCAATCCCTGCTCTCAAGAGAAGTCTGGAAGAAGTGGACATAGCTGGAAAGCTTCAGAGCCCTGGAGTTAGGACCACTATGGAGAGAAACACAGCTGGATCGGGCAACACCGACAGGGACCAACTTATCAGGGATGCGCTCCTGGTTCTTACGGTGGTTCTTTGAATGCCGTTTGACATGACGTGTTCACGGACATTAACAATTAAGATGATGGTAAAACAGGAAGGGCTATGTTGGAACCGCACTTGTTTATCAACGGCGTGAGCAACTGCTTGGCTAAACTGAATAGCAGTTTTCAAATATTGGAAGAATATTTTCTTCCATTTTGTGGGGGCTATTCCCAATGCAATGGCTACAGGTGCGACACTCTTGCAAGTTTAAGCTGCATTATTGAGATTCTCACCATCACTTTGCTAAATCGAATCGATCATACCAACGTTGAACTAAGCCCTTATCAGTTTGCCGATTTCCATGTGGTAAATATTCCAGCTGTGGCTGACTTCAAAGCTACCAATGTGATATCACTGAGGGGACACCATAGGGCCCCATTATGTGGAATCTCCACCAGACAGACACCCTGGATGTAAATAATCTTCAGAGCGTAGATAATAGTAAAATGTAATAAAATAATTAGGAAGTGATGAGTGTTGAGTATTTATGACCTTTGTTTTTAATATAATTTACTTAATTATAAGTGTTTATAATTTAATCTTTAATAATTGCTGTGTTTAACAACCAGCTTGCAAAATCCCTGACAATTTAATAATTGGCTTTCTCAGACTGGTAAGGGCAGGCTCTGGCACATTCCTGGGCCTAATCCAACGTGGGAGGTCAAGGAGGGCTTCCCAAAGGAGGTGGTGATTCCTGAGCTGAGAGGCACCATAGTGTGGGGAAGACACTGGGCTCCAGCCAAATTCCTGCTCCGGGGATTTAAGTCCCAGATCTGCCTCTTCCTGGCTCTGTGACCTTGTTAGTTACTTCGCTATTCTCTGCCTCAGTTTCCAGTTCCTTAAAGTGGGAATGATAATGCTTAACTCACAGAATTGTTTTGTGCATGAGGTGTCTGGCCCCTCGAGGTGCTCTCACGTTGGAGTCCCGGGAAGGTGAGGGAGGATGGGGAGCAATCCAGACGGATGGGGAGAGCTAACGCACAAAGGCGACCAGAGAGAGAAACAGGGGCTCATGGAAATGGCCTGTTGTTCTGCAGACGCAGCATCCACAAAAGGACAAATGAGGCTGGCAGGGTCGGCAGGGGCCTTGAATGTCACCCTTAGAAACTTGGCCTTGATCCTGGAGGTGGGTTGCTGTGCTCTCAGGGAGGTCTGTCTGGGCTTGTCTCCTCATCTTTAAAATAGAGCTCGCTCAGCCCATATCACTAGTTAGGATGATCATGGCCATTACAAGGACTACAGGAAAATGCTCCATGTGGAGCCTGGCAAATGTAGAAATGGTCTGGGTTATCATTGCTTTTATTATTCCCAGAGCCCTGCTCTGTGCCTGGGAATGAGAGATGAGTGAATGTTTGTGATGCTGGATTGCCTCAGGCAAAGATACTCTCCCCCCCCACCCCCCCATGCCCTGGAGCGCAGGTCAGATGACCCCCAAGTAGAGCTGGCAAGGCCTCTGGGAGGGATCTACCTGCTGCAGCCGGGGCTTGGCTAGAAGCGGCTTTCCCCTGGGGGGCGATCTGGAGGGTGCAAGAGGTCAACACCTGGGGGGACTCTTTAAGTCCCTCTGAAGGAGATCACACCAGGTGGCGTCCCCACAGCCCACGGAGGCTGCTGTCAGGTTCCCAAGCGGCCATCAGCTGGTGCTGGCGCCCATCACCGCTGCCCCAAGACTGCCTTTTCTTCCTGCGCTCGGTGAACGTGACCAGTCAGGCTGATTCTCTGGATAATTTGGGGCCCTAAGTGCTGTTGCTGGGAAACAATTTAAGACATTTGCTTGTGGGGGAAAGGTACAGCTCGGTGGTAGAGTGCGTGCTTGGCATGCACGAGGTCCTGGGTTCAATACCCAGTGCCTCCATTAAAATAAACACCTAAACCTAATTACGTGCCCCCTCCTCAAAAAAAAAAAAAAAAAAAAAGACATTTGCTTGTTTGTTCTGCAGGAAATCACTAGCTTGCCTGTTTATGGAAAGCTGTTTCGAGCTCTGCCAGGTATCTGGCTGGAACAGACACAAGCCAAGAACTTACTGTTGCTTTCTAAATTGAGTACCTACTGTGTGCCGGGTGCTTTCACGGAGTTAGTCCCAGACTACAGCCCACAGTTGTTTGTGAGGGATTTCTGGGAATAAGCTCAGTCGACAGAGGAGAAATGCTGGGTTTCTGAAGCATCTGCAGGGCTCTTGTCTCATCGCAGCCTTGGGACAGCTTGAGGAGCAGTTGTTACGAACACCCTTTCAGAGATAAGAAAGATGAGCTGCAGAGAAGTGAAGTGAATAATGGTAAATAACCAGGATGACTTCTGAGCGTCTGGGACTGTGCAGAATTTTTCCGCGCATAAACGGTTTCCCGAGCTGGCACAGTGGGGTGAAGTAGGTGCTATTATTAGCACCCTTGTTTCACAGCTGAAGACTCTGAAGCTCAAAAAGATCTTAGCTGCTAAGTGGTGGGACGAGGATGTCAGCCCCAGCATCATTCTAGAATCCAAGCTCATAGCCGAGACTGGCAAAGAGCCCGGGGCTGGGAGGTGGAGTCGGGGTTGTAACCAGCCGAGGTTGTCTCTGAAGGGCTCCTCCGTTCTTCCCATCCCCCCAGCACCATCACCACCACCATCTTCTTTCACTTTGCGTGGTGACTTTCACCCTCTGAATGTGGAACGATGTCCCCTGGGGAATGACGTCCCCTGGGGCTGAGATTCAACCGCCAGCGCAGGCGCTGTGTGGGTTCACATTCATCCACGGTTTCTGGGTCCACTTGAATCAGTTCTCATCCATTTCTTGATGGCAATCTAGAAAATCGGAGTGAAAATAAAAACCATCCTCTGTCCTCCCTCAAGCCCTTTCTCTCCCCTCAACAAAGATGCAGTCCCAGGGGTGAGTGAAGCACTGCTCCCTGTCCAGGGAGGGCCGGGGAGAAAGGTACTGTATGGACTCCATGCCGGATGGCTTTGCTCCGCCTCCGGTGGGCTGAGAGTGACCAGCTCCTCCTGGAACGGCCGGCTTTGCTGTTTCTCACTGCACCCACTGCTCTGTGCCTGGACCAGATACTTCACAGCCAGCATCTCCCCACTAACACCATCTCATGGCTTTTGTTTCTTTGTTTTTCCTTTTCCTTTCCTTTCGTTTTCTTTTTCTGTAGCCAAATTCAATTTTGAGACTTCATCCCACCCCTCTCCCCAAGGAAACAAAGTAGAGAGAGAACAATAGGGGACAAGGGGCTGGAGGAGCTGGATACAGTAGAGAACAAATCTCTATGGTGTGCTAAATGCCGCTGGGAGAGAGGTTTTCCTGTTATTTTCTGCTTACCTCGGTAGAATCTGCTTTTCATAATAAAAATATGACCGAGAATGACTGCTCGGCTCCTCATCTCTGAACTTAGAGTTATTTGGAATCTCAGCTCTGCCATCCATTGCTGTGTGACCTTGGGCAAGTGTCTTAGCCTCCCTGAGCTCTTACAGCCTCCTCCATGAAATGGGAGAGTACAGACTGTGTCTGGTTCGCTCTTCACTGAGCCTCTCAGAGCTCTGAGGTGGAAACTCTCCTTGTGCCCATTTTATAGATGAGAAAACTGAGGCACAGAGAGGTTAAGTACACTGCCGTAACTCATAGAACTAGAAAGCAGCAGAAACAGGATGCAAACCCAGGCCCTCTGCTCAAAATATTCATTTTCTTCTCCTTTTCTCATCGCTTACTCTGAACTTGGTAAATTTTCAATATCATCTCTCTGCCTCAGAGAATCTTGGACGCAGTGGGTCTGAGAGAGGACTGACCCACCCACAGGTGAACTATAGGGGAGAATCACTCCACTGTCCACTTTTTTTCCCCCGACAATACTTTTCCTTCGTAGAACATTTTCAAAATAGAATTAAGCCAAAATAATAAATTATAAACCATCCATAACCCCACCCACTCCAAGGTAACGACGCTTAACTCCTAGAGTTATACCTCAGACACCTTTCTATGTATATTAATGCGTACTTTTCAATATCTAACCAAAAAACAGTATTATGATACATAAGCTTTTGCTTTGATTTTTGGTCCTAGAGTGGATATGGCTTTAGGAATTTATATGATTATAGATATACGATGTCAAAATCACGTAGGTGATGCTGAAAGTGATAACGTAAAAAAACCACTCCACTCCCACCAGCCTGAAGTGATCACCATTCACTTCACGGTGTTGATCCCTCCAGCCTTTCTCTCGCATAACGAATATACACTACATTTGTTTTTGCACAAATGTGACCATACTTGCAGTTTTTTGAATGGTTATTTTTTCTGTAATATTATATTGTGGGTATTTTCCTAGGTCAATAAATATAATGCCACAGTATGATTTCCAGTGACCAGGCAATATTTCATTTTACACATGTGTCATAATTTAACCATTCTCCCATCATTGGCGGTTTAGATTGTTTCTAACTTTTTCTTTTTGCAAACAGTACCATGATGAACAGCCATATGGCTGAGTTTTCCAGCATTTTTAGTTATTTTCTTAAAATAAATTCTGAAGGTTAGCCCAGTTGCATTGAGAGGCACATCTGCTTTAGAAAGTCATGGACCAAAATAAGAACGCTGCTCCTGAGACACTGAATTGCAGAGACATTTGGGAAGAGCTCACATGATGGGGGATTAGTGAACCACCTGTATTCTAGAGGATAAGAGGATTAGTGTTTATTTTGCCTCCTGAAGAGGAAATGCTGCTTCTCAGTTGGACTCTGTCTGTCTGTTTTTCTAATGTTCGCATCGTGCATGTGTGCCTCCCTAGCTCAGATGCCAGCTCAGATGCTAGCTCTCAAGGTCCAAATGTATCAAACTTCCATCATCATGTCTTTCTGAGTTTTCTAGGTTCCCAGGACTTATGTCCTCCCTCAGTGTCACTGTGGGCACATCTTGGTTTCCACAGCAAAGCATTACCCATCAAGCATTTCTTCCATCCCTGCAGAATTTTCTGGGAGGTTCTGATAAGGAATAACATTCACTCCCACAGCCATTAGTCATCTCCACTTCTCCAGGGTTCCTCTTCTTCAGAGTTCTGCTCCCCAAACGGAAGGTCTATTTCTCTGCCTCTCACCATGCATGGCCCTGATTTTCAGTCTCCTCTCTCCTCCATAATACATTCCCCCTAGGAATTTCAAATGTGTTACTTAAATACTCCCCTAGAATATCACTTTCTACCCTAACCAAGATGTCAAGGTATTTCTTCCAAATGAATGCACTGCTTTCCAAAAGAACAATTTTGTTGAATCAGCTTTTCTAACTCTGTCTTACGTATCTCCATTTTATTTATAATAAATCTAAGTGACTGTGTCAATTTAAAATATTTGGTTCAGTTGTGCCCATCTACCCAAGATATGTCCTTAGAAAGTCCAAGAATAATTTGTTATTCAGGCTGCCTCTCCCGACCAAAGTGAGTACAGCTATCATTTCTGTGCTCTGATTTGGGTACTAAAATTATACTTAGCACATTTTACACAAATAAAGTAATAAAAGAAAAGAAAAGAAAATTTGTAGAATTTCAGCTCCTTTCTCAACATTTTGCCTTATGTTATATTTAGTTGTTTACATTTATGTTTCCACCTTTATCGTCCATTGGTTGTTAATTTCTTTAAGGCAAAGACAGAATTACTCAGCTTTGGACCCTTTATCTCCCATCTCCTCAGTCCCTACCCCAAGCATGATGCCTAAGACAAAGTTTTCCTGCAACAAATGCCTACACATTTAATTGGCTGTGATGTCCTTGAGTCCTCAGACTGTTCGCAAAACTTTTCAGGTGTGTCCCCCATAAATAACAACACTGTCATGAACACACACAAAGTTACACAGATTGCACCAACAGTGAGCTGGACAAATGTTTGTTTCCATCTGATGAGTTGGTTCCTTTCTGGTGCAATGAAGGGAATAAACAAAGATCAGACCAGTGAGTTTAGATATTTTAGGCAAAGCTTTCTTTCCAGATGGCTTACATTGGGATTTGTCCTTGAAGAGTTGGTGGGTCTCCATTTCTATCTCTCAGGCCACTGGCCTCTGCATATATCAGAATCTGACTTGGACTAATAGCTAAAAGGATGTTTTCTAGCTACAGAATCCAAGGCTGCCTAGAAGGCAAGAATTATGAGCTTAAGTGGAGCCCCTTTCTCTGGGTCAAAGAGGGTCACACTCTCCCATCCCATCTTCAAAATTCTTCCATTTTACAGAGTATTTCCTCTCTTTTTTTTTAACCCCAATATATTAAATTTAAAAGGAAAAAAATGCTATTTAAAACCTTAAACGAATCTCCTTATAAGATGAAATCTATCCCATGCCTGGAAATTAATTGTTTGACCCATCAAAGACAAGAAGCTTCCCTTCTAACACAGAAGCTCCATTTTTTCCTGAATCTCTAATTTGGAAGGCAGATAGTTGCTTTTTACATGGGTCATCCCTTGTATTTCCTACAATGACTCCATGAGGTGGGGGAGGATAATGCCATAAAGGTCTGGAAACTGAAGCTTAGGAAGGGAAAGGGACCTGAAGCCTTGGGACCAACTGCTAGTACAAGACAGTCTAGGACATGCTTGCTAATAATGAAGTTATAACTGCTCTCTAGTAGCTGCTTTATATATGCCTTTTGGCTCCCAAGCAGAATTATTATCTCCTCAAGGGATATAACCATGTGTTTAAATTTTGTGCCCCTCACAGAACCTAGAACAGGGTTGAATTTACGGTCAAGTTCAAAAAATGCAACTTGGAGCCCATCACCCCCTTTCCTGGGTGCTATGTTTCTAACTTCTTACTAAAGAAAAATCCAACCCAAATTCTTAGACTTGACACCAGAGGACCTCTAAAATTGATCCCAACCACTCTTTCAAACATCCCCCCCCCCAGGATTCCCTTAGACAAAATCATCCCAGTTAAATTGATGTGTTAAGAATTCCCCCAGCTGGTCTTGTGTCTTCCTACCCCAGTGCCTTTGCACATGCTATTCCTTCAGCTCAATCCATTCTCTCCTCTTTTATTCCCTGCTCCATTCCTCTTCACCTAATGGGTGACATCTTCATTTGGGAAACAAAATCATAACCAGACACTGAGTTTGGAGGGTGCATTTCTGGACACAGGGATGGAGGGGTATGGCCGTACCACTGATTGGTGAAAAAGTAAACATAAAAATAATGCTTCATCCTTCTACCAACTTTTATGTGCATCTCACAGTTTGACCACTGGTAAGTCAAATCACACGTTATACACTTTTACTAATATCTTTTCACCATCATCTTAATAATTTTGTCCATAAATACTATCTTTAAACGTTATAAAAGAGGCCACTTTGGCAAATAGGCTTGGGAAGAGCATGTGATTCCTTCCATCTTCCCCTCCCTGCCTTCCCAGCTGTGCCTCTGGTTGAATATTGTCACTTCCCCTGAGCAGTCTTCTCTAGCTTCCTAACACCAAGTCAGGGGGCCCTCCTGTGTCCCCACAGTGTTGGGTCTCCCCTTTCACAGTACTGACTACACTGAATGTAGCTGTACTTTGACATTCCATCTTTTCAACTAAATTGTGAACTCTTCAAGGGCAAGGGTTGGCAATATTCACCTCTCTGGCCCCAGGACCCAAACTACGCCTGGCACAAGTAGGTATCAGGAAATATGTTATGAAAATCTTAATTAGCCAGCCTGACCCTTACCCTCAGATTCTCCCATTGCTTAAGCTCTCAATTCTCCATTCCCAAAGGGCCACAGCTCCTTGTAAGAGCTGCTTTGCAGTTTCATCCAGGTCAAAGGCCAGTGCTCAGGGTTCTGTGAAGGATGTGCCAGCCCAGCCAGAACAGATGACACACGTGCAAAGAGTGTGTGTAATGTACACACACCTCCCCCGGTGAAACCCGATCGCACCACCCAGCTGCCGCCACCAACTCATGTTTCATATCACAGCTTGGGAAGAGGTGTCTTGATTTGCCAGCAGCCTTGTTTGCTTGAGTCGTGCCCCTCTCCAGGGTGGGCCTGAAATCGGACAGCCAGAAAGGAGCTCTTTTCACCCAAATAGACTGTCGAATTACTGATGACTTCAGATGCCAAGAGGCTTTGATCAAGATTTCTGCACCAGGCCCTGTATAACCACCAACACTTCCACCAGACTGCTTTTCATTATTATGTGATCTCAACACATTTAAAAAAAAATCATTTAACTGGTAATGGTTTGCCCATAAAGAGATGGTTCATTTAGCTCTGTTTCTTGTCCTGGTTTCTAAGTGGGGAAGCAAGTCTGCACTGTGGGAGTGGGTTTTGATATATTTCGTGTTCTCTGGATGCTACTGCAGTGGACCGTGCAGTCCCCACCTGTTTTGAATCTATTAGGAAACTCGGATGGGGTTTTGATTGCCAAAGTTTGATTGTGTGCTAGGGCTGGAGTTGACAAGGTAGGAACAAAACAAGACCAACTCATATTCCTAACAGTCAGCCTCTAACAAGCTGGTGTTTGTTGGAAGATATTTTCTTATGACAAATGCTGGAGATTGTAATGATCTTTAATAAAGTGTGGTCAGCAATCCATCGAGTGAAGCTGCTTCACTACGGTTCTCTGCAAAAGGACTTCTCTCCCTCCACCAGAAATAAATAATAATGATGATGAAACCCTGGGGGCTTCTCGAAGGAGCGAGTACACCAGCTCAAGGTCACCCCCTTGAAGAAAGAGACTTCTGGAAGTTTTGGAAGTTGTGTTGATTTTTTTCAGATGGCATGCTGAGATTGTAGATGATTCTGGCAAAGAATGGACTATGAGATTTAGTGTGAATTTCTCAGTGTCTCTGGACCTCCATGTCACCAACTGTAAATTAAAGGAGAAGAAGTGATAAAAAGAGATCTGGGTAACCCGCACCTTTGTGGCTGTAGGTGCTTCTTGTTGGAATCTGTGGGGATTAACTGGAAGGGGCTGTGGTCATGGAATTGAGCAGCCTGGATGCAGTGCCTGCTCTGCTAACTACTAACACAGTTAACTCTGCTAACTGTGCGTGGAGTTGGTTGAACAGTACCCCCACCCCTCCAAAAAAAGATGTGTCTATATGTTCATCCTGGAGCCTATAAATGTGACCTTACTTGTGAAAATGGTACTTAAGAATATAATTAAGCTAAGAATTTCGAGATGAACAGATCATGCTGGATTATCTGAGTGAACTTTAAACCCAATGACAAGAGTCTTTATAAGAAAGAAGCAGACAGAAGATGAGGAGGCAGAGATTGGAACAGCGAGGAATGTAGGTAACCACCAGAAGCTGGAAAAGGCAAGGAAAAGAAGCAAAGTGACTCAGTTATACACACACACACATATTATTTTTCAGATTCTTTTCCATTATATGTTATTATAAGATATTGAAACATAGTTCCTTGTACTATATAATAGGTCCTTGTTGTTTATCTTTTTTATATACAATAATGTGTTATCTGTTAATCCCAAACTCCTGATTTATCCGACTCCCCTACTCCTTTCTCCTTTGGTAACCATAGTTTGTTTTCTATGTCTGTGAATATATTTCTGGTTTATAAATAAGTTTATTTGTATCATTTGTTTTTAGATTCCACATGTAAGTGATATCAAATGATATTTATCTTTCTCTGTCTGACCTCGCTTGATATAATAATTTCTAGGTCCATCCATGTTGCTGCCAATGGCATTATTTCATTCTTTTTTATGGCTGAGTAGTATTCCATTGTATAAATATACCACAACTTCTTTATCCAGTCATCTGTCAATGGACATTTAGGTTGCTTCCATGTCTGGGCTGTTGTAAATAGTGCTGCTATAAACACTGGGGTGCATGTATCTTTTTGAATTAGAGTTTTCTCTGGATAGGTTCCCAGGAGTGGGATTGCTGGATCATAGGGTAACTATTTTTAGTTTTTTAAGAAACCTCCATACTGTTCTTAATAGTGGCTGTACCAAATTATATTCCCACTAACAGTGTAGGAGGGTTCCCTTTTTTCTACACCCTCTCCAGCATTTATTATTTGTAGACTTTTTAATGATGGCCATTCTGACTGATGTGAGGTGTGTATATACTTATTTTGCATACACTTAGGCTCTGCAGAGCTGGCTTGGGGTGGTGGCAGGGGCAGGCTGCAGAAGATGAGGGCTGTATAAACATGTCCCTAATTCTTGCTTCAGCTAGAGAATTTCCATTTTTATCTGTGTAACATATTGGGCAGCTGAATGAGACTTTTTGAAAAAAGAATCCCACTGTCAAATAAGTTTGACAATCCATCATGAGACTAGACATTGCTTCCGCTCCCTTCCAGCTCTGACAGTCAGCAAATTAACACCTGGTCCCATTAGTAGAGGTGGAGCAACCCTGGAGGACAGGTTCATGGTCATTTCTTATTTGTAATCTCTCGTAATTTCCAGCTCTCAAGTAATTGCAAATAAATGACAAAAACAAAGTGTGTTTGATTTTTCAATCATTTCCTGAGCATCTAAACTCAGAACCTGTGTGTTTGGAGGAGTAGAGGCATCTCCAAAGAGGTTCCAGTTTGACTTGTACTGATCTGTCCCATTGCAGCCGCAAGGCAGGAACAGCAGTTAATGGTCAAAAATGCTTGCAATTCATAGCCAGCACCAGATAATCACTGCTTTCTCCAGCACCAGTGTTCAGGCAATAAAAAAATCTCTGTCCATGTTTTTCTGTGATGTGATAGAAAAAAAAATGATATCCTGACATTGACCTTAGAATTATTCTAAGGGAGGGAACTGCCTTTGTTTGGAAGACACAGCCTTGTAAGTGTTTGTGGGAAGATGTTGAGACATTGGAAGTCAGAATGTTAGCTGGCTCAAAGTTCCCCAGAGAGTCAAATTTATAGAGACAGAAAGTAAAATGGGGGTTGCCAGGGCCTGGGGGGAGGGGGGCTGAGGGGTTATTGTTTAATGGGGACAAAGTTTCTGTTTTGCAAGATGAAGTTACAGGGATGGATGGTGGTGATGGTGGCACAATATAAATGTACTTAATACCACTGAATGTTACACTTAAAAATGGTTGACATGGTAAATTTTATGTTGTGTGCACGTTACCGCAACTTTTAAAACTTGCATAAACCTACAATTAACTAAATCATATTTTTAATCTGCTTTAAAGGATAGTTTCTATTTGTTTGATAGTTATCAATTACAATTTATATTTTTCCTTTCAACTTTAATAGATTATTTGGACTTTTGTAGAAGAAAATTTTTTTCAGAAATTATATATAGAAAAAATCATTTTTATTTTTTAACTTTTTCCATTTACTTTACATTTCTGATCAGCTATATTCACATTTTGGCCATTTTGAATAGGAATATTTTATTTAAGAGTTGGTTCGCCTGAGTAATTATTTTTAAACCTTCAGACACATAAGGCATTCAGTTTTTCTCAAAAACGGGACCTTTGTTGGTGATGGTGGGTCCTCCCTGAGTGCCCTGTTGCTTCCCAAGCACCTTGGTCCTCCTGGTGTTGTTGCTCACTCTGCCCAGGAAGCCCTTCTGTCCATGCTCTGCCTTCTGCATAACTAAATATACCTCAAAGCCCAGCTCCAACGTCACCTCTTCTGGGAAGCCCTCAGTCATGTCAAGCAGAATAAATGTGCCTTTGTCCATTCTCAGCATTGCTATGCCCTCCTCTCTGTGACAACATACTTTTCATTGCATTGTGATTATGTTTTTTTTTCTCCCCCCTGGTCTAGGCTATAAGCTCCTTGAAGTCAGATACTGTGTCGTCTTCATCTTGACTTCCCATCTGCTAGCCCAGTGAAGATGCTCACAACTGGCTGTTGAATAAATTTGTTTTCTTGATGATGCAAAGTCATCATTTGACATAGAAGAAGCTATTGAGCTGAACAGAGCTTAGCACTAAAAGTTCTCTCTAGACTTTGCTTTTAGGGGCAAAGCATCCCTGGGCTGCAATTTGTCACTGGTGGCTGCATGGGGTCAACATCTTTCATCTTTCTTTTGATTTCCTGCTGGAAAAGACAAAGAACAAGCAAGTTCTGAGTTAGGAAGAACTGACAGCCCCCTTCCGAAGATGACATTTGGACTTAAACTTTGTGACAGCCAGACCATAGTGAAGATCTCTGTGAAGATGCCAGATCAGTAGGATAATCTTAGGTCTCTGTTTGCCTGGCACAGCCCAGGTTTATACCTATTGTCCCAATGTTGCAGAAAAATTTGTTACAGCTCAGTGTTACAGCTTAGTTGTGACAGCAACCTGGATCCCCACAAGAGACCAAGCAGCACTCGGAGAGTTGGAGAACTCAGGTTTATTACGCCAGCGGGCCCAGAAGAGTTAACACTCCAAGCTCTGGACCCTGTCTGTAGGTTTACACAATCTTTTATAGGCTGCCAGTTTACACTTTGCAACATCATATGAAATAAGGTGTAACAAAAGTTGACGAATTAGGAACAAGGTTTGTAGAAATGGACCAATCAGGAGGGAGAGAAATAACCAATCAGGAGTGAGGGAAATGGACCAATCAGGAGTGAGAGAAACAACCAATCAGGAGTGAGCTCCATGCAAATGAAGTACTACAAATGGACCAATCATGAGTGAGAGAAACAACCAATCAGAAGTGAGCTCAGGGAACCAATAGAATTTTACCGGTAAATTCCACTTTCCTAGAAGTAAGCCTTTCTGGAGGCAAAGAGTGGGATAAAGCCGCTGGGCCAGGGAACCGGATGGTGCTGGCAGGAGAGCAGTGGCCCTGCCTGGGGGTCCTGCCGGTCTTTTTTATGGGGCTTCCCACTTTCGCTCTCAACGTGTCCCAGTTTCACAAGAAATCAACTACTGTGAGTAATCTTTGAAAACAATGTGATGCTGTTCCGTCGCTTTCCCTAAAGCATGTCATCGTAATTTTAAAAAATAGAGAAATGGGACATGCATTCTAACCTTCTGAATTCTGAGTGGTGAGCCTTTCCCACCCTCTCAGATCAATCCATGTTCATCACCCAGAGAAACCCGAGTGGGTGGAGCTTCCCCAGTAACCCTGCCCCCTCCCCAAATTGGCTCCTGTCTCTCCACCTCCCCCTGCACACCCATAAATGTCCCTGCACCTCGGGAAATTATATTCTTAGAAGTTACTAGAATGTAAACTGTTGAAGGGCAATCATCCTCCTGTTAACCTTTGCCAAACACCTTATGAGATGGAATAAATATGGGTCTGGAAAGCAGATTCAGTCTGTAACCTGGGCAGACACGTTGTTGTCAAGAATCTTTTACTGTGTAACCAGTAGGTTCCACAGAATATATTACCCAGCGCTCGTTCAGGGAATACAACCCGACACGTAGCCTCCTCAGAGCCCCCTAGATGGACCCTTTCCATGGGGCCCCTTTGTCACGTCAGGAGTCCACTGTGATCTGAATGAGGCAAAACTTTTTAATTCATTTCTTCCTTTAAGGAAGGAGGAGGAGGGAACCCAGAAGAAAATATCAATTCAGACTGTATCTTTATGAGACAAAAAAAAAAAAAAAAAAAAAAAAAGAAAGGGAAAGAGAAGAAAGAAAGAGGGAGTGATAATTACTCTCTGCCCCCAGGTCCTGACGGAGTGGTGAGTCTCTCAGACACTTTAAGTAGGCGCCACGAATTGTGTAAGCGCTGACCGGCTGGCGGCCTGCCTAGTTCACATGACAGCGATATCTGATGGGTTTGGCAAGGCGAGGTGGGGTGGAAAGGTGCCTGGGATCTAGGAGATGAAGAGTGGGGGAAGGGAGAAGACCATGAGAATCCTGAAAATGAAGGCTACAGGGGGCCTAGAAATATTGATGCCAATGGCATCCCTTTATTTCATGGATTGGGGACATCACCCTGCCTTGTGTTCGGGAGTAGAGTGAGGGCTGAACCCCACAAAGGATAAGCCCATGTCACTCCTTACTCACGATCCTCATCCAAGGGCCCCAGTCTTCGTGCTCAGTGGAAGCAGAATGATAAAATTAATTCTTGCTGGGGTAGCTACCTCCACCTCCTGCAGCTCAGCCTCCTGAGCTGGAAATTTGAAGACTTCTGCTAGCTGGAGGGTGGGGGGCAGATGGAGGCCAAACATGGGAAAAGGATCTAACACCACGTCCCCTCTCCCTGTGCACCCGCCCCCGTCCTGGCTGCAGTCACGCGTGTTTTTCTGTTGTCACTCCTGTCCCAACCGGAAGTAAGTATTTCTATTTCTGTTGTACACAGAAAGACAGAAGCTCCGAGAACATGAAACGGCTAGTCCAGCTTCGCCTGGGAGTGGCAGAGCTGGGATTTGAAACCAGGGATTTCTGGCTCTTTCCAGAGGGTTTGGCAGCTGCGGGACCGCAGGTGCACAGAGCATCTTCTACCAATGACCCCCCTGTCCCTTCCCTTCGGTTTCTTGCCAGTTCTCACTTTTGAGCCTGGGTTCATGCTGTCCCCTCCCCACCCCCACTGACCCCTTCTCCACCTATTAATTTCTAAGCCACCCTGCAAGGTCCAGTGCAGACATCCTGTATCCTGATGCCCCAGCCTCAAGGTTGCCAGTATTGTCTCATTCCTCAGCCTTGTATGTATCTTTTGTAAAGTGTATTTTTTTTTCATTGCTAAGAAACATTTCCCTTATTTTACCTTCTCTGATATCAGAAAATGAATATATATACTCTAGTAATATGGTTTCCATACAGTTTTTCGTAAGAAGTTGCCATTAAGTTGGTGGGTCATAGAATGGAAGGCAAACGGCCCTTCCTCCTGGCTGCTGGGAGAATTAGTCCTTCCCTCAGCCATCTGCCTTGAGTTTGAGTTTCCAGGCAGCGGCCCAGGATTGGCCATCTTTTTGTCCCACACCACCGCAGGGGCTCTGAGTAAATGCACTTGGCAAGTAAAACAGCTTTTATGTGTCACGAAGAGAACTGACACATAATTAAGCCTTGGATAAATCCTGTGAAATATCTTATTATTATCCCTCCTTTGTAGGTGAGGAAACCAATTCATCTCCAAGTTAGGGATGCTGTGAAGGGGAGAGCCTGAACACGGACACACATGTGTCCAGTGTCTCAACTACGCTCTGTCCTCTTTCTGCTGTTGGAGAGAAATCATCAGATCACAGGAAATACATGCTCATATAAATGAGATCAATTACCAACATAAATGATTTCTCTCTAGGGTGCAATGTGACATTAACTTGTATTCTTAAACCTGTGGTCTCTCTGGAGGCCATGACATGCATCTCACAGAAGGTGAGCGGTATTGACTGACCGATTGATTGATTGATTGATTCATTCATTCATTCAGCAAGCACGTGCTGGTCTCTTGCTGGGAACAAAGCCCTGCAAGGATGTATTGATGGACCCGATGTGGTCCACGCCACAAGAAAACTAGTCTAGAATTGAATTCCATTTGACTGCAGGTATCTATCAAGCCTCTGCTCTGTGCAGGAACCTGCACTAGGATTTGGGGAAAGGATGATGAGCAACCAGGGTCCCTCCTAGAACTCAGGAGAGTTTCAAGCAAAAACACTGGTAACAGCCAGACCCAATGAATTCTTTCTACTGGGCTCCCAGTTGGCCCAGGTACACCACCAGGATGACAAGCAATGTCACAGCTCCTCCAGAGCTACTTCATATTTGACTTTCTATCTTCTCTTCTGGGGCTCCCAGGAGCAAAAATGTTACTTCATCTGCTTCTTCCCAGTATAATAGTAATCATAATAATTTAGCCACTTTATTGCATTGTTTAATCCTTACTGTCACCCTAGGAGGATCATTACTCTCCCAGTTATACAGATGAGGAAATGGAGGTCCAGAGAGGTTGAGTAATTTTCCCCAGGTCACACAGCTAGGAGGTGATGGAGCCGACATAAACTTGGGCGGTCTGGGCATAATATTGATGCGGGGGAGCAAACTCTATGTGATGTGGAAAATGGGGAGAGATGATAACACTTCAAAGTAGTGGTAAACAACTATCCAAGGAATATTAGAGCCCCTTATGGGCTTCAAAGTTGACTTCCTGGCCTGGTTTGCATATTCAACTATCTGCACAGGCAACGCTGATTTTACCACTTCTAAGCATAGTGCCAGTCAGCTGGTTGCAGCCAAAATGAAGAGAGAATTATAGCTTCGATCTGGCAAATTCTGACCAAGATTGGGTATTGGGGGCAGAGGGGAAAATTTCCTTCCCCAATTTCACCCCCCACCACCACCACCACCTCGCCCTGGCTCGGCGGGGGACCAGCCCTTCAGAGCAAATGTGAAACTTCATTTAGAACTGATGGTTCATTGGTTTGCAACTGTGCCAAATGCTGCCTCATATGTTTTTTCATATATATTAATTTCCTGGTATTCTTTCATTAAGGAGACTTTGCCGTGCTTTCAAATGATCCAACAGGGCATGGGTAAGGGGTCAGTCATGGTGCTGACTGGTTAGAATGCCAGTGCTTCACGTCCAATCCTCTTCCTGTGGCCGGAGCCCAGGGGAGTGGAACAGGTATTTCAAGCTGCCTGCTTCTCCAGACGGTGAAAGCAAACATACCCAGTGCCCCCCATCAGGCCCTGCAGAGAGGAGCCAGACACCGTCCAAAGCAGTGAATGAATGAATGACTGTCTGAACAAATGAAATATGTGGTTCTTCCGGTGTTGTATGGACCTGCCACAGTCTGTACCAAGTATGAGGTTATGGCCACGTCTGGACTTCAAAGTAAGAGCATGGTGGCTAAGTGAGCTGCCTTCTGTAGGCAAATCAGCCTGAGCTGGAAGGCTGGACCTGGTTCCTCCTATGAGATTCCTCAATCCTTGAAAGTCTTGATGGCTCTGTAGTGTAGGGAAGTGGGGACCACAGGTCCTAAAGTAAGTTCAATGCCTATAACCCACTGCCCGGGACATAGCCACAGTACCCGTGAATGGCAATCATATTCTTATTTTCCTATTTTTAATAGACTTTCTCTTTTAGAGCAGTTTTAGGTTTACAGCAAAACTGAGCAGAAAGTACAGAGATTTTCCCCTACATCCACCTCCTGCCCCTCCAACATGCACAGTCTCCCCCAGCTCTGGGCATTCCCACCCTAAAGGGACCTTTGTTACCGTCGATGAAAAGGATTGACACATCATTATCACCCAGAGTCCATAGTTTCCAGGATGGTTCACTCTTGGTGCTGCTCATCCTATGCAACAGAGTATCCACCATCATAGTCACACACAGAGGAGTTTCACTGCTCTCAAAGCCCTCTGCGCTCTGCCCATTCCTCTTCCCCTAACTCCTGCCAGCCACCACTGAGCTTTTTACTGTCTTCATAGTTTTGCCTTTTCCGGAACGTCAGTATCATTGGAATCATTCAGTATGTAGCCTTTTCAGACTAGCTTCTTTCACCTAATAAAAAGCATTTTAAGATCCTGATGTCTTTTCATGGCTGGATAGCTCATTTCTTTTTAGTGCCGAATAATATTCCATGATCTGGAGGTACCATAGTTTATTTACCCATTCACTGAGTGAAAGGCATCTTGGCTACTTCCAGGTTTGGGTCGTTGTGAATAAAGTTGCTATAAATAACCATGTGTAGCTTTTTGTGTGGACATAAGTTTTCAATTCATTTGAGTAAATACCAAGGAATGTAATTGCTGAATCATATGGTAAGAGTGTGATTATTTTTGTTTAAAATAAAAAAAAAAAACCCTTCCAAATTGCCTTCCAAAGTGGCTGTACCATTTTGCATGTACATCAGAAGTGTGTAAGAGTTCCCGTTACTCCATATCCTCATCAGCATTTGGTGTCGTCGAAATCCTGGATTTTGACCATTCTTATAGGTGTGTAGTGGTATCTTACTGTTGTTTTAATTTGCAATCTCCTAATGACATGATGTTGAGTCATTTCCCTATTTTTATTACCCCATGGTGTTTCTGTAAGGACTAATTGAGCTAATAGAAAAGTGATCAGCATGGTGTCTGATCTGTAATCACTGTTCCATATACTGTAGGTTGAGAAAGGACAGTGCTGTTACTGGTGCATTGAGTCACCTTGTTTTCTGGTGCTGAAGGACACAGGGTCAATTCAGTATCCAGGACAGCTTCCCAATCGGTTACTACCCTTGATAAATGCCCTTTACACACCCCCCAAACATGGCACTCACCAGCTTACATCATGATCGTCTATTTCCATATCTGTCTCCCCCATTTCTGGGAAGTTCCTTGAGGCCAGGGCTGTATCCTCCTTCTCTGTCCATCCCCTGTGGCTGGCACAAGGCATGGTACCCAACAGGTGCCAGGGCATATTTTTTAAACTAAATTGAAAATGCTGATGCAACTGACTCATTTGGATTTTGGTCCAGTACATACATAGACTAGGATTTAGAAAAAATTAGAGAAAGTACACTGTAGGGAATGCAGAGTGGTCACCCTCTGCCCTGCATACCCTCTGCACCTTCCAAGGCTTCTGCCATGGATGGGTTGTGCTGTGGCAGATCAGAGGGTCCTCCTGTCTTTCCCACTAGGATGTAAGCACCACGGCCAAGATGGCACGCAATGAAATGAACATTCTAGAAGACATGGAAATGAGGGTTAGCCCTCTATGCCCGGAGAATCCAGGCCCTGCCCTGCTCCTTCCAGAACCACCCACCTCTCCTCCCTCAGTAACATAAAATAGAATAAAATAGAATGGAATGAAACAAAACAAAACAAAACAAAATATTAAAATAAACACTGCCCTCTTTTGGCTTTTGAACGCAGCAAAAAATTCTCACAGAGAAGGCAGCTAATTGCCACTAAGGAAAAAATTTAGGAGACTTTGCTTGTTGTCCATATATTTGCAAGTATTTTATAGTCATTTGCATTCATTGAATTCTTGGTCCCTTGGAGGAAAATGATTGGACAAATATGGTAATCATTTTTCCCTCCATTTCAGAGGCAGGAGGATCTGGGTCACCCACAGCCCAGATCACTATCCCAAAGTTAACGATTAACAGAGAAAAGGGAACCTCATTCTGAGGCAAAACTTTGAAAAAGAGAGAGCAAGCCCCTATTCTGTGCCCGTCCCTAAGGCCCTGGGCTCCCCACGACTCCCTCCCCCCCACATTTTCCATCAGACATTCTGCTCCATGTTTGATTTATTGTTCAGTTGACATCAAACCCAACAATAGTATAATTAGAAGGTTGAGATGAAGGTGCCTGGAGGGAGAGTAATTATTTGCTGAAAGATGAATGGCGATAAAGGAACAGCATAAGCATAGTTTTCTTGG
Source organism: Camelus ferus (assembly GCF_009834535.1). Taxonomy (NCBI): domain Eukaryota; kingdom Metazoa; phylum Chordata; class Mammalia; order Artiodactyla; family Camelidae; genus Camelus; species Camelus ferus. The sequence continues at coordinate 4,862,149 of NC_045717.1, read as the reverse complement.
GCCGAGAGAACTTGTTGACAAGAAAATAGAAAGGGAGATTTTTCTCTAGTGACTGCATTTTTTCCTTACAAGATGTAGTGTATATTTTCTCTGCTGGAGACTAGGTTTACCAGGGTCTGCCTGACTCCGTTCCCATTCCAGGTCCACAAAGAGAGCCATCAGGGAAGCTCTTAGGGCCCAGACTAGTCAGACCATTTCCTGGGACAGCACTCTGCCTGCCCAGGGCAGTGCCACGCTTCCCAGTGGACACTGCACTTGCTGCTGGAACTAGCCGCAGGGTTTTGGGGTGAGGGTGGGGTGATGCAGTGTACTCTGCAGGCAGGCTCAGGCCTGGACTTGGGGAAAGAGTTACAATGAGGGGAGTTTATATTTATCAGCATCTCTTCTTGCAGTAACCTATTTGATCCTGATGGCATTTGGGGAGGTAGGGATTTGTTTATGCCCATTTTACAGATGAGGAAACTGAGGCTTAGAGAAGTAAAAAGCTAATCCAGGACAACACAACCCATAGTTAGAAAGGCCAGGATTTGAACATAGGTCTGTCCAGTGCTAAAACCCCTGCTTTTGCCTCTGATACAATCTGCCTCCCCTAAATGGAAGAAGATGCTCCAGTGGGGTCAAGAAAAACACAGCAGAATGCTGTTCCCCTCCAGAGCTCCTGGGGCCCCCTCTCCTTGTCCTTGGTTAGATCCTGGTTAAGACTGTTGGTTTTGTCATTATAATTCCTTGTCCTGTTCTAGCGGGCAGGGACACACAGCTTATATTGACTTTACCATGTGCTCTGTCCTCGGTCATGTTGACCCTGCTTCTTCCCCAGTCTGGGTGTGGTTCCTCCAGAGGAGACAGGCCAAGCTGTGGATTGAGGTGTGTCAGGGAGTGGGCTGAGATTCCCCACCCCTGCCAGCCCCGGGCTTTAAGCTGCACGGATTGTGGCCTGGCCTCTCGTGGAGCCCCGTCCCTGTTGTACTGCAATCAAAGGGGCCCGGGGGTGCTAACATTTCCCAGTGCAGGCTCCGTGCCAGCCACAGTGTCCTGGGTTCCCTGCCTTTGCTAGCAATTTCACTGAGTCCCCACAGATGCTCTTTGAGGTGGAGATGAGCAGCCCCATTTTACAGAAGGGGAAACTGAGGCTCCGAAATCCAAGCTACTGTTTATACATCATGCATCATAGTGGAATGGGATTTGGAGCCAGAAAGACTGATTTTGGATGACATGTCTGTGACTTTTCAGTTTTGTGCCTTTGGAAATGGCACTTCAACTCCATGAGACGCAGTTTAGTAGGTCAGCCTGACCTCTGCCCTTGCCTACAAACCAAGCACTGAAACTTCTCTCCTTGGGTTGCTGGGATAGTTAAATAGGGTATTTATTTTAAAAGTACCTGGCATATAGTAGGTTCCCAATAGACTGTGTTTAGTGTTAGAACAGGAATGGTCACTGAGTTGAAAAGCACCCATTGTTTCTGATGGCTGTCCGGAGACCTGAGTTGAAACGTATTCTGAGCCAGATCTGGGAAAGAATGCTGGTATCAACTAGTCATGTCTGCTTTGGCATGGGAGGGGCAGTGACTGCACACGCATCACATATTTCCCCAGGCCTGTGTTAATGCGACTGCCCAAGGTCTTACTTGGGGACTTGATTCTAGGTCTACCTTTATCCACAGCACCCACTCTTTCTACCGTATCTGCTTTTATCCTTCACTAGTAGTAATTTCCTGGGGGTATTGCTTTCCCACTGCTGCTTAAAACAGCAGGAAGTTATCCTCTCACAGTTATGGAGGCCAGAAGTCTGAATTTAGCATCGCTGGGCCAAAATCAAGAACCTCCAGGAGCTGTAGGAATGAATCCTTTTCTTGCCTCTCCAGTTTCTGGGGGCTGCCATTGTAACCGAGGAGGACCCTTTGGGGGCTTTCCAGGGTCAGACCCCTCCCCCTGTCCTCTGCTGCAGCTCCTCTCTGAAGCACCCATATAATAGTATCTCATGCATATTTCCTGTGTTTTTCAGAAGCTTAAAACCACCACCAAAGGGAAGAAATTAACTACTTGATGATCGAGGGCGCATTGCCCCCAGACCTTCTGGCGCCTGAGGGTTGATGGTGTTGATCGCCCTGTTACCTCTACATCAATCAATCAGAGGATTGTGCGTGAGCTGATCACGTACCTGAGCCTCCCTCCTCCTCACCTGGACTTTTGATATGCTTTGCTGGGGTTTTCTTAGGCATGAGCCACCCGTCCTCCTTGCTCGGCCCTGCAGTAAACCTTTCTCTGCTCCAAACATCAGTGTTTCAGTTTGTTTGGCCTCGTGGCAAGGCGGGCACACGAACTTGCTTTTGGTAACACCAGCATTCTTTGGCCTGTGGCCACGTCACTCTCGTCTCTGCCTCCAGCTTCATAGTGTTTCCTCCTCTGTGTGTGTCAGATCTCCTTCTGCCTCTCGTGATTTTAGGACCCACCTGGGTAATCCAACATCATCTCTGCATCTCAAAATCCTTAATTTAATCTCATCTGTGGAAATCCCTTTTTTTCATAAGGTAACATTGGTAAGTTTCTGGAATTAGAATCTGATATCTTTGGAGGACCACTTTTCAGGCTACCACACTGGGCTTCCACCCCTATTCTCATCAGGTTTTGTTAGTTGAACTGACTTGCGAGCCACCAAAAGGTCTTCCTTCATCCCAGAAAGGTAAATTACAGGAAATCGTAAAATGGTAGGTCAGTCTGACCTCTGCTCTTCCTTAGAGTTTAGACCCCAGCCCTAGTACCTCGGCTTTGACATCTTCTCTAAGGACCAAGACCCAACCAGGTTATTTCTGCCCACATTTTGAACTTGCAGTTTTGACTTCCCATCTTAAATCCTCCCCTGGCTTCCCACTGCCTCCAGCGTGGATTGCAGGCTCCTAACACTGGTTTCAGGGTCTCCCGTGGTCTGGCTCCTTGTAGAGTTAGGGTAGGTTGAGTGTCTGTAACAAACAGACCCCAGCACATAATGGCACATCACTGCAGAAGATCCCCTGTTTTGCTCGCTTCCTTGATGTTCAGGGGAGCAGAGTGACTCTCTTCTGTATGGTCACTCAGGGACTGCCTTCCTTCCCCGTGGTGGCCCCACCACCTCCTAGGAGAATGAGTAGGATTATAAATAGTGTGTATTTGTTCTCTCTGCACTTAATCGTAAGACCTCTGAGGTCGGTCCTTAGATGCCAGCTTTGGTCAACCAGATGCCCATGCCTATAGCTTTGAGTTTTAAGGGAAGAAGGCTTAGCATGTATGAGGTCCTGGGTTCAATTCCCAGAACTTGCATTAAAAATAAATAAATAAATAAGCCTAATTATCTCCCTCCCAAAACAAACAAACAAACTAAAACTAAAAAAAAATAAATAAAGAGAGAGAGATTCCAAACAATTTTTACGTAGTGAATCCACCCTCAAGGAGGTGGAATATGACCCCCTACTCGTTACAAGTGAGCTGCACATGGTGACTGCCTTCCAACGAGGATGGACCAGAAACAGGGGGAGGAAGAGGAAGCTGACAAACACTGCCTCCCCCAGAGGATCGAGGTCCACATCAAGAGTGATAAGCCATGTCGATACTATGTACCCTCGATACGATGTGACGCGAGTGGCACTGACCTCTTTGGTCTTTCTCCCTAAAGCCCATGATCCCAATATACCCATGAGAAAAACGTCAGCTAAATCTTCACTGAAGGACATTCTACACGACACCTGACCAGTGCTCCTCAAAACTGCCCAGATGACGTAAATAAGGAAAGTCTGAGAATCTGTCACCACCAAGAGGAGCCTAAGGAGACACGATGCCTCCCTCTAGCGTGGTGTCCTGGGTGGGATCCTGGCAGATAAAGGGCATTAGGGTGAAAACTGAGGAAATCTGAATAATGTGCGGGCTTTGGTGAATAATCATGCATCAGTGTTGGTACGTTAACAGTGACAAAAGTAGCATTGTAACGTAGGGTGCTAATCACAGGAGAAACTGGGTGTGGCATATACGTGAACACTCTGCCTTGTCTTTGCAAATTCTCTGTAAATCTAAATCTATTAAAAAAAAGTCTTCTGTTAAAACAGGTTTTAAAAATGATGGGGATAGGGTATAGCTCAGTGGTAGAGTGCATACTTAGCGTGCATGAGATCCTGGGTTCAATCCTCAGTGCCTCTATTTAAATAAATAAATAAACACCTAATTACCTCCTCCCACTTAAATAAATAAATACATAAATAAATAAATAAAGGCAGTTGCAACTTCAGGGAAGGCTGGCCAGGAGCCAGTGTCTTAAAGAGATGTGTCATCTCCATGATGTCAAGGTAGAGACTTGAACATGAGTATTCAGATGAGATAACCAAGGTCTGAGAGAGACTGCACGTTATCCAAGGCCACCCAGCCAGCAAGGGGCGGAGCTGGGATGGAAACCCAGCCAAGACAGCCACTGATTTCCACGCCTGCCTGGCCGCCAGGTTAGTACAGGCAGGACCCTTACACACACACACACACACACACACACACACACACACACTCCCATGTCTTCTTCAGCCCCAGCTCAGCCAGCCTTGCAAGTCACTTCCAAGTGCCTCCGAGCTCAGGATTTGCATCGGTTCCCCTTCCTTTTCCAGTCTGCCTCCCCCTTGCCAGTTCCCCGGCCGGCCCACTGCTTCCCAGGTGGCTCCCCCGGCTCCTGCGGGTGCTGCAGAGGCATCCTGAGGCCTCTGCCCACATGCCCGCTGACCTTCGCAACTTTGAACTTGCAGTAGGGGACGATGAGGTGGTGGGGAGAGGAGGGTGGAGGAGGGGCTTGGACCAGCGTTAAAGGGCAGTGCTCATGGAGAGTCAGAGAAGATCCTCTCCCTTGGTGCTTACTGCCGACCTGGGCATGGGGGACGGGCCGCAATTTCAGATTTAGAGGTTTTCTATGAAGTCTGTAGTCTACGCTTCAATGTTTTCCCATCTGTCTCTGTAAATTAAGCCCACTTTGAGAGCCTTCATTCACCTAGTCAGCGAATCGTGACCGAATGTCTCCCACGTGCTGTGAGCCTGTCTGGGTCGCCCTGCAGCCAGGGGAGATCAGGCGTGACAGGGCCAGCAAGCTGTGTCCCTATCAGGCCCCTGGGTGGGAGGGCCTGTGAGGCCTGGGATTAAGTATGTCTCAGGAGTCAGGGGAAACGCCCCAGATGCTGCTCTCTGAGTCACTTTGGGCCAGGATTCCAAAGTCCCATGTTGCTGAATGCCATCCCTGAGCCATGGAGAAGTATTACAAAGAGGGGTGTGGCTACCGGGACTCAAACAGTCCCCCAGCCTCTGGGGGCTGGCCTAAACCTGAGCCCCGAGGTGAGGCCATCCAGTGGCAAATGCCTTTCCAGAACTTTCCAGCTTGACAAATGACCCTTCCCACCTTCCTCCGCCATTTCTAGCTCTGTAGAATGTCAGGGTCAAAACAGGGATGGGGTCCCTGTGACAGGGTGTGTTAGAGCCAGGCCTTCAGTGGACAGCCACCTCGGATCAGTCACCGGCCGCACTCCAGGCCCTGCCTGCTGTGTTTTCTCCTGCACTGTTTTGTTTATTTCACCCTCAAAACAAGGTGATGTCAGGCCAGAAGTGGCAGACAGGAGGCACGTACCTCTGATTTGTGAGTGAGGTCTAAAGCCTGGATGACAGGCTGCTGATATGGTCACCCTGTTTCTGTTTTGATTTAGAGAAAGAGGCAATTCAGGGGAACGTGGGGACAACCAGCCCGGGATGAGGAGCTGCAGGGTCACTCTCAACAGGAGGGGAAAAGGAGGGGACCACTCGGCATCAGGATCACGGCGACCTGGCCCGTGTGGGGCCTCCCCTTACACTGGAGGCGGCCTGGGGGTCCCATATGTTTGGAAAGCAACTGGCTCCACCTGCTGAAGACGGTGTCTGCGGGGTGCGGGGGGTGGGGGCGGGGCCCCTGCACGTCTGTTCAACCAACGGCCATTAGTTTGTCAACGTCCCATTCACTTTGCCCTCCTCGCATGGAAACCAAACACAAGGCCTCCCTGACCCCCAGTCAGTCAGACGCGCAGTGGAGATTATTTTTTCCCCAGAAGAAGCTGTATGATGGGCAGTCAGGAGACCTGCCTCTGAGGGGCTGAGTGATATTTCAGGAGTCAGTTTCCCTGGGTTTGATTTCTGTCCGAGCAAGATGGCTGGGTGGTGATTACATTTAACAGACATAGGTTTTGTGCTGGCCTGAGGTCGCACCCCTCAAGTACATGTTACCCCTGTATGTTCCCCGTGATCCTCCCCATGACCTCAGGGATAAATACTAACTGGGCTCACCGCTGCCACTCCCACCAGAGCTGCCTGGAGTCTGGGTCATCTGTGGTCATCCCTTACCTCCTCTCCTTACTCCCGCCCCTTCTCCCCGCAGCAGCCAGAGAATCTGCTCAATTGTACATCAAACTGTCACCCTCCAGGGACCTTCCCATCTCCAGGCCCCCCAGGATCTAACTCTCCCCTCCCTCTGCTCCAGCCAAGCTGGCCGCCTTGTCTCCTTGCTGATATCAGACCCCCCCCCCCTCCCGCCGAGCTCACCCGCCTCACTCAGGGCCTTTGCACATGCTTTTACAAACTCAGTCTGAAAATCTCCTTCCCAAGTCAGGCATCGGGTCCCTCCCTCCATTTCCCCAGTTCCCATAGTCTCTTATCAGAGGGGGCTTATCCAGATCAAATAGCAGCCCACCCCCTGCACAATCTCACATCTCTCTCCCCTGCATTGTTTTAACCTTATCACATGCCACCTACCATAGACTTACTTGCTCCTTGGATTTTTATCTGCCTCTACCCGCTGGAATGGAAGCTCTGGGGGCCAGGACTTTGCTTTGATCACTGGTGCATCCTCAGTGCCTCAAACAGTGACACACGTGGAGCTCAGCAGGCCTTTGTTCAGCGAATGAATGAACTGATTAAATGACTTAACACCAAGCCTGCCTCCAAAACCACAGTATAGAGGGAGGCGGCAAAGACAGTTACGTAACACAAGGACCAGTTTACATGCGTTTTCTCAAATCCCAGCATCAGGGTTCTCAGGTCCCTGTTACTGCTGCAGAAACAGGCTCAGAGAGGCTGACCTACTGCCGCAGGTCACACAGTGATCAATAGAAACAGGATTCTAACCCAGATGTATCTGAGCCCCATACCTTGCTATTTACCACGACCAGTGCAAGTGGAGGCAGTTGGGCTGCTGGGGGCCTGACTCTTGAAGGGTTGCGGGTCAGGTTGGGTCAATAGAGAATGCCTCTCTCTTCTAGATGGTCTCTCCAGACCTTCCCATGGCCAGCTCTAGCTCAACATTCAGGTCTGCTTTGTGCGTTTCTTGTGTTATTTAAGAACATTCAATTCTGCTTTATTGAGAGCAAGAGAAACAAAGAAATAAGGCAGCTGGGTGGAACTAAGAATAGTTTAAGTACCAAGTAACCTGTGAGCTGCCCCGGATGCAGATGAAGTGAGTACAGCATGTGTGCGTGAACACAGGTAGGATGGGATGAAAGGACCCAAAAGCATCAAAATAGTAAACATCCATGGGCACTCAGCATTCACAGGGTCTTAAATTGTCCACTGTTAGTAACACTCATTCTGATCAGATGTGTCCTGAGTCCAGGACCCAGTAGGCTCAGTGGTAAGGCCCGGATCGGGCTGGAGGCGGTGGGAGGGGCTGGTCCCGCAGCTCTCTGGAGGAACACGCAGGTGCTGGCTCTGGGCACCTTCCATCTACTGAGCCCCTTGCTCACCCTCAGTTCTGGTCTTTGTAACCTCACCATCAGCGGGCTAGACTGACAAGGCAGAGAGGGACAGAACACGGAAGCACCACATAGCCTCGGACTTAGATGGTGCCCTCCTGCAACCCCCTGCGGCCTGTCCTGAGTGCATTAACCAACCCCTGCTCTCTCCTCTGGCTTCCCACGGTATGTTTTAAACGCACTTAATAAACTGTGTGGTTCAAGCATCTTCATCTGGTCTGTGGTCTCTGGGAGAGCCTGCCTGACAGCACACCCGGGGGGCTATCATTTTATCAAGGAGTTTCCCCCATGAAAAGATCTCAGCTCAGAGGTCCCCTCCTTCCATCGCAGGAGGAGGAGGGGGGAGCCCAGAGGGAGGCGTGGCCGACGCCGGCATCACTGGTTTCCTTTCCCAGCGTGGCTAGGGTAGAGAGCAGTCACTTCCTCCCAGCCACGGCACATGGAGCCACAGAGCGGGATTCATGGCAAATTAGGCTTCTGATTTGTACATTAAACAAGGTTAATTCCATCCATTAGACAGAGATGTTTTCAAAGCGCCTGGCACAGGATGGAGGAGCAATTAGTGTCTTTGTATTAGTGGATGTGGGCGTGGGGCCAGGACGTTAGGGGAGGGGGATGAAATTTATACACCCTTTATGATATCATCAAAAGTAAATGAATTATGAAAACAAAAGAGCCAATCTGAGGCTGCCAGGACTAATTACCAGGTGGGACAGGAAGTTCACCATCAAGGAGGGAAGGACAATCCCAGAATCACTTGGGCGCCGACCGGTTTGGTCCTCAGGTGTCTCCAGACAAGACTGGCTTCCACAGCTCCGCCTCCGGGTTCAGGGGGAAACTCTGTCTTTGCCTCAAATAAAGAGGCTGCATTGTTAGTGGTGATTTCACTTGTTGTTGTTGGTTTGGTTTGGGGCTTTTCGTTTTCTTTCTGGTCTGAGCCTTCCCAGTGCTGGGCGAGCTGGAGGACTTGATTCAGGAGGTCCTTCAGACCGGCTGGGGGCAGCTGACTAGCACAAAGCCGGCTGCTTTGTGTACTGATGACGGTCACAACGGTGTGTCCCATCGACAGAGACCTTCCGCTCCTCGCCACGCACAAGGGGATGTGCTCTCCTGCTGGCCACAGAGCCAGCCTGTGGATACGTGGAGGCAGTGTGGGCTCCCCCTGATGGGGAGAGGTGAATTCTGTGGGTACCACAGGGTGGTGGGTAACCCTGGAGAACAGTGGATCACCCACAGACAGCTATTCTCGTTTCGATTTTCTTCCAGCTCTTCGAACTAGATCAAGGGGAGTTCAGTGAGGTGCTAGCCTGTCTTCAATTCGTCGCTTAGCAATTGCTAACCTTCTCTTTAACAGAAGTCTGGCAGGCAACAGTATCAAGCTAGAATTTACTCACAAGGTTTCTGTGTTTTAATGCATCTATTTGTACATCATACCTTCCGTTCATGCAAAATGATCGTGGATTTCCATCTATGGTCGTGCTACAAAGTTCTAAAAAGAGTAAATTGATTTTTCAAAATTATCAACTGTATAATTTTATAAGTTGAGACTTGAATAACCAATACCTGGAAAACACCAGTGTAAGGGGAGGAATGCTGCCTGAAGGGGATTAGATGAACAGATTCTTAGGTCCTGTTCCATTGCTGTGTGACTTTGGGCAGGTTTCATAACCTCTCTGTGCCTCAATTTGCAATCTGGCAATCCAACACAATGCCAGTCGCACAAGACGCTCTCTCAGAGACCAGCAGGCCATGTTATAAAGCTTTCTATGTCTATAGTTGAGATGAAGACACTGAGGCTCAGAAAGTGTGAGAGCCACTCAGAGTGGCCCAGATGCCAGCCCTGGGCCTGGCACACAGTAGGTGTGCCATAGCATACACTGGCTGCACCTCCCATGCCTCTCTCCCTTCCTGTCCTCCCAATCTTTCCAGTCACTGGAGAAAAAAGTCCAACTGCACATCCCACTAACAAAAGATCCACAAACACCAAAACGAGTGAAAAAAAAAAAAAAGGCAGAGGTTGAAAATTCAGTGAAATGGCTGCTATTTTGAGAGATATCTGGTCCCTATTATAGCTGATTGTTTGGAAACCAAAAGAAGGGTGTCACCCGCAGAAAGCTTCGGGTAAACGTTGCCACTGGTTTTCTAGAAGCATTCGGTAGCGGTGGCTGGTTGTTTTTAAAATAGTTGGCTAGGGGCAGAGGGGAAAAGAAGTCAGCAGGACGTGGAAAGCGGTGATCAGGAAACGGCAGAGGTCGGAACTGAGATGACACCAGACGTGCTCATCACAAGTGTGTATTTTGCATGTTTTGTCATCTGGCAGAGGGAAAAAACCCAACGAAGAACATAAATTTTACATAAATATCAATATCATTATATATCATACATCAAATTATATCAACATCATATATCTATATTTTATATAGGTATGTAACATATATTTAATGTTTTGGGAACAGTTTGGGGAGGGGGATGATACAGTACCTTTAACAGGGATTGTAAACTCAAATGTTTAGAGATCCAGATGGAAATGTGCTGAATAAAGGAAAAATCAGTGAAGCAGGCAGATAGGAACAGGGGGAACTGAGGGGACCCCAGACGACTGCCACAGCTGGAGTGTGGGCCCAGAGATGTCAGCTGGTCCAATTGTTAAAGAAAAAAAATTGGAAATCCAAATTGTAGTGTGGAACCCTTTTCTTATTAGTAGCTCTTTTCTTAAAAGAGTCTCTGTAAGTTGGCCGGGAGGGTGTAGCTCAAGCGGCAGGGCGCAGGCTTAGCGTGCGGGAGGCCCTGGGTTCAATCCCCAGCACCTCCTCTAAGAATAAATAAATACATAAACCTAATTACCTCCCCCCCAAAATTAGAAAAAAAAAAAGTCTATGTAAGTTAAACACTGACCTGAGGACATTTCTGGTGCAGAGCAGGGGAAGCTCAGTGCTTACTTCTGATACTCCAGCCCGCCCCTCTCTGCCCCAGATCCAACCGGACATGCCTGGCTGTTCTCAGGTCTCTGAACCAACAGCCAGCTCGCTCTGGGCAAAGCCAAGGCCTCCCGAGGCCTCAGGCTCGGCCCGAATGGCCGGCTAGGGGCAGGAGCAGGACGGAAGCGCCTGACCCGTTCCAGTCCAGTCCACTGACATGTCCCGGGTCCTTCCTCTGCCATTAGCCCCACTGAGCATCACAACAGAGAAGGCATGTATTCTTAACCGCCATTTCACAGGTGAGAAGACTGAGGCTCAGGGCAATTAAGAGGTAACCATAATTTTTTTATTGTGTTAAAATAAACATCACATCAAAGTTAACTATTTTCACCATTTTTAAGTGTCTGGTTCAGCGGCTAATGTTGTCCAGTCTCCCCGACCCATTGCAAGAACTTCATCAACCCAAACAGAAACTCTGTACCCATTTAAACAATAACTCCCCATTCCCGCGATAGCCTCTCTTCTACCTCCTGCCTCTGTGAACTTGGCTACTCCACATACCCTGTGTACGTGAAATCCCACAGTATTCGTCCTTTCACATCTGGCTTGTTTCACGCAGCATGATACCCTCCAGATTCACCCAGGGGGTAGCGTATATCAGCCTTTCCTTCCTTTTTTTGCAACCAAAGATTCCTTTGCATGGATGGACCACATCTTGCTCATCCATTCATCCCTCGACGGACTCTTGGACTGTTGTCACCTTTTGGCTCCTGTGAATAAGTCCTGCTGGGAACTCTGGTGTACAAGCAACTCTCCACGTCCCTGCTTTTCATTCTGGGGGGCACATGCCTCGGGGTAGAATTGCTGATCACATGTCTAGTCTTTTGAGAACTGCCAAATCGTTTGAGTGTTTGTTTCGAATGCCGAATTGTCTGAGTCTCCAAATGGAGAGTGGCTACATCGATTTTGTTTCCATCGGCCATGAACAAGGGTCCCAATTTTTCTACAGCCTTGCCAACACCTCTTATTTTCTGGCGTTTTTTCTTTTAATTTTTTAAAAAATTATAGCCATTTTAATGGATGTGAAATAGTATCTCATTGTACTTTTGATTTGCACGTGCCTGTTCATTAGTGGTTCATTAGTGTTTTCATTGTACTTCTTGGACCTGTATCATCTTCTTTGGAGAAATGTCCGTTCAAGTCCTTTGCCCATATTTGAGTTGGGTTTTTCTGTTTTTTTGTTTTTGTTTGTGTTGAGCTGGAGAAGGTCTTTACCTATTTTGGATATTAATTCCTTATCATATAGGATTTTCAAACTTTGTTCTTTCACACTGTGAGTTTTGCCTATTTTTCATAGTGTCCTTTGATGTACAAAAGCTTTTTAAAATTTTTGATGAAGTCCAGTTTATCTACTTTTCTCTTTTGTTGCCTGTACTTTCAATGTCCTAGAAATCATTGCCAAATCCAATGTCGTGAAGATTTTTCCCTGTGTTTTTTTCCCAAGAGTTTTAGCTCCTAAGTTTAGGTGTCTGATCCATTTGAATTATATTTTGCCTGTGGTGTGAGGTGAGGTCTAACTTCATTCTGTGGCAGGTGGATATTCAATCTCCCCAACACCGTTTGTTGAAGAGACTCTTCTTGCCCCACTGCGCAGATTTGGCACCCTCGTTAAAAATTAGTTGACCATACACATGAATGCACTATTGATTTTTGAGACACCAGAGCGGAACCAACGTGGTGTTAGGTGTTTTCATAGGTGTTAATGTGTCCAAGGTCACGCAAGTGACCAGAACTCAGATGACGATGACAAAGACTCAACAACAAAAACTAACACCTCTCAGCACCTGTTTTGTGCCAAATGCTTTGCCAAGAGCTCTCCCTTTCCTGTTCTCATTGACTTTTCCTCACGACCAGATAATCACCTTCATTTGACAGATAAGAAGACAAATCTCAGAGAAGCCAAGTAACTTGTCCAAGGTCACACAGCAGGCAGGACCAGAGGCTGATTCCAAAGTCCACACTGGGATCCATCGGGCTGTCCTGTCTTGGACCCACACCGCCCTGCTACCAGCCAGTGCTGGGTCATATAATGGTGATGAGTCAGAACAACCATGGCTTCTATTTTGTCCAGTCCTGCTGAAGTCCCAGCAGGGCCAGCTCCATAATTTGCAGGGCCTGGTGCAAAATAAAAGTGCAGGAGCCTCGTTCAAAAAGCAGAGGAAGAGCTTGTCCTTTTCTTCCATGATTTGTCTCTTCAATTGTCATGGTGTCTTTTATTTGCTATTTAATGTTGTGTTCCCTTGGGCATAGGCATACTTGGAGGGTGAGTGCAGACCTTCAGAGATGTCAGGAGCTCTGCCTCACAACTCATCCAGTGGGGTACATGCCCCCAACCCCAGCCCCCTCTGCTTCTGTGCCCAGGCCCCTGCCAGGAACAGAGGGTGGCAGGAGTCACTGGGATCCCCAGGAGGCAACAGGGGAGGTGGGGCCAGCTGAACCTCCACGACTCCAGTGTATGTTCCACTGCCCCATCCGCCTTCACCTACACGGCACAAATGTGAAGATAAAATTGTTGAGAATTGCCAGGCGGTGGCCACAGGGCATGAAACCTTAAGCACAGAGTCCTGTATGACTGCCTGTTACACACCCACGAAGTTGGCCCTGCACCCCATAAGCACAGAGTCTTTTTCTTTAGTAGAAAAATGGAAAAGGCGATCCCTTCACTTCTCTTTCATCCGTATTCCACGGAAGCCTGAGCCACCACCTCCAGAAGCCCTTTACTGTAGGAATACTTCTAGCCTGGGATCCAGAGAGACCTCCCTCATCCCATGTCCTGCAGAAATGCAGGGAGGGCCAGGACACACAGGGAAAGTCAAGGTCGTTTTCCTCCACTTTACTAACAATCAAGACCCTGATTGCTCTGCCTTTGGAGAGAAGAGTTTCAGATACACGTCGGAAGCGCTGACTCGCCCTGTCCACCTGGCTCCCCACGTTCTGCCTTGGAGCCTCAGTTTTTCCTTGGAAAATGGGCTGACAAGCCCCACCACAGAGGCTTCCTGTGACTGCACGAAAGGAAAATTGCTTAGAAGCTTTTACTGATGGCAGATCATTTGGTTTGGAAGATTATCCTGCTTCATTGAGCAAAGACTGACCTGGCACTGATGGCCGGCCCAGCACAGCGCCAGGCAGGCCAGTCAAGACAGGGAGTGGCCAAGCCCTCCCACCCTTGGCGTCCTGGAGGCCCTGGGGAGACGCAGAGCCAGCACAGGTTCTGGAGGCAAAACCCAGCTTGTCTTTGGATTCGCAGCACACACCTGTGTGAGTCCAGCTCTGCTGTACTCACCATCGTCCTGACAGGAAGCTGAAGCTTCCAGAAGGTGAGTGAGTGTCCTAAAATCACATGGCCAAGTGAGAACTCAGCACCCCCAGGGCTCCTCGTGTGTGCGTGCGTGTGATCCTGGGGAGCTGCTTTACCCTCTGTAACATGCGATGCAGACAGGAGCCCCCAGGAACTACCAAGAAGGTCACATGAGGAGGCGTGAGTGTCACTCTTCGCACAAGGCAGGCTTGTGACAGTTTATTCCCAGCCCACGTCACCCCTCCCTGATGACCCGGCCTCCCACCACCTGTGACTTGACCGAAAGTGTGCAAGCTAGGCTGGCAGATGCCACCCCACCCTCCACCCAAGGAGAAGGCGAGGACTTTCTCACAAAGGGAGGAGTCTCATTCTTCCATCTTGAAGACGGAAGCAGAGAGGAGGGTGGAGGTGAGCGTTGACCATGACAACATGGGTTGCCCTTCCCTTGATCTTCAACTACAGTCAACTTGATGACCGTCTGTCTGCCCGTTAGGCTGTCAGCGCTGGGGTTCAAGGCCCTGATGTGAATTATCCTTTATCCCCTCCATGTTCCAAGACCTGATTCCTTCCTTCTTGCTTCCTGTTCGCTCATCACGCAATCAACTAATCTTGTGAGTCCAGCTCTGGGCACTAGGGATGCTCATGGAATGATGAGGATGAAGAAGATGGGTATAATCATAATAAGATGAAGAAGGGGAGGGTGGAGCTCAGGGGTAGAGTGTGTGCTTAGCATGCACGAGGTCCTGGGTTCAATCCCCAGTACCCCCATTTAAGTAAATAAATATATAAACCTAGTTACCTCTCCCTTCCAAATAAAAACCACACTTTTCCACATCTTAAAAAATAAGATGAAGGAAAAAGAGGAGGGGGAGAAGGAGGAGGAGGAGAGGAAGGAAGAGAGGCAGAATAGTTACCATTTGTTGAGTGCCAGCATCATGCAATATCCAGCCCATATTTTCCCAGTCGATCCTCCTTGAACTTGGTGACATGCATATTATTATCTTCATTTGACAGATGAAGAAACTGAGGGTCAGAGACGCCAAGTTTCCATGGTAAATGGCATCTGACTTGAGATTTGAAGGCAGGTGTGTCTGATTCTAAAGACGCACCCTCTTCACCACTAGACTGTAGAAGACAGCAGGAAATAGAGTCTGGTGGTGCCTGAAAAGCACAGTGCCTGGTATTCAGTAGGTGCTCAATACACGCCTGGAATCAAATTGTAGTGAGTTGGGTTTCACCTGGCCTCCGAGATGGCTGAGTCAGGGGGACTGGTCTCTCCGACCTCCCTCTGGGCGGCCAGGGCTTGCGGAGAGAGGGCTGGGGGGCCGGGCAGCCCCCAGACCCAGTCCAAGGGCAGCTCCCAAAGTCCCGCCTGGACAGAGCACCCTTTGTTTATTGTGCCTTCGCATCCTACCCAGTAATTAGCATTGGCAGCTTCATATTAAGCTTTTGTTTTCATAACTCATTTGCCTACGATGACATAATAAAAGGAATATTGATTCAATCCCAGCTCCTCCTGGCCAGAGGCCCACATCAACCAATAAAAAAGAATTGCTAATTGCAGAGTGCGTTTGCCCAGTGAAGGCATTAGCACGGGCCGTTTTGATAGCGGGTGGAGGGCAGGCAGCTCAGTCGCTGAACGCCCCCACACTGGTCCTGGGCACTGGGTGCCTTACTGGTCACGGGGCCCCATCCTCCTGTGAAGCTAAATCCAGCTTCTTCACAGAATCAGGAAGAAGAGGCAGCAGGGCCGCCAGGGGAGAGCCCTGGGAAGGAAAATCCTCCCTGGGCCTGCTGACAGATGTGGTATCAAATGAATTGTTCTCTGCTTAGACACGACTTTGATATTTATTGGTTCAAATTGCTCGGCTGACTCATTCTTGCATAAGTCCCCAGCGTCCGTTTTAATCTGGACGTTGGGGGAAGCCACACTGATTCGGGTAATGATGGGGTTTACCTGGGATCAAAATGAAAAGGGAGAAGGCGGGGGTCTGGAGTAATTATAGTGGAGCAATGTATATTTTTGTGTAATCTGGAAAGGCGATTTATGAGACCGATAAAAATGATAATGTGCTCTGAGCGGAGCCAAGATGGATTAGCTGCCACAGAACTTTCTTTGCAGGAAATGAGGGGGCGGCGGGGGCTGCGGGGAGGGCTGTTTATTAGACAAATAGTTGTTCAGGATCCATGTTTTTTTTCCACGTCTCTTCTGAAATTACCGAGATAAGACACATCAGTGTATAGACCGCGGTCCTCCTTGGGTTACTATTCATGAGGATTTCTGTTTCCGGAGGGCAAGATTTGTGTAATTAAGACCAGAAAGGATGGCTGGGGTGGTAAGGGAATCCCCCAACCCCAATCCCTGCTCTATCTTTAGAATCAAAGAACAGCCCCAGCTGATTTAGTTAAACTTGGCCGGAATAAGGATCCTGGGTTCCACACAGAAGCTTATATAACTTCCTGGGAGGTCTCCCCAAGCCAACACACATTTTGGTGACCCAGCTGTAAATGAATAGAAGCCCGCTCTCCAAACAAGTGGTTCATAATTGCAGAGGCAAATAATAAAAGAAAAGTCACCCAAGTGTTTGCTGAACTCACAATGGGAGGAAAGTTATGCTAGACTATTAGTTGACCTGAACATCTTCGCTTTCTTCCTCAAAATGTTCCTCATCTCCTCAACCTCAAGAGTGCCCACCATGCAATGGGCACATCCCCAGGTCTACCTCTGGCCCCTGGTGGGACACAGAATATCTGTGACAAAGGAGTCCACAAGCTTCCATGAGATTCATGCAGAACCAGCCCAACCCCACACAGGAGTGTCCACCAGCAAGTCCCTTATCTGGGATGGCGTGAACTTAGCATTTGCTCATTCACCGCGTCCACCTTGACAGAGAGATCACGGCCCTCCTTCCTTATGAGCCCAGGTGTGGTCCTGGAAGACCCAAGAGAATGTTCCTGGCAGCCACTTTGACCCATCAGAGCTGGCCCTTGAGGAAAACCCATTGCGGCCGGAAGTCATGAGATGCCCCCCTGGCACCTGGTCAGACACTTGAGATCTTTGTTCCATCCAACTCCCACACCACCTCAGAGGGTCAAGATTTATCCTGTTTTATAGATGAGGAAACTGAAGCACAGAGAGGTAAAATAACTTACTCACGATCACACAGGCAGTAAGTGGTGGAGCCAGAGTTCGTGTATCAGTCTGATGTTGGTTTCCATTTACAGATACCAACTGTCCCTCTCCCAAGGCATCTTAGGTGGGCATGAGTCTGAGTGGGTCCTGTGGGATGAGCAGCCCTCTACAGGGAAGGACTAGGAAAGGATGTTTGGAAAATTATGCCAATTGACCCCTTAAAACACCCTTGTGATGAACGTAATTCATGTATATTTTCATCACTTACGAACAAATAGCCTTGTGAGTTACCTGGCAAGGGAGAAAAACTGTGGGACTGGGAACCACCTTCACTGAGGCCATCAACAGGGTTCTGAGGCTTTCTCCCCTAATCAGAAGATTTCCCAGGCTCCTGATGGATGATGGATGGATGGACATACAGGAGATCTGAGGGGCAGCCCGTCTCTGCTCCCAGAGGGAAAAATGAAAGAAGGTGCATGCATTTATACCCATGGTTGTAAAAAGGCAACAGGACTATAAAACATAAATCATATAATTTTCCATCCAAGTATAAGGGGAGTATTGCTGACATGGAGACCTTCTATAAAATGAAATGCTAAACGCCTTATTTCCTAGGGCCCCAAATAATTCATTTATGTACTTATTTGCTGTGATGTTCTGAATAAAAACAAGAGCGAGAGAGGGAGACAGAGCAGTTGGGATATCTACGCACTGAGCTAATGCACATGAACGCCCTAGGCGCTGTCTGACACCTTCAGTAAGTGAGAGACTTACGCCCTGAATGGATGTTTATGGAGTGTTTACTACACGCCAGGCTTAGTGCTAGGCTCTGGGGGAGACAGCAGTCACAGACACTGTCCCTGTGCTCTGGGCACAGGAGAGAGGGTTGGAGACATGCAGAAGAGCATACACAAAGGCCCAGAGATAGCTGAGGGCAGGTCTTTCCACAGGGCCAGCCCTGCAGGCCTGGTGTGCAAGGAGGCTTGGTAAGAGCTGGTGGGGAGGCGGGGCCAGGTATGACAGCCTTTCAGAACGCGGTATGGAGAGGGGGCGGGCACAGCTCAGTGGTAGAGCACATGCTTAGCATGCATGAGGTCGGGGGTTCGGTCCCCAGTACCTCCACTAAAAAAATAAGTAAAGCACACATATGATATACCGAAAAAAAAAAAAAAAAGAAAAGAAAAGCAAAAAAAAAAAAGGATGATGGTTCTGATGTATCATCAATGTTCTTTAAAAAAGAGTTACCAGGACTGTTTTATGACAACCTCAGAACAGAGGTTGCCTCTCGTAGGGTAGGTTTTCTGCACAAAAGCATGAGAGAAATTTTTGGTAGTGATGGGACTGTTCTAGACCTTGATTCAGGTGTTGGTTAGCCAGGTGTGCACATTTGTCAAAATTCATCTGTGTGTGCATTTAAGGAATTTGTGTTTTACCCTTTGTAAATCGTATTTCAAGAGAATTTAAAACACACACACACAGTATGGAGTTAGATGCTTTCCTGAAGGCCATGGAAGCTTCTGAAGGGTTTTAAGCAGGAGGTTTTAAGCACGATCAGATCCCGCTGGCTGAAATGGGGAGGCTGGATTGGTACAAGGACAGGTGTGGAGGTAGAGGAATGGGCAGAAACACAGAGAAGAGACGACAGCAGCTTGAACTGGGGCAGAGCGATGAAGGGGGCTCACACCTAACGTCCTGACCCCTGAGAGCAACTCGTAGTCCCGTTCAGTTCACACTGTGCTTTGAAACAAATTATCTTATTTTATTTCTGTGTTAACCCTAAAGAGAAAGGAACACTGTGCCTTGTTTGCTGACAAGGCTCATAAAGTTAAGCCCCAGGCTTCAGAACTGAGTCAGGTTTCACATCCACATCGTCTTACTGCCCTTTGAGGTTCATGTAACCAAGCACTGAAGTCACGGCTGTGACAAAGTGGAACCTCCTTGAGTGATCTGCCTGGGACGGAGGGACATTTTACCTTGGAAAGGTGGCTTCACCGGCCTCTCCTTTCTTCACCTGTACTCTTTTGCTGGTCATCACAATGATTCTAATGCAGGAAAAAAAAATGGAGTGTGAGACGATAGCCATGTCCCAGGTCCCGGAGGAGTCCCTGGGACGTGCCCCGCCAAGTGTGGGTCCTTGGCTTCATACAGGAAGGAATTCAAGAACGAGCGATAGCTGAGTAAAAGTAGATTTATTCAGAGATGCACACTGCATAGACAGAGTGAGGGCCTCTTCAGAGGCCAGAGAGGCCACGAGACATGGGGAGGTTAAAGCAAAAGTAGCTTTACCCCCTCCATAGACAGAGAAAAGGCCACGAGGAGCGGAGTTGTTAGTTTTCATGGGCTCAGTAACTTCATATGCTTACAACTGGGAGGATTATGAGGATTATTTCAACTCCATTGGGGAAGGGGCTGGGGTTCCCTGGAGCTGGGCCATCGCCCACCCTTTGACCTTTTACGGTCAGCCTTGAAACTGTCCTGGCGTCTGTGGGAGGACCACTTAGCACGCTCTTGTATTACGATGGGCGTATATTGAAGCTCAAGGTCTACTGGGAGCTGAATCTTCCTCTATCTCAGTGCGAACTGCTCTGTCATTCTTTTAATGGCTGTGCCCTGCCCCCTTCCCTCCTGCTCAATTCCTGGAGCTCCTACTGTCCCCTTCATGCCAGTGAGGAAACAGGGCTCAGAGAGGGCAAGGGGCTTGCCCAAGCACACAGAGCAAGGGAGAATCAGACCAGGGACTCAAACCTAGGTCTTTTGACTCCAAGTTCAAGTATACAGCTTTATATGATTCTAGGAATCAAGAATTCGACAGCAAAGAAAACAAAAAAAGAAGAAGGAGGAGGAGGAGGAGGAGGAGAAGAAGAAGAAGGAAGAAGAAGAAGAAGAAGAAGAAGAAGAAGAAGAAGAAGGAGAAGGAGGAGAAGGAGAAGGAGAAGGAGAAGGAGAAGGAGAAGGAGAAGGAGAAGGAGAAGGAGGATATGTTTACAAAACTCACATTTCTTTCACTATGATAAATCTGCCATGATTAGGTTAACAGGGGTCACAGGTGAATATCTACCCGGCACACGTTTATTGACTTCCTACTATGCATCAAGCATTGAGTTAAGTGCTGGAACATAAAACAGCTCCATCCAATCAGTCATTAACTCATTAAAAGATAAACATTGATTCCGTTTCATCTGCAGGCCAGATTTACCATTTACTCACCTTCTCCGGGCCAGGGTGTGGTTTGAATTAACTTGTGAAAGGGGTGGGAGTTGGCCAGGTCGAGGGGCACCCCGGGCAGAGGACAGAGCATGCACAAATGTGCTGCATAAAGAGGTGTGATGGTGTCCTCAGGTAGCGGGGAGCAGAGCAGAAGACAGTCAGTGATCAGAGGCTGGCCCCGCTTGGGGAGGGTTGGTCCAGGAGGCAAGAAAGCATGACCCGGATCCCTTTGTCCCTATTCAATCCTGAGGCTATTTCTCTCCCTGCCGTTCTCTTCACTGCTGTCTGCCGTGACCTCCAAACTGAAATCCCTACAGGCTGGTAATATTCAAAAGTGAGGCATGAGGTAGGGATGGGATTGGCTGGGAAGGGCCACGAAGGAACTCCCTGGGGGGACAAATGTTCTGTACCTCATGGAGCTTTGGGTTCATGGCTATATGCCTTCGTCAACACTTACAGAACGGTATGCATAAGATTTGTGCATTGCACTATATGCATAAATCTTATCTCAACAGAAGGAACTGCCAACAAATATTGAACTCTCGTTCACAGTATGCATGTTGACCTGTTTAGAGGTGAAGTGTACCCATGCCTGCAACTTGCTTTGAAATGTATCAAAAAAAAAAAAATGGATTAAGGGAGGGACAGAGGGATGGAGAGATGGGAAGAGAAGTGATCAAGCAAGCAGAGTAAAATGTAGTGGTGGAATCTAGGTATTGGGTGTTCACTGTACAATTCTTTGAAGCTTTCTGTATTTCTGAAAGTTTTCTTAATGTTGGGAAAAACAGTGAACGAGGAAGCAAGGGACAAGACAGCAGGGAGCACCGGGCACCATGGGCTCTCCTACTTGGTTGTTCTTGACAGGCATGATTATAGGCTCTGTGATGCCAGATCCTCCCATTTTAACGTGAAGTTTTCTGATTTTTAAGGGAAACAATTCATAGCAAATTGTCAAGCAAAGCAGACGTGTGAATTACCGGCGTGAGGACCACCAGAGCCCTACTTCTGCCAGGAAACAAGGTCATTTGGAGCACATGCTTTGTGACAGGCAGTACTGCAGCCCCACCACCCACTCCCTGGCAGGCACCTCACCTGCTGGGGCCTCTTTTTGCTCAGCTATAAAATGGGGCTAAACACAAAGCCTAGGTCAGCGGGCTGAAGT
Organism: Camelus ferus; assembly: GCF_009834535.1. Classification (NCBI taxonomy): domain Eukaryota; kingdom Metazoa; phylum Chordata; class Mammalia; order Artiodactyla; family Camelidae; genus Camelus; species Camelus ferus. Next base: position 4,840,609 of record NC_045717.1, on the reverse strand, counting down.
GAAGCTTAGCATGGTATCCGGCATACCGTGACCGCTTACTAAATGGCGGCTCTCGCTGTTATTGGCTGCCTGGAAATACGCTGGAGAAGGAGCTAAAGCAGTCTCGAGCTCCCAGGGCCACAGTGGGCCATGAGGTCTGCCTACTTGGTGTGAGAAAAGGCAGCTGCGGCGCTCTGAATCTCCCTGGTCCTCCCAGCTTTCTTCTCCACCTCTTGCAGCCCTGCAGAAGACTCTTCAGGGGCTGTGCAGATATTTTGTGTGGTACGGCTTGTTTGCCTGGTGCGAATGCCTTAACCCCCTCTCTCCCTGTTGTTAGCATCATCCACTGGCCCTTTGAGACACTGTCCAACCAAGCACTTTCTGTGTAGGGGGAGGAAGGAGGGTTCAGGGTGTTTGCTTCCAGTAATGTCCTTCCACGCTCAGCCCTTGGGAGCCAGGCTGAGCTGCAGGGAGTGAGGGCTTATCCCCCTTAGGTGAGCTGAGCTGAGGTCTCACCTGTCACCCAGGAGCCAGTGTGAGGCCAGACTAGGGAGCACCTGGACCACACTCTGCAGAACTGGGAGGACAGCTTCTGAAGGTTCAAGTCCATGAACAATCTCTTCCTGCGAGACCCGGCCAGCGACGCAGGTTCACGGGTATTAGAGATGGAAACACCAAGGGACCCCTTGGGTGCCTCGGGGAACTGATGTTGACCCACCCCCCCATCTCTGGCATCTTTCCCGAACAGTCCTTGACAAAAAGAAAATCTAGGTAGAATCATTGTGCTTCCCCAACAAACACAAGACCATTTCCCCAGCCCCTGCTTCCTTCCAACCAGCTGCGCATCTCTAAGCCTCTCCTGTGTAGACATTCTAGAGCCACCTCTGAAAAACCCTTGCCGGTTTTTGAGACCAGGGTATGAAACCGCCCCCAAACCCAATATTTCCAAGGTCAGGCAGGTGATCTTAACAAGAGAAGCCAGTGGGTTCTCACCATTGTTAATGTCACGTTCTCTTTAAGTTACGGCCCATAAAGATGCTCATTTCATCCAGCCACTTGCTCATTCATTCATTCATTCATTCATTCCTTTCCACATGTTAAATACATAGAGATGCTCTTTGCTTAAAAAGATGCTCCTGAGATTTCTCTTTGAATCTGCCGCCCTCTGGATCTAGCTTTCACTATCCTATTTTGACAGGGAGACAGATACAAGAAATAATTTTGCTCTCCTCTTCGTTATAAGAAAACAAGAACACAGGTGTCTTCATACATGACAGATGACAAGCAGAGGCAGCACGAGGGAGACTATGGAGCAGTGAGGACCACGGTGAACAGTGAGCCCGTTGCAGAGATGGCTGCCTCCGGCATCCAGACGGTTGTTGCTACCGGAATATTCAGTCCACTGGTGTCAGAGTTTCTGGTTGTTTTCTTTTCCCCAGGAGAAACCAAAACCAAGAATCTGGATGTCAAATCTTTCTGTTTTAAAATTGGGCAACAATTTTAAATTGAAATTAACAACACTAGCAACACTGTACAGACCAAAATAGACAATGCCTGTAGGCCAGGGGTAGGGCCACCAGTGCGCACCTCTGTTTGTTTTGTAAACTTGACATAATTTGTAACTACAGGTCCCCTGGAATGTTGACTCGCTTAGTGTGAGGGCGCTGTTAGGTTTTAAGGGACCACAAGTCCTAATTTTCATCCCTTCATCAGCAATAGTCATTGTGGGGTCTTGATCATTCTCGTCCGTAGCTGGCAGTGTGCACACGGCTCCAACCTCTCAGAGGCAGTGTGGCAATGCCCATCCAAACAACAAAGGTGCAGACTTTTGACTCAGGCCGCCTCTAGGAACGTTTCTAATCGTGTACACATGTAAGATGGTGTCTGCACAGAATTAGTTATTTCAGCGTTGGTTGCATTGGCAGAAGATCAGAAGCAACCTAAATGCCCATCAAAAGGGGATTGAACTGGGGGGAGGATATAGGTCAAGTGGTAGAGTGCATGCTTAGTATACACAGGGTCCTGGGTTCAATCCCCAGTACCTCCTCTAAAAATAAACAAGCAAAACGTAATGACCTCCCCCCAATAAAACTTTTTTTTTTAAAAGGGGGATTGATTAAATCCACCATAGTTCATCTAGTTTACTATGTAGCCGCTAAAAAAAAAAAAAAAAAGGAGGGTGGACTTCATCCAGTGGTGTGCTGGTAAATGTGGAACAACCAGTCCTCCAGCGGGAGGTGGAGACTGGAGTAGCCAGATGGTAGCATTTGTCCATGGGGTAAATCCTACCAGGGCCAATTTCAAGATGCCAACATGAAGTTATTGAAATTGGGCTCAAGAAGCGATCCATCCCTGTTGGCTCTAGCACATGACTGCCTTTATTTACTGATATAAAAAGCTCTCTGAGATGTATTAAATAAAAAAAAAAGGAAGAAGCAGAACAGTGTGTACAGTATGCAATCATTTATGTAATAAAAAGAAAGAGAAGAGAGGATCATTTATATAAAAAAATAGGAGAGGAGAGAATAAAGACTGTAACGTGTGTATACACACACACTGGCTCGTGCAGCACGGGTTTCTCGGGGAGAACACTCACACACACATACACACAGAGAACCAGTAACTTTGGTTGTAATTGGGAACCAAGTGGCTTGGGGACACAGTGGATGGAAACTCTCTCCTATCACTCATTTATACCATGTCAGTTATTCAATGTGGTCAGTGATTGAATGATGTGAGTATCTCACGTATCAAAAAAGTAACCTAAAAATATCATGGATCTCCAGGAAGACGTATTGAATGTTGATTCCCTGGCCTCTCCGGGGGCGATTCTGATCCGATAACCTTTGTGTAGAGCTGAGGAAATCTGTTTTTAACAAGTTTCACATATGGTTCTGCAGAGCAGGCAAAGACACGTGGCATGGCCTAGCCCAACCTCCCATTTGACAGGGGCTGGAAAGCCACGGTCCACAGAGAAGGGCCCAGGCCCAAGGCACCTGGGGAGTCAGAGGTCAAGGTAGAGCTGACACCTAGGCCTTGCACCCCTAGCCTGCGCCATGCCCAGTGCAGCCCTCAGAGGCTGGGACTGTGACCCAGGGAGAGATGTGACATGTCTGGGAGCTCACAGCCACAGCCCAGAAGACTTCTACCCAACGGATGTTGGATAGATGTGGATACAAGACCACTGCCCCACACTGTCCTGCCTTCTTGGTCTCCAGCCCACATCCTGAACAACCGGGCTCAAAGCCACTGATCAGTGTCATTCAGGACCTTACTCTGAGATGACATCGCTGACCCAGAGGACAGGCGGCAGGGCACAAGATCCCTTTCTGTTAGCTCTTGGCACTCATCACCAGCTGTTATGTTACGGAGAGGAGACGTGGGGGTGGGGAGGGGGCAGTGAGGAAAGAAAGCAAAGAAAGCAAGAAAGAGAGAGAGGGACGGAGGCAGGCAGGGAGGAAGGAAGGAAGGAAGGAAGGAAGGAAGGAGGAAAGGCCACATCTCCTCAAGTGTTTTGCCAGTAACATCTGACATGCTTGGCCGCAACTCAGTCCCTCCGTGTCCCCTCTGTCACTGTACCTGCCTGTTACACACACAATTAACTGTGTGTTTTCAAAAAGGGCAAATCATGCCTGCGTTTGAAACCACCAACTCAGTCCTGAGACAAATTGGATCAAGTTCTTCGGGTGTTTTTTTTTTTTTTTTTTTTTCACTTCAATTAACGCGAGGACTGGCGTATATCAGAGGTGCAAATCTCCGTGCGGGATGTGACCACAAACAGGGATGCAGCAGAATGTACGCCCCGAATTATGTCTTTAAGTGCTCATTCGAGACACTTGTAATCATGTTTTATTACTGGTCTCCTCCCCAGCATAATGAACTTTGATGAAATAATGAAACAGCCCTGGCGCCTGAGCAGTCGGGCTGGCGGCCTCGGCAGCTGAGACCTCCCGTGAGTACAATAGCGCGCGCTGGGCGCCCCGGCTCGGCTCCGGGGGCAGCGGGGCGGGAAAGCTGGCACCCCGCCCTCCGCTGCCGCCTCCAGGCTGCTGGGCCCGCCCCCGGAGCCATAGCGATGCCACGGCCAGTTGGGAATGGGGAGCGGGCCAGGAACGCTGGGGCTCGCCGAGTCAGAGAGCTTCCACCACCCCCTTCCTTCCAGATGGGGAAACTGAGGCCCGGAGAGGGGAGATGACCCCACCAAGTTCACACGGTGGCAGAGAAGGGCCTAGAAGCCAGATTTCCCATCTCCTAATCCAGTGTGTTTCCTCCGCTTCTGTGATTCCCCAGCCCTGCAGAAGCTTTGACATCTGGAGTTCCATCCTCCCCTACTCGGAAGTACCCGTGAGATAACTGATTTGGGAGGTGTATTGGCAAAGCCAGGTGACCTTGCTGTCCCCGGTAATTCTGAAGGTTGGCCAGATGTGGAGAAGTCAGAGGTGACCACACATGGGTGCTGGATTATTAGGCTGTGGGAGAAATTACTGTCGCCAGCCCTTGAAGTTTGGCGTGGACACGTGACTGGCCCTGGCCAATAAGATGTGAGCAGTAAGTGTCAGTCCTAGTCTACAATGGTTATTGCCAATCTCAAGACTCCACCCCTCCTGCGGGGAGCCCTGACGCCTGAGCTGAGAAGCCCCCTAAGACGAAGGCACATCCATCAACCTGGATGCCTGACTGATGACCCTGAGCGGAACCCCCTGTCCACCTGTGGTGAGCGGGCAGCTTGAGCAAGAAGTAAACCTGTATTGCTTTAAATCGCTGGGATCGGGAACTGCTTGTTATTGCAGCCTAACCCAGACCATCCTGACGGACCACGAAGGTAAGCAAGCAGACTCAAGCATGGCTCTGAGGCTCATGGAATTGGCAGTGAGGCGGGGAGGTCAGGCGGTCGTCAGCCCATTAAGAGAAAAAATGGAGAATCACGAACTGTGATAAAGGCATGGTGACTTCACAGAGGAAGACAAATATATGATATCACTTACATGTGGAATCCAAAAAAAGATACAAATTTTTATTTACGATCCAGAAATAGACTCACGGACATAGAAAACACACTATGGTTACCAAAGGGGAGGGGAGGGGGAATAAATTAGGAGTTTGGGATTAACAGAAACATACTACTATGTATAAAATAGATAAACAACAAGGACATATTGTATAGCACAGGGAACTATATTCAATTTCTTGTAATGGGCTACAATGGAAAATAATCTGAAAAAAAAAAAAAAAAGTATGTGTATGTGTAACCGAATCACTTCGCTGTACACCTGAAACTAACACTGCAAATCAACTACACTTCAATCAAAAATAAAATTAAAAAAAAAAACAAAGCATAGTGACTTCGGAATATATCTGGAAGGCTCTGAAGCTTGTTGCGGGGAGTCAGAGTAAAATAAAATGTGAGAAAAAGCTACCCAAAGGAGATTAGGGTGCCCCTTCCTGAGTAACACCAGTGTGATGCCCCAGGAGCTCAGAGACCTTGCTGGGTGTTCACTGAAGCTGGCCATGGCCTTGAGAGGCGTGAGACCGGTCGCTGCACACTTCTGTCCCCTCCCCACCCCCAGGTGAGAAAACCAGGGCAGCAGGGCTGGATGTGTCCCGCCTGGGGCTGGTGCCTGGAGATTTACTCGTAAAGGAGACCAGCAGATGGAGTGACCTCAGGAGTGTGGGGACACGCCACCCTCTTTGAGCGTGAGAGGTGGCCCGAGAGGTGGCCCCGAAGCCCTTTCACACCTAATGCCTCCTGGTACTGCCCGTTTACCCGGAGGGAGCCAAAGGCTCAAGCTGTCAATGTGATAGTTTTAACTACAATGGAAAGTTGTTATTCACACATATGATACTAATAGTACTTTGCCTTTGTGCTTTTGAGTTTACAAAACACTTTCTCCATATTAAGCACTCTTTCATGTGTATTAAAAACACTCCAGCAGCTTCTCAGTCTAGTTTAGAATAAAATGCAGATCCTTAGGCAAGAGGGAGGAGGCCCTGGGGGATGCCGGCTCCGCCCACCTCGCCAACCCCAGCTGCCCCCTCTCTCCCATTGCTCCCCGGCCGCCTTGCAGTTTCTCACGCCACTCACATCCCCACCCGGAGCCTCTGCACGTGCAGCCCTTTCTGCTGAGACACTTAACTCCGCGCACGTGCAGGAGGGCTCTTTCTTTCCTCCTTTAGCTCAAACATCCTTTCTTCAAAGAGAAATTTCTTTCCCACTGGATTTAAGTTGCTGCTCCACCTCCAGTCATATCCAAAGATGCAATTTTTATCATCTTTATTGCAGGGGCCACTATTTAGTGGAAATCATTTACTTCTCAATTGTCTGACTCTCCATTCTAACTGCGAGAGTGGAGATCTATTTCTCTTGTAAACCCAATGCCTGGAGTAGTTCATTGGCTAGCCATTCTTGGAGGGGACCTTGTTTCCACCTTTGCTCATGAAGAAGGAGAGGTGAAGTAGTCTGCCCACAGTCCCAGGGCTAACGGTTAGTAGGCGAGAGATGAGATTCCAGATCTTCACCCCCTAGTCTGTGGCTTTTCCCCACCCAACCGAGCCAAGCCTCAGCATCCAGTGTCATGTGTCCTGGGCTTGTTTCATGAAGAACCTCTCTCAAGTGACAGCCACATTGCAATAAGGCTGATGAACTAATTCGCACTAGAAGGTGAGTGGTTGATGGCTGACTTTCTGCAGCTCTTCCCAGAAGGACTTGGATTTTTAATAAAGCAGTGAGAGGAAGAGCACGACCAGCATAAGCAAGTGGGTCCTGGCGTGACACTGCCCTCTCTAAGTCTGAATGAAGCCACTTCAAAGTGAAGGTCATTATCACCTGGAAGCCATGTCACAGGGAATTTTCTCATAACAGTTTCCAGGTCAAGGTAGTGGAGCGCTGGCCCGTCCCAGGCTAGGCTTAGGTGGTCCCAGGCTAGGCTTAGGTGGTCCTTACGTGCAGGCTGCTCATTCACTGAGGGCCTCAATTCAGACTATCAGTAAACAAGGAGATACATCTGTGACATAAGAAAAGTATGTTCACAGCTTTAAATTTGTGCCCTATTTCAGGACCTCATTTAATATTTAAAAAATAAATCTACTCATTATTGTGTGAACACTATAACTGCATGACATTGTCACATTCCTGGTTAATAGCAAGAATTATCCAATGCAAATTAATGTCACAGTATTTGTAACTCTGGCTTGGCATTTCTGCATTTTTTTCATAATGCCTAGATCTCGCCAGAAAAAAAAAAAATCACTCCAATTCTTTTTTCTTCCTTAATAGAGGTATGAAGGATTGAACCCAGGACCTTGTGCATGCTTCGCATGCACTCTACCACTGAGATATACGTGCCCCCCCCAAACCAAATCACTCCAGTTCTAAGAGGCCTAAAAAAGAAAATGGCAAGGCTGGATATGAAATTATTTGAAATGCCAGCTTCCATCCTTTGTGAGCAGTCTTGGAGAATTTTGAGTTGGAGATGAGCGCTCATTGTTTGGAGGAGGTGCGCAACCCCCTAATGGAACAGGCTTGTCCCAGCTCAGCAGCTTTGCTCTAAGCATTTCAAGGATCCCTGAGATCTCTTTCCTGCAGTTTCTTGAGCCCAGCCAAGGTGGGAGATGAGAACAAAGCTCAGGTGGCTGCCCTCCTCCCGCTATCAGTGGGCGGGATCTGAGCCTTCTCCAGCTGAACTCCGGGTACCTGCCGAACAGTCTGTGTTGTTGTCTGCCGCCCTGGAGAGAACAGCGATAAGAGAGGAGATTAGGTGACTAATCCTGCTCCCGGCCCTTACACAATGCCAGCAGGTAACTCATTGAAGCTTAATGGCTGGATTTAGTCGGAAAGGAGACCTGCAGACGGAGTGATGTCAGGAGCGTGGGGATGGGAGGCGGTATCAGGGTATTCAGTTAGTAGATGGAAAAACACGTTCAGTAAGAGACATAAATGTGTCTGTGCGTAAGAATACAACATATAGTGTGCACTCATATGTATGTATGAGAGAAGAGGGAGGAGAGAAAGAGAGAGAGCACACCAAAGAACTAAAGAATTGGGAAAACCTTAGCGATCATCTAGTTCCAGCATCTTATTTTACAGATGGGGAAACTGAGACCCAAATGAAGGAAAGGACTTGCCCAAGAAAGATCTGGCTTCTGAGAGATCTGTTTTTCCTAGTCATGAAAGAAAGTGGAATTTTTCTGGCATTACTTGTCACTTTTAATTGAGAATTATGGCCACTTCGCTTTCTCCCGGTAGATCTCTGGCCTTCAGGGCTAGCCCCGTGCCTGAAGCATGCAGCTGGGAAAGGAAACATCCCTACCACATGGCTGGCAGGCAGAGTCAGTGCAGCGCCCGGCAGGTGGCTGCACTGGTAAACTCATGCAGCAGGTAGGATGTGCACGTCTGGGACAGGGGCTGGGACAGGGGCTGGGACAGCCTGGGAGCTGGGAGCTGGGACCCTGTGCTGTGGTGCTGGCACCTGGACAAACAGCTCAAGCAACAAAATACAAAGAAACTGTAAGGGGCTAAAAATAACTGCATACATGCAGCTCCGGCAAATTATGAACAACAAGATACAAAGAGACCAAAACCCAACTGCCATTTCTGAGATGTCAGAGCAAAAGCAGGGGGCTGTGTGCGACCCCTGCACACAGCACCACCAAGGGAGTGGGCAGCCCATCTAAGTCACCCTTCCGGCCTGCCCCTGGACCCACCCCTACCCTCACCCCATTTAAGGGACCAGCTCGCTGCCCCTCCCCTCCACACCTCGGGGAAACTTACTTGTTTTCGCTCCCTCGTGCAGCAGTACAAGTCCCAGTAAAGCCTTGCCTCGATTCCTTGTCTGGCCTCTTACCAATTTCCATTGATTAATGAGGCCAAGGGCCTGGGTTGGTGTGAGTGGGGACTGTGGTTTGCAGCAAGAACACTCTGGAGCTGCAGAGGGCAGGGACCACTCAGCACCAGACAGGTGTGGCCACTGGGAATGCAGGCCCAGGGCTGCAAAGCTCAGGAGTCTCAAGAGAATCCAGAAACCTAGTTTGCTTTAAGGCACAATCTCTACTTTTTAAAAATGTAGGCTGCTATTACAAACTTGTTTCTCAACACTCTGACCAAACAGCACATCCGCAGTCCAGCCCTCTGACAGCTTTATTGGTGGGAACACTGGGGTCCAGAGAGAAGAATTCAAACCTGAACTTGGGGTTCACGCTTCCTTGTACTGTATTATTTTTTTCCATTGTATCAGACTGTGTGTGTGTGTGTGTGTGTGTGTGTGTGTGTGTGTGTGTGTGTGTGTGTGTACAGGTGGACATGACCTGATAGAGAACCAGAGCTCCACATACCAATATCTACAGCTATTTATGGTAGAGAATGATCTTTATCCACACCATCTGTACAACTGCGAGAGGCTGTAAATGTTTCCATGTGTTTGCTCATACTTCACCCCAGATTGCACCAGCATCCATTATCCATCACTGCATCGGGCTTCTTTACACGTTTTCTCATTTGTATCCCCGACTCTGGAACAAAGGAGACTTAAGAACATCATTATCCCCATTGACCAGATAAGGAGACTGAGGTCCAGGGGGGTGCACTGGCCAGCCCAGTGTCACACGGGGAGTGAGGCAGAGGCAAGAGGTGAAATTCAAACTCTTCCAGACTCCCAATCCTGTGTCATTTGTGTTTTTTTCACCTCCTGACATGCAGGGCCAGCTTCTGTTCCTTCCTGGTTTGGATCCCTTCAGACATTCTGAGCACGTGTGAGCCTGGAATCTTCCTCAAACTCCAGGGAGACAGAAACTCCCCTGGAAACACTAGGAGGCAGTAGGGCTCAGAAGGGGACATCCAAATCTTTTACGTCCTGTGGCTTCTGCAACTTTTTATCTTTATATGCAAGGAAAAGTGTTATACCCTTAAAGGTCAGAGCCTTAAGAATAGACCATCCTGTCTATTTCAGCCTATAGGCAACATTCTTTTACAAGAGGGGCAGAACCAGCCTGATTAAGCACAGGCAACAGAGCACAGGGTTAGAGCTAAAGGAACAGATCTAATATGGAGTCAGATTTGTTCATCTCAGTTACAGTAGGGGCCAGGGCTCAGGTCAGAAAGGCCTGGAAGCACCAAGGGAACACTGGAAGGTTCTAAGCAGAGAAGAGGCATATCTACATGACATAAATGAATGAAAAAAAAATGGACTAAATGGGTGAACGAATGAGTCATTAAGTGAAGCCCAGAGACATGAGTGCATAAATGAGTGACTGCGGTAAAGGGGGTGTGTGTGGTGGGGACTGAGATGTGTCATCCACATGCCCCTTCAGGAATAAGGGCCTATCACCCCAGACACTGGCAGTGTTGCCAGCAGACTGTGCTCAGCTTTCAGGGGAAGAAAGCCACCTTGACCGCCATCAAACCCCCTTCCCCAGGGAGCCCACATCTGACGATTTATCAGCCTGGGAGTATAAAAGCCTGGCCGCCTTCACCTGGCTCAGGAGTGCTTTCAAGGCTCATCCCACGTCCAGAACTTCCCCAGGGAGGGCTGAGGGCTCCACGGAGACTGCATCACAGCTACAGTCTCCTTCCATAGGTGTTGGTAGTAAGATGCCCCATCGTAAACCTCCTGTCTGCTTCCCGGGGATCCCAACCTAAGACAATGTGAGAAAGAAAGAGAGAAAGAGAGAAGGGAAGGAAAGAAAGACAGAAAGGAAGGAGGAAGGAAGGAAGGAAGGAAAGAAGGAAGGAAGGATGGAAGGAAGGAAGGAAGGAAGGAAGGAAGGATGGAAGGAAGGAAGGAAGGAAGGAAGGAAGGAAGGAAGAAAGAAAGAAAGAAAGAAAGAAAGAAAGAAAGAAAGAAAGAAAGAAAGAAAGCAAGAAAGAAAGCAAGCAAGCAAGCAAGCAAGCAAGCAAGCTCAGTGAATGAATGAACACTTCAAATGTGTGGGATTCAGCCCCCTTCCAATCCACATCCTGCGCGTGTGCACAGTGTCTGCTGAAAGTTCCCACCAGAAAATGAATCTCCTTAAGTTTCTCCTGAGTGGGAATTTCACTGTCCCTGCAGATCTGCACGTGAACTTAGACTTGACTATAAGAGCTGGGAATGGTTATGGCTGACGGAGGTGTCTGGAGGCCCTGCTGTCCCCCCAGCCCTGATTTCCCAGCCTGCCTGCCCCCAAAAGCCTCCCCTTCTCCTGACAACGTGTGGTGGGACCACAGCACAGGTTGTCCTTTGGGAGACGTCTTTAAAACAAATTTTTGTTTAACCTCCTCTGTGACCCACAGAGTAAATCTGTTCCTGAAAATATTCTCGATTTCTGTTTATTTAAAGAATGGTTGCTTATTTGGTGCTTGCTAGAGTGGAACCACTGTTATTACTGCTCTGTGAGTGTTAACAAGACACGCTTTGCCTGGCATCTTTAATTATCCAGAGATTATTTTTTTTCTCATTTTTGTTCTTTTTCATTTTTCGATTTTGGGGGGAGGGTGCCGGGCAGGCAGCAAATACCAGCTTGAAGTTCTGCTCTCGTGTAGTGCTGGTCATTGAGGATCCAGACCACACCATCCAATATGGTAGCCTGCTGTCACACGTGCCTGCGAAGCACTTGAAATGTGGCTTGTCCCCATCAAGATGTGCCGTCGATGTACCAGATTTCAAAGAGTCAGTGCAAAGAAAGTACAGGCATACCAAAGAGATACTGCAAGTCCTGTTCCAGACCATTGTAATTAAGCAAGTCACACGAAATTTTTTGGTTTCCCAGTGCATAGAAGAGTTCTGTGTACACTATACTGTGGTTAAGTGTGCAACAGCCTTACGTCTTTTTAAAAAAATGGACAGGGAGAGGGTATAAATCAAATGGCATGCACAGGGTCCTGGGTTCAATCCCCAGTACCAACTCTAAAAAAATAAACAAATAAATAAATCGAATTACCTCCTTCCACACCCCACTCCCCCCCCCAAAAAAAACCCCAAAACAATGGACAGACTTTAAAAATTCCTTATTGCTAAAAAAATGATAACTAACCATCATGTGAGACTTCAGCAAGCAACAGCAGTAACAGCAAAGATCACTGATCACAGATCACCACAGGAAATATAGTAATAATGAAAAAGTTTGAAATAGTGTGAGAATTATCAGCGTGTGACACAGAGACGTGAAGTGAGCGGATGCTGTTGGAAAAGTGATGCTGATAGACTTGCTCGATGTAGGGTTGCCACCGATTTTCAATTTGTAAAAAAAATGCAGTATCTGCGAAACGCAATAAATCGAAGTGCAAAAAAATGAGGTCTGCCTGTAAATGTGAAGTGTTTCATTCATACGTCTTTATATTGATGACTGCTGAAATAACAATTTAGAGTATTTTCTGTCAAATAGAGTTTATCATTAAAATTAATTTACCTGTTTTTTTGACTTTTTTTAGTTGAAAGATTCTGTAAATTCCATAGTGCTTTACAATTTTTAAAAGTTTCACACACGTGATTTCATATAATCCCATAATAACTCCTTTTTTTTTTTTAATCCCCTACCCCTATATTGCCTTTCTGCTTCCCTCTCCCCACGGATAATCACTAGTTTGTTGTCTACATCTGGGAGTCTGATTCTTTTTTGTTTTATTCACTAGTCTGTTGTATTTTTTAGATTCTACATATAAGTGATATCGTACAGTATTTGTCTCTCTCTGTCTGACTTATTTCACATAGCATAATACCCTCCAAGTCTATCCATGTTGCTGCAAATGGTAAATTTCATTCTTTTTTATGGCTGAGTAGTATTCCATTGTATATACACACTGCATTTCTTTATCCATTCGTCTGTTGATGGACACTTAGGTTGTTTTCCATATCTTGGCAGTTGTAAATGACGCTGCTGTGAACATTGCATGTTCATACATAGGGTTCATCTACCTTTTCCTATTGGTGTTTTTGTTTTTTTCAGATATATATCCAGGAATGTGACTGCTGGGTTTTTTGACTTTTTTAATGCATCTACTAGAGAATTTAAAATGACATACATGGCTTGTGTTATATTCACACAGTGGGACTCTCAAAGAAGAAGTCTTTCCTCTTCCCCACCAGCCTCCTCTTTTCCTCTCTGGGTTTGCTGCCCTGTCTTCTGCCACAAGCTGTGAAGCACACTTCATGCCAACTGTTTGCCCCATTTACACTTGCAACAGCTGCAAATTCTCTCTTATTATTTTTGTCTAGCACTCCTGCTGACACCCAGCTCGCGCTGGCACTCAAGAGGTGTCAGGGAAGGCAGGGAGGTGTGGAGGCCCACGTTGGTGTTTGTGGGATGCCAGACATCTGGGCCGCTGGAAAACTTTTGCACCAACTCTGATTTCTTCCCCTTTTGTGGCTTCCATCCAGCTGTTTGGCAGTGGGGACTGCTGCCTCTGCTTGACTTGAGAGTGTTTGGGGAAAACTGCAGACCCCGAGACTGAAAGTAGGCGGGGTACATTCTTGGAGACTCCAGTGGCTCTCCAGCTTGGACAAACTGTTGGATTCAGATGATCAGGCAGAAATTAATTACTGGAGAGAACACAGCACAAAAGTCTCTGAAAGTCTTTTGGGCAAGACTTGCCCTGGCTTTTTGTGTGATGGGGTGCCTATCGGCAAACATCATCTTTACCTCTGACCTTAAATCAGAGTCTGGTTCATGGACCAGTAGGATTGACATCTCCCAAGAGCTTGTAGGAAATATAGACTCTCCCATCACCTGTATTAGTCAGGGTTCTCCAGAGAAATAGAACCAATGTATACATACACAAGATATAAATATATTACACAGACAATGCATCTCTATATACATATTTGTCTATGTGTGTGTGTGTGTATATATATACATGTATCTCCATATTCCTAACTTTACTCTCTCCGGCCATCCCTCCCTTTTTGAAAGGAGAGAGAGGGAGAGAGGTGGAGAATACACATATGTGTCTGGGTGTCTGCTGGAGGGTGCACCTGTGCCCTGATGTGTGGGTGTGGGATGCACAAGCGTAAAAATGGGGGCTGGAGGGTGGAGAACGGTTTCATGTAATCCTCAAAGGCCAGCAGAGCTCTTGGGTGTCCCTCGAAGTCAAGCTTCTTTCCAGGTCATCAAAGTTTTCACTTGTGCAGAAACACACGCATAATTAACTGAACAAATATAATGAATCTATCTGCAGTGACATGATAGTTGGTGCTGAATTGTATTAAAGCACATTTAATTAAAAATGCATTAAACCTTCAAGCTTCGGAACACACCCTGCCCTTCTTCAAAGCCTCCGCCTCCATTAAAGTCTTCCCCACTATTAACTATGACTCAGCCGGTGACCCTATGGGCATGACCGGGTGAGGTGAAGTGGCTCTTAAATGCCTGAACCAGTACATCACAGGCACTAATGGATTTCAATCAGGGAGATTAATTCTATTCATTTGGCTCCTCGTTCCAGAAACAACTGTCACACTGAGCCTAATTGCTGGAGATGGTTGACGGCCGCGGGGAGGTTGGAGCCTTCTGAAGCTGGTTGGTGGCCAGCCATCAGTTATTTGAGCAACTGTGCAGTGAGGCTGTGAGGATGATGAAAACCCACAGACAACCCAATGGCCCTTGTTTACCATTAGCTTCTGTCTTTTCGGTCAGCTGAGTTTCTCCGGACCCAGGAGATGGGGAGGGGTGGTGGGCATCTGGGTTTAGACCCCGATTCTTCCTCTCTGTGTGCCAGCCTCCTCCAGCCATGGGGCCTTGCAAATGCTCTTTCCCTCCCAGAATGCCTCTCTCCTTCCTCTTTGCCTCCTTCATTCCTGCCCACCCTCCAAGTTCTGCCTGAATGCATGGATAAGAAAGGAGAGAAGAGGAGAGACCAAGAGTCTCCAAGAGGAGAAATGTAAAACCTTACACTTGTGAAGCAGCGGCCCATTTGCAAAGGGTTAATCCAGATGTCATGACCCTCATTGGCCCCTTAGAACATCCTTTCTCTGGGACAGCCAGTAGGGTCCTTTTCCAAAGGAGGGTTCTCCAGGGCAGGGAGGAAACAGGAAATTGCTCACCATCATTGACAGGGAAGAGGGCAAAAAGCCAGGATTCGAACCCCCAATCTCTTTCCCCATTTCACGCTGCCTCTGAGTAATCTCCAGGCATGTTGCTAAATCAGCCGCTGACTCACTGAGAGCTGGCAGAACAAGCTTCTTGTTGAGGCAGAAGGGGAGAAAGCCGGTCTCGGAGCACCTTTGGGGGAGGGAGGAGGAGATGAAGGTAGGCAAGACCTGAGTGGTTCTCTCAAGGGCCAGGGCTGCTGGTTACAAACTGTGCATGGTTAGTACAAAATGTGCAGTCATTTGGAGGGCCCCATGCCTGGTTTAACGCTCTGCTATCATCTTAAAATTCTAAGTCATTTTTGAATAAGGGGCCCCTCATTTTCATTTTGCACTGGGCCCTGCCAATTATGTAACTGGTCCTGGTGGTGAGGGCAAGTTTGTGGAGTGAGACCTGCTGAGTCCCATGAAGATGCCCCCAGAGTCTTCCTGTAGTAGGAAAGAACAAATCTGACTCCATATTAGATCTGTTCCTTTGGTTTTAACCCTGTGCTCTGTTTCCTGGGCTTAGTCATGTCGGTTCTGCACCTTTTGTTACCTAGAGCCTGAAATAGACAGGACAGCCCATTCTCAAGGCTCTGACCTTTAAGGGTACAGCACTTTTCCATTCACAGAGAGATAAAAAGTTACAGAATAGAAATAGCATTTGTCTTGTTGGAGGTTTACAGGGACACAGTGACCTGACCCACACGAACAGCTGCGAGAACGAAGGATTCCGACAGCAAGAAGTTTGCAACAACCAGCCACACCCCATCCCTTTTTTAGTATGAAGGGAGCCTGAATTCTGACTTGGGGAAGATAGTTCTCCAGGATGTTAGCCTGTTATCTTCTTGGTCTGCTGGCTTTCTGAATAAAGTCGTTATTCCTTGCCCCAACAGCTCGTCTCCCGATTTATTGGCTTGTAGTGTGGCAAACAGAACAAGTTTGGACTCGGTAAACTCCCCACTCCCCCCAGTTCTCCAGATGCCTTCCCAGGAAGATTTCTCCCTGAGAAAGTCTTCATCTCTGTCTTCCTTGGCAAAGCTGTTTTCTTAGGGTAAAGCACCCAGCACATGGCAGATAGTAAACGACAGAAACAAGGGGTGTACGGTAGCTGTACTGGCCTGGTGCACCCCTGAGTGCTGGCAGACTGCTGAAGCCTTCTGAATTATCGGTCTTTTTTAGCTGCATGGCAAATGCATGATCCAGGAAAGCATTTCTAAAGCTCCGTTCTGCAGAGCCTTTCTCCAAACTAACAAAGTGTTCTGTGGTCATGTTAGCTCCAGAAATGTTGTTCAACCTGTCTCCACTAAGAGTCACAGTACACCCCGGCGGAGTCAAGTCTCTGAGAAGTCCAGCAGCAAAGGTAACCTTTTCAATTTGATGATACCAGCCTTCCTCCAACTTACATGCCCACGGAAGGTTTATTTTTCTGATACACTTATTCGCCTCTAATGGAACATTGAGAAGGCAGTTATCTGGTCCTGAAAGAGTGGAGATGAAGGTGTGGGTGGAGGGGCAAGAGATGAGAGCAAGGAGAGGAAGATGCCTGCTATCACAGGGGATCTTCAACATCTAAATCTGTGTCTGTAATATGAACAAAACTGGGGCCAAACTGTGTTGCTTTTGTTTTGTTTCTTTCTTTTACCCCAGTCAGATTAAGAATTACAAGCCGGTGACTCACTGATGAGACTATCTTAGCCCCCCTGGGTTATACCAGCAGCAGAGGTCTTAACTCTGTCTGCGGGGTGATTTGCCCAGGAGACAGGAGAGCAGGGACTTCAAGGGGGCTAGGGACTTAACACATGCTCATAAACAAATGAGATCACTTTGAACAAAGTAATCAAAGTATCCAATGATATAAACACCATGGTTAGAGCAAAATGTGAATCATGCTGTGGTTAGACATGCACAGATCAGCTGCAGAGAGCAAGCTGACCCCCAACTCCCCACCCCAGAACCTCGGCTCCAAGGCTGGGTGTGAAATGCGGACGGAGGAGTGGAAGGAAGTCTGCCTGCCTGGCAACCTTCGGATCTGAGCTCTGACAGGGAAGGCCCTTGGCCATCACAAGTGAGCCCTCTTCATGGGGAAATGAAATCCTAGGTTTTTGGAGCAGAACAGGACTTTAGAGGTGGGCACTCTGAGCACTGGGGAGTTGGAAGTGACTTGCCTTTCTAGTTAGTGACAAAACCAAGTCTCAGGTCCAAGTCTGTACATCAAACTTTGAATCTTTGAGGCCGGTGCTGTCTGTCTCCCTCCTAATCCTCTCTACACTCTGCATCCTGATGGCTTCTTCCTGCAAGTAATGGGGACCCTTTTCTGAAGGGCTTTCTCTGGCTGCAGAAAGAAGCACGCTGTTCTGCACACACACCAGACCAAGAGTGGCAGGATTACATCTCCCAAATGATAGATGAGAAATTGATGTCAATATCACAGCCCCCATGTGACTCAGGGGGACAGCTGTGAAACCTATTCTTCACAGTCTTACAGAGGTCCCCTATGTGGCTGTACTTCAGACGCTCAGTGCAGTCACCTGTTCATTAATGTGACCTGTACTGGATTTTGCCCCTTCCCTGGTTCTCTTCTGTGTCCCCTAACCATGCTTTCCTGGGATCTTCTTCCAAATACACTGCTTGAACCCAGATCCTTGTCCTAGGGTCAGCTTTTGGGGGAGTCCAGCTGCAAAACCTTTCTTTGTATTCTACTGAAATGATTTAAAGAATCTCTGGCCTTGAAACTCTTGTTCCTGGGATAAGGAGACAAGAGAGATGACATCTCAGACTATGGCTCCTTTGAACAGATAAAAAACGGTCTTTCCATTCTTGTCTAGTGGTTACAATAGCTGGCAGGAGATGCTAGACTGTCCTTCTCTTCCTTAACCCATGATGTTTATTGAGCTTCACGCTGGTCAGACACCAGCTGCAAGGACTAGGACATGAGCCTTTAAGACTAGCAGGAGAATGGTGATATTTGTTTACTCATTCATGTATCTGTATTTTTTCACATAATATATCTCTATTGAGGGCCTATTTTTTCACCCAGTATGGCTATAAATGCAGAGGGGACAAAAAGGCATAATTTCTGGCTTCAGCTCACCATCCAGTAAAAGTGAAACACTTGAAAGAGACAAATACAGTACATGGACAAGTACCATGTGAAAAGAAACTCATTGTGTCCAGATCATATAGGAGGAGCCATACCCAGATTTAAGGGGTCAAGGATGACAGTGGTGTCAGAATTACAATCATAAAACCAAGAATTACAATCACATGACCAAGATGCTTATCCTGTTAATTGTCTGAGATTGAGAACATAAACACAGAGTATGGTTGAAACTCCTATGAAATTATGTTGATTTGAGGAAAATGGGAACTATTATCCAAGTATGAATGTTATACAAAAATGTAAAAGGTTTCCATTTACTAGCAGTCTAGGCTGCATCATAAAATTCATCCAACGGGACAACAAATCACCACTCACTGAGTAATACTGGGACAACATGCATGGTGTTGGAGTGCTCTGCACATCATCTTTAATCAGTTGATTGGGAATAGCTGCATTTTACAGAGAAGGACTGGGGTAGACAGGCTTCTAAGATGGTCCAGATCATTCCCTCCTCCTTAAATGATGTAATCCCCTCACCTTAAATGTAGGTCAGACCTGTGACTTGTTTCTAACAAATAGAAAATGTCAAAAGTAATGGGATGTTAGTGGATTGAATCAGTAATCTAAAATCTCCCAACAAAGAAAAGCCCTGGACCAGACAGCTTTACTGGTGGATTCTACCAAAAGTTTAAAAAAGAATTAATGCCAATTCTCTTTAAACCCTCCCCCCAAAAAATTGAAGAAGAAATTCTTCTAAACTCATTCCTGATACCAGTGATAGACAAAGGTACTACAAGAAAAGAAAACTACAGGCCAATATCCCTGATGAATATTAACGTAAAAATCCTCAACAAATACTAGCAAACAGAATTCAACAACACGTTAAAAAAGATTATGTACCATAACCAAATAGGATTTATTCCTGGGATGCAAGGATGGTTCAATATATATATATATATAAATAACATATCATATTAACCAAATGATAATAAGAAAAAAAATTGATGCAGAAAAATAATTTAATAATATTCCACACCCTTTCATGAACAAAAATTCAACAAACTAAGAATACAAGGAAATCAGTTCAGCATAATAAAGATAGACAAAAAATCAGTAGCTAACATGTTACATTTTGGTGAAAAACTAAAAGATTTCCTTCTGAGGTTAGGATTGAGACAAGGATGCTCACTTTTGCCTCTTCCATTCCACATAGTATAGGAAGTTCTAATCAGAGCAGTCAGGCAAGAAGGAGAAACAAAAGACATTCAAATTGGAAAGGAAAAAGGAAAATTATCTCTGTTCAGAGATGACATGATATATAATACATAGAAAATGCTAAAGATTACACACACACACAAAACTGTTAGAACAAACATGTGAATTTGCACAGTTGCAAGATACAAAATCAACACACAAAAATCAGTTGTGTTTATATACATTAACAATGAACAATTTAAAAAGGAAGAAAACAGTTCCATTCACAATAGTATTGAAAAGAGATAATTAAAAATAAGATTGACCAAAAGGGTGAAATACTGAAAAAGACACTGAAAACTGTAAAGCATTGGTGAAAGAAATTAAAGATGACAATAGTAAATGGAAAGACCACCCATGTTCATGGATCGGAAGACTTAATATTGTTAAGATGTCAATACTACCCACAGATTAAATGTAATTTCCACCAAAATTCCAGTTGTAGAAACATAAAATCCAATCCTAAAATTTATATGAAAACTCAAGGAACCCTGAATAGCCAAAACTATCTTAAAAAGCAGAACAAGGTAAGAGATCTCATACTTCCTGGTAACATAAAATAAAATACTTGCAAATGATTTATCTGGTAAGACATTAATATTCAGAATATAAAAAGAATTCCTACAACTCAACGACAAAAAAGAAGCAACCCAATTTTAAACATGGGCAAAAAACTTGAATAACCATTTCTATAAATGAGAAAACAAATGGTCAATAAACACATGAAAAGATGCTCAACATCACTAATCATTAGGGAAATGCAGATTAAAACTATAATGCAATAGCACTTCACACCCATTAGGATGGCTGCTCTATTTTTAAAAAAAAGAAAGGAAAAACAAAAAGGAAAATAGCAAGTGTTCTTAGCAAGGATATGGAAAAATTGGAACACTTGTGCTCTATTGATGGAAATATAAAATGGTAGAGCTACTGAGGAAAACAAGAAAACCAGGTCTCAAAAAATTAAAAATAAAATTATCGTATGATCCAGCAATTCCACCTTGAAATATGTACTCAAAAGAATTGAAATAGGTTCTCAAAGAGATATTTGCACACCCATGTTCGCAGAAGCATTATTCACAGCAGTCAAAAGGTAGAATCAACCCAAGCATCCATTGATTGATAAACAAATTGTTCTCTGTACAGGTAATGGGATATTAGCCTAAAAAGGAAGGAATTCTGATACATGCTACAACACAAGTGAACCTTGGGGACGTTATGGTGAGTGAATTAAGCCATTTGTGAAAAAGACAAATACTGTATGATTCCACTTGTATGAGGTACCTAGAACAGAGAAGTTCATAAAGTCAGAAAGTAAAATGATGGGTACCAGGGGCTGTGGGAGGTGGGAAGGGGGAATTGTTTCACAGATATGGTTTTAGTTTTGGAAGACAAAAAGAGCTCTAAAGATTGGTTGCACAACAATGTGAAACTACTTAACACTACTAAACTGTACTCTTAAAAGTGATTAAGATGGCAAATTTCTTGTTATGTGTATTTTACCACAATGTAATTTTTTTTTAAGTTTAAATGTAAAAAAGACAACAAAACAGGAAGAGATTCACAGAAACAGCAACAGTAACAAAAACAAAATGAAACGAAGTGCTGGGATGCAGATGTAGATTATAAAAGACTGTGACTTTCACCTTACTCTTGTTTGCTCTGAGGAAGCCTGCTGCCATGTTGGAGAGGCCCATGTGGCAAGGAACTAAAGGTGTCCTCAGTCCAACATCCTGCAAGAAACTGAATCCTGCCAATGACCACATAGGTGAGCTTGGAAGCAGATTCTTCTCCAGTTGAACCTTGACATGACCATAGCCCTGACCAACACATTGATCACAGCCTGTGACAGACCCTGAAGCAGGGCCCAACTGAACTGTGCCCAGAATTCTGACCCATAGAAACTGTAAGGTAGTAAATATTGTCATTTTAAGCCACAACATTTTGGGGTAATTTGTTACACAGCAATAGCTAGCTAATACAAGGGCATTGAGATTGAAAAAGAATAAGGATGTAACAAGTGGATAATGTCTCAGGCATGTCTGGCTCCTAAGTTCCCTTTTACACCACTGAAATTCTTCCCCTAAAAGCCTCTTCCTGGGTGAGGAAAGCAGTGGAGGGAAGACCATATCACATTTCAACATTTTCAAAGCATGCAACTCTGCCCAGGGAGGACTCCTGATTCCTTGAAGTTCAAGAAGTGAAGTATTCTCCTGGTAAATATATTTTAAAAAAATAGAAGTAGGAATATATATATGGTTATATTCTTTGTGTGTGTGTGTGTGTGTGTGTGTGTGTGTGTGTTGTGTGTGTGTGTGTGTGTGTGTGTGTGCACTAAAACCATTTTACTTGATTCAAACAGTTTGGAAACTGCAATCTCTGTAGGGGCTATAACATCAGTCACAGACAAGGGAAGCATTCGCTTAAAACCAACTGACTCCAACCTTCCAGAAATGAGAAACATCTGAGAGTTTACAGTTAGGAGGAAGAGCAGTGTCTTCTTGATTCCTGGGATGAGGTTCCACATTTAATAAAGCTACAGATTGGAATCTACATTGCAGAGAAGATCCTGTTACTCAGAGGCATGGCCTTAAACATCTCGGTTCCAAAATTAGAATGAAGGCTGTCCTCTAAGGCCTGAAAAACAGAGCTACGGGTGCTGCTGGCCACCAGCATGCTGGCCAGACATGGGTCCCAGGCCCCTCCCAACAGCAGCGGCAACAAGGCACCTGGTGACCTGACCCGTGGGCTGATGATATGATGATAATGGTAAGTGTAGCTCCCCAGTTCTGAGCACCTTAAACATCCAAGACTCCGTGTCCACCTTGCTGTTGGGAGAAATACAGAGTACTGGCTCAAAACATGGGCTCTGGAGCCCACAGCCAGAGCTGGAATGCAGGCTCTGCCACTCCCAGCTGTGTGATTTTGGCAGGTTTTTGGGACCCTCTTGGTCTGTTTCCTTGCCTGTAAAATGGGGTCGTAATAGTTACTATCTCATAAGGTAATTATGAGGATTAAATAGCATAAAGCACATAAGTCATACAAAACAGTGCCTGGAACAGAGCAAGCAGTCCATAAATGTGTGAGTAATAATAATTATTATTATTATAATTAATTATCATCATCATCGTCATTATCGCTACCACCTTTGTCACTTCCCAGAATCGGTACACCAATCACATGAGCTCATTGAACTGGGTTTTCGGTTTTGCAGATGAGGAAATGGAGGCTCAGAGGGGTGGCGTGCCTTCTCCAAGGTCGCAGAGCCACGGAGGGGGAGCTGGGGCTCACCGCCAGCTGTGTCTGACGCCAAGGCCAGGGTACTATTCCCGCTATCCTAGTCTCGGAGGCTGACACACCCCGTTCTCTTCTGATTCACTTGGGTGCTTACCTTCGTGGCTTTCAGGTCTGTCTTGACTTATTTTGACTCTGCAGGTCTGCTGCCTGAGTGGTCTGAGTAGAGACCAGAATTGGAATGTGTAAAGAAGTAGAAGACTTTAGGAAACTTTGTGGGGAGGGGGAGGGGATAAAGGAGGATGCTTCCTCCTTTGGGGAATATGTAACATGGGAACACCCGTTTTATGAATGTGTCACTTTTAAATGAAGTTTCTATTTCCATGGATGGATTTGTGTAAACCTTACAACATCCCAGTGAAATACAAATGGTCATTCCTATCTTTAAGATCATTTTTTCTTATTTGAATGAGTGAATGAATGAACTGGCTGAGGCTTAGGGAAAAAATGCATCTATTTTTGTTTGAATGAATGGAAGGATGAATACACTTTTCCTTCCTTCCTTTCTTTTTTTTTCTTTCTTTCTTTCTTTCTCTCTTTCTTTCCTTTTCAGTGGAGGTACTAGGGATTGAACCCAGGGCATACTAAGCATGCACTCTACCACTAAGTTATACCCACCCCACTGAACACATTTTCTTTTTTTAATTTTTAATTTTTGTACAATTTTTAAGTTACTCTCCATTTACAGTTATTACAAAATATTGGCTATGTTCCCTGTGTCGTACAATACATCCTTGAGCCTGTCTTACACCCAATAGTTTGTGCCTCCCTCTCCTCATCCCTATATTGTCCCTCGCCCCTCCCCAATGGTCACCATTAGTTTGTTCTCTATAATGTCTGTGAATCTGCTTCTTTTATGCTATATTTACTAGTTTGTTGTATTTTTTTTAGATTCCACATATAAATGATATCATATAGTATTTGTCTTTCTCTGTCTGACTTATTTCACTTATCAAAATGCCCTCCAAGTCCAAGTCCATCCAAATTGCTGCAAATGGCAAAAATCCACTCTTTTTCATGGCTGAGTAGTATTCCGTTGTGTGTGTGTAAGTGTGTGTGTGTGTGTGTGTGTGTGTATATATATATGTGTGTATATACACACATACCACATCTTCTTTATCCAGTCATCTGTTGATGGACATTTAGGTTGTTTCCATGTCTTGGCTATCACAAATAGTGCTGATATGAACTCTGGGGTGCATGTAGATGAATATATTTTCTGAGGTTCAGACAAGTCAAGTAGTTGGCCCAAAGTCTCACCTACTTGGATCCAGAAGAACTGGGACTCAAACTGTCTGACTCCAAGCAGTAGCTGTAGTCATTGAACCCCATTTCACAGATGGAGAAACTGAGGTTCCAACAGCTGAAAGGCAATTAGAGACAAGATTTAAGCCCAGAATTCTCTGGCTCTGAAGGCATCACTGTTTATACAACACCAAATGGATGACACCTGTGGAAGCAGAAACTCCTTTCTCATGGTCTCTCCTGGTTGGTCTTCAGCCCTGATAGACTCCACGCCTTGAAGCAGCTCTACTTAAGAACTTTCCAGAACTAGCAAAGCTACTCACTGGAGCTAAAACCCTTCAGCTCTGCCCACCATGAGCTGGCAACTGTCAGTGCCCATGCACTCTGATTTTGGACTGTTTTCCTTTCTTTTCATTTAATCATTGTCATCTGAAATTATTTTCTTGTTTTCATTTGTTGTCTGCACCTCCTCCCTAAAGAGAAGTTCTCTGGAGGCAGGAACTTTGTTCTGTTCATCACTGTATCCCCAATACCCAAAACTGTCTCTGACATGACAGGTAGGTGTTCAATAAATCCTTCTTGAACGAGTGAATAAATGAATGATTGATGAACATGTGTGAATTTCACGTGAGACTGCAGTTTCATTTGAGAAAGGATGTCATTCTGGCTTGATCAGCGTTGTGGGTTTGTCTCAGCGCTGCTCAGCCCTCTGGCCAGCTGGGCCAGCTCTCCTGTGTCATCCAAAGTGCCCTGTGACCCTGATCAAGCCACTTCACCTCCCGGGCTTCCCAGTTTGCTTCCCCAGGTCATATTGGAAACCCCTTCTCTCTGTAAGAAAGTGATCAGGATCCGGGAATGAAGATGAGAGTTGGTGGCATCAAAGATTAGACCCTCAGGGCAGGGAGAGGATGGGGGCTGGCCAACCTGTCTGACCAGCTGAACCGGAGGCCCTGTCTCTGATTTCCTGTGCAGCTTTGTCAAAAGTCCTTTAGCAAAACCGCCTACACTTCACCCCAGACCAATGCACCCAAAGAGTTCACAGCCAGAGTGCAAGCCCTCATCCCTTTATTTTTCATTTAACCAGTGTTTATCATCTGCCTATTATGTGCCAGGCATGGGGGATAGTTTAGTGAATAAAACCTCCCCCATTGTTTCCCTTACAAAGCCCACGGTCTAGTGCGTGGTTCTCAAAGTAGGGCTCCTGAGCGAGCAGCATCTGAGTTACCCAAGAACTTGTGCAAATTCACCAGTCCCACCTGCGACCCACTAAATCAGGAACTCTGAGGTCCATCCCACAATCTGCACTTCAGTAAGTCTTCCTGATCATTCTGGAGCAACACTCCGCTGGCCTGGTGTGGGATTCAGGCATTAGGTACCTCATCAATAGCTCCAGCACTTGATTTAATTCATTAAAACTCTGATCAGGACTGACGTGAGGTACAGGGTGATGAGAAAGTACAAGTCACCAAGGAAGGTGACAGGTCTGGAGTTTCTGCAGAGAGTCCCCTTAGGAAATGAGAGTCATTACAAATAAAGAGGCAGATCTGTCTGTTCTGATACCAAACAACCGCCAAGCTATATTGTCAACAAAGGAAAAAAAAAAAAAAAAACAAGGTACAGAGGAACATGGAGACTGTGTTCCTCTTTTTGTGTGTTTTAAAGCTATATTTGCCTTTGTACAAACTATCTCTGGAAGGATCCACAAGAAAGTGGCTGAGGGTAGTTGTGTCTAGGAAACAGACGTGGCAGCAGGAAGTGGAAGGGAAACCGACTTTAGCTTGTGTATCTTTGATGCGTACTTTATCCTTTTCAGGACAACACAGCTGTGTGTGTTAGCGCTTGCCCTGCTAGGCCTGTGGCAAGTTCCCCTGGGCAGACAGCTGCCGGGGTGAGCTGTCTTTTCAGTGCTGATGCCCAAACCTCTTCCTTCCCTTCTTCTTCCGCGAGGCAATAATTGGCGTCCAGTCTTGTCCAGACCACCTGCCCTGGAGGAGCTTCTAATTGGCAGGTGAGACAGACAAGGAGAGGAGGCTACGATTACATGAAGGTGGGCTGAGG
The DNA here is from genome assembly GCF_009834535.1 of Camelus ferus. Lineage (NCBI taxonomy): Eukaryota > Metazoa > Chordata > Mammalia > Artiodactyla > Camelidae > Camelus > Camelus ferus. Next base: position 4,814,644 of record NC_045717.1, on the reverse strand, counting down.
ACTTTATGCACCAGGGCAGGCTCCCCCGAGCGCAGGGTCCAGTGATGGCTTGCAGGAAAGAGCGAAGCATCTTCTTGAAGGATGAGGAGGTTGTTAAGGGAGGGAACTGGGCTGTTTTAGAAACTGCAGGTGTTTCCAGGCTTGTTATATGTGCATGTGTGTGACCAGTTGTCCCATGTGCTGGGGACTGAGGGCATTCTGGGGCAGGGGCACAGTCAGGGATATAGCTGGGAAAGTTGGTCACCTTATGGAAGGTGCAGCTGGTATGTGGCTACAGATGAGGCAGGAAATAGAGACAGTGTAGGTGGATTTGGGTGGAAATATTCTGGGAGAGAGACCTTGACCTGGCTTGGCCTCAGATTGTGAGATGGGAGCCTTGTGTTCCCCGGTGGCCTCTAGCTTGAACTGGGTGCAGCTGAGAGCAGGTGATTACGGCTGTTGCCCATCCCACAGGGTTTTAATGATCTACGCGTGAAAGCTTGGTAACCTAATCCCGCTTCCCCTGAGACTCTTTTGCCCAGCCTTGGGTCACACTGGTAATTGGTCTCAAAAGACCAGGTCCTCTCTGCCCAACTCAGCCCAGCATTTGGTCATGGAGGTTTGGGGAGTTGTTGGGGCTACCCCCAAAGCAAATCAGAAAGACACCCCCCGCCTGCTGGGGAAATGCACCATTGCCTAGTTCTCTCTGGAAGACAGTTTCCAACCCCATTTACCTGGCTGTACATTGATGTCTCTGCATCTGTTTCTGCAGCCTTTGGGGCAAAACTGGATCTAGGGGCTGAGATTTATTTGACCTATATAGGATTTGGGGCTGAGAAACACTTGGAGGTCATACGATTACATGTCATTTTGCAAATAGGTAAACTGAGCTCACAGGCAGGAAGATACTTGCCCAAGGTCACTATTTAAGTTCCAAATTGGGGTCCCATCCTGCCGTTCCAATTCATCTGTTGGAGTCCTAACTCCCAGGACCTCAGAATGTGACCTTATCTGAAGATAACGTAATCAAGCAAAAATGAGGACATTAAGGTGGAATCAAACCCAGTAGGACTGGTTTCCTTATAAAAAGGGGAAATTTGGACAGAGACGCGCATATGGAGAGAATGCCATGTGAAGATGAAGGCAGAGATCGACGTGATGTTTCTAGAAGCCAAAGGATGCCAGAGATTGGCAGAAAACGATCAAAAGCCAAAAGAGATGCCTGGAGCAGTTTTCCCCCTACAGTCCTCAGAAGAAACCCACCCTGCTGACACCTTGATCGTGGGCATCAGTCCTCCAAGACTGTGAGACGACACGTTTCTGTTGTTTAAGCCACCTACTCTGTGGTGCTTCATGTAAGGACAATAGTCCTATTGGACTTGGGCTCACCTTAATGTCCTCAGTTTATCGTGATCACCTCTGCAAAGACCCTACCTCCAAATAAGGTCACTCTCTGAGGTACAGCTGTAGGGATGGGGGGTGGGTAGGACTTCAACATATGAATTTGGTGGAGGACACAGTTCAACCCATGACGGTCCCTTGGCAAATTATTATCGTGGAGAAATCAAGAACCTATCCCAATCCTGATTCCTCTTGATGCCTCTTTATGAGACAGCAAGGAAGGGGGCAAGGCACAGCCATTCAAAGAATGACACAGCAGTTAGCACCAAGATGGCAGAAAATTCAACTCCCAATAGAACTTGAAGCCCAAGATGGCAGAAGACTTGACCTCCAGTAGACCTTGAGCTTCATTATACACTCATTATAATATATTAGCATGCTAAGTGGCACTCCCACAGGCGCCATGACAGTTCCAAGGCTGATCATAAAAGGTTTAAAAGTGGGTGGTGGCCCACTTCCTGGGACTCCTCACCCCTTCTCCAAGGTAATTGGAATAATTCTTCACTTGTTAGCATATGAAGCTACTGAGCCCATAAAAACTCACCACCCTGCACCTCATGGCCTCTCTCCCGCCTGAGTGAGACAGACTGCACTCTGTCTATGGAGTGTGTGTCTACTTTTACTTAACTAAACACGCACCTCCATGCCTTGTGGCCTTTCTCTGGCCTTCTGAGACGGCCCGCGTGCGGTCTATGGAGTGTACATCTCTGAATAAATCTACTTTTACTCAATCGTGGCTGGCTTGTGAATTCCTTCCTGTGCAAATCCAAGGATGCCCACTCGATGGGGCACGTCCCAAGGACTCGCCTGGGCCCTGGGACACGGCCATCCTCTTGTGCCCCAATGTGCCCGTATCATTTACACCACCTGGTTTTTCGTATGCTCTTCCTGAACGAAGGGCTGTGCTGGACCGGACTCACATCTCTCTCAACTTATTAAAAAAGGTGGCATGGCAACTCTTCGCGCTTCCCCAGAAGCAGCATCTCACTTCCTCTCTATCTGGATAGAGTGACCTGATACCGGATCCCAGAGCTCGGGGCCGCCACCCAACAGCCTGCTTGCTCTGTCCCCCACCTCCCGCCCCAGGTTCCTGGCAGGACCCGGGAAGTCCCAACCAGTCGCCAGCTCTCTTCAAAGCATTTTTCTCCTACCTTTGATTTTTATTGGCTTGTGTCTTAAGTGCTTTGTCGGTAATTACACAGTTTGCTGCATGTCCTGCTTCACAGTGACTCACACGGAGTACACGTACCAGCAAAGGGAAGCTTGTAACCAAGTGGGCCTTTAATAATTAGTATTCATTACGACAATTATGTTAATAAATTAGACTCAGTTGAATATAACCATTTTGCCCTGATTTCGAAACAAAACACAAAACATCTGCCTAATTTAACATAGCAGCAGGAGAAGAGAAGGGGGTTGAAAGAAGGATTCAAAGACCAGGGCAGAGGCAGGAGGGCCTTGGAGAGAGAGCGGTGCAGACGCAGATAAATGTGTGCCGGGGTCTGGAAAGTCTAACGTACTGTGCGTTTCGCATCAGTAATTAAAGCGAATGTCTATTAAGGGCTCACGCAATACCAAGTCCTTTGCCTGTGTTAACTTATTTCATCCTCATAACAAATCAACGAGGAGGGGCTTTTATTATTACTGCCATTTTAGAGATGAGGAAACTGAGGTTGGCCCTAGGTCACGTAGCTGGTAATAGAGGATGGAACCGGAAGTTGCAGCCAGGCAGCTGCCCTCCAGAACCTGCGCCTGTAACTTCTTGACTTGGAGGCCCTCATGTTACAGGTGTTGGAATCGGGGGAATAAGCCAGCTCCCTTGGAGGGGTGGAAGATGGGTGGTCCTTATGCAAATAAGTAGCTTGTTTCTGGTCAAGCTTCGGGTAGTGGTTCAGAGCCTAAACTCCTGACAGAAACTGCCAGGGTTTGAATCCACGGCTACCCTTAATCAGTAGGGCCTCCATTTGCAAAATTCAACAATAATCGTACCTTCCTCAGAAGAAAGAAAGAGTGGCTGCTGGGTTGTAAAGGAAGGTCTCAGGGAGCCACCGAATCAGTCCTGATCTTATCGGAGCCACACTGGTGACCCAGCCCCACGGAGGACTGGCCTGAGGTCTCTGCATGGCAACCATTGAGACCTGTGCATTTGTCACCTCTGATTTGCCCTCCAGGAAGTTGCATTCTCTTGCTGTGTGCCCAAGCGTGGAAAGGAGTGAACTCTGTGAATTTCCAAGAGGGAACAGGCCCCTGGGTCCCTGGTCTGCTTCCTTCCTGACCATGGTTCCTGCGGTATGTCAGAGAATGATCAGAATCCTGGCGCCTTACAGTCACTAGAAATGACCCAGTGTTGAGGCTCCAGCCCCCGAGGATTTAATTGAGTTCCCGCCTATGTTCTGGCATGCGCTTCATGGACATGCAACCTGGGCCATCACACAGGTCCCCACCACACTCAGAAGGGCCCTGCAGGTGATTTAATGCTCTGTTGTCATTGTCTTGCAATTCTTACAATTTTTTTGAGTTGAAGAACACTTTTTTTTTTGAAATATAATCAGTTTACAATGCTGTATCAATTTCTGTATACAGCATAATGTTTCAGTCATACATGTACATACATAGATTCCTTTTCATATTCTTTTTCATTAAAGGCGACTAAAAATTATTGAATATAATTCTCTGTGCTGTACAGTAGAAACTTGTTGCTTACCTATGTTATATATAGTAGTTAGTATCTGCAAATCTCGAAGTCCCACTTTTCCACTTCCCACACTCTTTCCTACCTGGTAACCACATGTTTGTTTTCTATGTCTGTGAATCTGTTTCTGTTTTGTAAATAAGTTCATTTATGTCATTTTTTTTAGATTCTACATATAAGTGATATCATATTTTTGAGCAAAGACCCCACATTTTCATTTCACAGTGGGTCCTGCAAATTATGTAGCCAGTACTAGGAACAAGTTTTGCTGCTGTAACAAAGAACTCCAGAAATACAGTGACTTCAATAAGACTGAAATAAAATCCTCCCTTACGTAGCAGCTCAGAGGGAGGCAGTTCAGACAACAGGATGGCTTTTCCACCTTCAGTGTGTGGCTTTCATCTTTGGGTCCAAAGAGACAGTCTCATTCTCACCACCCTTTAGTCACTGGGAAGGAGAAAGAAAATGGGGAAACACACATACAGTCTGTGACAGCCTCCCTCGTCCCCCACTGAGATGGGAAAACCACTAATACAGAAGCCTCAGTGCTGAGACAAGTTTCAGGCAAATAGGAAGACTATATCAAAGCTAAGTCAAAAAAAAAAGGCTGTTTGCTAACTGTATCAGGGGGCGGCACACTACAGCGCGTTACCTGTTTTTGCAAATAAACTTGTATTGAACTACAGCCCCATTCCTTTGCTTACATATTGTCTATGGCTGCCTTCCTGCTGCGACAGAAGAACTGAATGGTGGCAACAGCAGAGATCTGCAAAGTCTGGAATATTCACTATCCAGCCCTTTCCAGAAAAAGTTGCCCAGGTCCGGAACTATACATAGCCAGATAGGGGAAGTCTCCTTGCTTCCACCTGGAAACCGGAGGTGCTCTTCCATTTGGAATCTGGCAGTGGAAAGTGGGTGTTCAGAGCTGAAGTCCAGTGGGAAATGAAACGTCCCCCAGAGGCTAGTGTTGGTGATGGCAGCTAATGGTTTGGTGAAACACTCACCTATCCACCTAGAATATCGAGATTGGTACGTGAGAAGCACCAGGTGTCATGCAAAGTTGGTCTGACCTGGTGTTGAGTCCCACCTCAGTTACTCCCTAACTTGCCAATATTCTTTGTTTTGAATCTCAGTTGCCTGGGCTTTAAAATGTGGCTACTAAGTGGGGCTGTGTGGGGTCATAGATGAGAGATGCAGCACAGAGGGTCTGGCACAAGGAGGACCTTTGGGACCATCTTGGAGCTTGCCTAGAGGTGAGCATGTCAAGCCTCAGTAGTCCATTGAGTCTTCTAGGGTTTTCTTCTTGGCCCTTAGTTTTTGCCCAATGGCTGTGTCAAGATTGATGGCTTATGTCAAGAGTGTTAGATCTGCTACCAACTCACTGTGTGGCCTTAAGGAAGTGTCTGAACCCTCCTGGGCCTGTCTTCTCCTTGGTGTCATAATGGAGTTGATTAGCTGGTTCCAAACATTGTAATATTCTTTTATTCCTATCCTGTGATCACAGAGGCAGCTTCCTTCTGAACTCTCTCCAAGTTTGCCTCATCCCTCAGGAAGAATTACCTCCTGGGGCCTGGAAAAGGGCCTGGTGAGAGCCATATTTAGAGGGCATGTTACCCCAAGGGTCCCCAGAGCCCTATTCCTGTCCATGATCACAGCAGCGGAGCCAGGGATCTGACTCATGGGGCTGCACCGCCCAGACATTAAGGGATTTTAAATTGGAGGATGAGACACTGTTGTGATTTCATAGGATGAAAGAATAATGTGGACTTGTTAGTAATACAGTAAAACTAAGCTTTCCTAATTCTTCGGGTGCACTGGCTAATTAATCCTAAGTGTCTGAGTGCAAAGCAGAGTGGCTAAGAACACGGACTGTCTGTCAGACGGATTTCTTTCCTCCTCTCGCACTAGCTAGCTTTGAGATGCTGGTCTTCGCTGATCTTCAGTTTTCTCTAAAGTAAATGGGAGCAAGTAATAGTACCTAAATAGTGTTGTTGCAAGAATTCAGTGAAAAAGAATTAAATGTTGCAAGCACAGAATAATCCAAAAGTTCCCAGACTTATTCTGCTCCCAGTGTCTGAGCATCTCAGTAATTTTTTTTGTGGTGCACAAACAAAAGAACCTCAAAAACCCCTAAGAGTTCCATTTATTAAGCAGTTAGCTCCAAACTACAAATTTAATAAGAATCTATGTCTTAACAACTTAGTCCTCATTTGCAAGGGAAAAAAAAAGGACACATAAACTGAAAGAATACTGATAAGTTTCTGTTTTATTCTTAAAGAGCCCAAATTACTTACAAATGGGATGTGCCTGTTGGGTACCACACAACTTCTCAAAGCTCAGAGGGCAGATGGGACATGGTCACCCTCGTATCCTGTTCCACATTGGTTTTCACGCTGTAGATGTCATCTCTTGTTACCCTAACTGCTGAAAAACCAAAGAGATGACATCCTCAAAAGGAATATAGCCCAATCTAAGGCTGAACCTGGGAACTACCTCGAGCTGTCAGTCTGCCGTGGTGTCCTACAGATATCGAGTACCGTTGTCTTTCCCTTGAAATTTCACATAGGCTGGCGCACCCACTGAGTCTGCGGCAGCACCTTGGGGAGCCGGGGCTCAGGGGTTAGGACCTTTTGGAGAAGGAGCTCAAAATGTTTGCTCCTCCTTTGCTATTCCTGGGCCCTTCTCCCTTGCCCTCATCCTTCACCTGTTCCTCTCACCCTCTCCTCCCCTCTCTACCGCCTCTCTCCTCTCCTTTGCTTCCAACTCCTGAAGGCAGCATCAGATTCATCCTATGTCCCCAGCATCCAACACAAGCTAGAGCAAAGATGAGGTATTCTGATTCTGTTTGAAATGAAATGAAAGGAAAGGAAAGCCTTGTTGGTCTCCATCCTTGGGGACCATCCTCAATGTCTCATTCCCCTCCCCAGACCAAGTAAACACCTTCCCAAGAGAACCAATCTGACCAATCCACACGTCTAAGTCATCATCGGACTGTCTGACTCCCCAGACTTGACACCATTAATCCCAGTTGTAAGGTGGCTTCCTTGTTTGTTCCTCCTGCCTCAACACCAGGGAGGTTCCACTTGATGTTATACAGTATTAGCTTTAGCTGGGCTCCAACGACTAGGACTTTCAAACAGAGCGGTGGTTCTCACCCTGCAGACCTCAGGCTACCTGCATCAGATTCACCTGGGGTGCTGTCCAAATTAGGTCATGGGCACCAGCTTAGATCAACTGACTTTTTTCTCTACATTTCTTCAAAGAATCTCCCCAGGTCATTCTTACACCCAGTACCCTTGGAATCCACTGACATTAATTTGGAGAATTAATATCAAGTGTTTGTCGTACAATAAACCAGATATCACTCAGCACAGCCCTGAGGGCCCAGTGCTTTCTGAGGACATGCTTATACGATGGTGATTCTGAAGATAGAACCTTCTGCTTAGATCCCTTGAGGGTTGACAGCTTTTTCCCTAAACATTCTTATTATTGCCAAGAGATTTTTGGAAACTGATTAATAAGAACTTTTTCAGTTGGCTCCAAAAGATCTTAGTTGAAGAACTTCCCGGACGGAGTCCCCCATGTCCCCAGTATCTCCCAAGTACTTGTTTGGGGTCTATTGAACTGGGTTTTGTTCTGCAGTCACTTTGTCTCTCTAAATCTCTTCTTGTAAAAAGGCTACAGAAGCCTATACGTGTTTATAAATTGTTCTTTGTGGTCTCTAAACACTTCTTACCATTATCTTAAGATAATGAGGAGGTTTAGGAAAGGCTTACAGAAAAATTATTTGATTCTTTTTTCTGCTTTTGACTAAGGGAAGGGAATTTTGCTGAATCCCCGAGAGAGATGTGGTGGCTTTAAGCTTCGGCCCAGTTCTGGCATCCTTCTGGCCTTTACTTATTTCAGGGAGACTGGGTAGTCTTTCTAAGTTGCCACACCCAAGTCCAGAGACCACCGCACCACCCTGACTCCATCGTGGTCTGCTCCCATAATGCTCTGGGCCAATTATGGAAATTAACTATTAACAAAATAAGTTAAAACACGAAGATAATTTTTTAACATTCAAGAGGCTTTTAAAAAAAATTAAAATCAGATGTGATAATGACTCTCAAAGTATTAGACAAATTAAAGTATTGTCTGTCCAATCTACTTCCTAAATAGCTCTCAAAAGCATTCCTTCTTCTGGACTCAAAGAATCTACCTCTAGTGCAAGTCTCACTGTTTTCCTTCAGCACCCTGATGACATCCCCTCGCCCAGTGGAGACTGCCCGTCTGAGCCTTTCTCCATTTGGCCAGAATCATTCTTCTTAAAAGTAAATCTGACCACGTTATTTTTTGGAGTTGCCTCCAAGAAGCATTCCAACAGAGCAGCATGGCGTTCAGGCCGCTCCCAAGTCTACTGAATCCTCTAGTCTTGCTCCTGCCTTCTTGCGCTGAATGCCCACTACATTCCTCTCTGTCCCCTCCACCTACCAGCTTCCCCCCACCCTCTAGGCCCAGGCATAGGCTGCACCCCCATCAGGGCTCCTCGTCCCTCCCATCCTGCCGCCTCCCACCTGCGCTACCTGAAAACCTGCCAGGGCGACCCTACCCTCACCCCGCTAACCCTGTTCAATTCCCACTTGGCCGTTGGTGAGACTCGCACATGGATACACCCTCTTGGAAAGGCAACTTGAAAAGATCTATCAAAATGGGCCATGCATGTGCACTTTGAATCCACTTCTGGAAGTTGTTATAAATCTACTCTGCACTCCTCACAGAAGTGCTCAAAGATATTCACTGAATTACTTGTTATAGCAGCAAAAACAAAAAAAAAGGGGGGGGGGAGGAAATAACCATTCTATCAACAGGGAACTGATTATGTACAATTACTCAGTAATAACAATAAAGGAGGTCAGCACATCCTGATATAACATGACCTTCAAGATACATAATTAGGGGAGAAGGTGTAGCTCAAGTGTAGAGCACATGCTTAGCCTGTGCGAGGTCCTGGGTTCAATCCTCAGCACCTCCATTTAAATCTATAAATAAATAAACCTAATTACCTCCCCTCTCAACAACAACAACAACAACAAAAAGCATTGACCAAAAGAAAAAAAAGATACATAATTAAGTAAAACTGAGCACAGTGTTGCAGGAGGATGTTTGCATATGTGACGTCTGTTCTTACATTTGCATGTTGAACCTACAAAAGGTGGGGGCCTCTGAGAGGGAAACTCAGGGACTGGGAGGAAGACTTACTTTCATTCTGAACTATTTTGGAACTGTTTCCACTTTTTCTGTTTGCATGTTTTACTAATTTAAAAAAATGTGTGAGTGTATTCTGGTAAACCTTGAACAGGCATTGACTTTTCTGAGAAGCCTTCTTTGAATACCCTAGGCTAGAATAAATCGCTTCCTGGTCTGAACCTTAAGCATCCATCTATTGGTAAGTGCTTTATCCTCCCCACCCACCCCCAGGACTATTATCTGGGCTCCTCCCCTCTAATCCCAGGGTCCCCCAGGAATTCTGTGTCTGCCTCATTCCTGTATGTGTGGCAGGCAGCCTGGGCCCAGAGTGGGCCTTAGTGCTTGGCACTGGAATGAACTGAGTCCTTGAGCTCCTACTGGGTGGGGAAAGAAAGCAGGGGAGACAAACTCAGGTTGCTTGCAGCCTTGACCTAGAGGAAGAACCAGCACCAGTGGACTGCTAAGACACACCCCTGGAAGGAAAAATGAAGATAATTCAGGTCCTAGATAATAGGGAATAGGAGATGCCGTGGGCCAAACATAATAATAGAGATACACGAGCCGACCAATAGCCGTGCCTTGTGTCCTTGGCAATTATTGGCCCGTTAGAGGGTCATGGGATGAACACTGGGGCTTCTGGAGACTTCTCAGCTGTGTCGTTAAATGTGAAAGGAACAATAGTAATTAACTTTCAAGTCCTCATCACGTGCCAGACAGTATGAAGAATGCACTTGCACACGCTGTTTAATCCCCAGAACTACCCTAGTGAAGTTACTACCTTCACTTTGCAGATGAGGAAACCGCTTAGAGGTTGCAGAATGGGCGGAGGGTCAGAAATGGTAAGCGGTGGATGCGGGCGAGGAAGACTGTTTGGCTCCAAAGTGTCTCCTCTCAACCGTCCCTAAGACAGGAATGGGTTTTTGTTTGTTTGCCTGTTTGGGGGAGGTGGGTTTCTTGTTTTTGTGTTTTTGTTTTTTGTATTGGGTGCCTTAGGTGCATTTTATTGGTTTTCTTTCAGAATCCTTCTACAAAAAAGCAAAGTTAAAGACCAAGTCCCTGGCAAGAGGGTGACCCTTCCTGTCTCCTGAGACCCCTCCTCACCCCCACAATGTCCCCCAGCGGCGTCACTGCTGCAGTTCGTGGGGGTGGAGCCTTGCTACTTTCACCCCCCATCAAGCCCCCAAAGGGAAAAGACCTACCACCCAGCAGGCCCTGCCCCGCAGCCCTGTCGCCCACTCATCTCACGTGCCCGTGAACACACCAGCTTCAGCAACAGCCTCCTGAGTCCCCTTTTCCTGCTTTCCCACTGGACAGATGAGAACAGCAAATTCCACAAGGACAGAGGGACTTGGCCAGGTGACACAGGGAGGGTGGCCCATCCCCTGCTCTTTCCATCACCCCGCGGCAGGGTCAGCAGGTTGGAGGAAGTGTCAAACTCACTCTTGATTTCCTGATGCACCTAAGATAAACTCCAACCTCAGCATTGAAAGCCACATCATTCCGTGTCCCTGTATCAAAAACTACTAATTTCGGGCGGACGTTTCTGTCCATGTTTAAGCAATACTGAGCACAAGCAAAGATAACTGAGCCCTGTGCTGTGAAAAAGGGCTGCCACTGGCAGATAACTCTGTGAACCGATTACAGTAGCTCACATATGAAGATGAACAGCAAGACTCACTTTAAGTCCCTGTCTTCCGCTGCTCACAAATCCGAGGCATAAACAACTCCACGCTGTAAACCCTGCTTAATCCCAGCTAATTCTCTGCGTGGTAAAAGCAGCCTTAAAATCGTCAAGCCCAGGCCCTAAAACTCTTATAAAGAGCCTCCCCTGACCTCCACCTTCTGAAGCATCACTAAACTCTGTCAAGGTCGTGCTCTTGTTTATTGCAATAGATCTAGTAAACTTGGCTTTGTTTGATCAATGTGCTTTTTGTTTCATTTGTTGCGGTGGTTTTCTGTAGGAATTGATAGTGCCTTGCCATGGCCTATGAAGTCACATGCGTTCTAGCCTCTAGTTGGCTGCTCTCCTGGTTGCTCTCTGTGCTCTAGCCGCAGAGGCCCTTGGCCAGTTCTTTGATCGTGCCATATTTCTTCCAACCACAGGGCCTTTGCACATGCCATTCCTTCTGTCTGAAATATTCCCCCTGACCTTCTTTACCTGGTTAACTCCTACACTTCTTCCAAATCACCTCACTTGTCCTTTCTCCATTTCCTGAGAAAGGACAAGTGAATTATCTTCTTTCCCCATGTCTATGAATAAGCTAAACCTCCCTGTTATTTGTTCTTACAGCCATTTATCTCTGCTTTATAGCACTTAACCTAGTTGTCATTTTACCTTTAGTTTTTCGTTATTTGATTACTGTGTCTATCCCTCTAAAATGTAAGGTCTTTGAGGGTGGGCACTCTGTTTTGATCACCCACCCAGTTCCTTGCACTTCACCTAGAAAGGTGCTAAGCAAAGAATTCTTGGATGAATGAATGGCTGGCTGGCTGCATGAATAATATCAAGATCTGGCTTTTAATGAAACCTCATGATTTTATGTATATATCAACGTGTGTGTGTGTGTGTGTGTGTGTGTGTGTGTGTGTGTCTCACGTGTTTGTAACATAAAGCTAGAAAGGGAGACATGGGCCAGGATGTAGGAATGGTGACACCACTGGCAGCAGGGAGAACGGGGGAGTCTACATGACCCCTCAGTCTCTCGGTTTGACTCTGAAGCCTGTTTGCATTGAGATACTCAACATCTAACCCAGTTCTTCTAGCCAGCAGCCTAGCGAGAGCTGGAGGGGTCTGGGGAGAACCTCAACATGCTTCCCTTCAACTCAGGCTAAATTGGAGAATGGCCAGCCCACATGCCTGTGCCCCGGGCTGCACAGACAGGTAAGAATCCCCAGGCTTGGAAATATTGAGGCATATAAGGAGTTTTTCTTTAATTTAGTTAATTGGCTGGTTTTGTTTTAGGACTTGACTTTTTAGAGCAGTTTTAGTTCCATAGAAAGATTGAGAGGAAAGTACACAGAAGTCCCATAGGCCTCCTGCCCCACAAAGGGCAGAGCCCTCCTCGTTATCAACATCCCCCACCAGGGTGGGACATTTGTTAAAATCAGTGAGCCTTCACCGACACATTATTATCACCCGAAGTCCATCATTTAGCTTCGGGTTCACTCTCGGTGTTGTACATTCTATGGGTTTTGACCAACATGTAATGATGTGTATCCATCATGAATGTGTCATGCAGAATAGTGCCCCTGCCCTGAAATTCCCCCGTGCTCCACTGACTCATCCTCACCTCCGTCCCCCACAACTGCTACCAGTCTCTGGTCTTTATACGCCTCCATAGTTTTTGCCTTTTCCAGAACATCACATGGTTGGACTCCTACAGTATGTAGGCTTTTCCGATTGGCTTTTTCCCCTTAGTAATGTGCATCTAAGATCCCTCCGTATCTTTTCATGGTTTGATAGCACATCTGTTTTTAGTACTGATTAATATTTCTTTGTCTGTATGTACCACAGTTTTTATCCACTCCCCCCTTCAAGGACATCTTGGTTGCATCCAGGGGTACCTAGGTATTACCCATAATGCCTAGCTGGCTCTGCTTCTTGGCTGAAGACCTGCCTCATACTCCCATCCTTCAAGCTGAGGACACTGAAACCATTTAATTTTTTAAATATATTATTAAAAAGCAAGGGAAGTAATTCATTTTGTTTTTACAACTTTATTGAGGCATAACTGACAACTAATAAACTCATATGTAAAGAGAATAATTTGACAAGTTTTGACACAGATCTACACCTGTGAAACCATCAATATCAAGATAATAAGCACATCCAACCCCTCCTCAAAGTTTCCGCACGTCCCTTGATAATCCATCCCTTCTCTTCCCGCAGCCACACGCAATCCCTGCTCTGCTTTCTGCCACCATAGATCAGTTTGTATTTTTAAAAATTGCAATTTTTATCTTTCAGTGAATATTTTCTAGAACTTCTCCTCTTGTTCTGCAGTTGCCAAGAATGCAACAGAAAGCAGCAAAGGTAACATAGCTTTTAGCCTGAAGTCGGCCTTCTTTGGGCAGAATAAGGTAACGCACTGGCTTCTCCTGATGGCATCGAAGCCCAGCGAGCATCACAGTGGTGGCAGGGCATGCCAGCAGAACTGTGCTGGTCTCTGTGAGCAAATTCCTACAGAATTTGGTCTGGTTAAATCCCATACAGCAAACTCCTATGGAAATAAAGACCCAGGAAGCTAAGCCAGACAGTGGACTCAATCATCTCTCCTTTGCCCAACAGGGCTCTACAAGTTTCCTTAGAAAATTCGGAGTTTGACTCATTTGCTAATCCTGTGTTGATTTGAAGGAATGGAAGGAGGTGGTCCATTAAGAAGAATAACCAATAAAGATGAGATGGAGTAGAACCTTCTTGAACGGGCCTTTCCTAGGCTCATTTTAAATTGAATAATTTTTTTAATAATTTCTTCAATTTTCATTTAATAATAGTGACCTTTATGTTTCACTTCAAAGGCTCACTAAGAATTTAGGGAGGGAGGCTGATACTAAAATTACTCTGCCAACTGACAGCAGAATAATTTGCAGGCAATTTACAGCTGGGTATTTGTGTGATGTTCACATGGAAAAGAAGGCGCTGGATGTTGACACACTTCCTTGGCCAAGGCTGTTCCAACTCATTCCTTTCCAAGCACCTTCAGGAGCCTTCGGACCCCAAAGCTGAATCACAACCTGCCAAGTGCCCATCGAATTTGTAACTAGGCTCCTCTGAAAAATATACACACTGTTCATACACGGATATATTCCCCAGTGTTACGTGTAAGGAAACATCTCTCTATGTTTCAGAGGAATAAGCAATTCTTCAGCAAAAGATCAGAGTGCCAGTCGGGCAGAACTTTTTCTGAGGTTTCTGAGACAGTAGCTTCTCCAGAAGAACCTCTTCTCTCTGCCTCAGTGTAAGGGGAGCTCAGAAGCAGTAGGGGGTCTACGGACAGTCACAGGGTGGTTTAAAGGGTGCAGAACAGCAGGACCATCATTGGTGGTGGAGGCAGGCTCCAGGCTCAGCTCTTTGCTCTCGGAGTAAAGAGAGGTTGATGTGCATAGCACTCGCCTCCCGGAGATGGGATGAACGTGAAAATGCATGAAAGGCGCTACCCACAGAACTCAGGGAGCCAGTGAGAGGTGTGTTCGGGGATTTCAGTCCAGGAAAGAGTGTTTCCTGTCCCTTCCCTTCTTACCCCCAAACCTCAAGTACTGAACTGAATCAATAAAATCATGACCCCTAAGAGGGACAGAATAACATGGTAGATACCAGTTAGCCTCTTTTGCCCTCCACCCCCAACAGCTAATGTCATCAACAGCTGATGAACTCAAGTCAGAGAAAGTCTGAGATGGTCTTTTGACCACAAATAGCCCAGAACTTATTGCCCAGCTGAGAAATGCCTGAGGAGGTGGGAATTTCTGAGGTTAATCTGGAAGATCCCAGGAGCTGGGTTGGGGATCCACTGGGCTCCTCATGAAGAGTCTATGTGATCCTCAAGAGAGGACAAAGCCAGAGCTTGTCCAGCCGCGTTCATCCAGCCAGCCCAACTCTGCGATCACTGCTGATTCCAGACCACCCTCAGTTGCATCCCGTCTTCTCCATCCTCAGCCTCAGCGTGCAAGTGCATTGAAGCGTGATTCACAGCACGCCTCAGTCATAGGTAAAGCGTCATTCCTTCATGCATTCATTTAACAAACACTTACTCAGTGTCTACCCTGTGCCAATCACTACTCTAGATTCTGGGGATACAGGGTGAACAAGATGGAGCCCGCAGTCAAGTGAGACCGCCGTGACCCTGCTGTCTTCCCCTCCGGTCTGTGCAGACTGTTCCCTCCACCTCTCGGTACCACAGCCCTCGTTTTTGGCTGACCAACCATACTCACCCTTCAAGTACCTGCTCATATATCACTGCTTACTCCTCAAAGTCTCTTCTGGTCATTCCCCTGCTACCTGGGTCGGGTAGCCCCATCCTTAATTTCTAGAGTCCCTCATTCTTCCCTTTTCATAGTTGTAATGCATGCAGGGCGTCACAGGGATGTGCTTACAGATGGTGCGCTCCTTGAGGGCAAAGATGGTGCCATTCATTCTTTCACTCTTTCCTTCCTCCCTTCATTCTTCAGAGAGCCAGGCGCCATGCTAGATGCTAGGGTTTCCAGTGGTTCCTTGCAGACAAGCTCCCATTCTGTCCTCCCTCAACTCACGTTCCCCTGGGGGAGGTGGGCGAAAGTAACTCATCTTCAGATTTGCACGCTTTAGCAGAGACCCTGATGGGGATTGGCTCCTCATTAAGTCCAAAAAGTGAGTGAGTAAGAAGGCTGAGTTTCCTCACTCTCAGCCTGGGGATTGAGTACTATAATGTGACGTTACTGGAGAGTGAAGTGAACTCAAGTAGAAACCTGACCGTTGTCTGACCAAATCCAAAGTTCCCTGGAAGAGCGATGCCTCATCCGTTTGGGCTGTAGAGACTAGAGGTCTGAAACTCACTCACCCACAGGGGCCCGGAAGGCCAAGCACATGTGTGACACATTTCAAGTTCAAGATCATTGTCCCACACTGCCCATTTTTGGAGGCTGTGGTCAACAGGAGAGGGGACACCAGGTGACATGAAATTCTCCTTGTCAGCTACTTTCTTTGTTTTCCTGTAAGAATGTGACCAAGTCTTTTCCAATTTCTCAACAGAAGCCCAAAATTCGAAAATTTGCAAAAAATTTCCAAATTTTTGGCTCCAAATGCAATCTCCAGATTTGCACTATGCAGTCATTTGAAACTGCTTGACAAATAAAAATAATCTGTAGGTCATCACCAGCAACTTCAAATACTAATCCAGCCCCAAATCAAAATCCCACCCGAACAGACTTCTTTATAGTTCATATCACTGTCTTTTTTTTTCCCACTTTCCTGAGCCTTAGCTTTATTATCTTTATTTTGTTTTATTTTATTTTCTTATTGACATATAGTCAGTTTACAATGTGTCAATTTCTGGTGTACAGTGTAATATTGCAGTCATACATATACATAAATATATTCATTTTCATAGTCTTTTCATTATAGGTGACTACAAGATTTTGAATATAGTTCCCTGTGCTATACAGAAGAAACTTGTTGTTTATCTATTTTATGTATAGCAGTTAATATTTGCCAATCTCAGACTCACAATTTATCTCTTCCCACCCCCTTTCCCCCTGGCTGTTTTCCCCCATGCTTCTTGCCAGAATAAACCTGGAGGGGGAAAGACAAAAAATTAACAGAAAAACAAAAAACAAAAGCCTAGGAGAAACTGGACAAGGCTGAGAAACGGAGTCTCTTAAATAAAATGTTCTTAGCAAGACGTCCCCACCCCCAGCTTATAAACACCCCAGGTTAGGGGCGTGGGGTTGGCGTTTAAAGGGAAGAGGCAGGCCTGGCATCAATGATCTCCCCAGATGGCCACTCAAAGCCATGAGAGCAAGGGAGGTCCTTATGTGGCCGCTACAGGTCGTTTCAATGAAGAGGAGCCTGTCAGGATGCAACTGGATAGCTTCCTGGTCGGAGGGCTGGACAGTATTAATTTCCACAGGTCTCCAAACAAGCCGGGCATTCTCCGCCCTATTGGGTTACATGCAAAGCACAAATAAACTTCCTGGGAGGACTAATAGAGGAAATTGGGAAGGAAGGAACAATCTATCAATTATCAATAGGCAACTCACAGGAACTCGACAAATTAAGCAGTTAACACGGGTATTAGAGATGAAAAGGAAATGATAGAATTAAAAAAAAAAATTCCTCCATGATGCAGCCTATGAAAGGAACAGCCTGCTTTTCCTGCTCCCCCAATAATGCGCCAGATCAAGTAAGGAGGTGAGGGGAGTAAGGAAGTGTGCACTCGGGATGTTTATCTGGCTGTGAGCATCCTTACGTATCTCCCTGGGAAATGGCCCTCCATCCGAGAAGCTGCGGCAGGCAGGAAAGCAGGGTGCATTTCCCAAACTGCAGGGGCAGGAGTGATGGTGGGTGATTTTAGGTGGGACTGATTAAAAAAGACCCTGGACCACCAAATGAGGATGCATCCCCTTCCCAATTCTACTTCAAACTGGTACGACTGTCTTTTAACACCTCCCTGACACTGAAAACCTTGCTTTTTTCCCCCTCACTTAACATTTTATTGAGCACTCACCTGACAGGGGAGCAGGCCAGAGATTATCATTACATCTTTCACAGTCACAGACACCCCATGCTCCCCTCTGGATATTAGGGTAGTGCCTAAGGTCCTTGGTGGTTCCCAAACTTTGAATAAAATACTTGAGTCTGAAAATGTACAGAGGATCATTTAATGAATAAACAGAATATTATAAAGGCCTTTGACTCCTTTTTGTGTCGTCTAATGGTAACCAGTAATCTCAAATCACATCTTACGATTTTCATGCTTTTTTTAAACATTTACCATAAAAGTGTAAATCTATAAACAACATCTATTTCTGTTTATATGTTTTCTAACTTGACATAAATGATTCTATATTGTATATCTCCTGCAGCTTATTTTTTTTCTAAGGTAAGCAATTTTGTTGTGGAAAAGTTCAAGTGCATACAAGCAAGCAGAATACCGTCGTGAACCCCCAGGTACCTATCACCCAGCTCCAATGATCAGCATCCGCAGACCTTGCTCTTCAACAACCAGGGCGCCCAGGCGCGTGGCGCTTTGCGGGCAGCCAGGGCCAGCTAGAGCGCCAGACTTCTGGTTTGTCTTTGTTGTATTTATTTTTCCAGTTACCTTGCTCATGTCCCAAGTGGGCGCTGCGTTCCCGCTGAGTAGCCATCTGCAGGCTTTGGAAATAGATTCAGTTACATTTTTAAAAGTGAAGTGATTTTTAGAATTATATTCAGAAAAATCACAGCACCTAGTTATGGGGAGGTGATCACGGGAAGCTGAGCCCCTTACCAGTTTATGAAGCTCTTGGAAATGGCTTTGAATTTCCACTGAGTACATCATTTACATTAAGAGCTGATGTTACTGATCTCCGAGGACCAAGCAGAGGGACCACACTTGAACTAAATGCATTATTTCAACGAGTTCTTCCAATTCCTTTGTGAGATGCATAGTCCTTCGGGGCCCCTTTTTACAAAAGAGGGAACTGGGGTACAGAAAAGTTAACTCATTTGCCCAAGGATACCCAGATATGAAAAGGTAGAGCCTAGATTGTCCCCGAGGCCTGAGTGACTCAGAAGGTAAGAGGCAGTGTAACCTGGGTGCCTTCTGAGTCACTGGGACATGTTCATCACTCTCAGGGTGCTTTTGAAGATTAAATGAGAGAGAACGGGGAAAGCCCACGGCTCAGTGCCTTGGCGCATAGCATGTGCTCAGTTAATTCTCTCCTCCCTTCGCACCGAGATGGGCAGGGCTCTAGGAGGCTCGCAAGGTCATGACTTCAGCTTCTGCCTTTTACTAAGGAGCCTGAAGAAGGTTAAGGGACTTCCTAGGGTCTCACAGCAAGTCACAGTGAAGTTGGCACTTTGGCT
Source organism: Camelus ferus (assembly GCF_009834535.1). Classification (NCBI taxonomy): domain Eukaryota; kingdom Metazoa; phylum Chordata; class Mammalia; order Artiodactyla; family Camelidae; genus Camelus; species Camelus ferus. The sequence continues at coordinate 4,795,805 of NC_045717.1, read as the reverse complement.
GGGGTGCTTGACTCCCACCAGAAGTTCTCCACCACGCCTCCAGGACAGAGGACCCACCAGCCTTCTTGGTGTCTGGCTACATTTCCCAAGGTTTGCAGACCACTCTTGGTGCCCCAGAAGACACACATCTGAGCCCAGCCCCTCTGACTTCATGATTCAACGGCTGTTCATGGAACACCCACCATGTAGGTGCACAGATGGCATAGCCTTCCAGTCTAGAAGGGATGGCAGACATTAATCAAATAATTGCCCAAGGAAATATAAATGTACAGCGGTTTCACCTACTCTGAAGGAAGAGCTCACTGCGCTGGGAGAGTATATGCCTCTTTGGTCTGTTTAACAGCCTACTCATTCGTTTCCTACCTCCCTGTTGCCATTCCCAGCCAATCTCCACGTGACTGCTGGATTGATCTACCTACATCCCCATTCTGACGTCACTCCCAGCTTTTGAACCCTCACTGGCTCTCCACTGTCCAGAGAGTGAGAGGTAAATGCCTCAGCCTGCCAGTCCAAGCACACAGCTCTCCAGCTTTCCACCTGGCCCCGTTCCCCAGGGCCAGAGTCATATTTCCCACCGCACTGCCCTTATCTGTGATGCTCTGTGGTAGCCATGATGCCTTCTTAGTGGAAGCCCCAACCCACCACCCTTCAAAGCCTGTGCCCGATGCCTCCTCCCCCATGAAGCCTCCCCTTCATCCCCCATCACTTCCTTCATTCACCTGCCACACTTTGCTTCATCCTTGCCTGAGATCCGTCATGGCTCTCCTGCATCCCAGCTGTGTAGAGACCCTTCTTGTTTCCAGCTTGGGTGCAAGTTCCTTAGAGTAGGGTGGAGCTATCAACATTCTGCTTGCTCCGTATGTTGCTCATGGTGTTAATAATACACCCTCGTCAATAAGCATGGCTTTAATTCAGTTAGCGCTAAAGGGCAGGCTGGAGACATGGGTTATACTCAAACAGTAAAACCTAAATTAATTATCCTTTGCTTGAGTATAACTCACATCCCCAGCCTGCCCTATAGCACCAGCTGAAACCAATTTGTGCCTGTTGAACGGGCAGTGGGAACTAAGAATGAACGCAGGCACCCAAGCACATACTAACCGGCAGGGTGATGGGTGCAGCCCAGGAGTAGTGGGAATGACAGCCTGCACTTACTTGGTGCTGCCCACGAGCCAGGACTGTGCTGGGTTCTTCACACGAGTTATCTCATCCAACCCTCAAAGCAATCTCGGAACTGGAGAGAATAAGGTTCTGTTGACTTGCCTAAGGTCCTAGTTGGGGACTGCACTCAGTGTCAGATACTGAAGCCTCCCAAAGCTCCCCAGGAAGCAGCCTCTGGCAGGGAGTTCAGGGCTGGTGTGTGTGTGTGTGTGTGTGTGTGTGTGTGTGTGTGTGTGTGTTTTATTGAAGTATAGTTGATTTATAATGTTGTCTTAGTTTCTGGTGTAAAGCCTAATGATTCAGATATATATAGTCTTTTTTTCATTATAGGTTATTACAAGATATTGAATACGTTCCCTGTGCTAGACAGGAGGACCTTGTTATTTATCTATCTTGTATATAGTAGTTTGTATCTGCTAATTCTAAACTCCTAATGTTTCCCTCCCCCCCTTCCCCTTTGGTAATCATAAGTTTGTTGTCTATGTCTGTAAGTCTTTCTGTTTTGTAAATAAGTTCACTTGTGTCATTTTTTAAGATTCTGCATATAAGTGATATCACATGACATCGGTCTTTCTCTGTCTGACTTACTTCATTTAGTATGATCATCTCTAGGTCCATCCATGTTGCTGCAAATGACATTATTTCATTCTTTTTTAAGGCTGAGTAGTATTCCATTATATATATGTGTGTGTATGTGTATATATATATATATATACACATACACACATACATATATATACACATACATATATACATATACACACACCCCCCACATCTTCTTTATCTAATCATCTGTTGATAGACGTTTAGGCTGCTTCCATGTCTTGGCTATTGTAAATAGTGCTGCAGTGAACATTGAGGTGTATGTATCTTTTCAAATTAGAGTTTTCTATGGATATATGCCCAGGAGAGGGGAAGTCTATTTTCAGTTTTTTAAGTAATTTCCGTAGTGGCTACACCAAACTACATTCCCACCAACGGTGTAGGAAGGTTCCCTTTCCTCCACATCCTCTCCAGTACTTATTGTTTGTGGACTTTTGGATAATGGCCATTCGGACTGATGTGAGGTGAGACCTCATTGTAGGTTTGACTGGCATTTCTCTGATAATTAGTGATACTGAACATCTTTTCATGTACCTATTGGCCATCTGAATGTCTTCATTGGAGAAATGTCTGTTTAGGTCTTCTGCTCACTTTTTGGTTGGGTTGTTTGGGTTTTTTTGGTTACTGAGTTGTGTGCGCTGTTTGTAGACTCTGGAAATTAAGCAGGGCTGATGTACTGACAGCTTGATGCCATCAGAGACAAGGTGCCGCCTGTCTTTTAGCTCAGCCATTCTCAGTGTGTGACCTTCATCCTCTGGCTGGTCATCTGGTGGTGGAGAGATGTTGGATCCACACCCAGTCTAGCATCTGTGATCTGAACAGGGAGTAGGGAAAGGGCAGAGAGCAAAAGTCACAGGCCGGTTAGTTTGCCCCCATTTAAAGAGTTTCTGGGAAGCACTGCCAGTAAACTCCATCTACATACCATTGGCCAGAGTCACGTCATTTGAGTACTCTTAACTGCAAGAGTGGCAGGAAATGCAGTTATATAAATGGACTCACTGCCAGGCTAAACAGAACTAGAATTCCTTGAGTACGAAGCAAGGGAGAGAATGGATACGGGATGAGCAGCGAGTGGTGTCTGCTATCCCACTTGAATTAGTGAGGTACCAGTAGGCACTTAACTGGTTGCAGGTGCAGGTGAGGGGACAGGAGAGCTCTGATCTGTGCTATTTGCCAATTTCTGCAGCATGAATTCTCTCATCATGGGTCATGTCAAGCTCCAAACGTGACTGACTACAAATGGTTCACAGATTTCCTGAAGACCAGACAATCGGCTCTCAGGAGCTGGGGCATGCCAACTGCAGAACATCACTGACTTGCACGTGCTGAACTCCAGGTGAACATTCTTTACCACGATACTTTACCAAATGCCCCAGGACACAGAGAAGGGAGCATAAAGTGTGTGCCCAGGGACCAGGCGATTCCTGAACTTTGGAAATCTGTCGAGGCAGAGGCCCCCACGAGATCAGATGCATCACGTGATTAAGCTATCAGAGGTACTGAGATCTGCCCCTTTCCAGGCAGATGTCTGAAGTCCCTGGGAGCAGAGGGAGGGAGGAGGTGACACAATCAAGGTTCTTCCCTGGGGACTCTTAAGGAACTGTCAGATGATGACTTTGTGCCCCCAAGCAGAAGGCCCTGTTCAGGACAACCAGTGTCTGAAATTGAGAGAAAAGAAAGAAAAATTTCCTTTCATAATCTTTATTTTATTTTATTTTGGCGAGGGGAGGGGTGGTAGTTAGGTTTACTTATTTATTTATTTTTAGAGGAGGTGCTGGGGATTGAACCCACGACCTTGTGCATGCTGAGCATGCGCTCTATCACTTGAGCTATACCCTCCCCCAACTCCTCTCATAATCTTCTTCTCTAACTTTATGACAGTGGTTCTCAACTGGGGGCCATCCTGCCCCCACTCGGGGACGTTTGGCAACATCTGGAGACAATTGTGATCATCACGACTGGAGTGGAGGAGGTGGGTGGTGCTATTAGCATCTACTGGGTAGAAGCCAGGTGTTCTTGGAAACATCCTACCTTGTAAAGGATAGTGCCCCCCACCCATCTTCACAAGGAAGAACTATCTGGTTCCAATGTCAGTGCCAAGGTTGAGAAATTAGCCAACAAATGTTGCCTTCATGAGTTTTGTGAACCACAGAGAAGACTTACTATCTTATGTTTTTTTTTCTTATTCTTTTCTTTTCTTTTTTCTTCTTTCTTTTTTTTTTTTTTTTTTTCTTTTGGTACTGGTGATGGGGAAAGGCCTGAGCAGAGAAGGGAAGACTCTGTTTATTATTCAACTCTCGCTTCCCCAGCAGGGAAAACACTGTTTATACAAAACATCAAAGGTCGCTGTCACAGATATCAATTCCATATTGCGTGAGCCTGTGCCAAATCAAATTAGCTTATTTTCCTTGATATTAAGTTTGACAAGAAAAGAGATTGTGGAAACCAGAATTCCAACTGGGTGTGCCCCTGTAATTGGATGCATTTTTTTTTTTAACATGGAGATTCCAACAGTAGCCTTATTCTTCATGTAAGGATTATATTACTGTCTGTATTTATCTTGTCTGGAAGTTTACCTCATTGTATCCTCAATTCCTTCTTAGATTCCGATTCTTCAGGAATGTGACGGAGGCAGAAGGCGCTGTTTGGACTGGCCGTGGACGCCCACGGCGGTTGGCCGGGGTGGTACCCCAGGAAGACAGGGGCCCCAGCTCGGCGTGAAACCCACTATTAAGATGATTTGGTGCGGGGCAGTGGTGTGTCAGCATTTGTGTCAGTCAAAAGAAAAAAGAAAGAAAGAAAATATCCCCGGGCCAGTTCCTCTTAATGGTTTTTTGGTTCCGGATAGCTTTGAAAATCTGATGAAAGCTGTGATCCCCCTTCGTGCAGACGTGTGCACGCATCCCCACATTTTGCATAGATTTCCCAAACGTTCACTGACGTCTCCCCGGCGCTCCACTGTGGAGCCCCCCGGCCCGGATTAAGGACCTCTGCTGTCGGTCAAAGTGTGCCGGAAAAAGAGGCCGAATGTGACACCAGACAGACGCAGTCGTGTCCTGGTTCTTCCGTGGTGTGACCTTACATCCCTGATCTTAGCCTCACCTCCTGGAGGCTGAGCCTCCTCCGCTGTAAAATGGACACTAACGTCTCCTTCACCAGGTGGCCGCATCTGTTAGCGCAGGATCACTCCAAGTCCGGGTGGAAACGGGACCAGATGGGGAAGGAGACAGAGGCCGGGGAACCACTTATTCATTGAACTCGTGTTTATGGGGCACCTGTTACACTCAGACCCCGTGGAGGGTGCAGGGAATTCAGAGATAGATAGAACCAAGCCCCTGCTCACCACGATCTCATTTCAGATTCACAGGAGAGAGCTGGGGAGGCCCCAGCTGGTCCGGTGGCAAAAGGGTGGGCTCACGGGATTGAATTCAGAAGCTGTCAAAGAGCGAGGGTTTGGTGAATGGGATGAGCTCTGGGGGCCGAGAGAGGGGACGGGAGGGCTGAACCCGAGTGTAATTTTCCTTCTGCACAGAAGACCTGACCTCGGGGTGGTGCATTCCTAGACAAGCCCTGAACCAGACAGCTTCTCAGGGCTGGCAACAGAGTCCAGAATCCCTGGCAGAGGGTTGAATCTCAAATGTCACCTCCCATCAGTCACCGTTTGGTGACTGGCCATCCCTGCCTTCTGGTTGGAGTGGTGGAATCCGGGATGGACCCTCCGAGCTCCGTGAAGCCGTGCCTGGTCACCGCTCCATTCCCAGCACCCAGAACGGGCCCTGACCCAGGAGTCACTCACTTGACATTCACTGGAAGGAATGAATGAATGGACCCATCTGGTGGGGGGCGCCGGGGTGGGGACACAGACCTAGCTGGTGCAGTAAGAGAAATGGGACCACTGAGAACACAAGAGCCGGGAGAGGCCGCCTTGGTAGGAGACCTTGGGGTGTGGCCTTGGGGTGGGACTTAACAAGAGTTAACAAGGTGGAGAGGGAAGACAGAGGAAACAGCCAGTGGGAAGACTGGCTGGCAGACAGGAGACAGGCAAGTTCAAGGAACTGAGAAGATCAGCGTGGCTGGAGCCTGAGTATACGAGGAAGGGGATTCAGGGGTGGCTGGAGGGGCAGATCACACAGGACCTCCCTAGTAGGTTGTGGACAAGACTTCCTTCTGGCCCCAGAGAGGTGGGAAATCATCAAAGGGCCTCAAACATCTTGGACAATTGCCTTCCCTTCTCGGTATTTCCATCCAGAAGATGGCAGCGTGAGGGAGCACACTGTATATGTGTCATATGCTTTCCCACACGCATCTCTTTCTTTTTTCCTAATTCCCTTTGGCAGTCTACCCCTCCCTGCTCCTCAGCCATGAGGTTGGAGTGGGATTGGCCTCACTTAAGCCCTAATAATGCTTCCTTTGGCCATGAGAACTGGTTTGATGAGGCTCATAAAACACAGTCAACACAAAGGAGGTGAGAGGAGACGTTGGCTGTGAGCTTCCAGGATACAGAGATTCTCTCTTCCATGGGAGCTACTAAAAGGATCTCTCCTTTTTCTCCTGGATAGTTTGGGAAGAAGCTCTCCTTCTGCATCAGGAGTTGCAGCCGAGGAGGAGCCTGCACCTGCTGGAGGCTAGCATGTGGGACTTAAAAGGGAAGCTGACATCTTGAAAGACAGAGCCAAGTAATGGAGCTAAACTGAACCTTGATGATACTCCACGAGCACCTGGATCAAGCTTCACCTGATACCAACTACTTCTGGACCTTTCAGCTTCCTGAGCCAATAATCCCTCTTTGTTTTTAAAGCCATTTTCCAGTTGGGACTTGGACACAGGGGTACTTAATTGATGCAGGCTGTTGAACCAGTGATCTAATGTTGCTGATTCTGCAGAACGATTTTAACAAACACTTGTCGAAAGACAGGGACATCTGGGAATAGAAGGTTTGTGGAAACTGTAATCTGAAAGCATGAAATTTCATATTTTACCAAAGTATTATGATGGGCCATCAGTCCAAAACTTCACAGCACGGTACAACCGAAGTCACAGTGAGTGGTCTGAAATGCTTACGGACACGGTTGCAAAGATTCGAGAGTCAGTTTCCATTTGGAGGAGAGCCTAGAATTTTTGGATGTTTCCCCAAAGATTCAAGCTGGTGGATCTGAAAAGCCAGCAGGGGGATCTCCTGAGAGGCGCTTTCACAGCTCTCCGGGATACTTCCTCCCCTAGGATAAGAAGGCACTTTTCTTCTGGGCCTCGGGCACTTCCATGGTGGAAAGTTGGCTGGAAACCAGAGGGATGAGTAATGAGGAAAAGTTTGCAGGCTTCAAAGAGCAGCATTTGGTTTGGGCTGGGCTTAAATAATCAGGGGAGGGCCTGGTGGGTGGGTTCACATTTGCCGAAGCCCGTTCGTTCCTCCCTGGTGCCGGGCATGCTTAGCCATCACTTTCTTTTGAACTGAAGTCCAAAGATAAAAAGTAAGTGACAAGGCTGCTGGGTTGAAGCCGGAGTCACCGCGGGCAGAATCCACCCTGAAGACTCAGCGTGGCCTCTGTTCTATCCAGATATCTCAAGCCTCAGGGCACTTTCTCCTGAGCAGAGATTTTTTTTTCCAGAAAAGAGATGAAGAGGGACCTTGGTGTAAGGAAGAGGCATAGAAACAGAAGAAGAGAAATAACACCCCATTCGCCCTTACAGATGACATGATTTGTTAGAATTTCCTTTTTATAGCCAATATTTCCTGAGCTCATCTATGAGTTGAACAGTTACCTTGTTTCTCTGAACGTCTGTTTCGTCTTTGGTTCAACGAGGACCATGTCACCTATTCCAATAAATTTGCTCTGACAATGACCTGAAATAGCGTATGGAAATGGCCCGGCATCGTCCAACACGTTAATGAGCTCAATAAATATTGGCTGTAACAGGCAAATTCCAACACGAGAATGCTACCCAAAAGAGCACACCGTAGCCCGGTGTCAGGAAATGTCATGTTGCCACGAGAAGGAAAACTAAAAATCTAACTAAATAAGAGCTAACTGCTTCCCCATGCTTGTTTGCATGAAAATACCATGATATACTTTCAGTTTGGCAGCAAAGGGGTCACAGAGTTCAGCCCACGCAGCGGCATGTGAACCTGTGGTTTCTGCCCAATGAATCAGTCCGTGATGGGAAAATCAACTTATTGGAGCAGAGGGATGTCAGCGTCACTCTACAGAAGGTGCCGCTACAATGTACAGTCACTACAAACGGCTGACGTCAGGAGACTAAATAATGTTGTCTAGGGGCTTGCTGGCATGCCGTTCGCATTTAAAACCCTGATGTTAATCTAAAACATTTTGGTTTGACGTTGGGGGAGGGGAGAGGGCAGGCGGTGGGAGACTCTCATGTTCCCGTGGATAACGAGTAAGCAGGGACTGACTGTCGCCCATGCTGGACTCCTGGGGCAGCCGTTTAGGGGTGAGTCATGCCTCCAACTGCGCAGCGGCTGTGTGAGCTAGACAAAGCGAGCTCAGGGTCCCTTCTCTCCAAGTTGGTCCAGTTTGCTTGTGAGCGCTGGCCCATCCGCCAGTCTCAGAGCCAATGGACCAGAAAGCTGTTTGGACATGGATTGTTCTCTCGCTGGCTTCTAATGGGAAACTTCCTGTCCCAGAGGAGATCTCTCTGGCGACTTCTGCTTAGTTCTCGTTGCAGAGTTGTCTGCAGCAGAGAAGCAAGTGCAACTTGAAAACAGGCAAAGCCAGCCAGGCTTCTCAGTATCCAACAGCCTAGATTGACTTTAGCGGTTTGGAGGAAGTTCGCATTTTTCCAAACCAGCTCCTCCATCACCATAACAGCCAGAGTGTCCGGGAAAACTGCCTGTCTTTTTGCGGGGACCACTATGTTAAGAGACAGGTTACAAATAAGAGAAAAAGATCTGAAGTGCTCTTGCTCTGTGACAAGAGATGAAAGGGTGAGAGGTGAGTGATCAAGATCTGAGGGGGACCTGGGCGGGAAGGCTGCAGTGGACCAATGGAGCTGTTCCCATCCCAGAAGGGGAGACCTGGTGCAGAGACCCATTGAGGCACCTTAGAGACTTCTTGGCAGAAGCAAATTGCAATGCTAGAAAGATTCTTCTTGCTTTTCCATTCTGAGACTCACACTCCTGGCAAGAGATCCTTCATTGAGGTCTGAACGGGAAGAGGGGGTTAGAGCAGGGAAGGAAAATCTCTCCACAAGGACTATTTACAAGCTATAAATCCGGTTGTTAATTTCAGGCCATCAAAACCATCCTTCTGTCCCTAGCCTGAAACAATCAGTGATGGCCGTCACCGCGCAGGTAATCCACCAGAGGAACGCTGAGCGGAGCTGTAGAGCCCCAGCCACGCCAGCCACGCCAGCCACTGCCTTTCCCAGCAGATAAAATATGACCTTAATTATAAGTCAACTCGTTCTCATTAGGAGAGGGGGAGGGGGAGGCTGGAGGAGGCTGGCTGAGAAATGGAGGCTGGTGGCAGGGAGCAGAAATGTGCATGCAATTTGCAACAGGAAGAAAGCAAGGCTGACTTTTATAAAAGATGTGCCAAGAACACCTCAGGCTCCAGAAGAGACATGAGCCTGGTGATTACAGAGAGTTAAGATCTAGCCACCATTCCTACCAAGGGCTTCCTTTCTCCTGTGTGAAAAGTTTACTGTAAGACAGAAATTTCTCCCAACTGTCCTATTAATTGTGGGAGGAGGTATGGTTTCACTCCTCACCCTCAAGGAGGAATGATTAATAATGGTAACTTCACAAGGCCATTATCACACCTGTTGCCTGTTTTCCTTGTATGGCTCATATTACTGTGCATTTATTATGTGCTAGATACAAGGTTAATTACAATAAGGTACATGTTATTATTATCCCCACTTCATGGATGAGGAAATGGAAGTATAACAAATTGCACAAAGATACATAGCTAGTGTACATTTTGATCAGGATTTGAACCCAGGTTTCTGTAGCTCTGGTAGCTTTGCTTCTATCCATCCCATTCTAGTGGTTTTGCATTTCACAGCTATTTTCCCCAAACCCCACGAGGTCTCCCATTTAACATATAAGGAAACGGAGACTAAAAGAAGTGAAGAGTGTTGCCCAAAGTGACTCAAGCCTTCAAAGGCTGAGGCTGGGGTTCTGCAAGATCCCCCCCCCAAAGGGCTGGGCAACAGGAAGAAAGTAAGGCTGACTTTCAGGAAGCCAGAGATGGATCTGCCTTGATGCTGACCCCAAACAACCAAGGAAGAGTCAAAGGGTGAGGACGGTTAGCATCTCCTAGAGACACTGCCCACTAACAGCTGTGCCCTTGATCCTCAGAGGTGCCCTGGTTCTCTCCCTGTACAGAATTGGGTTTTTCTGCTTCTCATTCAATTTTGCAAGCTCCCCTAATCCTTCCACTAAGTCTCTTTTATTGTTGTTGTTGCTGTTTTAGTAGCCCGAATTGGGTTTCTGTTGCTTGCAATCACAGAATCCTAATTATTGCAGTGGATGTACTGAGTATGAAAGATTAAAGCTGGGAAACCAAATTCTAAAGTCAAGACCAAGGGGCACGCAAGGAGAGAGAGGGGCGAGCCAGAGGGTTTGACTTTGTGAAGGTATAAAAGGCAAATGCTAGTGGAGAAAGAGGCTTTAGGACAATGGAGGAAGTAGGCTGGACTGCTGGATGCTGGGTTTTTATTGACTTCTGGTCTTGTGGTGTTGCAATGGGTTGGCACGGCTTAACGCACTCCCATGGCATTGTCTGTTTGATCACAACAGTCCTCCACAAATTGTGATTAGCTTGCCACTGGTGGTACAACAGCAAATCTTTATTCAAAAAAAATATTTTTTTTAAATTTTACTTATATTTATGCTGAGATACTGTTATTTATTTATAAGGAAAAGTGAGTCAATTCACAGGAAAAAAAATCTGAAATAACTATGGCAAAAATCATAAATGTGGCAGAAAAAAATAAATGAATTCGTGTACAGGCAGGAATTAAAGATGAAATAATTTCATGTATGATGGGCTGATCAATGACCCATCAAAGATGTCCACCTTATCATCCCAGAACGTGTGACTATGTCACCTTCTGTGGCAATAGGGATTTGACAGATGTGATTAAGTTGAGGATCTTGAGATGATCTTGTATTATTTGGATGGGTCTGATATAATCACGGGGAAGTAGGAGGTCAGAGAGATGAGAAGACGCTTAGCTGCTGGCTTTGAATATTGGAAGAAGCAGCCGAAAAATGCAGGTGGCCTCTGGGAGCTGGAAAAGGCAAGAAAACATATTCTCCCCTAAAGATTTCAGAAGGAGTGAAGACTCGCAACACTTTGACTGTAGACTTCTAGCTTCTAGAACTGTAAGAGAATAAACTTGTTTTCTTAAGTCACTGAATTTATGATAACTTGTTACAGCGGCAGTATGAAAGTAACACACATTATAACCTGGCACGTATTTTCCTCTCTGCTTTAGGAATTTGAAATAAAAATTATTCAGTGCTGACTCTCAAAGTGTCCAAGTCCATTGGGGATCTGGGAAATCAAATGTAAGTCATCCTCCAAAAACAGTTCAATCACTAATGACATTAGACACTTCAGAAAAAGCACCATGTTAGCATTTACATTGATAGTTTAAGCCAAGTTGTTCTGTAGACTCACGTAATTTGCGACATGACCAAAGTTACAAGTATCAACCCTTTTTATGAAGACATTGGCTGTTATAATTCAATCTAATTGAACAGGTAGATTTATATGTTTGTAATTTGAAACATCCACGGAAGTCATGTTAGCTTAAGACAAGCATAGGAAACTGAGAAGATTCTGATTAAATAACCTTTCCAGCATAACCTAGAATGTTAGCATTATTTTTATACTTTGGTTAAAATCAGAGAGAAGTCATTATCAAAACAGTCTCATTTTTAAAGATTCCACTTGATTATAAATATTTCTCTTACTTTATAGCAGGTAACAATTAACACTTTAAATTGTTTAAAAGCCCTAAATGAACTACATTCCTTTTTAGTGGGTAACCTAGTAACCGACACCATCAACTCACAGCTGAATCTTTCTCTTTTGCAGAGCTTCCGTCTCAACAGGAAAACATCCCTTTAAAAGAATGAAAATATTTAAAGCATTAGCAGTTAAGTTATTTTTGCCTTTTGGGAGCTCTTGAGTTCTCTTATTTTAAAATAATGTAAGTGTTTTTAAGTCTTTATAAACTAGTTACCGTAAGGGTTCCTGTGGAACTTGAGAACTTATAATCTGATTCATTAGTTTTCTTCTATCTGGACCAGATATCCTAGGGCACAACATAAGAACAGAGTTTACAGCCAATTAAAAGACTGACTATTGGAGAACTGAAATAGTTTATATTGCAGTAAAAGGGTGTGGTATTACCTGATTTGAAATTTGGCAGTCCCTATGTTTAACCAAAAAAAAAAAGAAAAGAAAAGATAAGAAAAAAAGGCATAGAAAAGATTCCTTCCTTAGGCAAAAAGACAGACTTAAGTAAGCTCAAGGAAAGGCAGTATTTGTTCCTCTTCTTCAGACAAACCATAGACAAATAAACACAACAAACCAAGACTGAAGTGTTGCTGAAAAAAAATCCCATGTTAAAACCAGGTCTTGCAGGAGATTGCTGGCCAGAATGACAGAAGAAGTCAAAAGTATGCCAACCTCGTCAAAGTAAACTCGGCCACGATGTCACAAACACAATCACACATCAGTGCCTGACCACTGCCGCAGGACTGCGGGACCCACGCACAGTACAGGGACACCAAACCGGAGCACAAAAGGGCTCACATGTTCTAATTCAGGAATCAGGGATACCCATGAGCGAGGCCAGTCCAGGCAAGGTTAGTGGAACCTCCATCCTTTACGCCCAAGAGTGGAACAAAGACCACCAGAGCGGCAAAGTAACTTGAAATCAAACAAAAACAGTAACAACAATAACAAACAAGCAAAAATGGGTCTCTTAACTTACCAAGCAAGGGAATGCGGCCATTGAAGAAATTTGCTGAGTTGTTCTCCAAGGAGGAAAAAGTCTGTGAAACTTTTTTAAGCGCTGAAAAAAGGGAGATCTTGGTTGTTGTGCTAATGAAGCTTTGCAAACTAGCCCTCTGGATAGGCTAGTACGTAGGTCTATACACAGTTGGTTAGATAAATTCTGTTGATTATTGGTTAGGAGAGAGTTTCTGGTTAGGTCATGCAAGGGTCTAGGGTCCTGGGTTACTCAAAGTTCATGGTTCCTTAACAGCTTCAGCCATTGAAAACTAGTGTTCATGAAACACAGCATTTAGCTTTGATGGCCCCCCAGGCAAGCGCTGCTGTAAACACAGTTGTTCTTTTAGAGATGGTGTTCAAAAGAAGGGACCTTAACTTGTACTCTCACATTTATCCAAATTATGAAGTGGTCCACAGGGTTTCTAGTGACCCAGGGACTCTACCATCCTTCAAAATTGGAGAGCAAGAGATGACAAAGTAACTGGGAGACAATAGAGGGCACTCTTGCTGGTATGTAGTCTCAGACTGTCAACCAGGACCCAGGAAGAAGGAAGTAGTATTTTTCCTGGCATCTGCACTTGTTTTTTTTTTGTTTGGTCTTTTGTTTCTGTGTTGTTGAACGTACAGCAGCTACCAGAGGAACATCTCTTTTTAATTAACCAGGTTATTTTTATTTGGATTGAACACAGCCTTAATTGGGGCATGCTGAAGGGTTAATATGAATAAACCCAATAATAATCAAGCTTCTTAGAAACCTTTTATTATGAACATTTGGAATGAAATCATCAACATAAACTCAGTTGCTCTAAACAATGCTTGATGCTAATAAATCTATTCCTGGGTTATGTTCTAGGAGATCAAACACATTAGGTTTCCAAGGCATAATAAACTGTGATTAAGGAGGCCACGAAAAAAGGCTATTTCCTCTTGTTCTATGTGAAGGTCAATACAGACAGTAAGAACTTTGTATATTTATTCATCTATTTAGTCCTGGGATACACACTTTTTAAAGTTGAAAAAGGAACTGAAAAACTGTCAAAAGAATTTTTGGTTTGTCAAAACCCACAACTATTCTCTAAAAAGGGTTAATTTTACTCTCCGTAAATTTTACCTTAATAAACTTCATGTACAAAAAAGGAATTTGGATTATTTCCCTTGACAAAGCGAGAACTAAGAAGTTAACTTCAAAATAACTTTCAATAGCTGTGGATGAAATATCTGAAATAGTGCTGCAAAATACACCAAGTTTGTGATGGATGTTAACTAGACTTAATGTGATCATCATTTTGCAGTATGTTCATATAGTGAATCGTTATGTTGTACATCTAAAACAAACATAATGTTATGTGTCAATTTTATCTCAGTTTTTTAAATTAATTAGTTAAATACATACAGCAAAGTTAGGGAGTAGGGAAGAGATAAAAATGAAACAAAAGTGGCCAATGAATTGACACATGTTGGAGCTGGGAGGTGGTCAGAGGAGAATTCATTATACTACTCTCTCTCATTCTTTATATGTTTGAAAATTTCCATAAAAAAGTTGAACAAATGACTTTTGAGTTTGGGAAGGGCTTTTACCCGCAGAATCCTGAACTAATGTCCTAGTGCCAGACACAATGCTCAAAATATTAAACGCCAGATAATGAATGTTTACCACGTGCCACGTTCTAAGCTGCGTACTTTTCGTGTGTTAACTCACTCTTAACAGCCCTTCAAAGTAGCTGTCAGTATTCTCATTCTATAAAGAAGGACACTGAGGCAAGAGAGATTAAGAGACTTGCTTCAAGTCTCACAGCTTGGAAACAAAGAAGCCAGGATCCATATAGGGGCTGGTCTGATTCCAAAGGCTAGTTTTTGTTTTGATTTGGGTTTTGGTTGCGTGTATGCGTGTGTGTGTGTGTGTGTGTGTGTGTGTGTGTGTGTATGTTTACAAGGCTTTACTATTAAGAACTATTTTCTCACATTGTTGCTGTTCATCTTTGAAAAAATTAACCAAGGAAGGGAGCTCAGATTTTTCTTCCCTATGCAAGATGTCGTATGTGTACATTTTTCTGGCATGCTTAAAAATCCTGTTAGCTCCTGTGAGAGCAGGTTGATCAGGAAATGGTGTTACTGTGCTGAGTTCTTGCTCACCGCCTTGGGGATCCTTTCGTGATCACACAGCCCCAGCGGACACTCCTTCCTGATTCCTGCAGCCTTTAAATCTTCAGTCAACCGATGAGCACTGAGAATGAGGTTCTGTGAGATGCCCGCTTTCTGTGGCTCCCTGGACAACCCAGCCAGATTGCAATTTGCTCTACTCCATCAAAGATCACAGAGGGGAGGGTACAGCTCAGGGGTAGAGCGCATGCTTAACATGAAGGAGGTCCTGGGTGCAATCCCCAGTACCTCCATTAAAACAAATAAATAAACCTAATTACCACCCCCGTCAAAAAAAAAAAAAAAAAAAAAAAAGATCACAGCTCAGAGTCTCCCTTCTAATATTTATCCACCTACAGCTCTAAGAAAAGCCACTTACAAGATTTAACTATATTAGTGAGGAAACTGAGATGTAGACTGAAGAGACAGGAAACCTCTATCTTGAGCCACCTACTATGTGCTTTACTCCTGATAACATAATGAATGTAGTGATACTGGTTTTCTCCGTTGGAATAGCCCTGACATAAGGCGATTATTATTCCCATTTTACAAAATTTGGAGCTCACAATGTTTGAGGGTGTCTAGGACGAATGACCCAACATCTACGCTTTTTCTAGTTTATGGTTTTATTATTTTCTAGCAAAGTGTCTTTTTTTTTAAATGCTCATTTAGTGCTTAATTTTTTTTCTTGTCATATTCATTTTCATTAGAGGTTACTACAAGAGATTGACTATAATTCCCCGGGCTCTACAGTATAAACTTGTTGTTTATTTTATGTATAGCAGTTAGTATCTGCAAATCTCAAACTCCCAATTTATCCCTTCCCACCCCCTTACCCCCCAGTAGCCATAAGTCAGTTTTCTATGTCTATGAGTCTGTTTCTGTTTTGTGAATAAGTTCATTTGTGTCTTTTTTTTTTTTTTAGGTTTCACATATAAGTGATACCATATGGTATTTGGGGTGACTATCTAGGTTCCTCCTCCCTGAACCTCATTTTTTCATATGCAGAATGGTGGTAGTTATGCTAACTGGAAGGACTGCAGTGAGGGTAAAATCAAAATGCTCAGTATCTTCACTTGTGTGAGGGTTTATTGCCCCAGAAATGGTGGCACAAGAATCATTTCTCAGAAGCATTCAGAGCAGCCACCCTTTTCCAATTAGTGATTATATCACATGGCACTGAGGTTCTCAGCCATGCCATGCCGTCGGCCCTCCTGGTTCCACAACACCCTTCCTGTCAACTCTAGATTTACCCCTACCTTCATCATAATCCTTGGAGTAACTATATATAGGAAGGAAGTGCCTCATTCTGTCCTCACCTTGGCCAAGACAGTGGCCCTCAGAATATTGTAGTTGAAGACCCCACTGCTGACTAAGGTGCAGAGTTCTGATTTCATCTTTGCAGTTTCCTGAAATTGTCACCTGGCTATGCCAGGCGCTCCGGTCCAGATGCCCTGGTAGTCCTCATCCTTCCCCTTGTCATCTGGATCGTCACTGAAATCAGATAATTAAGCCTACAACTAGTTGTTAAAATCTACTCTGCTGGACTACGAGGGCAAGGGCCATGTCTTGTTAATCACTGGATCCCAGCATCTTGTAGCATCCGAGGCACAGAGTAGAAAATTCATAGTCTTTGTTGAATGTTAGAAGAACAGAACATTTTAAATGTAGGAGCTTCCTCTCAACAAAGCCAGATTCCATAGTCCCACTATTTTGAAGCACTGGTTTGACCACAGGTGAGTCGATACTGTTTTGACTGTGCTACTGGCTCTTTGCACAGTCAATGATGTGGCCAGTTAGTAGACAAAGTCATGACACGTTTATGGCACAGTCAGGTTAGTAATGTGATGAGCAATAAAATCCTGGAATCACTGATGAGAACTGCACATGATTGTATCATGTAGCCAAGAAATAATTATATATTGTTTTTTAATCCCATTTATGATGCGTATTACCAGTAGAACATATCTCTACAAGTTAAAGTTAACACAGTTTACACTCTGCAAAGTTGAGACTTAACAAAATATAGGCATACCTCTTTTTACATTTCTTCAAAGTATTGCATTTCATAGATATTACGTTTTATACAAATTAAAGGTTTGTGGCAACCCCACAACCAGTAAGTCTATCAGCCTCATTTTTCCAACAGCATTTGCTCACTTTGTATGTCACATTCTCTGTATCACATTTTGGTAATTCTTGCAATATTTCACTTTTCCATTAGTCTTATATTTATTATTGTGATCTGTGATCAGTAATCTTTTCTGTTCCTATTACAATTGTTTTGGCTTTTTTTTTTATCAATACAGTATTTTTTATTTAAGATACGTGCTTTTTTTAGACATAATCCTATTGCACACCTAATAGACTACAGTACAGTGTAAGCATAAATTTTTATGCACCGGGAAGCAAAGCAATTCATGTGACTCACTTTGTTGAGATATTTGCTTTTTTGCAGTGATCTGGTATGGAACCTGCACTGTCTCTGAGGTCTGACCGTATGAGGAGAAGAATTGGATTTAGTGAAGAAAACTCAATGGTATGGTTAATACAATGATATGAACAAAATGCCTATAAGTGAACCAAGTGTTTGTTGTAAAATATACTCAGAAAATAATTAAGGTGACCAACTCACCCCAGTTTGCTGGGGACATTCCTGGCTTTAGCACTGAAAGTCCCAAATCTGGGAAAACTTCTCAGACCCAGGCAAACCTGGAAAGAATTGGCTCTACCATTTGCAAGGCTATCTCCTTGGGTTCTTGTATTAGTTTCCTCATTTATTAATTGGGGCTACTGATGGTACTTACTTGACAGGTTCTTGCGAGGATAAACTGAGATAATGCAAAGAAAGTATCTCTTGCAAAGACAATGCTCAAAACATTTAATATTATTATTATTTGTTCAAAGTCATAAACAAGTTAGTGGCAGAAGTAAAATTTCTGAATGAGAACTTTCTCTCCCCCAGTCTTCAATTTACAATCCTCTTACACTTTGCATGTTTATGCATTATGCA
The DNA here is from genome assembly GCF_009834535.1 of Camelus ferus. Lineage (NCBI taxonomy): Eukaryota > Metazoa > Chordata > Mammalia > Artiodactyla > Camelidae > Camelus > Camelus ferus. The sequence goes on along the minus strand of NC_045717.1, from coordinate 4,777,901 downwards.
CCGTGCGTACTCATGCACCGAATTTAACAGGCGCTCAAAACCTGGACGCCATTTTGGTTGTAGTCGCAGCTGCCCTGCCTCGGGCGGATTCCAACCAGGATAAACAAGAGACACTCGTTTGAAAGGGGAACTCTTGTTAAAACAAATAAGCAGCCAATCAAGGTGTCAAAAACTCTCAGATCCTGTTGTGTCATCTTTTGGGCTTGAGTCACAAAGCTGCCTTTTGCATCTGGTGCCATGACTTAATTAATCCCTTTCATTTTGATCACAGCTACACCATCCCTTTCTTTGGTGCCTGAGACAGAAGGTTCTAGGGCCAAACTCGTTCTAGAACTAGGGAAGAAGGTGGAGGGTTGGAGTGGATGGAGCAGATGGAAATGGATGTCAAGAGGGGTCTTTGCCCCCTGTGTGGTCCTTGACAATTTTTCACCCCCTGCTCTCACTCATTTCAGCTTATTGCCTCCATCTGCTCTGGCTGGGCTGCCTGTTTTTTTGTCAGTAGAGATATGGGTCCCCTATCTCAGAAATTTCCATCTTTCCTCCTTGCCTCTCAGACGCTCCATGCACACCCACCACTAATCTGTGGGCAGACCTCTGAGTCAGGCAGCTTTAGAACCACTTCTGAGGCTAGACTAGGGGAGGGGCCTGCTACAATCTGAGTTAAACTGCACAAAGTCAGAGAGGCAATCAGGGTGGCCCCGAAAGGCAATTCCAAGGCTAACTAAGCCTTCAGAACAAAGGCCGATTGACCCGACTTAACCAAGAAAGCTTGACTCAGTCTACCTGGAAACCTGCAGGGCATCCAAAAGGTACATATTTGGAAGCACATCCCATCCCTCTGGCCCCTTTCCTGCCAGCAATCTCCCTTCTGCCTCAGGTGGGAGAGCACGCTCCGAGATTCAGCTATGAATGAGAACTCTAGAAGAGACATGTTTGTAGAAGGGATTTTGTGAGCAATGATTCTGGAATATCATTAAGGAAATTGGGATGCACAGGCTGAAGAGGGAAGGGAGTGTTTTAAAACTGGCCAATGAGAAATCAGGGCATTCCAACTTCTGTGGTTTGTTCAAAAGAATGGGAACACATCCCCATGGGGCCTCACTGGGAGGGCAGGTAGACCTGGGGGAGGATGCTGGTATTTAAGTGGTGAAAATACTCAGCTGAGACCCAGGGGTGGCAGTGTCAGATGGCACAACCCTTTGGGAAATCAGTTTATCGATTTACAGAAAAAATGTAAACAGTAGGACAAGTCACTTGAATATTGCAAAAACTGTGAAGGTGTTTATAAATGGTGGAAATGAAAGATTGTCTTTAGAAATTGTCTCCCTGCTCCATCCTGCCTAATGGGATCTGAGGTTCTCCTGGATCTAGACTAGGTAAAGACTCTATTCTAAGAATGCACTGAACTTGATTTTCACTTGATTTTCAAATCACCCTAGGCTTGCTCTCCACCTGCCTTCCCCTCCCGTAGGCTGTGAAGACAATTCTCTCCCCTCTCCCTCCTTCTCTGGCATCATGAACCTCAGAGCTTTGACAGGGTCCCAGAAAGTCTGGGTAAATGTTCTCTACCGTATCCTGATGGAATGTCCCATGTGAGCTGCTGTTTTTAGTCGTGTTCTCTCTGTGACTTCTCAAAATCAATTGAAATAACACAAGGTTAATTTTGAAATGAGCCCAGCCCTCCCCCTGCCTTCCCAATCCGACTTGTGTGTCTGCATTTAATTAATTGGGCTTGTTGCTGATAGAGCATCTGATTTGCCCCAACAATTAAGTGCAATTAGTTGGGTACACCCATAAGGGCTCCTAATCTATTATGCTTGGCAAATTTGGGCAAACAACATTAGAGATGTCATTTCCCAATCTGGTTCTTCCGTACCCACTGCACTCGCTCTTGGTAATAAATATGCAATGCAGAGTTGATTTACAGGTTCAGCCTTTTGTGAGGCTCTGATGTCTTGTCATGGCTTCCAGGGCTAGATGTCCTTGTTTTGAGAAACACCCAAATCTCCTTTCATTCAGTTCAGTTCATTTCAACATATCTACAGGGTACCTTTGAGGATCACGCTTCGTTTGTTTCAAAACTCCTTTCCCAACATTTACTGTGTACAGGACTCTGCAAGATGTGTCATGTCATCGTCTTGTTCTAGCTTGATTGCTTCTGGATGTTTATTGCCCAGGAAATCATTTACAGCTCTATGGTTTTTTGAAATGAGTATATAGACACTTTTGAAGTTGAGTCTTTGGTCGTTAGTGTTCTTTAATTTTACATGTTCTGCTTGCCTTCCCAGTGAATTCTTCACAATTTTTTTAGAGTGTGCAAGAATCATAAAAACACAGAAGACCCTTGGGGGAAGGTTATAGCTCAGTGGTAGATAGAGCACGTGCTTAGCATGCATGAGGTCTTGGGTTCAATCCCCAGTACCTCTGTTTAAAAAAAAAAAAAAAAAGTTTTTTAAATAGAAGACCTTGCTCCCCAGAGATAATGCCTGATCAGACTTGTGTCCAGGAGACTGGTCTTGCCTACCTTTGTGGTGACTGGGTTGGGGTTTATGGTAAAGCTGAGAACTTGGGGGAAAAAAGCAGATAATCTAGAGTTCTAGGCTGGATAGCTCAAGAATATTGCAAGCTGGGGGCAGTGCTAATTTTTAAGTTCCTCTTGTAAAGTTGCAGCTGATGTCACAAAGATGTAAGTTCGTAGGAAGCAGATTAAAGGGAGAAGGGGAGGTGGTTGCCCTCAGGGAAAGAGGAATCTTCCAGGTCTTCATCATCTTAAGGAAGGGAGTCTTGAAACGGAGGACAAAAGCCTTTATTGAAAAAAAAAAAAAAAAAGATCAATGTAGATCAGACTCAGGCATATTGGGTCAGGCAGGAATGGCCACTTCGAACCTGGTGGCAGAGGACGGCATCTTCTTGTCTCATCGTCCACTCAGGGGCCACTCCACAGTTAGCACAAAGCACCTGTGAGCCAGTCAACCTCGGACTCTAAGCAAGTCACAGCCTCTGCCAGTCTCAATCAAGTCACCCATACAATGGGAACGATTGTACTTGGCTACACGAAATGATGTTCCGAAGCCTGTAATTTCTCTCTGCCTCCCAGTTCTGCTCACCTTGGTTGCTGTTGCCCTATTTTTTTTTTAATTTGAATTGAATAGTGTTATGTTTCTAAGTTATTATGAAGTTGCACAAATAATATATATATATTTTCTCCACTGAGGCTGTCTCCCTTGATCACTGCCATTCATTGTGTGTGGCCATTTGATTCTTTTTGTGCACGTTAAATATAAATGTTCATATTTCAGATCTAATCGGTACCAATAGGCACATAGTCTGCAAGAAGCTTTTGTTCACACATTATATCCTGGAGATCTTTCTTGGGCACTAATTCTATACTTATCTCCTTTCCTTTAAAAGCTGCTACATAGAACTTTGCAATGTGATGGTGCTGTAGATTTTTTTTTTTTTTTATTCCTGCAGGTGGACTTTGACATTGTTTGCCACTGAATTGAATGATGCTACAATAAAGTCTCATGTCAGTGTCGGCCTGGAGTCATCTGTCCCCTCCACAAGACTGCAAGCTTATTGCCAGGAATTGCGTCCTAAGCATATTTATTTCTCTGGCAGTCACTTTAGGGACTGGCACTCAGGCTGTTCTCAATGTTCATTGAGTAAAACAAAGGTGACTCTGAGTGCTTGGGAAGTCTGAGTGGTCCTGCCTTCAGAAAGCATGGGGTTTAAGATCTAAGAAGCCATGAAAGCAATGCTGTGTTAAACACCTTTAGGTCCTCAGAATAAACGAAGGAGACAAAGCTGCGAAATGATTCATTTGCTCCTAGGACAGATCCTAGTAAGTTAAGGCAGGTGGAGGCAGCGGGTTAAGTGGGAAGAGGCTCTGCCTTCAGACAGCACGCCATCTAATGAAGGGGCAACTCAAAGAGATAAGATGTGCAGACAGAGGAACAGTGCAAAGTCCGCTCGGAGCAGCAGACAGCAAACTTGCAAAGGAAAGAAACTCTAAGGCAAGTTAGAAAGCTAGGAGGAATGATTGAAAGATGTGGGGAGCTGGAGGAGAGATTCCAGGAAAGAAGGCAGTGATGGAAGATGGCACTTCTCCAACTTGCCCTCACACTGGTCACCAGAGGGTCTTGATCTCAGGCATATTCTGACTCCATCAGGCTGGGGTGGGATCCAAAACTCTGCATCTCTGCAAGCTCCCAGGGGAGGATACTCTGCAGGTCACATTGGAAAATCAGGATCTAAGGTAGAGAAGGAGGAAGTCCCAGACATATTTGGAGGTCTTAAGCCAGAACTAAAAATGACAGGAATTTGGCATTAAAACCATGATCAAATTCCAGAAGGACTGAAACAGCAGCATGATTTGATAACATTGCTTGTTTTGAGCATTTCCAAAAAATTTAGCACTCTGGGGTGGTTTGTTTACAGTGACAACAAACAGGGTTTTTTGTTGAGCTATTCTTAAGTCCAGGCACTTTTCTCGGTGACCCAGACAGATCAAAAGCCCTGGCTCTGGTGGAGATGATGTTCTAGTGAGGTGAGAAAGACAATAACAAAGAAAATAATCAGTAAGTGAATGACATGTTAGGTGGTGGTCAGTACCAGGAGGAAAACAGAGCTAGGAAAAAGGGAATGGGGTGGAGAAGGTCAGTTTCAATGTTGAGTAATCTTAGGTAGGGCTCAGTAATTTTGCATAAATGTATGAGGGATATTAAGGGGTTAACTATAGGGGTGTCGGGGAAAAGCATTTGCAGGCAGAGAGGACAGTCAGTGCAAAAGCCTTGAAGTTTTGCAGATAAGGAAACTAAGACCCAGACTGGTTAGGTGACTTACCCAAGATCTCTGACTCAGGTTGGAAACCCTGGTCTAACTCGAGTTCATGATCTTAATCGCTATTCTGCCTTTGTCAGTCTAGCTGCTTGTGGCCCCCCGTGGTATTGCGGATGAGCTTCTGGTAGTAAGAATGGCTGTCACTCCTTTGCCAGGCCCCAGTCACTTCTGCACTGCACAATGAGCAGTGACCCCTCTGTTTACACACTGCAGGGAGTTGGGGGCAAGTCTACACAGCCAGGCCAGGTCAGAGGCACTCTGCAGTCACCTAGGTCAGCTCTCACCTCCAGTGTAACCAGGAAAGCCTCTCCATTGGTTCCTACCTGGACTTCCTCACCGGCTAGCTGTGTGACCTTGGATAACTTAGTCAGCCACTCTGAACCTCAGTTTCCTCATCTACAAATGAAGAGATCTCACAGAGCTGGGAAGACTAGATGAGAAAATGTATGAAATAGTAACACCTACTATTTTTCGGCCATCTGCATGTGCCAGACACTGGGCTGAGCACTCGATGTATATTCTCTTTGTTAGTCCTTATAACAACCATGTGAGGTAGTACTGTCAGTGGTGTCCCGTTTTGATGAACATGAAACTGACACTTGGAAGTGACTTATTCAAAGTCAACAGTTAAGAAGTATTTAAGCTCAGAGAGGAACCTGGGAAGGGCCAGCCCGATGGCCTGTGTCCCTCATCACTGGTCTTGCCTCACTAGCTCTGCACTCTGCTCTTATGGGCAGACAGCTAAGAACTGCATGGAGCTTGAAACTTCTTGGCTGTTCATGCAGAATAATTTTTTTTTGTACATATATATTTTAATTGAAGTATAGTCAGTTTACAATGTTGTGTCAATTTCCGGTGCACAGCACAATGCTCCAGTCATACATGTACATGCATACGTTCATTTTCATATTCTTTTTCACCATGAGTTAATACAAGATATCAAATATTGTTCCCTGTGCCACACAGTGTAAACTTGTTTATCTATTTTATATATATTAGTTAGTGAAAGGATAAATTGGGAGTTCGAAATTTGCAGAATGCTCCTTGCTCGTTCCAGAAATAGATTTCGAAGACTTCTCTTGTCCAATTTGTACCTGAGCATTTAAGTGGTAAGAATCTTGGTAGAGAGAGAAGAGCTTATCTGCTGATGGCAGGGGGGAGACACATAATAAACATTTAAATAAATAAACATGCAAATTAAGGTAAATCTGGAACATCTTATTGTGCTAGAAAGTAAGAAAATCTCAAAGATTGGCAGAAGCACATAAAAGAACATAGAGACCAGCTTAAGGGACTTCCCACTGGCCTGAACTGGATCAATTTTAGTATCAAAATGGGTAATGACAGTAATGGATTATAATATAGCAAATGAAATCCACGAGTTCGTACTGAGTCAAACAGATATGCAAATATAAAAAGGGAAAGGAAAGATTTTGTTTTTATAGTAGAATGCCAAATAATAGATTCAGAAGGAAATAAAGAGGAAAAAAATTATTTCACAACTCCACAGCAATAATTGATTCAGGCATAATTATCAATGAATGTTAAAACCATTGAATGAAAATTTGATGAGAAACAGAATATTCACATAGTCCCAAAGGATCTCCCGACAAATCAGTTATAAATTGCCAAGGGAGGTGGGGAAAAGTACCTTGACGCTGGAGAGCTCTGGCGAATACCACCTTTACCAAGTGATCAAAATGCGTCCCCAATAACGGAACAAATTGACATCATGTGCCTCCTGGTACCACGCACTGAAGAGGACATATCACGAAGTGGCACTCCTGCCAAAATGCATAACCTGAATGCAACCATGAGGAAACAAGCAAACAGATCCAAATCCAGGGACATTTCTCAATACAACTGGCCTCTGCTCTTTAAAAATGCCAAGGTCATGAAAGACCAAGAAAAGCTAAGAACCATTCCAGGTTAAAGGAGAAAAAGGAAATAAGACAAACACCGCACATGATCCTGTTTATAATCCTAATTAAAAAAAAAATAGTGCTACAGAAGACACTTTGGGGACAATTTGTGAAAGCTGAGCACATACTGCATATTAGACAATGGTATTAGATTGACACTAGATGACAATATTGTGTCCATGTTAAATTTCTTTGGCGTGATGATGGCATTGTGGTTCTTTAGGGGAATGTCCTTGCTCTTAGGAGTGTTTAGGGATGAAATGCTACGATGTCAGCTGCTAGCTCTCAAGTGACTCGGCCATCTCCCACCAAAAATGATACACACTCATGTGGAAGATAAAGCACACTTGGCAAGACATTCACAATTAATGACTCCGGGTGAAGGGCTCGTTCCACGATGCTTGCAATTTTCTATGGAGTTGAATTTGTCATAATAAAAAGTTGAAAACATAAAAAGAAACAATTTTGAGTGGTGATAACTGCTAGGAAGGAAATAGGGTGACTTAACGGGCAGAGGTGAGCTCACCAGGGTGGTAGCGACTAGCTCTGTGCAGCTATTTAAATTTTGGGTTTATTAAGATCAAGCACACGTTGAAATCCGAAGTTGCAGTCAGAGTTGCCAGATTTCAAGGACTGAATATATTTCTGTGTGTAGTGGCTACCATATTGGACAGCGCAGGTAAAGAATAATTCCATGATGGCAGAAAGTTCTATCAAATAGTTCTGGTGAGCTTTGCAGGGGTGGGAAGTGAGGAACATCAAAGAGGAACGCTTCTCTGGGGTGATGACATTTGGCGAGACCTGAGGGATGGGAACGAGGCGATCTGGTACAGATCTGTGGGGCAGATGGATGTGTTTCAGGCAGCGGAAAGAGCAGGTGCAAACACACTGGAAAAGGAACAGGGTAAAGTTTTAGAGGAATGAAAAGACCAGCATGGCTGGAACAGAATGAACAAGAGGAGGGGCCTTTAACGGTGGTCAGTAGACACTTTGTGGACACTTTGTGATGTCTGAGGCTAGATTATAAAAAAGGATGCAGCTTCTGCCTTGTTCTCTTTAACACTCACTCTTAGAACCCAGTTATGATGCTGTAAGTAAGCCCTAAAGAGCATCCATGGACAGATGAGGCTCAGCCTACAACTATGCCAGAGCCCCCAGGAGGTAGCCAGCACCCAGGTGGCTCGGAAGTGAATCCTTCATCCTCAAAGGAGCACCCCAGCTGACTGTGCCTATGTGAAGTAGAGGCTAGCTGTCCCCACCAAGCCCTGCCCAAATTACCGAGAGATGAGCAGTTGTTCTAAGCTACAATGTCTTAGAGTGGCTTGGACACACAGCAGCAGATAACTGAGGGGCGTGTGCAGGAGGTCACCCAGCCAGCTAGTGATGGAGAGGAGATTTGCACTTTCCCTTGTAATTTTCAGCTCCCCTGAGAGTCAACCCTCCCATCTTCCCACCTCCCAGTGGGGGCAACATCAGGGATGGGAGAGCCCGTGGCACAAGCTAGAGCAGTTAGACAATGCAAATGCTACTACTGGGCTATTAAAACTCAGGCTCCACTTTGAAATGTGAACACACCTTCCTTTATCCACCTTGAAAATTATATTTGTCACACCTGATTACAATGGTGGGGGGGGGGTCCTCTTCAGTAAGTCTCCCACCTTATAAGAATCATCTCAGAAGCTCATCGGACTACAAGTCCAGCCGCTTTCTCAGTTCTCCCATCACTGAGCTTGGGGTCAAGCCCAGAAGTTTGCCCTTTTAAAAATATTTTTCAACTTTATTGAGATATAATTGAAGTACGTGAAACGACACATATTTAAAGTGCATGGTTTGATCAGTTTTGACATGTGTATACACCCGTGAACCCATCTCCATAACCAGGATTACAAACATTTCCTTGACCATCAGAGATTACCTTGTGGCCATTGTAATCCATCTTTCCTTCCACCCCCTCACTAGGCAACTACTGATGTGTTTTCTGTCACTATGGATTGGATTGCATTTTTTTAAAATCCTTATATATTGAAGCAGGCAGCCTGTACTCTCTTCCTTTTCGATCTTCTTTCACTCAGTATAATAAGTTTGAGATACATCCATATGGTTTGTGTATCCACACGTCATTCCTTTCTAGTGCTGATTAATATCCCACTGAATGAATATGCCACAGCATGTCGTCTGCTGGTAGACATTTGGGTTGTTTCCAATTTGGGGCCATTACAAATGAAGCTACTGTGCACTTGTGTATGTCCAGATGTTTGTGACCGAGTTATACGGCAGATGATGTTTAACTTTTTGAAAAACTGCAAAACTCTTTTTGCCCAGTGCTTTTACCATCTTACATCCTCAGCAGAGTTCCAGCTGCCCCACATTTTCACCAATGGAAGAGGGATGGTCAGTTTTAAAAACACGTTAGCTACTAGTGTGCTGGAGCTAGCTCGCGGCAGCTCGTGGGAGATGACTGTAGACACCTCCTGCTAACTCTGGGTTCACGGCCATCTTGAAATTGATGGTAGCTTGAAATTGATCATGGTGAGAGTATTTACACCATAGAAATCAGCTAATGCTACTAACCCGGTGTCCTCTACTCCTTCCGCAGCTAGAGCTAGCTGTTAAACGTTTACCAGCACACCACTGATTTTAGCCGTTCTAGTGGGGCATGCAGTGGTATCTCCTTGTCATTAAATTTGCATTTCCCTGAAGACTAATGGTGTTGAGTACCTCTCTCATATCTTCTTTGGAGAAGTATCTGTTCAAATCTTTGCCCATTTTCTCATTGAATGTTTGTCTTTTTACTATTGAGTTATCAGAATGCTTTTTATTCTGAATGCAGACCCTTTTTCTGATATGTATGCTGCAGGCATCTCCCCCAATCTGTGAATTGCCTCTGTATTTAATGATATCCTTCAAAGAACAAAAGGCTCTTATTGAAAGAAGTTTAATTTATTATTTTTTTCTTAATGGTTTGTGCTTGCTGTGTTCGATCCAAGAAAACTTCGCCTACCGCAGAGTTGCAAAAATATTCTCCTGAGCTTACTTTGAGAAGTTTTACAGTTTATTAAGTTTTACATTTGGGTCTATAATCCATTTAGAATCAAATTTTTATATATGGTATGAGTTAATCATCAACATTCACTTTTTCCTCACATGAACGTCTAGGACCGTTTGTTGAAAAGACTTTTCTTTTCTCACAAAATTGCCTTGGCACTTGTGTCAAAACAACTGACTAAATACATGTGGATCTATTTACGGACCCTCTAATCTGTCCCATCAATCTATATGTTTGTATTTTCACTAATACCCAAACTGTCTTGAGCTGTGACTTTAGAGTAAATCTTGGACACAAGTTGGTTCAGTTATCCAACTCCCTTTTTAAAAATTGCCTGTGTTCTTCTACACCTTTTGTAATTCCCCATAAATGTTATAATCCATTTGTCAGTTTCCACTACAGGATCTATGGTGACAATCCCTTTTTCATTTTTGATATTGGTGATTGATAATCCTTTTTTTTTTCTTGAATTAATCTTGTTAGAAATTTGCCAGTTTTGTCGATCATTTTTCGAGAACCAAATTCAGACTTTGCGAATTATTTGTATTCTCTGTGTCTTGTATCTCATCAGTTTCTGCTCTTATCATTTCCATCTCTGTCTTTGTATCTACTTTTTATTTACTTTGCTCTTGTTTCCTATACTCTTAAGGTAGATGCTTAGGTCATAGACGTTAAACATTTTTTTCTTGTCTAATATAAGCATTTAAAGCTATACTTTTCTTTCTAAACACTGCTTTAGCTGCATTCCACAAATTTTAATATGTCGTGTTTTTGTTGTTTTTTAGTTGAAAATATTTTCTAATCTCCCTTGTGATTTTTCAGTCCATGAATTACCTAGCAATGCACCAATTAATTTCCAGATATTTGGGGTTTTCCTAGATGTCATCTTCGTCTTCTTATTGGTTTCTCATTTAATTCCACTGTGGTCAGCAAACACACTTTGCATGACTTTGATTCTTTTAAATTTATTGAGACCTGTTTTATGGCCCAAGATATGGTCTATCTTGACAAATGTACCATGGGGACTTAACTAGCTGGATGATGACTTAGTCTCTCTCTGGTCCCAGATTTCTCATCTACAAAAGTGGGATGATAATGATGGTACTTACCTCAAAGGTTGTTATGAGGGTTAAAATAGGTAACATATGAAAAAAGCACAGTGGCTGGCAAATAGTGCCCATTCAACAAATGTTTACTCGTTATCATTACTGTTCTTATTCAGAAGGTCAAAACCTTACCAAAGACTGGCTTGGTTTTATTCTGGGCTCTGCTAGAGTTTCCTTAGGATTCCAGTAAAACAGCTCCTCTGGCCCCAGTGTCTCCCCACTGCATTTGGACAAACCCAGAATCTCTACCCTTGAGACTCTGTGTGCCCCTGCCCCTCCCTAACTCACTGCCAGCCTCTCCCTGACTCTCCCCCGTGCTCACCACTCACCAGGCGCCCTGATCCTCCATCCAGTCCTTGAACATCAGAAGCAGAAACTTTCCTGCTCTGGGCCTTTGCACGTGCTGCTCCCTCTGCCTGGAACCTGCTCATGCTCACATTCTTACCTTGCTAACTCCTGCTTCTCTTTTGTATCTGCCTTAGTCCATTTGAGCTGCTATAACGAAATCCCATTCAGTGGGAGGCTTAGAAACAAGAGCAATTTATTTCATACTGTTCTGGAGGCTGGACGGCTCAGATCAAAGCTCTGGCAGGTCTGATGTCTGGCGAGGGCCCACTTGCTGACCCCTAGATGGCCATCTTCACGTGGCACCCTCACATGGCAGAAGGGGCAAAGGAGCTCTTTCTTTTGGGTCTCTCTTATAAGGGTACTAACCCCTAATCACCTCCCCGCTTCCAAATACCATCACATTCGGCGAAAGGTTTCATTGTTCATATGAATGCTGAGTTAGGCACTAAAACATTCAACTGATGTCAACATCTCAGCTTAAATATGGCCGTCTCTGACTGTGCAATCCGTATTCATTCCACTTATTCTTTTATATACCATAGTGTTTCCTTCAAAGCATTTGGCACAACTTGTGTGTGTGTGTGTGTGTGTGTGTGTGTGTGTGTACGTAAGTTCCCCCACTAGATTGTAAACACCAGGAGGGCAGGACTTGAGCCATTTGCTTATCCAGTGTCTAACACAACACCTGGAAAGGACAGTGGTCATATTCAATAAGCATCCGTGGAATGAATGATTGTTCCAAATGCCAGAAATGTGACCCAGGGCAAATCACTTCACTTGTCTGAGCTTTTATTTACCTCATCTGTAAAATGGATACCATCATCCCTCCCTGAGAGTGTTAGTGAGAACATTTTTTGTGTACACTTAGCACAAGTTTTAAAAGACATCAGTGACATCCTCACACGAGCAAACCACTACAGAGTACACAGATGCCCATCACCACTCTATTATGAAAGTGAAAAACTAGGAGCAATCACAAAGACCATCCACAGAGAGCTGATCCATGAGTCACCGCGCATCCATGCACTAGAAATAATGTGGCTCCTCCCGATGGAGGGATGTGTTAAAGGGAAGTGAAGTTAAAGAAAAGGCTACATAGTAAGTGCTCATTTAAAAAATACAGGCTTTCTAGAGGGGAAACTTTCATTTATTTCTTGGGAATGAGATTGGAAATGAGGAGAGATTTACTTTTCATTTTAAGCCTGTTTGAAATGTTTACCATGGGCACTTACTCCTTTTATAAATAACTACTTCATGAATATTTGAAACCGGGTGGCGAGCAGTCAACCCGGTGAGCAGAGGCAATGCCAGGCTCCTCCTCGGTGTAGACGCCCAGGGCTGAGCCTTGAGATCAGGTTGACAGCAGTGCGCAGGCCCAGAGCCGAGTGCCAACACATCACTAAACACGCGCCCCGGAGCTGGGCCATCCCACCACGCCTTCGCTAGACCTCTGCTTCACAGCCTGTGCCTGCTTTGAAAAACAAAACAAACAAACAAAAGCAGCCCTTTCTGGGCCAGGAGGGCAGGGGCTGGCAGCTGGCAGCTGGGAGCTTGATTTCCTACCTCGCGTTCCCTGATGCCCGCTGGGAAGCCTCTCCAGACAGCCCGGCTGCAGCTGGTGCCACGGGTGCCAGGTCTAAGGACCCAGCAATAAATCATTAGCAGATCGGCCCACAGATCACTTCCCCTTTTGGGGCACTGCCTGGTGCTTCCCAAGAGGAAGAGATTTATCAGCTTTTGGCTGGCTGCCCTGCCCTCACGCAATCGCGGGCTCCCGGCAGGTCAACCCGAGTCGTTCCTCCTCCTCTGACTCAGGGCTGCACCTGACGAGGCCCAAGAAAACCAAAGAAAAGGCCAAGTGCTCAGGAGGCCCAGTGAACTCAACATAGTTCCCACTAGTAAGACCCAGAGGGAGGTTCCTGGCTCCACCGAGAGGGGGACAGGTGGAGAGAGTCAGACGGCCCTCTGATCCTGGACTCTGGGCAGCCCCCAGGGCCAGGCTCACACCCTCCACTCTGCACAGAGCAGACCCTGCCCATCGCTTTCCCTGTAACCAAAGGCTGGCCCCGCTTTGATCTCCTCGTCCGTGCGCGCTTTTCACACTGGGAAGGCGCCTTCAAGAAGCTATCCCAGGGCAACTTCCACCTTTGAAGTCCCCAGAAAGCCCTGCCAAGAGCTGCTCTGGTGTGAGGCGGCTGCTGGGGCTGCAGAACTGGAACATCAAGACATCAAAGGAGAAGGTGGCAGCGGAGCGATGAGTAAGCTGGGCTCTGGCTTCGCCTGCTCCTGGCCCTCCAGCTGGTGCTAAAGCCGGATCAGGGAGGAAGCCTGTGGATGCTCCGGGGTGTTACCCTGCCTCTCTGCTCCTGGAAAAGGGCACCGGTCGCCCTGATCACTCTGCAGAAGCAGAATCCAGCCCTGGCTCCCAGAACCCCGAGGCTGCACAGGCTTTGGCAAATCCCCTCCCCTCTCTGTTCCCCCTTTTCTTCATCTGTCAAATGAGAAGATGGGGAAAGCCCCAAGATAATCCATTGGCAGTCCAGAGGCCACTTCAAGCCCACAAACATGTTTTGTTTGGCCTACGTGAATGTAGAAAAAAAATCAAATAAAATAATTGCAAAGTATGTCCAACTTTCAGAAATGAAGAGATTTGGTGATAATTCATACATTTTTGGAATCTCTTGCAAAAAAATGGAAAACGCTGCCCAACGTGGCAGCCATGGGCAGACGGGTGATAGCTGCTGCTTCGGTAAGAAACCGAAGTCCCAGAACTGACATTCCCACCCAGCCTGCTGTTTTGTGTCATGTGATCATTTGAATCTGGGGCCCCTGGACTAGAGGATTTCATTTTATTTCGAGAGGGGATGAGCCACAGGAGCCCTTACCACGGGCCACGAACTCCCCTAGGAAGACAAGGAGGAGGCAGACAGACACGGCATGGTCCCCTCCCTCTGAATAACCACAGATTCGCTGTACACAGAGGTTTCTCAAAGCGAGTTTCATGGACGCTTGTGGACAGGATCACGTGGGGATGCTGGTTAAAATGCAGAAATGCCTGGATCCCTACCCAAATCTGCTAAATCAGACAGTCTGGGGGTGGAATCCGGAAATCTACATTTTTAGCAAACTCCCCCGGGGGACCTCTTCACCACATTAAAGCATCTGAAGCGCCGGTGGAAAAGAGACTCCGTGGTGATTTGCAGCTGTGAGACCCCAAAGCCACCACACTCACTGGGGCCTCAAGGATGAGAATCGGCTCTGAGCCGCCCCCATCTTCCAAACACGGAGCTAAGCCCTCTCTATCCATCATCTCACTTCACCCACACAAGCCCGTGAGCTCATCACCGCCATTTAACAGGTAGGGACCCCTAAGCAAAGAGATGAAGAGATGCGTGTTAGGTTGCTAGCGGTGTCAGGGCTGGAATTCACACCTGGGCCTGACTCCAAAGTTATTGCATAAGAACGCAGCTGCTAATGTCTTCCCTTTGCAGCTGAGACCGAGAGGGAAATTGTTATTAAGGTCAAACCACGGGAGAGGAGCCGTCTTTGCACTGACATGGAATGGGTAGATTTGTGCAACAGGATGTCAGGATGGCTTGGTGAGCCTGGAACAAACACACTGGCATCTGGAATCGTGTCCCCTAAGCCTGTGCCCTTCCTGCAGCCAGCCAGGGGCACGTGGCGCTGGGGACGGCTCTTCAGCGCTGTGTGACACTAAGGTTTGGCAAAATAATCTGTAATGAAAAGACTGCAGCGGCTGAACCCTCCCTGCTGGCCCGTGGGTGGGTTTGAGCAGCTCCTCTCCGGGTTCACAGAGCCTGAACCACTTGTCCGAAGAATCTGAAATCAGAAACTGAGAACCAGCTGCTTCCACATCCAACTCAACGGTTTTTTGTTGCTGCTGTTTGCTGCTCTTTTGATTGTTGTGTGATGAACCTCCTGGCCACCGGCCCTTTCCTGCTTTTATTCTGGTTGCTGCCCCCTTGGGAAGGCATCTTGATTCCAATGAGATTGACAAGCAGCAAACACACAAAGCTAGAGTCTCAAAAAACGGGGACAGCAGCCAATCTACTAGTGAGATCATCATTTAGGGGGATGGTGAGGTGCGGGTGGGCGGAGAACAGCTTCCGTAGCTCTTCTCGAGAGCAGAAACCAAAGTGGGTCATCTCATCCCCAAATACACAGGATGACACGGGACAGGCAGGAAGTAACCCCAGGGCCTGGATCTGAGTCAACTGTGTTATTCCTCAAATCCTCATTTCTTTGGATGGGTTCTTTCAACTTCTCTGAGCCTCAGTTTCCCTATCAGGAAATCATGTTGGATAGTCTCCAAAACCATTCCATAGCTCAGATATTCTGTAAATCCAGTGCTTGTCATATACCCAGTGGAAAGGTGGGAGAGGAGGGAGGGAAGGATGGAGACAGCGATGGAATGAGGAAGAACTCAATCTATATAGAAGTTACCTTTCACAGAGACAAGAATGAGTGCATTTTCCACCGTTTCTCTTTCTCTCTCCAAGGACACTGCCTCTCTTTAATCAGAATATGCTCTGAATTAAATTGTTGAACATTTAATAAGTCCTGCCTCGCTCCCCCATTGAAATACCACTTTCTAGCCTGTCTTGTCCCAGAAGAAAATGAGTCAATTAGAGGACCTTAACAAGAGCGCTTTTTAAAAGAACACATAGACTCTTAATTGCAGTCAATTAGATCTGTTCGCTTTGTGGCTAGATTTCCAGACAGAAGATTCAGGAAACTCCTGTAGGCTCCTCATCTCAGAGAAGAAAGCCTTCAACAGTGACACCCAGGAAGTGGCCCGGCATCCAGCTTTGTCTCCAGGCAAGCTGGCGTGTTCAGCCCTGACCTTGCCTGCAAGGTTCTTTGCCCCACCAAAAGGAGCACATTTCAGACGCCTTTCTCCTTGCCACTGGATCGCAGGAACACAAGTCAGAGTGAAACCGTGGCATTGCAGGGCCATGAAATAGCAGGAGACACCGTTCTCGAAGAAGTGGGGGCTGGGTATTTTGCAGAACGTTTTGGAGGAAGCAACCTCTCCTGGGAACAGGCCGTGTGATTCCTCAGCCACTGCAGACAGACCCTGGGGATTTCTTCACACGGTACGTCACTTGCGGGCCTACCAACTTTTTCAAATAGAGCTAAAAGTAGCTGGTATGCACCCAGTCCCACAACTGATGAAACTTCTAGTTCAAGCTCAGAATTCTATGAACCCCTGTGAGTTATGTCCCCCACGAATTCATTTGGTGACATCTTAGTCTACAGCATCTTCGAAAGTGACCTTCTTTGGGGATGGGGCTTTGCAAAGGCAATGAGGTCCCAGTGGAGTATGGTGGACCGCTAACCCAATATGATAATCCAACGTGACTGGTGGGGTGTTTTTTTAAGGGGAAATTTGGAGATAGATGCATACACGTAAGAGGATGCCACTTGAAGATGCAGCTGGAGACTGAGGTGATGCTCCTAGGAGCCAAGGAAGACCAAGGATGGTCGGCAAAGCAGCAGGAGCTGGGCTTGGGGAGGGGAGCAGACTCTCCCTCACAGCTCTCACAAGGAACCCACCCTGCTGACACCCTGACCTCGAACTTCTGCCTCCAGAACTGAGCGACAGCACATCCCGTTGTTTAAGCCACTTGGTTTGTGGTTCTGTGCCATGGTGGCTCTCACGGGCTCCTACACCCCACTGTGCCCCTACGAGGAGACGGGGCTAAGGGAGCTCTTGTTCCCTGGGACCCCCTGCCGCCAGGCACTCTCCTCCTTCACCGTCTCAGCTCCCAGGGGGCCCTGGAAGTCCCCAGATTCTTTTCCCCACTCGCTGAGAGTACCTTCTCGTGCTGTCTGAGGACTTGGCACCCGATACCACCCAGGTCCCTGGGAACGTCTCCTCTTCCCAAGCTCTTTTAAACATAATTTTCCAGGCAAAGCTATTCCTTCCCTCACTGGCACAAACTATTAAGAAAATTAGATTGTTTTCAATCTCATTAAAACCAGAAAGCTACCATTTTTGTCTTCCGTTGCTGTACAACAAACGGCCACAAATTTAGCAGCTTAAAAATAGCACCGATGTGGACTTCAGCTGGTCCTCTGTTTAGAGTCTCGCAAGATGGCAATCAGAGTGTTGGCCAGGCTGTGTTCTCCTTTGCAGACTTCCTGGGGAAGAATACACTTCCAAACTCACTTGAGTTGTTAGCAGAATTCATTTCCTCGTGGTTGGACAACTGAGGGTGCAAGCTCCTTGCTGCCTTTTGGCAGTCAGCTGGGGGCCACCCTCAGCTGCTAGTGGCCCCCTGAAGTTCCCGGCCACCTGGGCTTTCCGGCATGACCGCGTTCCTCATTAAGCCAGCAAGGAGAGTCTCAAGAGAGAGCCTGCTAGCAAGATGGAATTTTACACAGTGTAGTGTAATCACAGAAGTGATGTCCCATCACCTTCATCATATTCTATCAGTTAGAAGTTGTCTCAGTTCCTGTCCACACTCAAGGAGAAGGGATTACATCAAGATGGAAGGGACGAAGGGACCAGGGGAGTCACCTTAAGGTTTGTCCGCACATGACCAGGACGCCATTGGTCATTCCCCAGCATCCATCCAAGCCCCCAGCTCCAGGGGTGAGCCTGATGTGTCCAAAGATAAGACTTTGCCATGACTGGTTTAGGAGAGAGCATATGACCCAACTCCAGCTACTGTGATGTGAGAGGCTTACTGAGGAACTCCTGCAGAGAATTCCCTTACTCCCAGGGTGGAACTAGTGAATGTCATGGTCTCTTTTCTTCCTTGGGATGTTTCAGAATTTAGATGGAAATCTGGATCTCCAGCAACCATCTTGCTACCAGCTTGAGAGTGAAGTTAACTCTATGGATGGCAGTCTGGAAAGATGGAAAGAACCTGGTCCTCTGATGTCACCATTTGTCTGCTGTATCAACCATCCTTAAAGACCATTCAATATCTGTTAAACCTTGAGTTAGATTTGCTGTTACTTGCAGCCAAATGCATTTTAATACAACATGACTTTCCCAAAGAAAAACAACATGAGACCCACAGTACCACTGAAATGGAAAACCCTCAATTCCACCAACGAGATATAGGTCAACCTGAGAGTTTATTAGATAGATTTGATTGGATTATATGGGCAGGAACTGGAAAATAATGTCAGCACTCTACAGTGTATAATTCACAGCTGCTGCACATAGTCAGGCTTGGCCATCTGTTTCCAGGGAGAATGAACTCTCTTGTTTTAAATGGAGCTGGTCATTCTCCATTAGTCCAGAGGCAGGATAGTCATTGTAATTGCACTGGAAATTTATCATATTGCATGAGACGTGAAGGCAAATGTCATTGGCCCAGAATAATTTATCTTTTCTCAATTCTTAAGAGGAAAGGAGAGAAACAAATGCTTACTGAATGCCCACAAAGCCCCTACTATGTGCTGGGATCCTTAGATACATTGTCAATGACTCCTGGCAACACTGCACAAAGGTTAATTTGTCAGTTTTGCTGATGAAGGAACTGAGGCTCCAAGCATGATGCCACACACAGTAGTGGATGCTGTCGTTCATCATACATTCTTTGCTCCTTTCAGAAGACTGTTGCTCTGTTCCAGGACGTGGCTAGCCCAGGATAGCTTCTCTATCTTCACCAAGATCTGCAGTGGAACAAGAGTGTCCTACCTTACCAAGGGCAAGGGGAACCTGAGTCTTCTTCTTGAGTATTTAAAGGCCATTTAAAGCTCAGTAGTCATGTCAGTTGCCTGATCCCATCTGCTGTCATTAGCTTCATGCCACAGGTTAGATGACCGAGACTCAGTAATGTTACATTGTGATGGGGAAGAACAAATCTGACTCCATATTTGCTCTGCTCCTTCAGCTCTAACCCTGTGCTCTGTTTCCTGTGCTGAGTCAGGCTGGTTCTGCCCCTTTTGTAAAAGAATGTTGCCTAGAGCCTGAAATAGACAGGAGAGCCCATTCTGAAGGCGCTGGCCTTTAAGGGTGTAACACCTCTCCACTCATAGAGAGATAAACATGTGTCTTGTTGGAGGTTACAGGAACAGCGTGACCTGACCTGTGTGGACAGCTACAGGAACAAAGAATTCCAACATCAAGAAGTTCGCAACAACCAACCACACCACACCCCCTTTTTAGTACAAAAGGAGCCTGAATTCTGACTTGGGGAAGAGGGTTCTGCAGGACATTAGTCTGCCATTTTCTCCATCTGCTGGCTTTCAGAATAAAGTCACTATTCCTGCCCTAAAATCTGATCTACTGATTTATTGGCCTGTCGTGTGGCGAGCAGAACAAGTTTGGACTCGGTAACGATGACACCTGTTCAAAACCACTCAGCTACTAGAAGTGGGTACATCCAAGGATGGATTCAAACCCTGGTCTCTTATTCCAGTGCCCACTTCACCACCAAAGTGCCCCTTTCTCCTTTCTGAAAGGCTGCAATACAGCATCTTGGCCAAAGTCCCCTAAAAGTGGCAACAGGGCACGTGCCCACAGGGCCGTGTTTCCACCCGGAGCGGAGAAAGCACGGTGTGCTAGATCGAGATACTGCCGGTTCTCGGGGAGGGTCCCAGAGAGCGCGGTGCTGGAGTGGGGGTGGGTGGACTGCTAATTGCTTGTTTGTTCAGGAGACATGTTATCTCTGAAGACTAACGTAAGGCCTTTCTGATGTCAGAAAATGCAAGCTATGTAGTACAACCTGCTTGCCATTTCGCCTTTGCATCAGCACGCTGTCAGCAAAAGACGTTGTGCAAGTCTTATAAAACGGTTCGGCTCAAGTACCAGGAAACATTTACTCTGCTTCCTTACTGCGATAATCCCGATCTATTTATTTATTTTCATGTTTATTGAGGGTCTGGCGGGGCAAATTGCTGTGCTAGTTCTGCGGCGAATCTCAGCCAGGTCCTCTGTGGGTTGTGTGTGTGTGTTTGTGTGTGTGTGTGGTGGTGGTTGATGTTTTCCTGTTTATTTTTTATTGTGAGGGGGAGTCTTTAGATCTTTTTTTTTTTTTAACAAGTCATACGTGGATATAATAAAAAAAGTATTGTTATGAGTAAATCCTTCCGCTCGGAGCCCCCAAGCATCGTTCCCCTCCCCAGAGGCAACGATTGTGATCAGTTTCAAGCTAGTCTGTGCGTATACAAATCTGCTTATCCTTTGCGTCTACACCCAGAGGGGCACACTATACACGCGATTCTGCCCTAGATGTGCTGTCTCTCAAGAGCTACAGCAGAAGTTATTTAACCTGTTCCCTATTAATGGCATTTAGATAGTTTCCATATTTCCCCCAACATATAACCCTGCATGCAGTATCCTTGTTTTAATGCCTTTGCTCAACGGGGGTAAGTAATAAGTAAGGGATAAAAGCCTAGAATTGCTGGGTCAAAGGACAAGCACACTTTAATTTCTAACAACTCGAACCCCAAGGCCTTCCTGAGCTGATGCACATGTTTTCGTGCCTCCGACAGCGGTGAACATGTCTGTTTCCCCACAGAGGCACCTGCGCAGAGCATGATCAGGCTTCAGATCTCCGCCAGTCTGATTGGTGCACTGGGCATCTCCCATAATTTCGACTGCATTTTTCTCATTAGGAGACTGAGCAGCAGATGATCTCTTGAAAGGTCTTCTTTTGCCCTAGGTTTTAATCTTAAAATACTCTAAATCCTCTTAGAAGTAGGTAGGGTCGGATCTCAAATCTGGATGGATTTATGTAATGGATCGATGAAAGGGATATGAAATTAAGTCAAAATGAGGAATCGCGCTAAGTCAGAGGCTCCTCCCGCGGGGGCCCCCAGCCCCTGCCTGGTCCCTTACCCTTTGCAGGGTGTGTCTGGAGCTGCTGCTGCCCCATGCATCCACCTCGCGTCCCTGAGCCACACCCCGGTCTGCACAGTCAGGCCTCAGGACTTCCCCAGGGATCAGACAAACAGTCGGTGGTGAGTGAGGCCTGGAGCACCACCATCCTCCTAAATGCAGTACCAGGTGGATGTTCCCAGCATTCCTTGCTCAGGTCTAACAACGTGGCCCTTCCACTGTGAGGGATCATGGGCCCAATTTGTCAAGAAGAAGAGTAACGCCTTGCTTTGCTGGCTTTTCTAATTTCTCATTTCCTATTTCATTTGACCCCTGGCAACCAGCCAATGAAGTGGGGATTATTAACAGACCCTTTACAGATGAGGAAACTGAAGACCAGAGAGGTTTGGCAAGGTGCCAAACGTCACACAGCCAGTGAGTGAGAGAGCTGAATTCAAATTCAGGCCTATTTGACTCCCGGGCAGGGCCCCGTGGCTGCCCGCTGAGGGCTGGTCCAGGGAGCCGGCTGGTCTCCATCCTGGAGCTCAGATGCTCGGGGGCCTTCCTGGACCACATGCAGAATTCCGACCAAGGAAGGGACCGAAACTGCGCCAGCCCATGTCTTTCCACACCCAGTGTATCCCCGAACCTTCACAGCACCCTGGAGCAGTCTCATGCTGACATTTTAATGCGGTGTCGAGCTGGGCTTGGAATCCGGGTTGACCTGACTCCAAAGCTAGAGCTCCTTCTCTACCCATCCACCCATCAGCCCCAGGAAAGCAAGGCGCTTCCCTAGTGAATGAACATCCCCTCCCACAGCGCGTGTGCTACGCGAACACTGACCACTTTTCCTCTCTTCCCAAGAGAAAGGGGTCTCCCCAGAGGCCCCGGTGTTATCGGGGCAGAGAAAGTGAGTTTGAAGACCTCACGCTCCATCTGGACTTTATCAGCTTCTTTCCTGGGTAGGATTATAGTAAACAATTATCTGCAGATCTGGAGCCAGCAGGGACTTTGAAGGCCCCAATTGCCAAGGGGGTGGTGAGCTGGGGGAGGGCCTGGAGAAGATGAAAAAGCAGCCCAGGCATCTTATCTTCCTCCTGAAATCAAACAGGCTGGGCCTGCACAGGGCGGGAGGGAGGGAGCGACCCTGTCTGTGAGGCAGACAGTCCCCAGCCCTCGCTGGCCACCAAGGATGGAGAGGTGACCAGTGAAGGCCTTCCACTGTCTCCTCATCCCCGCTGTCTTCATTTCCTTTATTCTTTCATTCACTTTGGACCGTTCGCCCATCAGTTACCACAGCTGATGTGCCTGGAGCGCTCCCTCAGAGCTGAGGGCTTTGCATCCATCCTGACAGTGACTCTCCTCTCGGGGAGAGGTGTCCAAATGAGCCCCATTTTACAGATGAGGAAACTGAGGCCCTGAGAGGTTAAGTAATCAGCCTAGGATCTCACAGCTAGTAAATGGCAGAGTTTGGATTCTCTTAAATCTTCGCACATTCATTTTTTTCCCTTTTCCCCTATCCCTGTAGAAGTCACTCATCTGTTTATTTAGTGTTCAACTTCCACTTTACTTGGTCATTTAAAAATCCCTTCTCCCTGGTTATGAGTTCCTTCTATCCCTTCCCCTGTCTCTTCCTCTCTTCCATAGCTATTTGTTGAACACCTGCTATGTGCCTGGTCACCTGGCCATCGATCAGGCCATGGGGCTCCTGCCATCTGGCTTCTGGAAAAGGAGGTAGGAGACCACCTGACCTGTGACAACCCAGGGTGGGACTGTTGGGCTGTGCTTCCTAGTCCGGACCTGTCCCGGGGTTGGCCCAACATTCTATGCTTGGATAATCTTGTTCTGGGGATGTCTTGGCCAAACAGGCCTTGAGACTGACTTGGGATGGGTGTCAAAATGGCTTGGGGAGGACGGGGCCACTTCCTGAGGCTTCAGGTGCTGAGTGAGGCTCTCCTTGTCCTGGCAGTTCTGACCTCCAGCGAATATCAGTGAGGACCTACTCCCTCTCCCCCATCCCCCACCAAGGCACCCTGGTTGTCCCTCTTTTCCTCCAGCTTCCATGCCTGCTGCCCCTCCAGGCCATTCACTCCTAGAGGCAGGGGTTTGGCATCAAAGAATCTGTTCACAACCCCAGGTTCAATTCATTTCAGATCAATCTTACTCATCTCTTGGTGCCTAATGCCGGGCCTGGCGTAGACTAAATGCCGATAAACCCAGGACCAGAAGGGGCTGGATCGTCATTGTCTGGGACCCTCTTTCACTCACTGCCGTGCACATAGTCATGGATGCTGTCGATCTCTGTCACATCACTTTCTACTTGGAGAATCATGGCTCCCTCTCTAGGTGTGGTCATGGGTGGCTGTCACCCAAAAGTCCTGCCCGCTCCTTGGAGTCTCAGGTGTGCATGTGATCTCGGTCGGTACCATCAAGTCTTCCCTCCCTGGACTTAGAATCTTTAAGCCAGGTGACACAGACAAAGGAAAAACAAAGAAACAGTTGAAATACGTTCCTTCCTACTGCCAATGAGGCTGTCTGCGAGCTCCGGCTCCCAGGATCCCCAGAGCACCCCCAGTTCTACTCTTTTCCAAGTCTAGCTCCCTGTCCATTTTGTGAGCTGCTCAGCCTCCTTCCCATATGTTCCTTCTCTGCCTCAATTAGCCAGTGAATGTCTGTTTCTGGGCTTGTAAAGAGCAAATCCGAAAGGATGCCCCTGGAAATGGTTTCCAATGGAAGCCACCGGGGAATCTGACCAACTTGCGCATTTCACCTCATCATTGCCTTGGCTGTTGTCTTCTCTGGAGCTGCTCTGACCTAGCCCCGCTCCACCCCCGCAGCACCGCCTCTCCCACCCCCTCTCACCACCCGGTGGCCTCATACCACATTTCCTCCCCCTTCTGTTTTCGCTGTAAGACTGGGAGACCTGTATGCCCTTCCTTCATCTTTGGGTCGGCTGGCCCTCAGCGAGTGCTGAATAGGTGCATATGACCTGAATATTTCTCTGCAATCTGAATTTTCCCCAGTTGAGGAACATGTACTTATCTTGATGACATTTAGAGAAAAGTGCATAAGGAAAATGAACTTTGAAGAGCTCTTCAGATGGATTCTAAATTTTACTCATTTTTTCCATGTCTTTACCCCAGGTTTGATATTTTGGGCTACATTCCGTTAGGAGTGCTCAACTTTGTACATAGATTTCCTTCGCTATCTCTGCATCTTCCTACCTGGTACTTACTGTGGAATTTGAAATGTTTCTGTGGCTGCAAACAAGAAAGAGAAAAGAGCCAATCAAGTAAGAGGGGATTAGATCGTTCCGATTTGCTTGTGGAATGAGGCCATAAAGAGGCACCTCTCCCAGGTTTGCATTTTCTACATGCTGGGTCATCGCTGCTTCTAAGAGCTCCAAATTATCTCATTAACCCTCACAACCAGCCTTGGGCCAAACAGATTATCATTCCCATTTCACAGATTAGGAGACTGCAGATTTGAGAGTAAATTGCCCAAGGATGTCTTGCTAGTGGGAGAGGGAGATGTAAGAACCTCCACCACTCTTGCACACAGGCCCGTCTAAGGGAAGCAGGGGGCAGCGGTGATGAGATGAAGTGGGCAGAAAGCCAATGGTGACGTAAGGAGGACCTACTATGTGCCGGGCTTAGTGTTAGATGCTATATTTCCTTTATTTCACATAAGCCTCCCAGCAGCTCAGTTTTACAAATCAGGAAACTGAGGCTGGGGGAGATGGAGAGGCTTGACTGGGGTTATACAGTCAGGAAATGAATGAACCCAAACCCAAGCTGTGTGTGTTCCACAACTCTGAGATACCACCTCCAACGGAACCCCCATTTTTAGGATCCAAAAAGGACAGCCTTCCCCCCCACCTCAAGTAATGAGTGACTTGCCCTCCTTCTGGCTGCTCTGTCCAGATTCCCAGGACAGGTGGGCAGCCCTGCCCCACCTGCCACTCCATCAGGAGAACATCCGCTTAATCTGGCTCGAGGTTTCTGTGACGTTTGCAGAATCTTCCATAAGTGCCAAACCCTCCAAAGGTGAAGAGTTATTCACAATGTGCCCTGGAGCAGCTCGTGGGCCCTGGAAGGAAAAGACACAGACCCAGGGAACTCTATGGCTGTGCAGAAGGTGCCCAGGGTGACGGAGAGTGGGGAGGTTAAGCCCCTGCGTTCTGGGGTCACGACTCCTGGACGGGAATCTGTCCTGGGTCCTTCCGGCTGAGGGATCTTAGCCAGAGCCCTTCACCCCTCAGTGACATGCAGCTAACGAGGACAAACCTCCCACCATAGCAGATCCCTTAAATATGGGTGTCCATGTTGGGTCTGGTCCACAGAAAGTGTTTAAATGGTAGCAGTGATTATTACAGAAGGACCAACAATGAATTAGAGGAGGCTGCATCTTAGAGGTGGTGGTGGGCGGGAGTATAGCTCAGTGGTAGAGCTTGTGCTTAGCATGAGCAACATCCTGGGTTCAATCCCCAGCACCTCCATTAAAAAAAAAAAAAAAAAAAAAAAAGCAGTCTACACCTTCCAGGTGTAGGTAGAAGCAGGTTGCATCTTAGAGGATGGGTATGTGAACAAAGGGCATGCTGGGAGGGGGTGAGAGTGAGCTGAGCCCAGAGGCAGGGGTACTGGTAAAGCAGTGAAGTTTGGGGCAGTTTCCTAAAAGAAAGAGAGGAAAAGGAAACAGTTGGAAAATTGGGCCAGGGCTACATCTTAGAGATCTTTGAGGTCCGTTCCAAGGAGAGTGGCATTTAACTGCCCAGGTTTGGACCTGCTGAACTTTGGCCACTGGTGTGCCATCACCCGCATCAGGTTGTCACATCCACACACCACGTTCAAAATTATACACTTAATATTTTTCTTTTTTAAAAAAACAAAAAATCTATTCTAAAAGGAAATTTGTATCACCAATAAAAAGGGAAATCTACCCGCCACAGGTAGAGATAATTGTCAAAGTAAACAAGGTTTAAATTCTCGCTGGACCGTCTTGCCCCAGCAGACTCTGAGCCCGTGTGCATTTGGTAAAAAGCTAGATGCGCCTCTCCACCTTTTTCAGACTGGCCTGCCTGATGCTGTGAGCTGTTCGGCCTGCTTAGAGGCTAATTCTGTATTTCTGATTCTATCTATGCTCCAGGAGGCTTTATCTCTATCTCTCTAATCGCTTCTCAGACCATAACATTTTACTAGGTAAGGGAGCAAGGAAGGGGCAGGACCTAGGGCTGATTCATAGCAAGATTCCAAACAAGCCCCAAGCCCTCCAGGTCGTCCAGGCATCAGAAATCCAAGGGACCAGCTTCTCAAAACCACTGTATCATACTGCATCTCACAGTCTCACCCAGCACTCCATCCATCCATTCATTCAACCGATATCTACTGAGCGCCGACAATGTGCCAAGCCCTGTTCTGGATGCCAACAAAGCAACTGGGCACAAAGACCAGTGGAGTCCTTGCTCACCCTGGGAAGATGGCCAGTGGACTCTGCAACAAGGAAATACATGAGATCATAATGGGTTTATTGGGAAAGCAGCATGGTGGGCGGCAGTGTCGTGGAGGCTTGATGCAGGAGGCAGGTGGCAAAACTAGACAGGGTGGACAGGGAGGGTGTCTCTGAGGAGGGGGCATGTGATCTGAGACCTGGATGGCAAGAGGGAACCAGTCAATGGCAAGTTCTTGAAAGCAGAGCCCTTTACATTACAAGTGTAGAAGACCATTTCCATCAGAGGGAGCAGCCAGAAGATAATGGTGCCCCGATGTGAGAAACGGTGGGGGCAGCAGGGGCTGGGAACAGTTCCGTGTTGGATATAACCAATCTGCAGTGTCAGTCAGATGCCCAAATGTATTCATACTCTTCTCAACAAAACTGTAACGGAAGGATTGTTAGTGTTTCCCACTTTACAGACAGGAAAACTGAGGCTTGGGAAGGCTACCCAGCTAGCCAGGGGCAGAACTGGGGTGTGGACTCTTGCCTTAGGATGCCAAAGCCAGCACGATCCCAGGAGCCCCACGTGGAAGCAGCGTTCACATACAGAGGTTGCAACTCGAGCACCCAAGTGAGTTTTGTTGGTGCTACACACATTTTGGAAATTAACTTGCATGAGTGATCAACTCTTAGAGATAAAGTGTCACCCCCAAACCTGGCTCTCTGGCTTCTAAAAATATGTGAAGATCTGGTCATGGCGGGGCTATGATTATAATGGCAGTGGTGGCTGGGAGCAGGAGTTCTGTCCCCTTTAGATAAACGTAGGCTTTCTGGTTTTCCCCAGCCCCCACCTCTCCCAGTTGCTTACCCTGGGACCTTTCATTCCTTTCCATTACATTCCTGACCTCTCTATGCATTTGGCTTCAAGACCCCATCCCTCCGTTCGTGAGATAAGAGGGCTCACAGAGCCCAGCCAGCAAGGAACGACTGAGGAATGAAGCTACAGAGCCTTACCAGATAGAGCACTCTCCTGGCATTCTGATGCAATCATTTTGGATGAACAGTGGGACATATTTATAAGAGCAGGGACAAGGCCATGGCGAAGAGGTCAGGCCTGGGTTTGAATCCCGGCTCCCAATCCTTGTGAGACTGGGGATCAAGTTTTCAAACCGCAGTCTCCTCATTAGGAAAGTGATAAAAAAACAAAAAAAACAAAAACGAAAAAACAGAAACAGGAAAAATCGAATACCCACTTTACAAGTAGGTGGAGGGAAAAATAATAATAATGCTGTAGCTAACCGGCTTGGAACAACTTTTGTGTCATGGTGAGCATCCAGTAGATGCAGCTGAGACGGTCTTTGTTACTTAGGAAGCTGCTTTATCACGAGTGATATTCATGGAGAAACTTCACTCTGCTCCATCTCCACGTCGCACGACGTAAGGGCTGGACTCTGACGCTGGCCATGCTCTTCCCAAAGCGTCTGCCCCCCCCCGGGAGGACTCATTTTGCGTCATCCGGCTCCACTTGCCAGATCTTTCTCTTCCTCACTCGGGTCTCAGCGCCTTCTGGCTCCACGTCCGAGGCGGGCAGGCTGGGAACACCGTCCGCCTCCCGTTTGCCTGACCGGAGCCCGGTGGGGATTTTGTTTCTTTCTCTGGGTGTGTGTAAATTCGTGCTCTGCACAAAAGAACCACTCAGCACTGCTTTTTCAAGCCGAGCTTTAAAAGGCTTATTTGCCATGACATCTAGCACTTGTAATGAGAGGTCATACCCCGAGGAAGAATTGCTAAATCTGTGTAAAATGTCTCTGACTCCTTCTCTTACAGATTCTGTCAGATTATCTCTTTAAGGATTCTAAACCCATGTTGTTTGAGGTGGTTTTAGGCTAATGCACATTCCCCAAACATTTCTTTGTTGTTGAAAAGAAAGCCATTGAGAGAGTGCCCCCATCCAGCGAGATGCTTTGTGAAAGTTCAATGCGAAAGGCAATGCCCTCTGTCTCAGGAGGGATTGGGGGAGAGGAAAAGACGTGGGTTACATTTAAGCAAGTCCAGTAGCAAGCAGAGCAGTGTTAGCTGAGGTCCCGAGGCACCTGGGCGATGCTCCCGTGTCCTCCCATCTCCTCCTCCTGGGGTGATGGGAGGCGCAGGGAGGGGAAGAGACGGGACTGGTCAGCCTGTGCTAACGCAGGTCTCCGGGCTCAGCCCCACTGGGCAGTGTTTATTTATTCTGCACATTAGGCCCTGTGCTGGGCCCTGGTTTTACGAAATCAGATAAGCCAGATCCGTGTGCTCAAGGAGCTCTGAGGACCCGTTGGGGGTGAGAGTGGAGGCAACAGACCGAAAAGCATACAAGCCAAGGACAGAAGTCTTCCAACGGAGCTGTGTCCAAGCCCAGTGGGGACCCAGGCGAGGGAGGCCAGCTGTTCTGTGATGGTCAGGGGAGGCTTCCCGGAGGAGGTGTTCTACAGATGTTCCAAAGGAAGAAGGAAAGCCTGGAGCAAAGTTCTGAGGCATTGGGAACCGGTAGGAAGCATGTGCCCGGGTTATAAGCTATCCCCAGGGGCCGAAGGAGAGGTCCCTCTGGGTCATGCTCAGAAGCCTGGATTCCCACGTGCGGGTCTCCCATTGGACTGGGCCAGGGATTTAGAAACTTCACTGCATCCAGTTTTGCCGGCTGGGCTGCGACTCCGAGGCCCTGCCCCTTTCTTCCTCGCGGCTGGATGTCCTGGGTGTTCTAGTTTATCTCCACAGCGTCTTCCAAGCCAGGCACGGTACCCAAAGAGTCCCAGCCAAGGGAGGGCAAGGCTGTGTGCCTGCAGAGAGGACCGCCACCCAGCACAGGTGGAGAATCACACACAGCACGCACAGCGAGAGCGGCAGAGCCACGCAGAGGCACACAGAAGCAAGCAGACGGACAGACAAAGCCACACACAGAGGTACTTGGATAATAAACAGACAACCATTAGAGGCGCGGACCCAGAGACACAGACACACATCACACTCTATCACACTCGTACGTAAACACACAGGCCTGCCCCCCACCCCATGTCTCTCCCTCCCTGTTTCTCTCTCTGTCTCTTTCTCTTTTTCTGTCTCATCTTTCTGTCTCTCTCTGTGTGTACTCTCTCTGACTTCCTGTCTTTCTGTCTGTCTCTCTCTTACACACATACACTTCCAAAATACACAACGACAAGTGGACCAGAGGATCCTTTCCAGCCCTTCCCACTAGCTTCCCACAGCGCTCACCCACCCCTCCTCCCCTCCCTCCTTCTGACAACATCTCCCTTGCCATTCTCAAGCTGACTCTATGAAGCTTTCTGTGAATGAAGCACGTGTTCCCAGGTGGGTGGCTGAGATGTCCTAAGTACCTCCGGGAGATGAGGGGTTATTCTGGGCCAGGATACCCCCGTGGGGCCGAGATAGGCAGGAAAGGGTGGTTTTCCTCTAGAAACACAGCTTGGTACCCAGAACTGCAGAATCAGGGTTTGCCCCCCTTCATGGGGGATAAGCTGAGTTAGAGACCCCAACTTTCTGCTGTATCTCCCACTAAACCCACTGCACTGATCCTAGGTGATGTGGCTGAAAAACAATCTGGCTACAGGCAAGTTGGTCCACCGATACCTGGGCAGGATGCTGATTGGTTGAGAGGGAATAAATCCTCACTCCCTCTTTGTCAAGGATTATTCATTTTGGTACATCACTAGGTGATTTGGAGACTGGTTGTGATTCTTTAAGAATTTCAACCATGTTTCAGAGATTGTGTTCTCTTCTTTTGGAGCGGGGAGGAGAGTGTTCACTTCTTAGCCATTTTTAGGAGATCATTTGTATTTAAACTATTTGTGATGAGTATTAAGGTCAGACTTCACTCACTTTTTTATTTCACTCATCCATTCCACGAACGCTTCCTGGGAGTTCAATAGGACAGTGTTCTTCTAAGGCCTGGATGGACACAAGTGTGAGCTAATTCAACAAAGTTTATCCCTTTGGGAAGCTCACATTTTGGTGGGAAAGAGAGGCATTAAATAAACAGACATATGCATATTAAATATTGTGCATAAGTGCCGTGAAGAAAGAAAGGCAAAAGGCTCTGGGAAAGCCTGGCTGAGGGGATGACAACTGAGACCTTGAGGCACTGAGAGAGGCATCCAGGCACACAGCCAGGGCAAGAGCATCTCAACAAAGGGGATGGATGAGACATGCAAAGGCCCTGAGGCAGAACAGCCTTGGTGTATTGAGAACTCGCAGTAACCAAGCGAGAACCAGGTAGGTAAAGAGTCAGAAGGGAGCGGCCAGGGCCTGAGAGCACAGGGGCCTGTGGGCCCCAGTCAGGCTTCACTCTCAACCTAAAAATGATAGGAATTCATTGGAGTTCTGACAACTAGTGTGGCCCAGTTCAAGTTTTAAAAGGAGCAGCTCTGGCTGCTGGAAGCAGAACAGCCTGGCATATGGAGCAGGGTTACATGGAGGAAGCGACAAATTAGGAGGATATAATCCTGCAAGTAAAGGCAATGGGAAAACACTCTTCACGTCCACCCAGAGGAATTGAAGAGGACAACCCATAGGCAACTACAAAGGCTTGTTAGAACATATTTCCACAAGATGAAAACCGTCAATTATCACTTGTTTAGGACCTACAATATGCTCAGGACCAAGCAAGAAATTTTATATACGACGGTTCACTCCATCCTTCCACTCATCATTTATGGTAAATGTTTTTATCCCCATTTCACAGATTGGGGAATAACCTCAATCTCAATGTATGAAAAATTGCAAAATATGAAAAAGTCAGAAAAGGTGGAATTGGCTTAAACAAATGACATCGTTTAAAGTTTAAAAAAAGACGATTCAAAAGACAGAAAGGTTTTGAGCTTTTTCTTTTAGTTTCTTTCTTAGTATTAACGGAGTGCATTCTTGTCTCAGAAATAGTAAAACATACATAGAGAGAACCAAAATAACAGCATAAAAAACTCACAAGTCCTCACGTCCCTCCCCACCTACTCTCTGGATGTAGCTGTGGCCTCTTATGCAGACACGATATTTTTCTCCAAAACTGAGCTTATGCCATACACATGATTTTGTAACAATCTATAATTCATTTAAATCACCTGGGTAGATGAGGTGGTCATCTCAACCATCTCCGCTTTCCTTGGCCATGTAGGTTTCTCGCTTTCTACTGAATATTTATTGCGTCCCAATGTCTCCCTGTTACAATGAAGAGCAAGAAGAAATTACTGAAATAAAGCAGAAACAAAACAGGAAGACAATGGAAAACCCTAGGAGGAAGCGTGCAGACATGCTTGGACACACGGGAGGATGGATTTGCAATAGATGTCTCAAGTGTCAACCACCGCGGATACTCATTTTCCACCAAATTTTTGTTTGGGCCAAGTTGCCCTGTTAGCAACTCAGTTTTCTTCCAAAGTGTTTTGACCCAATTGCTCATTTGTTCAAATTCACTTTGACCGAATCATTTTCTTTGGCTGAACCATCTGAGAATTACTAATACTATTACTTGAATGATTCCTACTTATTTTGCTTTGAATATGTGTGTACAAGCCCCATTCCAGACCTTGTTGGAATTAATCCTCCCAAGAGCAGTTGAGCGAGGTCAAGGTAGACTTCACCATCTGATGGGTGTGGACTCAGAAGTTCAGAGGGTCATAGCCCAAGGTTACCTGGCCAGGAAGGGGTAGAGACAGAATTTGAGCCCAGACCAGCCTGGCTACCTGCATCTGGACCTTGGTCATGGCCACATGATGAGACGTACAGCAAGCGTGACACACAGTAGGTCCTCAGAAACCATCGGTTGTTCCCCAATCCCTTCCTCCCTTAGGCCATTAATTACTAGTAAGGAAGAACTAATACCAGGCTTACAATAAAATCTTTACTGGTTCTAAAGCCTTTTTCTTCTTCAGATGCAGCAGAGGTTTCCAGAAGTATAACTTCAGTTTCCAAATCTAGAAACTAATTTGTCTGTATTAAAAGCTCTTTGTGGTAATGCCATGATGCTATTCAGAGTCCGTTTCCATTTAGTTGCATTTAATCTGTCTCTCCAATGTCATGGAAAATAATAAAATTAAATATAAAGAGCAAGAGCGGAGGAAGAAAGAACTTGGGCTGAGGGGGGCTGGCTTGAATGGCCCACAACCACCCATCACCCCGCTGGAAAGTCAGTCCAGAGGTACATCGCAAACTAGGAGAGATTAACGGCCCAACAGAGTGCACCTGTAGAGAGGAGGGACCCGTTCGAAGGCCAGGCAGGGCTGTGGGGTGTGACTTGTGCTGGACACCTGAGCACAGGCCCTCATGAATGTCACTTCACAGGGATAATATCTGGTCACTGACTCACACCCTGTTTCTTGGTTTATTGCACAAGGAGGCATCAGGCACAGCCCAGGGGCCAGTTCTGTGTGCGCCACAGGGGAGTCTGAGAGGCGAGGTGGGCCCGCCATAGCCCGCCCCCAGGAGCCAAGGTCAACCAAAGTCAGCCAAGGTCAACCAAGGTCAACCAAGGTCGACCAAGGTCAAGAACAGGGGACCGACGGCAAACCCTGCTTGCTGGGGGCTGGGGCATGTTCCTGGGAGACCAGAGTTTGAATGCTACAATTTTATATATTTTTTTTTTGATGATAACATCAGTAATATTTTTAACTCTCATCAAGGAAGAAGAAAAGCTTCTTCCATGGGGAGGCACTGTGACAACAAGAGGACGACAGTCTTGGCAAAGTTGGGGGGGCGGCCGAGCTGGGCCCTGGGGAGACGCGCCCCACAGTGGTGAGCAGCACCTTCGAGCTGGCTCTGGTGGCATCCGCTGTGCCCAGCTGATGGCGCCAGTTCAGGAGCCCCTTCAACAACAACGAGGGACGTGAGTGGCAATGGGAGGAGTCAAGGGGGTACAGCAGAAGGTAGGGGTGCCAGGCGGAAGGCTGGTTCTAGCCTAGAGGGGGCGGGCCCAAGGCAGCTCTGTCTCCTCTGTGCACCTCAGCTCCCTCATCCCAAAACTAGATGAGGAGGCGGGGAGCCAGGGAGGCCCTGGGGGGGGGGTTCGTGTCTCTGATGCCTGCATGGCTTCCTCCAGGGAGAAGAGTCTACTCCTAGCTTTGACCCCCACCCCCACCCCAGCCCCGCGCACGTGGCCCCAAGCTGAGGACAGTTGACACGTGAAGGATGGTGAGGACACCCAGAGGCGGCTGATTAAATCACCAGGCACAGAGTTTAATGGCGCTCGTTAAATGCCAGCTCCCTCTTCCTTTTCCTTCCTCGGAGGGGTTTTCATTTGGGTGACAAGGTTCGCGCTTGCCATTGTATATTAGGGAGCAACTGCTCCAGAAGTTCTCCCCCAGGTGTCCCCACTATGGCCCAGGGCGGACAGGGCCCCATCCAGGGCTGTACAGGTGAGCCCAGGACAAGAAGCCTGGCCTGGGGCTCCTCCAGGGAGAAGAGCTGCAGCTGGGCAGCCCCGCCGCCCTTCTGTCTGCCCGCCCGGGCTCCCCTGATTGTGTTTATTCGCTGCAGGAAGAGGAGGAATCCTGACAGACTGACTAATCACAGGCTGTCCTAAGGTTTCACAACACCCATCACCTCAGTAAGCCACTCCGACCCTAAATCCGGCACCTCGCAGAGGCATCCGGCCACACATCATCCGGGTCCCAAACGTCGTCCCGGGAAGGTCTCTCGGGGCTCCCTGAATTGACTCAAGCAGCCCATCGGCTCGGGCCAGAGTTCATGGGCACAGAAGCCGCCACTAGCCCGACATCCGCTCTCCAGGCAAGTTGGGTTTGGGCTCTAAGACCCAGTGCTAGAGGTTTCTATTTTGGTGTCAAACAATCAAAATAGCACCATTGGTGAAACAGACTTACTTCTTCCAAGTTTGGGAGTGGCTTTGCAAAAGCTCCGCAAACCCTGACTTTGCGGAGGGAAAGCTTTCCCCAACATCTCCATTGATCTAGACACTCGCTCAGCTGGTGTGTGTTGAGTGAGCGCTGTCTACACTGCATGTGGGGCTGGGAGGGCAGCCTCAGGCAGGAAGGAGAGATGGCGCCCGTGCTGGAATGGCGCTCCCCAATATGCCAAGTTCTATGTTCAGTGAATTCACATGTCTTCAGATATATATATATATTCAGATATATATATATATTTGGCCAGGGGTGGGGAGGTAACTAGGTTTAATGGAGGCACTGGGGATCGAACCCAGGACCTTGTGCGTGCTAAGCACACGATCATACCAACTGAGCTACACCCTCCCCGCTACATGTTTTCTTATTTAATCCTTACAGCAGCCCTCAGCAGTGGCTCTGATCCCTGTTTTGCAGATGATGAAACGGTGGCTCAGAGCTTGCCCAAAGTTAAACTGAGATTAGACACAAATCCATCTGGTTCAAAAGACCTTGCCCTCGCCACTGGAGAGCCCTGCCCCCCACAGGTGTAGTGCGTGTACTTGCTGATGCTTAAAAACACACACACACACACACACACAAACAACAAAAACCCCACCTTCCTCAGGATGCCATTCATGCAGAAGGCAGGCACCAGCCACTGTGTGCAAAGCAGCCTCCCAGCTGGGACTTCAGCCACCACTCAGGTTTCAAGTAGCAAGTCACCTGTCCCTCTCAGGCCCGTCCCCAACAAGGGTCCCTTCCAAAGTCTTGAAAATTGGGCGGTCACGCTTCAACCTCCTTCTGAGCTAAGGTGGTCAAGAGTTAAATAAAAATACAGGATGCTCAGTTCAGTTTGAATTTTAGATTAAAAGAAAAAGAAGAGTTTTTACCAGAGGCATGTCCCACGTCTGGGGACAACCTGCGTCTGGTTGTTTCCGACAGCCTTACTCTGAGCTGACCCCTGAGTCGAACTGGCTTAAGGCAGCATAGGGAGGGCATCATGGAATCGGACAGTCTCTGTGACTCATTATCCAAGCCTGCCAGGAATGGCATCTCCCCCGCTCACCTCTTCATCCCAGCTCTGAGAGCCAGTGTGAGGTTCACAGCTGCTTCCCGGAAGAAATGGTAAGTGGATCACGCAGCTTGAGAGAAGTCAGTCTTTTCTCTGTGAGGAAGCCTACGTGGCCAGGCACTTGCTAACACGTTTTTCCCAAGAACAAGGGCACTGGTCAAACTGAACTGGAATCGAGGTTCAGCCAGATATTAAAAGGTGGGGGGAGATTTACCGAGGAGAGGGGCGGGAAAGCTGGTCCAGACACAGGGAACAGTATGTGCAAAATCTCAGGCAGCATCATGTGCAGGAAAGGGAGAGGTTCACATGGGATGGAAGCTTCCATCCAACGACCAGGGAAGTGGCCGGACCTAGAGAGGCAGGCAGGCTCCCAAATATACGAGACCTTGTATGTTGGGTTACTGATCTCAGGTTAAATCTCCAAGGCAAGGAGGAGCCCTTCCTTGAAGGATTTTGCCCAGGGCAGTCACCTGAATGACAATGATTTAATTTTGCTTTTATTTGATTATGGGGGAGGTTGAACTGTTTTTCCATGTTTTCCTGTTTGAATCACGTTTTTTATTTTTCTTATTGATTTGTAATAACCTTCCACACGGAAGGGATTTCAGCCCTCGTTATTTTTTATAACACTTTTCACGTGTCTCTTTTTTTATTTTATCGTTTTTAAAATAAAAAAGTAGTCTTGAATTTTATATAGTCACATCGTTATATTTTTATGTGTCTTTTCCCATCGTCCTTGTCTTAAGAATGTTATTCCCTATTCTGTACGGAGAATCACCCAGCAAGATGACAATATTAAATACGAAATACAAACATATGGCCGTATTCCCCTCCTACCTTTTTATTTTCACTTGTGTGTGTCATGTTGCATTTAACTCTATAACCCATCTGGAATTTATTTTGAAGTATGGTGGGAGGTGGTGATCTTTTTCTCTCAAGTGCCCAGTGTTCCCAACACCCTTTATTGACGAAGTCAAAGTCTTGTGTGGCACTTCCTCATCACAGGACAAGTCTCCACTGCCCAGGAATTGGTTTCAGGCAGTCGATTCTATTCCAATAAACCACGTGCCATCCCTGTTCAAACACTACACCATCTTAGGGACTGGAGCTGACAGATGCATGATACATCGCTCAAATACCTTACTTCTCACGCTCAAAAAAAATCCCAGGAAGTTGATATAATCATTCTTGTTTTACAAACTAAGGCTCAAGCCGTCATCAGCTGCCTAAAGTCACATCTGAAAGACGTCTGAGATGCACGTTCACTGCTTGCTTCCAGAATCTTGAGTGCTTTGCTCAGCAGAAAGTGAGTGGATGACAAAATAAAGACACTTTGGAATTAATTACATTTAGCTGGCATTTATTAAACACCTGCTGTGTGCCAGATATTGGGGACAGACATGAATAAGACATAATCACCGCTTTGAAGGCACTCAGAGTCTTGAAGGTGGAAAGACAAATGTATCCAGATAGTGATTGTACAGTGTAATAAATTATGTCAAAATAATAGTCTCCTGTACTGTGTGCTTATCATGTACCAGGCACTGTCCTAAGCTTATCTTTTTCATCTCAGAAGGGTTAGCCACTGTCGCATCCATGTGGGGTATGAGAGCACAGGGCACAGAGGTGCTGAGGGACTTGCCCAAGCTGGTGAAGTTACCAAGAGGCAGAGCTGGGATTGCAGCCTGACTCCAGAGTCAGCGCTCAGCCCTCCGGACTGCCACAGGGAGGAGCACGGTGAGCGGGGCGGGCCTCAGGGAGGGCGGCTCATGCAGCCTGGGCAGGCTTCTGGATGAAGCCCAGATGGCCTGAGTCTCGAAGGATGCCCAGGGATGAGTAGGCAGCAAAGAGGGAGAGAATGGGCTTCTAGGCACAGAGAGTAGCACCTGCAAAGGTACAGAGCCATACGGGCCAGGGTGCAGTGGGGGACGCACAGGAAAATAATCATGATTATAATTGCTAACTTGTACTGGGCACCTGCTGGATGCCGGGTACCCTCCGGAATTCTTTTTTTTTTTTTAATTGAAATATAGTCAGTTTACAATGTGTCAGTTTCTGGTGTACAGCATAATGCTTCATCATTCAAAAGTCCCTCCAGAAATGTTTACATGTAGCAGCTGAAGAGTCCTTGCAAAAACCCTAGGAGAAAGAGTTATTATCCCATTTTACAGATGAGGAAAGTGAGACACACAACGATTAAGTAACTGGACCCTGATGGCACAGCTGAGAATCAGCAGAGCTGAAAAGGCAACTGGAGAGGGAGCAGGAGGCAGAGGCTGAGAAGTCTCAAGAACCAAACAGTTGATCAATAAAAAAAATGTTATAAATAAATAAATAAATAAATAAATAAATAAATAAATAAACAAACAAACAGTTGAGACTTTAGACTGGAGAGTCGTTCAAGGTTTTGAGTAAGACCCATGGTCAAATTTATAATGAAGTGGGCAGAGAGATGATATTCACCCTGATCTCAGCCCTTAACCACTTTTATGATCTTATTTAAGCATCGCAATCAAACCACTGAGATTGGTACCCTTATTCCCATTTCATAGCTAAGAAAACAGAGGCTCTGAGAGCACAAGAGACTTTGCCATCACTAGAGGGTGGTGGAGATTGAATTCAAATGCTGGCACCAAAGGCTAGCTCTCCCATCATCAGACAGTGGAGGGAATGGCAGAGAAGTGGGGAGCGGGGGCCCTGTCCGCAGTGGATCGTGACACTTGCCCACATGGGGAGGGGTTGCGATATTTCCCTGGCGAGTGTAGGTCCCCTCCTGACAATAATTAAAACAGAGAGTTGCAAAGAGATAAAACTTTACAAAGCATTCTTGGCATTCTTGCCCATGGCTGGAATGATATTAACTTTCATTTGGGGGCACTGATAGGCAATTCCACCAGGGTTCGAGTAACCCCTTCCATTTTTTCCCTTCTGTACTGGAAAGTCTCTACTTTCTGAGTCCAGACACCGTCGATTGGATGACAGTAGGAGCCTCCGTACTGAAAGGCCTGGCCCAGAACCGATGCTACCATGTGAGCCTGGCCCATCTGGAACACATTTGAGCACAAAAGAGCTGTAATCATTTGTGATCCTGAGAACATGCACAAGAGACAGTTCACTGGGAACTTTAAAGAAAAACCGAAAAAGACAGAGTCAACTATGTAAACATGTAAAACTTCTGTATGAGGGGTGGGGGTCGAGGAGGGGAGGAGTAACTGATAGAAAAAGCAAAAGAGGAGCCTGGAAAAGAAAACCAACCCCAAGGAGAGAAGACAGCGGTGTTTCCATTTTGCAGATGAGAAAACTGAGCCTCAGGAATGCGAAGTACTTGCCCAGGGTCAAGCGGTTGGGATTTGAATTCACATCTGCTTGACTTCAGAGCATGAGCTATTAATCTCTAAACTACTCTGTAATTAGAGGAACAAAAGAGGAGACCTGAGAAGTTAAAAAAAAATGATGTAAATATATTACACAAAATCAATTCCTATTTGGATATTAAAAGTACATTCAGCTTCATCAGAAAAAAAAAAAATCCAGACCCTCATATGCGAGTTAAGAGCAGCCATAATGTGTGCAATTAAGGGACAAACATGAAAAGCTATTCGAGGTTTGGGAAGACTCAGAGAAATGCAAATGAAAACAACAGAAATGTGTTACTTAATATCAATTAAATTCAGTGAAAAATAATGCTAGCCTCTCTTACTGTTAACAATGAGGGAGAAACTGAAACACACCAGTGTAGTGGTTGTGCAGGTTTAATTGGTTCCGCTTTATTGAAAAATAACATATACATTTCATACGATTTTTTTAACTGAAGTATAGTTGATTTATGATGTTGTGTTTCTGGTGTACAGCATAGTGATTCAGTTATATATATATATGTATATACTTTTTCAGATTCTTTTCCATTATAGGTTATTACAAGATATTGATTATAGTTCCCTGTGCTGTACAATAAGTCCTTTTTGTTTATCTATTTTATATACAGTAGTGTACACCTGTTAATCCCAAGCTCCTAATTTTCATATGATTTGACCGAGTAATGCCAGCCTTGGAAATTTATCTCAGTAAATAACCCAAAATGAAGACCAGGCTATAATGAAGTCCTATTGACACTCATGAAAAAATCGGACACCATCAAAACGCACAGCAATAGAGTAATTGTCGCATTAGTTATGGGGCGTCTGTTCAAAAGAATTTGACACAGTCATTAAAAAATGTTTATTATAAACACTAAGTAGCATCATGGAAAATGTTTTTGCTAGATTATCAAGAGAAAAGAGAAGTTTATGAAATTGCATCTAAGCTATCATCCAGACGATGACAAATGAATCTGCAGATGGACAGAGACAGGAAGGGAATATGCGAGAGAATTGTTTGGGTGGTGGGAGTGTGACTCATTTTTGAAGTTACAGTGGACGTAATACTTGTGCGAGAAAGAAAAGTCACACTCGTAAAAATGATAGCTCTGTCATTGCACTGGGCCAAATTCCTGCAGTGCTAAAAATACATTAAGGACTTCTGGAAAGCTACATTAACTCTTTAAATGACCACTGTGGGACCATTGAATGTTAAAATAATAATAATAGTAGCATAAAAGAGGCCAGTAAGTCAATGCGCCTTCCAAATTTACCAAGTTAACTGCCAAGACATGACTTAGGCATTAAGACAACGAGCCCAAATACAGAAGCGCTGGGGAATCACAGGATGTCTCCAGCTGAGTACGGACGACCGCAGACCACCATTTGCAGGTCAGTTTCCACGCATTCATAATTCTCACAGTGTTTCCCACAGTTAAACGTGCTCTCTGCCTGAATCCCTGCCCCCCCACCCCACCCCCGCTCACTTGCACAGCTGAAGTTTCTAAGCTAAGCTGAAAATCCTCATTTGATGCCATTTCACTGCACTATTCTCACATTGCCTCACTCTAGTTAAACTTGTCTGCTTGGGTGGGGCACCGAAAACTTTGGGGAAAGAGCTGTGTCCCTAATGTGTGGAGAGTCGCAAGCTTCTGGCGTCATCTCAGCCACTGGGAACACTTACTCCATGCATTAGTTTTCTGTGGTCTCTGTGACGAATGACCACAAAGTTGGTGGCTTACGACAGCAGAAACGTGTTCTCTCACAGTTCTGGGAGCCAGAAGTCGGAAATCAGTTTCACTAGGGCTGAAATCAAGGTGTGGGACAGGCCATGCTCCCTTCCCAAGGCTCTTGGAGCATCTGGTGGCTTCCAGCAAGCCTTGGCTTGTGGCCACATCACTCCTGCTCTGTCTGCATGGTCACAGCACCTCCTCCTCTGTGTCGAATCTCCCTCTGCTTCCCTCATATAAGGACATTTTGTGATGGCATTTAGGACCCACCCAGGTAACCCACAATAATTTCTCCTCTTTAAGATCTGTAATATAATCACATCTGCAAAGTCCCTTTTGTCATAGCAAGCAGACTTGGCATTGGCTGTGTAGCGTAACTTTCCGATGTTAGTAAAAACAAAATTGGCAACTTGAGATTAAATCATGCCAAAGTTTTGATACACTTGTCTTAAGATATGAATAAAACACTTCAAGAGAGTGATACAAAGTGCCCAGATTCTCAGATTTTTTGTGTGTGAGTTTTGTTTAGTTGTGTGAGTCTTTTTTTCAGGGAATGTCTGGCACATTGCAATCCTCAAACATGTGGCTACCTTTGCCCTATGGGCATGATCAGCAATGTGGGCATTCAGCAATAAAATTTGAGCAAGTTTTATCAGCAAGCCACATTTTTGGTTAATAAATAAGATTTTAAAAATCAGGTAAGGTTAGTAATACTGTATTGTATTTTTGAAAGTTGCTAGGAGAGCAGATCTTAAAAGTTCACATCGCATGAAAAAATCATTGTAACTGTATGGCGGTGGATGTTAATGTTTTTAAAATTTTTAATTGAAATGTAGTTGATTTACAATGTTAGTTTCAGCTGTACAGCAAAGTGATTCAGTTGTACATATATATACATACATATGCATATATATATATTTTCAGATTCTTTTCCATTATAGCTTATTACAAGAAATTGATTATAGTTCCCTGTGCTATATAATAGGTCCTTGTTGTTTATCTATTTCACATATAGTTGTGTGTATCTGTTAGTCCCAGACTCCTAATTTATCCCTCCCCCTCCCCCTTTTCCTTTTGGTAATCATTTGTTTTCTATGTCCATGAGTTTATTTCTGGTTTGTAAATAAAATTTGTATCTTTTTTCAGGTTCCATATATAAGTGGTATCATATGACGTTTGTCTTTCTCTGTCTGACTTACTTCACTTAATATGATCATCTCTGGTTCATCACAATGGATGTTAACCATTTGCTAGATTTACTGTGGTGATCCTTTTGTAGTATATACGTATATTGAATCATTCTGTTATACACCTGAAACTAATATAATGTTGTATGTCGATTGTATGTCCATTTAAGGAATCAGGTAAGAATGGATTTATGCCTGCTAAATGTAAAGATTGGAACTCCAGTAATTGCTTCAGTAATTGCTTTCTGTATGACTTCAGATGGTGGTGCTGCATATGCTGTGCATATTCTGATTTTATTCAAAGAAAAGGTTAAACTGCAATATAAAATAAAATAAAATAAAATAAAATAAAATAAACCCTGTAACCTGTAACAGTCCTAGGTTCTAGGTATGAAGATAAGAAGATCCTTTGAGGGGACAGTCCTTCTGTCCAACACACTCCACACCATGGAAATAAAGGACAAAATTGGCCATTTCACCCCTAGAAGCTGGGTCAGGATGAGAACCTCCCTTGTGCCCAGGAAGTCCCTAGGAACACAAACTCAGTTCCTCATCTATCCCTTTCCTCTGTAATCATCTGCTCGGCATTTCACTGACCAGTCACGGCGTTGTGTAACCAAGCAGAACCCTGTTGTCATCATTGGTGACCCTCCGACATCTGCAATGGTGTTTGTAACTTCTTAGCTGTATGATGGTTTAAAGGGTTTTTCTCATGCTCTTGGTGCCCAGGGTTGGGCTGGAGAGGAGGGAGGCTTGGGTGGTCTGCCCAAACCCCTCGTGGTGCTGTGTGCAGGGATCATGCCTGGTGCCCTGCTCACAGCACCCCAGCGCCCTCCTTGTAACCCCAGTGCCTCAGAAACAGCAGTTGGGTGTTTTGTGCATCTTTTTGTTCGTAACTCACCCCACTGTGCATATTTGCAGTTGTATTTGGCCCCTTGTGGTTCCCTTGTATCCTGTTGTTTGATGTTTGAGCTGCAGTCCTCAGTCTGCAACAGGAGGTCCCAGGCCTCAGCCTGCTTAAAAGGTGAAAAGCATTTATCAACCTGACTTTAAACTGCACAAGTTTTCCTCTAGGCATCCTTTGTTGTAGGTACAAGAATATTAAGGCAGTTCCAAAGCCAGAAGTGAACTTCACACCCAGCAGAAGGAAGGGGACCACTGCATCGGCAAAAGCAAGAACAGCTTTGCAAGAGTCTGCATTCAGTCACTGTGGAAACTAGCTCTGCCCCTTGAACTCTTGAAATTTTACTATAAACCCCCCTGTCTTCTCTCCCAGGGGGCTCACAGTCTTAGAGGCACTGGCCCACTGTGACCTCTTTTACCTGGAAAAGAAATAAAGCTGCCTTTTCTCCTTCATCCAAAACTCTGTCCTCAAGTCTCAATTTGGTAAGTGGGGTACGGAGGCTGTATTTTGGCAACAGTTGGGCACCAGGCATGTAAACATGAATAAGACCCAGACCTGGCCCTTGAGTTGCTCAGGATGGATGGAGGGCCGATCCTCAAATAAACCACTGTAATTATAATGTGCCCTGTGCCAAAATCAAGGCTTGTGAGCAAAGCACTGGGAGCATTCAGACTGGGTTATTTTAAAGACAGTTCAGAGAAAATGAAGTGTAACTTTGGTCTCAGTTGAGAAGTGGGAGCCAGGCAGGCAGAGGGGGACAGGGGGACTATTCAGTGTGGACCTGCGGAACACAAAGACGTGAGCCCAGAAAGGCACACCTGGCCTTGTCACGGCATGGGGCGCTGCGCGCAGGAGCAGGAGGCCAGGCCAGACCTGGGTACAGAGCCAGGCCTTCATCGCCGGAGCTGTGCAGGGTCACGAGTGCTCTCAGTTGATGGTGGGTCCCCACAGCTGCCTTTTAAAGAGTTGATTCACCCTCTAACCCAGAAATCCCACTCACAGGAATCACCCTGACAAAAACACACATGCACAGAGGGGTGTGTTTAAGGATCTTCACTGGAGGGTTGCTAAGTCACTCAGATCTATAGACAACTTGAATGTCCTCAAGTTCGGTTCAATAAATCATGGTTTGCCCACACTGTGCGGCAGTAGGCAGCTCACAGAGGAGTGAAGGGGGTCCCCGAGCAAGGACATGAAGAGATTCCCCAGGGATGCTGTTCAGGGGAAACAGCAAGCCTGGGGTGACCTCACTTAGACGTCTAGAACCCCCAAACTATGAGTTTGTATACCAACACAGGCCGAGAGAAAAAGTCAGTCAGCGTGCCCCAAAGTGAATGACAGAGCATCTAGGAGAAAGGATTCGGAGAAAGCAATGGAAAGGAATGATCACTTTTGACCATGTTTACAATTGTACTTTTTGACATTTTTTTCCAAAGAAGCATACAGCCACCGTATCTTACATGTATGACTGATGGAAGTCAAAAAAAAAAAAAAAAAAAAAGGCTGGTGGCTTAAAATAAATTGAATGAAAACAAAGGGCAGTGAGTCGGCACGGTTCACAGAAGCTCTCTAGGGTTTGCCCACGTGCATGTGTGGTGGTACACGGTCTGATGTGGCTGAGACTGGAGGCAGGGAGGCCGATCAAGGTCCCCAGCCACCCAGAGGAAGGAGAGAGGCCAGGTTAGAAGAGTCTAGAGAAGAACAGAAGACAAGAAGCGAATCACCACGTGGCCCGTGGTAAGTGGAAGATGAACAGGCGACATTGTGGAGGCTGAGCCCAGGGAATATAAGCCGTGTGCAGTGGTGTAAACGTTGGGGCCAGTCGCTGAGAGACGAGGTCTGGGGAACGAGTGAGAAGAATGGGCTTTGCTTTCTGGAGATCTTGGGAGATGCTGCTCTTCTTCCAGAGTCTGCTGTCTTTCTGACACATGGTCTGTCTGTCTTCTGTGGAAGAACGAAGCAGCCTGTCAGATGCTAACTGGTCCTTAGGGGCCAAGGGACAGGGCTCCAAGGAGATAGAGGGGTCTTTAGGATGCGAGGGCAGACCCTCTGGCTTTGGAATCTCAACAGGACCCCTTACAGAGGAGCTGTCCTCTCCAAGTCCTTTTACAAGCTGCCAACGGGTGACAGTCCCCTGGCCCCTTCTCCTGGCTGCCTCCCTATAATTGACTCAAGCCTGGGGATGCCTGAGGCAAGATG
Organism: Camelus ferus; assembly: GCF_009834535.1. Classification (NCBI taxonomy): domain Eukaryota; kingdom Metazoa; phylum Chordata; class Mammalia; order Artiodactyla; family Camelidae; genus Camelus; species Camelus ferus. The sequence continues at coordinate 4,733,077 of NC_045717.1, read as the reverse complement.
GCATCTAGGTCACCATTCCCAGTTATCAGCACATTCACAACTTAGCTCGAATTAAACTTTGCAGCTCCCTACCTGGGCCACAGAGACTTCTGACTTCATGGACAAACTTTCCTCGGCAAGACCTCAGAGACACAGGGGGGCTCCCATCCCGTCTGCTGGCCCCTTATGCAGGAAGCTGCAGGGCAGCCTCAGGCCAGGGCCGCTGGAGAGCAGAAGGCGGCTGATGGCTTTGCTTTTCTAAATAAGGTTTTAGGAGTCCCCCCTTTAGTAACAAATGACATGCAAGTCCTTCCTTGCAGAAATAATGATAACCGCGTGATCGGTTTCCAAATTCCAAGTGGAGCCGGCCATTTATTGGTGCCTCTGCTGAGTGCTTCTCAGACACAGCCCAGCCCAGGACAATAAAAATCAGTCGAAGCGAACAAGCCGTATCTCCGAAGTTGTCGGGTGCATGTTAATGCGATGAGACTAACCGGCCCCGTGTCCTTCAGGCTCCCAGGCACATCATTGATCAATTCTCATACCTCGGCCACAACCAAAGCTTTCTCTTCCCTGAAAAATCCCACGGGCTACTATGCTTTGGTGAAGCTGATGTGAAAGAAAAAAAGAAAGCCAGCATTTCTGCTTCTTATATGTTTTCTCGTGTCGTCCACATGACAGGCTGGCCGTGAGGGGCCTCCTTGCTTCGTTTTCTGAGCCTCTGAGATGGTGCCGTGACTTAAGTAAGTCACGTGGCCAGAGGTGGCACTAAAGCTGAAAGCCAGTCCCTCTGACTCCCTCCTTCCGCCCACTGACTTGCTGGGATGGCAGGGGAAAGGGGTATGAGTACGTGTACATGTGTTTGCATAAGTGCGCTTGTGTGTACATGTGCGTGTGTGTGTGTACGTGTGTGTGTTTATGCAGGCTTCCCAAACACACTATTTCCCACTGACCCACTGCTGATGTGGCTTCTGGGGCCAGAGCTGCCTGAACATCATCACACACTCCCCTCCTGCTCTCTGTGGGTCATTGTGATTAAGGCTTTGTTTACTAAATTTCCTGGAACTCAGACCCGGACTTGGTCCTCTCATTCTGTAATTCAGCTTAAGAGGACTGGGGCAACGAAGGACACTCAGTCTCCCAAATACTCCCAGCCAGACTATATTCGGCCCAATCTGAGGCTAAGGCTGCTAGTAGCCCTGCAGTATTTGTTCTTCCCTTCTCCTTTGATACCAGAAGCTCTGACTGTTGCTGGGCACATGGAATCAAGAGAGTTCTCAGCTGCCCTGATGGCTGAGTGTGACCATGTCACTAAACTATGGCTAAAAAGAGAAGGGCTCTTCCCTTTATTTTATTTATTTATGTTTTTCTTTCCTACCAGGTGGAATGCAGATGTGATGGCAGTCTCTCTGGAAGCCATTTTGGGCCATGAGCTGGAAGCCACGTGGGGAGGGTGACAAAGAAAGCAGAGAGCAAAGGTCTGAGTCTCTGTGAGTCACAGAGCTGTCCAACCATTCTGGACCAGCCGCCTGCCTCCAGACTCCCCTTGTGTGAGACAAGTAAACCTCTATTTGTTTTAAGTACTCTGAGGGGAGTTTTCTCCGTCTGCAGCAGATAAATGATAAACTGGTAAATGACCTTGTGTTGAGAGCTGCTGGAGTGCAGGGTCCTGGTGTTTGGTACCTTCAACCCCCAGATTCTTGTCCAGTGCTTGCCCTGTGATTGGGGCTCAAACAGAAACGCGGAGCCAGAGGAGGCCTCCGGAAGCACCTACGCACTCTCTTACCACTGCCTGAGGCTGACCTTGTCCACCCTGTAGACCCTGAGTCGGTGAGAAGCTTCCCCATCCTCATCAAGGTACCAAGTCCTGGTGATTCTAGCACCCAAATCCCCCCCCGTGCCCAACCCCCTTCATGCCTCACTTATCCCCAGAGAGATCTCTGAGGGGTCTTGTCCACTCTCAGGTGTGGACCAGGCCCTCCTCTCCTTACAAATCCATCCACAGCTCCCCGACCCCACCACCCAGTACACACACCAGCTGCCTAAGGGCCAGGTGGGAAGAAGAAACATTTTTTTAGCTTTCATTGCTCTTTGAAATGTAAAAGAGTTTCCCATATTTGCAAACCTGGAGATTTCCCATATGTTTGCAGATTTCTTGATTCTCTCGACAAATCAGAAGCTGGGATAAGTTGGGGCCTGTATTCCTACTTGGTCGTGAGTAGCGAGCGGTGAGCCACGGGTCTGCTGGTGAAACTGGGGCCCCCGCCCCTCAGCCGCAGCGGCTTCACCTGCTCACCCCACTGACTGCACTGCGGCCATAAAGTGCTCCGTGTCGAGAATGCACCATAATTTACTTAACCGGTCCTTGATGGGGAAGCAGCCACTCAGTTTTAGCTGATTGTCATCGTGAAGGGATGAGCCCAGCATGGCTGCATCTGTCAATTCTTCAAGAGAAACCACACATCTGTATTTTCACATACAAACTCCTAATCTCTTAACATCTGGCTTGGCCCCCAGGGGACATGTCTTGGAAGGTTCTGCTAAAGGAGCTCCCTGCGTAGGCTCTGGGTGGGCAGGCGGTTTGGGTACCAACCCCGACTCTGCTATTAACTGGTGGTGCAACTTTGGCCTAATTGGGTAACCCCTCTGAGACTCAGTTTCCTCTTCTGCAAAATGACAATAATCCCAGGGCTTCATCGTATTGTCATGAGGATTAAATGATGATGGACTCGGGATTAAAGCATTTAGCATAGCGCTGGGTGTGTAACAAGTACTCATTAAATGCTGCTTATTAATATCATTAGGTAATTGCACATTTAACTATATAATTACAACTGTGATAAGTGCTGGGGGCTGGGAGTACAGAGAGTTCTGAGAATTGCTAATAGGGGGCCCCATCCAATGGAGACGGTCGGGAGGGGTCCCCTGGAAAAGCCATGTGGGAGGTGAGGACACGTTAGAGCAGGAACCGGTCTGGGGGATTTGGTTCCGGATGGAATCTATCACAAGCAGGAAATCCCTAAAGTGGGGAGAAATCAAAGTCAAGAAGGGCAATGTAGTGGGTTCCACGTTTCTCAACCTCCGATCATAGGAAGGATAATATTTAAATGACACGTTTTCCACTTGTGAAATTCTTCAAGAAATTTATTTCTATTCAGAGCTCACTCTGCGGCAGGCCCTGGGGCTGGGCCTTCTTGAAACTTCTGCAAAGATATGGATCAGCCCAAAGCCTAATATCTGCACTTCTTCATTAGAAAACATTTATTTTTGCTACATGCCCAGTGCTGCCCTAATGCTAAATAGATACCACAAAGAATCAGACGGTCAGTAGCAACTTGACATCAAACGGTGTTATGTCTGGACTGAGGGCAAAGAAGAGATGATTAAAAAAAAAAAGTCCTTCAGTAAGTGCAGTTTTGGGGGGGGGTGCTAAGCTGAGCTGAGCCCGGTTCTTAGCCTTCCAGTGGCCTCACTGGGTCCAAGCAGAGACGGGAGAAGGTCCCGCGGGAGGACCCAAACTCTCTGATACTTTCCTCCGCTCGCAGGCAGACTTTTCAGGGCATCTCCACAGCAGGAGGTCTGAGATCGCATTTGGGGCCCAGGCCTGGAGTTGGGGATGCCTGAGCTCCTGCCCCAAGGGGATCCAAAGGATTTACCAACGGAGAGGATGGGCAGAGAGGTGTCCTCACTGAGGACCCAGGAGGCTGCTTATCAGATAGGGGTCCTGGACCACCATGCAGAACCCTCACACCACCATAAAAGTGCTTGTCTCTTAGAAATCTATGGTGTGAGCGTTCTTTGTGAATTTTTTAATTCCCTCATTTTGGCTACGCAACTATGTATGTTCCGTATAGAAAAACTAGAAAGCACAGGTTAAAGTCACAGAGAGAGAGAGGGAGGGAGGAAGGAGGGAAGGAAGGAAAGATGCAAAGGAGAGAAGAAGGAAGAAACTCTTCAAGCTCCCCAACCCAGCAAGAACATTGGCAGATTCAACTCCGGGCTTTTTCTAAATGCATCTGCACATTGACCACTGGGGAGCTTGCTGTGTCCCTCGCCAACTGTCCTCTGCACGGCTCTCCACGTAAACCAACATGCGTGTAAATACGGTGTGCTCCGGCCATAAAGTATTCCGTGTTGAGAAGACACCGTAATTTACTTAACCGGTCCTTGACTTTGAATTGCTAGGTTCTTCCCAAGCCGTCCCCATAACAAGCAACGCCCATCTGGGGAGGAGGCCATGAGAACAGAGTTGAGGCAAAGTGAGGACTCTGGCTCTTGTGAACAAATGAAACGCTGCTCGTCCCATTTCATGCAAAAACACGCCTTCTCAACAGGGTTGATATTACCCCTAAGGATGTGAATTGTGGTTCCTGGAGTCGAGAGAGTGAAAAAAAAATCTGACTCTTTTAAATGGAAAAAGCACAAATATACATACGGTCCATAAGACAGACATACAGTACGTACAATGATGTTGAAATTTCATGAGGAGGCGGGTAGGATTGGAAATTAGAAAAAAAAAAAATCTAGGGGGAAAGGGCATAGCTCAGTGGTAGAGCGCGTGCTTAGCAGGTACGAGGTCCTGGGTTCAATCCCCAGTACCTCCAGTAAGTCAATCAATCAATCAATCAATCAATAACCTAAATACCCCCTCAATTTAAAAGTCTCCTTAGGGGGACAATAATGAATATAAAAAGTTGAGAAATACCGGGCAAGGGGGTGTTAAAGTTCACTCAGGCCAAACTTCTGCCACTTCCGAGTAGCTGTCTGATTTCATACTGAGCAATGATTTCTCCCTCCGAGTGCCAGTCTGGAAGAGGCAAGTCCCTGACTAAGGCACTCAGTGCGTAACTTTTCTCATCATTTAATGATGAAAGATTAAGCTAGTCTACCTGAGACAACACTCAGAAGACGTAGAGGGTGTAATCCCTTCCCTCAGCGAGTGCCCCCTTGGTGGGCCACCTCTGTTTCCTTTTCCTCCCAAGCTCCAGACACAGCTCCCCCCCCCTCCCCTGGAGCACACCAGGGCGTCTGAACGAGGTCCAACCCATGGCCGCACACGCAGGATGGGACAGGTGTGCGCCTGCTCCTCTGAAACAACTCCATAAACAAGCAATTGAGGTGGTGAATTTACACTCATAACATCCTCATTAGCTCCTTTGAGTTACGATTACGTTTTCCTATTTGGATGTTTTTCCCACAGATGATAGAAGTCTTAATATGCCAATAAGGTACATCTGAAGAGACTTTCAGAGGGAGCTCTCAAAGCCCTTTGTAAACATTAACTCATTAATCCTCCTGTTTCCCCGAGAGATGGGCAGCTGTCATGTCTTATTATCCCATTACACAGGAGAGAAACTGAGACCAGGAGATTAAACGCTTCTCTGCAGACCTGCAGGAGGGTGCGGCAAGAACAAAGCTTTGCCCTAACTCTGGCTCTCTAAACCTGCTGGGGAACGGGAAGGAAAGGACGTGTGTGATGCACCTACTATATGCCAGGCACCGGCTTGCATTAGTCAACATTTAATCCTTTTCACATCCCCTTTCAGGTTTACAAAACCTGTGAGCTGGTGGTTTAAATGATTTGCCCAGAGTGACCCACCTAGTCAGAGGCAAAGGTGGGATTCAGCTCCAGGTCTGTCCGCATGGTGCTGGACGGCGGTCTCAGGCTGGTGTTTTGAACACAGGGGAGCCATTTCTGTTTCACAAAGAGGTGACAGTTACCGCAGTGCATTTCACGTCGAGAAGCCCTCCTGGGGAGGTAGACGAGATGTCAGGTGGGCGAGGTGGCGGCTAGACTTTGGCTCCTAGACACAAGCGAGATGATTGGCATTGTTTTTAAGTGAGCTTCAAGAAGGATGGGCATAAAAAAATGTCTAGCTCCAAGACATTATTCCTTCTTCTCACACTGGGGATGTCAGCCCCTTAACTGCAACTACTATTACTATCACTATTATTACTGTTACGATGCTTCTGGATGAATAGCATTGCACCACCCCTGCCTGTAAATAAGCTTTTTCACCTTTGCATGGGGAAATTGGGGCAGGGGTTAAAAAAAAAACACTTACCATCAGAGAAAACTCTAATTCGAAAAGATACATGCACCCCAATTTTGATTGCAACACTATTTACAATTGTAAGACATGGAAGCAACTTAAACGTCCATTGACAGATGACAATAAAAAAGTGGCGGTATGTATGTGTATAGAATATTATTCAGCCATAAAAAAGAATGAAATAATGCCATTTGCAGCAACATGGATGGACCTAGACGTTGTCAGACTGAGTGAAGTCAGACAGAGAAAGACAAATATTATATGATATCACTTTTATGTGGAATCTAAAAAAATGAGACAAATGAACCTATTTATAGAACAGAAACAGACTCACAGACATAGAAAAACAAATTTGTGGTTACAAAGGGGAAAAGGAGGGGGAGGGATAAATTAGGAGTTGGGGATTAACAGACGTATATGACTGTATATAAAATAAACAACGAGGTCCTACTGTCTAGCACAGGGAACTGTATTCAATACCTTGTAATAAACTATAATGGAAAAGAAAAAAAAAAAGACTTAAAAAAAAAAGCCTCACCAATTGCCAAGCTCTTGGGGTAGTTAGAGCAGCTTCCAGCAGGAAGACAAGTTGTGAGCTATGTAAACTGATCATCTCAAGTTCCTTTGGTATTCATCTATAGAATTTTTCAATTATGTATGACTAATTTCTCACAAAGTCATTATTTAAAGCAATTTGTCTCCGTGTGAGAGGCAACACCTTCCCCTTCCTGAAAGGTGGGCGGGGAAGAATGTCAGAATCAGCCAGGCTTCCAGCTTGAGTTATAAAGCGGTCACAGGAGTTCAAAAGAGAAAAATAATGAACAGGTAAGTTGTCACATGTAAAAATTCCTCCTCTATATTATCAAAATACAAATTAATTATAGATAAGATCAAACGAGTTCTCTTTAATGTATGGTTTTCCCAGAGAAGGTAATGAAAATAAAGTACTCCCCTGTGGGAGGGGAGTTGAGGGATATACAGAAAGATCTTTTATTAATGTTGGCGGCGTTTCATGGGAGACACGGTGCCTGTGAAGGCTGCGGAAGGGGCCTCTGGAGAGTTCTGGGACATGCAAATAAAACCTGCTTTATTGCTCTAGGTGCTAACTCCCGGATGACCTCATCCCCATGGGGTCACTCGAAAGGTAATGGTAAAACCACCCTGGACAATTACCCACCAGCCTCTGCAATCAGCAGGTTGAGAAGCTGGCAGCCAACAGTCTTGCCAATGGAGCTTGGCAAAGACCAAGGGATTGCGGTCATGGCCTTCACAGGCTTTCATTCTTGATCTTCCAAGCAAAGACCACAGCTGAAAGCCAGCCCATGATTCACCTTCCTTGGGTGGGGGAGGGGGGCAAAAAAGGAGAAGAGAAGACCGTTTCCTCTCCCCCTTCCCCGCCCCCGGCCCCTTCCCAGTAGTATGTGATGCTAATATTCACATGACAGCAAACATTTTCAAAATAATAGTCCTATATACTTAAGGTTAATCAGAACGGGCGCCATCCAACTTGCAAAGGTAGCAATTTTCCTTCATTAAAGCCAAATCAAGAAAGAGAACTTTGGGATTCCTTAGGGCTAATTACAAGGTGTTAATAATAACAATATAATAGCAGCAATTTTCCAGCTTTGCTCAAACCCATAATCTGCTTGAGTGCCTTATAGGATTGTCTGTGAGTTTATAGAAAGCTAAGTATTAGTCCAAAAATGTTTTCAGTAATTTCATTTTTACATCATGTCTCTCCTGAGTGTTTATGATGATGTGGTAATTGTCGGTGGAAAAGGTTCTCTTTGGGCAAAGAACAAGTCTCAACTTGACACCTCCCAGGACCCTTCTTTTGTTTCTCTCAAAGTGCATTCCGGAAAGGAGTGATGGGTCAGCAGGAAACAACCCCGCAACCTCTGAATGCTCAGAAACCCTAGGAAGCGTGGATGTTGACCCTCGTGGTTATCCGGACTGCTCCCCCCATCACGACCCAATGAGGAGAAAAATAAGTCAACAATATCTTTGGAAATGAAGGAGCAGGAGAGATTTAGGCAGCCCACTGTGGGCCAGCAGGGGACAAGCCACAAGGTCTCAGTGTGATGGCATTGGCTCAAAGCCCATCTGCAGTTAGTAGGGATCAGCTGCTCCAAAAAGGGCAATAAATGCTCCACTTTGTTCAACGTGACCACTGGGCTCGATAACCCACCTTCTCTTTATTCACTTGATGCACGAGAACTTTCTTCTCAGGATTTTGACTCTGTAGATGCGGGATCATTCATCTTAAAACTCAAAAAGCCAGAAAGATAAGTTGGTGAGAACGGTTTCATTTTCTCCCTTCTGTTCATGTATTTGTCTCCTCTCAGTACCAGTGGAATGACCGCACACTTGTTTAGAAGAGAAAGACCTTCCAAAGGCCAAGAGACTTGCATCTCACCCATTCTTTTTCCCTCTTTAGACTGCCCAGGGGGGAATTCTTCTAAATTTTGGACAGGAAAGAACTAAATTGTCCGCTATTGCCAAGTTGGGGTCTGAAGCCAGTTTTTTTTTTTTTTTTTTTTTAACAGCCCATTTCTAAGTCTGATCATAAAAGTTGCTGATGGAAAAGCTGAAACAATACAATTCCGTGTGGTTTTTGTTGACTACTTAAGGATGCCCAGGAGACACACCAAACCAAAGAAATGATAATTTGTCCTAATTGGGTTAGAACCACAGATAAACAGGCACCATCTGGAGTTCTGTTCGTTTGGGAGTTTACAAGTGAGGACAGTAGGATCTACACTATTTTGGAGTGAATGACTTCCTTCCCTCTTGGTCCCCCAAAGTAGAGTTGAGAAACGAAGCGGGGCAGACAGGAGGCAGGGAACTAAGGGGAATTCTGCTTGAGTTTCAGTGTCCTCCTCCAGAAAATGGAGACTGCTGTGCTGCTACAGGATTCTCCTGCGATTCAGTGACATCATCTCTGTAAATGTGTACACAATGAGTCATGCAAATTCAACACCTTTAAAGATCAGAGAGGTCCCCTTGTGTCTCTCAGTCAAAGTGAGTTGTGGGAGTTGTGGGAGCTCAGAAAGCGACAGGCCAGAAGGAGGAACAGACTTTCTCCAGGTCACAGTTTACCCAGAAGAGGGGCAGATTTTTTTTTTTTTTCCCCTTCTGGTCTAGGAGACCCTTAGCTTGTCTGAAAAGCCTCTAAGAGAAACACACAAGCTTGGAAGGCAGCAGAGAGAAAGGCTGACTAATTCTTCGCCAGTGGCAGTCTCAGAGAATTAAAGACACAGGTCTTCAGAAAAGGAAATGTCCAAACTTGGCAAAGACCCTTAGTTACCTCCTAACGGCTGTTCTCTGTTCTCCTTGTTAACAGAAACCTCATTTTGTTTGAGGAGCCGTATGTCCATTCCCAGGGGATGAATCATGAATGATCTAAGCCCAGGGTCGGCAAATTACTGCAAATTCAGCCTGCTGCCTGTTTTTGTACAGCCTGTGGGCTAAAAATGCTTTTTATATTTTGAAATGGTTGGAAAAAAAAATTCGAAAGAGGAAGAACTGTGAAGTAAACAATAGACATGAAGTTTATATGAAATTCAAATTGCAATTCTTTTCCATCAAGTGATTTGCTCCCAAAATGCAATGCAGTGGTGTCTACATCTATCAAAATTCATCAAATTGTACATCTGAAATAGGTGCAGCTTACTGTACAGGAATCATACCACAATAAAGGTGTTTTAAGAAAAAAATCTCCAAAGATTTATTGGCAGGATTGGTTTGCCCGGGAATGAAAGGGTTCCCTAAGCTCTGGACTCTCGGTGCTAAAAACAGGAAATCTTCTAGCAGATCAACATGAGCTGATCACTGAGAGCCACCTCTGTGGTTGTCAGTTAAGATACAGGATGTTCAGTTTCATTTGAACTTTAGATGAACAATACTTTTTTTAATATAAATTCCCAATATTGCATGGGACATACTTACATTAAAAAAAAAAAAGCATTTGTTGTTTACATGAAGCATACATTTTATTGAGCATCATGTACTTGTTTGCTGGGTCCGACAGCCCTAGCCACATGTATTATCTATGGCTGCCTTCTTGCTACTACAACAGTGCGTAGTTGCAATGCAGACGCTCACAAAGCCTAAAATATTTACTATCTGGCCCTTTAGAGAAAAGGTTTTGGACCCCTGGTCTAAGCCAATCATGGTAACTTAATTCCTTTTTACAAGTAGTCACATACCAGGGTAACCATTTGACCAATGAGACAAAAATGGAAAGTCTGCTGGATACTTTCCAGAACAATTTCATCTCTGACAACAAGTAAAAAGCAACTCACAAAAAATAGTTCTTTACATCCTGTTTCCCTCCTTCCTTCTTTCCTTCTCTTCAGCTTAGGAGGCTGATGTAAAAAATGTGATGGCTGGAGTTGCAGCAACTATTTTGTGACATGAGGAAAAAATCTGATGCTTCCCAAAGACCCCTCCTCCTAGTCAGAGATTCTTAACATTAAGTCAATTGGAGAAAAAAAATCATATCATTATTTTCACAACCTCTAACTTAAATTTAGCATTGTCTTCAATGATGAACTTATGCAACAATCTACAGTACCATTAGTAGTACCTGGAACTTTGTCACTGTACTGGCCACCAAAGATTCACCTCCAACCCATATGCGTTCACTCAGCCCATCCCAACATCCCCAAATGGCTCAACTCATTATAGAATCAATTCAAAGTTGAAACTCTCATCTAAAATTGTATCCCAAAAGTCTCAAATGTTACCATCTATATCAATCATTCGTAAGACCATGATCTATCCTGGGGCAAAATTCTTCTCCATCTTGGGCCTGTCTGTTTCCAAAATGCAATAGTGAGACAGGTATCATATACTAGTTATTGACATTACTGTTCAAAATGGGAGAAAATGGATGAGCTAAAGGAGTCACTGGTCTCAAGAAATTCTTAAATCCAGCTAGAAATCCATTAGGTTTCAATGTCTGGAAATAATCCCACGTGGTTCATGGCTCTGCCCTCTGAGCTTCTAGTCTGCTCTCGGAATGATTCTTCCTTTTTCTTAAAGGGCAGCAAGTATGTACCGCTGAGTAGTGCTGTTAGACTCTTCCCTGCCTGTAAAATCTGGGGAGTCTGACAGCCTTCTTTAATTTTATTTTTGGACTGCCAATTCAAGTTAGCAGTGTTTCCACTGATATAAAATTCTCAAGAAACTTGTGAGTCTCCTGTGTATGTCATGAATGTCCAGTGTCACTCCATTGGACAAGAGACCCCTCCAAAGATCCCTCTTGGATAATTCTATCTTTATTCCTGGCTTCTGCTGTGATGGTTAACGGGATCCATGAGTCACACACTTCATCTTTTTGAGGACCCCTCTGTGGGACTGTCTACTCTGCTTTTCTGATATGTCTGAGGCACTAACAAAAGGCTGGACACATCCTTCACTTTCTCTTCAGAGCACATTTTCCTGAGAGCAAATCTAATTTTAGCATCTTTTGACAGCATCTTTTAGCATCTGGATAAGCCAAGAATTTCCCAAATTATCAAGCCCTTGTTCCTTTTCTGCTTAGCAGTTCTTCCCTCAGTCTGTCTGTGTCTTCTCATATTTCACTGCAAGCAGAAAGAAGAAACCAAGACACACCTTCAACACTTTGCAAGGAAATCTCCTTGGCTAAATATCCATGCTCATCACTTACAACTCCTGCTTTGCACAGAAATGTAGAATGCAACTGAGCTGAGCCTTCTGCCACTACATGACAAGGATCCCCTTCGCTCCAGTTTCCAATAACGTGCGTCTCATTCCTTCCTGAGCCTTCACCAGAAGTGCCGTTAACATCCACGTTCCTACCAATTGTCTCATGAATGTAGTTTTTCTCTACCATGCTCCTCACTTCCTTCTGAGTCCTTATTAATGTCCATAGTTCTACTCACAGTCTTTTCAGGGCTATCGAAGCTTTTCCTATCATGCTCTAAAAATTCTTCCAACCTCTGCCACTGCCCAACCCCAAAGCCACTTCTATATCTTCATGTATCTGTCAAAGCACCCTACCTGCTGTACTGAAATCTATATTGGCTTTTATTGATGCTGGAACAAATTATCACAAACTTAGTGTCTTAAAACCATACAAATCTTACAGATCTGGAGGGCAGAAGTCCAAAATGGGTGAGCAGGACTGCATCACTCGGGGTCCTAGAGGACAATATCTCCTTGCTTTTTCCAGCTTCCAGAGGTCGCCCGCATTCCTTGGCGTGTGATCTCATATCACTCTGATCTCTGTCACCACATCTCTTATTCTGACGCAGTCACTCCTGCCTCCCTTGTTCCTTTATAAAGACCCTGTGATAACCCTGAGGCCAGCCCTATAACCCAGGATTGTTTCCTCATCTCGGGAGCCTCTTAATCGCACCAACAAAGTCTCTTCAGCCGTGGAAGATAACATATTCACAGATTTGGGGAATTAGGATCCTGCCATCTTTGAGGGACCACAGTGGTTCACAAAGACCAGGACACAGACCAAGAACTGAGTGAGATCGTGCTGAAAACGTACGCTGAAATTAGGTTAGGTTCGGGTCCCAGACTCCAGTGCCTCAAGGATCCAGAACAAATGAATAAAGGGGACCAGGTATTGGGGGATAAAAAGCGTCTACATCCAACTCAGTGTCAGTGGATGAGGCTAATCAGCTCCAAAGAGTTGGCACCATGCAGGGATGCTGGCCCAGCACTGCCAGATCTTAGAATTTATCAAGAGAAGCTGGAAACTTGAGCTTCAGGGTGACATCGCCCAGCGTGTAAATAGCAGTCATTTATTCCTGTCTTACGTACCTCGTAGGCCAACACCGTGTACATCAAACAAAACCTATCTGTTGGAAGGTGCAGGGCTGTAGGTCACCTGTTTGAAACCTCTCTAGTCATTGTTTAGACGTACTAATTTAGACTTGATTCCATTGGTAAATAGGCAGCCATGGGTCGATTTAAACTGGGCAGCGACATGATCAGATTTGAATACTAGGAAGATCATTTTAGTGTAGTGTGGAGGATAGATCGGAAAGGGGAATTCAAGAAGAGCCCAGAAACCAGCTAGAAAGTATTGACGATAATCTGGAAAATGAAAGCAGAACTCTGACAATAGCATTAGAAATGGACAGATGAGAGCTGCTATGAAGCATACTGAGGAGACAATAATAGAAGAAGTCACATTTCTCCTAGAATATGAGTCCCATGAGGGTAAGTTCTTGTTCTGCCTTCGTTCTCTGCTGACTCCCCATCACCTAGAAGGAGGCACTCCATAAGCATGTGTCAGTTCCATGTATGATTCTGTTCCAGGTGGCCAGATAGATGGTGGTATCAATTATTAAGATGTGGGATGCTGGAGAGAGGTGATGGTGGGCTCGCCAGCTGGGATGCCCAGGAGAGAGCTGGGTAAGTCAAGAGAGAGATCAGGACTGACTGGATGTTTGGCTTGGAGTCCCAGAGTTCTGGGTGCCATCGCCTTCCTTCCCAGCCTCTCTGGAACCTGGGGGCTACCAGGCAGGAATATGACGAAGGCTCTTTCTTCTCCCAGAGCTAAGGGATGATGCCAAGATAGGCTGAGCACTGCCGACCACAGCAGGAAGCTCTCAGGCTACGCGCACAAGCACAGCGAAGTTTCCATCAGACCCCACTGACTAATACAATATCTGCTCCAAGGCACATAACTCAATGCAGCCCTCATAAATCCCACTTAGAACCAACGTTGGAAGGACTGTCTTGCCCTGATTGAGACTCCCCCAAAGACCCAAACTATATAAGCGCAGGATGAATTGCGAATTGCCCTCTAATCGATCTGTAAACATTTAATGGGCAGCTACAATGTGCAGAACACCAAAAAAACGCCCCAGGACCCAAAGTGGTACAAGGCAGCCGTGTTGTAATGGCCAGGGATGGAGCGCATTCACGTAAACGCCTGCCTTCTGCAAGCGGTACCTAGACTCTCTACAGACATCCTTAAAGGACCACAACTCTGCATGATCCCCTGTGACCTGCGTTTTCCAGGGAAGAGAACTAAGCCTTGGGGAGGTTCCAAAACGTACCGGAGGTCACATAGATAGGAAGCTGCCAGGATTCAAATCCACATCTGCTTTACTCAGAAGTCCTGGCTTTCCGCCATGCTATGATTTTTCCCATTCATCGCATCTACTGAGGTTTATTTGCTTTTGGGGCCTGTGGTCAAAGCACGTCAAATCTGAGGCCTTATTTCTCCTGTCCAGGCTCGCTCTCCCCTTTTAGACTTGGTCATAGTCCCTTCCTTCCCAGTCAATACAGAGTCCTGACATTGATTTATGCTTTCTTTGTGGGGGGAGGGCAGTGGTACTTGAGGCCATCACTGCTAAAAGCCTTTTTTAAAATGTCTCTTCTCATCTTGGGGCTTTAGGAGAAAAAGAAGCAGAGGCAGTGCCCACCTCACCTTCCCCACCCCTAGCTCCCAGGCCCGGACTCAGAACATCCCTGGATCCCTGACGTCAACACCAGCAGCTCTAAGAAGTTCACCCGCATTAGCACCAGGATTGGAAATCAAAGGTAGCTATTTTTGGACCTGACTTCAATCGCTTTCCCTTGGAACCCCCTCAAGGCCAAGAGAGCAAATAATTTAATGTGATTAGATTGAAACAATCCCAGAAATTGGTCTGTTTATACACCTTGGCACCATTTTTGACAAGGGTATGAGAATAATCAAAATAAATGGACTTGGCCCAGTGGATGTGAAGTGATCCACTGACTCCAGCCTGGAATGCCATCCCCTGGCCGGAGACAAAGACTCCTTGCTGAGAAGGAACTGCAAAGGAAAATCTGGAGTGGGCAGGATCTACGACTTCCATCCACCATAGTCTCCTCTCACCGGCTTTGGATCTGGTGTGGGTGCAGAGGCCCAGGGCCTGTCGGAGCTGCCTCCCCCCATCTGAATGATGGGAGTACTTCTCACTCGAAAGGTATTTGCTGGCTTTTTTCTCACAGTGATTGCATCCCCACTGATCTTTCAGATCCCTGCTAACCTGTCTCCTTTCCTCCCTCCCTTCAAGGCCACTGAGTGCATGGAGGCCTTTGGAAAATTCAGAGGGGACCCCTCATTTCCACTCCTGAAGCTGCCACAGCTCTTAGCCCCGCATCTCAGGCCCAGCGCCCTGCCATCCATTTCTCCTCTCAGCCTCCGATCTCTCTTCCTGCCAATCCTCCCTCCCCAGAAGGACCACCTCCCTGTGCTAAGGGTCAGGCTCCTTCCTAGAGAGTCTGTCTACTCAAGCCCAGAAGAAGGATAAGGCTTGGCGAGGTGGGAGTCTTTGGGCACTGAAGCTACATCGAGAATTGCCTCCTGCCGCCCACCCCGTGACCAACCTGGGTCCCACAGTTCCCCAACCTCTCCTCTCCCACCATCAGAACCTGAATGTCACACTTCCTCCTCTCTGTGCTCAGGTAGTCCCTGCTCTGTTTTGGAACAAATGTTAAAAAACATGATAAAACTAGACAGAATCACAGGAAAAACATCCCAGACCCCATGAGCTTTTGTGTTTGCTTCCAGTCTTTTTCTTACAAGAAAAAAAAATCCTTACAGATAGACCTAAATTCCCCTTAACTAGCCGCCACCCATTTCAATCTCTCCCTTCATTCCCAGAAGCAAAAATCAGCCTTCCAGCTTATTTCTTAGATTTTCACAAATGTGTGTCTCCAAATGCAATCCATTATCACATGCAGCTATATGCAAATGGCATATTTTATGTATGTGTAATGTGCATTTATGAAGTTGTATGCATGCACAGCATCCAAAATTTAAGATGCAAAAGGGTGTATGAGGAGATGAGAAAGTATCCCTCTTACCCCTGACCCCCAGGCAGCTACTATCCTGAGACCATCTGTCGAGCACTTTCTTTTTCTTTTTTTTTAATTGAAGTAGAGTCAGTTACAATGTGTCAGTTTCTGGTGTACAGCACAATGTCCCAGCCATGCATATACATACATATATTCGTTTTCATATTCTTTTTCATTAAAGGTTATTACAAGATATTGAATATAGTTCCCTGTGCTCTACAGCAGAAGTTTGATTTTTTTTTAATCTGTTTTTATATATAGTGGTTAATACTTGCAAACCTCAAACTCCCAGATTTATCCCTTCCCATCCCCCTTTCCCCTGGTAACCATAAGACTGTTTACTGTGTCTGCAAGTCTGTTTCTGTTTTGTAGATGAGTTCATTAGTGTCCTCTTTTTTCTTTCTTTCTTTCTTTTTTTTTTTTTAAGATTCCACATATGAGTGATATCATATGGTTTTTTTCTTTCTCTTTCTGGCTTACTTCACTTAGAATGACGATCTCCAGATTTGGCCAGGATTCCTAAGTCTCCTTGAGATCCCCCATGTTTGTCCAGCCCCCTCTGATGTTTCCTTCAATCCCCAGGTAACTCTCAGCCTCTCTCGTGTGTCCGCACAGCACCCTGTGCCCTGTGCAGATCTCTGTCCAGCCCTCACCACCCACACCTTCGGTCTGGCCTTGGAGAGGGGCTGATATCTGAATGCAGTGTGGAAAGCCTGATCTTTCAAGCTCGTTCCCATATTGGCTTTCAACCCTTTTGCCAAAAGCCAGTCATTAGTCTTAGCAAATCGCTTTGCTGACACATTTTCCTGAGTATGTCTCAAATCCCAATGGCATATGCTTGTATTTGTGCATTCATTAAATCTGGATCAAAGATGAATTTAATCTGGGCAAAGTTTCTGAGCGCGACTTGGAGCAAGTAAAGAAATCATTTTTGATAAATTTTTTGAGCTGTTGCTGCTGCTGCTGTCCCTTAGAAAGGAGCGGGCAGCTCTCCACTGGGAGTACATGGGAGTCCTTGCTGGAGTCATGACTCCTGGCGTAAAAATACCTGGAAGAAATTGTGAGGCTAGATTCTCTTCTCTCCCCTTTCATCCCACCTACCCCAGCCTCCTATGTTACTCTCAACCTGGAAAGTTTGGTTTTCTGCTTTAATGCCAAAAGAGAAAAAAAATCCTATTATATTAGATTTGTTGGGGCAGAATTTGTCAGTGTTGCCACATGACTCCTGTGATTCATGAAAATTGTTACTCAATTCAATGCAGCAACTTTTAATGAGCACCTGCTACGTGCCAGGCACCATAACACATTCCTGGTATAATCAAACTGCTCTGGGACCATCACTTCCGGTCTGTGACTCTCCACTTCCTCCCCCGGGAGGATGCAATCATGGACAATGTTCAGTTGGGCCCACCCAGCCTTGTTCTCCCTTCTGGTAATGGCACCTTGATTTTTCCTTTCGGGCACTCTCTCATCCAGCCGCAGTCCAAGTAGTTCAGGTTTCAAGGGTGACCGAGACACATCCAATCAGAGCATCTCCTTCCTGTGTTCAGGAGGTGGGTTCAGCAGTGAACCCGAGGCAGCTGAGGGGACCCATGTCCTGGAGACAGCCACGCCTGAAGCCAGAACTTGGCCTATAGTTTAGAGATGGGCACCAATACATTCCTCTTTATTTTCCCTAAGCCACTCTGAATTGAGTTTCTGTGGTTGTAACCACAGGAGACCTAAGATTCAGCATATCTACCTCACAGGTGCCAGTGAGGCTGTTGGCCAAGTAAAGCTGGGTGACCTAATCTCACAGTACCCTTACTGCTTCATCAGTAAAATGGGAATAAAATAGTACCTCCTTCAACAGTTATTGCAAGAGTTAAATGCACAAAAGCACACGTAAAATGCATTTATCACAGTTGCAGACACATGGTAAATACTCAGTATATGTTGGCACTTATTGTAATTATGTATAATATATAGTAATATAATATATGTTATACTATTTAGATAATTATCAGGAGTGAGGAATCAAGCCCTTTCGCCTGGAAGCCTGGGCTTCTTGGAACCTGTCACTGTGGCTTGTGTTGGGCCAGTCCCGGCAGAACAAGCCCATCTCCCACTTTCTCTGTGTCCCCAAAGACAGACAGCTCGTTCAACTGATACTCCTCCCCCTGAGCTGTTGATTGTGACAATCAAGTGGTGAGTGACTACAGTATCCGTTACCTTTTGCTGCCTTTGAAAGTTCTGCTCCAGAGATCCCAAGGCCCTAAGATCACTTTCCTTTTCCAAATGATACGTCTCTGCAAACGTGCATTTCAAATTCGCCTTTTCACCAACGGGCTCCCCATTTCAAATCCATGGCAAGAAAAGAATCTTTACAATCCCCTTTGTAATAAAAAAATAGATAAAGGGGAGGAAATAATCTCTCACCAGCGGCTGCCTGAGGCATCTGACCCTTACTGTTAGCTTCCAGAGACATCAACTTTGAAAGTCGGATTCAGAACCACGTTCCTAGTTTGATCCTCCTTAACTTTCGGGGCCCCGGACAGACCTCGTGCTGTGAGTAAGAAGATGGGGGGGTGGGCACCTTCCCCGGGATGCAGTTATTGGTGAGAAAGGGGGCGGAGTTTCGGCTTTGCATGTATCAGGTTGCTGTACAACCCCAGAAGCCCCCAGGCCACCCTAAACGGTCTGCTGGGGGTCGTCTAACCTCCCCTGGACTGGAATTCATGCATGGGCTGTTTGTGCTCGTCCCCAACGTCACCATGTAAGAGTTTTATGTAATATGAGCCGACAGAATCCACTACTACTTTGGCAAGGGTCTGCGTCTAGCTCCCCTGGAAATGAACTCACCGAAAAGTAGCTGAGTCAGCTTTCAGGTTCATCCGGGAGGAAGGAACCTGGGATTTGGGAGCAGCCGACCCGTAGGAAGTGACGGCGGGTGGAGGGCGGCCACGGTCTCGTGAATCTGATTGCTGCAGACGGCTGAGGGCAGACATCCGGCCTCTCTGCCTGATGAGGCGGGAGGACACGGCGAGTGTGAAACGGCTGCCACAGCTGGGCACCCCACCGCGCGGTCCTTTCAGAGGCCCCGTGGGACTTTCTTTCCCTGTACCGTTTCTTGGTGGACACTCGGCATTTTCACCACCGGCACCCTGATTACTGAGAACCACCCCTGTTCCAGGCCTTGGGCTACGCAATCTGCACACGTTACTTTTCAGGTCTGTTCCAACCACACTGGGCAGGGAGGCACTGCTTTCTGCAAACTGAGGGCAGCAGGCATTGAGAGTTAGTGCAGAGCTGGAAACAGATTGTGGGTCTACATTTTAGTTCATTTTTACATTGTGCTTTTATTTTATTTTTTAAAAATAATACATGCATATACCATATATAAAATTGATAAACAACAAGGACCTCCTGGATAGCATAGGGAACTATAGTCAGTTTCTTGTAATGAGCCATAATGGAAAAGAAACTGAAAAAATATATATGTATACATGTAAATAAATAAATATATATATATATATAGTTTGTATATGTATAACTGAATCGCTTTACCGTACACCTGAAACTAATATTGTAAATCAACTACACGTCAATAAAAAATAAGAATAAAAAATTATAAAAATAATACATGCATACTGGTTTTTTTTTAAGTACAAAGGACTGCAACTTCCTCTCATTCCTGACCCTCCTTCCAGAAATATCTTATGCCTCTGTCAGCATGAAAAATGTGTGTATGCACACTTACATATATCCCCTCCTTTTACACAAATGGCAACATTCTTTTAAAACCTGTCCTACCCGCATGCATTTTCAAAACCATGTTGTCAGGGAAACTTGCGAAACCTATACAAAGGTAGACAGAACACTAATGGGAATTCTCGTGTGTCCCTTCAGTCAGCTTCAACAAATATCTATTCTTGGTCAATCTGTTTTAGACTGTATCTCCACCCACCTCCTACCCACCCCCACCCAACCCTGCCCCAGGCTATTTTGAAGCAAATATCAGACAGCTATTATTTTCCCTGTAAATAGTTCGGGTTGTTTATCTAAAAGATAAAGATTCTTTTGGAAGTATACACATAATACTAGTATTATGCCTTAAAAAAGCAGTAAGTCCTTAATAGATCTGAGAGATAATGCCAGAGCAAACACACTTACAGAAAGCTGGCCCTTCCATATGGAAGTCAGAAGAGGCCAGTTTCCTGTTGATCAGCACTGAGGTCTTGGCCAATCTTTTGCTACTATTAAGTTGGAAATTACCCATATGAAATTACCAAACATGAAATTACCAATATTTGACCATTCTTTGACCTACAAAAATAGTAATTTAGTATGTATCTGTCTCAAATAGGTAATATGACAAGCAATACCCATGTACATTATCCCGTATGGGAGTTTGGTTATGAAAGAAATGCCTAAAAGTGGAATATCCTTAGTGAGAAATATACTAGCTCTCCTGAAAAGGACTTGGATCACCGAGGAACAAACAAAAGGAAGCTCCCAGTGCTCTTGGCCTTGCCTTAATTTATCTCCCTGCGTCCACACTCTCTCCATGTCCAGTCAATCTGTCAATGTGATGATCTATATTGTCTCACTTCCCTTCTTAAAACCTTCCAATAGCTTCCCCACTGCCCTAAGAATGAAAACTCAAATCTCCTGAACTTGGCATTCGAAGACTTTCACAACCTGGCACAACCTGTCTTTCTAGGTTATGCCAGCCACTTCCCCATGTTTCAGCCATACCAGCTGACTCACCATTACTCAAATAAACAAACCTTATTTTAAATGTTTATGTCTTTGCACAGGCTGCTTCATCTGCTTATTGTGCCTTTCCTCTAGTCTGCAGCTGGAAAACTCCTATTCATCCCTCAAGACCCGACTCTACTAATGTCTTTACTGTGTGTCTACTGCATGCTTAGCCCCTAATGGCTAAGCAAAAATAATAGTTAATGAGCACCTGGATGCCTGGAATTAAGAAGCATTAATCAATGAAATAAGTCCATATTGAATACCTACTGTATACCCGGTAATCTCTAGAGACACCAAATCCTTTCATTCCTCATCACCCAAACTCACCTTGCCCACGTGAAAGTAATGATAATGACAACCAGCCCTCTCTTTGAGGCAGAGCTTTTCCCTTTGCTGCTGGTTCTATGGGCCACCAGCTTCAGAATCATCTTGGGATATACTTATCAAAAATGTAGATTCCTGAGCCCATCACAGCCCTACAGCTCAGAAGCTCAGGGAGTGGATCCGGGCATCTTTCAATTAAACAAGCTCCCTCCCAAATGAATCTTGTGCACAATGAAGGTTGAGAATCAGCACTTTGTGGGCCTGGGGCAGAACTTCTGGTTCATCTTAGTAAGCACAGAGAGGGCAGGAATTCAGGGACAATCTTTTACCCACCTTTGGGCTCAGTGATCTTTCTACAAAGGGAGAATCTGAGATCCCGATTCATGGGGAAAACCAATGATTGGTGATTACCAAAAAGGGAAACACAACTGATTGACTACTATATGGAAAAATAATCAGTGTCTCAAGGAATCATAAAACAGAACTAGGAAAGAAAAATTATTTGCCTATCCAAACACCAATGATTGTTTTTAAATGTAGATTAGTGGTAGAGTGCACACTTAGCATGCATGAGGTCCTAGGTTCAATCCCCAGCACCTCCGTTAAAAATAAATAAATTTCATTAATTAATTAAACCTCCATTAAAAATAAATTAAATAAATAAACCCAAAACAAATTGAATTTTTAAAAATGATAAAACCTAGTACTGGTAACGTGATGAAATTGGAACTCCCGTACGGCTGCTGGTGACTGAGAGCGATGCCAGCTTTTTGGAGAAAAAATTGGCATTAAGTATCAAAGGTCTTAAAAATATTCCTATAGCATAGCAATTCACTTTTTAGGCTCTATCCTGAGGAACTTAAAAAAAGACTTTCTGAAGGATGATAGCCACTACAAAGTTACTTATAATGCTGACAAATCGACTACAGGAAGGAATAATTAGTTAATAAGACCACAGGGCATGATCTGTATCTTAAAATAGCAGATTTCTTTTGCTGAAGGTTTGTTTCGCCTGTTTTTGCATATTGTACAAATGGGTCCCTGTGGTGTAGGTGCTTTTGAGTCTGGCTTCTTTTGCTCAATATTACGTTGCCATGTGCAGTTGGACTTGGCTTACCCTGCTTGCTGTGCAGCGTTGTGATGTATGAGTAGAACACAAGTCATTGAGGCATTCCACTGCAACTTGCATTTGAGTAGTTTCAGGTTTGGGGCCATTACAAAGGGGCTGCTGTAGGTTTTTTTGCTTCTGTCTTTTTATACGGACTCAGTTCTCTGGGTACATATCCAGGATGGAATTACCGGGTCCTAAGGTGTACAAATGTTTAGCTTTATTAGATATTGCCAAACAATTTTCCAGAATGGTTTTTACCAATTTACACTCCCTCTAGCAGTGCGTGAAAAGTTCCAGTTGCTCCTCATCCTCACCGACATTTGGTGTTGTCTGTCTCTTTCTCTGCAGCCATTCTGATTGAAAATAGGTACTTTTTTTAATGAGATAGAATTGACTTTGTCCATGGGTCCTTTTGGGAGAAAGAATTTTCCAGGCAGCCAGATTGAGTCAGATTGTAGCTGGCCCGCTAGTATCTTTTCAATAATGAGAATAACATGTCTGATTACGTTTTCAACATGACCGTGTTGAGGTTGGATTCATGTACATAAAATGCACAAATCTTAAATGTAGCACTCAATGGATTTTTTCATTTAATTTGTGCACAGTCATGAGACCACCACCCAACAGACCTAGAGAACACCATTCTAGAAAGTTCCTTTATGCTCCTTTCCAGACTATTCCTACCACGCCCCCTGAGATAACTACTGGTCTTATTTCTTCCATTGTACCTTCATTGTGCCTGTTCGAGAATGTCATAGAAATGAAATCATACAGTATGTACTGTTTTGTGGGTGGCTTCCTTTGCTCACCATAATGTTTTTGAGATTCACCCATGTTGTCTCATGTATCACTAGTTTATTCCTTTTTGTTACTGAGTAGTATTCCATTGTATGGATATACCGCCATTTATCCATCCCCGTCCCCTGGATAGTTGGGCTGCTTCCAGTGAAGACTGTTACTATGGAGGAAGCAGCTATCAATATTCATGTACAAGTTTTCAAGTTCTTCTTGGGTAAATGCTTAGGAGTAGAATCATTGGGTCATATAATAGAAATATGTTTAATTTTATTTTTGAAAACTGCTAAATGGATTTCTAACATCACACAGTTCTACATTTCCTGTCCCAGTGTGTGAGTTTCTACTGCTTTGTGCCCTGGCAACTGGAGTGTTGTTAGCCTTTTTGATTTTAGACATTCTAGTGGGTGTGTAGTGGTATTTCCTTGTGGTTTTAATTTGCAATTCTCTGATGATTAATCATGTTGAGTGTCTTTTCCTGGGCTTACTGACTATTTGCATAACTCCTTTGGTGAAGAGTCCACATCTTTTGCTCATTATTTAATTGGGCTATTTGTCTTCTTATTATTGAGTTGAAAGGATTCTTTATATATTCTGATTATACACCCTATGTCAAATATATGTGCTGTGAATATCTTCTCCAGTCTCTGGCTGACTTTTTATATTTGTAACAGCGTCTTTTGTCAAGGGTTTTTAATTTGTGTTTTTTGTTTGTTTTTATTTTTTTATTTTTATTTTTTAGTGGAGGTACTGGGGATTGAACCCAGGACCTCGTGCATGCTAAGCACATGTCTATCACTGAGCTATTACCCTCTCTCCTGTATGTTTTTTAAAAGGAAGTTTTAACGCCCACCTGCTCCTATACAGTAATTTTTCAAACAAATGGATATATTAAATCCCTATTTTACAGATAAGAAAAGTCAAGCCCATCCAGAGAGTGCAAACCCCTTCCCCAGCCCACACACCGGAATCTAGCAGAACCAGAATTCAATGCTACAACTCCAAAATCCAGTGTCCTGGCCAGCTACACATTCAAATTCCAATCAGACCCAGAAAACCAAAGGCGACGGCATAAGGTAGTTTGTAGTAAACAAGATTTAAAATGGAGAAAGAATGATCGAGCCTCAGGGTCCAGGAATAACTCACCTAGCCCGGGCCTCTTGTACGCCGGGATAGAATATATAGGGATAAATAGAACTCTTAAAGGAAAGCCCTCTCCTCCCCAGAGAAATAAAAATGTGATCACTCTCTGCACTGTAATCTCTGATGAGAACATTTCATCAATTAGCATTGCTGTTGTCAAAACTTGCTTCCCACCGAGCCGGGAAGCTGCTGGCGGTGCATCCCGGTGGGGCCCATCGCTGCCTCCCTCCCCCTGAGGCTGGGATTTGCCCCAGCAAGAAACGTGATGTTTTTTCTCCCAGACCAAGTTCTTCCAGCCCTAGATGTAAAACCAGAGGGTTCTTATCTGGCATTATTTATCTCTATGCTAATACAATGTCAATCCCCAAGAGGAAACTGTAAAAAGAATCTTGCTGTCTCCTCTGCTCCTGGGGGGACGGCACCACATTTATGGTCTCACTTAACTGCTGGAGGGGGTGGGGGATGGGGACCAGGCTTACTCTTCAGGGCTCCCTGCAGGAAGGAGACTCTGCTGTGGGCAAAGCCGTGCTGGGTATTTTGGTTTTTTTCTCTTTCACATGCGCTCTTCCAGGATTCAAGGGCAAGCAAGTGGTGGGAAGAAGGGAATTGGTCCTTATGCAGCCCTGACCAAACGCTGGGCATTTTACCCATTACTGGGCAGCCCGCCCCAAAGTCTTCAGAGCATCCAGGCACCAGGAGGCAACATGCCCATTTTATTGGTGAAGAAATTGAGGCCCCAAGAATAGTCTCTTATCTAACGATGGCTGACTTTTGTGACCCATTCTGTGCTAATAGCTTTACAATTTCCCGTTTATGCCTATAACAAGCCAGTGAAATAGATCCTGTCACTGTCCATGTTCTACATGGAAAGAAGCCGAGGGGCAGAGCAGGTGACTGCTGTGCCCCTGCTCTTGGCAACTCTGTCCCCTTAAAAAGTCTGAACGGAGCCAAGTGAGATATGTCACATTTTGACATCTCTTGTGATTTTTTTTTCTTTGTTTTAATTTTATTTTATTTCATTTTTTAATGGAGGTACTGGGAATTGAACCCAGGACCTCGTGCATACTAGGGCAGGCACTCTACCACTGAGCTATTTCCCTCGCTGTTTTGTGATTTTAAAGAAAAAAAAACCAGATCAAGGAATAAATAGATGTATAAATTCTCCACCACAGATGACAAGGGAAGGAGAAGATATTCCAACGTCATATGCGATCATCATAATCATTGGCGATTGATGCAGGCACTGTTACGGACAGTAAATAATCATATGGCTGCATGTCATATGCCTGTACCACAGTATAAAATTCTGGTTGGGGAGGAGGGTACAGCTCAATGACAGAGTGTGTGCTTGGCATGCACGAGGTCCTGGGTTCAATCCCCAGTACCTCCATTAAATAAATAAATAAATAAATAAATAAATAAACGAACCTAATTAGCACCTCCCCTGAAGCAAACAAACAAATTTGTAAAACGTAATCACTGAGAATCCACCTCCAAAATAGTTAGTCATCAATACTAAAAAGGACACGGAGAATCCAAATCAATAACAAAAAATACATAAAACATGCTAAGAAATGAAATAAGAAACAGCAGGAAATAAAAAAATTTAAAAAACCGGTAATGGTGAAAATAAATCATTAGAGAACACACGAAAACTCAGCAACAGCCATAATGATAGCAGCTAATTCTGTCAAGCCCTCTTTTAAGCTCTCTTCATGCACTTGTTCATTTAATCCTTAACATGGCTCTGTGAGATGGGCAGTATTACAAAGCCCCATTTTACAGATGGGAAAACTGAGGCATCAAGAATACCTAGGGTCTCGTTTATCAGCAAGACAAACCCAACGGTTCCCCATTTCTTAGGCCGGGAGAAGTCCAGGGAAGGGAAGAATATAGTCCCTGGAGCTTGGCTAGGGACTTAGTTTGGGGGTCCTCTGGGGACAGTTGGAAAACACAGGGGCCCCTGATAGCAAGCCAGCCAGCACCTCTGATGGGCTCTAAAATGCTTGTGAGCAGAGAGCCCAGTGGGTCTCAGAAGTTGTCCATCAAACATGAAGCGACCCACTGGCTGCTCTGGCCAGGACCTGGCAAAGCCTCGAGGAACTGGGGCTAATCCAGCCTCCTTTTCACCCTGGAGGTGTGTGCAGCTTCCTGCAATAGATCAGGAAGAGACTGTGAGGCTGCAGCAAGCATTGGGGATAGAGAGACATGGAGAGATCCCAGTGGGTCAGCAAAGGGAACAGAGGCCAGCATCCTGATCAGGGAGCCCGAGGAGCGCCCAGGGTCTGACCTTGGATCACGCATTTTTAACACTAAGCTCAGTTTCATAAACTGCTTCTTCCTTCAGCGTAATGGCCTGTCCCTTCATAATCCCATCTCCCCATTTTCTTCCTGTTAATTTCCCCCTCTCCTACCTCTATTCCTTCATCCCTCACATGCCGATCCTTCCACCCCTGCCCCCATCCTCTGATAATAAACTTCTGGCCAGGCTCTTTGTCTGGACAATGGTCAGGGACAGGACAGGGATGCAGTCCCTGTTCCTTCTCCAGGAATTCTTCTGCTGGAGGGAGAGGCAACAGCCCCAGAGCTCCTGCCTTGAGCGCTCTACCAGGCAGCTGCCAGCTGGTACCAGGGGGAATCCCACCCCCAGTCACAGGCATCAGTTTTTGGTCCAATGTCACCTTCATCACTTTGTAAAACCACATGGCTTTACCACAGCAGGTGCTGACCTGCACAAGGGCTGTCCCCTCCAAGGGAATGAATGAGACGTGGGAATATTCATTTATTTGGAGTTAAAGTAACTCAATACCCACAAATGGCATGTAGGGAAAAAACAGTTATGGTGGAGGTCACATCACAAGGGCACTTAACGTACTCAAATTCGATTTTTAACACGGAGATTTAAATAGGGTGCGGTGCCTCTGTTTAAAAAACATTCACATGACTTGGCTTGTAGCCAAGTCCTTCATATGATGCCCAAAGCAAAAGGAATTTGTCCCAGCTATGCTCCTTTCCGTTTCCGTTGCGTATGTGTTTATCACTATACAGAGTTATACACACATAACCACAGAGACAGTGCTTTGTGGATGATTTAAGCAACTCCCCAGAGGATCCTGACTGCAGGTGACTCTTGCCTTCTCCGCTAAGCGCGGGGTATAACACACACACACACACACACACACGTGCCCACTCACGCACACATCAACATTTGCCTCAGCAGTAGACACTTGCAGATGAGCTGTGACACGGCCCTCAATTACCTCACAAAAGGTACCACAAACAAAACAGCCAATACAATGACTATCTATAAAGCGAGGAATGCCATCAGATCAATCCGGGGCGGATGGATTAAAGGTAAACACCACCATAACCACTGTAAACTGCAGGGGCTAAGTAAATAATAAAGGAATTAAGATCATTGTCATTCTTCCTATTGGAGGAAGGGCTGATTATCTCTTTCAAGCACTCCTCAGACCCGAAGGAGTTCATCCAGATCACTTCCCCCTGGGCCTGGGGTGCTGTACAGACCAGGAGGAAACTGAGTCATGGGGAGGGGGCGATGACCAGAGGTTCACAGCTGTCAGCGAGCCGCGTGCACCCCCTCGCGTCTGGACAGAGGTCCCAGGCCTTGGGCCAAACTGAGGTTAGAAAGGAGCAAAGATACACCTCGGGAGTGTTTAGAACCACGGAGAAGAATTTGAGGACAAGATGAAAACAGATGAGTGTTCCTGGGAACCCGAACTCAGTGGCTTCTCAGAGCCAGGGCTTCACTGCGACACCACTGTAACCACAAGAAAAGTCCCCAGTCCTGACTTTTCTGTCCGGCAAAGGTTGAAACTCTTGATTTCAAACTGGTTCTTTTCGCCTCTGAAAGAAAACCAGAAAAAGATGTTGCAGCCTGGCTTTTCCGCTGGTGGGGGAGGGAGAAAAAAAAGAAAAGAAAGAAAAGAGAGAAGGAAATCGTTTGGAGATTCGCAACGGAAAGGGTCTCCTTCCCCCTTTATCGATAATTTTGAAAGGGTCGCTGTAAGACACTGACTAATGACACGTGACCTTTGGATTCTCCACGAGGCAGCAGGCGCGGGCCCAGGCCCAGCGGGGACCCCTCTGCCAGCTAGGGGTCACTCCCTCCATTCAATGCTTTATTAGCCGCTCCAGTCTCAGGGCGAAGTCCCGCTGCTTGCAGACTTTTACAGCTTTGATTGAGGAAAGCTATTCAGAGCAGGGGAGAGGATCTGTTTGTTTTCAGGAGGAAACCTCTGTGAGTTCGCCCCCTCCCCCCTGTGTTTCCAGAGTTGCTAGAGAGATAAAAGCCATGCCTCCTTTTGACCTTCATTGGACAGTGGGAGCCCCCCGACTCGGCGTGGAATAATAAAGGCATATCGTGCCGCATAAATTATCCCGTGATTGACGCGCTTTCTTCCAGCTCCAAATGAAAGGGGAAAGGTGGGGGGTGGGGCGGGGGATGGCCAAGGGGTCAAGGTATGTCGTCAAGCTCCTACTATGTGCTCGGGTGCTGGTGGGACCTTCCTGTGCCTGCAGCATTTCATTATCACAAGCAGCCAGACCCAGGAGGAAGATGTTATTCATCCCTGGCACATACATGAGAAACCACGAGCAGAAAAGTCCAGTGATTTTCCCAGCGACCCCCAGGAGGGCAATGAGGGGCACACCATCTTACTGCAAGAGTGTTTGGACGAAGGTTTAAAAGTCAGCTTTTTTTTAAACCGCCAAGGAAGTTACTAAAGGGTCATCTTCTTCCAGTCCCTGAGCCTGACTCTGACCCCTGGGTGAGGGATGGGGAGAGGAGAGAGGCGTGGTGCAGGACCAGGATGGCAAAAGACCTCCATCTGCCATCTCTTTATTCATCCGTATTTATCCAAAGCTCCTGACGGACCAGCACGCAGGAGTTTGCAATCGTGAAGTCTGCATGCCAGTAGGAGGGCTGAAAGGAAAGAAGGAAGTTAGGAACATAATTTGGGGATGATGGTAAGAGCTTTGAGGAGAAGAAAGCAGGGTAGCGAGAAAGTGTGGAGGTGCTGGGAGCACAACTTTGGAGAGTGGTCAGGGAACCCTCCTCTCCCAGGAGGTGACCCTTGTCCTGAAGGCTGAGAAGGAGGGGAGCTTGGAGTGAGGGCCCAGGTGCTTGGGACATTCTCCAGAGCCTGGATAATATTCTCGGTGCAATGAGAAGCCACGGGAAGGTTTTCAGTGAGTTCAATGAAGCAAGAAGCAAGACTGGGGTCCGGGAGATAGGGAGCTGTCTGTGGGTCCCAATTTGCCTGCATTCCAACTGGCCAGTTGGGTCTGGCCAAAGCTTCAGATGGCCTCTCCTTAAGTGACGCAGCTGGGAGCAGTTCAGCGAATCACCACTGGCTACTAAGTTGATCCCTGGAGATGGAGTGCGACGTGAGGATATCCCCAGGTCACACCCGTCCCCAGCCTGGGGACCAAAACCTCCACGGCCTTGGGGCTCACCATGGAGCGTATCCCTGCATCAGGGTGCCTGGGGGCTGCTGCAAGCTGGGGAGGGGCACTCTGTCCACTGGGGTGGCAGCTACCAAGCCCCAATCATTGAACCATGGGAGGTGGTGGAGGAGCCCAGAGTTGCCAGACCTCCCGATTCTATAAGAGAAGCCAGAAATCCAGATGTGGGTGAAGACCCTTGGTTAACATCAATTCCAAATTAAATTAACATTTCCCGAGCTCTGTCCACGAACCCTGAGGCAAAGCAGTCGCCCAGGCCCAGACCTCAGCCTCCAGGAGGCTCTGGGCCAGAATCACTACGTCTCCCCTGGAACCAGTGCAGAGAATTCAAGGTAAAAGATGCACAGGAAACAAGCAAGCCCCATTCCGGAGTTTTAAACCTCTTTTGTGCGATGGGCCTCTCTGGCAGCTGCGGAAGCCTACGGATGTCTTCTCCGAATAAGGGTTTGAAATGAATGAAATGAGATAACCAAGACACCTAATTATATTTAAATACAGTTATCGAGATGCTGCCACATGCTAATATTGGTGCTTCTTTGTTAATGTATCAATCGATGCGATCTGGGGCTGAGCCGCTGACTCCCACAGTTCTGAAGTACTGATGGGCAGGGACGAAGTTTCAAAGTATCTATAATGCCTGTAATGGGACCTGAAAGCACAGGGTGTCTACTTGGTGACAAAGTCACAATTGTTGGTAGTGCTGCTCTGGGTTGCTGCCTACATTTCTAAGGAAAGGAAGTGTTGCATTTCAGAGGACCACCAAAATAAAGATGTAATGTTTTCCCATCCAGCTTAAGAGACAGTCTCCCCTCCTCACCCTGCAAAGTGGTCCTGGACGCCAGTCTAAGAGCTTTGACATTAGATAAGATTTCTTTAACAGGAGGATGGGCATCCATCATCCCCATCCATCCATCTCTCCATCTCAGTAAATGACACCGTCATCCATCCAGTTGCCCCCAGGTTTCCCCTAGGTTCTCTACACCCCTCTCCAGGCACAGTGCTCTCAGTGAAACGTACACCAGTTTCTGTCTTGTCCCGACTTAAAACCCTCCCGTGGTTTCCCACCACCTTCAGGATGGAGCCCCAGTTCTTAGGCTGGCCTTCAAGTCCTAAAGGGTGTGGCCCTCCTGAGGTGGGTGGCTGCACTCCCATCACCGTCCCCCACAACCCCGCTCCTTTCCTGCACTTCCTCCCGACCGAGGTGGGTTCTGGTGGGTCTTGAATCAGCAACTGTTTTAATTCTGAGATGGTGAACTTTGCCTCTCAGCCTCAGTTTCCCTCAACCCACACCCCAGGGTTGTAAGGATTCAATGAAGTGACATGTTAACAAGTCTGGGCCTATTTTATTTTATTTTATTTAATTTTATTTTATTTTATTTTACTGAAGTATAATTGATTTACAATGTTGTGTTAATTTCTGGTGTACAGAATAGTGATTTATTTATACACATATATATTCCTTTTCATATTCTCTTTCCTTATAGGCTATTACAAGGCATTGAATATAGTTCCCTGTGTTAGACAGAAGGATCTTGTTATTTATCTATTTTTTGTATAGTAGTCAGTATCTGCAAATCCTGAAGTCCCAATTTATCTTTCCACCACCTCCTTTCCCCCTGGGTAACCATAAGTTTGTTTCCTATGTCTGTGAGTCTGTCTCTGTTTTGTAAATAAGTTCCTCTGTGTCAGTTTTTTTTAGATTCCACATATAAGTGATTTCAAACCCTCAAGACAGAGATGCTGCCCCCAGCCGGGACTGTCATCACACTGGGGTGTCTCCTCTGCTTCCCACGAACGCGCTTCAGCGCTGTTTATAATTCTTCAAGATTCCACGGAAACCCCTCCCCACTCACCTTATTCAGATCTTTACTCCTCTCACCAAATCACAGCACCCTGTCACTCCTGAGCACATCCTCCCAGCTAACACCACACACCTCTCCGTCCCCTTTATCCTGCTCTCCTTGCCTTCTCTGCCACGCGTGCCATCTGCTAGAGCAGATACTTGCTTGTTTGTTCATGCTGTGTTCCACCTCCACCCCAAAGAACATCTGCTCAGTGAAGGCAAGGGTGCTCTGTTGTTCACAGCTGTATTCCCTGCGCCTAGAACAGTAACAGGCCCTCAGCAGGCACTCCGTAAACACTGCTCATGTGAATGAGTACAGAAGTGAATGCACAGAAAGCCTTTGCAAATATCTTTCTGAGGGCTATTGAGATTCAGTGAGATCGCAAAGCTACGGTACCTTGCTCTGTGTCTGACATACAAGTGTTCGCTTCTCATCTTCTTTCTTAACGTCTCTGAATCTTAGTTTACTCATCTGTGATATGGGAATATTACTACTAATAATAATCATAACAATGAAGGTAATAAGAACAATAATAATACCAGGTCTGCTTACCTCATAGATCTATGGTGATGTCCAAAATCAGGAAGCATTCTGCAAGGTATAAATCATTACAGAGACGTGAGTTCCTATTGCTGCTGTGAGAATGCAGGCAATTACTTCCTCCTCGCTCAGTCTCCACTTCCTCATCTATAAAATGGGGCTAGTCACCGCCGCACTTCCTGCCTCGCCAAGCTCTTGTAACGAATGAACAGAGTGATGTACATTGAGATGCTTGGTAACATGAGATGCTTACACAAGATGTTCCACAAGATGCTCTGCAGATGTAAAGAATCATTTTTTGTGGAGGAGGGTATAGCTCAGTGGTAGCGAGCGTGCTTAGCACGCACGAGGTCCTGAGTTCAATCCCCAGTACCTCCATTAAAAAAAAAATAGTAATAAATAAATAAACCTAATTACATCCCCTCCACCAAAAAAAAAAAAACCCACAAAAAATAAAGTAATTAAATTAAATTAAATTAAAAAAGAAAGCTACAAATATTGGGAGTAAAAAAGAAACTATAAGTGGAAAAAAAGGCTCATTATTGGGAGGCCATAGGAGCAGTGAAAATCCTATGAGCTTGGGATCCTGGAGGGTTTGAGTCCCTCTCAGTGCCACTTTCTAGCCCCCAAAGAAACTCTGGATCTCGGTTTCGCCATCCATAAAACGTGAGTGATAATTGCACAGACCTCACGACACATGCTACTGGCTGAGCCCCCGTGCAGCCTGGGTCCAGAGCTGGTTAGTATTCCCCGCTGGCCTACGGACGGGGCCTTCTCCTCACCAGGCCAGCAAAGCTTCCTTTTCCTCTTCAGCTGAATGGTGATCATTACAGCAGCCCATCTGGGATGCCATGTCTTTTAATTACTATTTAGAAGGCCGTTGGGTAGACTTACCATATGATGCAGCAATCCCACTCCTGGGCATATATCAGGAGGAAACTCTAATTTGAAAAGATACACGCACCCCAATGTTCACAGCAGCACTATTTACAATAGCCAAGACACGGAAACAACTAAATGTTCATCAACAGATGACTGGATAAAGAAGTTGTGGTATATTTATTATATTTATACCATGGAATACTACTCAGCCATAAAAAATGAATAAAATAATGCCATTTGCAGCAACTTGGATGGACCTGGAGATCATCATTCTAAGTGAAGTAAGCCAGAAAGAGAAAGAAAAATACCATATGATATCACTCATATGTGGAATCTTAAAAAACAAAATCAGACAAATGAACTTATTTACAAAACAGAGACAGACTCAAGACACAGAAGGCAGGCTTATGGTTGTCGGGAGGGAAAGAGGTGGTGGAGAAATAAATTGGGAGTTCCGGATTTGCAGATGTTAGCTGCTGTATATCAAGTGGATGGGTAACAGACTCCTACTGTCTAGCACAGGGAACTATATTCAGTACCTTGTAATAGCCTATAATGAAAAGAAAGAAATATATATATATATATATTTTTTTTTTAAGTCCCTTGAAGATGTTCACTCAAAAAAGATGGGGAATGTGCACTGATTCTAGAGTGAGTCCAGTTGTCTCAGGACCCTGCTGGTGGCCAGGCCTCCGGCTGGCTCCTCTGGGTGGGGCGCTCCACTTGGCTTCAGAGTCTAAATCTGGGCCTCGGTTCTGGTGGTCAGAAAGATGCCGTCCTTCTAGAAAAACTGATCTCCACTTTCGCAGAAGATGAGTCTGATTACTCAGCCCTGAGCTGATCTGAGGCACACAAAGGGCCCGGCCCAAGGCCCGCCAAGTCCTGTCGTAGAAGAAGCTGGGGGTGTAGGAAAGGAAGCTCCAGATTTGCCCTCAGCTGTCTTGATTCGGGGCTGCATGCGGAAGGCAGGCTGACGCCCTGGAGCAGGGCCGACAGTGCAGGACGCAGACCAGGGCCTGCTGGGCGAGTGGGAGAGCCAGTGTGACACGGTCCAATTCGAGCTGCTCTGAGCTCCTGTCCTGCACCAGGCCCACAAAGTCTTAAATGAATAATGTGTCATGGAAACTAGTGCTAGCTTACCAGAGTCCCTGAAGGGACCCAGCGTACTCGGGAGAAGCTGCCAACCAAGGACCAGCTGCACCGGGTCTGGCCCGGCTGCACTGCAAGGCCTCCAGGGCCCTGGGCTGAGAGAGGTGGAGTTAGGCTGGAATTGACCTTGACATTCACATTGCTGTGCCTTAACATTGCCATCTGAGAAATGGGAAGCATGGGGACGAACACAGTTCTGGTTCTTCTTGTCTCGCTTTTGGGTTCACTGGATTGTAGGCTGGGTTCTGAGGGGTGGCTGAGCCTCCAGCTGGTGAACACCACCTCCCTACCAGGCCAGAGAAGGTGAGACTGAGGGCTGGAGGAAGGAAGGACCAGGCCCTCCCAAGGGACAATGGACAGCGAGCAGGAAGGACAGTGTCTTAGTCTGTTCGAGCTGCTATAACAAAGCACCATGGACTGGGTGGCTTAAATGACAGACGTTGGATTCCCCCAGGCCCGGAGTCTGGGAAACCCAAAATCAAGGTGCCGCGGATTAGGTTCCAGGGGACAGCCCTCTTCTGGGTTTGCAGACCACCTTCCAGCTGCACTGTCACCCGGCAGAGAGAGACAGATCTCTCTCTTCCTCTTCTTATAAAGCCACTAATCCCAGCATGACGGTCCCACTCCCATGACCTCATCTGACCCTAACCACCTCCTAAGGGCCTCATCTCTAAATCCCACCACATTAGGGGGTTCGGGCTTCAGCCTGGGACACCGTCAGGTCCAGGACAGACACCCAGGCTCTTCCTCTTGACTCGGAGGGTCCCTCCTTCATTGAGGCCAGCCTCAAGAGGGAGGGGTTTTAGGGCTGGGTGGACAGCGAGGGGGACATTCAGGCCTGCTGGACAGAGTGTGGACTTGGCCTTCCAACAGACCCACCATGATCCCAGCCTGCCACCCACTTACTGCCTGAGTGACCGTGGGCTCGTCACTTCCCCTCTGGGAGCCCCAGTGTCCTCATCGGCCGTGTCTCCCTCACGGGCTTGTTGTGATGATGCACAGCCACTGGCTTCATCCTCACCACCTGAGACACCCTCTCTCCCAGTCCAGCCAGCTGGGGGGCACCACGCCTGAGCAGGGAGAACGGGAACTGACCCCAGGCTTTCAGATGACAGCGTCTGATGGATAAACTGTAGTTTTCTGACCTATTTAGTTTGGCCTTTGAAGGCCTTACCCAACCTTTCCTTTAATAACTGCAGTGGGAACATTTAAATCTCTAGCTAGTAGGGAAGGGGCTAAGATTGACATCAGAAAGAGGTCAGCAGGGAGGGTGGGCTTGGGGCTTGGAGGGGAATGACCAGATCCCAGGAGCGGGGTACAGCAGCAACAAATCCCCCTGGAGAGGAAGGAGCATG
Organism: Camelus ferus; assembly: GCF_009834535.1. Classification (NCBI taxonomy): domain Eukaryota; kingdom Metazoa; phylum Chordata; class Mammalia; order Artiodactyla; family Camelidae; genus Camelus; species Camelus ferus. The sequence continues at coordinate 4,697,853 of NC_045717.1, read as the reverse complement.
GTGCGTTCTGAGAGCTAAGAAAGGCCCAGAGGTCCTGGGCGAAGACGCAAGGGGCAGAGGAGTACCAGGGATCACAGGGACAAGGGGCTTTGCTAACTGCAAAGGAGATGTGGGCATTATCCTAGAAGCACTGGGGAGCCCTTGATGGGATTGGAGCCCACTGATGGGAACGACCAGGTAAAATCTGCATGATTAATGACCCTCTAAGGCAGCCCTGTAGAAAAGAAGCTGGTTTTACCTCGGAGATTTTTCTCGGGCACATCCACATCTCTCCACCTGCTCAATCACCACCCCGTCCAAGCCACCATCATCTCTTGGACGATCAGAGCCTCAGCCACTTTCGTAGTTTCTCTAAGTCTGTTACGGTGTTCCCCTCTCCCGCCTCCCAATTTACGCCCAATTCACAGGGCAGCCAAAGTGAGCTTTGACAAATGTTAAGTCAGACTTTCTCTCTTCCTGCCTGAAACATTTCAATCACATCTCCATCCCACTTTGAAGAAAACGTCAATTGCTGACAGTGACCAGCAGACGCAGGGCCGTCTCCCAGGGCTGCCCCTCCCACTGTGCACCCCCCTTACTTGGTCTGCCCCAAACACACTCTCTCCCACTCACTTGCTCGAACACACCATGTCCTATCCTCCCTCCTGGGCTTCTGCTGTTCCCTGGGTCTGGAATGATCCTTCCCTCCTTCTTGCTAAAACCTACTCAGATGATACAAGGACTTCCCCAGATGTGCCTCTCCTAACCACCCACCACGACCTAATTTCTGTTCTCTCTGTTATGCCCTCTTGTAGATCCCCACTCCTTTCCTCAGAAGCACTTGTCACAGGGTGTTACATCTATGTATTTCATGGCTGAGTCCCCCAGCAGAGAGCAAGCCCCACGCTGGCAGGTGTATCCGAAGTGCTTGCCGGGTAAGTGGTCGGATCAAACCCTGTGTCAGATGGAATCCCAGTTGTAAATACGGACAGGTGCTGTTCTGAGAACACTGATGAACCCATCTCACCTCACAGCAACCCCATGAGCCAGACTGTATTATTATTATTCCCATTTTGTGGAGGAGAAAACTGAGGTGCGGTGAGGGTAAGTGACCTGCTCCAGGTTGCCCAGCTGGGAAGCGGGAGGTCCGGGGCTGGACCCAGGCCAGGTGCTGGCAGAGTCTGAAGCAGGAGACTGCATAGCTCCTCACTCTGCTCTTCATGGGGTTCAGCATCTGGACCACCCTGGGCTGGACCAGAAGCCAGGGAGTCCTTCTCAATGCCCTCTCTCCTTTCACTTTTCCTTCTCCTTCCCCACCTTGATTCACGGCTCCTCACTCATCCCTGACTCCCTCTGGACACCACCGTGGGTCATCCCCGAGCCCTTCTTCCCCTGGCCACCAGCAGGTCGTGTCCAGTTCCCCCTTCAACCTCCCTCCATCCCACACCCTTCCCTCCATCTCTGCTGCCGCCTTCTGGGACCAGCCCACCGAGAGTGCACACCCGGGCAACTGCAATAGCTTCCTGCAGTGGGTTCCCGCTGCCATGGTAACCGTCTCCAACCCATCCTCCACACCGAGGCCAGGAAGACCTTCCAGAAACAGAGTTCTATCATTCCACACTCTACTGAGCATCTTTCCACAGCTTCCCCTTGCACTTGGATAAAAGCTAAAAGCCTGATCTGTCTTGTGCCTCCCCCACCCCCACTGGTGTCCAGTACTATCTCCTACCACACCCCCCATTCAATGCAGTCTAGAAAGGAGGTCTTCTCTGTGATCTTCAAACACACCACGCTCCTTCCAGCCTTCACGAGTGCTTTCCTCTCTCCATGACTCCTCTTCTCCCCAGATCCAGCAAGAGGCTCCTGTGAGCCTCAACGTCTCACAGCGGAAGGGAGACTTTGAGAGGAAATACCAGCCCTCTCTAAACTGAGAGCCCCAATACCTGCACCCCTTCCCTGCTCTTCCCCCATGCCAACCGCTTAGTGCAAACTGAAATATTTTTGGTCTGGATACATGGGAGGTTTGCGTGTGAGTGTGTGTGCACGTCAGCCCCACGGGAACCTAGACCATGGACATATTTCTCATCTTTGGAGTCTAGAACAGTTTCTAGTGCATAGTAGGCACTTGGTAAACAGTTGCTGATGGAAAAGTGAATGAATGAAAGTCTGGGATTATAGCCTCTATAACTTTGCCTTCAAATATCTAGTTAGAGGAGAAAAAATTAATATAGAACAAACCAAACCAAAGAGGGAAGACCACAGGGGGGGGGCCAAACCCGAGTTTCCAACAGTAAATTCTTTGACTTTTTTGTTTCCCTTTCCAAGATTGTCTGTAAAAAGAAGAAAGATTAAAAAAAAAAAAAAAAAAAAGAAGGAAAGAAAGAACGAAAGGAAACAACTCCCCACCAATTACATCTGAGATGAGACTTAATGCCAACTTTTTGCCTGGAGCACGTTTTTACAGCCGAGTAATAAATCCCAGAAAAGCATGCATGACGCTGATGGAAACGCTGAACGTTGTCTGCACCGACAGGACCATTGCGACTCCCGAGAAAGAGAAGGTTTTTATCGAAGGAAGAGGGGAGGAAAGAAGAATTGGACCAGGTGAATGTTTATCCAGAGCAGCCTGGTGGATAATGAGGAATTTGGCCTTTCTTTCCCGAACCAGATTTTTATTTCTTTTCTATCCAAATCGCTTTTATGACCCTTGGGTTTTCTCAACAATGAAAATGCTTGGTTGACTGCGAGTGTGACAGAGATAGAGAAAAACAGAGAGATTTTCATGTTTGCCCCGCCTTTGCAAGCTCTTGGAGGCTCCCACAGATTTATGTTAGATACCGGGGGCTGGGGGGTAAATACCACAATCTGGATTCCCGTATTGGCAGGGAGACCCCAGAAGGAGATGCTTTCCAAGAAAGGGAAATATTGGGGGCTACAAGAGAACTCCACAAACTCAGGTTAAAGTTTGCACCCCACTTTAGGCTGATCATAGCTGATCAGGCTCGAACAAATGGCTTGCCCTCTCCTGGCCTCAGTGTCCCCACCTGAATAGGGATGATGAGGTCAAGGTGATGGGGTGACCTTCCACACCTTCCCACTGCACATGCTGCAGCCAGCTGGCAGGGGAACCCCTTCTGAAACGGGTACCTGGATTCTAACTAAACTTGACCCATGCAGGATAGATCTGAAATGGGTTTTAGAGAAACAGAGGAATTAAAAATAAGAACCACCAGGGTCCTTTCCTGGAGTAGAAGGAAAGACACGTCTTATGGGAAGTCGCACCAACAGAGTAAGTGCGTTCCAGCCGAACTCAACTTAAGAGTAGACTTTTAAAGCTGTCTTTTCAATGGTAAATGTCACGAAACCATCAGGAAGATTTTGAAAACCAACTCCCAGATTATCCCACGACCCCGACACCCCCAATTATTCTCCCGTCTGCATAGTTTTCTTCTGCCCATGTGTGGCCTGCCCGGCCCTCTTGTAATGGGAAACATACTCCGTGCAAAACAGAGCGGCCAGCTCCCCCGAACGCTCTGCTGCCGCCCCTCCCCCCTTTACTTATTTATTTGTTTGTTTATTTATTTAACTCATGTTTATACACAAACCTGAGGACCTCCCCTGCCCCCTTGGCACCAGCTGGTTTTTGCTGGGTTTTTTTTAAATTTTTGTTTTCTTTTTTAAACAATCATTTGCAATTTCTTTCTTTTGGTTTTTGTTTGTTTGTTTGTTTGTTTTGGGGGGTGGGGAGGTAATTAGGTTTATTTATTGATTTACTTTTAATGGAGGTACTAGGGCTTGAACCCAGGACCTTGTGCATGCTAAGCACGTGCTCTACCACTGAGCTCTACCCTGCCGCCTTGTTTGCTGGTTTTTTTTTAACTTAATTTTTCATTTCAAAATTACTCATTTATTTTTGTTGTCATGTGGCACCCCCTCAAAAGATGTTGAGCTCACTTCCGCCGCGGGCAGTAAGCCTGGTGTCCCTGCAGTCACAGCCAGGTCACCAGGGCTGACGTGGTGTGTGTCAGCAAATGGCTCAGCTTCAGCTTCTCCCTTGGACTCAAGGGACACACTTGAACAACCCAAATCGCATAGAGGGTTTGGGTGGGACTCCCCACTGGGAGCTTCCGCAGTGCCCAGCTTCTAGGGGGAGCTTGGTGTCTGTGGCCCAGCCCTGCCTAGGCTCCCCAAGAGCCAGCCTCGAAGATGGAGTGAGATGGCAGCCAAGAAAACAGTTCCCCTCACCTTTCTTCCTCCTCCTCAGCGATTCAGTTGGCCTCTGCCTGTCATTTTAGCCAATGGTTTTCAAAAACTGTCACCTCGAGGTAAGCGCCTACAGCGACGGGTGCTTGTAATCCTTCCCTGCTAATGTTTCCAACAAACTTTGGAGGTCAGCGTTGTTACCGTCCCGTTCTACAGATGAGGAAACTGAGGTTCAGAGATGTTAAGCAGTTTGCTGGAGGTCACACAGCCCTACACTTCGGTCTGAGTGACCCTGAAGCTTATACGCTTCTCCTAGTACCATGCAGTCATGGCCAGGCCACAGGGGATGAACTCAAAGACAAATCTGCTTCTTCCAAGAGGGGACCTAAGTGTTGGCTTGAGGCCCCGCTGTCAAAGCCACATGCGTAATTTATATCCATCCGACCCTGCACATTGTAATCCATGCCCAGGATGACTAAATACCTCTATTTGATGCCCATGAGCTTGGAGCTCCATACAACTGTTCAAGGATCAGTGATGAGGTCGTGCCGAGGGTGGAACTCTCAGTGATGAGGCCTGAGCTCCCCACACACATCCTGCTCCACGGAGAACGGAGCTAATTACAAGCCAACTGGACCCATTGTCTAGGAAAATGTACCACACTCTCTTGAACCATTTAAGGGCTGAGCAAACACACTGTCTGGATGGGACGTCCTGTACTGATGATGATCTCTGGTTCTCCGGGAGCCATGAATCACCAACCCAGCCTCCCACAGGGCTGGGGAAACCCTTTAGAAGAAGATGGCCCCATCCCTGGGCTCCAGGGCTCCCCAGGGCCTGACAGGCACTACAGGAGCCTGTGAGAAAGTCAGTCTGCTGTTCAATTCCAGGGATGGGGAGAAAGCTAGAGCCAGAGCATCAAAGAGACAGAACTACAGAGCAAAAGAGAGGGTGGGGCACAGGGAGCATGGAGAAGAACTCTCAGGGGTGTCCCAGGAATGTTAGCAGGAATCCCAGGCACCCCCCAACCCCCCACCCCCCTGGCAGCCTGGGCCCATCCAGTCCTTTTCTAGGAACATAAGCCTTAGAATTTTGTGGTTGTAGATTCTGACACACCTGTTGTCAGGTGCCACATAAGTTAAAAAGCAAATCAGTGAGGATTAGAGGAAACAGCACTGCTAATTAGCAAGCTGCTTTGTGAAGTCACCAGTGATTTAATTGGCAAGGCTGGCTCCCAGGTTTGCCCTGCACAGAAGCGTGTCTGTCTGTCCACCCGCCTTGCCCAGCCCCACCCTGCCCACCCACCCACCCAGACTCTGAGCAGATGGAGCGAGACTGCACTTCTAAGGGGCCTGCTGCTCTGGCCCAGGACTCCAGACGTGTGAGGCTACTGAAGCTGAACTTGGAGGACAGGAATCTTGGGGCGACCGGCCACTAGGAACATGAGGAACAGCAGGGGACAGGCTACACTCCAGCTCCTTAGGCACAGTCAGACCTGAGACGCCGGCAGGGTACCACTTTAGGCCTGGGATGCGCGAACCAGCATCTCTGCTTCTTCACCACTGACCTCTCGATTCCCTCCTCATTGTCCCATTCCCACTGCGGCTCCCCTCTTCACACACCCTGCAACAGCCTCCTCACTGGTCCTGTTGCTTCCTGCATTTCCCCCGCCTCCCTATTCTCCAGAATGCTCCCCCAGGGAGTTTCTCAAATGGATACAGAACACTATTCCCCTCCTCAAAAAACTCTCCATGGCAGAAATTAAACCAGAGCAATGCTATCGAGTTCTAGCAGAGCTGGGGGAGAAAAGAATGCTGCTAGTGGGCGTGTGCACCAGAAAGGGGTGTTTTGAAAATAATTTGGCAATATCTGTTCAGATTAAGAATACGCACATCTTACAGGTGCTTGAAAAGACGCTCAACATTGCTAATTATTAGAGAAATGCAAATCAAGACTACAGTGAGGTCAGAAGGAGATCACACTAGTCAGAAGGGCCACCATCAAAAAGCTTACAAATAATAAATGCTGGAGAGGGTGTGGAGAAAAGGGAACCCTCCTGCCCTGTGGGTGGGAATGTAAATTGGTGCAGCCACTATGGAGAACAGTACGGAGGTTCCTTAAAAAACTGAAAATAGAGTTACCCTAAGATCCAGCAATCCCACTCCTGGGCATATATCCAGAGAAAACTCTAATTTGAAAAGACATAGGCCCCCCAATGTCCATAGCAGCACTGTTTACAGTAGCCAAGACATGGAAGCAACCTAAATTTCCATTCACAGATGACTGGATAAAGAAGTTGTGGTATATTTATACAGTGGAATATTACTCAGCCATAAAAAAGAATGAAATAATGCCTTTGCAGCAACATGGATGGACACACGGATGATTATACTAAGTAAGTCAGATAGAAAAAGACAAATACTATATGATATCATTTATGTGACATTTAGAAAAATGAGACAAATGAACTTATTTACAGAATAAGAAACAGACTCACAGACAGAAATAATTCTTATGGTTACCAAAGTGGGGACAGGAGGAGGCATAAAATGGGAATTTGAGAAAAAACTATACACACCCTTGGCTCCAGCAATCACAGTTTTAGAAATTAAAACTTTAAAGAGTGTAAGTATGAAGGTTTGCAAGGATTTTTTTTATAAGAATTTTTGGCAGTAGTCAAAATTTGGCGGAAAAAAATGTCCATCACTAAGGAAATGGTTAAATGAATTCTAGTATACCCCTACTATGAAACAGAAGAAGAATGAATTAGATTGACCTGATACATCTGTAATATGAATTAGACAAGAAAGCAAGTTACACAGATCATTACACAGATGGACGCGCAGACACACACGCACACACAAAACACCATCAGTGTGCACTCTTCTGTATGCTATTTTGTGTTTGGATAGAATTAGGAGTGTCTAAGGAGATACAAGAGTTATGTTGATGGGAAAAGAATGAGAGAGGTTATTCATTGCTTATACCTTGGAATTGTTCACTGGTTATCATGAATACGGATTACTCTTGAAATTGTAAAGGAAGAATTTAATAAAAGATGACAGAAAGAGAAGGAAGGAACGGCAAAGAAGAAAGACCCTTCATCATGGCTCTCCAGCTCCCCTCCGCCACCCTTTCCCCAGCCTTCCTCCCCCGCCCTCCACCCCACCCCCGCCTTCTCTCTGGCCTCTTGACTCAAACACACAGGTCACAGGTCATTCCAACTCTTATCCCTTTCCACATTCTGTCCTTTTTTGCCAGCAACTCTCTCCCCTTCTCAACCTGGCAACATCCTTCATGGCTCCTTCCAAAAGTCGCTTCCTCCAGTAGCCTTGCCCCGACACCCAAGGTGGAGCGGGCGGTCCTCGTCTGGGCATCCCACCATCCCACATGTCCCCTGAACCTTCAGGAGACACATCCCATTATGTGTCATCATAGGGTGTGCACACTGGCTGGGGAGGCCTGGAGAAGGCATGTCCCATCGCTGAAAAAACAACAACAACAAAAACAAACAAAAACAGTGCTTGCTGAGGCCAGTCACCTGCAGATTGACACAGAGAAGCCAGAATTCCAGATGTCAAGAGAAAGTCTCCTGATTTTTAAATATTTTGGCAACATATTCAGAGGTTTCAGAAGAGGCCTTCAGGACCACACCTGGGACAGTGAAAGAAAAGCATCCTGCAAAATGAATCTGGCTTTGGGGCAGTGGTTTTGACACCAGTATGGGGTAACGGGGTGCTTGATAATAAGGCTGTCTTCGTACTAGAGTGGGAGACTCTCCGGAACTTCTCAGGAAGCTGCCTGGGTAACGTCTGTTTGCCAGGTGCGGCACTAACTCAGCACACAGAAGAGGAGGAAGACACGGAGGGAGGACGGGAGGGAAACGGAGGAAGGATGAAAGACAGGGAGAAAAAGGACAGATCAGGCAGTGTGTTTAATCATTTATGAAAAAGACAAAGGAAAACATTTTCTGCCTTATTTGCAACTTCTCGGCATCTTAATTTTGCCTACAGAGTAGAATGAAGTTCTGTGAACATCGTGGAAGTGTGTGCTGGACCGTCTGCGTGTGCGGACACTGAACGGAGCTGGGTAACCAGGGTAAGTGATTTTTAAAGGGAACTCAGGTTTCCCCTGAGCTCCCATCTTTTACAATTACTACTAAACTAGCAGATAACCGAGTCTGGGGTAAATAAGCTAGTGTTTTGACCAAATTCTCCCCTTCATTGTTTACTAATAATGCTAACAGCTCCCTATCTCCAGTGCGGTATGGCCATCTACCTATTATCTCTGGAGTAGATTCTCGCTGCAAACCTAGAAACTCAGCAGGATCACCACCCCCTAGCTTTGCAGATAAGGAATCCAAAGTCCAGAGAGGGGAAGCAACTTGCCTAAGGCCACCCCGCTAGGAGGAGGTGGAGCAGGAAACCAACCCGGTTTGGTGCTGTTGGAAAGGCAGTGCTCGCTTCTGTCAATCAGTGCTAACCTGAGACGCAGGCATCCTGCCTACACCACGGCTCCCCTGTTGAAGAACAATCATTATGATCGTCGGCCTTATCCCAATACCAATGGGAGTATGAGTTAATTCACGTTTAACTTTAAATCAACTCTCGTTTTAAAACAACAGCAACAACAACAAGAAAATGATTCGTAAAGGGGAATTTATATCGCAGCGCTCTTCATCAACCATAGATGGGTTCACTCTGAAAATAAACAGAGGGGAAGCAAAACTATGTCGCTCTAACCTGGCTCGTTGCTGCTTCCCCCTGAAGACTGAAGCCTGGTGCTTTGTCCACGAGATGTTAGCCAGCAGTGCCGAGGTATCAAAGCTGGACCAAGATGGTCCCCTGAGTATAATGGGAAGATTATCAGATCACAGCAAAGGGCATCATTTTCTTGTCACGTGCGTCGATGTTACTTCACACCTGGTCCAGGGATTCCCTGAAATTCTTTCTCTGGGAAGGGCTGCGCCACCACAGGGCAAAGCTTCCTTGGGCTGCCCGAAAGCCCCGAGGATTCTTAGCAAGTGTAAGGTTCATAAGCCTCTTCACAATTGTGCACACCAACCGGGTCAGCTCTAATTGTGTCATTCACCATGATCCACGGGGTTCCCTCCCAGCCTCCTCATCTGCTGAGTCAGGAACATTTTTCCCTTCTCACACAGGAAACCAGCACCAGGGGACAGGAGGGGACGAGCTGCTCCCTGAGTTTTATACCCATGGGCTCATTCATCCTCCAATCACCCTGCAATAGGGATGCTTAGCCCCAGCGTCCTGATGGGGAGAGTGAGGCTTAGCTCAGAGAAGTGGGACCACTTGCCCCAGGACACACAGCAGCACAGGATACAATAGGGGTTCCCACTAGCTCCCCCCACTGCCTGTGATCTTTCCACCTTATGCCTCCCCCTTCCTGGAACCCTCAGTCAGCCTGTTGGGAGACAGGACAAGGAGTAGAATGGGTTTTTCCACTCACCCCTTTATCAGAGAACCACGGAACCAGAAGAGACAGGAAATGCACCTTGAATCTGGAGAGGGAGGCTCTGAGTCTTAACAATGGGATGGATGCTGGATTCTTGCTTAGAAGGGGTAAGACTTTTAAAATGCCCACAAAGAAAAACTGAAAGCTTGTTTTGCCAGGGGGGTGAATCAGGAACCCTGAGAAGGGGAGGGCCTACTTAAAGTCACCTGGCAAGTGAGTGACATGCACAGACCAGGACCCTTGTTCTTGGCAGATCCAGGTCCTTGCTTTTTAGTTTCCCACCCTCCCCACAAAAACGGCAAATCCATCTGCAAAAAGTCATGTGCTTTGGAGAGACAGAAAAGGGAAAATGTTTCAGTTTTATCAAACTCCCATACACACGGTAATGAACAGGAGTAGCAACCTGACGGAGGAAGGCCTGACTCTATTTAAAGTTTGTGGATCTACTAAAATTCATTTTCCTATTTAGATGATGGTGACTTTTATTTTCTAAGGTTGGAGGGTAGGCAGAGGATGGGAAGAGAATGACCCCTTCGCACGGGCACAATTAGAAAGAGAAATTATATTTATCTAGATTTTCCATGTCTGAGAAGCAGATTGCCCTTCAGGAAAATGCAGATAAAGCAGCAGCTATCAAGAGGGTTGCGGTGAGGACTGAATGAGTTAGTACATGGCGGTGCCTGTACAGGACAGAGTCTGGTGTATCCTCCGTGCTCAGTAAGTGCTGATTGCTATTACCAGGGGGAGAAGAAACTCAAACTATGAGTTTATATTTTTATGACTACATTTAGGTCTTCTTATCTTTTTTTCTTTTCTAGCACAGAAACACGCTCTTGTTTGGGGAAAGCTGGAAAGTGCCACAAAGTCAAGCTATTGCTAAAGTGAGCGGGGAAGATAACCAGCGTGAGGCTGAGTGTCTCTGGCTTCGTGAAATCAGGGACCAGAGAAATGCGATCTGAAGGAGGATAAAGAGAAACCAGTTTGGGGTTTGGAGTCAGATTCACCTGGGGTCAAATGCTGACTAGGTCACTTCATTGCTGCATGACCTTGGGCAGACGACAAACTCCCAAACTCATTCTCCATCTGTGAAAGGAGTAACTATTTATGGCGGGGGGCGGGAGGTGGGGGAGTGGTGAAGATTAATTGAAATTCTAGCGAGTTAAGGGTTTGGGGCAAAAGGAGATTTCAGTTTTTCTTTGGGGACAATTTAAAAGTCTGACCTCTCTCCGCAAGAATCTAGTGTCAGTTCCAGTGGTTACCCCTCCCAATTCAAGGTTCATTCCAAGTCGCTGGGAAAGGTGCCCTTTGGAGCCAGGTGAGTAATACTTCCAGTTTCTGCCACTGTTTCCATTTCTAGATTTATTCATTTACTCAACCAATGTTTATTGAGTCCCCTCACTGTGTCAGGTGATCTTCAGGGCACATGACAAATTTCAGGGACCCTGATCAGACCTAAATGGATCCAGGCTAGGTCTCTGCATCAGAGGGTCCTTGAAGCCAGAAGGCGCAGGGTAGCTCTGGGGCAGGGTATCTGGAGCCCAACTTCAATTCTGAGGAGCAAGTGAAGTCCTGAATGTGGAAAGGGCTTTCTGAAGCTTACATCTCAGGATCTCAGGATGCTTTGTTTTTTGTATCACCACTGTGAGGGTGAAACCAAAAAAAAAAAAAAAAAAAAAGTAAGTTTTAGCTTAGCTCCAATGCCCCAACCCCTCCCCTAGAAATGACTAATAAAATTTTAAATAATTGCTTCTAATTGTCTTCATCCTTAAAGGTAAAGCAAACCTTGCGTATTCCCCACCAAGCGACTGGGGGTGGAGCAATTGGAAGAGATTCTAGTTTCCTTAATTTAAAAAAATATAATTATGTCTATGAAGTAACTCCCCAAATTTCCTTTTCCCCTCCGCGCCCATGCCCAGTCAGCTATGTTCTGAAGCCAAAGCAATTTGGAGGCCACCAGATAAGAGAGATTTCAGATTCCCGCCAAACTCTTTGGCAATCCATAAGGCAAGATGCACTTTCTCCCGGTGCCCTCGCTTGTAATCGAGCCCCTCCCAGACTCAACAGTTCCATCTGTCTAATTGGAAGAAAATAGCAAAAGTAGATACTTCATCATCGCTCTGAGCAATTCCAGATGCCTTCCCTCCCACCTACACAGCAGCTTCTGCCTCAGGCAAGATACAGACATTTTTAGAATCAGCCAAACCCTGATCTGCATCTCTGCCAGGTATTTACTAGTTGTGAGAAACTCTTATCAAGCCTTAAGCTTGAATTTTCTCCTCCTTAAGGAGGAATGAGGGCCTTTTCATCACAGGGTTGCTTAAGGTATGAGAGGGAGCTGACAGTTACCGAAGCCTGGTTTAAAGCTCATCTCAGCCCAGTTTAGTATGGGTAATTTTCCTGGTTTTACAGATGGGCAAACTGAGATGGGGTGGGGGCAGGGAGGCAGAGATTTGTAAACTGCGGGGGGGGGGGGCAAGATGCAAACCCTCAGTGCCCTCCTGGATGGCTGGACTGGTTCCATAAAACTGCTTCCTAGAGTCACCTCTTCCAGGGAGCCCTCTGGGTGTTTCTGTGCAGACAAAAATCAGGGGCCTGGGCCCTGCTTGTGGGAACCTCTCTCTCCAGTGCAGGCAGGGGTTGGGAAGGTGCCAGCAAGCTGTGCCCAGGGGCTGGGAAATGAGAGCTACTTCATGCTATTTGACTCAACCATTTCTTCCTCCCTTGATCCCCATCCCTCACTTGACGGAGTTGTTAATCCACTTCCTTCTCAAGAGGTGGGTAGTTATTCCCATTTTTCAGAAAAAGAAAAAAAAAAGGCTCTGAAAAGTGAGCTTCTCAGGCCTCACATTATCCAACTTTGGATCACTGGGTCACAGGTGTCTGTGCTGTCAGGCAGATCTGTTGAAAAGGGTGGTAAAAAATATTATCAAGAATGATTTCGGAAATGACAATCACAGTGGAATATATTTTCATTTCAGGGGTGGGATTGGGGTGGGTAAAAACTGTAGCCACTTATCATGAAATAACACTGCCGGATACTGAAATTTTCAATATAAATTTCATTGGACCATTTCTCAATGTTTAGGTCTACACAAATCAGAGTTCCAGGGAAAGAAGTCAATAAATGACAACCAAAAAGCTAAAATAAAAATAAATAAATAAAGTAATGATTTAAGAAATGATAATAATAGCCAACATTTACTAAATGCTAGATACTCCAGCATTACAGATGAGGAAATGTGGTACAGAGAGGTGAAGCGAATTCTGCGGAGTCCCACAGGAAATCAGTGGCTCAATCCTGTTTCAACCCTCCAGGAAGCTACAAGCAGAACCATTACTGCCACTCCAGAGCAGGGTGCCTGATGGAGCAGGGGAGGTAATTGGGTTTCTTTATGTATTTTTAAGTTAATTTTTTATTTTATTTTTTAGTGGAGGTTCTGGGGATTGAACCCAGGACCTTGTGCATGCTAAGCATGTGTTCTACTGCTGAGCTACACCCTCCCCCATGTTACCTGCTTTTATAAGGCTTCTCACCTAGTCCTCACCAGCAACCCTCTTTTCTGAAAGAGGATACTGAGACCCCCAGTGCAGTGATGGTGGCAAATGGTTAGTAAGTCTGGGGTGGATTTGAACATTGAACTACAGAAGGAGCAGAAATCAAGGCTCTTTCGCCTTTCGCAAACCTCACACCTGCTGTGGTCATAAACAACTAGAAGTCTCCACGAGCTGGACTGGACCATTCCTCTCTGAGACTGTGGACCCACAGGGAGGCACCGCATTTGCCTCCATTTCTTCCTCCCTCCTCCGAGAATGTTCCTATTGTGGGTTTCTTCCAAGAGGACCCCGTCGAATTAGACACGGCCCACAGCAGATCCCAGGCCAGCCACTCTCCTGTCTGTGCCTCGACCTCTTTATCTGTACAATGGGGAGCCATTAAAACCCAGGCTTCAGTTAGCTTGTGTAATCTGTGTAGCGCTTTGGCAAAGGCCCCTTCTCTCCAGACCTGGGTCCTGACCTTAGCGGGCGGGGGCCGTGGTAAACCGATTGGAGATTCCAGAACTTCATAAGCAAGAGATGTCACCCCTTCCCCCGCTCCCCTCAAAGAACCCCAAGCAGCAACCCCGAGTGCAGAGTGCCCGTCTACTCGCCTTCCTGCTCTGTAACTCGGAAGGTGATTTCTCAAATGCCTGGAAATATACACGCTCAACTGAGGTCTAGTCTTACCCCATTCCTGATCCGCACAGCACAGGTAAGAAAAATGAGCTCAGAGAGGAGCAGTCTTTTGCCCGAGGTCACACAGCGAAAGACCGGGGGAGGGGGGATGGTGGGGGAGCGGTGTTGTGGAATTCCAGGCGGACCTTGGCGCCCGCTTGTCTGCCCGCTTCTGATACCCGGGTTCGGGAGAATAGGCCGCTAACGAGCGGCCCATTAGGAGGAATTGTCACTCCTCTGGGAGCGAGGTTGTCCCATTAGGGCGAATTGTCATTCCTCCTGGAGCGAGGTTGTCCCGGCTCCGCGCAGGCTGAGTGCCGGGGCCGAGAGCAATTAACGCGGCTCCGGCGCGGGCAGCCGCCTCTGCCCGGGGCAGCGGGGGCGGGGCGGGGCGGGGGCGGGGCGCCCGGCGCGGCTGGAGCCGGTCACCCGGCGCAGCCCCTTCCCCTGGAGCCCGCCTTTCATCTCCCCGCGCCTGGCGCCTGCCCGCAGCCCTGGCCCGTCTACAGCCCCCTCCTCCGCCCCTCCCCCGCCTCCTTCGAGTCGCCGGGATCCGGCGATCGGTCCTGGAGGTTGCAAACGCGGCGGTCCGCGCGCCGTCAGTCCTGCACGGCGTTAGCACCGGGACTTGCGGTGCGCGTGCGCGGCTGCTCCTCTCCCCGCCGGGGCGCGTGCAGCACGCCCGGGGCGCGCGGGAAGGTGGGGCGCCTCGGGTCTGCGAGCGGGGGCCGGTGCCGCGAGGGGGGATGCTCGGGTCCTCCGCCTTCTGCCTGCGTGACCCGGCCACAGAATTAGCCCTTCCTAGCCTTAGGCTTCTCATCTGTAAAATAGGGGAAATAATTTCTGCCCGGAGCGATGTGTTGGAAGAAACAAATGAGATCCTGGAGGGCAGGTCTAGGTACTAACGCAGAGTTGACAGTTTGTAGTGACTGAGTTCTGATGGGAACCTCACGTTTCTGCCTGCGAATATGTCACCAGGAACTAACCTTTACTGAATGACCCCTAAGTGCCAAAGCCAGTCTCTAGCTGACGCTTTTCCGAGCGAGCCAAATTCTCGGTCCCGGAGATTTTACGAAGAACCCCATCGTGAACTCCGTGATAGGGGGCGACGCGCCTCTATGAGGCTATGTGGCAGAGAGAACGCATTCGATGAATTGTTGCTGCTTTTTGATATACAATATTATGGTGAGGGTTTTTTTGGGGGGGCGGGGATCCCCTACATCTGCTAGTTATTTTATGTAGCTCCTTGAATTGAATTGCAACGACAGCCATCCTGGTTAAGGGTTATGATCTCTCATTTTAGACATTAAAAATCAAGCTAAGGAGGAGAAGTAACGCGACCAGCGTCTCACGGCCAGGAAGAGGTGAACACGATATTCTGAAAACGCAGGCAACGCAGGAGCAAATGCCCAGACAGGACTTTCCATAAAGGGCTAGAACTGTGTTGAGGTTGCACTCTTTTCAGAGCAGAAGAGAGACGCTTTCCAGAATTGTCTCCAGTCCAGGAGGGAGGTCTCCGGAGGGAGCTGGCAGAAGACTGGACGGGCAGACACGTTGCTGCATGGACATCTCTCCTGCTCACGGCCAGAGCTTGGCACCCTGGCTTTGAACACCAGCTGTTTGTTTGTTGTTTTAAATCTTTACTGTTTTCTCATGTCTGGCTTCATCATTTTCTTTCTCTACCTGGACATCAGGACCGGAGCTTAGGGAGGAGAACCTACCTTATCCTGTCCCAGAAAAATTAATCAAAATAGAAGAGTTCTAGGAGTATTGATTTTAAAAAAATCCCAGGAATGAGCCTGCACACCCCTAAACTGACAAATATTAACAAACAGTTTTCAGGAACAGTTACAAAACTCTGGCTGGGTAGAGCCCAACTGAACACTGAATCCTTTTGTACATTTTGGCAGCTGAGGGCTAAACGAATTTCAGGTTTGCTTTCAAAACATATAGCCTGCACCTTGCTAGGTATCTCTAGAAGGCACAGAACTTAGATCTGGCTCTACCTGTACTGTATTTGAGATGCATATCGTCAACTATCATCAAGTGTGACTCGGGGAAAATGCATAATGCACATATCTCCAGATGGCTTTCATAGTTGTGTTTTTTTCTCTGAGCTTCCAGTTTGTTTATATATATATTTATATAAATATATATGTATTTGTTCGTAGTGGTGGGAGAGGGACCCAGAAGTTTTTAGAAGGCTGTGGTTAGAACGTCTTTACTTTTTAACTTTTTTTCAGGACCATTTCTAATCAAACAGAATTAAGTGGCCAGTGCCTAATGTATTTATCCTCCAAGATTCAGATTACACCTGGTTATCCTAGGCCAGCATAGTTTCACTACAGGCAGAGGTTTGGGGTGAAGGAAGCAGTGCATCAGAGAGGTGCTCTGGGAAGTGGATCTGGGGGCGGGGGGGTCAAGTTTCCGAAACTCTTGAACTGGAAGGTAACTCTGAGCTTTGGTCGTTTCAGTAATTAAAAAAAAAGGTCTTCTCTTCCCAAGGTTTTGGAACCTGCTCAGCTAGCCTCTGCAGTGCGGAGGTCCCTGAGCTGGGACAATTCTCTTCACCTCATCACTTGCAGGGTAATCGGTCAGATATATGAAAGGGCAGCTACAGCCTGGACAGAGTCCTTTGAAGCCATAGGTGCTGGCCCAGCGGCCTGCAGAGAGATTGGAGGCCTCTGCGAATTGGAAGCTTGCTCTCCCCTTTCCTGGACTGAGACAGTCATCACTAAGGCTTTGAGATGTAATTACCCAGGGTATAATTTGAAGTGGGGTAAGGATATCTATACTTTATTTTTTTTAACCAGGTGCAATGACTAAAAATGTTCTTCACCAAAAGATATACAGGCCTCGGGTGTGCAAACTTGGCACCCAGCATTTGCGAGATTTGCAAGGGAAGGGGAGGCGGGGGAAGCGTTAGATATTATCGATGCCTTTTCCTCCCTCCTCCTCCCCCTTGAAGGCAAACACTGGCACCCTGACACACATGACAAACATAGACTCAAACAAACGCATGAACACACAGTGCATGTGGTCTTGAGAAAAAAAAGTCTAGACGTTGTCCACAGGGGAGATTCAGGGGAAAGAAAACTCGCGGATTCCAAGTTTCTGCGAGTGCGCTGGCTTTGTTTTTCAGTGGAAGAGATGGAGAGCACTGGTTTATATTTTCCAGTCGGAACTATTTGGGAGAGGACTGCCGGGACCACCATCTCCGGCTCGCCCTGGCCCCTCTCCTAGGGGAGTTATAGTGATAGCGGACGCTGTCGGGCACTTGCTAATAGAGAAATATCTTCTCTTCTAAGCGCCGTGCGTGGAGTGTTTCCTTTAGCAGGGATGCTGGCCCGTGCTTTCAGTGCTGATCCCTAAAATTGTTAAGTTAGCCCAGTTTGGGCCCATAGTAGGAGCTTCATAAATGTTGCTGCAATGTCAGTTGCAGTGTCTGGCGGCTTTTTTGGGGGGGGCGGGGAGGTGGGGTGGGTGTAGGCGAGGGGTACCTTTTTAAGAAGAGGGGTCAAAAGAGAGAAGAAATGGAACTCGGCGAACTTCCTCTTTAAATAATCGGCCTTAATTACGCCTGGACTTTTCAGTTTTGGCGTGATTATAACCCTTGAGGGATCGCCTAATAACAACTCTGCTGACTGCTCCTGTAATTAACTCCTAATTTATTTCAAACAGAAAGAAAGAAAAAAAAAAAAAGGCCCCAGCCTCTTCCGGAAGAGCCAATCGGAGGCGAGCGTCAGTGGCGTCAGCGCCAAGGCCGGCGTGGATTGGCTGAGCTGAGTCTTCCACTTCCCCTTGGAGGAAAGGCACGGCTCCCGGCGCGCCCCTCCCGTCTCCCCCCAAAAAAGTTTGAGTCGCAGCTGCCGGGTAGCCAGCGGAGTCGCGCGCCGGGAGCTACGTGGGGCAGAGAAGTCATGGCTTCTCCGTCCAAAGGCAGTGACCTGTTTTCTTCTGATGAGGAGGGCCCGGCGATGGTGGCCGGGCCGGGCCCGGGGCCTGGGGGCGCCGAAGGGGCCGCGGAGGAGCGCCGCGTCAAGGTCTCCAGCCTGCCCTTCAGCGTGGAGGCGCTCATGTCGGACAAGAAGCCGCCCAAGGAGGCGTCCCCACTGCCAGCCGAAAGCGTCTCCGCCGGGGCCACCCTGCGGCCACTGCTGCTGCCCGGACACGGCGCCCGGGAGGCGCACAGCCCTGGGCCGCTGGTCAAGCCCTTTGAGACCGCCTCGGTCAAGTCGGAAAACTCAGAAGACGGAGCGGCGTGGATGCAGGAACCCGGCAGATATTCGCCACCGCCAAGTGAGTGCCCGCCCCGTCCGGGACAAGTGGTGGGCGGGTGCGCGGGGTACCGGAGGGAACTGGGGGCCAGTATTCCAAAATGGGTACGGAGACATCTCTGTACTGTGCGCCCCTCAAGGCAAGCATAAGCAGTTCTTGGCACCCTGATGTCTCCCGGGTTAAGCGCGCCGGCGGCATCCAAGACACCCTCTGGGTAGTATCTGCGCAGCGCGTGTTCGGGGTCCCCTCCCTGTACAATGTGTTCGACAGAATTGAGAACTCCCTGGTCTTTCAAGGGCGATCCCCAGCTGGGTTTGCGGGGTCGCTTGGTAATCGGTTTCTCTAGCCCTCCGCCCTGCGCTCAGGCCATTTCACTTGTTTCTGTTTCGCTGTCCTTCACGGTCTCAGTCTGGGGTGTGAAGGCAGATGCACGTTCAATGAGCACTCTAATATATGCCAGGCAGAGGCGGGATGTCTTTCTGCCCTTCAGGGTTCACAGCCCTGCGAGGTGTGCCCTTGTCGTAAAGATGAGCTAATTGAAATCTAACCTGACATGGGGTAGAAATGATCATCTTCCACTGGTCCCGCGGGTGTCGAAGCAGGCTTCCACGGAGGGCTGGTGGCAGAGACTGATGCCACGAGAAAGTGTCTCCCGGTCGTCCGGGTGGCCAGCACCTCGCTTCGCTGGGAGCGGGCTGGGGTCAGCAGCGTGGGGCCCCGCTTGGCTCAGAGTAATAATTAACAGCATTCCAGCAGCGCTTGAGTTGACAAAGTGATGCTTCTTAGTTCACCAGATCCCGATCATCGCTGGAACCCCGAAGTGTGGGCCGAGACACGGGACCTGTGCTTATCCCCCTTTTCAGACACCCAGACTTCTAGGACTGAACTTGCTCGAGCCAGGTCACCAACAATGGCTGCACTGGGCAAGAGGCCCTGGTGTCCAAGCCCCACTCCTCTGTAGTGCCCTGGCCACCTTTGATCCCTCTCCCCAGACAGACTAAGCAGAGGTCCGGACACCTGCACCCCGCTTCCTGCCAATAGGGAAGGACAGAGAGAACCTGGAGAGCTGATCTCTCTTCCTGCGTTACTATCCATTTTTGGACCCTGGGTCCTTTTGCAACTTTGAGAAGTCATTCCCTGTAGCTCCTTGTACTTATTGTAGTCCCCGGCCTTTAAGATTTCTCTACCCTCACTGTACCTCTGGGAAAGGTGAGAGAGAGAAGGCCTGTGAAGGGACTTTTTCCAAAGCCAGGAGCACCACCTCTCTCCCCATTTCCATCAGCCCTGAAAACCCAAGATGCAAAGCATTTTGTGGACAAAATAAGGCCATAGACCGAGGCATCAGTGTCTGTCCCCTCTGGCATCTCCACCCTGTTAGAAACTCCAAAAGATTCAAAGGGCGTGGAGATTAAGGACTCAAAGAATTTAAACTCAAGTTTGCACAGTGCTTTATAGCACTTTTCACCATATTATCTTATCTGATCTCTGTGTGGCTGAAGCCGGCCTCCTGGTTACAGATGAGGACAATTCAGCAGAGTTCAGAGGAATCTGCACACATCAAGTTTGGGCTTGACGAAAAAGACTCGGGAGCATTTAATGATCACCTGCCTGGTGGCCGACAGGGCTCTGGACATTCTGAAATTTGGTACTCTGAACCACACTGCAGGATCGGTGTTACTTACCCATTTTATTGGTGGTGAAATAGAGGCTCCTTAACTCTAAGGGACTTAATTTGTTTGACAAATATTGAGTACCCTGTGTATTCCTAGGCCTCAGTCAATTTCCTGCTGTGCATCAAGGATTCAGGCCTTACAGGAGTGGTGTCCAGAGGTCAGAGTTTCCCACTTCTTAGTTCTGAGGTTCTGTAAGCATGCCTGCCAGGTTGTACAGTGGAACTTCCCTGCTTGGTTAGGCAGCCTTGGGCCCTGGATACGACCTTCCCATGAGAAAAATCAGAGATTCTAAGAACGAATTTAATTTTAAGACAAAATGTGGGCCATTGGTGCTTCGGGCCTGGAGATGGCTTTGGAAGCCCTGTGCTAGGACCCGGAGAGCCTGGGGCAGGAGGGAGCTGCTACCCGCCCAGGCCTGGTTTTGTTATTCGGAGGAAGAAGGATAAACGCTGTTTTGCTTTGTATAATCGCATCCTTCCTCTGGCTGGTTTAAAATGGGGCAGGGGTGGGAGGGCGCGCTGGAAGGAAAGCCTCCTAGCTTTATGGCTTTGATACACAAGTGAGCTCCCCCGTCGCCTGGATTTCATAATTCAAACGTAGCCCCTAGGAGCAGCCGGAATGACAGTGCCTAGGCATGGATTTGCTTCTAAACGCTGAGCAGGAGCAAATGGAGACTCTAGCTTGGGATCTGAGCTGAGACCACTGGGTCCTCCCAGTGAGCCAGGAGCCAGGTCACGTTTGGGAAGGGTGAGAATTTCACAAGTCTCCAGTCTCTGATTGTTATTTTATTTGTAAATTAAGAAGTAGGCACTGCCAGCTCTCTACCTTACTCAGGGATTAGCGTATGCAAAGGTCTAGAGTAGTTTATTACTCATCCCTCGCCCAGATTTCTGGTTTTTGATGGATGCCAGAACCCACTACCTCTTTCTTTTTAGTCACTTAAAATAATGGTTAATAATGTCACATTAGGGCACATGCGTTTCTTATTGGAAATGGAGGCTAGGTTGGGACTTGTGCTGTGTCACCCTCAAGTATGAAGTGTAAACTCCTTGGGCCACCAAAGTAACTAAACAAGAAAGGCGACATTCTCCCTTCGGAGTGCTTTGGAGTTATTACTGTGGCTACACTGGGAAAATTAGCATAGCTCATAAAAGCCAAATGCCAAAAATGAATTGTTTTGCCTTCTGCCCCACAGCTCCACACTCCTCCCGGCCCCCTCCCCTTGAAGAAAAGCCCCAAGTTTGGTTGATGCTATGGAATCACAAAGATGCGGGGCCCTGCGACTTCCTCTGATTGAATCCGTTTTGCTTCTTATTCCCTCTTTCTAAATTCCAGCAATAAACTAATGATTTGCACATTTGCTGCAAACCATAGAATGGGTCGGTGAGATGACTGAGATGTCATCACGTTCTCTCGAATCAGGAGGCAGCATGCTTTCCCCTGACATTTACATTTATGGGCGAGCTAATTTTTCCCTCCTTAGTAAAGTTTATATTACAGAAGCACCCGGCCAAGAAAGTTATCCCACATCCAGATCTGTAAGATGTTGCACAGGTTTTATAATCTGCAATCCGGAGGGAATGACAGCTGTCTGGTTGTTTATGGCATGGGGGCTACTCCTCAATCCCAGGATGCTATTAATTTACCACAGACCTTATCGGCACGATTACCCTTCATAAATATGCTGACACAATCCAACTTTTCCTGGTGCAGAGAGGGGACCAACCCAGTTTGTCAGAGCCTTTTCATTTTCCTTCTTATACGTGATTATCCCCACATCCATTAGGATGGTGAGGATTGCTGTGAACCCAGCCACCCCCCCCCCCAATTTTTAAGACAAGAGACATTCAGAAGAGATGGGTTTTTGTTTCTCAGAGAACACGCAGCTCTCTTGACTTAATGAGGGATCCGTTCATATGTTATGATCTCTAGTGCTATATATTTTCCATTTAGAAAGTTCTGTTACACCACTAAAGTCTCCAACTTTGGGGAGAAAGTTTTCCAATTTTTAAACATAAAGCAATTTATCCATTTAAAAATACGGTTTTTCTCTACCCTCACCCCCCCAGCGGGGGAAAAAAAACCCAACCACACATGGTTTTGACGGAGGTACCTTTTTGAAAGTGGAAGAGGGGAGACCCAACCCCCTGGGACACACTTGGTAAGAAAGCCACTTTCTTTCACTAATTCACTCCGCATTCTCTGTTCTCCAGGACACATGAGCCCGACCACCTGCACCCTGCGGAAACACAAGACCAATCGGAAGCCCCGCACGCCCTTCACCACGTCCCAGCTCCTCGCTCTGGAGCGCAAGTTCCGCCAGAAACAGTACCTCTCCATCGCAGAGCGCGCAGAATTCTCCAGCTCTCTGAACCTCACAGAGACCCAGGTCAAAATCTGGTTCCAGAATCGAAGGGCCAAGGCGAAAAGACTGCAGGAGGCAGAACTGGAAAAGCTGAAAATGGCTGCAAAACCCATGCTGCCCTCGGGCTTCAGCCTCCCTTTCCCCATCAACTCGCCCCTGCAAGCAGCATCCTTATATGGAGCATCCTATCCTTTCCATAGACCTGTTCTCCCCATCCCGCCCGTGGGACTCTATGCGACTCCAGTGGGATATGGCATGTACCATCTATCCTAAGGAAGACCAGCTCAATAGACTCCGTGATGGATGTTTGTTTAAACACCTTCCCCCTCCCTCTCCAAGAAGACAGTCTCACGCCAGCCCTCTGCTCTGCAAACCTTGTATGCACCACCCTCCGCGCCTAGGTCGACAGGGCCACAGACATAGTGCAAATCGGTTCTTTAGACTGGAGACACCAAAGCCCCGTTTTCTTGGTGTCATCTTCCAGACACTCCCTTCTCCTTTCACAAAGATTGGCTCTGATGGTTTTTATATATAAGTCTATATATAATAAAATATAATACATTTTTATACAGCAGATGTAAAAATCAAATTATTTTGAAAAGCAAAATTTATATACATATAGATCTCCTTTTTTTCTCTATATCACCTTCCTAAAAAGAGACTGCTTAAGTCTGTTTTTTCTTTTAGGGGGAGACAACTTATTGGCTAATTTTGCTGAAATTGGGTGATTTGAATAGAAGGACTAACTTTTGCTTATGGAAAACAAACCTGAGAATCAGACACTGTGCATCAGTAGGGAGCCCTCCAAGGGACGGGACTCGCCATGGTTTTGCATTTTTTACATGCATTAAAAAACTCATTAGATACGACTATATTTGGCCCTGTTTTTTTTCCTCCCTCTCCATATCGTCACACATTGTTAAAAGTTTTTGTAAGATCAATAAAAGGGGGATGAGAAGAATCCTGAAAGTGCCTGGGGGTAAGGTGGAAAATAGAAGTCTTTCCTAATTCCTCTCAAGGCTGTTGCTTAACTCCATTTCAGATAATTGGAGAGTGAAAAGTTAAAGCATGTCGGGGAGGAATTGATGGTTTCTGTGAACTGCTAGGTACGTCAATCCTCAGACGTTGCAAAGGTGATTTTTGGGTTGGGGGGGGTGTAGTTAATTCTCTACTTGAAAAAAAAAAGAATATCTTGTAACCATTACCTATATGCTAAATATTCTTGAACAATGAATAGATCCCAAAAGAAAAAAAAACACAATGCTTTATGTGTGTGCGTACCTATTGTATGCGCTAAACTTATTAGGAAAATTTATATACTTTTTAACATGTTGGGGGCAGAGGGTAAAGCCATGTTTTGACTTGCTAAAAATGGTGTTGTCAAACAGCTCACATAGCTCCCTGGTATTTCATCTTTCTATCCAGCGCTCCCCACCCCCACCCCCCCAGTATACGTTTATCCCTTTGAAAGGGTGCCTTGTATAATTTTATATATTTTATTGAAGAGTTATTTCTTATCTCTTATTCTGAATTAAATTAAACGTTTGTTTTATTGTGGTCAAGGCTGTCCAAAGTCACAATTATTTTTAAGAGGCGCTCTCTGTTCTTTGGCCGGATTTAGCCCCCAAAATGCCACCCAGATTGGGGAGGTGGGGCTGGTGATTTTTATTATGATTGTAATGTGAATCAATCAAGAGTTGTGGCTAGATTCAGACTGAGGTAGGGAAATCCATTGAAAATAGCAAAATACTTTGAAATCCTTCCTCTGGCAGCTTGTGTTACTTGTGGGAAATTGCTATTAGGAACTTTTGAAAGTGAAAGATGAGCTTAGACGTGGCAGGGCCAAGGCATCAGTCAGAATCTCAGGGGTTTGGACATGATTGAGGGAAAAATCTTGAACTTGAAATCTCTGCTACCAAGACAACGACAAACTTAAAGCTGAGGGAAAGGAACCTATATAAGCTCTCTGCAAATGGAGATGGTAACCAGACTCATTGACAAGGGCGGGGGAAGGGGGGGACGCCTGCTGCCCTTTCAGGACTGTGTCAAATCACATTCCGTTTACCATTCCTATCTCCTTCCAAGGAGATGAGCCTTGAACAAACGCTCTTTTCGATTTGTAGGGGGAAGGTAGACCGTTCAAGTCCCCTTTGCTTTGCAGCCTCCCTTTCCGCTGGGTACAGGACGGGGGCCAGGCTGGGGTTTTGAGACATCACCATGAAAATGAAGTGGTAATGGGTGGGAGAGGCGGGGGAGGATCTCAAATTCCGCTCTCTGTTGCACAAATAAACCAAGTGGCCACGGAGGGTACCTTTCCGAGGTCTGTTTTCGGCTGAGAAGCTCCGGTGATCCTGGGAACGAGTCGGAAGGGATTCGAGAACTTCGTGCTGCAGCCAGTGCTCGGTGGGAAGATTGGCACCTGGCACCTACTAGAACTAGCGCTTCCGTCCCAGTTTCCTTTGTGCCGACACCCAGATTAGAGGTGGGCGCCGGAAACTCCATTTCCCGGTTGGGCGGAGAGCCTCCCAGGGGACGGGCAGCGAGTCTCGGAGGTCCCGCAGCTCCAGCGCGGAGCGTGATCCAAACCCAGGACTCTGCTCCGAGGCTGGGGACAGACCGCCTTCCTCCCTCCCGCTCTGCCGCGCACTCCCGAGCCGGCGTGAGCCGCGGGAGCGCCCCAAACCTCCCCTATGGTGCGCCTCTGCCACCCCGCCGGGCCACCCCAGCCAGCCTCTTTTATGGGATGCTTTTTCCAAAGGCCAAAGCCCTTCCCGGTTTCGACGTCAGCCGCCAAGTTGGGTCCCTAATTAGCCCGTCCGCCGAGCTTCCTTCCCGGCGCCTCTCGGACCCCGCAGCCTCGGGCAATCTCAGTCCGGGGTGGGGGATCCGGAGACGCCGACTCCGGGTTAAGACTCAGCTTGCCCCCAGGAGGACGAGGCAGCGAACCGGCGTGCTTTTCGGAGAATCCGGACTGCGTCCTGCGTGGCCAGCCGGGTGGATTGGAAACCTTCTTAGTGGCTGCGCATTACCTCCCTCGCCCTAAATCCCAAAAGAAAAACTGAGGCCTGGAGAGGGGAAGACTGTCGCTCAGGCTCAAACACACGCACCTCAGCGCTGCTGGGTGGATGGGGCTACCTGGATGAAGGATGCGGCCGGGTTGCCGGGGCCCAGACCACCACCAGAGGTCGGCGGGGCCGTCCGTGCGCCTTGCTCTGGGACTTCCTCCGAACCGCCTGCCCCGCATTGGGTTTGGCGGAAGCCACGGTCCCCGCTTGGGTCGGGCTTGGTATGCTAGGCCGTTTCAGAGACCAGACTAACAACCTGCGGCGGCAGAAGGACCCTGAGTCACCAAGGACCCGCGCAGCCGCGTCTTGGAAATGAAAAGCGAAGATGCCGGGGTGCCGGCTTTGGCCATCCTCGCCTGGGCTGTCGGGACCCTGACACCCAACTCCACCCGCCTTCGCATACTTCTCCACGCTTTCATCTAAAACTTTATAGAAAGACAACTCTGCTTATAGGAAAGAGGGGACGAAAAGAGAAGAAATCCCTTTTATTGAGCTCCTGCTAAGTGCAGCGCTGGGCACCTTCTGGCGCATCTCAGGCATGGCACACACCCCACGGGGAGGTATTACTGGTGCCATTTTACAGCTGAGGAAACTGAGGCTCCGAGAGGTGGCTCACTGAGGTCCCAGAGCCGGCCAGGGGGCAACAGCAGAATTCAGGCTGATGTGTGTGCCTGGTGGTGGACGTGAGGTCCGGCAATGGCGAGCCCTTGGAGGAGCTGTCTCACCAGGTTGTGGATGCGGGGCCCTGGCGAACTTTCCAGATTCCCCAGATCCCAGCAGAGCTCTGGAGCCTCCCTTTGCACCCTCTACTCCACCCCTCACGGTTGTGAGGGGCTTCCCACCCAGGACCCCAGTTTTTCCATCATAAGGGATCTGGGGCTCAGTCTGACCACCCTCCCCCTTGCAGTCCTGGAGAGGTGATCCTGGGGCAGAGCCGGCAGGAGGTAGGCAGCGAAGGCCTGGCTGGCTGAGAGCAGACCCTGGCAAAACGTCTGCCTGACCCGACTGAAAAGAGGATCCCTGCCTTTGAGCAGAACCTTGTCTGACCGAATGAAAACTCCCACGGCCATTCTTTGCTATAAAAGCTGCTCATTTGCCACGGGTTGGAGAGGCCACTTCCCCACCCCCACTCCCTCTCCACTGCGGGGTTTGGAATAAACATAAACCTCATTTATAAAAGAATCCACGTCACACAGACACACACCCCTCCCTGAAATCACAGGGCCCAGTTGATTGTGCCTGTTTCCCCCTTCAATGTAAGTTTAAGAGAGAAAAAAAAAATCCAGATCCATGATGCTGTAGGCGTCTTTAATGAAATTGGTGAGAGAGCAATGAAGGCAAAGCCTGCTGTCGATTCCTGGACCCCTCCATTCCTCTCCCACCCCCAGCAACCCCTCTCACCTCCTCCCTGCTAGGAACTAAATAAAAAGCAGTAAAATTACTTTCCCAAATAGCCTGCTTCAAAGGCAGAACAGAGTACCAGGCCGCAGGAATCCTGAATCCTGCCCTGATAAGGTTCATAATAATCAAATCCAAACTCCAGCCACCCTCCTCTGACTCTTGCCAACCTCCTCCGGACCCCTCTGCATTTGTTGATGAAAACACTTTGATGTCCGGAGTCCTCCGAACAATTATTATTATAATTTTAAACAACCTGGTATTTTCCATTACTAACGGCTCAGGCTTTGAAGTTACACCTCATAATTTCCTAAATTAAATAAATCATTTTAAGTTTGCACTGGGAGGCTTTTAATAGCAGAGAAAGGAATATCATTATCTTATTGAGACCCAATTGTGGTGGCTCCGGTTTGACTGTAGCTAGGGGCAATGTAGGCTCCCTCTAACAGACATACTTTATTAACCTCCCATAACTCTTGAAAGAACATTTTTATATTTTCTTTGATTTCCCCCCTCCCTCTCTTGTTTTAAAGCTGTCCCAACCTTTAATTAGTGCCTAATATGAAAAGCATTATTTTTTTTTAATGCTATGTAATTTACCAGCGGCAACAGGCCAACTTAACAATTGTTTTTTAGACTTGGTTTTTCACACAGGGCAAAGAATGCCGCTCCAAACCCCACTTTTCATGGGTGGTTGCACTAATTAATACAGTGTCTGAAGCTCCTAGGGGGGTTTTTTAATATTGAAGCCTATGGGGGCGGAAGGGGGTTTTAGAAGTCCAGCTCCTGCCGACCTTCTCGCTCTGATTTCTTTCATGCTGTTTTGATCCTGTCTGTGGAGTCAGCACAGACAGAAACTGTTCCCTGGCTCGGAGACTCCGGGGATCCTGAGGCAACGGCCCCGAACCCCCACCCCCAGCACTTCCACTTGTGATTTATGGCTTGTGGGGTCCGACTTGGGGTACAGGGAGCCCACTGCTCACTTCGGGCTGGGGGTGGGGTGGGGGGAGACTGCCCCTCATCCAGCCTGGAGTGGGAAGGAGCTGGCCTGGGGCTTGGGTTGGGCCAGAGTCAGGCTGCTGGGGGCACATGCCAGGTCTCCCCGGCACCAGGCAGCACTTGGCTCTGGGCATAGAATTTCCTGAGATCGAGGCAGGGACTGGGGTGGGGGTGGAGGTAAAGCGGGGCGGGGGGGGGGGGGGCGGGCCCAGGCAGGCCAGCGCTGCCTCCTTTCTGCTTTCCTCTTAACTTTATCTCCTCTGTTTCCCCCATTCTTTTGTCTTTCATGTCCCATCATCTTTAGCCCACCCCTGGCTTTCTTTTTTTTTTTTTCCCTTTCTTTTTCTTTTTTTTTTTTGGCTGTCTCTATTTAATTTACTGTTTTCCTCTTTTCTTTCTTTTTTAGATTCTGTCCCATTCTATCTCTTTAATTAAAACAAAACAAACCAAAACAAAACAAAACAAATCTTCAGTCTGTACAATTTCTTTCCATGCTCTCATTCTTAACTTTCTCTTTTTCTCTTTTCTTGTCTTCTTTTCCTGTCGTTGGGCCCCTCCACTGCATCTCTCAATATTTTCCCGTTTTCTGTGTATTCTTATTCCCACCTATTTCCGCCTTTCTCATTCTCTGTTTTCATTCTTTCTTCCCCGGTTCCAGGGATGCCGAGCCCGATTGTGGGAGCCCAGCCGGGACCAGCCGGCCGGCCTGGCCTTGGTCCTCAGGGCGCTGCACCCTTGGGCGCAGGGGGTACCTGGTCACCACATCCCTTCGGTGTCCTTTCCTCCCCTGCTGCTCTTGGCCAGTGAGCAAGGGAGAGACCCCTGAGCAGGAGGAGGCCACGTCGCCAGGTTTCTCCCTGGAACCGTGAGAGTCTCGGGCGAGAAGGGCAGCGGCGAGCGGAGAAGGACCGGGTCCCCGCGCGCGGCCCCTCTGCCCCGCCCGCCGCCGGCCGCCCGTTTGATGTCGCGGGCCCGGCAGGAATGCGGCCGGGTTATCAATCACCCAGCTGGATCCCGAAGGTCTCGGCCTAATCACATTTAATTGCTCGTGGAGGCCCACTCTCGCCCCGGGCCGGCCGCCGCGCTCAATTACTCCCCAAATACCTGCCATCAATAAATGCGCGCTGACACCGGCCCGGACCGCTCCGCTGGCCCAGGAGATCTCCCCCTACCAGGCGCCCCGCATCCCACCCTGACCCCACCCCCCATCATTAAACTTACACCTCGACGCCCAGAGGAGCAAGCCAAGCAGATGATAACAGTCCCTTTTTATTGAGGGCTTCCCCAGTGCCAGACACTGGTGCTCAACGATTTACGCGTATTAGCTCCTGGGAGTCTCACCGCCGTGGGTCTGGAGGTGTTACCATCTCCATTTGAATTAAGGGAATTTAGGTTTCTTCATTAGCGTGCGGGAGGTGGCAAAGGTAGGCCTTGGCCTTCTTGGGATGAGACCTGGCCACCCTGCGATTCCACAGGCCATGGGTAAAATCACAGGGGCAATAGTGCCTCCCAGAGGCAGGAGAGTCACCTGGGGCCCCGGCAGGAAGGTGTGCGGACCAGCACCTGAATCAGCCAGGTACTCCTTCCAGGGGCTTATTTATCCCTCCCACCAACTCTGTGAAGTCTCCCCACTTTTCGGATGAGGACACCCACGGGGCCTGAGGCCTGGTGTCAGCTGTGGGCAGGTCGCCTTCAAACTGAGGTCCTGACCCACCTTTTGCCGGCATGTCACCCTTTACTCCCTTTGACACTGTTGACCTTCAGAGGAACCCTGAAATTCAGAAAGTGTGGCTTCTCTCATTTTCACAGAGCAGAAAACCAACCTCAGACAGCAAAATTCCCAGAGAGGGGACATGGCCTGTCTGAATCACACAGCTGGTGAGCTCAGAGCCCAGAAATCCATGTCATCCCAGCGATTTCCATCACACCATCATCCCTCGTCTACCAAAGCCTTCACTTTAAGAAGCGCACACCGTGTCTGAGCTTTACCTGATTTCCCATTCTTGGAGAGGTAGCATTTATACATCTAAACAAGGACGAAGCCAAGATGACACTGATTTCTTATTCTGTGAAGGCCAAACTGCCTGGTTGGTTTAGGTCAGTTTACAACAATATTGACATAAAACACTAAGTAAAAACAGCAGGATGTGGCATCTATTTATATGTAATATTATACATTTGGTTGTGTTAAATATATATAATGTAGCTCGTCTAAACAAAGATGCCATCAATTATAACATGCATTTTATATTCCGCTTTAAAAGAAAAATTGTCAACTATGATGCAGTGTTTAATCACCTAGAATTTTATTTTGCACTGATTATTATTAGTTCTTCTTAGGAGCTCTTCTAAATTAAAGAAAAAGACCTGTTGTACACCTGAAACTAATATGAAATTGTCAGTCAACTGTACTTTAATTTTAAAAAAAGCTGAAAGATGCAAGAATCATCTGAAGTCAGTCACTGAGTTCCTTTTCTGCCATAACCTTTCTCAATCCTGTATATTTCATTATAAAATATATCACAGTGCCCAAAATACTCTCATCTGCTCATTCAAACTGGCCCTCAAGGCAATAGATGGAGGTGTTATTATTGCCCCTATGTCATAGAAAATAAAAAGAGTGCTCAGAGAGGTGAGGTCACTTCCCTAAGGTCAAACAGCAAGGAAGCAGAGCCAAGCTTGATAGTTAATTGCTCAGTTTTCTCCTGCATGGGGGAGGTTAAGTCCTCACTGGGCTAGAAGTCTGTCTAGTTTGGGTTTTTTTGTTTTGTTTTGTTAGGTTTTATTTTTGTTTGTTTTTGTTGTTGTTGTTTTGACTCAAGAAAGTGTACAGGTCCTTGAAAGGGGTTTCTAGGTTGCAGGGCCTGATATAAAAAGAGCTATTTTAGCAACAAAAGTTCTGCCTATTTTTATTTGAAGGCTGAGAATGCTTGATGATGGAAAAACTGACTTTGTAAAGAAATTGTGTAGAAGATGCTAAGTGCCTCCCCTCCCGAAATTCCATCACAGAAAATCACCTGAAAGGTGGTGGTGATGGATGAGGCACTTACGGATGTGAAATTGGCCAATTTAGGGAAAGTCAGAAGGCTGCAAAGTGTCCCTCTCTCCCTCCTTCCCATCGAATCAGCCACTCACCCCGTCTAGTCTTTCCGGTTGGATTTCTCTTTGTTTAGCAATGGGAACAGAGAAGAGCCAAAAAGACAACGTAAGAAATCCCAGGGGGGTGCGGAATATGATCCCAGACTTGAAAATTCCAGAAAAGCAACTGGGCAGTGAAGTCATCCTAAATGGGTGTGGGGTGGGGGCGGGGTGCCTGCCACGTCAGTGTTGGGGAGTGGGGGGAGAGGGGTGCAGTGGGTGCTGACAGAGGACAGTGTGAGGTGACTTTGCCTTTGGGGCTGGACTTGCAGATCTAAGTTATTCCTAGGGTTAGGGACTTCTCTGCCCCGTATAGACACCACTAAGGTGCAGCCCACTTTGATGAGAAGGTAAGACCGATTTTTCCCTAGCAGGAGAATGCCAAGGAAATTAGGTCTTAGAAGGAAGGAAGCAATTAGAGGAAAGGCAGATTTCCCGACTCGGGGGCTGATGAAAGCTGAGCCCCACTCAAATGTCTCTTTGAGGGGCAATGATACCCAAATTTTCCTCTACATACAATCCCTGCCTAAGTCTGCGTCTAGAAAATCATGTGCGTTTTACAGTGAGATAAATAAAACAAGTGTGTGATGACTCTGGGGTTCAAAACCTCAGTGTCAACAGCTTGAGAACTAAGCCTTCTTTCTCTCTCTCTCTCTTTTTAACATCTTTACTGTGGTAGCCTTCTTTCTTATTTAAAGCAGCAAGTTAAGACCTTTTTTTGCTGGATCTCAGCACACACCAGTGGTCCCAAACCTCAAGCCCATCCTGCCCCAGGACTTTCCTGAAATTCTCCAAACAGAAGTATTCCAATACACTAAAGCTGAGAAGAAAAGGAGTACGTTCTTCATCTCCTTGGAGAATAACTGAATTAAATGAACTTCCTCTGTGCCAGGGAGTGGATCCCTAACTTCATTTTAATCCAAATAGCGGCACAATCATATGTCATCCCCATTTTATGGATAAGGAAACTGAGACCCTAAGAGCATATGTAATTTGCCTGTGGTCTCACAGCTGAGATTTGAACTGCTGGACTCCAAGGATCATGATCTTGAAACTGCTATTATAGACTATTCACGGTTTTATCAAGAATTTGGGGTTTGTGTTACTTACAGGAACAGAAACTAGGTTGAGAGAGATGGTCCTTAAGCCCACTGGGTTTCTGAATTGATTTCAAATAAGAAGTTGTCATCTGAAGCAAAAGGACATAGTATTTTGAATCAGGAGTAGAGTAACACTGAAGGGGAACGCTATAAAATCTTAGGGGAGAAGAGAATTTCGTGACATGTTGTACATGTTCTGAGTGGAGGTGACCCACTCAAAGTCAGGCAGGAGCTGTGTGGAGGCGCAATATTGGTTAAAAAAAAAAAAAAAAAGGAGGCAGGGGCACACTTCCAGCTCAGTTCAGCTGCTCGCAGCTCAAATAGACCTTGGAAATGGGATTTCTGAGCAATCTGAAATCCAGGTCTCTCCTATACCTTAAATGCCATGAACTCACTAGAAGAGGCAGCCAGATGCCTCTTAGGGGGAAGGGGGATGGATTTTGGTCACCAATAGTATGCATCCATGTCCCACAGCCACTCCAAATTCAAACCATATGCGTATATTACTTGATCTGAACAAATAATATTTTCCCAAGCCTAGAGAAAGTGTGAGTAAAAGCTTTTTTTTTTTTTTTTTTTTTAAAGAAAACTTTGCTATTTTTATTCATCTTGTAACATGCCATCTTGGTAAAAATAGCATGCTTGCTGGGCAACAAGACGAGTCTCCAGTCCCATCCTATCCTCTTCCAAAAGAGATTGCTCTGGCTATGTCCCCCCTCCACCCTTTTTCTTGGCAGCGGGGGGTAGTAATTAGGTTTATATATCTATTTATTTATTACTTTTGGTGGAGGTGCTAGGGGTTGAACCCGGGACCTTGTACATGCTAGGCACCCACTGAGCTATACCCTCCCCCTATGCTCCTCTTTTTGTAGATAATTTGGTGCTTCCACCAAAGACCAGCAAATGAGATACCTGGTGGTACCTCATTACTGAGTTCAAGTCCAAACTGGCCACTGATGTCTCTCTGAGTCTTACTTTGCATATAAACCAAGGCTGGGATTAGTGGTGGGGTAAGAGATAGGAACCCAGAAGGCAAAGTTTTGTTCTGCCTGGTTCTGAGCTGTATCCCCAGTGCTCAGACCAGGGCACGGCCCCCAGAAGGTGCCCAGCAAGCACAGGGCTTATTGAATGAATGAAGGCGAATGTTTTACCAAATGACATCATAGTCCCGGGAACACTTGGGAGCTCAGGGTTTCACTGATTTTTAAAGTTTTAGAAAATACGTAGGTTTGCCATGAGTTCAGGCTTTTAAAAAGCTGCTTCGGTTCACAAAGACAATAAAAATGATTTGCATTTGGCAAGATGGACCAGGTAGTGCTATCAAGACCGTTAATAAAAAAAAAAATTCTTGATTTGGTTCAAGTCTGGGATGACTGGTCACAGATGAGTATTAAAGAAACTTTCACGACCCCAACTGGTATGTTAGTCAGACTGCGCAGAGTCAGTTCTCCTTGTCCTTATATTTCATGGGCAAAACATATTGAAAGCATTGCATTAAATGAAACTCTCCTGAGTAATAAAATTGTCTAGGTGGATGTAGGACACTTCTTGAGAATTTGTTTGACAGGGTGGTCCAGAGGTTAATTAACACACTCATGGACAGGAGTGCAAGGGGCGGAGCTCTGGCTCAGACCTGCAGCTACTTTGGAAGGAGAGGAGAATCTCCAGGAAAATTTCTTTTGCTGTCTTCAGGGCCTCAGTTTTCTCTTCTGTAGTACGGGACTTCTGGTCCCTCCTTCTGCAAACCTGAGATCTATTTCCCAGAAGCATAATTAACACTTTCCAGCTCCCTTGAGACAAGTGATGGGATTTTAAAGCAAATATCACTTTTAGGAATCGGGTGGGAAAGTAGAAAGTAGTCATCCATACTACATTGAATTGCTCTCAACTCAAAGTCTCTTTCGGGGTTCTGTGGACCACGACTTCCTGGAGGATATAATAACACAGATTACAGATCTAGGGGTGTGGTGAGCCTTTGTGACATGACATGACATCTTGATTTTTGAGGTTACTGTAAAGAAACCTGGCCGTTTCATGCATTACTAATTCACAGATTGTAAAAATCTCCCCCAAAGTCTGACAGTCACCCTGCACTTATCAGAGCCCAGATTTCTAAACTCCCAGCCAGAATGAGGTCTCACGTTACCAGGCCTTCATCTCTTCTCACAGAACTGCAGGCCATTTGCGGGGTAGGTTATGAAATATGATCGTAAATTAAAACTAAATGACTCCCGTAAAATAAATGGACAAAGAGCACTTTGTGGTGGTGAGGGCTCCACGTTGATTGCGTGAGTTCAATGATTTGGGCATTTAGAGTCTTTCAAGAAGCCAGGTAACCCCGTCAACTCTAAACAGATGGTAGGCTGGAAGGGACGCATGTGGTCCTGTTGCTGCAAAGCTGGCCCAGGAAGCCATTTCAGAACCAACGAATCAGAAGTGGCATTTGGGCACCTCTGTACAGTGTACAAAGCTCTGTCACCTACATTCTTTCTTCAAGGCAGGTGGCATTACATAAAGGGCGAAGGAGAGGCTTATCCACACAAAGGGTCACTGGTTCTCAGAAGAGCTGAGACTTCCCACTGCAAACAGAAGATTCAAGCCAAAGTACCATGATTTTTTTTCCCCCCAAAGGAGATAGGGGCTGTCAATCACTGTAGCTGGGAGATTAGGGGCAGGGGGATGATAACATGGTAATATTTCTGCAGCCTTTAAAGGTTAATCTTGGCAGGTGGGCGGTGGTGGTGATGGTGTGGGTGGGTGCTTACTACAATTACAACTCTCCTGGGAAGTTCGCCTTCACATATATCCAATTGATTCATAAACTCCCCCAGCAAAGCAAGCAGATCGGATAAAGCAGGAATCCATTCCACCACACTCGGAGGCTGCCAATTGCTCTGTCTGGGTTTCTTCTCAGTCCCACTGTATTAACGTCAAGGGAGATGGTATAGCAAAGAGTGCTGGTCATCCCATGAACCTTGAGGACATTATGCTAAGTGAGATATGTCAGATGGAGAAAGACAAATACTGTATAATATCACTTAATGTGGAACCTAAAAAAGAAAAGGAAAAGGAAAAAAACAATCTCAAATGAAAGGGATCAAATCTGTGGTTAACAGAAGCAGGGAGTGGAAGGAGGGGATTGGAGAAGAGTGTTTGAAAGATACAAACTTTCAATTACAAGGTAAAGAACGAGAACGAGGAATGTAATGTAAAGCGGGGCAACTTTAGTTAAACCTGCTGCGTGAGATACATAAAAAGTTATTAAGAGGTTAAGTCCTGAGTTCTCATCACCAAGAAAAAAAGTTTCTCTTTGTTTCCTTTCTCTCTTTATTGTCTCTCTAAGAGATGATGGATGCTAACTAAACTTAACTTGCAGGGATCCTTTCACAGTTTATGTAAGTCAAACCATTATGCTCTCCCCCTTAAACATCACTGTGATGTATGTCAAGTCTATCTCAATAAAACTGGAAAAAAATGGTTCAATGCTGTAAAAAAAAAATGGAAAAGAAAAGAGTGCTATTTACTATTACTATTACTACTGTTTTCTTTCCAGGGAGAGGAAGGTGGGAAGAAAAAGTACTGAACCACATGGAAAAGAGTGGCACAGGCTTGTGCAGGAGGTTGGATGCCCAGAAGGAGCCGATGGGTTTACTAGGGGTCGGAAAGTGTATGGACTCAAGGTCAGAGCTCCTGGCTCCAAGTCTTCGTCCCACCAACCTTGGGCAAGGCACTTAACCTCCCTGGAACTTGATTTCTTCATCTGCAGCCTGTCGATGACATCTGATCTTAGATGGTGCCGTGAAGATAAAATGAGACAACATCTATAAAATGCTACTCTTGACCCCTGACCTGGAGAACGCCCTCTGGGGGTGGCGGCGAACCTTGCACCTCTTGGTGAGGGTTCTGGTCCTTATCTTGGGCATTAAGTAGACACTAAAGGTTTTCAAGCTGGTAGTGACAGAGCCTGGTGGGGGCTCAGTGCAGAGGAGTGGGGTGCAGACAAAGGACTAACCGAGCTGTTTTCCCTGGTGCCATTTTGAATAATATGGGCATGACCTGAAACCCCTCAGTGTTGAGGCAGGTGGGTGTGACTGAGCAAGACTTCCGAAGCTGACCCATTTTGCCAGTGAGCAGTCAGCTAGAGGAGAAGTTTTAATAATTTATCCAGCACTGGTCATCCTTCACTGCCCCTGTTCCTCCCTCGCAGGGCCCATCACGGCGGTGGGCACTTCGAAGCCCCAAATAAACATTGCATGGATTAGAGGAATCCTACCGTCAACACCTTTTCCCCATCCCATCCTCCCTCCCTCCCTCCCTTTGCAACATCCGCCTTGCCCTTCTGCCTTCTCTTATACCAAGGGGTCTGATGACAGTCTGAGGGATTCCGGGGTGAAAGCAAGTGACGGCCAGTTGGAAACATAGAAACAAAATGCCTGCATCAGGAATCCCACGGCCCCGGGCTTTTAGGACCTCTGAAAGACAAACAGCAGCTTCCCCACCAAGGACTTCTACTCTGTGCCCCGGCTTTAGAAGTCAGTCTCATGAAAGCGTTTCCAACATGCATTTAAAATCATCCTCCCAAAAGATAACTAAATCATGGCCATTCATTCCCCTCAACCCATCACACTGCACTGGAAACATGTCTTTAACTGAGAAAACAGAGCGTTCACTCTCCCTGGCCTCTGTCTCCTTTATTCTGCCTTTCTTTGAGGGCTCAAAATGTTGATTCTCCTGCCTGCCTAATGCAGCCGTGCATTACAGGCCCCGAGCATTTCCAAACCAGGAGGGGTCCAGCGAGAGAGGTCCCTCAGTTCCTCCCGGCCATTCTCTCTCCAGCCAACTGTGTTTGTTCTTTGACTCTTTTTGATCATTCCTTCAAACAGTAACCAAGCAGAGGAAATTAAGCTTTTGTATTTAAACTAGTCCATGACCCTGGATAATTTGCAAGAGACATCTATGAGGGGTTAAAAATGAGCCTTCAACTGCTTGAGGTGACGATGTCCCAGACACACCACAGCTCCCGTGGCGGGATCACAGAACTTCAAGGGTCGATGAAAGGATGTCAGAGCGTATGGTGTCTTCTGGGAACATTAGTCTAGTCCGACTCTCTTGGTTTGAAATATGGAGGAACGGAGGCCCAGCAAGGCCAACGGACCTGCCTGTTTTGGGGGATTTACTGCAAGATTTCTGACTCCCTGTCCCAGGAGGACCAGACCACCGAGAGCAGCGCGGTCCTGCAGTTATCCGATGTGAACCTGTTCACCTGTTATCCAGTGGCTGCTGTAAGATGAGCATTTCATCCGCCTGTCCTCAGAGCCCAACCTTCAGACCCCCAGGTCAAACTTGACAATACAGTTTTATTTATCAGTGGTCTTTAAGGGAGGAGTTAAGGGTCTAGAGTTGGGATGAGGGCATGAGGCTCTGTGGTCAGGGCTCTCTGGGCCTTGTTCTCCTGGGTTAATAGTAGAGCCCACCTCCCTCATTGTTATAAGCATCAAATGAGTTCATTGTGGGTGAGTGCTCACAGTGATGTCCAGCCCTAAGAAATGTGAGCTACTATTATCCCCATCGCTCCCACTCTCCATCTGTTCCATGGAGAATGGCTAAGGAAAGATAACCACTGTGTACTTATAAATGCCAGCATCTTTAGACCTCTTTTCAGCTTCTGACATCAGGCTGAGATGCCCTGTCCCCAGGGTACTGACTGGGGAGCCTCACAGACCCTGGAGTGTGAGTCCCAGCCCCACTGCTAACCGGCTCCGTGATCCTGGGCGAGGACAGCAGCTCTCTCTGCCTCAGTGTTCTCATCTGTGAAATGGAAACACACGCCCCAGCCTCCCATGTGAGGAGCACTCACCTAGCAAGTACCTACACGTGGCCCGCTCGGGATGTGACAGCACGCGGGATAACCAGTGACCAAAAACAGAGCCTGCCCCCACGAGGCTCCTGTCCTAGCTGAGGAAACAGGCACTACATGACCTCAAACAAGCAAATGAACATACTATTTTCGTTATGTGAAATCAGCCAAAGGTTACATGCAGAGGATGGGCCTCCCTTTTTCTAAGGGTTCCCTGACTCCCCAGAGTCGCTTTTAACTGACAGAACTGAATATCGGCAAATTTTTTTTTTCCTTTTCCCTTTTAATCCTAGAAATTTTCAAACATATAAAAGAGAGGCTGGGATAAAGACCTCCACTTACAATCACTGGCTTTACCAATTATCCACTCACATCTGATCTTGTTTCACCTTAATACTGCTCCCCACTTTTCCCCCTCTTTCCCTGGAAGATTTTGAAATAGTTCTCAGACATCATAGTCTTTAAGCCGTCAACACTTAAACATGCATCTCTGAAAGAGAAAAAAAGTATTTTTTAAAAAAGTAAGCACAATGACATTACCCCAACCAAAAATGAACTACAATTTCTTACTACCATTAAATATCCAAGCAGTGTAGAGACACACTTCTTTGTCTTGTAGTTTTTAAAATGACAACTTATTGCAATTAACATGGAAATAAGGTCCATACATTGCAAGCTGTTGGTGTGTCTCTGAAAGTCTCTTTAACATACAGGTTAATGTATCGTCTGTATGTCTTCCCACAGTCTGCATCCCCATCACATCATCCCACAGGTTCCTCTGTCCCCTGCGGTCCTTACAAATGGTTACTTGGGTCTAGAGTCTTGATCAAGATCTCCTTCTGGAAAAACTACTTTCTAAATGGCCTTCTTCCACCCCAGGGACGCTTCACAGCTGGTTGCCCTGCTGTCGGTGCCATTTAAAGCTATTGACGATCACGTCCTAGATCCACTACTTCATTAGGGTTTGTGAGAGAGTGACATCCTAACTCTGTCATTCCCTATTCATTTATTAACCAGAATACTCCATAAAGAGAATTGCTTTTTCCATCAACCATTTGGTTGCCTTACAGCACAGTGAGCATGTAACAGCAGGAGTAATGTTCCAGCCTTTCTCTTTAGTTGCCGCTTTTCAGAAGAATGAGATTGTCAGCTAGCCTTCTCCAAAGGTTGGTGGGCTCATGTCTTTTAAGCCGCTTTGATGTGTTTCAGTCTATTCCTGTCATTATCTGGATGCACAAATGATCCCTCTTTGGCCAACTTGAGCTTTTTTGGGGGGAGGGGTACATTAGGTTTAGTTATTTATTTTTATTATTATTATTTTTAATGGAGGTACTGGGGATCGAACCCGGGACCTCGTGCATGCTAAGCACACACACTACCACTGAGCTATACCCTCCTCCATCAACTTGAGCTTCTTAAAAACAGCCCCTGTCTTTTTAATACAACTCTAAAAATCTTTGAAAGCCACCTTGCTTTCCAGTAAAGGATGATCGAGCCTCACCTTGTGCATTTCCCGTCTCAGACATGGAATCAGTCATTTCTCCAAAGGAGCGCGGGTCCCTTGTGGTGACGAATAGAATTCAAGGCCGCAGTTTGGGCACTAGAGATGCTCATTACTACGCACTCAGCTTATGGAGACCTGAACACGATCATATGGTGCCTGTTCTCGTGGCTCCCTAATCCGACTTGGAAGACTGCAGTGGAGGACACGATGAGGGAGGTACTAAGTGCTCAGAAGGGCAAGTTCACGGTGTCACGTCAGGGCTATGGCAGGACCTAGTCCAGGATGAGGGCTCAGGAGAGACTTCTGGAGAAAGAAGCAGCAGAGAGGATTGGGACTGGAGAAGAAATACCTTTTGCTCAGCCTGTAACTAGACGTTGAGCCCTCAGAGGGAGGATTAAATGAGTAGGCACGTGAAACTGATATGTAAAATGTAACATGCTAAGCGATAAACCCTCTAGTGGTGGAATTCAAAACCCCCAGCCTGTGGGAAAGGGTATGTTCCAGGTGGACTGAGAATCAGCACCTTTGGAATCAAGGTGCATGACTGTTCTCTAAGAGCAATAGCTAGTCAGATCTGCATCGTCTGATCCAATCTACAGAAGAACCCCTCGAGGCAAGGACCACAGTTATGCCCATTCAAGAGATGAAGAGTCTGAGGTTTACATGAGATTAAGGAATTTGCTAAAGGTGACCCAGTTAGTAATTAGTGGAAATGAGATTTAAACCCAGGACTTTCCAATGCCAGGGATCATCCTCTTAGCCACTCTTTTGTGCCTTACGACCCAAAGTGTGTTCACATATAGGTTTTAAAGCTTCTCTTAAAAGGGTTAAAAATCACTTACTTCTCAACCAGCGGAGAGTTTTCATCGTACCCTCGCTCACTCTTGGTCAGATTGCGCCCTTATTCCTTGCTCCCAGGATGACATGAAGTTGCACCATGGCCCTTAGAACCGCTGTGTGACATGACACCTGTTTCTTCACCTCTCTGTTTCTCTGTTCCCATGTCTTTATTTGTGAAATGGGGATACTCACGTCCACTGATGATGGAATGATGTGATGTAGGTAAAGCATTTAACACAGTGCGAGTGCTCCATAAATGGTAGTTATTCTTAAAAATAATGAACCAATAGCTACACGTGTTGTGTCATTTGATGGCCACTACACCTAGAAAGGTAGGTAGATCAGTACCCCCATTTCACAGAGGCGGACACTGAGACACACAGTAAGCAGATGTCCCATTTCTAAGGCCACACAGAGTCAGTAGAAGCACCAGCATCTGAACCCAGACAGAGCCCTTGGGCTAAACCGGGCACCAAGTTCTGCTTAATAATGAGCCTTGTCCAGCAGGGAGAGGCTTGTCATTTCAGCCAGGGGCAAGGGGCCTTGTTATTTGCTCCCACCTTGCAAGGAAGGGGAGATTTGCCCAGAGATGGAAAGAACTGCTCCAAGAGGCCCGCTGTGCATTGAAGCAGGTGACCCACCCCCCAGGAGCCTACTGAACCCCATTCTGGAGGCTTTGCTCACCATGACCCTGAACCATGGGCAGGCACTGAGTCCCTTCTGTAGGTACTGGTCTAATACATGGCCTTCCTTCTTACAGAGCTCAAAACTGGACATCAGCATCCCTGTAGTGCTGGCCCTGGGAGAAGGGTGGCTTTTAAAAATAAACTTTGCATTCAAAACTTTGTGTGAAGCCATATATTTAAACCCCGCCAGGACAGAAGGGGAAGGAAGTGGACGACGGGAAGTGTTGGAGTTTCACCAACAAGCATGAGATTACTCCCTCTTCTCTACCACCGCCCCCTCATCACCTCCCCTCCGGCCCCCCAGCTCCTTTCTTCCATCAGCCTTTATTAAGAACATAGGTTTGAGTCTACGGGAACAAATTCCTCTGGCTCTTTAAGGAACATATTTGAAGGGGGGTTTTATGAGGCTGCTTTACTGGATAAATGATACAACATGCTTTCCAGCATGAACCATCTGAGTAGAGTGACAAAAAAGAAACTTGAAAACTAAGCACAGCCAAAATATTGGCAGGCCTCAGCCATTCTGGCCAGATTTCATCTCTTGTAGACCAAGGGGAAAAAAAATTAAATTAAATTAAATTTTAATCTCATGGTGACAATTCCCATGGAGGAAGGCTGAAGTATTTTGTCTACATCCCTCCTGCCCCCTCGGAATCACACAGCTCCCCGCAATCAGAGATGGAGGAGCCCCCAGGGGGCCACGTCGGCCGGCCCCCGGGCTTCCTCCCCCAGCCCGGGCAGTGCCCCCCGCCGCGAGCTCGCAGGGTAGACAGCGCGCTTGGCTTTTTATTAGCAACACATGCGGGGGCCACCGCGCACCCAGACAGCCCGCCAGCAGCTCGCAGCCAAAATGGATGGCTCTCAGGCTGCGAGGCCAGGGTTACAAATGCGCCGCGTTCTCAGGTGGACAAACGCGGGCCCGGGCGGCGGGCTCGGGTTCCCAGGCGCGCGGGGGCGGCGGCGCCCTTCAACTCGCGGCGCGGGCGGGAGCGCACCCCGCGTTAATTACTGTACGTTTCCACTGTAAAGAGAGTCCGCCGGGGAGCGGGGCCGCCGCCGCTGCCCGGCCCCGGCGCACAAAGGCTTCATATATTCTGAATGAAGGCGAATCGCAGCCTCGGCCTCCTTGAAAAGAGCCGTGAGGGAGACTTAATTCTCTCCCTTTCAGCTGTGCTCAGACTGTGAAATCCACACAATCGCGCCCTTCTCTTTAAAGGGAGGGAGGAGAGGGGCCGCGGCCGCGCGCCCCACCATTCGCTGGGCGCAGGGAGGGAGAGTTCACTCCGGGGACAAGGGCGGCGCGGCCCCGGGGGCTGGTCGGCAGCAGTGGTTCCCATCCGACGGGGGCTGCAGCCCTTTCTCCCTCTGCATTTCACGGGGCCTTTTGTTGGGCTCGCCCTGGCCAGGGTGTCGGGGGGCCTGTCAGGTGCGGAGGCCCGCTTTCCCCTCTGTTCGCCCCGGAGATCGCGTCCACCGGTGGGCTGCGTCCGTTCCCAGGACGCTGGGACGCGCGGGTGCAGCTCTCTGGGGCTCCGGGGCATCTCCAGGGGCCTAGCCACACCCAGTTTGCGAGGCTCCTGCAACAATGAAAACAAGAAGAGTAGAAGACATGCCAAAACCAAGTAAAATATGTTGAACTGTCTTTGAAACATTGGCGTTCACAATTTGATGTTGTTTTTAAAATAATTTTGTGCTTTTTAAAAATACAAGCGCGATCCACGTGAATCACAAGATGACTACAAGATTTAGAGAATATATATACATTAATTTGCAAACAGGACCCAGGTTTGGGTGATAAACTGCATCCTTTGTATCTTTGCAACTGATTGTGTAACCTTATTTGGGGAGAATATTTCACTTTATTTTGTTGAGATGAAATTCACAAAAGACACAATGATACAATTACCACTTAAAAGTGTACAATTCAGTGGCATTGTGCAACCATCACCTCTATTAAATCCAAAACATTTTCATAACCCCCAAAAGGAAACCGTAGACACATCAAGCAGTCATTCTGCTTTCCCTATGACCCTAACCTGCTTCCTGTCTCTATGGATTTACCTGTTCTGGACATTTCACATAAATGGAATAATCTAATATGTGATCTCTTGTGTCTGGCTTCTTTCACTTCAGCATAATATTTTCAAGGTTCATCTCTGATGTAGCATGTATCAGATTTTCACTCATTTTTATGACTGAATAATATTCCATGGTACTAATATACCATTTTTTTTTTGATTATCCGTTCATCAGCTGATGGACATTTGGGTTGTTTCCACCTTTGGCTATTGTGAATAGTGCTGCTGTAAACATTCTTGTATAAATTTTTGTTTGAACAGCTGACAGTTCTCTTGGATATATACTTAGGGGTGGAGTTCTGAGTCAATGGTAATTCTCTGTTTAACTTTTTGAGAAATTGTCAAACTGTTTTCCACAGCAACAGTACCTATAATAAATATTCCCACCAGCATGGTAGGGGGGTTCCCATTTCTCCACA
This sequence comes from Camelus ferus, assembly GCF_009834535.1. Lineage (NCBI taxonomy): Eukaryota > Metazoa > Chordata > Mammalia > Artiodactyla > Camelidae > Camelus > Camelus ferus. Next base: position 4,654,584 of record NC_045717.1, on the reverse strand, counting down.
CCCTTGCAAAAATGTGTTATTTTCTGTTTTTTCATTTCATTTTTAAAAATCAATTTATTATCATTAATATAACCACCCTAGTGAGTGGAAAGTGATGTCTCAACTTTTTGATTTGCATTTTCCTAATGACTAATGGCGCTGAACACCTTTTCCTGTGCTTATGGGTGGTCATTTATCTTCTTTGGAGAAATGTCTAGTCAAGTTCTTTACCATTTTCTTTACCCTTTTGGGGTGTTTTTAAATCGTTGTTGAGTTGTGAGAGTTCTTGGTATATTCTGGACACTCGACCTATATCGGATATGTGATTTGCAAATATTTTCTCCCATTCTTTGGCAAATTCTTAACCTTGTCGGTGCTTCAATATCCTCATCGAAAAGAGAGCAGCGTCTACAGATATGGCAACTGTAAGGATCAGCCGAAAGGACTGATTGACAGCACTAGCATGAAGCCTGCTGTGTCAGTGAGTGCTCAAGAAATGTCACTTGTTATGAACATATAGGCTTCATTTTTTTTCTATAAATTGGGTCATAGTCTTTGATTTAAGGTTATAGTATGGTCATCTTCCCTGGCACCATATATTCATTGATAATATGATCATTTTTAATGACAGTCTAGCAGTCTATCACTGGAATGAGGCATAACTTATTCAAATAATCCCCCATGGGTGGGTATTTAGGTTGTCTGCCCTCCCTATTTAAAGCTAAGCCACTACAAATCCCAGCTATAAGAAGAAGGAGGGCCAAGACTTTCTAATGCCCTGACAATTAAAACAGTCATTAAAATCCAGCCTGATTCTCTAAGCCATGATTTTAAAGTCCGAGGAGGACAGAGCGGGTTTCTGCAGTGGGGGGACAATTAAAATGAATCCTTTGATTTTTGTCACGTTATCGGTATTTCATTCCCCCCTCCCAACCTCAGTTGGATTCCAGGCTGAGGTAAGTGGCACAACAAAAGCAGCTACCTAATGATTTTATTGTTTATATTTTATTTACTTATTTATTTCTTAGTTGAAGTATAACCAGTTTACAATGTTGTGTCAATTTCTGGTATTTCCATTTTGTGTTTAAAATCATCAGACAATGTTGTGACATTATGCTGTACACCAGAAATCAACACAACATTGTCTAATAATTTAAAAAAAAAAAGCATAAACATAAACATAAACATAAAACACCGCTGATAAGAAAAGAAATTTTTTTCAAATACTTGGACACTTTATAGGCACAGAATTGCATATATTATACACACATTCAGGCTCTTACTTTGCGGGCAGACTGGACTCAGTGTTATTTCTTATTTATTTATTTATTTATTTATTTATTTATTTATTTATTTATTTTATTTATTGAAGTATAGTCAGTTTTGTGGTTTTTTTCAATTTTATTGTCATTACTATTTTTTAATGGAGGTACTGGGGATTGAACCCAGGACCTCACGCATGCTAAGCCTGCTCTCTACCACTGAGCTATACCTACCTGCTCACTGTTATTTCTAATGAACAGAATAAGGTAGAAATGATGACATGTGTTTTGGGGACCAAGTCATAAAAAGCAATGTGGCATCATTGTTCTTCTTTCTCTCTTTTATACATCCCTTTCTCTAAGGAAAGCCATGTCTGCAGCAGCCTTCTGGAGCAGTCCACTTGGCAAGGAACTGAAGCCTCCTGCCAACAGCCAGGGGAGCACATCCCACAGCCCTAGTACAAGGGAGAGTCTAAAGCCTGGCCGACAGCTTCACTGCAACTCTGAGTCAAGCCACTGCTGATTCTCAACTCTCAGAAACTGTATGAAATAATCAATGTTTGTCACTTAAGCTGCTAAATTTGGGGGTAATTTGTTATGCAGCAGTAGATGACTAATACATGCAAGACACACGAACAAATTTGCTACAGGTATAGAAAAGTATCCTAGAGGCATGTATACACACACACACAGTGTCTATATTTTGACACATGCCCTGAAGTCCCCCATTCTTGCTTGTTAATCTAATGCCAGAAAAGAAAGAAGTATGATGTTTTATTTTCATCCCTGCTTTTCTAAAATGTGAAATATAAAAAGGTAAGATGTGTTGCTTGTGTTGACACAACTTGAGGACATCAGCGCTGTCATCATGCCCTGGTTGTCCAGCAAACATCACTTTATTCCATGGATGTCTTCCCAGAACACTGCATGAGTGAATAATGGCTTTTTGTACACTGAATCATGCTTAAAGGTCATGAGAGTTGCTAGCTAAAGGAAGCCTCGAGTGAGCTCTTTTGTACCTGGAATAAATTTGGTAAAATAAAGAGTCTAATTTGTCTGGCTTAGAATGTAATATATTCCGTTTTCTTTAGATAGGGTGCAGCTGCTTTATTTCTACTGCCATTATTATTAGCATTAGTACAACTCCAACAAATGAAATCCATAAGCCACAGTCAGATTTCCATAGATGAAGAATAACAGTGAAAAAAGCGCAGGAGCCATGATAACGTCCTCTTTATCGTTCCGATTGTAGTACGTGTACTGCCGAAGTGAGCAGGAGTGGAATGAGCAGACACAAACTACTATTTACAAAACAGATTAACATCAAAGTCCTACTGTGTAGTCCAGGGGACTGTAGTCAATAGCTTGTAACAGCTGGTAATGAAAAAGAATCTGGAAAAGAATATACATAAATGTATAACTGAATCACAGTGCTGTACACCAGAAACTAACACAAAGTTGTAAATCAACTAGACTTCAATTAAAATAAAAAGACACAGGATGTTTCCATGACGTCCTGACATCCTCTGCATGAGGAGGAAAGCCACAGGATATCAACAGGTGAGCAATTTTAAACTTGAAAAGAAAATATTGTGGGCCCTGTCATCTGAGAAGACTTGTAATAGAACCATATTTTTAAAAACCTTCTTATTTTTTATTGACGTGTAGTTGATTTGCAATGTTAGTTTCAGGTGTACAGCAAAGCAATTCAGTTATACACATACATATGTATGTATAGTTCAGATTCTTTCCCATTACAGTGTAATAGGACCATCTTGAACTGACTTCTTCAACTGCAGGCAAGATGCAGGACCTCCAAGAGATCAAGGCACATGTGGGATGCTAACCTCAGCCCTGGCCAACACCCTGACAGCAACTTTTTAGAGACCCATGCCCCCCACCCCACAGCCCCGCATCCCCAAGCCAGAACCATTTATTCAGGATGTTTCCAAATTCCTGACCCACAAAAACTCTGAGCTAATCAGAAGAGTAGTTTAAGCCACTTTGGGGTAATTTTTAATGTAGCAGTAAAGAAGTAACGCAGGAATTTGACCTTTTTAAGCCTCAACTTCCTTGAGTGTAAAATGGGGCTAAGATTAACCTTGACTCCACAGGGTTATTATGAAGTTTAGCAGAGATAACGCACCTAAAGCCTTAAAACAGTGCCCGGCATGGGGTAAGCGCTCGTCAGATGATGACTATTGTCATTTCGGCCCATTGGAACTTCTGATCAGCGGATTTCTCCCACGGGGCTGACTCCCACCTTGTCAGGTGGGTCTCATCCAAGGCAGTGCGTGGGGCTAAATTCCTGGCCCAGAGAGCCCCAGACTTGTCACCGACCTGTGGCCACTGGCCTCTGAGCTCTGTCTATTTCTCTGTGCCCAAGGAGGGGAGCTTGTCTCATCCTCACGCTGTTCTGAGCCAAGTGTGGTGGCACCTGGGAATCGGTCTCGAAAGAAGCCGGTCAGGTCTCCATTCACGGCACTGGGACCTTACACGCGGCACAGCTGGGCCGTCCTGAAGCTGGGAGGAGGAGAAAACTCACTCTCTGCCCTCTCGCTACTCCTGTAATTGTCCCCCCACTGCAGAAACCCTCTCTGTCCTCGTGAGTTTTCCCAATAGAACTTTAAAATCATGGCTTAGAGAATCAGGCTGGATTTTAATGACTGTTTTAACTGTCAGGGCATTAGAAAGTCTTAGCTCTCCTTCTCAGAGCTGGGATTTGTAGTGGCTTAGGTTTAAATGATCTCCATAAGGAATTTATTTTCAGTTTAACAGTCTACTGCAAGCCTGACTTTCCAAGCCCTTTCTTTGCCAGATATAGAAATAGTGTCAAAAATTTGATATGAGTCAGGCTATGACTAAGCTGAAAGATGCTGGTATGTTGATCATCTGCCTTGGAATAAACAGCAGGGGGAAGAGCGATTGGCATGGCCCATATGACGTGCTGAGATGTTGGACTAACAGAATGGAAGTCCTGGTACCAGGGCCTGCAGACTTGATGTGGAATTGGACTCCGGATCTGACATCCTCCTGCTAAGACAGAAAGCCAGAACTGAACTCAGGACAAGAACACAGCCTCAGAGGCTTCTCTGGGACCCTGGGTCTGCCAATGGCTCCACTGGGTGGTGGTGGCAGAGGGTAAGTGGAGAGAGGTTTAAGACATTCTCTTTCCATTGGAATTGTGGGCTGAAAATCTGCAGGAGATTTAGGCCTTGTAGAGTTGGAGGCATGCCCTACTGAGCTGAGCTCGGAAGGTTAGAGGCAAGAAAATGAGAAGGGCATTTTGTTAGTTAAGGTTACTTTGTAAGTGACAAAAACCCAACTTGTATTAAACAGAAAAGAAAATGTATTAAACAGAAATTTTAAAAAATGTACATGGCCTTCAGGCATGGCTTGATCCAGGAGGTGAGTTCTTCAATTCTCAGCCTTGATTTCCTTTGTTTTGTCCTCTTTGTCAAGCGAGCTCCCTCCATAAATTGATAAATATGACTTACAATGGCTCCATGCTTCCATGCTACAATCTCAGTAACCCCCAGGGTAATAAAGGGCCTTCTCTTAATGTTCCAACTAAAGTCAGAAGTTGGACTCTTGTTCTTCTAGGGGGTGGGTCTTGTGCCGATCCTTGATTGGTAAAAATGCAATATTAAATCCTGAGAAGGAAAAAAAGGTACTTTTTAATTTGGACATCAACTCCCCTAATTGGCAAGTGGTTGGATAGTTTTGTCTTTTTCCTTAGTACCTCCTCACTGTCCAGACTTGGGCTTCTTTCAGACTACCTTTCCAGAATTTTCCTCTGGTTGTATCATGATTGGCAATATCTGTTATGCTGGACACATAGCTTCCCCTTTCTGAGTCTCAGTTTCTTCAGATGGAAAAATGGAGATCATAATTGCCCTGGAGGGCTTTCTGAAAGGTCAAATGAAAAAAAAAACAATATAAATGAAAAATATTTAGTAGAATACTATTGTTTGCTAGGCATTGAGCAAAGCAATGGTGTCATTAGGTAGGAAACATTTATACCACCTATTGTATGGATGAGGCATTGGGGTACAGAGAGGCTAAGTAACTCATCTGGGTCGCACGGTTACTAAGGAGACAGAGTAGGGGTTTGGACTCATGTCTACCTGTAAGGCTGGAACTTGTAGCCACCACCCTGTCCTGCTTGTCAGCAGGGGATTAAACTGCTGTACGAATATAAAAATGGTGTGCAGGGCTTTTTAATCTGAGATCTAAAGACACCCCTATGCTCTCACCCAGGGGTTTGTGAACTTGAATGGGGAAAAAGTGAAACCTTTCTTTTCACTAACCTCTGACTGAAATGTAACATTTCCTTCCGTGATAAATGTAAGCCACAAACCAATAAGCCCTGATAACCGTGATCCCCATCGGCTCGCAGGTATTTACCTATCACATTGCATTTGTAGATAGTTTGTAATATCATTTATGTTCATCACTGCTTTAAATTATCTTGTTCTTTAATAAGATAAAAATATATTAGTTTATTGCAAATAAAAATATGTTTACAACGGTATTTTCATTGATTTCCTTTGTAATTTGATGTGTTTTATTTTTATGCATTTAAAAACATAGGTTTATGCTCTGGGGTCCATGGCACCCCAGGAGAGGGGTAAGGAACGGGCTAAGGGTTGGGCAGAGCGAATTCACCCTAATTGTTTCTCCTGAGAGTAGCAAGGGGGTGGGCATTAGCCCCAGGCAAGGGCAGGGCTGGAAGCTGTCTCCAGCTGACTGACTCACCCGGAGCCCGGCCGTGAATTTCCAGTTGCCAGGAAGTTGCTGGATGTGACCGTAGGTGAAGGAACCAAGTGTCTCTGATGTAACGGTATTAGTGACACAGGTTTTCCCAGTGCCTCAAACCGACGGCTGGGCCAAGACCATGTCCTTGGAGTGCCTTTGGCACCATCCCTGGGGAGCGGTGGCTTGCGAGTCTGACAGGCACAGGGTCCAGCTTGGGCTCCTCCAGGTGCTGCCCTGGCCATACATTCTGTCTCTGAGACTTGGATTCCCCATCTGAGAAATGGGCAAGAGATTCTCACCTCCTGGGCTGGCCAGGGATTGGCTCAAGTAAGGAATTTCAAAGTCCCCTGTGAACTGTAAAGTTCTATCCCAATGTTAGTGATGATTTTTGTGGTTGTCTTCAGGAGGGAAAAAATATATATTTATTAAAGACATAGTTCTCTCCCTGAGGGAGGTGGGAGACTGGGGGAGGGGCTAACAAGGTATACAGTTGTCCCCACATCCTCCATCCTGTCCCGGGCCAAATCTGCTCAATAACATGGAGAGCGGCAGGGATGGGAATTTAGATTCTTGCTCCCTCTTTACTTGCAAGACCACAGATACCTGTTCATCCCTAAAAGTAATCTTTTTAAAAAGCCAAGTGCACATTACAATCTAAAGCCCCAGATTCCTAAGGGGGGAATCAGTTTCCTGGGACATGGTTGTGGTTACTCAGTTGTTTAATTGACAAACAATGTGGAGGAGCCCGCCTTCTGCAAAAGACAGAAGATGGGAAGCACAGGAGACGATCGGGCAGAATGTGTGACAGCCTTCTCTCGTGTTTGTAGTACACCTTTCAGAGGCTTCTCTGAAATAATTAAAGGCAGAGGATGAACGCGCTAAGTGTGACTCAGGAAAGTAACACGAACACAAACAATTCAATGTTTTTTTTTGTTTGTTTGTTTCTGAGGTGCATCTCCCTTCATGGTCTTGTCCTGGTACGATCAGTCTCGCCCAGAGTGATGCTCCTGTCTAAATCCACCCCCCTTTCTCAGACTCTTCCTCTCCTCTTCCCTGTCTTTCCGCAGACTCATTAAGGACCCGCTTGTGTAACGGTTGGTGTCTTGATTTAGGCTTAAGCTGTGCCCCCTTGCTATAAGATGTTTGTTCTTGAGCAAGACACTTAGCATCTCTGGGTCTTAGATCCTTCCTCTAAAATGGGCTGATGACAGCACTGGCCCACGGCTGTGACACTCGGATGGGATGGTTCGGAAGATGGGCTTGGTACAGACCCTGGCAAGGAAGCAGAGTCAGTGCTGGCTGTCTGCTCCCGGCGAGGATGAAGGAGCAGCTTGCTGGGCCCGGGGGCTGGTAAACGGGAGGAAAATTAAGAGCTGTCTTAGACGTTTGTGGCAAAGGCAGCAGGGACACTGACATGGAAGTGACCCCATTAAGACTAAAACATTGTTCAGTTCGGAAGCCGATTGGATAGGCAGAGGGTGTGATGCGTACTTAGTGCCTTATCTTCCCTCCAGACTGATGATGCCCCAGATGCTGGGCTGGAGACACTTCACGCCCTTTCCACCAGTTATCTTTCCCTGTGTCGCTCCAGAACACTCAAAGGATAGAATAACTAACATCTATTTGTAATAATAATCAGAATATTTATTTGAGAGCTTCTTCTGCGCCAGGCAGTAAGCCGATCTTCATAAGCACAAGCGAGATAGGTCCTGTGTCAGCTTTGGGACACAGATGAGGAAAGCTGAGCAGCACAGAGCTTAAGCCCCAGGTCAGCACGTGTCCGGGCAGGGAGGGCGCTCTCCAAACCCCGCACGTCGCCACTTCTCCCTCCTCTCTCCTACACAGACAGGGGGTGAGGCCTTTTCTCCGGGTTCATTTTAAAACCACACATGGCCCCTTCCTACATCCATTTTGGCTTTAAAAGAGCTCACTGCCAACCTGATTTCGCACCTTGGCACCATTCCTCGCTGATTCGTGGCCCTCGGCTAGACCCCTTGGCTTTCTGAGACGGGGATGGCGACTCGGTTACTGCAGGCTTGCTGCAGGAGTCCCGAAGGACCCCTGGGGAGCAGCCTCATGGGTGCGCAGGATCGCGGCGGGTGCTCCTCTGAGCTGAGAAGTGGGTCGTGTTCAGGGAGGAGGCCGGGACTGGCTTCCTCGGGCCCTTCCTGGCCCACATGGGGATGATGGGACCAGAAAAATTGGTACTTGTGCATCAAGGAAGCCGACAGCTCACCAGCCTGCCTGGCCTCGCTTCCCACTGTCCTGTTGATAAGCGTCGCGCCCGAGGAACAGCGCTGGGGGATGCGTGCGCGGAGCTGACTGCACATCTTGAACCGATTTAGAGCACAGAGGAGGCGCGCCGGTCACACACAGCACGCTGTTTCCACGGGCCGGCCACGCAGGCTCGCTAGATTGGCATTTTTGATCAATCTGGAGTTGAGCGCCAACATTGCAAACGTTGTGCTCCAGGCGGACGGCTACCCACTCACATCGAGGGCCCTCCTGCAGCCTCTGCATCTCAACTCCTGCCCACACCCTCCGGCCTGCAGGGCAGAGCGTTTATTTTGGAAGTCTCCAGCTTGTTTTGTGTTCTTTTGTTTTGCTTTTACAACAAAGAGGTGCTGCTGGACAAAGCCCCAGGCCTGGGTTTTGGGGCTGCATCTTCTGCTGATGTCAGGGTTTGGGACCTGGCATCTAAAGACACTCAGAAGTAGCGAACGTAGAGGATCCTGCTGGGACTTCATTGCAGCCCAGCAGGTGTTCATGGAAAACCTCAGTGCTGGGCTCCCTGAAAAACTGGTTAAAAGGGACAGAGAAGCCAGAGACTCTGCCCTCAGGGCATCATAAGTCCAGAGGGAAGACAGGGGACTAAGTACACATCAGCAAAACACCCTGAGCACAGGGACCCAGGCATCACTCCAGTCTATTGGTCCGTCCACCCATCCATCCATCCCATGAACATTGAGGCTCTCCCTCCTGCCCGTTACTGGACACAAAACAGCGAGCAGAATAAAGTCCCTGATCTTGTGGCAGATAATAGACAAATAATTGCGAAAAACATGTATTTAACATGCCAAGAGGTTATAAAGAAAGATAGAGGGATAGCAAGAAATAGATGTGTGAGGGAAGGGTGTGTGTGTGTGTGTAGATGTGAATGTGTGTGTATAGGGGTGTATGTGCACGTGAGGAGTATGTGTGTGGGAAGTGAGCACACACGTGTGTGTGCATTAGTGTTTAGCAGGCTTTTTAAAACGGGGGAGTCCAGAAAACCACTCGGGAAGGAGACATTTGGCAAAGACCTAGAGAAGTGAGACAGCCAGCTACTTGGATGTGAGGGGACAAAAAGCATCCCAAACCTGGATACGGAAAAAGAGATTCTCATTTTTCCAAGACAAGTTGCAGCAGAAGAAGATGCTTTAAAATAGGGAAATAGAATTTCATAGCAAATGTAGTGAAACTTAAGCAGTGTGATGGGGACTTTATCTTGAAAAATGAAATAAAAAATTCATAACAGACTTTCAAAATCTTATACTCAACAAAACATGGGTTGTAATCGCAGTGAGGCACGCATCCTATAACCTGAAGAAACGATGTTGGACTTAAACATCCTGACCGTCACATCTGCCTTTCACAGGGCATCATAGAAATGAGCAGGTTCGTAAAGATATTTGAGGGTTTCGTCTGTTTTCCTAACATCATCATTAGTCTGTCTCTGTTCACATTTATTCTCTTTCGAATGAATTATCATTTAGAAAGATCTTCTCCTCTACGGTAAGCTGCTCTAACGCCACCACGTCCCCATTTGTCAAAGCCTTGCTGAGCAGTTGGGGGTGTTGCCAACGTCACCCTCTTAGAATTTCTGCAGCCCTGTGTCTTTTCTGCATTGCATCGCTGGGTGACACCACCGGACAGGCGGCAGAGATGACTCTCGGGGCACCCAGGGAGCCCGTATTATGTGGGAAGTCACGTCTCAGAGGGACTTGCACGTTCTGTTTTTGAAGTATAGTTGATTTACAATGTCATATTAGTTTCTGGTGTACAGCATCATGATTCAGTTATATATATGGTATATATATATATATTTTTTCATATTCTTTTTCATTATAAATTATCACAAGGAATTGAATATAGGTCCCTGTGCTATACAGTAGCTCCCTTGTTATTTATTTATTGACTTGTATTTTTAAGTGACAGGTTCACGAGTGATTATTTGCACGTGCCACTTCCTACCACAAGCTCCCTCCAGAGGGTCTCTGATAATGAGCTCAGATACGAGGAGGCCCCCACATGGCAATAGGGTGCTCAGGGGGGTCAGAGGAAGAGCACCTGTTCTTTCATTTGTTTCTACAAATGACGGTTTGATCATACAAGCATCAAGAATTAACTCACACTCATTACTTGTCAAAGACCTCACATGTATTCACTAACTGAATTCACCACCACCGCTCTGTGAAAGAAATGGTGTTATTATTACCTTCTTATACTAAAAAACTGAAAGGCTGAAAGTTGAAGGGACTGCCCAAGTGGTGACATCGGACTTGAAATGGACCCCTTTAGTTCCCCAAATCACCCCACACGCACACACACACATATATATGCATACACATACATGTTTTTCTTCAGCGGAGCCCTGAACCCTGATTGTAAATGCGACAGCGCCACTGGACATGTCTCAGGAACAGAAGCCACTGAATGAGTAATTTTCCCCTGCTGGCCCACGGAGAACATTGCCAGGGGTAGTAAGGGCTACTGTTCATTGAGCACCTTCTCAGCGCCAGGCATGGGGTTTGTGTCTGATGCATCGTCAGGTACCTGGGAGGGAGGCGTTATGACCCCCATTTCGTTGATAAGGAAAGCGAGACTCGAAAGGAGCAGCTTTGGAAAAGGCCCCAGGGCTGGTCCCGGTGGACTGGAATTCAAAGCCAGGTTCCCGGGCTGCCCGCCTCGATGCAGGGGTGCGTGGGCGAGTAGTCGCGGTCAGATGCTAGAGGTAACAGAGAAATGGGGTTTTGCCATAAAGCTCAAGTATTCCTCAGGAACTCCAGGGCCTCTCAAATTATTTTTGGTGAAGGATCAGTTGTTCTGTTTTTAGTTTTTCTTCTTTCCTTCTTTCTTTTTCTAAACGGAGGTACTGGGGATTGAACCCAAGTCCCTGTGTACGCTAAGCAGACGCTCTACCACTGAGCTATTCCCCTCCCCTTGGTTTTTCATTTCTAATCTATCGTGGGCCAATACTTCTGTAAAATAAAATAAAAACTGAATTTCTAGGAAAGCCACGATAAAGTGATTTCTGGGAAATGCTTGGATGCTGCAGCAATGTTAAATTGCTGTAAATATTTCAAACGTGCTTGTCCATTTTGGCTTTGAAATCTTCTCTGGGGAGTAGAAGGGAGATCGGGCAAGGAGCTGGAGGCTTAGGCAGGAGAAGGTATGGGAGACAGTGGGAGTTTCGGAGGAGAGAGGACAGGAGAGTTTTGAGGAGAGCAGTAAGCAAAGGCTTAGAGAAGCCCCTACTGGAACACTGAGGCTGCCGGAGGAGGGGTATCTAGAGTTTTTAGAAGATGTGGCTTTGCATTCGGGCATGTAATTTCATCCATCCTTGCTTCCTCTTCAAAAGACTTCGGTCGAAATGGAGTTATTTTTCAAGGCTTGGGGGTCTGATAATGGTTTCTTTTCACTGCCACAATGGGTGTTGAAAGGCACTCAGATGGGCAAAAAGGAAATGCAGATTTTCATCAAGACTGCCATCTCCTTGCCTATTACAGGAGTGAGGTTCTGGGCTAGACTTTCCAGCCGGCAGTTCATAGTGGCATAATTGTATTAATAATGATGGCGTTAATACTGGAAATAGAAATAATGACAGCAAGAACAATAAAAAGAGCCATTAGCATTTATTACATGCCTAATGTGAGCCAGGTGCTGCACGAGGCATTTTACACCAGTTTATTACACAACAGTTACATGGAGGTGGGTGTGAAATCCCCATTTTATTATTATCAAGCGTCTACTTTGTTTCACACTGTCAGAGGAAGGAGGAGATAAAGCCAAACTCAGGAAAGTAAAAGAGCGGGACCTGTCAAGAGGTGTGGGAGCTGACAGACAGAGCTACAATGCCAGAAGGGATGGAGGAGAAGCCAGGGGTGACCAGGGAATAAAGAGGCTGGAAAAGAAGTTGGATACATTGGGAGCTGGTTATGGTAACCAGCTTCCAGGATAGCACGTTCCTGACCCCGCAGCTGCCCACGGTGTTCCTTGAGCTCCGCCATTCACTCCCTTGTATAACCTTGTCCTGACATCAACTCAGAGCTGTCTGTGTAACCAGGAGTACCTGGTGGAAGCGACAGTGTGTGCGCCGTGAGGCTACATCACACAAGACTGCGTGAGTTGCATTTCGGCCACATGAGTCCCTTGCTTTGGAGCACACCACTCCCCATGCTGTGCGTTCACTCAAGCAGCTCTATGAAGAGGCCTGCGTGCAGAGGAACTGAGACTTCCACCAATGCCGTGTGAACTAGAAACCGGGATCCCCCAGCCCCGGTCAAGCCCTCAGATGACTGTCGCCCTGGCTGACCTCTGACTGCCACCTCGCGCTCTCAAGCCCCGCAAGCCACAGCTGCCCACAAAGCTGTGGGTAAAACTCACAAAGGTCTGACCTACAGAAATTATGAGATAATCAATAGTTATTATTATTTTAAGTCACTAAGCATTGGAGTAATCTGCTAGGCAACATATAATTAACATGTCAGTTCCAGATGACTCTCAGGAAAACAGTACTTGACTGTTTTCTTTCCCTTGAGTGGGATTTGGTCCTTCTCTTTGAACTGAGTGCGGATCCCTTGAAAAGAACACATTTCTTATTATTTGTAATCCCAACTGCCTTTGAAGCTTGGTCATCCCCTTAAATGTCAGACCTGATGGTAAGAATGCGACCCTTGTTGGTTTTTGTGCACAAATTTGGGGCCAGGTGCTCTATGCATCAGAGGAAGAACGCTTCAAGCTCCCTTTGTGATCAAGTAGGAACAGAGAGGAGTGAGGATGAGGGGGAGAGAAAGAAGGATGGCACGGCGAACTGGAGGAAGCCTGCTTTCCTGGCAGATTTTTGGGGGAAGTTGCCTAACTTCATAGGGCTTCTGTTCAATGGAGTGTTCACGGGGTCCAGAGTAGCAACCCTTTCTGTGCTCATGGAGTCTTGACCAAGAGTAACACTGAAAACCCAGGAGTTGGCAGCAGAGAATATGTGGAAATTAGGGGAGGAATTTGGACTTTCATAGGTCATGAAACTAAGGGAGAGGTGGTGAAGCCCTATGGGCCTCTGAGGAACAGAAGGCAAGGCTCCAAGCCTGCTCTGGGCCGGGAACTGGTCTGAGGACAGCCACCAGGGTGTCAAATCCTTTTCTCATGGAGCCCTCTCTCCTAAGGGCATCTGAGTTGGGTGTACACCCCCATTCTTCAGACCCGCTTTGTTCTTCCACATTGCATAGGACACTTTTTTCCTTTAACAGGACTGCAGGTGAGCTGGATTTGGGCCTTTAGGCCAGCAACTTGGGGTCTCTGAGGTCCAAGGGGATAACCAGGAGTCTGCTGGCCAGAGTGTGCTATGGTCCCTCTCTCTCCCTCTCTCCTTCCCTCTCTCTCTCTCTCTCTCTCCCCCTCGTAGCCCAGTGCCGGGCTGCCCAGGAAGGCCGCCAGTCCTCGTGGCTCCCCTGTGAGCCTGTTTAATATCAGACCACTGAGGTGAATAGAACTCACAAAAGTTTACGGCGTGTAAATCACGGTTATGTCCCACCCTGGGCCTCAGCGCAGAAAGGCCTGATTCCTTCTTAAGATTTGTAAGTGGAAACAGCTTCTCTTCAGTGTCAGAAGTGTTTTTTAGGAATCGTGGCAAACATTTGAGAGGCAAGGCAGGCCCAGCACCCTCCCTCTCAGGGAGGGGCTTAAAAGCTTGGACAGGGCTTCATGGTTGCCTTAGGGAGTTCTCTTGGGATCCAAGACCATGCATCGGACGTGGCGGTCAGCGTGGCTAGAAGGTTGGACAGCGCTACCGTAACAGGGTAGCAGAGGTCCAACCCAAGCCTTCCCCTGGAAGCAGAAATCTTCCGGCCTTCTGCCATCCTCCATCATGACCTGCATCTCAGTAACACTCTCCTCTGTCCCACCTATTTTTTCACACCTCCATGTCTTCTCATAATCAGTTCCCACTGGAGGTTGCTAGACCTCCCTCCCTCCCTCTCCCTCCGACCTTCTCCATCCTGGGAGTGCTTACCTCCACCTCCCAGTGTAGCTGAAATCCCATCCCTCTGCGCACCTCTGCTGAGCTTCCACGGGCCTTTGTTCCTTCTGTGGTTTCCTCTCATCCATCTCTCTCTCCCCGAAAGAGCATAAACTCTGGAGATCAGGGATTATGTTTAATTGATGATAAGGACCAATTCTGGGCAAGGTGGGGCTCTCTGGATACGTCCTCGAATTGTAAGCTCCCGACACAGGGAGTGTCCCTCCCACCATGGTTTCCGCCTTCCCTCCATTTTACTGTTGGGGAAACTGAGGTTCAGAATTGCTGTGTGACTTGTCCAAGACTTCAGTGAAGAGGAGGCAGGGTCAGGAGGTGAGCCTGGACTCAGTACCCAGAATGGGGGTCTTCCACCCTCTCCCTGCATGGTTGGCCTAATGCGCTTCAAGCATGGATTTGAAAAGATGTTAGTACTGCCCACCCCCACCCCACCCCCCGCCCCCGCCGTGCTCCTGAGAGTACCAGGAACCCCGAACGAGTCAGGAAATCTTTCAAAAAGCTCTCAGACTGAGACAAGGTGGAGTCCTCCGACAGGATTCAGACAGAGGTCTGAAATGAACATTACAAATTACTGAGAAAGAAGAACCCTGTCAGAATTTTCTTAAAAAGAACAAACAAACAAAAATCCCTTTGCGGTGATTAAGTCCATACGACCATTTACGTTTCGAAGCCCAGAACAAACATCCCTTTTATTTCTATCCATTGGCAAATATTGCCATGAGTCACCGTCCAATTCAAAAGCAAATCTCTTTTGGAAATATTTAAAACACCAAGATTTTCAAGGGAAGTATCAAACACATGTACCTATGAATGTCAATATGGAAACACAACTCTCTCATGCTTTTGCTAGACTGTGTTTTTTTTTCCCCTTAAATCTAGGATCCAAGTCAAAAGAAAATAGAAGTTAAATAATAAAGGATTCTGATCCAGTGTTTGCCTCTGGGTTTACTTTTCATGTCAGACAGCTTGTTGCGAACACCAGCTATTTGAGTGTGATCACCTGAGTAGGAATGTTTGTCTTGCTCTGTCTCAAAGCAGGCAAAATGATTGATTGAGTCAGACTTTCTTGAGCTAGGATATTAATCTTGTGTCTGTAACAGCCCCCAGTGAGCCTCCGTGGAGGCGGATTGAACCTGCAGGGCCAGCCCATACCTTTGGACCATCATGTAGCTGTTGAAAAAATAAAGTAAGATCTCTACCTGTTTGTGATGCATCATTAGGTGCAAAAATCAAGTTACAACATTGTGTATACAGTAAGAGTCCATTTATTGAAAACAGAACAGAACAAGACTATCTATCTATCTATCTATCTATCTATCTATCTATCTATCTATCTATCTATCATCTATGTAGTCCTGGGACAATGTGGAAGAGCTCCCACCAGGCAGACACCTGGAGGTGCTGGTGATGGATTTCTGACTTTTTCTTTGTGTACTTGAAAAACTACTTTACTTATTGGAACAAGCACATGTTGCTTTTGTAATAAGAACAATAAAGAAACATAACTTAAGAAAACCACCTCTTGAGCTGGGGAAGGCATAGCTCAGTGGAAGAGTATGCACAAGGCCCTGGGTTCCGTCTCCAGTAGTTCCACTAAAAATAAATAAAAATCTAATTACCTCCACCCCCCATAACTCCTCCCCAAGAATGCAAAAAATAAATAAATAAATAAATAAAAGGGAACCATCTCTTTTGTGATTGTCACTGGAGTAGAGCTTTTCTCTAGACTCATTTTCAAAAAAAAAAAAAAATGTACCTGGCTTCCTAACAAGAATTGCACGTAAATATGAACTTCTGCAATCTGTAATGATTTTGTTTATTCATCCATTAGCTTCCTTACTGCCTTTCTGCCCTGGGGTGTCAGCCCCATGGGGGTGGAAAGTTAGTCTGGTTGACTCCCGGGTCTATGGCACTTAGAAGGGTGTCTGGCAAAAGGCAGGTGCTCAATAAATTTATTTAGCTTTATCTCTGTTTTGCAGAGGTGAAGTGTCTTGCCCAGGATCACAAACAGCTTTTAATGACACAGTAAAAATTTGTTAACTTAATAAATATTTATTGAACACCTATTACACAACAGGCCCTTGGCATTCAAAAGCCAGTATGAATAACAGGATGGATAAGGTTGCTGCTCTTAGGGAGCAGTTTCTCATTTGTTAGTGGGAAGAGGATCGAAGCCAACATTATTTCCTGTTCGTGTGTTAAGCAATGCTGGCAGCCAGCAAGACGAACTTAGCTGAATGCTGCAGAACATGCTTGCTTCTGGGAGGTAAGCCTGTGAACTTACCAGCTCACTTACAAAAAACTATCACATCAAGCCATTCCACTTGTGGGGACTTAACCGAAGAAAATGAAATCATTATCTTAAAAAGATGTATGTACCCCCTTGTTTATTGCATTAGTTTCAATAGCCAAGACATGGAAACAACGTAAGAGTCCATTGATGAAAGAATGGATAAAGAAAATGCATCTTACATATACCGAATATTCTATCATATACATTTAGGATGGACTATTATTCCACCATAAAAAAGAAGAAAATCCTGCCATTTGTGACATGGTTGGACCTTGAGGGCACTCTGCTAAGTAGAGTAACTTAGACAAAGAAAGACACATACTGTATACTCTCACCTATGGATGAAATCTAAAAACAAAACAAAACAAAAAATTGAACGCATGGATACAGAGAACAGATTGGTGGTTGCCAGAGGTGGGAGGTGGGGTGGGCTAAAGGGGAGAAGGTGGTCAGCAGGTACAAACTTCCGGCTACAAGATAGGTCCCGGGGATGTCATGTACAGCAGGATGACTATAGCTAACGTCCTGTATTGTATATTTGAAAGCTACTCAGAGAATAGATCTAAAAAGTTCTCATTATAAGAAAAATAATTCTATAAATTATGTGTGGTGATGGATGTGAACCAAATGTACTGTGGTGATCATTTAGCGACATATATACATACAGCAAATGGTTACGTTGTCCACCTAAAACTGGTACAATGTTAAACGTTGATTACATCTCAAAAAAGAAGGAAATGACCAGCTTCTCGTCAATGGATGCTTCAAAACCCTGCCCTGCTGTGTCTGCCAGTCGAGTTATTACATCACAAACTCCGTGCGTTTTCAGCTAGTTCCCTGCCTCGCCTTAAAAAAATCTATCGAGGACCTACAACCTTACAAATACCTTTCTCAAAATTTCCGTTTTCAGACACTGTTGAGACTCTTTTGCACTTTCCCTGATGGCAGAGCTTCTAATGATTAACAGGTTTTTCCAGTACTCATTCTGAGTTCCTACCGTGGACGGGCAGCAAGACAATATTTAAATAGGGAAATAAATAGACGCACAAGATCACATCAGAAATGACTCAAGTCTCTGCAGGAGGAAGGGTGAGGTGGTAGAGAAGGACGCCGCATAGACGTAGCTCTAGTGGTCAGATCTGGTGTCTCTGAGGAGGGGACCTGTGAGCGGAGACCCGAGTGATGAGAAGGTGGTGGTCGGGGATAATGTCGAGGATGAGCACCCCCGTCAGCAAGAGCAGCTTGTCCAGAGACCCTGAGACGGGGGAGAGGGGGCACCTGATGCAAAGCACATAAGGCCAGAGTGAGTGGAATGAGTTACACGGAGGAGTAAGAGGGCAGGGAGATGGGCAGAGTCAGCCGGCAAGACCTTGCAGGCTACAATGAGGAGTTTGGATGTCATTTGAAGAGCACTGGAGGGACACTGGAGGTTGGAAGTAGGGAGTAGCCGTCAAAAATAATTTTAAAATAGTTTAAAGCATGACTCCCATACAAATATTATATCTAGCCCATGCCAAAGATTTATTTAACTCATTAACAAGGAAACCAGCAGGATGGTAGAGCTGGATCAAAGAGCATTCAAGGAACTGAGATGTCTTTGGGGAAAGGCATTTACATCGTGGGGTGGGCACCAGCATGCTGCCCAGGATCTGAGCTCAGCTTCCCCTTCTGTCCAGGTCTGCTCCGTTCTCTTCCTTGGCACCCTTGTTAAAAATCAAATGACCATAAATGTGAGCATTTATTTCTGGACTCTCAATTCTATCCCATTGATTAATATGTCTAGCTTTATACCAGTACCAACTGCCTTGATGGCAGATGCTTTGTAGTAAGTTTTGAAATAGGGAAATATTAATTTTCCTGCATTAATCTTTTCCAAGATAATTTTGGGTACTCAAGATCCCTTATAATTCAGCATGAATTTGAGAACTGATTTTTAAAATTTCTCTGCAGAAAGGCCATTGGAATTTTGAACTGGATTGCACCAAATCTGTAGGTCAATTTGGAGAGTGTTGCCATCTTAACCCTATTACATCTTCCAATACCTGTACACAGCTATCTTTCTACATTTTTAGCTATTTTTAAATTTCTTTCATAAGAGTTTTGTAGTTTTAAGTGTACAACTCTTGTACCTCCTTGGTTAAATTTACTTCTAAACATTTTATTTTTTGATGCTATTATAAATGGAATTGTTTTCTTGGTTTCATTTTTGGATTATTCATTGCTAGTGTGTAGTCATGTAACTGACTATTGTATGTTGATCATATATCCTGCAACCTGGTTGAACTTGCTTATTAGATTTAAGGTTTTTGTTGTGGATTCTTTAAGATTTTCTGTACAAAAGACTGTGTCTTCTGTGAACAGAGGCAGCTTTACTTCTTTCTTTCTCATCTGATCATCTTTTATTTATTTTCCTTGCTTAGTTGCGAAAGCTGGGAAACTCCAGTAACTGTGTTGAATGGAAGTGTGCACATTCTTGTCTTATTCCTGATCTTAGGAGGAAAAGTTTCAGTCTTCTACCATTAAGGGTAATGATTACTGTGGGTTTTTCATAGATACCCTTTATCAGGTTGAGAATGTTTCCTTCTACTGCTAGTTTGTTGAGCGTTTTCATCATGAAAGGGTGTTAGATTTTGACAACTGGTTAACCTTCAACAGTTGAGAATCATTGCTTTCTTCCCTTCATTATATTAATATGGTGTGTCACATTGATTGATTGCTTTATACTGAACCGTGGCAGAAATAAATCTCTCCGTGACGTGGTGTATACTCTTTAACATGCTGCTGGATTTGGTTTGCTAGGATTATTACTTAGGACTTTTGTACGCATGTTCCTAAGACATAATGGTCCGTAGACCTCTGATGATGTCCATGTCTTGTTTTGGTATCAGGATAATGCTAGCATCCTAGAATGAATTAGGAAATGTTCTCTGCATCTCTACTTTTTGGAAGAGTTTGAGAAAAACGTGTTAGTTGTGAAAATGTTTGACAGAATTCAGCAGTCTAGTAATCTGTTGTTTCTGTAAGTTTTTGGAAGTTATTATTACTGATCTAATGTCTTTAGTTGTTCTAGGTTTATTTATGTTTTCTATTTCTTCTTGAGTCAGTCTTGGTAATTTGTGTGTTTCTGAAAATTTGTCCAGTTCATCTAGGTTACCTTGTTGGCATACAACTGTTTATAGTATTGCTTATAATCCTTTCATTTATGTAAGGTCAGTAGCAATGTTACCACTCTCATTCCTTATTTAGCAATTGAATTTTTTTTTTTATATTTGTTTGTCTAGATAAAATTGTCTCAATTTTGTTCATCTTTTCAGAGTAGCTTTTGGTTTTGTTGATTATCTCTACTGTTCTTCTATTCTCTATTTTATTTATCGCCACCATAATCTTTATTATTTATTTTTTTCCATCTGATTTGAGTTTATTTTTCTCTTCTTTTTCTAGCTCCTTCTAGCTTCCAGATGGAAGGTTGGCTATTCATTTGAGATTTTTTTCCCCTCTTTTTAAAATGTAGTCTTTTGCAGCTATAAATTTCCCTCTAGCACTAATTTCACTGCATTCCTTAACTTTGGGTATGCTTTGTTTTCATTTTCATTCTTCTCAAAATATTTTCTATTTCCTTTGTGATTTATTCTTCTATTCATTGTTTCAGAGTGTGCTGTTCAATTTCCACATCTTTGTGAATGTACCAGATTTCCTTCTGTTATTGGTTTCTAATTTTATTCCATTGTTGGAGAAAATACTTTGTACGACACCAATATATTTAAAAATTTATTGAGATTTTTTTTTGTGGTCTAACATGTGTTTTTTCTCTGGAGAATGTTTCATATGTACTTGAAAGAATGTGTATTCTGCTGTCATTAAGTGGGTGTTCTATGTGTGTCTGTTAGGTCTAGTTGGCTCATAAATGTTCAAATCTTCTATCTTCTTTTTAATCTATTGCCTAGTTGTTCTATTCATTGTTGAAAGTGGGATTTTAATTATCCAATTGTTATTGTTAAATTGTCTATACCATCATTTTGCAAGTTTTCCTTCATATATTTTGGGGGCTCTGTTGTTAGAGGCATATATGTTTATAATTGTTGTATCTACTTGATGGATTGACCTTTCTTATCATTATATAATGTCCTTTTTGGTCTCTTGTAACAATTTTTGTCTTAATGTCTATTTTGTCTGATTCTAGTATAGCCACTTCAGGTCTCTTGGTTATGTTGGCATGGAGTTTATTTGTTCTTCCTCTTTCACTGTCAATATATTAATGTCTGCATATAAAGTGTCTTATAGATAGCATATAGCTGGATCATTTTTTAATAATCCATTCTGCCAATCTATACATTTTGATTGGAGAGTTTAATCCATTTGCATTTAGAGTAACTACTGATAAAAAGAAACTTACTTCTGTCATTTGCTATATGTCTTCTATTTATTATATATTTTTGTTTCTCAATTACTCCATTACTCCATTCTTTTGTGTGACATAGACATTTTCTAGTGCATTTTAATTTCTTTCTTTTTAATTTTACCGTATATGTATACATACCTATCTATATATTTCTTTATTATCTTGTTGCCCTGAAGATCTTAATTTATAACAATCTAGTTTGAATAAATATCAACTTGTTTTTAATATTATGCAAAATTTTGCTCCTGTGTAGTGGTGTGTCCCCTTTATGTTGCTGTTGTTACAAATTGCACCTTTATACATTGTGTTGCCATTAATATAGACTTATAATTACTACTTTATGTAGCTGTCTTTTAAATCATATAGAAAAAAATAGGAGTTACAAACCAAAAATACATTAATACTGATTTTTATATTTGCTTCCATAGTTACCTTCACAGTTGTTCTTTATTTCTTTGGCTTTGAGTCAATGTCTAGTGGCCTTTCATTTTGGCCTAAAGGACTTGCTCTGGCATTTCTTATACAGCAGATTTACTAGTGACAAGCTCTCTCAGTTTCTATTTATCTGGAAAAGTTTTAATTTTTGAAGAGTAGTTTTGCCAGATAAAGTTTTGGCTGAAAGTTTTTTGTTTTGTTTGCTTGAAGACCTTTACATATGACATCCCACTGTCTTCTGGCCTCCATGACTTAAGATGAGAAATCAGCTGTTAATCTTATTGAGGCCCTTTGTACAGCTTAACATGATGAGCCAATTCTCTTCTGGTGCTTTCAAGATTTTCTTTTCATTTTTGGCTTTCAGCAGTTTGGTTATAATATGTTTCACTGTGGATCTGAGTTGACCCTTCTTGAGATTCTTGGAGCATCTTGGAAATATAGGTTCATGTCCTTCAATAGATTTGGGAAGGGTTTTGACCATTATTTTTTCAAATAGTCTTTTCTCCTTTTTCTCTTTCTTCTTTCATTCTGGGACTCCCTTTATGCATATGTTGATATGAATGATGGTGTCTTAAACTCTTAAGGCCACTTAAACTCTTCGTATTTTTCCTCACTCTTTTTTCTTTCTGCTCCAACTGAATAATCTCAATTGGCCCATCTTCACGTTAGCTAATATTTTTGCCTGCTCAAATGTGCTGTTGAATCCCTCAAGTTACTTTTTCATTTGAGTTATTGTTCTTTTCAACCCAAGAATTCCTATTTTGTTCCTTTTTTATAATTCCTATCTCTATTTGATGATACATTCTCAATGTTTCCTTTAATTCTTTGTACTTGTTTTCTTCCAACACGTTTTAAATAGCTGATTTATAGTCTTTCTCTAGTAAGTCCAGTATGTGGGCTTCCTAGGAACAGTTTCTTTTAATTTTGGTGTTTCTCTTTTCTTTGCGTGGGCCATATATTCTTGTTTCTTGGCATGCCTTGTAATTTTTTTGTTACCAACAAGAAGTGTTTGGGTGGTTGTTGAAACTCTAATGTGGCAACTCTACAAATCAGATTCTTGCTCTTCCCCAGGGTTTGTTGTTGCTGCTTATTGATTTGTTTTTCTTTTTGTGTTAGTGAATTTTCTGAACTAAATTTGCAAAGTCTGTAGTCTTTGTTATGTGTGACCAACTGAAGTCTCTGCTCCGTTTGGTCAGCGAGTGATTTAACAGAGGTTTATTTAAATGTCTAGATCCACAAACCAATCCAAAAAAAAAAAAAAAGTCCCAAATTCCATCTTTGCTGACAGGCTCTGTATACATATATGCTGGTGCACATCTTTAACATGCAGCCGGGCCGTTTATAATTCTGCCTTAATTTTCATTCCTGCTTATGAGGAGCCTGAAGGTCAGCCATAGGTGACAGTTTATGGACTTCTGAGGTCTTTTCTGATCATGTGCCCAGTCCTGGGTGTGCATCTGACCTTCTAGATTCCTGGGAACAGGTTGCAACTTTTCAAAGTCCTTGTTCCTCAGCCTTTCTTCCCAAACTTTTTGTTTAGTCCATTGTTTGCCCAGTTGTTCTCCATTGTCCCAGGTGGTTGTGGCTAATATTTTAAATATTATTGACAGACACTCCCCTCCACCCTGGTAGCCCCTTCAGCTAGGAGATCACTGAATTAGGTGGAACAAAGGAAAGCCCCTTGAGCGGTCCTTAAGGAGCCACCAACCAGGTCAAAACAAACAATCACAGTTCATTTAGGTCCATTCTGTTCCTTCTGGTACCAGGAACCTGTATTAAGCTGTTGTCTTCAAGGCTGCTACCGATCTGAGAGACGGGATGGAATCATGGTGAGATACAATGCCGCCAAGCTGTCACTTACCCAGATTAGCTGGTTTTGTCTTCATTAAGCATTCACTTGGTTGCTGTAAACATTAGATTAGTTTCCAGAGTTCAGGTAAAGTTGATTCCATCAGTGTTTTGATTTATTTGTCTGCCAGTTTATGGCAGTTTTTTGAAAGGATGTACTTATGGAGTTCCCTATTCCATAGTTTTCACTATGTCACCACACAAGTGACTTTTTACAGTTAACTTTTCTTTCGTGTTAACTGTAGATTCACATGGAATTGTAAAAAATTATGCACCCCTCCCCAATGATATTACCTTGCAAAACAATAGTACAATAGCACAACTAGGATATTGACATTAATGCAGTCAAGCTATCGAATAATTTCATCAATGCAAACATTTCTTATGTTTTCTTTTACAGCCACACCCATCTCCAACTATCCCCCCCATCCACAATTGCAGGCAACCATCAATCTGTTCTTCATGTCCGTAATTTTGTTGTTCCAAGAATGTCATAAAAATGGAATCATACGACATGTGACTGTTTTCACTCTACATAATGCCCTGGAGATTCATTCAGATCGTGTGTATCAACAGTTTGCTTCTTTCTACAAATGTGTTAATAATGAAGACACGCAGGCAAACCTTATTTTCTTAAAACCACCCAACTAAACTCACCTTTACAAAGTTTTAGAAGCTTGGCTCTGGCTGGGGGTTGAGGCAACAAGTGGTAAAGGAACAGTGCCTGCCCTCAGGTTGCTTTTGGAGACAGGCTGCAGAGACAGAGCTACAAGGCAACGCAATAGATGCCTTAGTTCTCGGCTGGACAGCATCCTTTGGAAACGCAGAGAAAGCATATCGTGCTCTCCTGGAGCAGGGAGGGCAGACAAAACCCAGGCAATGAAATTACCTTTGGAAGGACAAGGAATCCCCACCTACAAAAGACCGTGCATGTCATAAGAGTGAGTAATAACTATTGGAGGGTTAGTGCTGGAGTCTTCTCAGGTAGTTTAAAATCTGTTTCATCCCTCATTGACATGTAATCTTGGGCAATTAACAACACCGAGCCTGAGTTCCTACATGTGCAAAATGGGATGATGGTTAAATATGCATTGCAGGATTAAATAAGATGGGGCTTGGTACATAGGAATCACTTCATAAATGTGACCTCAATTACTGTTGTTATTATTTTATTTTTTCGTTTTCGTTGTTGTCCTACCATCTACCATTTTGGCCTGTTGACTTTATTATATCAGGGCTGGTAAATAATTATAAAGGCTTTGCCAGCAAGTTTTCCAAGTTGCAGTGTTTAAAGTCTTGTTTAAAGTCTAGAACCTTTCTGCCATGGGCATCCAGAGTTCCTTCCACTGGACTTTCCTTTTTGCCTGGCCATTTCTCTTTGTGATTTGCACGAATGCATCTAGGCATTAGAAGGATGACCATGCAAAAATTCCTGCAGCCGAATGTCTCCTAATGAGGGAGGTCGTTTGTAGCTGAGATGGGAAATGATGCTGAGTGATGCTGGGAAGGCTTTCCCACATCTCAAGGTAAAGGATGTTTCCTGGATCTCTCTGGATTTGCTCCACTTAAGTGTTACTTGCCCACATCCATGTGGGTTGTACCAACACTCTCCACAGTTTATAATCACTGCTGCCCTCGAAAAGGGCCAAGGACAGCTCTGAGGTAGCACTAACCTCTGGTTCTAGTAAAGCAGGAGCCTGGATTTCTGGTGCCTGTGGTCCTCCTGCTCTATGATCTTTCTCATTTTTGACTGTATGACTCTATGCACTGATTCAGAGCTGGGGTGGGCAAAGTCCAGTCACAGACCAGATCTGATCCACCAGCTATTTTTGTATCATCAATGAGCTAAGAATAGTGGTTTTTTTTAATTGAAATATAGTCAGTTATAGCATGTCAATTTCTGGTGTATAGCATAACGTTTTAATCATACATATACATAGATATATTCATTTTCATATTCTTTTTCATTAAAGGTTACTACAAGATATTGAATATAGTTCCCTGTGCGACACAGAAATTTTTTAAAATTTATTTATATATATACTAGTTAATATTTGTGAATCTTGAACTCCAATTTATCCCTTCCCACCCCCTTTCCCCCTGGTAACCATAAGATTGTTTACTATGTCTATGAATCTGTTTCTGTTTTGTAAATGAGTTCATTAATGTCTTCTTTTTTTAGATTGCACATATGAGTGATATCATATGGTATTTTTCTTTCTCTTTCTGGCTGACTTCACTTAGAACAACAATCTCCAAGTCCATCCATGTTAATGCAAATGGCATTATTTTATTCTTTTTTATGGCTGAGTCATATTCCATTGTATAAATACACCACAACTTCTTTACCCAGTCATCTGTCAATGAGAATGGTGTTTACATTTTTAAATGGTTGGGGGAAAATGTCAAAAGAAGAATAATGTTTGTGACACATGAAAATAATAGGAAATTACAATTTCAGCATGCACAAATAAAGTTCTGTTAATACACACTGCTCTCACTTATTTACATATTTCTGCTTTTGTGCTTCTATGGTAGAATTAGAGCAGTTGCGACAGACAGAGACCATGTGGTTTACAAAGCCAAAAATATTTACTCTTTGTAAAGATCTGCTAAGCCCTGATTTAGAGCCTGGGCTCGAGCTGGACAGGACTGGGTTTGAGTCCTTCCTAGCTGTGTGACTTTGGGCAGGTTACTGACCTCTCTGTGTCTCAGTATTCTCATCTGTAAAGTGGGAATGATAATGGCGTGAGTCCCACAGGGTGGTCATGAAGATTACATACAACGCCGCAGGCACTATATTTAGTACAGTATACAAGAAGGACTTAGCCACACGTCATTATTAGTGTGATAACAATAGCAATTATCATTTTTAACAATGTGACAAATACAATGGACACAGAGAAGGGTGGAACATCACCTCTATTCTCAGGTTGCCCTGGTCTTGATAAGAAAGCAGTGAAAAAGAGAGACATGTGTAACACAGTGGGATACGTGTTAAGGGAGGAGGGAATCCGACTCCAGGTAGAGATGGAGCAGATGTATTCAGGGGACGCTGCGTAGTTCAGGGTGAAGATGAGAAACGGGCAGATGGATAGTTTACAGTAGCAGGTTAGACGTGAGTCACGGCCATTCTTGAAGGGCAGTTTTTCTGTGCCAGGCATGGGTAAGTGCTTTCCATACATTTTTAAAATTTAATCTTTATAATTATCCAGTGGTTCTCAATCAGGTAGGAAAGGGCTTGACCCCAGGGAACATTTGGCCATGTCTGGAGACACTTTGGGTCGTCACAACTGGTGGGGAGATGCTATGGGCATCCAGTGGGCAGAGAATACTGAACATCCCATCATGCACAGAGAAGTCCCTGCAATGAAGAATTATCCCGTCCAAAATGTCAATAGTGCTGAGGTTCAGAAATCCTGAGATAATCTTATAAGGAACTCCTCTTAGCTACAGTTTCCCGAGATTTAGAATCTGTTCGGCCCCAATGCCCCAGAGATTAATATTAACCCGTGTTTTAACTTCAGCATCCGTGCCTGTGGCCATCATTCTCACAGCTTCCCTCCACCCTCCAAGGAGGGGCGCTGGATGGTTTCAGGAAGAAAGTGGCAGGCATGGATTTCTACTTTAAAAAAAGAAATCACTGTGGCATCTGGAATGGAAGAAAGACTGGAGGACGGGGTCTGGCAGGTGAGGAGCCAGCGGAAGGTTTCAGGGTAAGGGGATTGGCAGGGTGCCTGTGGGGGCAGGACGTTGTTGGCCAGCTCTGGGTTTCTACATTTGCCAGACAGGGGAGTCCAGCCAAGCTTGTTAAAACAGAGCCACCACATCTTTCCAGCTCTGTAGAACGAGAATTTCTCAGGACTGAGAACTTGCGTTTGCGTTGAGTGTCCCAGGTTGATTTTTGCCGTCAGATAAAACTGGAGGGATATTGACTCGTCTGTTAGTATTTTTGGAGAACTTATGCTGAGCCCTTGGGGATGGAGAAGGCACTTAGGTGCTGGCGTTACAGTTGTGAACAAATAGGCAGTCATTCTAGAGATGGCCCTGGGCTCCACGTAGGGAGGACCGATCTGCACGGAGCATGAGGGCCGGTGAGAAGGGGGCTTCCCGAGGGGAAAAGCTCTGTAGAAGGAAATGAACAAGCCTGCTTAACAAACACCCCTGCCTACCCCCCCACCCCCCACCCCCCGTTCAAAATTAAGACCAGCCCTTGGTGTCAGTCCCAGCGCACAGGGACAGCGGGGAGACACGCTGGGGATCAGCCCAGAGTCTGGGCCTGCGGAGCACATATTTCCGTGCCATTTAAACGGGCAATTACTGAAGTCACCACTCTGTTTCAACAGGAGACTTAATTAGGTGGTTACAGCCATCGCCCTGATGGAATAATATTGTCTCTGCAATGCAGAAAACATGCGATAATGTGTTGAGTAAGACGGCGGCTCCTCCTCCCCTCGGCAGCCCCCGCCCCCCTCCCCCACCGCCACCCCCTCCCCATCCCGAGGGTCCCTTCCCGCGGCTCCGGGCTCCTTCTGGTCCTTGGCTCTGAGCGCCGGCTCCTCGCCGCGCCCAGCCGCTGGCTCCAGCGCGCCCCCGCGCGACCGCCGCCGGGAAGCTCCCCTTCAACGGTGGCAAAACCTGGTTTTGATTCAATTCGGTTATGTCTGGGGCTCAGCGGGTCTGGCTGTTAAGTGAGGCTTGGTCCTGAACCTTTCAGGAACTGTGAACAAGAACATGTAGGCTCGTGGGGTGGGGATGGGCACCCGTGGAGAGAGAGAACGACAAACATGGGGTTAAGAGTTAACGACTGGAGCCAGGCTGTCTGAGTTACCCCTCCTGTCACTGTTAGAAGACTGTGAGACTTTGGGCAAGTCATTAACCTTTTAAAATAATGAGGATGGTGACCAACCCGGGATGCTGCGAAGCTCGAACAGACGACGTTCAAAAGCTGTGTCTGCCTCACATCTAAGAACCTAGAAAGTGCTCAAAAAGTGTTAGCCATTCATTTTATCGCTATTAATCCTAGCACTATGATAATCACCGGTGGTCTTCGTATTACATTTTAAAAGCTCCAGAACACACTCCCCTCTCTCTCTGTCCATCCCCTTATTACTAATATTAAACTTAACTATTTTTGTAAAATTAAATAACCGCGAGAGAAGAAAACAATGTTACTGCACGTGATTACAGATAAATCATTTTCAGCTCCTTCGTCATTTGTTTCCCCCTTAACCTAACCCAGACCCAGGAGGAATGGGGGGTACATTATGTCATATAATTCACAATTAAAGTTCATAAGACACAAAATGAATCAATATTAGCCACGTCAGTTCTCTCCTTCCTTGCCCTCTGTTTTTTTCCGGGTGGCGTCCATTGCAAAATGGGCTGGGCTCGCATGGACCTCTCCTCCCTCTTAAGAAGACCATTTGGAGAAAATATAACCACTTTTTATTACAAAGGGAGACACAAAAAAGTGAATAAGTTAACAAACAGTTATTTGATTTGAACATTAATAAATGATCTTAAATTACTATTACTCTATTTTATACAATTATATTCTAAATTATAATATTAGCCAATAAATTCTATTAATATAGAGCAGAGTTTCGCCACCTCGGCACTGTTAACATTTTGGACCAGACAGTTCTTTGTTGTGGTGGGGACTGTCCAGTGCATGGTGGAGTGTTTTTTTAGCATCCCTGGCCTCTACCTACTTGATGCCAGTGGCAAGCCCCCAGTTTCCCAGTTGCGACATTGGCAAATGTCCCGGCCTCGACTGAGAACCACTGATAGAGTGTGTGCTTTGTGCGTGTGTGTGTGTGTGTGTGTTTGTGATCATCAAGTTACAGCAGACAACAGGGAGAGTCCGGACTGCATAATTCTAAGACAGCGGTTCTGGAATGGCATGTGGTCCCCTCCTCCCACAAAATAGCCTTGGCTATGATGTGGGAAAGGTCCCGAGGACCCCTACAGAGTTGGAATTTGAAGCAAAGGAAGTGGGAATTGAAAGCTGTTCCCAGGATCCACAATTCTGCTGCCTGTAGAAATCCCATGACAATCCGTGGAATCTTATTAGATCATGGTTCCGTCTAGTAGACAGTGCCCATTTCGCTCATTGTAAAACGAACACTGTAATACTAAAGGAAAATAAATTCTCTAAGTGCCACAATAGTCTCGTATTCCTTGCAGACTTTGGCTTTTATTTTTTGCAGGTTACTTGTGGATTTCACAAGGTTACACACCAGGGTTTGAGAAACTGCAGCTCATGGGCCAAATCTGGCAGGCTGCCTGTTTTTATAAATACAGTTTTATCAGCACATGGCCACGTCCATTCATTTACATTGTTCTCTGTGGTTGCTTTCACTCTGCAGTGGCAGAGTTGAGTAGTTGTGACAGAGACTGGTTTTCCTGCACAGCCTCAGCCTCTGGAACATACAAGTGGTGGTTCCAGGATCCAGCGACAGGCTGTCTGCCCTGAGCCTGCATTCCCAGCTACTGTCACCCCACTGCTGGGCTGGATCTCCCTCGCTGAATTGATGAGTCCTTTCAGCTTCATGAGAGAATCGGGATAAAACGGTTTACCTTGCTCCTTGAATTTCCTCAGACTTGTGCCTGAAAGATGGCCATGCTCTGTGGGTTTTGGTGCTCTAACCAAGCTTGAATTGACTAGAGCATAGGGACCGTCTTGCTGGACACCACTGGTGGCCATGATGAAGTCCGGTCTTCATGGTGATTCTTGTTCTCTGTCCTAGATCTAAGGTTGTCCCCTGCATGGTCACACCGGAGCTGAGGGGCTGTTCTCTCTCGCCAGTGGGGCACCCAATCTTTCAGTGGGACTGGCTCTGCCTCCAAAGGAAATCCCTCTTATATGTGTGTTGGCTAGGACTCTTGGTCAGAAACCCAATAATTAAGTGAAAAGAAGCCTTCACTGGCCCATGAATCCAGGGAAGGGCCAAAAATCCAAACTTCAGGAAGGGCAGAAACTCAACTGATTCAGGAACTGTCATGAACCAGGGCATGGAATGTTCCAGAGAACACTGTTTCTGCCTCATTTCTTGGCTTTTCTCTGTAGACAGCTTTATTCTCTCTTACTCCAGACTGGCCTGCCTGAGGTAGGGTGCATGGTGATGTGGTCTGAGTTTTTTAATGGCCGCAGCTTCAGCCGCCAGAGAGTGACTGGCAGGTGATCTGATCCCAAGCTCAAATCCCCGGGGAGGCGTTCATTGGCCCAGCTGCATCAGATGACCACCTTGGAAACTGTCGGCTGCAGCCAGGTGTGAGAGTGCAAAGTCAGGGGGAGCTAACAGGGAGGCTGTCAGATTCCCCATGAGAAGGAGGACATTTCTAGAGAGACCAATGAGAGGACCGTCCCAACCATCCATGGAAGTGATTGACAGCTAGACGACCCTCTCAGATTCTGACCTGGTTTTTGCTTCACTTATGAAAATTGATCATTTACAGTAATAAATTCTTTTTTTTTTTTCACTAAAGTTAAATATTGTCTTTGTCCTGAACACACCTATAAAGGGTAGTGTTGAGGTGGGGCTAATGTAGTCTCACCTCATAGGGTTCCCGGGAGGATGAAGCGATACAACAAGTGATTCCCCTGGCAGGTAATGCTCACTCAGTCCATGCTATAAACAAAGAGTTAGGTGTTTGGTTGGGGTACAGAGCTTCCCAGTGTGTGTGCTTCTCTGGGGGACTCCAGAAGTGAAGCTGCAGCAGTGTCCTATGGACTCAGATCGTCTGCCCTTCCCCTAAAACCTTCACCCCCCAAACCACCATGAGAATGAGTTTGTTTCCTGAGACAACCTCATTTCCTCAAAAAAGGACTTAATTTTCCCAGGAAGCGGTTTCTTTCATCAAGTCCAAAGGGGACTCCCGCTGTCTCGTGGACTAGGCTTCCTTGTGCCCAGGCCCGGCACCAACCTCTCTGTCCTTCCTGGAAACGCCGGCAGACAACCACACAGAGCATCTCAGCCCTGCCCCAGGGTCTCCCAGACCGCGGATGGAGTGGGGACGTTAGGCTGGCTGTGCCCTCAAGCCACCCGAGGGTACCTAAAACCACTGGTTTTCCATGAAGGAATGCGTAGAGGAGGCATATGGTTTTTATAACTGACAAGACATCCTGATTCATTAGAATGACCAGAGTTGTGCATGACTGAGCCCTGTGCCAGAGGAGCCCCCCCTGAATTTACAGCTCTGACCACGCCAGCTAGCTGGGCACCTCCAGCAAATCAGCCCGCGCCTCTGGCTTAGCTCTCAAGTCCCTCACGTGGAAATGAAATTGATTTTGAGGAGTCAAGGAGACAAGGGCTGTGAAGCGCCCGGCACACAGGGAGGGAACACAGCCCCTCGGAGGGCTGACTGCAGAACCAGAGGGGGAGCGCCCGCCCTCTGCCAACCCATGTCAATCGACAGTCAAATTGTTCTTTAAGCACCACTTTTCTTTTAATCAGGCTGTTCTTCACTGGGGCTGTTTTAATTAAGGGCCCGCTGTCAACACAAAACATATGTTCTGAAGTCTTGCTTTTGTTACTAATGATGCCCGGGATTATTAAGTCTGGAAGGAATTTCCAGCTCCGGTTTGCTCGGTCTTTCCTCCCTGCCCCCTGCCCCTCGAGCCCCCTGTTCAGCTCCCAGCTCAGCTTTCACCCACTTACCCTCCTTCCCCGGTGTTGTTACCTTCCTGGAAACCGACCCCGGAAAGCAAAGTGCTCAGATCAACATTCAGGGTACAGTGTCCTCAAATACGGTTCTGGACATCTCCCTTTCCTATGGACAATCCCTTCCTTCATATTCAGGCTATAATTTGGTATTCCCTCAAAGTACATCCTATTAGAAAATTACACACACACTCACATGTACTGTATACAAACACACATGTATATATATGTATGTATATATCACACATATATCACATCTGTATACACACAGACATATATGTATATATTTATACACACATATATTCACAGCATATGTGAATGTATATATACACATATGTGCACACATATGTACACACACACACACACATGCACATCCATATTTTTTTTCCTGTGAACTAGTGAAGAGGGTTGACTGATCTGCTGGCAGCTGAGCTCAGTTTCATCTCAATTGCCCCGAGTGTGGCCAGAAGCCTTCTAAAATGATCCCCAGTGGTGGTGACTGCATCCTGGTGTTTACAAACTGTGTATTTCTTTCCCCTTGAGTGCGAACTGGACTCAGTGACTTGTTTCTAACCACCAGAATGTGGCAAAAATGATGATGGCACTTCTAAGAGTAAGTTACAAAAAGACTGTGTCTTCTGTCACGCTGGGGCTCTCTCTTGCCCTCCTGAGCGTGTGCTCTGATGAAGCCAGCTGTCACGTGGAGAGGCTCATGCAGCTCAGTACCAAGGAAGCCGAGAGCCCCATGGCCACCCCAAACCTGAAACTGAATCCACTCCCAGCTGGGCTTTGAGAGGACCGCAGCCCAGGTCCCCCAGGGTCTCGCAGCCTAGAGAGACACCAGAGCTGGAGGACCCAGCTTATGTGTGCCCGGGTCCCCAACCCGCAGAAACAGATTGTCACGTGTATTGCTTAACGCTCTGAAATTTGTGGGGATTTGTTATGCACAATAGATAACTGATATTCCTAAGTCTAGCCCCCAACTTGAAAACCCTTGAGAAAATATACACCTGGCAAATGGCAGAAGACAGACTCTTCCAGGAAGTGAAGAGAACAGGGGTGCCTGACTCAGGGTCTGTTGTGAGATGAGATACGGTGACATTTGCTAAATGAAAGCCCCGTCTCGGGTCTCGGCCAATGGCAGGTTAGATTACAGGACGGCATTGATTTTTATTCTATATAATTCTGTATTATGTGAATTTTAAAATAATCAGCTCTATATACTTTTGAACACAGATAACTGACATATTTTAGTTGCAAAAAATGCAGAAGGCATGGAGTGAATGATAAGAAAAGTCAGTGGAAAATGAAGTTGGTCTATGTGTCTGTCCCCTGGGGCTGCTGTAACAAAATACCATTGTCCATCAGCATCCACAGGGGACTGGTTCCAGGACCCCTGCAGATACCAAAATCCGAGGATGCTCAAGCCCCTTGTATAAAATGGTGTAGTATTTGCACATGTCCTGTGCAATGGTATACCTTAAGTCATCTCTAGATTACTTACAATGTCTAATACAATGTAAATGCTATATTCATACTTGCAAATACAATGTTAAGTGCTATGCAAAGAGTTGCTGGTGGGCTGCAAATTCAAGTTTTGCTTTTTGGGACTTTCTGGAATTAAAAAAAAAAAGTTCAATCCACCATTGGTTGAATCCATAGATGCAGAAGCTGCGGATACAAAGAGCCAAATGTGCCAACAACTGGGTGGATAAAAACACAGAAACCTACCGTCTGACAGCTGTAGAGGCCAGTAGTCTGAAACCAAGGCAAAGGCAGGGCCACACTCCCCCGACAACCTGCGGTGGATCCTCCCTCGCCTTTTCCAGCTTCAGATGCTTTGCCGCCAGTCTTTGGCATCCCTTGGCTTGCAGTCACGTGAACTCCAATCTCTGCCTTCGTTGTCACATGGCGTTGTCCCCTCCTGAGTCTGTGTCTTTACGTGACCATCTTCTAGCAAGGACATTTTGGATGGGGGAGGGTCCACCCTACTTCAGTATCAACCTCTTAAATTAACTAATTACATCTGCAATGACCCTACTTCCATATAAGGACACATCCTGAGGTACAGGATATATATTTTTTTTTTTTGTAGGGGACACAACTCAGCTCATGATGGTGCATATCCTCCCAGTAAAATGCAAACATTTTGGAAGTCTTCCTAGCTAATGCGTGAGACTTTTCTTGTGTAGAGGAGACTTTCTGATCCGAGTAAGATGAGGTAAACCAGGCTTTCAGGGGTGCAGAGAGGGACATTCTGGCCCCAAACTGCATGTGCTGATGGCCCGGAAGTGGGGTAGCAGTGATGAGTGGAGGGAGGGAGAGAGATGGATGCTGACCACACTGGGAGGGAGTGAAGGTGTGGTAGGGGTGGGGCTGGGTCAGGAATGGCTTTGATTTCCTATCCAGGATTCAGGAATGTGCCCCATCAAGGAAACCATTGAGTATCTCAAGAGCAGCAGGGACAGGATGAGATTTGTCCCTATTTCACCAAGACAGTTCCAAGAATAGTGATGGACCACACGAAGGAAAAAATAAAACTGTAGTATAAGCACTGGTTATGTGTCAGTGGCTTGATAGAAGTCATTTCATTGAACTTGAATGTGGCTAGTATTTTTATCCACAACCTTCAGAGAGAAATGAAGGCTCAGAGAGACTGAGTGGCGTCCCTGAGATTACTGATGCAGGTAGAAAGGCTGAGATTGGAACCCAGGGGTGTTCAACCCAAAGCTTGAACCCTTAGTAACCATGGCACCAAATTATTATTATTATTATTATTATTATTATTATTATTATTATTATTATTATTAATTTTTTTCCACTCTGGATTTAGCCACAGAAGTCTGATGTTGGTAAGAATTAAGGTGACTACACAAAGACTCTTAATGGATGATTTGCAGTGCCCAAGTTTCCAGACCCTGCATGAGCCCAGCAGGGACAGAGGTTAAGGAACGTCCTTCCAGCTCTTCCTCTATTGCTGAAGCCCGCCGAAGCCCAGAGACGGAAGGGCTACACCCAGGGGCCTCCTTAGTGAATCTGAAGTTGAGCCAGGAATTCCTTTCAACTTCCGGTATGAATCCAGCTGGGAAGAAATAGCTGGAGAGACATAAGCAGAGTCCGATCAACTAGTTTGCAGGATGTGGGTCTAAATCTTGGCACTGCCACATCTTAGCTGTCTAATGTTGGACCAGCCAGGTCCCCTCTCCGAGTTTCGATGTGTCTGTCTGTAAATTGCAGGGTAGTCACTCCCACGCTGCAAAGTAATTTTGCAGCTGGAAGGAGTTGTATGCTGGGACACATTGTAGGTATTCAACACATGTAACCATTAACCATTAGTGTCGTCATCGCTGTTGCCATTAGTATCATTGTCTTTGTTATTACTTGGTCTTAACCAAAGACAAGTTTTGACCAAGGAAAAGTTACTCTAACACCCTTTTTGGGGAGTGGCTGATCTCATGCCTCTATAATCGTGGGTTAGATGAAGCTAAGTTTTCTTGACATCGTTGGAAAACTCAGGCATCCTTGTGAAAGCAAGGAGAGGTGGCTCTGTGAAAGCAAAACAGACAGAGATCATTGGCTGGGGATAAATACCATCTCCTTCCACTCAGACAGCTCCAGGGCCCGCATATGTTTTGAAAAGCAGGGTTCTTCATGAAATCTTCTGGGAAAAATGTATGTGGAGGGGAACGGTAGTCACCGGGAAATGCAGCCACACCATCTGCTGAGAGGAAGTAAAGACATGAATGCGGACCTGTGTGCGGGCTCTTGTTTGATGCCTCTGGCTGTGCTGTGTTCCAGTTTCATGTGACAAGAGGGAATAACTTAGAACAAAGCAGAAGGAACATGACCTGAAGACATCAAAACACTCTCTCAAGGTGCCCCGGAGGACCTAGAAAAGGTTATACGCTTGTGTTCCTCATATAAAAACACTCATTTAAGTGTCTCTGCAATTAAGTAGCTCTGTTTGTACCAAATTGCAGTCACCGAACACACTGATCAGACCCTCCCCTCCCTGGTCCTGCTGGGTGCTCAGAGGACACAGTGAATGTGGCCTTCATTGCTAGTTTCAGGGTCCATGTGAGGTTTTTTTGTTTTTTGTTTCTTTTCCAAACAATTCTCAGCTTTGTTATATCCTAAAATACACACATATATTATATGTATATATACATATATGTATGTGTATATTTCTATAAATCAAAACTAAGATCAAAGTAAGTGTATAGTTTGTGTGTGTTATATTACCTCTATACTTTTAATTTAATTAATCAATTTATTTTTACTGAAGTGTAGCTCTGATTATTTAAATATTTTTTATTTTTTGGCTGGGGGAGGTAATTAAGCTTACTTATTTATTTATTCTTAGAGGAGGTACTGGGGATTGAACCCAGGACCTCATGCATGCTAAGCATGCGCTCTACCACTTGGGCTATACCCTCCCCCCTGAATATTTTAATGTGATGTGTTGCCTCCTCTTGTCACCACGCTCTGTGGGAGCTTTTACAATCTCTGCTTTTCTAGCATTTCACGGTGAGGTGCTTCTGGTGTGGCTCTGTGGCTCTTCTTCAGCTATTTTCCTGGGACCCTGCCAGACCCTCTGGGCTTCACCTGCAGCCATAGCAGACCGCCTTGAACTAGAACATGGGTTCTCAGGGGTCAGCCTGCAGTCTCACCCTGCCAATTTTGGACTCGCCAGCCTCCGTAGTCATGCGAGCCAATTCCCTGTAATAAATCTTGTGCTCTCTATGTGCTCGTCTGTTGGTTTTGCTTCTCTGGAGAGCCCAGACAAATACAGTGGATAAAAATACAGTGGGAGCAGGTCACGCCAGTGACACCATACCATCCTAACGATTTTTGAATTCCTCACTGCCATGCACTCAGAATAAAAATAAAGTGCCCGTTTCACTTAAGAATGTCTTTCAGGAAGCAGAAAAAAGTACTGATTTTATTAAATCTCGACCATCGAGTACACATCTTTTTTTTTTTTTAACATTTTTTATTGATTTATAATCATTTTACAATGTTGTGTCTAATTCCAGTGTTCAACATGGATGCTCCTGGAGAATGTCATTCTAAGCGGAGTACACATCTTTTAAAGATTCTGGGCGACCATGGGAAGTGTGCATAAAGCACTTTAGCTGCATACAAAGCACGTTGGTTGTCTCAAGGAAAGCACTTTAGCAGTGGGCTTGCAAGCTGAGCTAGCTGCCTTTTTTTTTTTTTTTCATGAAACTGTAAAAAGGAAGAAAGGAAGGAAGGGAGAGAGGAAGAGATGGATGGGACTGATTGAGAGCGAGAAAGGGAGAAAGAGAAAGAGAGAAAGAGAAAAGAGAGACGATCCCGAATACAGACGACCATCACCGCCCTACACACCGACCGCACGACAGAAATCCATCCAAGAACTTCCTAGGAAGGAGGGAAGCGTAGGAAGGAAGGAAGGAAGGAAGGAAGGAAGGAAGGAAGAAAGAAGCTGACTGGCAGCCAAACTACGGTTATTCATGCTTGGGTATTTGGCAGATACCTCAAAAGCAAATGAAGCA
The DNA here is from genome assembly GCF_009834535.1 of Camelus ferus. Classification (NCBI taxonomy): domain Eukaryota; kingdom Metazoa; phylum Chordata; class Mammalia; order Artiodactyla; family Camelidae; genus Camelus; species Camelus ferus. The sequence continues at coordinate 4,617,117 of NC_045717.1, read as the reverse complement.
AGCTTGTTGCTTCAAGAGAGTTTTTTTTTTTTTTTTTTTTGCCAATGATAAAATTTCAGGTTTAAATAAAATGTTAAATAAAATTTTAGCAACTTGTATCTGTCAGTGTGAGCTCGCCGCCTTCCCAGTACTTAACGCTTTTCCGATGAGATCAGCCGTGATATTAGCGAATGTGCTGTTCTGATATTGCGTAATGAAATGTGTCAACATGTCAGAAGGTCTGCATGACTCAGTGAACCAACACAAAACCCAGTGTTGGTGAAAGGTCCGTTTAAAGTGCCAGATGGGCCAATGCAATATAACAGAGGATGAAGCGTTCAATGATACCGTTTCAGATTTCACGTTGCTGTTACCCTTTAAGAAACTGTAACTTGTACGCTTTTGATGTCGTCTCAGAGAGAAATGTTTGCAACTATTTGAAAAGGCTATTAAAATACTCCTGTCTTTTCCGACTATGTACCTGTTTGAGGCCAGCTCCAAACAACACATCATAACCCATTAGATGCAGAAGCAGACAAAAAGAATCCAGCTTTATTATTAAGCCAAACCTTTAGAGAGATTTGCAAACTTGTAAACCAATGCCACTCTTTCCACTAAATTTTTGCCTGTTTTGGAAAAAAAAATAGTCACTTTGAGTAAAAATTTGTTATGTGTACACATCATGAGTTTTTAATTATTATTTTAAGCAGATTCATAAATACTTATACCATTTCTTTTTAAGTTTTAAATATTGATGGGCATAACCCACATAAACAGTCTCTTTGCAGTCCAATAACTTTTAAGACTGTTAAAGGGTCTTGAGAGCAACATTCAGTCTAGTGTGATCTGAGTGAGCGGCTTCATTGGAAGAGCCTAACTGTCAGCATTCACGTGCCTTCTCTCTTCTGCTGTCTGGTATATCGCTCTATTTGTCCATATATTTTTACTCCCTCTTGGCCCTGGCTCCCCTCTTTGGGAGAAGTGTACTTCCCTGCCCTTTGGAAGCTGCACCGGCCAGGAGACGCTTTGGACAAAGGAATGTGAGCAAATGTGATTGGAGCAGAGGCTTTAAATGTGCTCGTGTGCGTGCTCAGCTTTGCCCTCTTGTCCTCTGCCGTCCACCACAAGAAGAACCTGAGTCTAGTGGCCACTAGCTCCAGATAGAGGGAGAAAGCGTCCATCCAACTGGCAATCTGGAGCCTTAGGGAGCCCAGTTGAGATGAGCTGAACCCCAGTCAACCTGCAGACCTAGGAGCATGAAAAATAAATGATTGTGGTTGTCAGCTAGTGAGATTTGGGGGTTTCTATAGACTGAATGTGTGTGTCCCCTCAAAATTCATGCGTTGAAACTTAACCCCCAGTGTGATGGTATTGGGAGGTGGGAGCTTTGCCGGATGATTAGGTCAGGAGGGTGGAGCCCTCATGAGTGGGATTAGTGCCCTTATAAAAGGGACCCCGGTGAGCTCTCTCATTTCTTCTGCCATGTGAGGACACAGGGAGAAGATGGCTGTCGATGAACCAGACACCAAATCTGCTGGTCCCTTGATCTTGGACTTCTCACCCTCCAGAACTGTGAGAAATAAATTTCTATTGTTCATAAGTCGCTGAGTCTGTGGCATTCTGGTTATAGCAGCCTGAACATACTAAGACAGGGGCTATCACATAGTCTAAATGTGGCAGAAACCTCCCTGATACAGAATTCCAGAGAGGAATTCTACAGTTATGTGCCTCGGGGATGAGGGGAGAGGTAAGGATAAGGCTGGCTGCTGGTCTTGCTCAGAGATGACTAGGGGGAGGGGCAGGGGGCATCGCCACAAAGCATGTAAACGTTCACTTAATACCCTTGTGGCACGTGGTCCTTCTGCCCTCAGGTGTGCCTGTGCCACCAAGTCCAAACTCGTTCTGCTCGCTGCACAACAGGCTGATAAATCGGGAGACAAGGGATTGGGGCAAGGACCCCAGTGACTTTATTCAGAAAGCCAGCAGACCAAGACGATGACAGACTGATGTCCTAGAGAACCATCTTCTCCAAGTTAGAATTCAGGCTCCTTTTATACTAAAAACAGGGAGGGGGTGTGGTTGGTTGTTGCAAACTTCTTGGTGTCAGAATCCTTTGTTCTTGCAGCTGTCCACGTGGGTCAGGTCACAGTGTCCCTGTAAACCTCCAACAAAATAAATGTTATTTTCTATTCTGCAACTTTTATCTTTTTATGAATGGGAAAGTGTTGTACCCTTAAAGGTCAGAGCCTTGAGAATAGGCTGTCCTGTCTATTTCAGGCTCTAGGCAACATTCTTTTACAAAAGGTGCAGAACCGACATGACTAAGCCTAGGAAACAGAGCGCAGGGTTAGAGCTAGAGGAACAGATCTAATGTGGAGCCATTTGTTCTTCCCTACTACACCTGTTTTGGACGCTGACTTGGTACATAGCCTGTGTATTAAATGTACTGCTCAAATTTGAAGAATGTCTACCTACCCATTTTAATATGATGCAGAAACTGCACATTGATTTCACAATGCCTTATATTTATTTATGTGTATTTTCTGCATTTGACCATGATCATACCTGCAGGGAAAAGACCATGTTTTATTGAATTCTGCATGTATATCATTCTTTATCTCCTGTAGGATGGTGCCTGGCTTGTAGTAGGTGCTCAAGGAATATATTTTTAATTTTTAGTGAACCCTTATTGAAATTGTAAAACTAACACGGTCAAATTCCATAAAGATTGAAAAACCAGAAAAACAAAGCGTATCACCATTTCCCCAAATGGTGAAAATGTCAAAGGGTTACATAGTCTTTGCCCCATTAGGGAATTGGCCGCCCCCTGGTGGTTGCAATGTGGTGTTTTCACTTAAACAAAAGAACTACAGGAATGTAGGAACTTACAGAATACTGGCCTCTCAAAACCCAATTGTTTTTTTCTTTCTAAAATAGGATCAATTATTGGCTGTAAAGAATAAAGATTCCTGTTGATGCAGTAAATATGAGATTTAGTTAAAAAAAAACTCAAAAATTAAAAAAGGAGCCCTAAGTTTTCATTATCTCATCGTTGAGTAAATAATGCACCTTGTACTGAATGAAGTGCCAGCCACAGAGCTTGGGTCCTATTAAAATGCATTTCTGAATGTCTGGGATGATTTCCCACAATGGTGCAGGAGAGATGAAAACAGACAAGGCTGTGGTTGTGACATTAAGATTGGTTGGTCTTCTACGTGGTCCAGGACCTCCCATCCTCAAGGAATGTTTTTGAATTGAAGAAGACATGCTTTTCTCTCCAGTTTTGACCATAATGTATGTGCTGCGTTTTGTCTGTTAATGCTTCGTACCATCCTGCCTTCCTAAGCTCTCTGCACACAGTGACTTTCCCCAGATCCTTTTGCCAGCAGAAGGGAGGCGGAGCTGCTCAGGGGCATGATGGGAAAATCATTTGAGACCTGAGAGGGCCAAGCCCATGGGCCCTGCCACCAGGGGCAAAAGTAATGAGCTAAGCGCCCTTGGCATTGGAGATTTCAGAAATAATGGGCTCCAGATTCAGAGAGAGAGGAACCAGATCTTTCTGAGTTCCTGACACAGTTTCTGATCCTTTTCTGATTCCTTTTCTGCTTCCTGTTTTACAAGTAGCTTGAGTTTTAATTCCTTGCTATCAGTCATTTGTTTTGTTTTGTTTTGTTTTGTTTTTCTTTGGGGGATGTGGGAGGGATTCTGTTTATTTCTTTCTTTCTTTTTAATGGAGGTACTGGGGATTGAACCCAGGACCTCATGCATGCTAAGCATGTGCTCTATCCCTGAGCTATACCCTTCCCCATAATCAGTCATTTCTGAGGGGTGGTTTTAAATGAATAATAAAGTTTCCTTGTCTTATTCTATATTTTTCCATATTCTGTATTGGAAGAAAAAAATTTTAATTAGGAAAAATAAAGTATATTTGGGTCCAAACTCCAGTTGGGGAGGAGAGTGGGACTGGTGGTCCCCTGCAGGGTAGGGTCAGGTTGGCCTCGGCCCCGGGGGTGGGGGGTAGGGGGCAGCAGTAGGAGGTGGCGGAGCGGCAGGAGTGGGTGAGGGTCCTGCTGAGGGTCCCTGGTGTGGGGAGAAGGAGACATGACGGGGCCCCTCAGGAGCAGAGCCGGGAGATGGAGGGGAGCACAGTTTGCTTCTCCCTCTTATAGACCTTTCGCAGCCTGGGTGAAGGGCGGCCGTCCAGCTAAGTAAACGCAGAGGGTGCCGTCTCGGCAGGGGGCGCGGGCAGACAGACAGGAGGAAGCCGCCAGTCACGCGAGCCGAGGCCCCCACCTGTTTTCACGTGTCTGCATCTCAGGACCGCGGAGCCGGAACCGCGCTCCGTCCCGCGAGCAGCCAGGCTTCTCCCTCATCCTCTGCCTGTGACCAGCTCAGCGCGGGGCAGCCCCACGCGGGATGCCTTGTCTCTTGGCGCCGGTGAAGGTGTGTTGGCGTCTCTGCTTTCTTTATCTGATTGAAAAGAGGTTGGGACGAGGCGGGGGGGGGGGGGGGGGGGAGGGGCGGGAAGGAAAAAGGAAGCTTTAAGGTCTGGGTCTCTCCGCCACCAGGCCCGCTGTGTGGGATGAGTGAGTGACGTATCCCTGGTTGGTCTCCCAGGCCTCAGGTCTGAGGACCTGCATGTCCCCAGGCCTCTTTCCAAGGGGCTCAGCCACAGGACAGACCGCACCCTCCACGCATCTCGCTCGTGGCCATTGCTGTTCACCGCGTCTTGCTCTGAGAGTCAGATACAGCACAGGGCTTGCCTTACCTACACTTCTGCCCTTTTCTCTCACACCCTGGCTCTAGCTAACACCCCGACCCCTCCAATTCTTGCCACCCAGAGCCCAATTTCCTGGGGTTTCCATCTACCTGGAAAATCCCTACCGGACGCCCCTTGGGCACCTTGGACTCAAGTCTGTTCAAAACCAACTTTCCATCTTCGCCCCAAAGCCGCTCTGCCCCGCCACGTTTCCTGGCTCCGACCCCAGTGTCCCCACCTGAAAACCGTGCCCATCCTCCTTCCTTCCTCTCCCTCACTCTGCTCCCGTGTCTAATCAAGCGCAAAGCCGTGCCGCGTCTGCTCCAACAGTGTCCTCGAATCCAGCCCGTCCCGCCCGTCTCCACTCTGTCTTGTCCCGCGTCGACCGCACTATCTCAGGGAAAGCCTTGCTGTGTTCCTCTCCATCAGCCTCCTCCCTGGCCTCCCCGCCTCCACTTTCTCCCTGCAGACTCTTCCAGAACGGTCTCTCCAAAGCCCAAGGGCCATGGTGGCACTGCCTTGTCTGTAGCCCGGGCTCCTTTCCCCCTGCTCCAGCTCACTATGCCCACTACCACGGGCCAGCGGTAGTGCAGTCTTCTGCGACCTCCCCAGAAAGAGCTGTCTTTCCTTCCTCTTGGTCCCCACAGCACCTCCTGCTTTCTTTAACCATAGCAGTAATAAGCATCATGCCGACACGGGTGACAAGCCTGCACTGAGGGACTCCTCGGGGGCAGGGCCCCTCGTCACACTTGTTCTCACATCTCTACCCCCCGCCGAGCACCTAGCACTTAGCACAAGCTCATACGATGCGATGCAAAGAAAGGCCCAAGGGAGATCTGTGACTCCGCCTGGCGGTGGTGTATACTGAGGGTCCGCTTCCTCAGCAAATATCCCTGTACCTCCCGCTCGGCTTGCCTTTGCGCATCACTCCTGTCCGGGAGCACCGTTCCCCCAATCCCATGGCTCTCTCCGGGGAAGCTCATGCGCAGGCCCGAAGGCGGCCAGTCAGCACATCCCAACCCATCTCAGGCCTGCGTGCAGCCAGTCAGCACATCCCATCCCATCTCAGGCCTGAGCGCAGCCAGTCAGCACATCCCATCCCATCTCAGGCCTCAGCGCAGCCAGTCCGCACATCCTATCCCAACTCACGCCCGTGGGTTTTGGTGGACCTCTCGCTCTCTCTGATTTTTTTGCCTCATCTTTCAAGAAAATCCTCTTTGCTATTGGGCTTGAACCAGGGAGGATTTAAGTCTCAGGCTGCCGTCACCTTCTCGCCACTATGTGGAGCCTGTGAGTGGCAGTCATGCCTGCAAGGGAGCAGACTGAGCTCAGGGGCACAGAGAAGGCGAGTCTTGCCTCCTGCTCGATCTGTCCCTGAACTTTGTGTAAACGGAGCTGTGGTGGGTTGAATAGTGACTCCCCCTAGAATGCATGTCCAGCCAGAACCTCAGAAAACGGCCTGATTTACACATGGGGTCTTTGCAGGTGTAACTGAAGTAAGGATGGAGATGAGACCCTACCAGATTAGGATAGGGCCTAAATCCAGTCCCTGGGAGAGGCAGAAAAGAACACAGAGACGCAAAGAAGGACAACATTTAAAGGTGGGGCGGAGATTAGAGTCACGATTTTCCCCTAGCCACCTTGATTTTGCAGTTCTGGCCTCTGGAGCTGTGAGAGGGTAAATTTCTTATGGTGGCCTCAGAAAATAATACCAGAACCAAAAATTATCCCTTCTCCTTTTTTTCCCCCCTTTAAGTCATTATGAGTTGTTTTTTTTTTTTCCTGTTCCCTGTAAGAATCCTAACTGATAAACTGGTAGAGCCCAAAACAATTGTGTTTGATAAATAAAACTCAATTATCTGAGTGACAAAGGCTTAATAATGAGACCCTTTATGAGGGAACTCAGAGGCTGCGGTGATTGAAGAGGTGACACCTCCAGCTCCTTTGCACATAAAGCCTGATGAATGACTGTCCTGGGAACTGGGGATGTCTTGGGTGGAAAGATCCTGTCTGTAGTTCTAGTAGAAACCGCTGTTTGGTGAACTCGGGGTGAGGTGACGTTTCAACCCTCCATGGACATCCTTTATGAGACGTGAGAGGCAGAGTGAGGCCCTGGGCTGATTTACCCCGATGAATATTTGAGTTTCCAGATAAAGAAATGCATGAACTGGACTCCTCACTATACTCATCCCACCCTCCCTGTAAGGTCAGTTATGACCAGAAGCAAAAATGACATACTTAAGAACACACAGCATCCTTTATTGAAGTACTGGGACTGGAAACTTAATATCCACATCTCCTGGACCAATGCCATCCAACAAACATATATGTAAACCACATACATAATTTCCAATTTTCTGGCAGCTACATTAAACAGGTAAAAAAAGAAAGGTAAAATTAATTTTAGTAATATATTGTATCTAACCTAATACATCCAACATATTATCATTTCAACATGCAATCAATATAAAAATCATTAATGAAGTATTTTTCATTGATTTCATAGACAAGGGCACACACGAGCCGGGTGTGCCCCTGTTCTGTGTGGTCTCAGCACCAGCATGCGGTTACAGCGAAGGGATTTGCAGGTTTGACTTAGAACCTCCACACCCTCCACTCCTTGCACCCTGTTTCCACGAGGCCTCTTTCATTTTGCATCTGCCTGTCATCTGCATATCCCCATCAATTCAGTCACCACCCCACCCATCAAAAACAACATTTCCAATCATTCTTTCATGCAGCCTGAGATTTCTGAGCTATGATTCATTTCAAATTTCATCAAGGCTTAAGTGCTTCGATTTCTTTTTAAGTAGGGTTGGGAGAAAAGTCAAATCGCCCAACAGAAGAATGTGCAAAGGATATTAACAAGCAATTCACAGATAAGGAGATACATACGAGGGTCGTAACAGGACGCCCAAGCTCAGCAGCCATTGGGAAAGTGTGAATCAGAGAAGCAACCGTTCCCATCAAATGGGACTTTGACGCTATGGGGTGTCGGTGAGACTGTGGAGAAATGGGTACTTCTGGAAACGGCGGGTGGGAGGGCATCGTTAGCTCTTCCTGAGAACAATTTGATAGCATCCAGTAAAGCGAAAAAAGTGCACACACTGTGGCCAGCGATCCTCTGTGGTACCTTCCTTAGAGAAGCCTTCCCACCTGTGCACCAAGAGGAAGGCATGAGGACTTTCACGGCAGCATTGCTTGTCATAGAAGGAATTTAGAATGACTTAAATCTCAAGGAGGTTCGGATAGGCATTCCAATAGGGGAAGGGGATACTTACACTGAGTACACACGTTACTGACTACAATGCGCCAGTTACGGGAGAACGAGGTAGGTCTGCCTGCCCTCACACAGAAAGAAGTCAAAGCCGGACCGTGGAGGTGGAAAAACCAGCTTGCAGAACAATGCAGGGAGCACAGTGCTATTTACATAAAAACATCACACTACACAATGCTAATTTATTTCTGTGGATACTCCCACATCTGTTTGTAATGATACAGAGGAGTTACTGGAAGGAGGCAAGGCAGATTGATGACAGCAGATGCCTTTGGGGGAACTCAGAGTGGGAGAGGGTTTAAGCGTGGTGGTCAAAGGGGACATCAGCTTGATCTGTGATTTAAAATTATTTTGAAGAAAGCAATATTCATGTACTACCTTTGGAGTTTAAAATTAATGGAAAAATATGGGCATGGGGAGATCTACTCCCTCCTTCTTGGCAGGGGGAAGCAGAGGCAAATCTTTCTTCTCTTGGGTCATCTGACCTTGTTTCATTTTACCCTGGTTCTCTGAGCCTGGGGAGGGTCCTGGCTCTGCCCTCACTCGTGGTATGACCTTGGACAAATTGCTTCCCCTGTCTCCACCTTTGTTTTGCTGGCAAACAAGACAATTCTACCAGCTGATCCTTTATATTTTGCAAGTACCATGTATCGAGTCCAAATGACTAAGTACGCACTGTTGTGTCTGGAGGAAAACCAATCTGATCAAGACTCCAAATCAGAACCAGTGAATCACCGATTCCAGTGATCCATTTCTTCACAACGAGCTTGGCAACACTTTTCACAGTTGTTGTTTGACCATTAAAGTGTGTCAGGGATAACGATGCTCAAACTACGATGAGGAGTGAGGGGCTCAAGGCTTCACGGAAATGCTCACCAGTGTCAAATGGCACATCGTTGATTCATGACCGAATGCAGAACTCCCACCTTTCCCAAGAGAGCTAGGATGCCTGCTAAAACAGTAGACCACAAGTCTAAATAGATAACAATTCGAGAAGGGGAAAGGACAGCCTATTTACATCAACTGTAAGCCAGTTCTTTGGAACTGGCTTGAGTCAGCCCAGTTTTGTGCATAAATGGATTCAGTCAACAACGACTGAGTGCCTGCAAATGAAACAAGGGACTTGCTTTCAGGGAGTTTAAAACGTCTACTCGTGGAGGCTTTCTGAAGAGCAATGCGATGGCTGCCATTTGTCAAGCAATTACGTGTCATTCTTGGGGCTGCCCCACGTGCCTCCGTGGCCTGTCTCATTGGGTTCTCATCTCAACTCAGTGTAGTAGGTGCCATTTTTACCCTAATTTACAGATGGGGATATTAAGCCTAGGGTAGCACACTGACATCACTAGAGTGACATATCCGGTTGGGGAGGGACTTGGAATTTTGCCCAATTAACTCCACACCAAGGTCTACACTCTCAAGTAAATGAAAGTGTATCTACTGGCAAATTGTGGGGGTTTTTTTTTGGGGGGGTAGGTAATTAGGTTTATTTATTTAGTTATTTTAATGGAGGTACTTGGGATCGAACCCAGGACCTCATGCATGCTAGACACGCACTCTACCACTGCGCTATACATTCCCCCTTTGTACTGGTAAATTGTGATATGAAAAAAAAAAAAAAGGCTGATAGGAGAAAGGGGAGAAAAACAGAGGGTAGAATTAAGATAAGGTGAGCAAGAGACATCCTCTCTGAAGAGGTGATGTTCAAACTGAATGTCTAATTCTGGGGGATTAGAATGAGCCAAATGTGGGACGCGATGGGAAGACGGAAGAAAACAGCAGCCATCCCTCCTTGGCCTTGGCTGCGAACCCCTCTGCAGACTCCCGGGAGCTCTTCCTCCTGTCCGGAGGGTGCTGCTCTTGCCCTTCCCCCTCCTAAGCTTTTCTACTCATCATTCGAGACCCAGCCATGCCCGGGACGGCTTCTCTGGCTTGTCTGGCCACACAGATGGTCCTCAGAGCCTCCACGGCTCTCAGCCATCCCTCTGTTCACCTTCTGGTCCCTCCCAGTCACATCCCAGTCGACCAGCTAACCTTGCTGGACATTTTCCCAGAATCTGACTGCTTCCACTCTCTTCACTCTTGTCCACGCCACCGTTTTCTCTTACTTGGATGACTTTATTGGTTTCCTGACACGTCTCCTGGAGTCTACCCTTGATTCCTCAAGACTATTCTCAGTACAGCGGCCAGGGCGATCCTCTTACACTATAAATTAGATCGTGTTAGCCTCCTCTGCTCCAAACTATGCAGGAACTCCCCAGCTCATGCAGAGCGTAAGCCGCACACACACGCACACACTGCACACACGCACACGCACACACTGGCTCCATCAAGCCCAAGGTCATTGTTTTATTCACTGATGGTCTCACAGCACTTGGCACACGGTGGATATTGGGCGAATGTGGCTGAATAAGTTGGCTGGTAAATGGACTCATTCCCACGACTGCCAGGCCTCGCAGGTCCAATGTGGACTGCATGTCTTTGGGGGCCAGTTTGTAGAGGGGCGTGGGACCTGTTTGCTTGAGTTTGATTTCGGCTCCCCCGCCTCCTAGGATCTCGGGGAGGCTGGATAACTTGGGGGCCCCTTTTCCTCATGTGTAACGCTGTGGGTGGTACTTACCGCTTCCGTCCTAGGTTTGTATCCAGGAGGAAGTGAGAAACTTCATGTGAGCTGCCGAGTCCCAGGGAGGACGTGTCGCTGCTAATGCCTGTCCTTGGAGCCCCATAACGTTTGGGAATGAGAGTGGAGTGACTTCTGACCTCTTCTTCTCCTTGGAGCGGGGCCAGACATCATAGGGGAAAGGCAGAGTCCTCCACAAGACTGCCCTCCCTTCAGACGCCAGGCACCAATGTGGGGCCCCCAGTCCACCTGCATTTCTGGCTAGCTGGCTCCCCGTTTGGGGGTCCCCCTACTCCCTGGGGCTTGCTAAATCACTAGGAAGACTCACAGAACTCAAGAATAGCACTATATTTGTGATGACAGTTTTATTGTAAAGGATATTAGTCAGAACCAGGCCAAAAGGACAGTCACACGGAGCAAGGTCTGGGGGTGGGGTGGCAAGCACGAAGCTTCCGTGTCCTCTCCTGGGGGATCCAGGATGCGTTACCCTCCCTGAACATCAGTGTGTGACAATACTCAGAGTACTGCCAACTGCGGAAGCTCCCCTCAGTCTCCAGCGTCCCCCTCCTCCCCAGAGGGCAGGTTGACATGTGGCTCAAGGTCCCAGCTCTCTAACAGCAAGGTTGGTCTCTCTGGTGTGGCCGGCCCCATCCTGAATAATCATCTCAGTAGCATAAACTATCCAGAGCCCACCACGAGTCACTTTATTAGCACAAATTCACGGGGTGGTCTGAGGACCCCTGCCTCAGATGAGAAAGACACTCCCCCATCACTTGGGAAATTCCTAGGATTCAGAGGCTACCTCCCAGGAACAGGTGATGAGGGACAGCCACGTTCTTTATCACACAGGAGAGAAGAAGGAACATCGTGGGGCTTAGTGTTACTCCCCCCTCAAATCTCACCATGATTTTACGAGATTGACAGGGACCTGCTTGGCACGGCCATCTGCCCGTCCCTCTGGAGGAAGCACAGGTGTGAATGTTCGATGCTTGGGGCTCACCAGTGCGCTTGCTTTTCCGCTAGAGCCTGATCCTCCTCACAGCCCCGCAGCTGCTGGTCTTCCCCAGGGCTCGTGCGGAGCTGCCTCCCCACACGGTCTTGTTCATACCCGGGCTCCAGCGCCCATCTCTGAGCTGACCACTCCCATGTCTTTCTCTTTCCAGCTGGGACCCCTCGATGTGCTCCAGACTCCCATGTGCAGCTGCCCACTGGACCCTCCTCCCGGCTGTCCGCAGGCTCCGTGAGGTCAGTGTGTCCCCGGAGGAGCTCATCCACCTGCCCATCAAATCCATTTCTTCCCCAGGCTTCCTCTGTTAGCAGTGGCATGGCTTCCGGCTGACCGTCCACGCTTAAAACCTGAGCGCCATCTTCACCCTACCATAGTCCCCTGGGGCTTCACATCCTGTAGATGCTGCCGCCTAACTTTGTCTCCAGTATGCGTCTCCTTCCTCTAACACCCAGTCTAGGTTTCACACCATGCCCCTGACCCTCTAGCTTTCCTTGTCTAAACCCCCCAGGGCAGGGAGAAGTGCGTCTTCTGGATCCCAAATTCCTCCATCCTCACTCAACGAAGCCTCCCATACTGTCTCAGGACATCCTGCCTCCTTGACCAGCGCCCCTACCTGGTCTCCTCCGGCATCTGTCTTAGTGCCCCACACCTGAAATTTGCTCATTTTGCGTGTGTGTCAGATGAATGCAACACAGGCATGGCGGAAGAGGAAAAAGATGGAATTGGACAAGGAGTTTGGGCATCAGTTTCCAGTGGGAATAGACTTTCAACCTGGACTTAGCAGTGCTTTTTTTTTTTTTTTAAAGAAGCCAGAGTTTATCTCTGCTTAAACAATACTACAGGACATTCAGAAAGTTAAAAGACCCTGCGCTATCTGGGTTTCACATAATATCATAGCCAGGTGCTGACTGTTGCTGCCTCTGCTTCGTAATCCTCAGGCTGACCCTGGACAGTTGGCTGCCTCACTGATTCTTCTGGTCCAAGAGTGGTGTATTCTGAGTTTCGGTGTAATCCATCCAGGACCATCCCTCCGGCAATGAGGACAAAACCTGAAGGTTTTCGATCAGGGGAATGGTGTGATTCAAGCATGGGGAGGGGGTAGGGCGGGAGGAGGAGGCTTCCTGGAAGGATGCACACAGGACGATTACAGACACTTCCAGCACCTTCACAGACTCGGCCGAGGCACTGCTGGTTAGTTGCAAACAGTTTCCTCTGATTGATTCAGTGGCTCCGTGGTCCAAGTCCAGGGCAGGAACGGAACGCGTGGGAAGAACGCTGCAAAGACTTGTCGGGGATGGCGAGAAGGGATCAACCAGGATTATTACGGGCGAATGAAGCTCTCCCTGGAGCCCAGGCAGATGATTTCAACAATAGCATGAATGCCTTTTAAAAACCCTTCCAAAATAGCTGGGATAATGGGGGTTTAGCTTTCTCAACAACAATGAAAAAAAAAAAGTCATAATTGCCCATTTTTAAAAGCTCCATCCTTCTTTCAGCGGGGTGAAATGATCCTGGTAATCTGGTGCTGGGAGAAGCAGACCCATTAGGCCTCCTTATCACCCAGCTCCCTGCTCCCCACATGAAAGGGGGACAGGGTACCTCCCATTCTCAGGCTCCTCTCTCCCTGTTCAATCTTGTAGCAATTAGCAGGCATTTCACGGCCCATTTCTGTCAAATAATGTGACTTGGCCAAACCTGATGCCCTTATAACCATCTGAGGACTGCAAATCATTTTCTGAGTCCCAGATGGAGAGAGGTTTGGAAATGCATGGTGGGTGAGTTGCTGGGAACCAAACTCAGCTTCCCGGAATTCTGACCTCCTCTCAGCCTTCAAGTCGGGGTCAGAGAGCAGTATGGGCACACTCCGCCCCTGCGTGTCCGGACCCCCCTGGGCCATTTGCTCCCTGCTCCCTTCTCCTGGAGGCTTGCTCCTCTTGGTTTTGCAAGACCCTGTGCTTCAGGCGAGTGGCTCCTTGGTGTTTGCCTTGGCTGCCTGCTTTCTGCCAGTTTGTTCGGTCCTTCCCCCAGCTCTCATCTGGATTCTCCTGGAGTCACCCCACCCGCAGTCTTAGCCTGACTCTACCTTCTGACAACTCCCCATCTTTCTTACCCCCCCCACCTCTTTTCTACGTTCTGGGTTCACACCCCTGGCAGCTTAATCTTCTCTGACTCCGCGTGCCCCAGAGCGGTCCCCTCACCTGTGTTTTGAACTGGACTATCATTGCATTGCAATGGGCTTCTGTTGGTTTCCTTTCTTCAGATGCCTTCTCCAGTCTATCTCCACATGCTTAAGTCGAAGAGCCCATCCTCACCCCAGATCCTTCAGCAGCTCTGCAGGTACACTCAGATCAAGGTCAAAGCCTATAAACCTCGAGGCTTCCATGACCACCTCCCTTTACCGCCCTTCTTGGTTGAGGCCCAAGCCCAAAGGGTTAAAAGGCATAACTCTGCAGCCTTGAATTTGTGAGACTAAAATTTGTATTTGGCTTCACCACAGACAAGCCAAATATTTCTGACAAAGGCATTTTACCTCTCCAGGCTTCAGAGTCCTTGTCAATGAAACAGGGGAATCGTAACAGTACCTGTCCCAAAGGGGCATCGTGAGGACCCCAGAGAAGTCGCATCCTGCTTGGCAAACAAAAAAGAAGCCTCCAGAAGCCCTACTTCCTTGCCCTGTGTGCAGCTTACTGACTGCTGCAGGGGGTTGCGAACCTCCACCCCTCCTCCGCGCCCTCCTCCACTTCGGACTCATATCTGAGTGTCCGGTGTGTCCGGCCCCCGCCGTGCACTGAGAGGACCTTGAGACTAGAAACCAGGTCTTTATCTGGGCTTGTTTCTCTTAGAGGACCGAGTGCCTAACACCATCCTTGGAACTCTGTAGCTGTGAAACGGAGAACTGCTGATAAGTGAATGGATGGAGGGCATAAATGAAGGATGGACGATACCTGCTCAGGTGGGTGGGCATGAGGCATGGATGTAACGAGTGAGTGTAAGTGCCTGGAACTGGTGCTCTGTGCCCCAGTGGGCTAGGTTTATATTGTTTTACTTCGCTTTCCCTTGGCAAATCATCCTGAAATGGCTGGGAAGAAAGACCTAGGAAGGCAGGTGGGGCTAAATTATTTGATTATTGTTTCCTCATTGAGTGACCTCGTTGCTTCCTCTGTCAGCTTGTGGATGACAGCAGCCTAATACTGTGATGATCCAACCACGTGGTGCCTGATGGGCCCTCAGATACTGTCCCTCTTCTTTCTTAAGGTTAATAGAGAGACCTTGTGCCCCTGGAGGATGTGGGAGGCTCTGTACTGCTGTGACTGTCACACAAGCGGGGAGCGACAGGGCACATCCAGGGAATGGCTGGCGAAGAGTGCTGGCAGCATCCACAGGGGACCATGCGGGTTTGGTGGAGGAATAGTCAACCACCAAGGTGGTGAGAGGGCATCACCACTTCATGAAACTCCCCAGGGGCCAGGGATGCAATAGGAAGGAACGAAGGATGTTTTGAACTCCGACCAAACGTGTGTAGAGAAATGCAGAGTGATGCTCCATACTGGCCACTAGGGGGCACTGCTAGCGCTAAATTAGGTACCACGTGAACAGCCTCATCAAGGGAACGGAGAGCCCTCTGAGAAAGAATGACGGCTTTTGCCCCTGGATTCTCCTGCAGGAATGACACAGCCTACGAGGCCATCTGCGAGATCTGATGGAGCACGGACCCAGCACCCGGATCTGCCCGTGGGAATGAATGGAGCAAACTCACCGGCATCACCGCCATGGCTGTCCTGCGCTGCGGATTAAATGCTCGCACGTGTTCACACGCATTCTAAATGTGGAACATCGTACAAAAGTTTGGTGTATTTTCATGGTTTACACGTAACAGATTGATGTTGTTTTGCAACAGATTGGTGTTTTTAATACACATATTTTTGCCAAGGCTCTACATGTAAACCCCCGGGGTGATAATGTTCAAAGTCGAAATTTGAGGCCTCAGCTGTAGTTAAATAGCCCTTCTGCCCTCTCCTCCTGGTGGACCCTGAGTATTGGGGACCTATGGATGCTTCTATTTTCGAGACATCATTCCACCGCTAACATAATGGAATAAGAAAGAAAAGAGGAAAAAAGGAATAAAGGAAGGAAGGAAGGGAGGAAATCTAGAGACTCCCTGCTCTAGATGGATCTTTGATGGGAAGTCTTTAGAACCCACAGAATTTCACTGGAAACAGGAAAGAAAGAAATGGAAGGAAAAAAATTAAAAATAAAATAAAAAAGAAATAAAAGGAAGGAAAGAAGGAAGAGAGAGGAAGTGGGAGGAGAGAGTGAGAAAGAAAAGAAAAGAGAAGAAAAGAAAGAAAGAGAGAAAGGAAGAAAGAAAGGAAAGAAGGAAGGAAGAAAGAGCAAGGAGACAAGCAGGACTTGGTTTGGTGAAAGTCACTCCCAACAGGAGGCAGGTGCTGACAAATCAAGCTGTCCTTGAGTCCCTAAATCCTGCTCTAAAACTGTTTCTCAGGCTCCATTTTCTCAATGCTGCCAGCTGCTGTGCAGAAGAACTGAAATCTCAGTGTCTTAGTTTGATGTAAATCTATTCTTCAATCATAGAAAGCTTGATTGCTGCTGGGGTGGGAAGGGGAGCCTCTGGTTCCACGCTCACTCAGGGACCCAGGCAGACAAAGCCACCAGCATGTCCCAAGGATCCAGCCCCCAAGGCTGCCCTGGGTGTGGCCCTCCAGCCATCTGATTCTGTAGATGAGAGCCTGGGGTATCACATGGGGGTCTGCATGGGCCAGGTTTGGAAGTGATGTACGTAACCTCCATCCTTCTTCTAGTCACAGGCTCCTCCCTCCGTAGTGATGCAGGGAAACACAGTCCCTGGTTAGGCAGCTTCCTCCCAAGGACAACTCTGAACTAAGGGAAGTAAGCACGAATCTCTTGTCACTTCTCGAGTTTTGCCATGTCTGGGAACCACGTGGCCCATTCAGTCACTTGATATGTTTCTTTAAACTGGTTCACATTTTTTCCTTTAAAAATGTATTTTAAACTTCATTTCTTTATTTACTTCTCTAAATGGAAGACCATCTCACCTGCCATAAAGAAAATAAAACAAAGAAAGGTCATTAAAAACAAAGTAAGGTGATCAAACTCAAGCCAGATTCTGTTATCCCCAAAGGTGCTGAGCCTGGGACCGCTGTGTTAACAAGAGGGGGTGGGGAGGGGGTGGGGCCAAACCCAGGCTTCCACATCTTGAAGTCTTGAAGTTGTGATTGTCATTGTCATTGCCATGCTTGGAAAGGAAGTGGAGATGAGGCCGTCTCCCCCGGCCATGGGGTGGGTACCGCTGGGAGGAGCATCTCTGTTCATTGTGTGTCGTGTCGTGGGCTCTGCACTCTGGGGAGCCCCGCTCTAAAGGGAAACAGAGGGCGGTTGGCTGCAGCAATAAAATGCAATGGCCTTGGGGTCTAACGTTCGCCTCCCTCATTGCTGCCAGGGAATTGGTGTCTGTCTCCCTCTCAGGTTCAGCGAGGAGGGAAGCAAACACAGAGATGGTACTTTATAAACCAGCTGGCTGCGACAGTATTATTAGCAGGAAACTGAGTAGGCACCTAAAATGCCAAAAGGCTAACGTTCTCTCCTAAGATTCCAAAGAACTGTCTGTTCCAAGGAGGCCAGAGCAAAGGGAATCAACTTCACTTTAACGGACAACATGGCCTTCAAGGGGAAGGAATCCTGGGGAGAGAGAATGGTCCTGTGGATGCCCAGAAGTGGGAGAAGGCTGGAGTGGCTGGAGTTCAGAGTTACAGAGAGATGGGAGAGACGCAGTCAGAGAACTCGACTGGGCTCAGATCATGCCGAGCCTTGAATGCCCACCCCAGGACCTTGGACTCTCTGTACAAACAGTGGGAAACTTGGAAGCATGTTAAGCAGAGGGAGGGTGTGATGTGATCAGCATTTTGGACAGACACCATCATTTTGACCGAGTGTGGAAGGCCGAATGCAGAGATGACATGGCACCACTGGGAGGACCAGCTGAGGGGGATGAGCCTGGAAAGCAGGTGGTGGCAGGTGGCAGAGTGAGGAGCAGTCAGGTACTGAGGGATGGTAGGCAGGGGAGTGTAGCAGCCAGCAGGGCAGGTAAGGGGTTGGGGCCAGGAGGTGGTGATGGGGTGGAGGGTCGAGGAGGCTCTGAGTGTATTGGACAGGAACTGGAAGTTGGGTGAATTTTGCACCCTTGACCTTGGAGAATGCGAGGATTTATTCATTTGAAAAGTGTTACTGGGCACTGGGGATAGGACATTGGGACCCGGGCAGGGAATCGGGTCTGGCAAGGGAGGTCTCTGGGGCACAAAATTTAAGAAAGTGCTCCCTTTGGGGGCAGTGCCAGTGCAGGGCAGCTTACTTGCTTCATCCTAGTAAGACAAAGTTGCTACAATCATGAAATTTGTGACGTTCACAGACATCAAGCAAATGAATAATGACAGTGGCCATAAATAGTGGCAAAAACTATGGGGAGGACAGCGGGGTGTTTGAGGAGCCAGGGTGGGGGGCAGTGACCAGGCGGGATGGCCCTAGGCCATGGTAGGGGTTGGGGAGCATTCTCATTGGGACGGGAGGCCGCCCAGGGGCAGCGACACGGTTTGGTTCCCATTTGCACAGAGCGCCCTGGCTGGTATGTGGAGAGTGGGTGAAGGGGGTCGGGGTAGAAGCTGGGAGACCACGGAGGAGGCCATTGCCGTGGTCCAGGCAACAGAGGGTGACGGTAAGGACCAGGGCGGTGGCTGTGGAAGCAGGAGGAAGTGGGTGGCCGTGGGCACTGTTCCTGAATTAGAGCTCTTGGGACCTGTGGGTGGAGTGTAGACACGAGAGGGCTCAAGGTGCCTGAAAGAATGAATTTTTAGTACCTCTGGCCCAGAATGTGGCTTTAAAATATGCGTTTCTAATTTGTGTTCCTTCCGTCCTTGTTGGCCATCTGCCTTCCGGTCGATGCGCCGAGGTGGGCGCTCGCCTGCCGTCCAAGGTGGTGTCTCCTGTCAGAGCCTGGCTGCCCTCTTGGATCAGGCTGTCCTTGGACGGGGAGAGGCAGGGCCTTCCAGAAGCTTCACGGACTGAAAGGTTCTCAAAGCCCTTCATTAATGAGAAATTGCCTCCCTTGGAGGGAGGAGGTACAGTACTAAATTTCCCATCTCAGCCGTTGGGAACAGCCCCCTGGGGTAGGGGAGGGGCGGGTCCCCATTTCCTCTGAGGTCTGGGGCTCTGCGATGAAGCCAGGGAAGCAGTCCAAGAAAGAGAAGCCTCGTCTTCAGACAGCATGTGGGCCTGACAGGCAGCCTCAGCCCCAAGTGGAGGGGACAGAGGTTCCAGTAAGGTGGGGGAAGCGGGACATGTGTGGCTTTGAGAGACGGGACTCCAAACGCAGTGTCACCCTCGTTCCTCAGCTTGAAGGCAGTTTCTTGATCCGAGGGCCTGGCTCTCCTGCGGCGCTGTGGGCCCCGGATAAGCGGGGCTGGGGTGAGGTCAGGGTGGGGGCCAGCCTCCCCCACCCCTGCTGGGGTAAGTCAACAAGGAGGCAAGGACCGAGGCCAAGGGCATTAAATACCAATTATCTGCTCGTCCTAAATACTTCCTGTGAGAACAATTTGTCATTGACATACTTAATTAGACCCTTGACCAATATTTTCCAGATGTGGGGATTTTTGCTAAAAAAACCCAAGCACAGATGTTTTCCATATTTAATAAGACAGCGGAGGCAAACCCTTGACACAAAGGAGTAGTAGGAGCCACGGGCTATGAAATCAGGGTCGAGAAAGAGAACCCGCTGGCCTCGGGGTCTTTCAAAGGAAAGCGGCACCAGTGGGGAAGACGGAGCATCGCTGGACGGGGGAGGGCGTCTGCTTCGGCCGAGGCTGCCTGCAGCAGCCTTAAGGCAGAGAAGACCTTTGGTCTGAACGCTGGCAACCGAACAGAAAGACTGGGATGGCGGGGAGTTGTCAAGTCAAGATTTGAACCCATGTGTCTGCTTTCACCCCTAAGTCCTTGAGTGCAAAAAATAATAATAATAATAATAATAACTAGTAATAATGAGCCCGCGACCCCCAGGCTTCCCCACAGTCACCAGGGCCACGGCGAGGCCAGGGAGGTGTTGCCCGCAGGGCAGCGTTTAAGGATGCTCCTCGTCTCAAGTACTGACCCTTCAGTGGCACGGCCCGGAGAGTAACTGCCTCGCTCTAGTCCTGGCCCCTAGCATCACCTTGTCACAATCCTGTCTTTATGTTCTTCTCGCCTCAATTGATCCAGTAGCCTCCAGCTGGCCTTCCTGCCCCCTTTTTTCCATCCTATCAATCGCCCATCCTGGCCCTGAGTGATTTGCTAAAACCCAAACTCCACCGCATCGCTCTTGTGCAGGAGCCCCTTCTATACCCCTCCATGGCTCCTGGGATGAGGTCAAGCCACTGGGCATTCGAGGCCTTCTAGCATCCGCCCTGCTGAGCGCCGTCGGCCTCCACCCTGCTGTCCTGCCCACCCCCTCCTGTGAGCCACGGGGTAGGGGGCACCGCCCTTCCCCCTGGTGCAGTCAGCCCTGGCCTCTGTCTCTCTGGTCAGGTGCTTCCCTCTGCTTGAACAGCCCTGCCCTGACTTGACTCCCCACCATGGCACCTTAATCCAAAAAGCCTCAATCCCTCAGCAGGAATTGCCTTCTCCCAGGACTCCTGGTTCCCTACAGACTCTCTCCTGCTCTCCGTGCATAAACCTCTTCCAGCCCCTGCACCCTGACTCCTCTACTGGGTGTTCCTGCATTGCTGGCTGAATTGATAAGGTAGTTGGGGCGGATGCCCTTCAGATGAGGCAAGGAGGCCTACAGAGCCGGGATCAAAAACTCGGATGTCCATAGGGGCCAGGCAGGAGCTGTCATGAGTGAGGGGCTGAGGGGACCGCAGTGTCTGGAGAGCTGGCCTGGCATCAGGGCCCGCCTGTGCTCAGCTGGGGCAGTGCTTGTCCCCAGGAAAGTGTCCCCTGTTGTGGCTGGATCTTCTGGATTATCCATGAAAAGCAAGACAGGGAGCTGAAATGATTTGAAACACCCTGCAGGCCCACCAGGGGGTTAGTTCCAACCTGAAACCAGAAACAAATAATCTGGCCAACATAACCAATTTGGCACAAGAACAATGAACTGAAAAAGGAATATTTATTTATGTTCTATTAGTTGATGTGCTATTCATGGACCCTCCACCAACTGGGCTGCCGCTTGGAACTTTCCAGATTTCCCAGGAACCCGCCGGGCAGGTAAAGCAGCCAGGTGAGACTGGCAGAGCATCTCAGCCAGTGAAATGCTTGTCGAGTGACAACTACTTGAATGTTTTTACCCAGCACAGGTTTGGTGGTGGTGAATTTTTTTTTTTTTTTTAATCAAGCATCAGCTGCCTGCGCTTGTAACTTGAGGTATCTTAGAATTTCCTTCATCTCCACCCGCCTCTTCCTCTGTTATTGTTCTCTTTTTTACTAAATTTCTACCCCTTTGGCTTCAGGCACCTGCTTGGGAATCACAGTGACCAGGGTGGCTGGGAACCAAGCAGTAAACCGGCACAGCCTCTTTGGTTTCTAATCAGAGCAGGGGAGACCAGAGAGGCTTAGCGCTTTGACTCAGGTCACACAGCTAGGTCCAGCCAGACCTGGAGCTGGAACCACGTTCCACTCCCTCAGGCCAAGCTTGTTACCCTTCGTGTAAGGACACTTTGCTATTTAGACCTGTCCACCCCTCTGCTAGACTCAGCAGGAAAAGTAGGGTGTGATGCATGTAATGTATGGAAAGACAAGGCACCTGTCCCCCACACAGCAGTGACCATGCTGCAGGGAGCGGATGCTGCAACGTTGCTCCCAGGTGCCTCCCGGGCGGCCACTGCTGCAATGGCTGCTGACCATTCAGACCCCACCTGGCACCGGAATGGCCCTTGGCTGCGGGCTAATGCCCCTTCCGGGTACACTCGTGGCCAATGACTGGCTGATGTGGGGACACAATCTGCCCCTCTTGCCTCACTTTGGGGCAAACCTAACGGGCTCTGGCAAATCCCGATCTCCCCCAGACTCCACCAGCTCTGGCCTCAGGGGCAGTCACCTTGCAGCTCTGCTCCTCCCTGGTTCATATCCAATTACAGGTCTTCCTCCTCCTACACGCCCTTCTCCAGGCTTTGGGGTGCCCTGCCAGCGAGATTCTAGACACACACAGGACTCCACATGTATATTCTTATACATGGCTCTATACATTCACGTTTTAAATGTATAAATAAGGAGATACGATACAGTGTGATACACATTTTCTTTTTTACAAAGCAATATACTTTGGAGATAATACATACATTTAGATCTGCCTCAGTTAAAAAAAATATATAGTTACATGGGATTCTGAAGTGTGATTTTCCTCAAGACCTACCCCCACCACCTCTCCTTGTATCTAGATCTATATCTAAGCCTACGTTCCAGCAGACCGCTGAAGGATGAGGCACGAAGTGTGACTCGTGATGAGATGGGATACATACCAAATGCTCACCAAGTTATACTGGATGAAAACCTGGGGGACATATGTGAAATCTTGAGGGCGCAGGATCAAACTGGAAGGAATATGATGTTGGATCAGATGGAATCAACTGATATGGGCCAATTATTAATCACAAATTCAGTGTTTTACCTTGAAGGACTAGGAAGAGCTCTCATACTTTGCTTGGTTGGTTGAAATATGGACCCTCCCAAATAGCCTAGATTAAATGAAATTGAAAATGACAGAACTTCCTTGCTATGTTATAGAGGAAGTTACCCAAATCTTAGGGAGACTGGAAGGCTAGAGTGCATTTATCATTGAAGACTTGCACGTGCTCCCTAGGAGGGTCCAGAGAATGTGCTTCTCACATGGTTGTGAGAAAAAGATTCATGTAGGGGGTCCCCCCAGAATCCTCGAAGCTCTCTGTGATAGCTCTTTTCTGAGGGTCAGAAATTGCCATGGGAAGTGCTGCCATTGAATGGGGTCTCCAACGCAGGCGGGGGGGCAACAGGATCCAGAGTGGTAGGAGGGACAACGCGGTGGCACTTAATCACCAAAGACAAGGGGGCATGGTTAGGGTAATGGACAGAGGAACCAAAGCAGCAATCAGAACAGTCTGAGATCACAGAGACTTTTTTTTTTTTTTTTTGCTTTAATAGACTTTATTCTTTTAGAGCAGTTTCAGGTTCACAGCAGAATTGAGCAGAAAATACAGAGAGTTCGCACATAGCCCTCCCCACACACACATATATACTCCCCTCCATCAACATCCCTCATCAGTGTGGCATATTTGGTACAATCGATGGACCAACATGGGCACATTATTATCAGCCGAAGTCTATAGTTTACTTTAGGGTTCACGCTCGATGTTGAACATTCTATGGGTTTTGACAAATGCATGACATGTAGCCACCACTACAGTATCATACAGAATAATTTCATTGCCCCCCAAAATCCCTTGTGCTCTGTCTTTTCATTCCTCCTCACAGAGATTTTTGAACTCAGAGATCAACTAGTTGGTCATGGCATCTCTAAAAGTAAAATAGATGAGCAGTCAGCCAGAGTGGAAGCAGAAGAGCTCTAGACTTAATTATCAGAACTCTGGCTTGAAGGATTAAAACAGAGACTCATGGCCTTCAGTCAGTTCCCGGACTTGAGCCAGTTTACAGACCCGGAACTCTTCGGAATGAAGGGGGACCGGGATCCCCTTGAAGAGGGCCCTGCTTCACCACCAAGAATGTATATTATTAACCCGTCCTCCCCAGCCTGACCCAAAGAATCTGTCGCAATTTACCAGGGCAACTCTAAATTGGGGAAGGGGAAATAATCAGGCTTTCTCAGTGATCAGTGGAAACTGACTTTAACTGTTGAAGACCCAAAACGTCACTGTCTCCCACCAGTCTGGGTAGGGGGTCACAGAGGTCAGGTGATTGATGGAGTCTTGGCTCAAGTCTGTTCCCCTGTGTGCCTAGTGGGTCCCAGAACCCAGTCTCTGGCCATTTCCCAGTTCTGAAGTGTGATATACACACTGCAGGATCCCTGCATGGGTTCCATGACCCACGGAGCCAGGGCTGTTGTGGTAGGAAAGGCCAACTGGAGGCCAACAGAACTGTGTCTACCAATGAAAATATCAAACTACATTCCTAGAGGGATCGACCGACATTAGTGCCACCATCAAGGCCTTGAAAGATGCAGAGGTGATTATTTCTACCACATCCCCATTCCACTCACCTATTTGGCCTGCAGAGAAGACAGACCAGAGAATGACAGATGTTTATTACGAAATTACTCAGGTGGTGACTTCAGCTGCAGCTGCTATTCCAGACGTGGTTTCGATGCTGAAGCAAATCATTGCATCTTGTGGTATCTGGTACACAGCGGTTGATTGGCAAAGGTATGTTTCTCATTATCTGTTGGTAAAGACCATCCGAGGCGATTTACTTTCATTTAGCAAAGCCACCAATACACCTTCACTGTCCTACCTGAGGGATACATCAACTCCCGAGCCCTAAATTATAACAGAGTCTTCAGAGACACTGATCACCTCTTTCTTCCACAGGACATCATGCTGGTCCATGACATGATGGTATTGTGCTCATTGGATCCGGCGAGCAGGAAGTAGCACCTGCTTTAAACACATTAACAAGACACTTGCGTATGGGAGGGTGGGAAAGACATTCCACAAAACTTCAGGGTCTTAGCACCTTGGTGAAACTTCTAGGAGCCCACTGGTCCAGGACATGTCAAGATATCTCTTCCAAGGTAAAGGACGAGTCGATGATCTGGTCCTCCCTACCACTGAGAAAGAGACATAATTGCCTATTGGGCCACTTTGGGATTGGAAGCAACATGCATATAATTTGAGTCCAGTTCCTGAGTGACCTGAAGATGTGACCCAAACAAAAGAAGATCCTGCAGCCGGCATGGGCTGCCATACAAGCTTCTCTGCCATTTGAACCATATGACCCAGCATAGTCAAAGGTCCTTAAAGTGTCCAGTTAGGGATGCTGTTTGGGAAGCCTTTGGAATCCTCCTGTAGGTGAACAGTGCAGACCCTTAGTAGTTTTTGAGCAAAGACTTGTTATCCTCTGTGAATAACTGCTCTGCTTTCGAGAGACAGCTTCTGGCTTATTACTCACCCTTATCAGAGACTGAACACTTGACTGTGCCATCATGTGGTCTGAGCTGCTCATCATGAAATGGCTGTTGTCTGACCCATGAAGCCATAAAGTTTGGGGTTCACGGCAGCATCAACCTGTTGATGTTCACGTCCGGCATCAAACAGAAGTGGTACATGTGAGACCAAGCTCAAGCAGGATGTGAAGATACAAAGAACTTACATGAGAAAGTGTCTCAGAGGTTCATGGTCCCTATTCCTGCTACACTGCCTTCTCTGCATTGCTGATCAGTACCTGTGGCCTTATGGCCAGTTCCCTATGTCCAGCTTCCTGAGAAAGCAAAAAAATACATGCTCAATTTGCATGACAGGCAGGCACCACCCAAAAGCCGACAGGTCCAGCTGTAGCTCTGTTCCGGGATAGATCTGAGGCATGGTGGTGAAGAGAAACCCTCTTAACAGATGATGACATGTGAGACATTGTCTTAATGTCCTAGAACAGTGTGAACAACGCACCTGGTTGTTAATTTTGTATGGAAGGAAACATGGCAGGAGATACAGATATGCACTGTGTCACGGGCTGTGGCTGAAAGTTTGGTTAGATGGTCTGGGACTTGGAAGGAACTTGATCAGAAAATTGGTGGCAAGTCTGGAGAAGAGGTCTGTGGATGAATCTCTAATGGGCACAGAATGCAAAGATATTTGCATTCGGTGTGAATGCCTCCCAAAGGGTGATCCCAAGAGAAGTGTATTTTTAATAACAACCTGATCTGTGGACTATCAGCCAGCCTCCTACCCCAACCATTTCTATCATTCCCCAATGGACTCAGGAACAAAGTAGTCTAGGTGGCAGTGATGGAGATTCTGTGCGGGATCAACAGCAGACACTTCCATTCATCAAGGATGACCTGGCTACAGCCTCTATTGAACGCTAAATCCACACACAGAAGAGACCAACACCGAGCTATTGATAGGGCGCCATTCCCTAGGGCGATCCGCCCATCACCTTGTGGAAGACTGATTACACTGGACAGATCTAATCATGAGAGGGGCAATGGTTTGTTCTTAATGGAATAGTTACTCTGGGTATGGATTTGCCATCCCTGACTGTAAAGCTTCTTGTGTCTTCCAGGAGTATTTAATTTGTGGGTGTGTGCGTGTAAGTTTTGTGTGTAATAACTTTCTTGTTAAATTTATTCCTAAGTACTTAATCTCAGTTACATTTTAAATGGGGCTTTCCCTAGCACTATGCCATCTGTTTATTGTTTGTATATACGAAGGCTGTAAATGTAAAAACAAATTTTTTAATGCATCAGTCTCTTAGATCATGTAGAAAACAAAAAATGGAGTTACAAACCATTGTTACAATAATACTAGCTTTTCTAATTGCCCAATTGTTTACTTTTATTGAAATATTTATTTCTTCATATGGTTTCAAGGTACTGGCTAATGTCTTTTCATTTCAACCTGTAGGACCCCCCTTAGTGTTTCTTTCAGGGCAGGTCTAGTGGTAATGAACTTCCTCAGCTTGCATTTATCTGGAAGTATCTTAATTTTTCTCCAACATTTGAAGGACAGTTTTGCCAGCTATAGGATTCTTATTTGACAGTGTTTCCTTTTAGCACTTTGAATGTATCAACCTAGTGCCTTCTGACCTTCAAGTTTCTGATGAGAAATCTGCTGTCAATCTTACTGAGAATTCCTGGTATGCGATGAGTTGCTTCTCCCTTGCTGCTTTCAAGAGTCTCTCTTTGGCTTTATCTTTCAATCGTTTGGTTATATGAGTATAAAAATTCATGTCTTTCATCAAAGTTGGGAAGTTTTGGCCATTATTTCTCCAAATATTCTTTTTACCTTTTCTCTCTCTTCTCCTTCTGGGACTCCCACAATGTGTATATGACTCCGCTTGATATTGCCCCATAGTTCCTTTGTGTTTTGTTCATTTTTTCCATCTTTTTTTTCTTCCTATTCCTTAGATTTGATCATTGTCCTTTCTTCACTTTTTGCTGATTCTGAAATCTGCCTTTCAATCCTACGAGTCAGTATTTCACTTTAGTTATTGCACTTTTCACCTCCAGTTGTTGGGTTTTATTTTTGGGGAGGGGTGGGAGGCAGGTTTTCCATTTGTCTCTTACATCTTTTTCTTGATTTTCTCTGTTCATCCTTTAGTTCTCTGAGCATCTTTAAAACCGTTGTCTTAAAGTATTTACCTAGGATCTGCCATCGGGTATTTTTCAGAGACAGTTTTTTTTTTTTGATATGTTTTGAAATTTTATTGTTGAAAACTAGGCATTTGAATCTAATAATGCAGTAACTCTGAAAATCAGGTGCCCTCCCACCCCACCTTTCTCCAAGTTTTGTTGTTTTTATTTGTTTTGGGGTTTATGTAAACTGTGCCAAGGCTGAGTGTGAAGTATAGACTTACAGCCTTCTAACTTCTTTTCTGAGCCTTTCCCTGGGCACACAGGAACTTTTTAATACCCCCCACATAGGTGGTTACTTTTGAATGACCTTGATTCAATGTCTGGTCCCCAAAAGGGAGAGGGTAGAGAAAAATGAAGGGGGGAAAAGGCACCGACTCTTTATATCCCCTAGAAATCACTTCAGCCAGAGGGAGAGGGGCTAGAAACAACGAGAAATGGGCATCAGCAATGACCACTTGCCTCCCTGCCTGCGCATCTGTGACAAGGTAGCCACCAGCAGTCAGAGCACAGGTCCCCCATATTTGGAGGACACTAAAAAGTCCAGTTAGTTCTTGTCAGGTAATTGCTCCACATTGCGTTTACTAAATCATCTGGTGAATTGCCAGAATTTTCCACTTCCGCCAAAAATATTTAGTTCAATGTGGACATTCAATTATTTATTCAATCAGTATTTGAACTGGAGGAAGAAGAGCGTCCACAAACACATAATTCCCACACAGTGAAATGGATTCTAGAACACAGATGTACACAAAAGAAGTAGTTCCTAATTTTAATTCTGTCGGGGGGGCAAGTGAGCCTTCACATAAGAAGTTCCTTTGTCAATCAAAGAAGAACAGAAAGGGCTTTCTAAGCAGAAGAAACAGCTGGTACAAAGGAATAGAAACTTGAAGTGCCAATTTAGGAAACTACAGGTGAGCTGTTATAAAGGACCAGAGTTTAAGCCTGGCCTCCTGTTGCATTTCAGCATTAGAATATTCACGCTAACTTCATCTGACGGTGTCATAAGGTGCTGTTGGCTCCTCTTGTCAATTCCACTTAACGTCACTGTTAGATTAAATTACAACTACTTTCAGCAGAGTAAAGGTCTTAAGAAACATTGTTGAATTCCTTATGTTCGCTTCAAAATTCCAAATCTCTCGATGCTTCGCCTTCTGACCTGGGCTTATTTTTGGAAGCAATTTGCTTTTCCTCTTGTTCCTCAGTCTAACACACCTGGGCATTCTGTGCTTGATAAAACTGAAGTTAATTAGCTCCTCTGTTGCCCTCTGACCATCTATTATCCAGAAAGAACAGAGAAACCTGCTTTGTCAGACAGAAACACCTTTCTCCAGAGATTCAAGGTGAGGATGGCTAGAGGGGCTGTCTGGAAATTTTCCTCTTATATTTTCCAGCAAACTCTTACTGCTTTCTTTATGTAGTGAGCCAGTTTGAAAACTTCAGGTCTTCAAAGGCTACCACCTTTCCCCAAACTATGTCTTTGTTTGTAGAAGCCAGCGTTAAGTAGACTCTGCATGTATCTCTTAGCCGGGGCACTTTGGGTTGGGTTCATTTACCAGCTATTGGATCCACCAACAAAGCTATTGGATCCAGCTATTGGATCCACAATTCATTCACACACTGGACTCTGATATTTCAACTTTCCAGATGTCCAAACTACATTAACATAACATTCACCATCCAGCCACCTGGACCTGATGTCTCAGACGCACTTTTTTTTTAGCTCTTCTTCTCTACTCCCCAGATTCTCTCTGTTATCAAATCCGGGTGGCTCTGCCAGAGAAACATCTTCTCTTCCTCCGTCTTTCTCTGCCTTTCTGTGACAAGCACTGAGTGCCTCCTATGGGAAAAGATCGTTACTGTTTGTGTTCTCTAACCCACCCTGCAGCCGAGGTCTGAGGCTCAAGAACCCACTAGACCTTGGCAAGTAATAGAAAGATAAGCGAAATGGGTGATGGGTGGTAATGGGTTTGGCTGATTTTCCAAACAGGCTGCTGGATCATAGTGCCAGATCTTCCACCCTTTCAAGAGAACCCAGAGCATATCACCTACTACTTCATTCTGCTACTATTTTTCTTAATCCTTTGACCACCTTTCCCCATGTCACCCACCTCCTACCCTCAGTCTCTGGCAACCACCATTCTACTCCCTGTAGCTATGAGTTCAGTGTGTTTCAGATTCCACAGTATAAGTGAGATCATACTGTATTTGTCTTTCTCTGTCTGACATTTCATTTAGTACAACACCCTTAAAGTCCATCCATGTTGTTGTAAATCTCAAGATTTCCTTATGTTTTATGGCCGAATTAAATTCTTCTGTATATATAATCTCTCTCTGTCTCTCTGGTTTACATCACATTTTCTTCATCCATAATCTTTCTTTATGTGCCTCACTTTCCCATCAGACTGTGATCTTCTCCAAAACAAAACCTTTGTTTTGTTCCTCTAAATATCCTTAGGAGCTGTCACGATGCTTGACACACAGTATGCAATCCGCTAGACAATCAGACAACCCTTCCAATATACTGGCCCCCTTAGATTATTACCTGCTCATTATCCATGCTCTTGTCCCCTGGGCTACCTCACTTTCTTACTCCCATGGTCCCTGTTGTCATTAGCGATAACTGTGCCCTCCCCATAAGTTAACTTCCTGCCATCCCCCTCGGTGATTACCATTTCCTGTCTCTCTAGATTTAGTATCTCAAGTCCAACATTTGGACCCCACCAGAACCTTCAGTCCAGTGACCTTCCTCATGTCCTGCACTTCTCCCCCTACCCAGTGTATATTTGATGGTCCGACATTCTAATCATGCCGTCTCACACATACCTTTAATCCCTTGTAATTTCAACATAGGTGTCTGACAAGAATGCAAAGCTGGTTGCATCTAGTCTCCACAACTTTTAAGTCTGCACCCAAACAGCAGGTGTGGTTGGAGGCAAAAGCCCTAACCATGTTTACCCTCCCCTATCACAGGGGTGACCACAGCCTCAGGCAGCTATGTGAGATGCCAGACGGGCTGTGTCTTTCCCAGGTCTGTTCACTCTTCTGCTCTCTCAGATGTCATTTCATATCTTCTCCTCTCTCCCTAAGGTCTAATAGTGCTTCCCCACCAAAGAAGGCCCTGATTCTTATCTTGTTGAGAAAATTGAAGCAGTATGAAGAAAATTTCCTCCATCGCCACAACTACTTACCTATGTGAATCTGTGCCTATGTTATCGGTCTGTCCATCTGTCCATCTGTCTGTCCATCTATCTGTCCATTCGTCCATCCATCCGTCCACCCATCCATTTACCCATCACCTGCTCTCTTTCTTCCTGGTACAGTAGATGAACTGTCCTCTCTCACACCTGGCATTCTCTCCACCTCCACAGTAGCCTCCACTCCTCTCTCTCCCATTCAAGGGCAGCTTTCCAGCAGTTGCCTCCACTCTTCCCGCCCCGTTGCATTATCAGAACTTCCCATCTCCCTGGATCAATCTCACCAACACACAAAAAGGCTGTTATTCCTCCCATACTAAAAATAAATGTTCTCCACCTCCAGCCACATTTGTTCCATGTTCCTGCCCCTCTTCCAAGTAAAACTCTTCATAGAAATTCTCTGTACTCACAATCTCCATTGCTTCACCCATTCTGTTTTAACCTACGTCAGTCAGATTCCACCCCCCCACCCCCCACTCGCCGGCATTCCACTTAAACCGCAGCTGTCACACTCCCCATTTGGATGAATTTAGTCTTTATCTTCCCTGACTTATCAGTAGGGCGATCATATACTTTATCTTCTAAATCAATGCTTTTGAAACTGAGATGGTGCTATTAATAATTTTTTTTGGAATAACATAAACTGGGGCTGCCCCAGGAAAATCCCCCAATTTTTTCATTAATTTATTGCTAAATGCTCAACTAGAGAGTATGGGGGCGGGGAGGGTATAGCTCAGTGGTAGAGTATATGCTTAGGGTGCATGAGGTCATGGGTTCAATCCCCAGTACCTCCATTAAAAAGAAAAAAAGTTAATAAACCTAATTGCCTTCCCTCAGCTAGAGAGTGTGTCCCTCAGAGTCTGATATTTTTGTCTGCCTTTTGTCTTGATTTCTCTTGAGCCCAGAATAGCTGTTAAGCAGTAGGTGCCTAATTATTCAGGGAGCACATAGTGGACTCTTAATAGAAGTTGAATAATCGGTGGTTGAATACATCACAGCTTACTCCCGTGGTGGCCTTAAAGCACTGGGGATCCAGCCGATGCAGACGCCCTGGATGCCTGTGACCCGCTGGCTGGAGCTGCCCTCCCGAGAGGAGTGTAAGTCCTGGGGACATGTCACCTGTGGCTTCTCTTCCAGCTCTTTGTCTCGTCAGAGCCCTTTGGCCACTTCCCTTGGACATGCTTCAGGGCACCTCCTGCCTGACAACTGACTTATTTGCTTTCTCCAGCCAGGATGAGAAGCATAATGTCACAGTCACCCAAGACGGGAACAATCGGGCCCCTGAGTCCTCCGGTTGCTGGTGATTCAGAAATCCCACTTTGCCCCAAGATTATCCCGGCTGAGTTCAGAGAAGCAGGAACTGCACGAGAGCAATTACCCTTCACCAAGGAAGGGGTGACAGCACGTTAGGGGCTGCGGCTCACTCTTTTAAAGCTTGCTTTTAATTCTGAGCAGAACCTACTCATTCCTTCTTGCATGAGGTGAGGTCATGACAGCTTGGTGTCATCCAGCCAGGAGCATTTTTCCATTTCAGCAAAAACTCCCCATCACCATCAGTTCCCTCGATTTATCTTGATACATTTATACAAACACACACACATATACGCATACCCAGGTGTATATTTATATACAAATGTGTCTACCCCAATACATGTACAGAATATTATACATCATATATATTTGTGTACATATATGTAATATATATGTGTATTACACATGTATTTGAATCTACGTGCCATACACAAAAAGGACACTTTTTCCTCTCTTGGAACTAAAAGCAATTTATCACAACTTGGCCAATCTGATGATTCTCAAGGAACAAGGATTGGCAAAGATTCTTAAAGAACCATTTGACAAGCATGGGACCTGACAATTAAGCAGTGCCTTCTTAGACTGTGCATGACAAGGAAAAAATGATTTGTAACTGCCACCTCCCCCATCATCCTTTCTAAGGAGGAAGGTGGGGTAGCTACACGGCCTTTCTTTGCTGATGGTGTGGGTTGGCAGGCTGAGGGGCTGCCTCACAACAGGGAGACTGTAGTGAGCAGAGAAGCCCTGAGTTTGCAGGGCTGGGGGCAGGGGGGCAGGGGCAAAACCCCTGCAGTGTCGGGGGAGGAGGCGTGCAAATGGAGATTTTATGAAGTCTTCTGTGGGGTACGGAATTTCTTCTGTCTTCACTGCAAAGTTTTCAGTGATGTTTTGAGGCAAGTGGGATTCTTTCCAGGGAATACAAAGCAGATCCAGTCTTTTTCAAAGTCTTCACAGGGGACAGCAGATATCTGGACTGTCCCTCTTCAAGTGCCCAGCCTCGCCCCTGTGGCCCGATGCTGTAGCCATGGGGCAGATATTAAAGGGAAACAAGCAAGAGGGACATGGAGGTCGCACCCTGAGGTTTTTGTTACAAAGGGGAAAAGATGCGGAAATGAGAGGTGGTGTGTGGGAAACAGCCTTTGAAAGCCTAAATCCCCCTTCTGGTCTTTGCTTTCTGATTCACAGACAACCTTAGCGGTGTTGGCTTTGGTGTCCGAGGTACAAAAGACCACGCATAGTTGCCGAGCAGGGATTCAGTTCAGTCCAGTCCAGTCATTAGAGCCATTTACATGCCAGGAGCTGGGGAAAGTAACATGAGCATCCGTATGAGGAACGCTTCCGCTTCCCTATTCGTCAGTGTCACTTAGAGCTCCTATGTGGTCTTAGCAGGCATTTAGTCCAACCTTTGGCCAAATTTTCAAGGGATAAAAATGAGGTTTGGGGAGGTTAAGTCCAGCTCAAGTTCACACAGCGGAATCATTATCATCCACGTCATTGTCAACACAGTTGACACAGACAATTACTAGCCTCATAATCGCTATTTATGGAGCACTCTGTGCCACGCACAGCACATCTGACCCCTTCTTGTGGGTAGGGAAACTGAGGCTCGCAGACTGTGAATAACACGCCCAGGACACTCTGCTGGTAACTGCTGGTAAAAGCAGACTCAAGACTCAAACTCAGCTCTTGTTGCTTCAAGCAGCATGCTCTTTCCTTTTTTTTTTTTCTCCCCACCACACTAAAGCTACTTTAGGATTCTGGAGAAAAATTCTAATAGATACGATTGATGGTTATTACTGAGAAAGCAAAAAGGAGGTTGCCCCTTCGCTAGCATAGGAAGAGGCAGATGAGACTAGGAAGCAAAAATTCTAGGTAGCAATCCCTCCCTCGTCAAACACTAACACCTAAACACATTTCCCCCCATTCTCAAGTTCACTGCGTCCTTTACTCCCCTGTAGCTTCTCCTGAGACCCAGGACTTCGGTCTTTCATCAGACAGAAGAGGAAAAGGAATGGAACAGAGTGGAAATGTGTGTGTTCAGTGAGGATTTCTGGTTCGAGAATAAAAACGGCGGAGGTCATTTTTGTCCGGTCCTAGGAATAACCCTTTGGCATAAAGCGAGGGCAGGACAAGCAGATCCTCCATGTGCCCTCGGGAGTGTGAGTTCATGGCCGTCAGATGTCCACTGGGTCGTTAGGCTTGAATCTAACGGCAATGTTCTGAACTGAAGGACTTGTGTAGGTGTCCCCAGATCACACAACCACAACGACGGTTGTAAGTATTTCCCATTTAAGAGGAGATAGGCTACCACAAATTGGAAGGAGGGGAGAGGTGATTAAAAAGCAATGAAAAAAAGTACAAAAAAAAAACTTAGTGTAGAAAAATAAAAAGAAAGAAACCACAGAGGTGTTTCCCAGTTATTACGTTGTTACGTTACGTTACATTACGTTACGTTATGTTATGTTATGTTATGTTAGTACTTTCCTCATAGTTCATGGCTTTATTTCTTCCTTTAGATCAGAACTTTGTCAGTATCCCAGTTACACCACCTTCTAGAAATAGAAAAAAGGAGAACCTCCCTCTCTCCCAACCTCCCTCCCATGCTTTCAGTCTTCTGTGAATTTGACCCATTTATCACCTGGAAGTATGGTTTCTTATAAGAAATGTGCAAGATCTTGTGTAAGGCAACTGCGGTCAGCACAGGGGAACCCTCTCTCTCTCTCTTTCTCTCTCTCTCTCTCTCTGTGTCCTTAATTTGGGAAAGGTAAGCTTTGAAAATCAGGAGTCCACCATGCCCCTTCCTTGACATCACATGCAGGGTCGCGGTCCTGGTGACAGTCACGGCTGCTGGTTGCCGAGGGGCCCTGAGTGAGGAACCTTTGCTCATCGGTCTTTAGGAGCATTATCCCATTTAATCCCCTCCAGAGGCCTGAGAGATGGGTAGTTTTATAATCCTCAGTTTCTCTTCTAATGCCTGGAAATCTCTTCCCGAGGCTATTCTAAGAATGAATCCTTGTCACTCTTTAGGTCTTAACTTAAAAGACACCTCTTGCAAGAGAATTTTTCAGAACATCCATTCTATCTGAAGCAGAAATGCTGCGCTGGCCTCTATCCAGCCCTGCTTCTTTTTCATGTGGAGCTCATCGCCACCCGTCATTGTTTGGTTTGTACTTGTTCCCTTGTTCAGTGTTTGTAAATCATAGTGACTGCATGTCCCTGGGGAGCAGGCACGTTCTTCATTGTTCCCCCATAGGATCCCTAGTGTCCACCGTAGTGCCTGACATGTCATAGAAACACAAGGAATCCATAGAAGGGTGAGGCCCAGAGTGGTTGAGTAACTTACCAAAGGCCGCACAGCAGATAAGAGACTGATCTGGAGTCAAACCCAGGTTCACGGACTCCAAAATCTGGGTGTTTCCTCCCTGCATTAGCACAGCTACAAGTGCGCAGTAAGTACATAACCCTTACCGAACTCATTACATTTTACTTCTCAAAGCCCATCTTTCCTGCCCCCCAGCCTGGCCAGGATCCAAAAGCGGAGATTAGGTTTACAACTCTCTCACTTAGAAAAACCCCTTGGATTTAGGACAATAATGAGTCATGATGCTACTGAGTTTTGCTAAATTAGCTGGTAAGAGCCCTGCCTCCCACGGCGCTGTGTTGAAAGGCTGGGGCTTTTATCCTAGGACACTTAGGTGGATAAAGGAGAAACACAGACTGAAAGGCTTAACTACTCACAGCCAAAGCAGAAGGCTGAGTACGCAGCTACAGAAGACCCTGAAACCGTCTCAGCATTAACACCTACAAGGTCAACCGTTTCTTTTATTTCCACTGTAAATACAGTTTAAACACAGTAGAGGCAATTCTGATTTTAAAAAAGGTCTTGAACAATGCTGGCACTCCTGTTTTCATTGCTGGCATCTTTTCTGGCCAAATGCACACATGGAAGTGATGGTAGTGACCGTTCCATGCTGTATCCTGTTTTCATTAACATTTGCCATGAATATACTTCTTTGTTGCTAAATGTCCTCACAATTAACATTTTAAAAATTAACTGTGTAACGTTGTTGTGTCATACTTTATTTAACCAAGTCACTACGATTGTGTATTTATATTGTTTTCAGGTTTATCCATTTGAGATGACGCTGTAATCAGCATCCTCAAATACTCAGCATTTTATTTGGAGGATTTTTTTTTTTCCTTTGGTTAAGACCCTCCCAACTTTTTTCCTACTAAGCAAAAGGATAGAAACATTTTATGCTCTGGATGTGTACTGTTAAAATTGTCTTCCAAAAGTCTTATATTACTTTACCATGGTAGCCACTAGACATGAATGGGACAGTTCCACCATGACATCAGTAGCACTGTCATCGTTCAGTAAAAAATATTTCAGGGCTAATTGAATAGAGCACAACATTAACTCGATGTTTTTAGCTCCACTTCACTGAACATCAGTGCTGTTAAATAGTTTTCATATGTTTGGTTTTCAGCTGTGTTGCATGTTCTATGACATATCCAAGTGCTAGGAGGATTTAAAAAATGTATGTGAATCTGGTAGCCATTTGAATAATACACTTAACAAAACATGACATGAACTGACCCTAGATTCTCTGTATAGGTCCTGGGAATCATCACATAAGCCAAGAAGAGCACCTCAATAAATTTGTCTGAAAAAAGCTCTGTGATAAAATGAAGGGGAGAGAGTGGGCGGAGGAGGTGGGGGATGTGTGGGATGGACAGGTACAGTTCAGTGGTAGAGCACGTGCTTAGCATGCATGAGGTCCTGGGTTCAATCCCCAGCGCCTCCACTGCAAACATTAAAAAAGAAGGAAGGAAGGAAGGAAGGAGGAAAGAAAGGGAGAAAGAAAGGGAGAAAGAAAGAAAGAAAGAAAGAAAGAAAGAAAGAAAGAAAGAAAGAAAGAAAGAAAGAAAGAAAGAAAGAAAGAAAGAAAGAAAGAAAGAAAGAAAGAAAGAAAGAAAGAAAGAAAAGAAAGGAAGAAAGAAGGAGAAAGAAAGAAAGAAAATGGAAATTCACCTGCAGCTCTTTCCTCTTAAACACTCATAGCATCATTGCATCACGGCTCAATAAAAGCTGATTTGCTTATAAGAAACTTGGTTAATGAGGCCGAACCCACCAACCCGCAGGAGACGTGTTCTCCACTGGGGGAGCTGAGCCCTCCATCC
Organism: Camelus ferus; assembly: GCF_009834535.1. Lineage (NCBI taxonomy): Eukaryota > Metazoa > Chordata > Mammalia > Artiodactyla > Camelidae > Camelus > Camelus ferus. Next base: position 4,580,447 of record NC_045717.1, on the reverse strand, counting down.
CTGTGCTCACCGGCGAGCGCTCTCTGCCTCGCGCCATGCTCCCCTCCTTAGTGAGCCCCCTGAGGGTCCACATCCATGGAGGGCGAGCCTTCCTGACTTTGGGCTGGTTCCCTACCTGCCCCTGTGCCCCCTACTCAGTTGCTAGTCTCCAGGGGATTCCCCCTTTCTCCCGTCGGCAGGACCTGGGTTGAACTGGTTAGTCACAACTCGGACAATCAAGATGCGGTGTTTTTCCTGAGCTTCCAAAGGCGCTCACCGTGAAGGTGAGGTCTGGGCCTGGGAGGAAAGCCGGAGTCCAGGGAGCAGAATCTGGGTGTGAGTCCAAGGAGTGAGTGAGAGGCTGGGACTAGGAGGCGGGAATCAGGACCGGGCTGGAAGGAGATGGCCAGGAGGGTGAGACAGGAGGCACCGGCAGAGACTGGGAATCAGACAGGTGCGGGGACTTTTCTGCTGGGGAGACAGTCCTGCTGTCGGAGAGCACCTCCCCTCCACCTGAGGGAGACCAGCAGCGCCAGGCTCTCGGATGTTTGCTAGCTGTGTGACTCTCACATAAGAGTGTTCAGCACAGTGACACATGACAGCACCCAGTGAATGTCACTTATGAGCAATAGGCACTAGCAGGGTTTTTCCTATCTGCTATGCTATTGAGTCCATACTCGTTCTGCTCCCTGGGCAGCAGGCCAGTAAATCAGGAGATGAGCCAGTTGGGGCAAGGAATAACGACTTTATTCAGGAAAGCCAGCAGACCAGGAAGGTGGCAGATTAATGTCCTAGAGAACTTTCTCCCCCAAGTCGGGATTCAGGCTCCTTTTATACTAAAAGGAGGAGGGGGTGTGGTTGGTTGTCGCAAACTTCTTGCTGTCGGAATCCTTTGTTCTTGCAGCTGCCCGCGTGGGTCAGGTCACGGTGTCCCTGTAAACTTCCAAGAAGACAAATGTTACTCTCCTGTTTTGCAACTTTTTATCCCTATGTGAATGGGGAAGTGTTAGACGCTTAATGGCCAGCGCCTTGAGAATGGGCTGTCCTGTCTATTTCAGGCTCTAGGCAACATTCTTTTACAAAAGGGGCAGAACCAGCAGTGACTCAGCACAGGAAACAGGGCACAGGGTCAGAGCTGAAGGAGCAGAGCTAACATGGAGTCAGATTTGTTCTTCCCCATCACATCTGCACTGTTCCAGATCTGTTCTAGTCCCTGCAAGGGGACACAAGGGGGTACGTGCTGGCCAAAGGCAGGATTTTACATACATCTGGTGCCAAATGTATGTTTCGCCGAAATAACTGTCCTTGGAACTGAGAGCTGGGAAGGCTGCTTGAGGCCCGTGGAAGTTGACCCAGGTCTCTCTAGGCTTTTGTAAAGAGTAAAGGCATTGAGGGAGGGGGCGTGGGAGCTTCAAATGAAAGCTTCAGCAGGTGCGCAGGGGCACAGGGGAGGTACGCGATCCCTGCCGGGGCCAGCTGGACCCCCAAGGTATGGTGTTGTTTTCTATATGAAACAGTACTCGTGTGTTTGCACGTGAAAAGCCTGGTCACAGGGCAGCTGGCTGTCCTGCGCAGGGAGTCCTGGGCGTGTTCCAGCCCATTGGTGGGTGGGGCTGGGTCCCCACGTGGCTGGCTTCTAGGCCTGGGGGCTTCCCAGGACTGGTGACCAACTGGTGAATGCGTTAGCAACCCCCCACCCCCAGAGGGGGCGCTAAAAGTGGAACTTGGCAGCACCAGGGTCCTCGTGGTACAAAAAGCCCTCCAAAGTGGCTGCCACCGGCATCCATGTCCCCAGGGGAGTCCCAGCTGCCCCTTTCTTCTCTAGGAGGGTCTCCAAGATCAGCAAGTGGGTCTGACCCAGGCTCCTTGCAAGTGACCACCTCTGTGCTGAGTCTTAGAACCTCCGAGGTTTCACGGGAGCCCTTTAAGAGCAGGATCTGTTTCCCATAGCCCTTCGCCTCTCCCTTACGTAAGGGTTTCTTCAGTCTTCACTGGTTTGCAAATGCCGTGTCCAGGTGTCCCGGCAGGATTTGGGTGGCATGAGTATTTTGCTTACAGTTCTTTGAGATTTTTTGGATTCACAGCAGATGTCTTTTATCATTTTTGGAAAATTCTCAATCATTATCTTTTCAAATCTACTTATTGTACCCTATTTTTTCTCTTTTCTCCTTTTGGGATTCCAATTATACACAGGTTGGTCAGGCATAGCTGGACTAGGAGTACCTTAGAGAGGGACCCAGAAAAGGAAGCCTGTTCCTAAAAAAGTCTACCGTATTTACAGAGAAGGAGGCGCAGGGAATGTCTAGGTGACCACGTGACCAGCAAGGACTTTCCTTGCTGAAGAAGTAGCCTTTTTTGGGAATGGAGACCCTCCTCGGCCCAGTGGCTGGAATCAGCCTGCTTTTTCACTGAGTAAACTCAGACCCGCTGGGTGAGTTTCCTTACTAAGCTGCTGACAGGAGGAAGAGATTAAATGTCCCAGGCCATCTATGTTTGTCTCCTTTCATACTAGATGTCATTTTGACAACTTAGCTATATGTCTTAGAGAACATTCCATATTGTTAATATTAAATCACCTCATTATTTTTTTTCAAGGCTGGATGGTGTGCTGTTAGTGGATGTAAGCTAATTTATCTGATCTTTACTGATGGACATTTAGAATATTTTCAGCTCATTGTTGGTACATCAAATGTCTCAATTAACATTATTGACCCTGAATATTTTGCATGCTTAGATAAGAGTAGTGGGAATTTTTGTTGTCCTTGTCTTAATTTTTCTTTTTTCAGACCTCAGTTGTACCTGAGTCCATCACGTTCCTTAATTCACAGCACAACATAAATGCTGTCCACCTAAAATCTCTTTAGTTTTTTTTTTTTTTTTTATCTTGTTACTGTTTTCCTCTTATCACCTCCCTCATTACCATTATTCTCAGCACAGGCATCCACTCTCTTGTATATACAATGTGTATCCTCTCCACTCATCTTTCATTGTTCATTTCCATTATATGTGTATCTCCAAATATTTAATGTTGTCTGGGATATATTTACAAATATGTTGTGCTTTAAATTCATTCTTTTCCTTAGTTTTACGCACACTGTATTTTTGGAATCGTCCCACACTGCTCTGTGTATATCCAGCTCATGTATTCTGACCACTGCATGGAATTCAAACATATGTTAACTGCAGTGGTTGGAAAATTCCTGGCAGCAGAAAGGCTGAGTCAAAGAGAACACACTTTTACAATGTGGGGAGGCAGTGCCAAGGTATTTGCAGAGCGGTTGTACTCATTGTCAATCACAAGAACGGTAAGAGGGTGTCTGTCTGCCTACACCCTCTCCAACAATGGGAACTACCAAAAATGTTTCGGCATTTGCTAGTTGGCTGAATGAAAATGACCTTTTGCTGTCTTTTCAGTTTCCACTTACATAACGGTCACCATCCATGAGCACGTGTTCTTACCTTTGCCAGCCACTTGTTTTTCTTTTTTATTATACGTTTCTTGTTCCAACACAGAGCCCTCCCATGTCCTCAGCTTGGCGTGTTTTTAGAATTTCAAGCTTAAAACTTGAGTGATGATGAAATTTAGGGTCATCCGTGGGTATTGGTGATTTGTCTCTTTGGGAAAGGCTGCAATGCTATTGAGCAAATTAAAAGCTTATGTGCATCATGGTTCCTGGGGCCAATGAAATAATTGTTTGGATGACTGTGTTGTTGAACAGTCGACTCCGGGCGTGCAATTAAGTTAACCAATGTGTTTGACCAGAAGTCGTTGAGGGCCCGTTTTTGCTTAATTGTGATGGGGGCTGGCAGCGCCTCCTCATTCAGAAACTCCCAGCCATGCCCACTTCCTGTCCATCAGGCACATTTAATTTGTCTCAGGAGCTTGGCGGAGAATGAGACACAAGACATGTCCAGACACATCGGGAGCATTAGAAGGATTTCTCTCGGCTCCTCCAGCCCCGTCTCCTGCCAGACTCCGCCCGTCCCTGGAGACGGAGCATCTTCCCTCTCGAACAGGGCCTCAGGCTTCCTTCCCTTTTGTCAGTTTTTGTTGATTCAGCCTAACGCCCCATTAAGGCCCCACCTCCTCCACTGACAGCTTGGCATCTGCCTGATGTGTGACATCTTCAAGAGGCCGCAGGACAGGCAAGGGAGGTGAAAGAGAGGGCAATGTCGGGGTGGGGGGGGGGGGAGGAGGGAGGGCGGCCCAGTCAGCTTCACACAGCATCTGTCACAAAGAGACTGAAGGAGACCCTGGTCCTTGATGGGAGCTGATGCTCCGTCCTCAGTCTCTTGGCTGATCTGTATCTCAGTTCGCACTGCGGTCGAACCCGGGAGCCAGCATGGCACCTGCTCCACCTCAACCATGGGCAGTGTAACAGGGACCAAGTCGTACCATCAACTGATCATTAAAGTGGAAGCCCTTTGCTCTGCTGAGAACCCGGCTGGGACTGGGTGTGCAAGTTCGGGGTGGAGCTGGAGCATCCCGGGGGGGTGGGGCGAAGAGGTCCTGAGTCTGGGGTCTTCTCGGGAGAAGGCAAAGAGAGAAACACTGTGGGCTGTGGCTGGGAAGGGTAGTTGTAGCAGAGAATGTATATTGGGATGTGAAGGTGGCAGTTGTGTGCCAGGCAGTGTAAAGCCTTTTCTCCCACTGTCTTGTCAAATCCTCAGTAAAGCCACACACCCAGGAGCGTGTGTGTATGCAGGGGGGCTGTGGGGGAAAAAATAATGATCATAGTAGCATTTTTTTGGGAGGGTGCTCCTAATATGTGCTAGGAACAATGCCTTTCATGGATAATCTCAATCTATACAACACTCCCATAAGATATTTTATCCCAATGTGCTTCACGATCATACTTTGATATTATATTATGATACGACATTATTGGTTTAGCAATAGCCCTAAAAAATCATCGCCTCCTCTGCTTTAGCCAGGACTTACTTCTTTTGCAAACAACAGTAACCTATTCAGATTATCTAAGAAAAGATGACTTTTCTAAGTAGGTTACAAGGGAGTGTCCTGAAAAACAAAAGCAGGGCACAGAGTTGGGTGTCTTGGGAGGTGGAAAGGCATCGGGTCACCCCTGCCTTTCTCTCCATGCCTGGGCTCTGTGGCTTCTCTGCTGATCTGTTGTCGTCTCCAGCCTTTCTCCAAAGGGAGGTTTCCAGCGGGCAGCCTTCCAGCTTGTGCCTTGCTAATGACTGATCCCTAGTCCCAGACTGTCAGCCGCGGGCTTATCAACGACCCCTGGAGATTTTGTGTCTTTTGTTCTAGTTCTTTTGTTTTTTTTCCCAGTTTTGGGAAATTTTTAAATTATTTCTTTGATGAATCTCCCCCTTCTTCATTTTCTATTGTACCTCTTTCTAGAACTCCTATTATTCAGATGTCGGTCTTCCTGGACTGACCCTCTAATTCATTTTCTTCTCTATTTTAACTTTATTTAGTAATTTTGAAAATTCTTTTTTTTTTTTTTAGGGGGTGATTAGGTTTACAACTGGGTGAGGTTGACATGGGCTGCCACGTGCTCTGAGTGCTGAAATGCAGGGGTTCTCAAAGTTCGTTTCGCTTCAGAAGCCTCTGCACTTGGCATACGCGCAGATTCCCGGGCCCCGTGCCGGTGTGGATTCCGTGATGTTGGCATGAACCTGCTTGTCAAAGGACGCCTGGTATCGAGGGACGTGGTCCCGGGCCAGATGTGCAGAAGTTTCAGTCTCACGTTTGGTTTGTCCGTGGTGGCTTCAAACTTCCACCAATTGCTCCCCAGCAAGTCCCATTCATCTTACTCACGCCTGCTGGGTGGTGGGCTGTGAACTAGACACTGGAATAAAGAAATGAGGCAGGAAAAGGGCAAGCTCTCAGCTCCCCAGGACGCCTCGGCTAGAAGGAGCCCCACCTGGAAGGATGGAGGCAGGCGGGTCTGCGTACTTCTGGTGCCCTCTAGTGGTCACTTGCAGAACCACCGGCCCGTCCCTCTGGGAACCCTTCATTCCTTGGTTCACCTGAAGGATCATTAACGGCCAGCGGGGCCACTTGCAACTGGGAGGAAATGGATTTTGACCAGTGCCACCTCCTGATGCAGGTCGCTGGGTGAGGCGGGAAGCTCAGGAACCCTGAGGTCAAAGAGATCTGGGTTCAAACTCTCCCCATCACTTCTGTACATTTGTACAGACCACTAACTTTGACAAGTCTTACTTTTCTGACCTGCAAAATGGGCATAATGGAGGGGGCAGTTCCACCCCAGGGAGGTCTCGAACTTATTGTCTCCTCTCCCCTCCTTGGCCCTGGGTTCTTGTCCCTTCCCCCACCCACTGTTCAAGACCCAGCCTTCACCCCGGGAGTCTTAGGTAGAGAATGGCCCTCCCCAGCCTGGCGGAGAAGACAGGGTCCTGGGTGAGAGCAATGGCTGGTCTTCCCTCAGACAGACGCTGGCCCCTGGGCAGCCCGACCGGCCTCTGTGAGGCCCCCTGACCTTGTCCTGGTGGTGGAGGGGGCACCCCTGTCCCCGCCGCCCCCTCAGTCACCATCCTCATGCTCCCCCTCCTGCTTCCAGCCCGTGCAGGGGCTTCTGTAGTCTGGGGGGCTGGAAAATTTGATTTTCAAGTGTGCAGTGCAATGGTTCTGCTTTATTTCATCTCTTGGTTTTGAACTTAAAAGACAAAAATGTGTGATTTTCTTCTCTGATCCCAGTGACCGCCAGCACCCAAGACAGTGGGTGAGTCGCTTGGAGCTGTCAGACGGATTGGGTGGGAGTGCAGCCCTCAGAGCACCAGCCTGACACGTCCCACCCGGAGTGCAGAGACAGCTGGTATCTGAAAACTCACCAGGCACGTGCTGGCAAGCAGGCTGCCTCCCTGAGGCGCTCTGAGGGCGAGGGAGACTTTCCAAGGGAAGTAGCCAGCGCTTAGGATGGACACCCTTCCCTTTTCCTTAAAAAAAAATAGCTCATTAGATGCACATTTTGTTTTTTACTTCAAAAGGAAATTTCTTTTGCTGTTTTCTCTTTCAGTGAATACAGAGAGGCATGGAAGGCAGGCGCTGTAAATGTTACCTAGGGAGAGTCTGCAAAGGGCCAGGCAGTATCCAAGGAGCAGGGGGGACGGTGGGCAAATGCGCCCTGGCACCACGGAGCTCTCAGTCCAGATGGGGGCACACACATCTGCAGGTAAACACCTGCAGCGTCAGGTGGTCGAGGTGCTGTGAAGGGAGAGAGGAACAGCTTCTCTGACTAGATGACACGCGAGCCAAGGCCCACGTGAAGCGAACGTCTGAGTCCTGTGGACACCTGGGCAGCAGTGGTCCAGCTCTTTGACATCCTGGACCCCAACTGTCCAGCTTGGCCGCTGATGACTGGGTGGCTGCTTGGCTCACTCAGGTCCTGGTCAGCCTCAGCCACCTGGCAAGGAACCTGGCCACGGGCCAGGCACTCTGGGAGGGCCCAGCAGGCATGCTGGTTTCCCATGCCCTTGTCCACAGAAGAGGTCAAGGGCACGGAAATCTGCTAGGAGCCTGCGGGGAGTGACACGTGGGGGCGGGGCTGACTGTGGGCGGTTCTGCGCACCGGCTCCTTCCCTCTTGTTGCTCCTCGGCCTGGGGGCTCTGCGGCCCCCTGGGTTTCCTCGGCTGTCTGCTTCTCATCCTTCAGATCTCAGCCCAGGTGTCACGTCCCCGAAGACAGCCCGGCACAGCCAGCCCTGCTGCACCCTCTGCTGCATCACCTGTTTGGTTTCCCTCCCAGCTCTCAGGCTACTAGGAAGCTGCTTGTTGGTTTCTGTCCCTCTGCAGTCTGGAAGTCAGTTCCGAGGGTTTGTGTGTCCTGGCTCCCTCGGCCCCCAGCCCACAGGGCCACCCCCGGCACATGCACGCCCACAGCACAGACGTGTGGAATGAAGGACTATCCACACCCTTAAAATCTCAGGGTGCCTTAGATTTCTACTCCCTTCTATCATTTTCCTTGTCTCTGGCTTCCTTAAAAATTTAACTATAGCTATTTAACAGGGAAAAAAAGGAAAATTTGAATAAACAGTTCTCCCACTTTGAGCATTTTTCTCGGACATTCGCATCCTCTTCCACGTGCAGAGCTGCGGCACCCCTGGGTTACCTGCCAGTTTGTGATCGGCATGTTTTCAATGAACATCCCTTCGGCACTTTGCCCCCATCATGAACATTTCATAAACACGTGAATGACTCTAAATGATTGCGTAATATTCCAGACACCATTTCTTGTAACGTCTGCCTGCGGGTTACTGCTTACACTGTGCACCGGAGTGGGTGGGGGGTGTTCAAGTCCTGCCATCAGCCCTGTTAGGAAAAGGTGATGAAAAGATTTTTGTAGATGGAAAAACTGAGGCTCAGAGAGGTGAAGCCAATTTGTTCCAGGACACATAGCAAGGATTTAATCCTGGCTATGCTCTGCACTGTGTGCAAACCTGGCGGTGGTGTTGGGGGAAGGGGATTAAACCCACTCCTAATTCTGAGCGATTGGGTTTGTTCGTGTTTTGGTTTTTTAGACCAGTGCCCTGCAAAATGGGCACTTTTTAAATACGGTTTTTTAGGGGGAGGAGGTAATTACATTTACTTATTTATTTATTTTTAACCTAGGGACTGGGGATTGAACCCAGGACCTCGTGCATGCTAAGCACACGGTCTCCCACTGCACTGTCCCCTCCCCTGAATGGGCAGTTCTAATGGGGGTGGTGGTGGTGCATGTGATGACCCTTTGCACTGAGCAAAGAACCTATTATAATTTCAATTCCCATTTCTTTATACTCCCCCCATAATTTTAGCATTATATATGTTCAATAGCACACATTATTTGTTAGTACTGCGACAAGGACCTATAAACTGGATGCTTGCACTGTTTTTAAACAGATGGTGGCTGTATGAAAAACATCTTGATGAATGTCTTGTACAGAGAGCAGTAGCTTAAAGGCAGTAATTTAAAAAAAAGGGAAATTCAATACCTTGTAATAACCTATAATGAAAAGGAATCTGAAAAAGAACATATATGTGGATAACTGAATCGTTATGCTGTGTGCCAGAAAGCAACACAACATTGTAAACCAGCTATACTTCAATTAAAAAGAAAGAATAAAGTTTTGCTTGAGTGCAAAAAAGTAAAAATTAAATTTAAAACAAACAACAAAAAATGGAAAGCAACAGCAGTGGGACCTCTACAACATCAAAGGCTTTGAGGATAAACCTGGAAAGGTTTTTCTCTTGCGTTTATCAGCAGAGGTTCTGAGTTCTCGCTCCCTCTCTCCCGGATGGAGTTCTTCATGTGCAGAGTCTCTGGGCAGCTCGGGAACTGCGCGCCCGGCTGTCAGGATGGGTGCCTCCCATCTTCCCTGTGATGAGCCAGGACACTCAGCAGAGAGATCCCTGGGCCAGGCGTCAAATCCTGGCGATCACTAGATGTGTGATTGTGGACCTGCATTCATTCCTCACCAAGCAAGCTGTCCCCGGGGTCCTCTTAGGTGCTGGAGGACCCAGTGACCCAGCCTCCAAGAGCCCCGGCAGACACACGGCGTTACACACAGCGTGAGTGTGCCGCGGTCCCCGTCTGCAGAGTTCCAGAGGGAGCGTCAAGCTGCTCTGGTGGAACTGCCTTGGGGGCTGGGATGGACAGCGGTTCAGAGAAGATTCACTAGAAAAGAGATGCCCGAGCTGGGTCTTGCAGGACGAACAGAAGGTCACCAGATGAACAGCAGATGTGACAGTTCGTGTCAGCACGCGGGGGTTCGGCGCACTGAGGTGGGTCTGGGGTCTGCATTAATTTCCCATTGTTGGATCACCACTAGTGGAGGGTGGTCTTGGGAGGTGGGGTTGGAGCGCAGGCAGGCCCCAGATTACGAGGACTCTGAATGTTGAAAGACTTGACCATCGCTCTAAAGCCCGTGGTGAGTCATCAGAGGGCTGTAGCAGGAGAGTAGCCATTATGATCTAAATTATTTGTACAGCGATGTGGAGAGGGGGAGAAGGGGCTTTGCAACAAGCCCAGGAGATCCAAGGAGGGGCCAGACCAAGGCAGTTATAGGGGAATGCAGTTAGGATAAAGCCATGGAGGAGATGAACTTAGTAGGACCTCATGGCTGACCATTACGATCCATTAAGAATGAGGGGACCAGGTTGATTCCAGGCATGTGTCTTGGGGGACCAAGACGGGCCCTGGGGAGACAGAGCTGGTCTGTAGGAAGACCACTGTATCTGGAAAGAGATTTCCAAAAGGCAGCCGGTGGTGTGGGTCTGAAGTCCAGAGACACTTACTTAAGGGGTGGGGGTGGGTGGATGTGAGAGTCATTAGCTTAGACAGGGTTTGGGGAACCCCAGAAATCTACAAGGGGAAGTCTACACATAAGGGAAGCTTGGGGAGGAAAACCTGCCCTTTCTGATAGCATTTGCCAGTTGCCAACTCCACCTGCCAGTGAGGGGGCGAGAGCTTTTTAGGGGAGTGTCAGGGGTTCATGGGGGGGGCTACGTGCATGGCAGCGCAGGCGGCTCTGACAGTGATCTTGAAATCGATCACGTGGAGGGTCTGATCAGCATCACCTTCATTATCATAAGTACAGTTAATCTTCAGTTCCGGGGGCGGCTTGTTCCCATTTCCTTGAGGCCAGTTCTCGGAAGTGTGTAAGACGGAGCAGCTTGGATCATGCCTACAGTCTGGTCATCAATGTGGGTAACATCAACCTGGTGGGGGTTTCAGAGTCTATAAGACAGCTCAGAAGACGTGGCTCACAATGTTATCTATAGCCCTTGAGGAGGAACGAAAGGTCCTTGACTTTGTTTAAAGACTAAACTATTATTTTGTCCTGTTCAGTTATTTTCCTTTGTTTCTGTGTTTTCTCACTCCTCTGATTAATTTTATTCTTTGGCTGAAGTTTTCCTACAGATAAAAGGCGGGCGGAGGACATGGGGAGGGTCTGTCCTGGGAAGGCCCCTGCTCCACGACAAAACCTTGGCAAACTGAGTTAACTGTTGATGTCAAAATCATTTTCAATGTGTTTTTTGAAAGGGTAAAACTGAAACTCTAAATAAAAATAACGTGTGCTGGGGAGGGCGGTGCACACGCATGTGTGCATGTGTGTTACCGGGTGAACTCTGCTAGGTTATTGTATCAGATCAATCTATTGCCTCTTCTCTTCCAAACCCACTCCTCATCGCATCTGATACTGGAATTCTTCTCCCTTGCCAACCGGCTTTGCTAAGCTTTGTCAGAGGACAGAACTCAAAGGATGTCAGAAGAACAAGCTCTGTCTTTGGCAAGTGTTCCTGGCGGCATGTCCCGTGGCAGCTCCCCTGTCATTCCAGAGGGTGGGTTCCCTGCGCACCACCTCCTGGTGGATCCCCCAGGGAGTCTGCAGGTGCAGCTCATCGCAGACTTGTCTACACCCAGTGAATCCGGGTGCAGCCTCTCGGGTGGTCTGAACCCACATCTGAAGGGTAGAACTTCTCCCAGCTGTGACTCCCCTGGGTGCTCCATCTCTGCCCCAGGGGTAGGGGCTGTTTTCTCTGCACCAGTGATTCAAATACTCTATAGAGTTCTCTTTACCATCTTCTAGATAATCTCTCGTTCGTTACTCTAATCCCCAATTATAGCTAATACTACTTTATGATACACGTCCCCTTTTCAAATTTCCGTGTGGTTCCTGTCTCTTGAGGGGACCCTGAGTAATACACAAGGCTTTGCCTTGGCCATTCCATCTTCCAGAGTACGAATTCATTGTTGACAATTTTTAGGGAAACCAGTTAATTGTGTAATTTAAAAATTACACAAGAATAACCATTAAAAAATAGAAATATGGTTTCTAGCCTCTCAATTAGCAGAGGGGGAAGAAAGCATATAGAAAACTTTTTTAAAACAACCAAAGGCAGAAAAATGTTGACATTTTTAAAAATCATTAAAAAAAACGGAAGAATCATGCTTCTTGAATTTATTTTTATAGTTCCGATATGCAAAGCAGGATTCTATGTGGTTTATCGATGCACAAATGAGTAACTATGTAAATACACACCGCAAAATGATCGACACCGAATCCTGGGCGGTGACGGACCCTGGAGAGCGCAGGCTCAGGCTGTGTGCCCCCTGCAGGTCGGAGCTAGATCTGCGGCAGGCCCCCACTCTGATCTGTGGCTTTGCTTCCACCCTTTCAGTTACCTGTGGTCACCTGCGGTCTGAAAATGCTAAATGGAAACTTCCAGAAGTAAACAATTCAAAAGTTTTACATCGCATGCTGCCCTGAGTAGCATGATGAAGCCTTGCGCCATCCCGCTCCACCCTTCCTGGAACAAATCACCCGTTTGTCCAGAGTATCCCGCCCATTAGTCACACAGGAGGCGCCTGGGTTATCAGACACACTGTTGTAACACTGCAGGGTTTGTGTTCAAGTAATCCTTAGTTTGCTTAGTAATGGTCTCAAAGTACAAAAGTAGAGATGCTGGTAATTTGCAGATGACACGGAGAAGCCATCAAGTGCTTCCTTTAGGTGAAAAGGTGAAAGTTCTTAACAAGGAAAGAAAAAAAAAAAAATCCTGTGCTGAGGTTGCCAAGATCGATGGTAAGAACATATCTCCCATCTGTGGAACTGTGAAGAAGGAAAAAGAAATCCGTGCTCGTTTTGCTGTTGCATCTCAAACTGCAAACATTTCGGCCACAACGTGTGATCGGCTAATTAAGATGGAAAAGGCATTACATTTGTACAGTAAGCTATTTTGAGAGAGATGGAGAGAGAGAGGGGTGGGGGAGAGAGAGCCCACATTCATATAAGTTCCATTACAGTACGTTGTTATAATTGTTCTATTTTATTATTAGCTATTGCCCTTAATCTCTTACTCTGCCTAAGCCATAAATTAAACTTTTACATAGGGGTGGATGTATAGGAAAAACCATAGTATATACATAGGGTTTGGTGTTGTCCGTAATCTCCAGCATCCACTGGAAAAAAAATCTGAAGCCAATCGACATAATGTTAAGATGTGATGAAGCGGGTGATGTGTATGAGATTATGAGATTACTGTATTATTCCCTATTGTTGTTTATCACATGAATGTACCACATGCTACATGGTTAGAACATATGATGCAAAGTCTATAGGTTAAAGGCACTTCATGTCAAGGAGGAAGGCCGTTTGAGACAGAAAATGGGAAACTTGATAAATATTTTTTGATTTGAATTGGAACGACCTTGCAACTTGCAACTTTATGCCAAGTCTTGCTTTCTCCTTTGATGAGAAAAAAACTTCCATTAGAATCCCCATTAGAGTTTTGGGAGTGGGGTAAAGAGAATGAGGAGAGGGCCCCAAATACGTTCCACGCCTTGGTCTGCAATGCAGCCTCCTACGTGCGATATTCAAGCCCTTCCACCTTTATCTCATCTTTCACGCCATCCCATCTCCTTCCATTCCTGCCATGCATATACTCTGCAGTAACAATGAATGTCCTTCCTGTTTCTGCAGTGCCGGGCCTTTGCACATGCCGTGACATCTACTTTCAATGCCTTTTCCCCTCTCCTTGCTGGCGAGCTTACCTTCAGGATGACACCTCCTCCTCCCTGAATCCTTCTCCAGCCCCGCAGTGGAGTTAGCCACCCCGAGTCCATACACTCACGGCACTTTGCACAACCCCCCTCTAAAAGCATATACACGTATACACATTGTGCGTCTGTGATCTCCACTAAATTGGAGCTCTTTGAAGCCAGAGGCTGGGCTGAAATTGCACAGCCAAAGTGATGCATTATACTTACTGTTCATTCAGCAACAGACACAATTTGCATCTCACCCCTTCTGTTCTACAGATGAGGATGTCAAGTCTCTGGGATGTTTAGCAACTTGCTAAATAAGGTCACACGGCTGGAAAACGGTAGAGCCTAGATGAAAAAGCCTACATTCGTCTGATTTCAGACTCACACTATTCTGTGCCACTTCTGGGTCTTATTTACCTCTGGGTCCCCAGAGTCTGCTGTACAGCCAAGTACATGGTAGATCCTAATTAACATTTGATGAATGAATGAAAGGATAAATACACACACAAGTGAGTGAACAAGCCCAGAAACCAACGGAGGCAGAAGGCATCTTTTGAAGAGTGTGTACCAGGTAGAGCACACGTACAACTTGTGTGTGGAGAGCAGATAATACTAATTGCACGTTATTTCTACTTTGCGTTCTCATGGCTTTACAAAAGATGGGTTTCCATCTGGGCTGGAAAACAGCACATCCCTCACATTTCATTACTGATTAAAACGACTTAAAATGGAATATGAGTGACTTCAAGTAAGCAAACCAAGCAAACGCAAGAAACAGCAGAAAATGGAATGTAGGAACGGAGGCAAGATAAATCGGATCTGAAATATTTGGGTCTCACAAAAAAAAAAAGCAGAGTTGCTTGCTTTAGCTTTGCTTGGCAAGCAAGTTAAAAAGGCAAAACCAAAACAAAACCCAAAAAGACCCCAACATTGACGCGTGGATTCTTAATAAAGTATATGTGATGTTCAAGAAGTCCTTTCATCCGGAGATCTCAGAGTATGTAGCAAATTCTTTTACCTTTTGTTGAGCTGATGCCAATTAAATAGAGAAGCGCCACCAGGTTAGCCTTGGAGACAGAAGAACGGGGAGCTTCGGGATTCAGTGGCGGGGGCTGAGACAGGCAACAAAGGGCATGCTGTCTCTAAAAGTAAGCTCGAGCCATTTGTTCGCGTGATGACCTCATGTATTCAGGATGGCGGGGCTGGGGGGTTGGGGAGACCAAGGCATGAATACTGGCTCTGGTGTTTCTACCTGTCCAACTCCAGGAAAGCAACTTCGCTTCTTTGAGTCACTTCCTCAGCTGTAAAATGGAGATAATAACACCCATATATCTGATGCTCTTAGTCCTTATTTTCCAGACGAGGAAAATGAGTTTGGGGAAGTTAAGGGACCTGCCCAAGGTTGTAGAGATAAGCAGTGGCCTCTGACTCCATCCCCAGCTCCTCCATCCCGTCTCCCCGCCTCATCCTTCTCTACTCCCACAACTCGGTGCAGAGACGGCACACAGGTGGTGAAATGGGATAGTGTGAAGATGGAAGGAGATGGCGGTGTCAGACCTCTCAGCGTGACCAGCGTAGCTCACCAGCCTGGCCAACAAATCAAGACCAGCCTGCTCGCATTTTTTTTTTTTTTTAATGCAGAACATGCCTATTTAATCCGAGTTTGCTCTAAGGTGGCAATGTTCAGCATTTACACTTAGAATTCCCACTTGGTACTAACCGGACACTCAGTACACAAGTCCTTAAAGTCAACACCCAGATTATTGTCTCGTATTAATTACTGATAACTTAAAACACAATCATTTTCTAGACCCTGTTTATTTTTCTAAAGGAACATAGTCCCATTTTAATAAGCGCCTTCCAGGAAGATGTGATAACTGTGGAGACGAAGAACCCTCGGTGCAAACTCGTTGGGGGAGGTTCCAGCTGCAGGAAGGGCTCTCTCTCAAAGCAGGGTGTCCTCCCTCAGCTGGACAAGGCTCAGCCCTTGAAGATCTCTTCCCTGGCGGAATGGACACTGTGGCCACTAGGTGGCGGAGTTGTAAAGTCAAAGATCCAAGAGGAGACAAATTCAAGAACCGGAATCTCCAGTCAGACTAAGAGACCACAGCCAAGCTCACCTTTTGACAAAAGTACGGAGGCAAAGAGACTTCTTCTCCTGCTGAAACAGTTTCCCCTTTGCAACCAGGGGCTCCTCGCTCAAACAAATCTGGCAGTTTCTTTCCCTGAGTAAGCTGGTCTCCATCCATCCACCCACCCATCCACTCATGCACCCATGCACCCACCCTTGCATACAACCGCTAGGCCCTTGTGAACACTTAGTATTGTTACTGAATTCAAGTTTGTTCGCCCAACACACAGTGCGGCCAACGAACCCAAGCGTCGGAGTTTGGAGCAGAGAGAGGTGTATGGCAGGGCTGAGCAAGGAGGATGAGCAGCTTGTGCTCAAAAACCCCAAGCTCCCTGAAGGGTTCCAGATGAGTATTTTTAAAGGCCAGGTGAGGAGGGGCGTCCCAAGGTATGTGATTGGCTGATTGGTTGATGGTGGTCAATCCTTAGGTGCCAGAAAGTCTGGGGGCCACGTGCTTATGATCATCAAGTAGTTAATTTCTTCCTTTCATTCCCTGGTGGTTTTAGCATCTGAAAAACTCAGGAAATATTCATCAGGTATTACTAGGTGGCTACTTCAGAGGGGAGCTACAGCAGAGGATATGGGGAGGGGTCTTTCTCAGGAAGGCTCCCCAGGGCCCTGCTCAGTGACAGTGTATAGCAGACACTGTGCTCAGTGTCGGGGATACAGCAGTCAACAGACAGATCCGGAATTCACTGTCAACCAGCTCACATCCTCATGAGGAGAGGTGGACCAATAATCAGACAAACAGGTAGACAGTCGTAACCTGGGACACAGGATGTGAGGGAAGGCGTCGCATCACCCTGAGGGACTTGACTCTCCTAACGAACGCAGTAAGTGAAATGTTGGGTGGGGTGTTCTAAGCTTCGAGAAGAAAATGTAGACAGTCCCTGAAGGTGAAAGCAGCGTGGGGAGTGCAGTGAGTGCAAAGCAGAGCGGCAGGTGGCCGGGGGCGGGTGGGGAGTCAGGGCGGGCGGGCAGTCAGGGTGGGCGGGCAGTCAGGGTGGGCGGGCAGTCAGGGTGGGCGGGGAGTCAGGGTGGGCTGGCAGTCAGTGTGGGCGGGGAGTCAGGGTGGGCGGGGAGTCAGGGTGGGCGGGCAGTCAGGGTGGGCGGGGAGTCAGGGTGGGCGGGGAGTCAGGGTGGGCGGGCAGTCAGGGTGGGCGGGGAGTCAGGGTGGGCGGGCAGTCAGGGTGGGCGGGGAGTCAGGGCGGGCGGGCAGTGGGGCGAGGAGGCTGGGGACCCAGGCTTACCAGAACTCTTCAAATTCAAAAACTGAGACAACATTTCCAAAATAATTCCAGATTTTCCTGCTCTCATTCTTTTTGCTTTATTCTCCAGTAACTCAGACAGTCCGGATTTAGGTGAGAAGCAAGGCTGGGGCTACAGTTAGGGTCAGTGTGTGCATCGATCTGACAGGGGATTTCAGGTCTGCAGATTTCAGAATGATGGAGGGACAGAGGGTTGGGAAGAAAGATGACTAGATGTATTTATTCATCATCCGCTTTCTTCCAGAAGGTCTTCTGGGTAGGAAGGACCACAAGGGGAGCCAGGGGTGAGGGTGAGAAGCTCTATGATGCTTTATGGTGCTTCTCTGTCATCAGAGATGGGGGACAAGGCTGAAGGGGGCCGAGGCACAGCGGTGAGATCAGGCATTAGCCTCGGACAGAGTCAGGCTTAGTTTCCAGAGGGGTCACTCCTTAGCCACGTGCTCTTGGGCAAGAAAAGTCATCTCTGTGAAATGCCACATGGGAATAGTAACACCCACCTTGTAGGGTCAAGTCAAAACTGCATGAAGTCACTTCTGTGGAGTGTGTCACACAGTGGGTGCTAGGATGATGATCGTGGACCCCGTCTGGGTCTGGGCACCCAGCGTGTCCAGCCCAGACCATGGCAGTGCCCGTGCCTAGGGCATGACTGAGCCAGAGCAGCCCTGTGGGATCCACCAGTCCCACCTGGTCATTTTACAGATGGGAAGACTGAGGCTCAGTGTTGGGAGGAACTTGCCCAAGGCTTATGGTCTTCCTTCAACCCGGGATTCTCCCCACAGTAAAGTCTCCTGGGGCCTGCCTGGGCTCCTGGGGCTCCTGCTTAGGGCTCAGAGCTACTTCAGGTGGGACCAGTTCTAGCCCACACTGGCAAGCGGGCAGAGCTGGTTTGCTCTGTTTGTTTCCACGATCATCACAATGATGACCACCACATCCTAGGCACTGTGTTCAACACCCTGCAGGAGGGACGTCCTCCAGCCTCCCGTGTCCTGGTTGCAGGGATGTGTGTGTTATTATACCCATTTTCCAAGCGAGAAAACTGAGGTTCAGAGAGATGAAACTTACTCACCAAAGATCCCATCCCTGCGAAATGACGGGTCTGAAAGGAAAGCCTCAGCCTGGCATTGCGCTCTGTGCTGCCTAAATTTAGGATCTCATGCGATTCTCCCCAAGTCCCGTCGTACTTCTACAAAAGAGGCAACAGAGGCACAAAATGGTGCGATCGCTTAGTGGAAGTCACAAACACAGCGAGAAGAAGTGCTGGGATTTGAACCCATGATTTGACCCGGTGACCCGAACCCTTGTGCTTCATAGGGTCCCGGGACTTGAAATCTCTCCTTTCAGGAGTGTTGCCCACGCCTTTCTGCATCTCATGCCCTCACCCCCTCACTTACCTTTACTTCCTCCCTGGAAGTACAGAGAAGACCATTCTAGACTTAGCGAGGACCTTGGCCCCTGCCACGTGCCGGATCTTTGCTGGGATAAGGACCTCCCTACAGCGCTAGCGCCCTCATTTGTAAGAGGGAGGTCACCATGTTGACCTCGCAGGCTTGTTGCGAGACTGATTCAATGAGGCGATGACGAAGAAAAACCACGGAATCCAGTCTCTAGGGGGAAGGTAAATGGCCCACCACGCGGGGGCATGTGGCCAGGAAGAGGCCGCACTGAAACTGCACCTCATGTTGCTCATGAAATCCTAGGCTGCTTTTGGCTTGCCCTGTTCTCTAAAGCAAAGCATCCCAAGTCTTTCAAAATGCAGCCCATGAAGAAATCATTGTATTTGTTCAGCGCAGTGAATTCACTGGAACAGACTTCCCGTGGCCAGTGGAGGGGAGGCAGGGAAGGAGGGGAAGGCAGGGCAAGGGGTCCTCCAGGTGCTCCAGCGTCACCCAGGTGCACTGGGAGGTGGGGGTGGGAAGGGATAAATGTTACGGCACGCCTGCAAACTGTTCAGACTTACGCAGCACGTAAGAGCCCTCCGGGGAGCTTGGAAAAGACCCCAGGTCCCAAGATGCACCCAGAAGACCAACAACATCAAGCTTTCTGAAAGCGAGAATCGGGCATCAGAGTGTTTTAAAGTTCTCCTGGTGCCTCCAATGTAGAACCAAGTCTGAGTACAGGTGATCTCAGGAGTCCATCCTTTAAAAAAAATTCTTCTCCTCCAAATTGGGGTGGAACATACCTCCAAAATGTTGAGCTGAGATCAGGCTTTTGGCCATGTATAGTATCTGGTTCACAAGGTAGAGGGACCACCTTGGAGCTGTTTGGAAGTAGGCAGGGAAAAGACTCAGCCCCAAGGGTTAACGGGGACCGCCAAGGAATGAGGATGTGGGGAGATGCTCACAGCAAACTCTTTAAAGAGGAATCATTTCCCCTTGACGCTGGTGTAACCCATTCTCTCTCCCAAAATGGTATGCGCAATCATTTTCTTCAATTCAACCATCATTTTTGGAGCACTTGCCATAATGTATCCAGGATTACATTCAATGTCAGTGATACACAGTTGGATGAATCACAGTTCAGAAACTCTGAGGTTTGTGTGTACGTCTGGGAGAGGGGGATGGATAGATGACAGTGCTATGAGTTATAAACTGTAATCAAGATTTCTGAAAGGTGCTATGAGAAGCCAGTGAAATGTTGCCTAACTTAGTCTCAAGGGAATGGTTCCCTGAGAAAGTGATATTTCAGTTGGGTTTTGAGGGATGAATAGGAGTCGTCTGGAGAGACCAAAGATTCTTGGTTGATGATATGTTTGGGAAACAGCAGCTGGTTGGTGGAGAGAGAAACAAAGTGGATCTTGGAGAGTTTAGAATGCCAGGCTTAATTTGGGCTTTATATTGTAGGGGGTTAAGAGCCCTGAAAAGAGAAGATGTGTGATCATTTTTTCCCCCAAGGAGGAGACAATATTGCCATGAATCAAAAGTAATTTGAAAATTAAAAGTAACGAACTACTATATAGCACCTAAAATAATTCAACCAGGGCTATGTAAAGCAGAAAAAGGAAATAGCACGAGAAGATGTACAGCGTGATATTATTTATTTGAAGTTTAAAAAAACATGCCCCAAATAGATTCATTAATTACAGCTACGCGCTATACACAGTAAAAGTACAGCATCATGCCTGGAAATGATACGCAGCAATTTCTGGACCATGCTTCTCCCTGGGGAAGGAGGGAAGGCTTGAGACTAGGGAGGGGTATACAAGAGGGTTCAGTTGCATCTGTAAACTTTTCTTCCTTGACATAGACAGTAAAAAGATCTGAAGCAAATAACAAAATAGATTTTTAAAACCAGGGTGGGCATATTATTGCCCCTTTCTCTCTGTTAAAAAAATTCATAGTAAAAATATTTTGAAAACAGTCGTAAGTACAACACTGTTCTCTTTCAAATCACCCGTCCCATTGAAAGTGCATTTTTTTTTTCAGTGCCGGTATGTCTTCCAGTGTATGCATTTAAAAGAGAACTGTACCCCGAAATGTTCTCCATAAAGAACCATGGAGTAATGCATTTCATGGGCTTTGGAAGTCGTTTAAAGATGCTCATGAGAGAGGTTTCTCCCCGGGTTTGAAATTTACTATCCCCCTCCCTTTATTTTTTTTCGTTAGAAAACTTTCCATGGTGATGGCCATTGTCCTCAAAGCTCAGAGTCACACTTCGTGATTTAGATGTGGGACTGAAACTCTCTTCTGTCAAAACTGGATGGAAAATGAAGACGATTTCACAGGAGTAAAAGCCTCAGTGCAAGTCAGGGTTATAACTACAGTCATGTTAGCTTCTCCTGCTGGGTGTTCACTGTGTGTCAGGACGTTCAGTGGCTCATTGAGTCTTCCCTAAAGCCACATACGCTTCCCACTTTACTAGTGAGGGGTTGGGGTTCCTAGAACATAAGGAGCTTCCCTGATGCCACCTTGGAAGTAAGTGGTAGAGGCCAGACTTGGGTATGTTCCTTTGGCTCCAAAGCAGTGACAGGCCTCACCAATTCCACGGCTTGCAAGACCTTTGTCATTCGGTTACAGCAAGTCCCTCTGAGTGACACCGTGTTAGACTGAAGCATACCCTGTGCCTGGCACTGATGTGCACACTCAGAGTCAGGACAGGTCAAACTTTCATCTTTGCTTAAGAGGATGCCTTGGTGGAACTGACCCAAACGTCTGAAACGGGGCTGGCAAGTGGAGTTGGTCCTGAATTTCCCAGGAAAGTAAGAAATTTATATTCTTTGGAAAAACTCCCAATATTTAACATTTGGCAGCAAATTCAATTTTTTTTCCCCAATACACTTTGCAAGCCAAATAAAACATAACTGGAGGCCATGCCAGCTGCCCGTTTGCAAACTCAGATATTGGCCGTGAGTGACCGCAGAATTTTAAGGAGGGAAATCCATGATCTGTCGGCTGTCAACTTTCACACAAAACACCCAGGGGGAAAAAAATAATAAAACCTGTTGCTGAAGCAAAGCTAAGATGATCAGACAGACCTACTACAATAAGGAGAATGACATGGTGCCAGCCGTGGTGGGTGGTATCTCAAATGGGAAGAAGAGGGGAGGATATTTATAGTTTTAGGACCCAGGCTGGGTACTTTAAAGGTGGATTTTGCAAAGCAGGAGCCTGGATGAGGCTGGGCAGAGTTTACGACCCAAGAGCTGCAGACTGGGTGTGTGTGGGTCATCATGAGGCGAGTCCTAATGAGTGAGTTATTAGTCTTGATAAATAAGCCATTTTTGTTAGTTCCTGGTCTTATCTTCTAGAAGAATTTTTAAAATTATTTGGTTTGATTTTTAATTTTTATTATTTTTTAAAATTTTGTATCGAAGTACAGTTGATTTACAACAGGAGCATTTTTTTATTGTAGTAAAATATATATAACATAATATTTATCATTTTAACTATTTTAAGTATATGGTTCCGTGGCATTTAGTATATTCACAATGCTATGTAACCATCACCACCATTTACCCACAGAGCTTTTCATCTTCCCAAACTAAAACTCCATTCCCATTAGATAGTACATCTACATTCCCACCAGCCCCTGGCCCTGCCCCAGCCCCTGGTAACTTGCATTTTACCATTTGTCTGTAGGAGCTTGACAATTCTAGATATCTCATCTAAGTGGAATCCCACAATACTTGTCCTTTTGGGACTGGCTTGTTTCGCTTAGCATAATGTCCCTAAGATTTATCCATGTTGTAGGGTGTGTCAGAATGCCCTTCCTTTTTAAGGCTGAGTAATATTCCATTATGTGGATAAAGCACATTTTCGTGTAACCATTCATCCACTGACGGACCACTGGATTATTTCTACCTCTTGGCTCTGGTGAACCGAGCAGCTAAGACCACAGGTGTACTAGTTTCTGTTCAAGTCTATGAGAAGGTATTTCTTTTTCTTTTTTTTTCTTTTTAACGTTTTTTATTGATTTATAATCATTTTACAATGTTGTGTCAAATTCCAGTGTAGAGCACAATTTTTCAGTTGTACATGAACATATATATATTCATTGTCACATTTTCTTTTCTGTGAGATACCGTAAGACCTTGTATATATTTTCCTGTGCTATACAGTATAATCTTGTTTATGTACTCTACATTTTGAAATCCCAGTCTATCTCTTCCCACCCCCCGCCCCCTTGGCAACCACAAGTTTGTATTCTATGTCTGTGAGTCTGTTTCTGTTTTGTATTTATGCTTTGTTTGTTTGTTTGTTTTTAGATTCCATATATTAGCGATCTCATATGGTATTTTTCTTTCTCTTTCTGGCTTACTTCACTTAGAATGACATTCTCCAGGAGCATCCATGTTGCTACAAATGGCGTTATGTTGTATTTTTTTATGGCTGAGTAGTATTCCATTGTATAAATATACCACCTCTTCTTTATCCAGTCATCTGTTGATGGACATTTAGGCTGTTTCCATGTCTTGGCTATTGTAAATAATGCTGCTATGAACATTGGGGTGCAGGTGTCATCCTGAAGTAGGGTTCCTTCTGTATACATGCCCAGGAGTGGGATTCCTGGGTCATATGGTAAGTCTATTACTAGTCTTTTGAGGAATCTCCATACTGTTTTCCACAGTGGCTTCACCAAACTGCATTCCCACCAGCAGTGAAGGAGGTTTCCCTTTTCTCCACAGCCTCTCCAGCATTTGTCATTTGTGGATTTTTGAATGATGGCCATTCTGACTGGTGTGAGATGATACCTCATTGTAGTTTTGATTTGGATTTCTCTGGTAATTAGTGATATTGAGCATTTTTTCATGTGCCTATTGATCATTTGTATGTCTTCCTTGGAGAATTGCTTGTTTAGGTCTTCTGCCCATTTTTGGATTGCGTTGTTTATTTTTTTCTTATTAAGTTGTATGAGCTGCTTATATATTCTGGAGATCAAGCCTTTGTTGGTTTCATTTGCGAAAATTTTTTCCCATTCCGTAGGTTGTCTTTTTGTTTTACGAGAAGGTATTTCTTGAAGCAAGCAACTAAGATTTTTTTTCTTGTTCTTAGTATTGTTTACCATGGCATCATGAACATAGGCACAGTCCCAGAATTGTTTACTACACAAACAAGGAATTACTGTGACCCATTTTTCAGGTCAGACTGTGCTTGGGGATGATCCTCGCAGCTGCAGCATTGTGGGGTTGGTCTCTGGAACAACTCTTCCCGCTGCAAACCATTTTTTAAAAGTGAGAGTAACCTTTCTCCTATTCTTTAGCGTTCAAGAACAACCATGTAGTCCCGACGTACCCGAAGGCCACCAAAATGCAAGAGTGGGAGCCTGGGCGTGGCTCACTTTGCTTGAAGCCCTGAGCGCAGGTGCCAGGTCATCGGGACATTTGGAAACACGGCTCTCGACGTCTGTCCCAGGCCCTGGCTGAAGCCAACGGCTCTAAATGGGTGCGTCAGGTTGGCCGCAGCTGCCAAACGGAGGCTCTTTATTTATTTATTTAATTTATCTTCACATGAAAACTATTTTTATTGCCTTGCTGCATAGTTGAAAGTAGCTTACCACAGATGTAGGAAACGCTACTCTGGCATCTGTGTTGAGAAGCGTAAATGCAGGGAGCAAAGTGGTTGTTTTCTGTTTTACTTCAGGAAACATTTAGTTATAAGTAGAGCCGTGCACCGAGCTTAGAAGAGTGACGTAGGGTGGATTCCTCGCTAGTCAATCACTTTATTGAATCAACGAAGCTAAATCTAATTTCCTAGATTCACCTTAGCGATAGAAAATCTCAGCAGGTGCCCTTTAGGTTCCAGTTCACCTTCGTTTTCTTTTTGATTTCTGCTCATTTCCACACCAGTCTTTCCCCTTCTGGAGGTTACGTAGAATGTTCCAATCTGGCACCCCACCTCCTGCTGGTTTCTCATCGGTGAGGGTGGGAGGGATGGAGAGCGGGCCTGCATTGTCAGCATCCAAAACATTAAAAGCTGCCACACATTTCCTCAGGCCCCTGCACCATCAGGTTCCTTGGTTTGAGAAGCTCTTTGCCAAATCTTTTGAGTGGCTGCTTCCTGATCATACAGGTTTCAGTCAAATGTTAATCCTCTCTGACTATCCTATTTCATATTGCCTTCCTCCCACGACCAAAGGGAGGCTTTTTAAAATGATTTTTACTGGAGACTCAGGTTTCCCTTGGCCCATAGCCTTTTCCAATCATTTGCAGTCATTCTCAATTTTCTGGAACACATCCTGGGATCTAAAGGCAGAACCTTTTTGGCTAAGAAGCATCGTCAAGTTTCAATGTCTAATGAACTTATCCCTGAAATGAGTAAGTCTAAGCTTTCTCTTTTCTAAGACCCATTCGTGGGTCAGGAGCCACGATGTTGTACCCTGTCTGGAAGCACCGACTGAAGTTCTATCACAAGAAATATTTCTCTGGCTCTTACTGCCTGCCAATCACTTGTGTTTGCAGAAGATGCAAAGATGGAGCTGCCAACAGGTAGCCTACAATATGAGCCGTATGCCAATATCCCTTATGTTACTAATTCCCACTCTTTCCATGCGCAACCCACACAGTGGTTGCCTCCAAGTCAGTGGGTCTTAAGTGAGGACACTTTGCAATGCTGGGAAGTGTTTTTGTGGTTACAGCTTGGAGGGGTTGGTGCTCCTGGCTGCTGGTGGGTAGGGGTCAGAGATGGTGTAAACACACCCTTACAATACACAGAACAAGCCCCGACAGCAAAGAATTTTCTGGCCCCAAATGCCCATAGTGCCAAGGCTAAGTCCTGCTCTGTCCCTATCCCTATGCCTTTATATCCAGGTGGAATAAAAGTTGCTAACATCACAGAGAACTCTACACTCCAGGTGCTGGAATTGTATTTAGCCCTAACCCCAACCCTGCCATCTTCAATCCTCAAGCACAGATAAAGAAATGGAACCTTTAAATAAATTGTCCCAAGTCCTACAGCTAGACCATGAGAGAGCTGGGGTTGGCACAGAGAATCCAGACCATCTGCCTCACTGCAACTGGGTCGTAGGGAAGGTACCGCGGTCCACTTCTGTCAGCATGACCAGGTTGGTTGTTCCAGAAAACTTCTGCCTGGCAGAGATGACCAGCTTCATTTTTTGCTTCAAGATATTCCTACAGATCAAGTTATTGAAGGCAGCCCTGGACCGGTCACCAACCGACAGTCTGCTTGTCAAGCCTCGCTTGACTGCTTTCACCGTTGTGTTGTGTTCGCCAATCCTAAACTGTGGGAGCATCAACTTTGTGCGCCTCAAACCAGATCCCTGTCTTTGAAAAAAGCATTAGACCACTTAAGCCCAGACCCTGAGGTCCTATAATTATCCTTCTGCTAATGTCCCTCTCTGAGGCGTGACTAAGACCCTGACAGCGAGGTCAGATAAATTAAGCTTTGCCTCCACAAGTTTCCAGTGGTATTTTGGGGAGTTCAGTAGCACCCAAGTTGTCTAAACCCAAAGCCGTCCATTTGTTGCCATTAGTTGTGCCATTTTCTAGTGGTTTTGGGTTTTTTAGAAGAATTATCATAAATGTTTTTTACTGAAGTGTTTTGTGGTTGCTTCCCAAAGAAACAAGATGAGACAGTCCAGGGGCTGTCGGTTAAAGTGGAGGGTTGGCGTTTCAGCATCTCGAAGGGATACCATGAAAGAAGCTAAGTGAAGAACACAGGTCACGTCTGACGGTAACTCACCAGAAAATTCAGGTCCATCTGGCTTCTCCCAGAGAAACAGACATACACGAGGCCAAGCCAGTGAAAAGTGTGCAGCGTGGCAGGATTCGCCAGACCGGCCCCCTGCAGCAGGTCTCAGCCCGCCCCGGTCCTGGACGCCATGCTGCCTGCGCCGAGCGCGTCACAACCGGGCCACCTGAGGACAGACTGCAGGGGTGGGAGTCTGTTCACTTTTGTGACTACCTGCTGTCGTGGTCACATCAGGTACCACTAACACCATCCCCCAAAAGAAGATCACATGGCCACATCACTTGGGCTGGAAAGGTTAGCAAGACAGCTCAAGCTTTGTTCCTCTCTCTTCAGTCCGGATGCTAATAAACTCCAAAAGACTTCATGGTTGAGTTGAGAATTTGGACCAACGGTGCTCCTTCACAAACATCCTAAGACAGTTCTATTTTTCCCTTAAATAAGGTAATACTATACATATCATCCTGTGATTTGCTTAAATTTTTAAAAAATATATTGTGAGCATTTTTATTGTGAGTTAATATAGAGCCATCTTATCTCCCTCTGACTGGCTATATAATATTTAATTGCATTGATATACATACCTTAATTGATTTAGCCAGTTCTTTATAGATAGAAATGTAGGTTGCCTTCACTTCTTTAAAATTATAAATAATACCACAGTGTAACTCAACTTTGGGCTCACGTTTGAGTATTTCTATAGCTTTTCATCTCCATAAGTACAATTGCCAGAGCAATGTCCTGTGAATTTTAAATTTGAGTTGAAATTTATAAAATGTCCTCCAAATTGTACAATTTAGCAGTCGGGGATGAGAATGTTTCCCCACATTCTTCTCAGTACTTGACAAATTGGAGACACAGCCCCAGCTTGGCTCCAGCTGACTGTCGCCATGTGGGAACTGATTTTTGCCTGGTGGCAAGATTTAAGTCTTCCGATTTTTTTTCAGAAGAAGCAGCAATTCAGACACTTAAAGTAAAATCTCCCAATTTTTTTTAATGTCAACTAATTCGTTTTTAAATAAACACTCTCTGCAATCCATTTTCAGCTCAAACGCCACTAATTTCCAATTTCTGGGGGAGCTGATCTCAGAGGCACCTTTCTCCTCTGACCAGACAGAGGCTAAGCCACTGCAAGGCAGTGAATTCAGCGCCCAAGTGTACAGTTTGGAGCAGTTGTTTCCTTAGGAGATGTAATTACAGCCATTCCAGAGTTGAATCTGTCTCTGAGGTTGGGTTGAGTACCTCCAGTGGATTTATAACTCATAACTAAGGTCATATTTCTAGAATATTCCTCTATAGCCTGAGGAGCTGGGAGCAGGCAACCCAGATGGAAGGAGGGCCACCACCCGCAGCCACTGACTGTCCTGCATGAGCAATTAAGACCCTGTAGAAATACACCAGAAATGAACGCAATGTTGTAAATCAACTATACTTCGATTTAAAAAAAAGACCCTGCTGAAAAATAGAGTAAAGAGGAGGCCTGCCAGCAGGCTGTTTGTTGGCGGACCCAGGGGTCCCCCTTGACCTCCAGACGTCTTAGCAGCACCTGAAAACATCAGCGTGTCCTGAATTGAACTCGCTGCAATTGCTCCTGAATCTATCCTAGAAATGTCACCATCATGTGACCATTGCGACAGATGTCACCATCTGAATGACACTTAGAATGTCACCGTCATCCAGCCAGAATGAAAAGGCTGTGCTAAGATGCTTCACGCCTCCATGCGTGCGCACGGCTGGAGAACACCTGCTTTACCTTCAAGGCAGAAGTCAAGTGCTGTCTTCTCCACGGTGCTTCCCCTAAACTGTATTGGTGGCATTACTTTCTCCCCCTCGTTTTCCCTCAGCATTTTTGCCAGTCCTCTTAAAATATCTACCCCGCTGTAGCACGGTGTTCCTCTACCTCTTGGTCTTCATAACTAGAGAGTAAGCTCCTCCAGGAAGCCTTCTATCTGATTCATCTGTGTACGCCTGATAGCTGACCCACAGTAGGCACACAGCAAGTGCTTGTAGAAGAAATAAATCTGTAGGGACCATTTTAAAGTGTGTCCACCAATTCCCTGACAGCCCTTCGGTGACCAGGTGGCACCTGTGCTCCTTCTCCTAAAACTGGATGGGCTTTTGTGACTATTTCAACCCATAGAATGTGGCAGAAGTAAAGTTACATGACTTCTGATGCGCATCATAGAAAGCGATGCAGCATTGACCTTGCTCAGTGGAACATTCGCTTTACCATGCACACAGTTCAAGTGCCGTGAGACCACCATGCTGCGAGGAAGTCTAACGTAGCCCATGCAGAGAGGCCACATAGAGAGGTTCTGAAACTAATGGGGAGAGTGGAGAGAGAGATACAGTTAACCCCTAATTGCTTCAATCCACTGCTGTCCCAAAGCTGGTCACCATCAGACTAAAATTGCATGAAACATTTTGATCCCAAACTGCCCAGCTGAGGTTTTTCGGAATTTCTGACCCACAAAATCCATGAAAGATAGTAAAATGACTGTTGTTCTTTGAGCCACCAGCATTGGTGGTAAGTAACTTAAGAGATTAGAGAAACAGAACACTGTACCTGCAGGTGGAGTGCTGTGTGATGGCTTTGAGACTGCGTGGTGAGTGGAAGCTGGAAGGGTCTTGAGAAGTCTCATAGCAGAAGCCTTGAGGCTACTAGTGAGGGCTTAAATGAAGGTTGGGAGAATGTTATTGGAAGGTAAAGGAAAGGAGACCCTTGCTACATAGTGGTGGAAAGTGTAGCAACACTGGTACCTGTTACCCACGGTAATGTGGAATATGGAAACATACGTAATAAACCTGGTGATGTAGCTGGGGAGATTTCAGGGTAGAATGTCAAAGGCACCCCCTGACTTCTAGCTGCCTGTAGTGAAATGTGAAAGGAGAGAGATGAGTCAAAGAACAAACTATTTGATTTTTAAGTAGATTTTTGGAGAAAACATAGAGGGATCAAGACAGTCTTTCCATCTAGCAAAGGGTTCGCAAGGAAATAAAAGACCACAGGAAAAAGATCAAATCCAGGGTGCTGTGAAGAACATGTAGCCTCAGAGTAAAGATGAAGCTAAGGATATGACTGTGAAATCTTTTGTTAGGATCCACACTCCCCCCGCAAAAAAAGTCTAACATTGTGACTTATAGACCTTTTCAGACAGACAGATAAATATTCTCTTAAGGATTTTATGGGTATGCTTTGCAAACCCTCTTTATTAAATAGTAGACAACAGAACTTCTAAGAATTTTAAGGCAATTATCCCACAACTGCTTCACAGAAAGCCTAAAGTAGGGAGAGACTTTTCTAGAAGATATTTGTGGCCTCTATCTAATGGAGTGGATTATAATTTAGCACACAGGAAACCCACAAAGTGTTTAAGGGAATTGCATCTTCCTGGAATGAAAGGGGCAGAGGCAACACAAGAAGTAAAGAGATTGATTATTTATTTATTTATTTATTTATTTATTTATTTATTTATTTTTAATTTTGTAAATTGAAGTACAGTCAGTTACAATGTGTCAGTTTCTGGTGTACAGCAGTGTCCCCATCATGTATATACATACATATATTCATTTTCATATTTAAGGAAAGAGGTATTTGGTTCTCCAATCTTTTCTGCATAGGAAGCAGCCTGAAAAGATGAGCCTTTTCTTAGAGAAAAGGGAAGGTAACTCATCAGAGTCAAGAACTCAGTAGTCAAAGCCAAGGATTAAGGAGAACAACTCCCAGGGAATGGGACCAAGCCCTAGTCAACAAGCCTGAGCTGAGACATGCAGTAGACTATGTGCCTCGTCTTTGCCCCATTTTTGAATGGAAGTATTTATTGTGGTTATCCTGTGCCTGTCCTCCCCGTTGTATCTGGGGCAGGGTTTCAGATAATTTGTCTTCTCAGATCACAGCTCTTTAGATTGAGAAGAACCACATGTGAGAGTCCTCATCGGCCCCTGGATCTGATATAGTGGTTGTAATCCTGGACCTTGAGCCTGAGCCTGATGCCAGAATAGGGTGAAACTTCTGGGGGCAAGGGGATCTTGGGAGCAGGTGAGTGTATTTTGCATATGGGAGAAATGTAAATGATTTGTGCTTAAAGGGAAGACTGTGGTCAGTTTAAAATATATCTTCTAGCTCTTTGATACTCTTCCCGTTGAGAAGTAGGATCTATGTCCCTTCCCCTTTAAATCAGGTGGGCCTCTGCAACTCTTTCGGGGTGAAAATGACACTGTGACTTTTGACACTGGAGGATAAAAACAATGCAAACTTCTACCTTCGTTGCTGGAACACTCCCTCTTGAAGCCATGATGTAAAAGCAGTTCCATTGCCCTGAGGACAACATGCTACGAGAGAGCCCAACCTAGCCTACAGAGAGACCACCACACAGAGAGACCATATGGTGAGGCCTTGGGGACCCATGACGAGAGAGAGAGAAAGAGAGAGATCCAAGGTCAGCTCCCAGCTGCCTCAGACCTGCCACGGTTCCAGCTTAGTCATCTAACTGCAACCAGAGAGAAATCCTTGCCTTAACAGTTCATCTGAGCCCATACTGACTTCCCGACCCATAGAAACCATGAGAGATAATAAACTGTTACTGTTTCAAGTCATTACATTTTGGGGCAACTTGTTGCCTTAGTGATGGATGAACTGCGACACCTGCTTTATAAGACATGGGCTGATAGAGAGGATGGCCTATCCCTAGTTAAGAGAATGACCTTGCATCTGCAGAATTAAGTCCAAAAACCATGATATTTACAGATTTTATTTAACAGCAAAGGGAAACATTTATTTTTGTTGTAAACAAGATGCTGTCAAGCTTAGTTTTGGAGAATTGCATGGGATCTGAGCAGAAAGGCCTGGCCTGTGTTTCCATATGGTACATTCAAGATGACTTTTCTATTATTTGATGCCTTGAGGCCATACCTCAACATTTGACTTTCTTCCTCTGTCTCACCTTTGACTCAAACATTTCTTCTTTCTGTCTAAAGCATAAGACATACTTGCAGTACAAAGCTAAGTTGCTACTAGAGCAATGGAAAAACTAGCAATTCAAGGAAAGAAAAAAAAATTAGTCAATATTAAATATTTTTAATGAAGGCTTGGCTATTTTGGCATACTAGAAATGATGCAATGTTGACCATGGATTTTTTTCACGAGGCTTATTTGAGTACCAAGTGGTTTATGTGAAACTAAAAGTTATAAAAATGAATGCTAGTGGTTTTTTTCTGGTAATGGAATTATAGGTGATTTTTCTTTTTATCTTTGCTTTTCTCCATGTTTTAATACTTTTCACAATGAAACTTATATTAATCACTAGGAAGAAAACCCCACATTTTGACCCTGGAATTAGTATGGCATTGTTCAATAACACACGAAAAGCATAGACTATAAAGAAAGAAGATTGATAAACTCCATGGTATTAAAACTAAGATCTGTGATCAAAAACTTCCATGAAGTGAAAATGGAAACCACAAATGGAGAGGAATGTATAAATAACAAAGGACTGATATCCAAAATGTATAAAGAATGCTCTCCAATCAGTAACAAAAGGAAACGAATCCAGTTGGAAAATAAGCAAGAGACATGAAAAGATATTTCATTAAAGAGGAAGATAAAATGGCCAATAGACGGTGCCCATGCTGTTGGGAGGAAGATTCGTTCAGCCACTTTGGAAAACATTAAGACACTGTGGAGTAAAGTTGACAATTGTCACTCCTTCCCAGCTGGATATTTTCCATCTGCCTTTCCAAACCCATCCTCCTGTCTCCTCCCCACTGTCCTGTGCCAGGGAGGCTGTCTCATATAGAGCACATTGAAGTCTGCCTCTTGCTTTCAGTTGGGTCAGAGGGAGAGTTCTGGTCCCAGTGGAAGGTGAGCTCTGGTCTTTTCCTTCTGTGAATTCCCATTCTCAAGCCCACGTTGTGCGTGTGTCTTTAACGTGTATAGTGGCTTCCGTTTTGCTCATGCTTAAGAAGATGAGTCCCTTTAATCTGCACAGGTCAGACAGAAGGTCTTGTCTATTTCTCTCTTGGAACTCAAAGGACCCACTTGGAGTAAAGAAAGGTGGAAAATAAAGAAACAACAGCAACAAAAGAACCAGTTTTAGAAAGAGAAAATCCATCTTTCTGAGCTTCATTTTGGGTTAAGATTCTAGCCACAGGAAAAGATAACTGAGTAGACATTAATGTTCAAAGCACTGTCTAATTCTGGCTGGCAACGGTATTTAATTATAATTTTTGAAGAGGAAAAACACTTAAAGAGACGGGCAGGTTAATAGGATGCTAATTCCATAAGGCGAGAATTTTAGAATGTTGATGGGAAAGTTGCCACATTAGAAGGCAATTTCTTTCAGGCTAAAATCAATAGACAATTTGCAGGTTAAGGTGGAAGTGCTTTGTAAACTGTAACGAATGAGGCTCTTGTAAGAGATAAGCTCTATTATCAGATTAGAAGTTGAAAGTTTGGAGGAGGGAAATTCCACCTCTTCTCCCCATCTTCTCCCTCTCTGTTTTCCTCTTCTTACATCAGCTCTTCCAAAGAAGGAAAAGTGACCAGTTCGACTTCTTAGAGATGAAAACTTTTTTTTTTTTTCAGAAATGGATAAGTTGACCCTAAAATTCATATAAAAATGCAAGAGCCAAAACCTCTCGGAAAAAGTAAAACAAAGTCCTCCCCAATTTTAAAACATACTAAAAACTGCAGTAATCTAAAGAGTGTGGTGACGGGATAGCTATAGACATAAAGAGCCATGGAAAAGGATTGAAAGTCCAGACATAAACCCATACACCAAAGGCCAATTGGTTTTCAACAAGAGCAACAAGACTATTTAATGGGGAAAGAAATGATCTTTTCAACAAAAGATGCTGGGGCAAGTCTACATCCACATAAGAAAGAAAGCACGAAGTTGGACCCTTACCTCACACCACACAAAAACTAACTCTAAATGGACCAAAGATCTTAATGTAAGAGTCACAACTATAAATCGCTCAGAAGAAAACATAGGTGTAAATCTTTGTGAGCTTGGATTAGACAAAATTTTATTAGATATGATGCAAAGCATAAAAATAAAGAAACTAGACCTTATCAAAATTGAAAACTTTGTCAAAGGGCACTATCAACCCGTGGAAAGACAACATGCAGAGTGGGGGAAACTATTTTCAAGAATATATCTGATCAGGGTCTACCATTCAGAATACTTAAAGGACTCTCACAATTCAACAATAAAAAGACAAGTACTGTGACTTGAATAGACATTCCCCCCCCCCCAAAGACACATAAAAGGCCAATAGATGCACGAAAGGATGCCAAAGATCATTACTTACTGGGGAAACGCAAGTCAAAACCACAATGAGATACTCCACACTCACTAGGATGGTTATCATAACAATTGTTTTTAACGAAACGGAAAATAACAAGTATTGATGAAGATTGGAGGAATTAGAACTCTCATACGTTGCTCATGGGAATGGAAAATGGCACAGATGCACTGTAAAACTGTCAGTTCCTCAAAAATTTAGACATAGAGTTGCCATATGACCCGGCAATTTTGCTC
Source organism: Camelus ferus (assembly GCF_009834535.1). Lineage (NCBI taxonomy): Eukaryota > Metazoa > Chordata > Mammalia > Artiodactyla > Camelidae > Camelus > Camelus ferus. The sequence goes on along the minus strand of NC_045717.1, from coordinate 4,546,871 downwards.
CGAGGTATATATCCGAAAGAACTGAAACATACATTCAACACAGAAACTTCTACATGGATATTCATAGCATTATTCATGATAATCTAAAACTGGGAAGGACCAAAGTGTCCATCAATGATGAATGGCTAGAAAAATATGGTATATCCTTACCATAGAATAATACTCAGCACACAAAAATGTAATAAAGTACTGACATATGCTGATATGTGGATAAGCTTTGTAAACATTCTGCTAAATGAAAGAAATCAGACACAAAAGATCCTGTATTGTATGAGTCCATTTATATCAAAAGTCTAAGGTAAATCCATATGGTTATAAATTGTCAGGAGTTAGAGGATCAGGAAATGAGGAGTGACTGCTGATGGGTAGGGGATTACTTTTGGTGGTGATTAGTGGTAATGTTTGCCCAAACTTGCCCAAACTTGTGAATATGCTAAAGATAACTGAACGGTATACTTAATTTTTTCATTTTTATGATATGTGATTTTTTATAGGTAAATATGATCATGATTTTTATGATGTGTCATTCTGCCCAATTAAAAATATTTTTTTATGATTTTACCTTCACATATTTAGTTTACTGATTCTGTATATCTGTGCCTGTTCATTTAACACCGATTTGTCAAATGCTGTCCATGTGTCTGACACCAGTATCAGGACGTTGAGGACAAAAGAGCATGGCCTCCGCCTTCAGAATCTATTTAGAGGAGGGAATGGGCCCTGGGGGAGGTGGTGATCTGTGTGAGGGCTGCAGGAATGAGTAGCAACATTCAAAGCGAAAAGCCCAGGAAAGTGCTTTTGGTGGGAGGAGAGCTCTGGCCTTGGAGTGGAACTGCCCTTGTGGGCTGGATGACAGTTACCCAGTTATTTAGTGTCTCTCGGTCTCTGCTGCCCTGTTCTTTCTGTTTTCCGTCCTTGTCGCCAATGGGCATATGCATTTCTGCTTCCCCGAGATTTACCAAGAGAGGACACCTGGGGGTCCTTCGGCACCATGCCTAGTTACACACAATGTCCTGTGTGTATTCATCTGATTTAAGGGGAAAACTGGCTTATAGGGAAGAAAGGTCAAGGATTGTCAGAGTGTCACTTTCTTTGTGTGATTCTCATCAAAATTCAGATTCTCAGGAGAGGCACCCAGCTGGCCTTTCTTAGGTCAGGGGCCATTTTTGGCCAGCAAGGGTGCACATCTTGGTTAATAATTCCACTAAGACCCAAGACCATATCCAGGAGGGGAAATTGGATGCTCTAAAGGAATATGGTCAGTTAGCAAAAGGAAGATGGAAGACAGAAACTCTAACGTCCCTTTGTAACCCTCCAACCACACATTCCCCGGAAGCCTTAACCACCCTGGCCTCACAGAACCATGTGCATAATTCTTTCTTTCCATTCCTATGCCTATGAAATCCACACAGCAGCTCCCAAACCAGCATCCTTCCTCAGCACTCTTTGCTGATTAAATGGTGTAATGAATGTGAAAGCCTTTTGCAAATTGCAAAGCAGGTTACAAATGTGAGTTATTATTACCACTTACAGCGAGACTCTGCTGCCTGTAGAGAGCAGGGTTGAGCTGGGGAGAGAGGCCTTAGGGGCCCAGTGAAGCTTCCGCTGGCAGGCTTATTGGATTTCAATGCGAAAGAAAATGTTTCTTTGGGTTTCTGGCTTATAAATAGCTGGCTCCCCTGCTAATTAAATAAACAACTTCCTAAACAGACTTTTAGCTAGAATTACCTTGTGCTCCAAGCCTCAAATGAATGAAAAAGAAACAGGGAGGGTCAAGGGACCTCAATGACCAGAGGGACAGGTAGCGAAGAATTCTACTTATTGCCCATCCCCTTCCTCACTAACCCACCCCTTTCCCAGGGGTGAACCCTTATTGGACAGAGGCTGTCATCCTCATCACAGTGATTGGCTCAGAGATGGCAGAAACCCAGCTCAAGCCAATCAGAACAAAGCTTTCTCTTGGGAACAATGGTCGTTTCAGGCACAAGCAAGTGATCCACGTTGGTCCAAAAAAGGTGAAGCCTAGTACTTTTGTTTAATAACTGGGAAGAAGGAAATATCCTTCTTTCCTGGAATGTGCATGTGAAGTCTGGAACACTCCAACTATTGGCACTGCATCTTCTTTTTAAAGGATTATTAATTAAAGGAGGGGCACAAATCAAAAGATGTCACCTTTGAAACATGCTCTGTCTCCCTCCTGCTGGGTATCAGGTCCTTTGAAAAGACTTTGAACAGATGACATGATTTCTCTGTAACTTGTAGTTATTAAAATACATTCCGGTCCATTTAAAACCTCTAATATAATGTGTGATTCAAAATTATCCCCCACCTTCAACTCATGCCAGGCCTGGGGCTTACAGACCTTAAGATGAGGATGAAGGCGTGGTCTGTACTTTGGTTTGTCCTCTCTCTTTATATGGAGCTGGGGAACAGGCAAGCGGAGGGACAGAAGCAGAGAGCAGGCAGGAAGAAAGAAACTTGCGCTGTTATTCCCACTGTAGGTGGCTAGCCTGCCAGAAGAAAGGGAGAAATTGATTGGCACACAGGACTAGACATTTTAACTACTGTAATAAGATTGTTTGAGCAATCAGATTGATCAAAGGAACTTAATCATCTAAGAACGCCCAGAAAAATGTCTTGGAGACTGTCCTAAATTTCCTCCAGGGGCAAGGAGAGAACTTGCCTTAAAAGATAAATTTAAAGGGATGTCACAGATAGAACTAAATTTGCGCTCTGCTGTTATCCTCCCGAATCAAGCTTGTTTCATAAATTGGTGGCTATTAATAATAGCGAGCATGTGTCTACTCTGGGGACACACCGCCAAATGATGCACATTTGTGATCTCATTTAATCCTCAGCCTACCCTGTGAAATGTGCATTTGTAGCCTCATTTTGCAGATAAGCATTCAGAGGTTCAGAGAAGTTAAGTACCATGCCCAGCTAGCATTTGCCAGATATGGGATTTAAATTCAGATCATATTGACTGTGCTTTTGACATTGTCTTTTTTTATCAAATCAGCCCTGCCCCACCTCACGGCTCGAAGGGGACATGTTCTTTGTCATGGAACAAAAAATGACGAACCCACAAGTGCTCTCAGTGTTTCGTCTTCCACCTGCCACTAAAGACAGCAGTGGTCCCCTCCCCTCTTCTATCTTTGCTTCATGGTATTAACTTTGATTGTTCACGGTCGGAGCAGGGAAAGGAATACAGACTATGGATGAGGAGTGAAGAGGGCAAGAGAGACAGAATAGAGTGAGAAAGGGCAGAAGGAGGTGCTTTTTGGAGAAGCTGGGAGCAGGACGTCAGGAAGCAGGCTGCAGAATGTAGGACCAAAGAGGAAACTTTGACAGGTGCTACTGCACGGCGCCAGAGAAACAAGTAAACGACTTGGGTCACACTGGAAATGGTTTTTCACTGCTGGACTTTGTCTGTTGAACTGAGACCCTGCTTAGAGATCGGGAGCTTGGGTCACAGCTTGATAAACATTTTGTCAACAAGAAGTAGGACCATGTGTGCAAATAATCATGTCCCTTCACAGCTGAACGGAAATTGACACCTTGCTAAGAACTTTAACAGACATGCTCACTTTTATTCCTCATGCAAACCTGTGAGATCAATAACATTCTACTCATTTTGTTGGTTAATCAATACTGCATTATTAAAGAAACTCTGCAGAAAACTAGGCAGCCCCTGGAAGTAAGAAAATGTTCTCCCCAAGAGGGGTGGGGACATAATGATGGGTGGCTTTTCTGCAATGTCTTAGGGGGAGTTTTTCCTACCCAAAATGTTAATAAAACCGCTACTATTTACTGAGCCCTACTGGGTACAGGACATGCATTATCTCATTTAACAGACCCTGGAACTTTCCAGAGGAGATATGGCTCATATTCCCTCTGTACAGATGAGCAAATTGAGATTCCAAGATGGTAAGTGAATTAGTTTCCAGGGGGTCACCGCAACTCAGTACCATAGACTGGTGGCTCTAACAACAGAAATGTATTGTCTCCTGGTTCTGGAGCTTAGAAGTCTGAAATCAAGGTGTTGATGGGCTGTTTCCCTGAGGATTATGGAGGAGCATCTGTTCCATGCTGCTCTCCTAGCCTCTGGCTGCCTTGGGATTTCCTCGGCTGTAGATGTCATTCTCTCTGTATTCATATGATCTTCCCTGGGTATATGTCTGTGTCCAAATTCCCCTTTTTCATGATGCCAAGCATAGTAGATTAATACCCGTCTGAAAACCTTAACTTGATCTAAACTTGATTGTCTGCAAAGGACTCTTAACTTCCAAATAAGCTCATGTCCATAGGTACCGGGGTTAGGACTTGAATATCTTTTTCAGGAGGAGTTGGAGGCACACAGTTCAACCCATAATAGTAAATAACCAGCTCGTGGCCCCAGGACACATGTCATAGTGGACATGAACAGTATTGGATTCAAACTGTGGCTCCCACAACATATCAGCTGTGTGACCTTTGGTACATGACTTCATCTATCTATTTCTGCCTCAGTTTTTGCATCTGTTAAATGGGAATAATAATAATATCTATTGATAGGATTGTTGCCAGAATCAACTAAGACCGAGAGTGGAAAGTAACTGGCACACAGTTAGTGTCTGAAACTTTCAACTCCAAGCTCTGTTCTACGTGAACATCTCTGGGCTGTCACCTGCCTCAGCCTCCCTCCTTCCGGAAGGAGGCAAGGAAGAAGAAAAGGATCAGCCAGCCAACTCACTTCCTATAGACTCAGCCCCAGCTACTGATTCTCTCGCTTAATTTTCCAAAGGGCTGAAATTGCAAAGCAGTTTCCATATTGATTTATGAGATGAAACGGGCACTTCGGAGCACTGAAAAGGTGGCTTTATAATAACCATCAAGTATATGAGAGGTAATTTTATGCAGGCAGGAGGCCAAACTTTTTACACTTTTACTGGGGATGAGATAGAGGAAAATGGGCTCATATTCCTCCAGGAGAAATTTAATATTACAGGTCTTGCTTGTATTATTTGCCTTGGGCAAGCCTGAGAATGAAATGGAATTGGTTATTCATGTCATTTCACCTCTCCTTTCAGCTGTTGTCAGAAATCCACTTTTCTCCAGCTTCCCAAGAGCATAGCCAACTTTGAGCAGACAAATAAACCATTTCTTCCAGTTAGCATTCACAAATATTTAGAGAACTCACTGTGTTCGAGTAGGCTAGCTGCTGTACCAAACTGTTCCAAAAACTCAGTGGCTTCATCCAATACAAATTTATTTCTTTTTCAGCAAATGTCCAACATGAGTGTCCCTGGTGAAGCTGTTTCTCAAGGAAGTTCTCCACCAAGTGGCAAACTCAGAGACCCCCAAACCCCTCCATCCTTGGGGCCTTCAAAATTCTCTCCATGCAGACAGAAGATGAGAAGACACGAAGGATTGTGCTCTGGAGGGTCGAGTGGACCAGCCGTGAACACGGTGACATCCCTTCTGATCACATTCCATTGGCCAGAACTCAGTCACATGACCTTGCCTACCTGCAGAGGAGGCTGGGAAGTGTGGTCTGCGTAAGAAAAAAGGAAAAGGTGAAGCGCTAGCCAGTGTCTGTGGCAAAAGTACTGTGAGAAATAGTTGCTCTCTCTTTGCTATTTCTTGTAGCCTTTGTCCATTTATTTAACAAATGTTTGTATATACAGACGCTGAGCCAAGTGACGCAGCGGGCACTGAGTCATGTCAGCTGAGCTGTCACCGACTTATCACGTTACATTACATTTGCTTTTCTAGTTTTGTAGAGGTCACCTTAGGTGTCACACCCTATTCCACTGTGGTTGCAGCATCTGTGTCCCCTTATCCTTTCAATGTGCATCTTCCAGCTGCCCCAGGGCTTTCTCTTGCTGCTGGAGTTCAGGAATGTCCTCTAGGATTGGTCCTCAGCCTTAGCCTGATGAGCGTGGGTGTGTAATGCCTTAGCTTGTCCATCTTGGGGCAGGATGATTCTGAGCTGTGACTGTCTGGCCTCCCGGAGTTTCCCTGGCTTGATAAGCACTAGCTGGCTCCTCAATGCACTTTAATTGGTTGCCTTCTTGTTCTAGTCTCACTTCCTTCCTCCCCCACCAGTATTTCCTTTCACCTCCCAAATTGACGTGTACCCAAATCCTCATCCCTGGGCCTGCATCAGGGGGAATCCAAACTAAGATGCTATCTTTGCCCCCAGAGGATTTGCTCCTTCAGGGAAGGACTCTCTCTTACTCACCCTTGTTTGTCCAGAGCATGGAATAGGTGCCCATTTGTTCTTCCAACAAACACAAAGTGAGTAGCTGGCCTAGGCCTGGCTTTGTGCCTGGTTCTGGTGACACAAGAAATCATTGAATCAAAGGTGTGTTGCTTCTGCTGGTAACAAGTTTAACTTCTGGCATGTTGAACTTGGGGTCCAGGTGAGGACTAGGGTTTCCAGACTAGTTTCTCTGCTGAGCTCCTTGATAAAGATGCTTGGTATACACCGACTGCCTATTTAAAAAAAAAAAAAAATTTCCTCCTGCGTTTCTTGCAAGGATCTCAAACCTGAATTCTTTTTATTCAGATTTTTATCTTTTTTAATTAACATATAGTCAGTTTACAATGTTGTGTTAGTTTCTGGTGTACAGCATAGTGATTCAGTTATACATAAATATATATGCAAAGATTCCTTTTCATATTCTTTTTCCTTATAGGCTATTATAAGGTATTGAGGTATTTCCCTGTGCTATACAGTAGGACTTTTTTGTTTATCTATTTTATATGTTGTTGTCAGTATCTGCAAATCTTGAACTCGCAATTTATCCCTTTCCACCTGCTTCCCCCCTGCTAATCATAAGTTTGTTTTCTATGTCTGTGAGTCTGTTTCTGTTTTGTAAGTAAGTTCATTTGTGTCATTTTTTAGATTCCACACATAAATATCATATATTTTTCTTTCTCTTCCTGGCTTACTTTGCTTGGTATGATGATCTCCAGGCATTGCTGCCAATGGCATTATTTCATTCTTTTTTATGGCTGAGTAATATTCCATTGTATAAGTATACCACAACTTCTTTATCCAGTCATTTGTTGATGGACATTTAGATTGTTTCCATGTCTTAGCTATTGTAAACAGTGCTGCTATGAACATTGTCAAACCTGAATTCTTAATCTTGCTCCCTCATCCTTCAGCCTTAATTCAGACAGTGCCTGCTCAGCAGAGCCTTGACCGATGACCATTTTTAAAGTCGCCACTCTCCCCTCAACCCTCCCCGTTCCCCTTCCCTCCTTAGCACTTACCACCATCTAACTACAGATTAACCTCAACTTACTATCTTCTCCACCTCTTGCCACTAAGAATTTAAGCTCCCCAAAGGCAGAGATTTTCCTCTGCTTCATTCACCAGCATCTCCAGTGTCTAAAACAATGCCTGCCACCTGAAAATCTCTCAAGCCTTCCTTTGTTAAATGACTAAATGGGTTTGTTGAATAAATTAAAGTAAGCATTTTCAGGGAACAATTGGAAAAACAGGGCTGGAGCATGGAAAAGAGATGAAAGCTAAGGAGTGTGGTGCCAGGTACGTGGGAACAAAAACCAGAACCAGGGGCCCTGCAAAAGAAGGAGGGTAGGGGAAAGAGGGCGGTATTAAGGATGAGTCTCAGGAAGCTCCTCTGGTGGGGCAGACAGTGGAGGAGAGAGGAGCAGAGGCAGGAGCCAGCCAAGAACTGGATGGTCAGGGAGATGGCCCAGATCTGGGCAGAATCTGCAAATTCAGGAGAAATATGCACACGCTCAAGATGACCATCAGTTCTTTTTTTTTTTTCCCCCTCTCACTAGTGAATAACCTTTGCCTATGTCATTCTTTTTTTAAGCTATTTATTTATTTTTTTTAGGTGAGATCTTTATTTTTGTTTTTAATTTCTTTTTAAATGGAAGTACTGAGCATTGAACCTAGGACCACATGCATACTAAGCACACACTCTTCCACTGGGTTATACCTTCCCCTCCATGTTATTCTTTTTCTTTTTCTTTTTTTCCTTTTTCAGTTTTATTAGGTAGAATTATTATAGTTCAACTGCACATATACACTATATTGAATGTAAATACATATATACAGTATGCTGCACATTTTTTAGTTTACATATATGTACTAATTAGTGTTTCTAAGAACAGATTAGATCTTCAGCTTTTTAAACTTACATAGTTATCAAAGGAATAAAGCCAACTACAAAATAAGAGTCAACAGAATATGGTAATCCAATTATAAAAGACAGTCAAATGTTCTTTTTCTTTTTTTTTGCTTTTTTTTTAGAATTTTTTTTTTTATTGTCATGTCATTCTTTTAAAATTAGGTATTCTATCAAGACTTTTTAGCTTTGTTCTTCTTCATGATTAAATCTCTGGAAATATTTGTTGAATGTACAATTTGTTTAAAACATTAAACTCCTTAGAAATGGTCTCCCTCCCAGAAACATTGTTAACACTAGTATTTAAGCTGAAATGCATTCCTCTTTCTCCAGTGGGAATGAGCATCCAGCGTGCGCTGCATGCCTGCCTGCTTGTGAATTTCCACTCTGCCATTATGCAGTCTTTTTTCTTTTCTAAAAATGAGCCCATGTTTCTGAAAAAAGCTATGAGAGTCATCTTCAGCAATTGTTTTTAAAAATTCCCCCAAATTAAGACATTCATTTTTACATCTAGCAGGGAGCAAACAGCAGGAAGTCCCACATGCCCTGATGGACGGGACGCTGCAGTCTTTTGGTACTAACCACAGATTTTGGAGTTTCCGTTTTTGTCTCGGGGGCAGGTGATCTGTATGGGCAACCTGGGGTGTTTGGCTGACTAGATGGGGTGCCGAGGCACGGAGCTTCCTGAACAGCAGCTGCTAAATGAAGACATTGTTCTTTGATTCAAAATATGTTATATAATATTTCAGAATATTTTTTTCAGGTAATTTTAGACTTTTAGAACAGGGAAAACTTCTTAATGTTCTCCAGCCCCTTCTTTTGGATTAATTGATTTATTTTTAGACCTAGTTGAGCGAGATAGATAGTTAAAAGCTTTCACTGTAGATTAAGACAGATGTGGGCGCTAATCCTTGCTCCACCACCAACTAATTGTGTGGCCTTGGACAATCCACTCACACTCTGAGTTTTCTGACCTATAAAATGGGAATAGTGGAAACATTATGAGGATGTCAAGGTTACTATGAGGATTAAGCATGTAGCAGAGTGCCCAAGACGCAGTGGGTATTTGGAAGAGCTCAATCTTTATTGTTATTGTTAGAAACAATCTATGTTTCTGGGGCAGTCAGTTCTTGCTATTAAATGTAGTAAAAGTCATCTTGTCCTAGTGACAAGGACATTAAATGATCACTTTTATTTCTGGCAACCATGCAAAGGTCAAGCTACTGACCCAGAAGTGGCGAGATTCTTTTGAATGAGGATTATTCGCTTGGCTAGCAGCCTAAATCCAGGCTCTTTCTCTCAACTGTGCTGGGTTTATCCTAGAAAGGTAAAGACTGTGGGCTTTCCCTATACAATCAACTATTCTAGAACAGATAATGAGGCGAAAAATGACCTGTTTGGGTTTTCCCCTGGGACTCTTCCCCAGGCATGATCTATGTTGATTCTAGGGAGTACAAACCCTTCATCCATCCACAATAGCAGCAGAGGCATATTTCCTACCCAGCTAGAACCAACTTTTGATTTATTACCAGGAGTCCAGGAAAACGACAATGTTCCATAAAATCTTCCTCAGTAGCTACGTGTGTGTGTGTCGGGGGCTGGAGGAGGCGCGAGACCTTCTACATTTTAGTTGACAGCTTTGTTCAGCTTTGTGATGAAAATCTCCTGGGGGAGTTTGTACTTTTGGCTGTCATGTAAAACTCAGCAAGTTCAAGTCGAATTTTGACATTGAGGTCCCATCTATCAAAGAGTATATTTTCTAGAAATATGGTCTCCAAACTGTTTTTCTTGGGGATACCAATTTGTAAAAAAATTTTAAGCATGCATTTTCAATAATGTTTTCTATTTATAATTTATATTTTGTACTTCTTACAACTATATTATAAAACATGTATAAGAAATACAAAAGTACCACTTACATGTGGAATCTAAAAAACAGTACAAATGAACTTATTTACAAAACAGAAACAGACTCACAGACGTAGAAAACAAACTTATGGTTCCAAAGAGGAAGGGAGGGGAGAGATAAAATGGGAATATGGAATTAATAGATGAAAACTGCCATATATAAAATAGATAAATAAAAAAGATTGACTCTGTAGCACAGGAACTGTATTCAATGTCTTGTAATAAACTATCATGGAAAAGAAAAAAGAAATACAAAGCATACTAGTCAAAATAAGTATTTTGTAAAAATAATTTTAATCAATCCTCTCTGTTTACATCGATTTATCTTGCACATGGTCAAGAGTGATGTACGCTCCCAACTCTGTAAGAAGAGACAGGACTGGAAGCAAATAATTGCATACACTGTGGTAGGTGCCTGGAAGATGGGCAGAAACAAATGGGTGATGACCATTGAGTTCGGTCTTGAAGGATGAACAGTTTTCTCAGATGAACAATAATGGGAGG